>NW_026087742.1:52916699-54236871 GCF_022539395.1 Myiozetetes cayanensis | reverse complement strand
GCTATTACTTTAGGATCTCCTTTGTCACAATATTCCCTCAGTAATTTTGCTACCTCAGTCTGTAAGCTCAATTTACAAACTGCACAGCATTTCTTGCTTTTAATTTCCAATATACTACCTCAGCATTTAGTTAAATGGCTTTATCACACACTCTCTCTTGCTTGGAAAGCAGTCTGAAAAGTAATTAGGGCAAAGCTATCTTAACATGACAGTTTCTACACAGTGATATTCTTTAGACATTGATGAGTTAAACTCAATATTGGTGCTTACAGGTAAGATCATATAACAAAGTGCTAGAGCAGAGCACTAAAATTTAATATCATAACCCACAGCGTTAATTCATGCCAACAAAAATAACAGCATGAGGAATTTACAGTTTACAAAGCTGCGATAAAGTGTTTTAGGTAACATCTGTTCAGCAATCATTTCTTTAAAAGACTAATTTAGATTCAAGGTCTTACACTGCAGCATAACTGCAGCAATAATTCAGTCACTTCGTAATTAAAGATATTGACACAGATCGGTCTTACCTTTCTACTCTATGCCAGAGAAATGGAAGTGCTTTTGCTCTTAACTACATCTTTCTTTGATTTATAGACTGTTAAATGCAAGTGTTAATTTGTCTATTTTTAACAGCTTGGAGTAAACAAGAAACCCTTCTTGACTCATAAATTTCATAAAGAACTTACTCAAAAACATAACCTGAAAGTCACTGAAGACAGGTCAATGGTATACTGAAATTAACAGAAATAACTTGAGCTAGAAATTGAAGTTGATCTTTGGAGGACTAGTGTCTACAAGATGTAATCTCAGTAAAGTCCAGTTGGAAGTCACATAACCTAGTAATCATTGTAACGATTTCCAAACATTTCTGAGGGGACAGGGATCAAGGAGAGGAAGTGGCAAGCCATTGCTTTTTGACCCACTCTCCCCCAGCAGATTTCAAAAGTGTCTTGCTCAGTCAATGTATACATAGAGAACAGGTATAATATCTGACATCCTTCAGTAGATTTCCTCTTTTTACAAGGTCCTAAACCACAAGGATGTAAGAGCTTCCAGTAAGTTGAAGTACCACAGTATCGTAGAACACCTTTTATCCTTTTATGAGCTCCACTCTTCTAAACCTTGGACCTGCTGAACAAAGCCATGCTGATATGTGCTTAAAAATTAATGATCATTGCTTAAGAAAAAAAATTTAAATTATTCTGCAAAAGAACTGAGAAAACTGAGGTTTAAAACTCATTCACTACTTCTGAGAAGCTAGTTTATTCAGAAAGGCAGTCCTTCAAGGTCTCATTTGATTAGACTAAACAGTTATAGTGGTCGATTACAAAGCCTCTTTCTTGCCTTACCACCCCTTGAATGCAGTGTTTTAAAAATCACTATTTTCCTCAGCTAAACAGGATTTTCTTTAGAAGGAAAAAAAAAAGGAGATAGATGTTAATGATGTCACCTTTGTCAACCAGCAATCCAATTTCACCTTAAGGTTTGTCAGGGAATCAAATTATTTTTTGAGTTAGCATATCTGCTATGACAGATCAATATGTTGCATTGACTGGAAAGGTTCAACCTGGAACTTATTTTCAAGCCTTGTGCACTGAGGAAAATTACACTTGCACAATCTGAATTAATTGAGGTCAATAAATCAAACAGCCAATTTACTTTGACAAATGTACAGCAGATCAGAAATAAAGTTGAGGTAATGTGAGGTATGGCACTGTAAATATCCCAAACACAGAAAAGGCCACGGCCCAAATCTAAGACTAGATTGCAGAGAGCCTAAAGGGACGAGAGTAGGCTTTATGCATTCTGATGCAAAACTAATTTAACTAATAAAAAGAGTTAGATGGAACCAGGTTAACATCCATTAGCTCAGTTGGCTAGAGCAAGGTGCTAATAACACCAAGGCCATCAGGCTTCACTCCTCATACGGGTCATTCACTTAAGAGTTGGACTCAATGATCCTTGTGGGTCCCTTTCAACTCAGAATATTCTGTGATAAAAACAGAAAATACTTCTAAGAATGTCAAATCCAACCATAAACTACCAAGTCCATCACTAAGCCACATTCCTAAGCGTCAGACCTACACGTCTTGTAAATACCTCATAAGATAGTGACTCAACCACTTCCCTGGGCAGCCCCTACAGTGCTGGGAAGAAAGTTTACCTGATATCCAACCTACACCTTCCCGACACAACTTGAGACCCTTTCCTCTTGTCCTATTTCTTGTTACGTGAGAGAAGAGACTGACCCCCACCTTGCTACAACCTCCTTCCAGGTAGTTGTAAAGAATGATTAAGGTCCCCCTCAAGCCTCCTTTTCTCCAGGATAAACAACCCAGTTCCCTAAAAGCCACTTTTCATAAGGTTTGTGCTCTAGAGGTTTCACCGTTTCTTCACCCTTCTCTGGACACATTCCAGCACCTCAGTGTCCTTCCTGAGGTGAGGGGCCCAGAACTGGACACAGTACTGGAGGTGTGGCCTCACCAGTGCCAAGTACAGAGAGACAATCACTCTCCTGGTTCTGCTGGCCACACTGTTTATGACACAGACCAGGATGCCATTGGCCTTCTTGGCCACCTGGGCACACTGCTGGCTCACATTCAGCTGGCTGCTGACCAGCACTCCCAGGTCCTTTACTGCTGGGCAGCTTTCCAGCCACTCTGCCCCCAGGCTGTAATGATGCATTGGGTTGTTGTGATCCAAGCAGAGGACCCGGTACTTGGCCTTATCAAACCTCTTACAGTTGACCTCAGTCCACGAATCCAGTCTCTACAGATCCCTCTGCAGAGCCTTCCTACCCCCAGACACTCCCACCCAACTTGGTTTCATCCGTACACTTATTGAGGATGCACTCACTTTTTTGGGGGAGCAAGAAGGTAGATATACGATCTCTCTCTCAAAAAAAACACAATAAACCAGTCTTGTAAAACAACAGGCGGTGGACAGGAAGGAGAGTTTACCAATTTTAGATTTAATAGCTGAGTGATAAATATTCTGTCGTGCAATATTTCAGGGCAGAAATTTATGAAATGATAGAATGAAAAGTTTATCCCATAGTACTCTTCAAGCGAACCACCCTGATCAAAGAAGCTGATTGATGTGTCCAGCTACTAAAATAATTCTACCTGTACCACATAATACTGGTACTAATTATTAATACTAATAATTTCCTCCAGAAATTATTAGCCAGGACAAACCAGAGATGAGACACTACGGTTCATAGCTCCAGCAGCTCCTTAGGTTTTGTGACATGGAGCAGCCTGCTGCTTTTTACTGACCACTAAATTCCACAGCTCACATTTGGAAACTATTCCATTTAACAGTTTACATGAAGGCAGAGACAAAATCCTAAACTCTATTCAAGAAACATTAAACTCTGACTCTTCTTAAGGTCACCCAGTGAGTTAATAGCATACCTGGAACACAATCCAGGTTTGAAGAACTGTAATTCATCACTCTCCTATCAACACCCAAGGACAAAATCTTTATGAGATTATTTAAAAATGAGAAGCAGGACTACTGTCTAAGGCCAAATGCTTCTGAAACTTGCAGTTTGACAAAGCATTCTCATGAATTAAGGACATTCTCACTTAGCCCTGCCTAAAGAGTTTCAGAAACTGGGCAAGGGAAACAGAGACAGGCCAGAATAAAATAAAATACTGAAAAATCCCACACCTATCTACATGATGAACATATGCCCTACAAAACTAAGTCAGAAACCAAATTCAACTCCCTTAATTTTCTGTAGCTGCATCAAAAATTAGCAGTATGACCTCAAAGAACTGATGCCCACATTGGCACATTCTCAAAACGACACTTGCATAGCCTGGGAAGCCTAGGCATACATCAAACGAGCTCATCTGCACCAAAGAGAAGGCCTTCTCTCACTAAAAAGACAGTCGTACTTTAGCTAAGCAAAAACTCTCACTGGCTTTTATAACACATCCGGCAGGGTTATACTCTGTATAATTGTATTGCCATTTTAACACATGGTTAGCAAAACTAAACATGTGGCAGCAGGCTACTTACGTTTTAACACATAATTAGGGGGGAAAAAAAGTGAAAATTATTGCAGTATCTTATTTGCATAAGACCTTGGCAGTTAAAGTATCAGTAATAAGTAAAACCTCTCGACCCAGTGCTCTTGTCAGTCTCAAACACAGACAAATTCATGTCTCCTACTCAGCAGGGCAATAATCCAATCTTCAAGTCATATACCAGTAACACTATCCGGTATTTTAGACTGGGCAGACCATGTAAGTTTTTTCCTCACAGATCAAATGCTAAAGCACGTCCAGCCATGGCACCTGCACGACTAAAATGCATGTGCACCCTGTAGAAATACAGCCATTTAAAAGACAAGCAAACAGCACTTGGTCAGTTTCGAATAAGCCCGTTCTAACGCGTAGAGAAAGGGACAGTGACATGGTTCAAACAGCAATCTCTGCAGCCACAGTATGAAATGCCAGGAGCAAGTTGTGACCTTCCAGAACAGGTTTGGTCAGCCTTTAGTTTGATATCGCTTATTGGGTAACTTTTTTCAAACCTGTGTGCAAGTGCCAGACACTCAAGTACTGAATATTACACAAATACACCTTAGAATCAAGAATGTAATATATGTTAAGTATTACAGTGTCTCTTTTGTAAGCACGTCACAAATACAGCTAAGAGCAGGTAAGCTCAGAGACAGCTGAACAGTGATTAACGTGCATCACCTAAATATGAGCATGGAATGCAGCTGCTCTGCTTGTGGTGGGTACTGCTGGGTACAACTGGACACAACTACCTGAAAGGAGGCTGTAGCTGGGTGGGGCTTGGCCCCTATCGCCCGGCAACTAGCCAGAACAGGAAGATATAGTCTCAAGCTGCCCCAGGGGAGGTTTAGGCTGGCCATTAGGAGGAATTTCTTCACAGAAAGGGTGATTAGACATTGGAAGGGGCTGCCCAGGGAAGTGCTGGAGTCACCATCTCTGGAGGTGTTTAGGACTGGATGTGGCACTCATGGCCTACTAGACATAGTGGCGTTCAGTCATAGGTTGTACTTGATGATCTTGAGGTCTTTTCCAACCTAATTGATCCTGTGATACAAGGCTTGTAGAATATATGTTTGTCCCAGCCTTCATACTTGGGAATTTCATAATGACCAAACAAAAACTGGTTAATTCTGGGTACTCTTTGGGTAGAACACATCTTGCAGACACATCATCTTGCAGACAAATAATTAGCCATTTCGAGTTTCAAAGTTTCTTGATGTGCTAGCCAAAAGCTTGTAAAAGGAGGGCTAGGGAGGAGACCTTTCCTTATGTCCCTTCAAGTCAAAGACTGGGTATTTCACTATACACTCCCGGTCTCTCGGGGGCTCCGGGCAGTGACCACGCCGGGGTGGCGGTGTCACCGCACGGCTGGACCCCGGCACAGGCCGGGCAGGGAGGGGCCCCGCGGGGCCGGCCCGGGCGGCCGGCGGGCCCCACTCCTCCGCGGAGCCGGGGGCGGCTCGGGACGGCTCGTACTTACGAATTTGGGCTTCCTGCCGTCCGCCGCCTCCTCGGAGCCGCCGGCGCTCCCGGTGCCCGGCGGGCCCTTCCGACGGAGCCCCTTGTTCTCCCGCCCGCCGCGACCAGGCGGCTCGGACGGGGCGCAGTAACGCGGCCGCGGCGGCTCCATGGCCGCGCCCGGGCGAGCAGGGGACACGGATGCCGCGGGTGCTGGGGGAGCGCTGCCCCGCGATCGGGCCCAGGCCCGGCGGCCCCGGCCGAGCTGGCCGCCTGCGATTAGCGCGGCTTAGCTGGGCTCGGCCAGGCAGGGCGCCGCGGGGGAGGAGGGCGGCTCAGCGCTAAAGGGATTTAGCGAGGAGCAGCCCCTAATCCCGGCACGCCCGGCCGGCGCAGGGGCAGGGATGGGGGCGCGCGCGCTCCCAACGGCCGCGGCTGGCGCAGCCCGGAATGTCCCGCCGTCCGAACCTTCCCGCCACCGCCGGCACCGCCCCGGCATCCCCGGCACCGCCAATCCTCGGCGCCGGAGCGGGAGCGGCGCCTCCCGGTTGGCTGCGCTCGTGCCAACCCCCGGCGGATCGGCGGCTCGCGGCGCGGGCCGGGAGTTCTGGGCACCGCCCGCCCCGGAGCGATCGCGCCCCGCGGGATCCCGGACTGCGAGTGTCGGGAATAGCGCCGGGAGCGGGGTGGGAGCGCTCCTTCCTCAGCTCTGTGACTGCGCTGGCGAGAAATGGGGAAAATCCCCGGCTTTAACCAGTGGCCGCCTCCGTCTAAGGCTTTAAGGTGCACTTTCACACACATAACCCTGGAAGGAAGGATTTATTTCCTTACCCCTCACATCCTGCCGTTTCTTCTGCGGGATCTGAACGCGAGGCGGCTCCCTGCCCTGTTTGGCCTAGGATGCCACTTTTGAACTTCTGGTTTTGTTAAAATTTCCAGTTCCGTACCTCGCGCCGCTGTTTGACGGGTGAAAAGTGGTTCGTCTATTTCTATATAACCTTCTTATATAATTAGGGACCTGATTTTTATAAGTAAATGTACATTATTATATGGAATCATAGAATCATCAAGGTTGGAAGAGACCTTTAAGATCGTCTAGTCCAAACGTGCCCCCGACACTGCCACTGTAAGCCCTAAAACACCCAGCACTAGATCCAAGCGCCTCTTAAACAACTCCCGGGATGGTGACTTCACCATCTCCCTGCGCAACCTATTCCAGTGCCTGACCACCCAAACAGGGAAAAAATTATTTCTAATATCTAATCCAGATCCCCCTGTCACAGCTTAAGGCCATTTCCTCTGATCCTCTCACTGCAGGCAAAGTGTAGGAAAGATCAACCTCCATCTCACTACCATCTCCTTTCAGGTAGAGAACTATATATGTGTGTGTATATATATATATAAATATAAATAATATTTATAATATTACTTTTATACCATCTTGGTGGTATTGGATTCAGAAAGCAAAATAACACAGAAGAGACATAGTCACTATCCAAAACAATGGCAGTTTCCATCGTTCTCCTCAAGCCAGATTTTTGTTTTATGATGGTCACAGGCTGTGCTGCCGTGGCCAAAAGAACATGTGTACCAACATTCTGCATTTGTTTACTTCAACTTGTTGTTTTCCATCACTGAAAGACCTCCAAGACTCTGTGGTTTAAAGGGAAATACATAAATAGAGATTTTATTATGCTATAAACTAGCAAATTGCATATGGTTTGCAAACAATTGAATTCTGATTACTACATACAATACCTTGCATTTACCTTTATTTTAAATTAAGAGTAGTTAGAATAATGATGCAAACCAGAGGCTTATGTAGGGAAAACTCTTTTTCCAAATCTCAGTGTTAAGATTCCTTAAGAAAAGGAAGGCTAACACTCAGCATTCATATTTCTAGAGTATTTGCTAACATAGAAGTAGTTTCGTTTCTCGTCTGTCTTTCAGTGAGAAAGACGTTCATGTTTCCATATTATTTTTATCTTTTTCTGTTGCCTTGAATGCACTGAAAATAAAATGCTCCCCCAACAATTGCATTTACTTTTTCTACATAATCTGAGGGGCTTTTATTCCAATGCAATTACTTAAAAAAAAAAAAATCTCATTCCTTCAGCATGACTTACACAGGCAGAGACATACAAAAATGTAATGTCTGCCAGTGCAGAGAGCTGTGGTGAAATAGCAGAATTCAGCCCCAAACTGGACCTTTGCAAGGCTGGGTTTTAACACAAGGGAGCTCTGGCGCTATGCAGAGGTAGGTGCTGTAATTATTTGTATACATTAAACTGTTCATCTTTTGGCAGCTTTCTATAGATGTTTTGTAAATTTATATTGGAATTCTTTGTGGAGAGTATAATTAGCAGAACACTGTTTAATGTCATGGTTAATGATTTCCTGGAACATTTGATTAGAAAATTAATCAGCCTATGTGTGGGTATGATAAAGCTGTTTAAATGGGCCTCCTAATTGCGCTGTGGTAGAACACAATGGCTTGTGCCAATATATCACTTTCAAGGTACTGTGTTGCAATAATAGAGAAACACTAAAGGGAATAATTTATCAGACAGTTTTACTAAGCCAAAAGTAAATGTTAGTACTTTTGATCAATTATTATTTTATACTACCCCTCTTGTGCTTGTTAGGTGCTCCACAGAACAAATACACTCTTGCAACAGTTTAGCTGGCCAAGATTAATCATGACTGAGGAAAAAACTGTGAGAAAGAAATGCATCAGTAATACTAAAATTGTGCAGATATTCTACTTAGCATGCATATTGTCCAGGGAATGCAAATAGCTTGGCCATTTTGCATTATTTTTGTTCTGGAATGAGAAATTTTCAGTTATAAAAGTCTGAGACAGTAAGTGCATAAAGCTAACCATGAATATTTGCAAAACTAGTCCTTTAGATTGATGGATTTATTTAGGTTCTTAACATTCTGTTCCATCTGTTTTGTTTTTTTATATATACTGTTACTCAAGTCTTAAAAAAAAAAATACTCTCCTAATATTCATTGTTCCAGGGACACAGTTTTTCAAATAAATTCCTGTGCAAAGTGTTTTGAAGCTGGATTTTGGATGAATTTAGGCAGTTCTCCATATTTCATTTGGAGACACCTGATTCTTTCCTGTAAGAAAAAGATAAAACAGTCAATTAACTGTTCTTTTGTTAGGTTCATCCTCTTAAACCGTAACAAAAGTTATGAAGGATTTTGTCAGCAATGTTGTTGTTTATATAAAACAAGGATACAAGTTTAATACTAACACTCTTTAAGTATGCTAACAAGGAAAACCTTCCAGAGCCACAGTTCCTATGGTTTGGCAGAAGCAAGGAAATGATAAATTAACATGTCTTTTCAGGAAGATGGCTTTTTCTTTCTCCTATGAAAAGCACCAAACAGGCCATCCAAACCCAAATCCCTCAAACTTGCATAGCTATTTGTAAATTATACCAACTGAATATACACCTTACACCTTTCCCAACATCTTATTCAAACAGTTAATACAGGAGTTAGACCAAGATAGTGTAACTCACAATGCCAGTAAAAATTACATTGGAAAAACATGGCCTATCTTCATGTCTTATAGAGGCAAATGATGCTGTTTTATCTAAGGAAATCTTTAACAGTTGTATTTTTGTATTGCAACAGTGGTCGTTAATAATTTAAATGTATTGCAATGTAATATCATTACATGTAGCATACGGATAAGATGTTACTTAATTTTCACGGCATGGGTAGCTCACAAAACATTATTCCATTATTACAATAATGGGTTGATAAAACCTCAAATTATTCATCTAGTCTACACTATTAACTTTATTAAGGAACCTGTCAGCAAGTTTATCATACCAATAAATGAACAAATCTATGTTATAGTTATGAGAAAATTCATACTCTCTTCAAGTAATAAAGTCTTATGGAAGAAAATTTGCTATATTTTTTTTTTCCTGTAAGATAAACAGAATTATTTTGGCTTTTCAAACATCACTTGATTGTCATTTAGTCAACGTCACTATAGTAGAATATGTTGCCTCTGCTATCTGTTTGTGGCATGGACTAGGAAAAATGAAAATCAGTAACTGAAACTGTGCAGGAAGTAGGGAGGGACTTATGACAGGCTAGATAGTTAAAGAAAATGCAGTTTTGCCTAGTATGTTGAATGGCTTGTCTATAGAGACAAGCAGCTTTGTGCCATTTGGATCACAGAGTTGGTAAAGTTGAACTAGTCAGACCTCTTGGCGCATACATTTCTTATTTCTTAAAAATCTCTGATTTTTGCAGTTCATTTCTGCTTCAAAGATAAATACTTTTGGAAACCAGAATCTTCTTGACTTTGAGCTCAATTCTTTACTGCTAGGTGTCTTGGACAGTCACATTGCACAATAATATCAGTGTTAAGTGCCAATGCAATATGTATCTTGCAACAGTTACAAAAAATACTTGGGTTTCTCTTAGAGAAACACAAATGACATCAGGGCTCTTTTTCAGTTTTGCATGGCAGTAATTTCCAGGCATTTAAAAACATATAATTAAAGGACTCAACTGAAATGAATTTTTCACTGGAAGTTATGTCTAAAAAATTTCTATACATTTTTTATTATTATTGAAAAAAAAAAAAAAACAAAGCAAATGGTTTTAGCAGATCCTGAAAGTATAGTTGTATAGCTGTCTTTACTCAAGCATGTACAGACAAGAAAAACATCCCTGAGGACAGTGTATGTCATGATCCTGTTATTGATTTTATATCAGTCATACCTTTTCGAAATATCAAACAAAATTTTACCTGCAATGTATTTATTTTATCTCTTTTCTAGTTAGAATTTAAATTAAGGACTTTCAGAAGTAGTTGTGGTCTGAATAGCACCATCCTCCATCTTGAAGCTTTCAAAGTCACCCTGTAAAAGATGAAGATATAAGAAGTAGGAAAGTAGTTTGCTCCATCAATTTATTGTGAATTACATGTTGCTAATAATTTCTCACAAAATATCTTAAGCTAGCCTCTCATTCAGCTGAGAAAATTTAATATACCTCCTTCAAGATACTGCCTAGATGGGAAAAAATCAGTAAAGAAGTCCATTATGCAGTTCATCAAATGGATCTTTATGAGGATATTGGAGATGTGATTTGTGGCACTATTTAGGATACATTGCATACTACATTATTATAAAGTTCAGGTTTGTAATTTAATTATAGGCCAAATTATCTTCAGTTCTAACTTTAGTCGAAGTGACTAAGCCAAGCCTGACAGCTGATATAAATTCTAAATGGTCTGAGTGTCATGGGCCAGAATAAAGGCTGTGTTACATAATTTTATACTTCATGTGGGATTTTCAGAGCCGCCTAAAGAATTAAATGAGGTGTTCAAACCTTGTATATTCTACCATTATGCTATTATGTGTTCCTAGTAAAATTATTGCAAACGGTCAATTTTTCCCAAAAGAAAATAAATATGTTTTCAGAGGATAAAATTGTGTTGAAGGTTTTTTGTGAATATAAGGATCCATAGAGGTGTTACCAAGCACAGAGATTTTTTTTTCCAAGGCATTTACAATAAAGATTTTAAGGCTTCTGTCAGAAAGCTTTTGAGCCTTTTAAGGCTTTTTAAGCCTTTGTCAGAATTCTAGGATGCAATTATTTTCCATTACTTCTTGATAACTCTCTGAATTCCTCATAGCTTTCCTTTTTTAATATACTTCTGTATTTTTTTTATTGTTCACTTTCCAAATTTTCTTCTAAGATTCTGTCTTTCATTTTTACTTGTGATAATTTATATTACTTTCTACTAGGGCATGATACAGTTTGCTTTCGGAAATCCCTTATTTTCTTTTGACAGATGTATTATTTTAAGAGAGAGAGAGAGAAAGAGAGATAAACACATATATGTATGTGCATATATAATGCTTTTTATGAGTTAGTTATATATTGAGGAAGTCTCAAAATTAATTTGTTTATATAGCTTTAGTTCTCTCTGACTGATTTTCTTATTCTAATCCATATTTAAGTTTCTCATTCTAGTTTTTCCTCTTGCAAGACTAATAGATATAAGCATTTTATGGTTACTGTAGTTTAATATTCACCTACAGTAAGTACTATACATGTACATTATGAAAGATGCTTCCTCGCATTTCAAAGAATAATATATATAATTTGGGGAAATTCCTGATATATATTGTATATGAAACATAATCAGCAATTTTATGGGTAACAAATCATTCTCTTGCCATTCAATCTGCATATTACTTTTTGATCCTCTGTTCCTTGGTGTGTTTCAGTGAACAGCCTGATTTTTAATGGCATTTTAGTACATGTAGTCATACATTTCTACAGAGTGCAATTGCCTGTCTTTCTTATGTTAAATAGAAACTTCACCTCTTTTCATAGGAAGATGAAGAATGTAATTGGAGGTTGTACTTTGTATCACAAGTACTCTTCCAGTGCAGCATAGCTACTAAGCTAAGGTTTTTTTCTAAGCAGTTTCTTAAGAGGCAGTTTTATGACAGGTGTAAATCAGAACAAACCTTGTAAGCTTCCACTCTCCTTCACCCATGTGATAATAAATGAGAGCTTTTGGTTAAGAAAAATGAATGCTTTCACTTGCTTTTACAAAGTATTTCTCCAGAAGTGAGAAGGATGACTACGTTGAATCGTGATATAGAGGTTATCCTATAGGACCTGGAGATGCAACTAGCTCTTAGTTATATGTTTGGAGAAGCAGGGGGAGGGGGTAATGGGTGAGAGAAATTATTACAGGAGTTGTAATTACAGGTGTTGTTATTATTACAGGAGTGCCCCTCAATTGGGAATAGCGTCTCAAGATGGTTTTGCTTCTTTGTACAACAATCTAAACAAAATGAAGACTTTTGAAGCAAAGATATATTTGCCAAAAAAACCCCAAACATAGGCCAGTCAACATAGTTTGTTATCCTACAAACCAAAGATGTAGAGAGAGCAGAATCTCAACCTCTATTTGAGTGTCAGGGCATGGTGAGCACCATAGTATGTGGTGCTGAGGGAGATACTATGGCCAACAGGACAAGGGGCTGTGCTAGCCAGGGCCCATCCCACTGACCCCAGCCGAGGCAAGAAAGACCAGCCCAGGGATGGTAGCCAGGTTTAATAGTCCAGACCATCAGGCAATTTTGTGATGATGAAGCAGGTCTGAGGAAGTCAAGCCAGGAAGTCAGGCCAAAGATCAGGGTCAGGATCAGTTCCAGTGAAGTTAATGAGGGTCATACACAGTCTAGTGATGATCTGGCAGTGATGAGATAGGTGAAGCTCAGAGGTCACACTGCAGATTGGGATTTGCAGGGTTCATATCTGACAGAGTAAAAGTCTGTCTTCTTTTCCGTGATGTGATATGCTACATGCAGGAATCCATCCTGTTTGTGAATCCCATGAATAGCCTCATGAGGCTCAAGAGCTTTGTTACTTCTACAGCCACCATTAATCTGAAAGAAAAAAGTCCATGACTATGTATGTGTCCATCAGTTTCTGAAAAATAATGTAATTCCTTATCCCCATCTGTGTACAAAACTGTATTCATTTTCATTCATGAGTTCATTTCCCCTTGTATTGAACAATCATGCTGGTGCCAATTTCCTCTTTGAGGATCTCCTCAAAGAAATTAGGATAGCCTTTGACAAGATTAAAAATCAAGCAGGAATTCATCAGAAAGTCAATCAATATAGCCTATTAAGTGCTCATAAAACTGTTACTTACCATTATGTTGAGTTTCAAATCTGGACTTCAGATAGATGCAGGTTTTCTAGCTAGAAAATCACCAACAAAGATTTCTTTTTGTCCCATTAAAAGAGATGGAATATGAAGACCTGTACAGGCTTTCAGGGTGATGACTATACTGGAAGATTAATAAAAGCAGCCAAGCTGTGACAGTCCAGATACAGCATTTAGGTGGATGATATGTGCTTTCAAACAGCTTTCTTTATCAGAACTACAACATGAAAAAAGGAAGAATATTGTCCCAAAGGTGGTTCAAAGCATACATGATTAAGAGCAGTACACTGGTCAACTCTTTTGCATTCTTTGCTGAAACTAATAATAGAGCACCAAGACAGAGTATTTTCAGAACAGCATGCATAGGAACAATAGCAGTGTACAGGGCAAAGAGCTCTGCAGCAAAAGCAGCAGGCAGGCTTATATATGGAATGGTGCTGGAACTGAGCATTGAAAGGTACTGATCCCAAATAAACTGCATTGCTTTGGCATATCATGAGCTCAACTCTCCTACCCTCTGCCCCTTGACAGCAGTGCCACTCACTGTAACACTCTCAATCCCTGTAATGATCACTCCAAGTGCATCTTCAGTGATGTGACTTTCCTGTGGCCCTTCATGTCACAAGTCAGTAATGATATTGGGGATGAGTGACAATTTAACTGAAATGAGTACTGTACCATGGTTTTATATGGGAGTTTTGTAGCATTTATTCATAGGGGAGATTCACATTCTCCAGCTAAGGGCAATCTTATAGGTAAAGAACTAAGCTAAGCTCTTTCTGTGATTATTGAATTAGCACTGAAGTTCTCGCTTTTGCCTAGTAAAGAGAAACTAGCACCTACAAAATGCAGTTCACCCACACTTAAAATATAAATTTAAAACAAATGGAAAGAACCTGTGGAGATCCTTCAATGTCTTCGCTGACTCTAGAAGATTCTTCAATACCTGGCTTAGACTAGAAGAGTACATTTTATATGCTGAAGGCAAGTGAGGTAAATCTCATTCTTTTGAACTCTTCTGGGAATTTCAGCAATTTTCAGTCAATAAATTCACTCCCTTTCAATAGATTTTATTATACATATTCATATTAATTCAGAAAACGCAGATATATTTAAATAGCAACGTTAATGACTCCTTGGAATTAACAATAAAATTCTCTTGTGATCCTCATAGAATAAAATTTTGAATAATGATACTTCCACGGTAATCTACGCATCTCTGAAAATAGTTTTTGATTGTCTGAAAACTGAAGACAGATTTTTTTTTCCCTAAAAGGTTTAATGACTAGTTCCTTTACTTCTTTTGCTGCAGGCTGTTATCATGGATATTAAACTACTTCACAAACTGTGGGGAGTGTTAAGTTGCAAATATGGTCTCCTATTGTACAGACTTACTTGGATAGTGATTAGAAGGACTGGTGCTGCTACTAACCTATTGCCAAAATCTATTCCATCTTTCTGTTTTATCTTTTTATTTTTCCTTTTTTTTTTTTTTTTTTTTTTTTATAATATATTGATATTTCTCACATGCAGAACTTCCCATTCAACCTTGGAAACTTTTGGAATATGGAGCCAACTCTCTTATCAGTACAAGACAGCAGTCCCATCATTAATTTGTTAGATTTCTGACCTGGTACTTTTGTGCATTCTCCCCAGATGACATTCACTCTATTGAAGAAGTCATGTGTAAACATCCACAAGCAACTTCATTATTATGTTTTAAATCTTTCTTTAGAATGTTCCTTCGCCAGTCTGCCAATAGAAATGAAGACTTTAGTTACAGACTTTCTCACAGTTAGGTGTGGCTCCTCTTATGGTCTGTATCTCCTGTCTCTCTTCTACAAAGAGACAGCAAGATTTTGGGGCATTGCCTTGTTTTCATTCAAAACATTTACAGCTCTGGAACCCTGGCATTTTACAATAGCAAATATCTTGATTAATACACAGAGCTTGATACTTTTGTTACATGCAAAAACCAGAACACCTAAACTCTATTTGATTTCTATACTTTCTCTTTGAGTTCCTGTCTGCATTTACATGAGAAAACTCACCAGAACAGATATATCAGAATAAATAATACTTACTTTCCATATGTAACTTTCTGCTCTTCAAATAAGACTAGAAGTAACTAAGTACCTGTTATAATTTCTCAGTGTTCACCATATTTACTAAATAATCCATATTTTGTAATTGACATTGTTTAATACAGCTTTCAGACTTGTGGTATTTTCTAGCTTGGAACTATACATACATGTGCACAGTCTCGTAATTATTTTACCCCCGTGTCTTTTAGTATGGCTTGTGAGAGAGAGGTGGAAATGACTATATTTTTGTATATATTATATAAATATATAAATATATAAATATATAAATATATAACTACAATATTTATTATTATAATTACCATTATGTTTATGTTTTAGGTGGAAATAGAGGAAAGTGGTCTGTGTATCTAAAACCAAAGTCTGTCACTGTACAACCATATATTTTAAACTGGGAGATTATCCAAGCTATATTCATTCAGATTCTGCCTATGTAAATCATGGCTTTGTAATCACTTAGGAGTTGTATCGCATTAATCTACAGTGACAATGTTCAACAGAGTCTAGAATCTGGTTTGATTTCAACTCTTTAAATGACAGTTCTTGATTTCCTGTAATATTTTGGATCAGAGACAAAACATTGTTTTAGTAACTGCATACTGGTTGGATGGCTACATCTGAAATACAGAACTGTTGTGGTTGGGTGATATGATCAACATTCATCACAAGCTAATAATGGTAATTTTGAACATCTTAATTTGAGATCACACAACTCTGTGTAGTGTGAAATGAGATGTCTGGGTGATTGCAAAGATTTTGACTGGTCTGTGTGCTGATAGCCTGCAGAAGATTTTAATATTCTGAAGTCACACCAGATGGGCAATCTGCTGCAGTATATACCTTGGCTCAGTTTTAAACTGCAAGGGTTTCATATCTGATGTCACCTCAAGGGAAAAATAATAAACAGCTGCACTAACGTTTTTTAATCTCTCTGCTCTTGATTTACCAAGGCTTTGACTGATGCAATACTCAGCTTAGGATAACTGTGCAAAGACACAGAGCTTCTACAATACCAAGGCATAAAAATGCATGAGGGGATCAGAAATGGAAATGGAAAAAAATGAGTAACTATTATTTAACTGCTCTATGCACACCTTCTAATCCTATGTGCAAAAGTTTAACTTGTTGCAAAATAGGTTTGGAAAAGCATACAGATATAAGAAAAAATGGCAGAAAAAATGTAAAAGACTACAGATAAAATTTTGATTACTTTTTATAGCTACAAGAAATGTAGTCAGTTTTCTGGATCAGTGGAGTTATTTATTCTGGGAGTGAGTAGATAGCAATACCAGCACTCCCCTACTTCAAGGTTTTGTTGGATAATTTTTTTTGTAGAATATTCCATGGAAACAACCTGAGTCAATAGTAGTTCTGTAGTTCTTGAGTGAAGTCCTCAGAATTGGACTTTTGTCCATTTTGGTACTGGACAACTGATAGCTTCAGGTATTTCAAGCTGTTGTTCATCTCTTTAAGTGTGCACAAAAAAGACTCATAATTTACACTTTATCAGCTGGGTAATCTGACCAGTAGGCTATTCAATGAATATGACATAGGGGATGTGTTCAACTTTTTGGACTGACCTGTAAATTTAGATTGGATTTTTTGTTTCTTCTTTTTGGAGTTTTTGGGGGTTTTTTGGTTTTGTTTTTAATCAGTTGCTTCAGACTACAGCAAATATGTCATGTTAAAAGAGAGAGAGAAATGTGAGGAGTTAGGAGCTGTTGTTATAGGTAGCTCAGTTTGAATTAGAGAGCCAAAGGAAGAACTACAATAATGTCTGTTCTATTATGCAGAAACATTTGGAACTTGTCACTGAATAAATAAGATCTCATCTAAGTGCTTTTCCCTACTGTGGCTGTTGAACAGAAGTATTATGAGTAAATGCTAGAGGAAATAATCTGAGTTGAAAACTAGGACATGTAAAAGATCACTAGGACTTTAACCTGGATTCTGAAAGAAAAATACAAGATTTAAGGAACATTTATATTTGCCATCTAAGCACTTGATGAGGAAGACCATCAGAATATCCTTTACTTCCAATTATATCTGTTTCTGTCACTTGCTATGCTTCATAGTTTTTAATTAACTCAAGCTAATTGTTTAAGTAACTTCATCATGTCAATACACTGTGAAGCTTGACTGAGGATGGGTCCTCCCACACAAAATGTGTTATGCATGAAAGATCCATTTTTAAAAAAATCTGAAAATATTTACGAGTCTGTGAGTGATGCAGAAGCCAAATGTATAATGCCAGGAAAGAAGAGACATCTGAGAAAAGTCCTGATTGAAAATGGAAACTAAAGTACACAGCTGAAGATTCTGAATTAATACATAAAAGCATGATGTAGCTAGCATTTGCCTGAGAACTGAATTTAGGAGGGCCAAAATAGGCTTAAGGAGCCTACACTGTTCTGAAACTACAGACTTGAAGGACTAAAAAGATGATAGGCATATGATAGAGAGGCACATGGGTTGAAATTTCAATACAGACTTGTTTGTACTCTGGTAACCAGGACATTATCAACGTGCTAAGTAAAAACCAAAACTGACTCCACTACTCTGCAGAAGTTACAAGTGATGACAGTGCATGTACATCACAGAAAAAGATTGTGCCAGTCCCGTCACTAGTCCAAGTTAGTCCGTCAGTACAGCAATATATATAATTGCCTAGAGTAATGGGTCGTTCATTTTGTCCTTGTCACTTTTCTAGAGAGTTGTGCTATATCGAAGGCTGACACTGGGACAAGCTGGGAATTGCTGGAAAGCCATTTTGTAGTTCCAAGCTATTTAATATACACTGTTAAGTCTGTAGTTAGGAGACTAAGCTCACAACATTTTTCAGTCAGGACAAGGTGCTGAGAGAACCTTATACCACCGGAAATTTTCAGAAAAAGTTCTTTCACCTTCTATCCCTGTCATTAAAAATCTTGTTGGTTTGAGTTTTGTTCTTTGAGAATCCTAGAAAACAATATAGAAGGAAGAAGAAAAATTGCATGGGACTCTACTCCAGCACATTATAGGATAACTTGTACTTGGCTTGCCACGAATGAACTGAAAAGCCAGACAGGTGGAGTGATTTGTTTTGAAAGTGTGATTTGCTGAAATATTCTGTTTCTGTTTGAAAGGCCAGAGATAAACCAATTACACTAATTCTGAAGAGGATTGCTTCATATTGTTTAACTCAAAGACAACATATCCAAAGTAGATTATGATAGACATGGCTGACTTACACCTAAGGCTTCCTCAAGAACAAGTGATGTTGTGCACTGCTCACCTCCAAGGTACTGGTTAGTGAATAAAACCCTTCCCAGACAAAAGGGTCTAAATGTCTCCATTTCTAAGAGAGGTATTTTTTCATTGAGATGCATAGTACAGTACAGTACAGTGATTTAAAGTAATTTTGGAGTTTTGTAGCTGAATGTCATTCCCTTTAAATGAGATACTGGCAGTTAGATGGCTTTGATTGTTGCCAGCTGTCAATACCCCTGAGGAAAGCAGAAATACTTCTATGATGGAAGCTGAACAAGAAGCCTGATGATCAAACACATCACAAGTTGTGTCAGAGGATTACCAAATTAAATAAAATAGATGTGTGTTTACACTCTTATAGTCATAAACAAGCTGTCTGTGAGTTTCCTTTTTTTTTCTTACAGAGAACACTTCATACTCCAGTATGTTAATAGTTTTTTGTAGCCTCTGTTCTTGCGTTATGGAATAGATAAAGACAAAAGGAACTAAAACAGCCATTTTCCTCTTGTTCAAATGTCTGTCCATTTTCCTTGCATAAGTATCATTTAAACAGACAAAAGTTTACTCATTACTGCTACTTATTGTAGTACTGGATATATGGGCTAAAATTTTAAAACTAGACACTCAAAACTTGAAATATGCAGTTGATTCATTAATCCAATACCTACTGTGCAGTACAAGTCAGGTATTGCTGTTGCACACAGTCTGTTGCCTTCTGTTAGTTTCTATATGTGTAATTTAGAAATACACTCAAGATTATGCCTAATTTTGAAAAATGTAGTCCATATGTTTTGTGAGTCCTCTTCTGTTTCTTCTCATTACACCTGCTTGCTCATAGCCTTAAACAGAAAATTAGCTGAAAGCAATAACAGAGGAAGTGAAGACAAGCAATACAGTTTAAAAAGTCTATAAACAGTCTTAAATTAAAGTTTAAATCTGTCTTTACATCTGTACATTATCAAGTGGCTGAGAATATAAATTGTTTCTTTGTGTTGGTATGTTCTCCTTTAAGGCCTTCAGTGTTAGCCAAATGACGTTTTAAAAGTGTGTGGAGCTGATCAGTGTTGGACATAGATGTATAATCTTAATAGAGATACCTCCTGGGAGGACATGTCCAACCTTAACAATCTTAATAAAGAAACAAATAATATCTAATTATCTTATGTGATAAGGGAATGTGAAATTTCTGTATATTTTATTCCTTAAAGGAAAAAAAAATATTTTTTTTTTCTTGACAAGGGGCTAGATTTACTAGAAATTAGCATAAGTCAATATGGAAATACGTCTGAGTATTGCATGAACACCAGGGTGTCTAAAGTCTGGAAAAATTCTTTATAAAACTTACTGTACCTTCTGGGGCACCAACCACTGCAAAGATGTTTTTCCAAGTTTATTAAAAGCTTCTGAGACTCTTTTAATGACAGGTAGTAGTCATTTTGTAGCAGCCACGGTAGGGAGTCCTGTAGTGTTATACATTGCATTTGTCAATTGTCTTTCTACTTGGAGAGGGATACTAGCTAAGCAAGGAGGCGAATCATCAAAGTCCCCTGTCCTTTCATGAGGCAATTCTTAAATCTCTTTTGAGAGACAGAAAAATCCTTGACAATGGACAAACTGAAAAACAGAGACCAAACTGAACAGTCAGCCAACAGCAGTCATATGAGAAGGGAATTAGAGAAGGGTTAAGGGCTGGGTGTATCAGTCGTGTATCTGAAGGATGGAGCCAGGCTGCACTCAGTGGTCAGGTAAGAGGACAAGAGGCAATGGGCAGAAACTGGAATACAGGAAGTTCCACCTGAATATGAGGAAAAACTTCTTCACAGTGCAGGTGACCATACACTGGAATAGATTGCCCAGAGAGGTTGTGGAGTTTCCCTTGCTGGAGATATTCAAAAGCCGTCTGGACACAATCCTGAATGACGTGGTCTAAGGGACCCTGCCTGAGCACACAGTATGAACTGGATGACCTCCAGTAGTCCCTTCCAACCACAGCCATTCTGTTAATCTGTGATTCTCTTATTCTGTGGTTCTGTGTGAGTATCTCATATTCTTCAGAGGTGGGTTGTCTGTGTGTTTTTCTCAGTCATCCTGACTTTGGCTTAGCTATGTGCACAGACCAAGGCAACCTAGACTAAGAACTGAAGTTCTTAGAAATTTTTCAGTATGTGAAGGTTATGAATACATTACTGGAATGGGATTTAGGCCCCAATTCACTTTTTACTCAGATACAGATCCTTGGTGACTCTGAAAAAGCAAGTGGAGGTTGTAAAAACCAGTCATGAAGGCTGCGTTTACACCTCTCTAGTGTGGTTCATTTTAATATCATTCCCAGCTTTCTAGATAATGGAACAACTGAAATTTACTGTGTCTGTCTTCCCCAAATGTGCATTCCATTTCTGTGAGTGCCCAGTGGTAGATGAGGGGTTGGTATACACATCAAGTCTATCTCTGGTAGCCAGTGAATGCCTGGACCAGGGAAGGCTTCCTACTCTAAGTGTAGCTGATTAAGTGCCTCTAACAAGTAATGACAAGTAACATAAATTGCTTTCTGAACATCATGAAAGTTGGTTCTCTTTTGCCGCTGAGATGACCTGCTAATGTGGGCACCTGACTGAGGCTGGGTAAAAGGAATTCCGTCCTCCTCTTTTGTGCTTTGAACCTCTTAGGTGAAGTGCCTTTTTTAATCTTCCCTATTCCTTCCTTTTGCTTTGAAGAGAGCTTTTATTCAGTATCTTCATCAAGGTATTCTCTATCTTCTTTTTTTTTTCAGGCCTTATGACTCAAATGTCTGACAACCGCAAAACTCGAGTGTGCTGATCTTTAGAACAGCACTATGAAGTGGGCGGGCTCACTGCCTCCTGGAGAAAAGGAGAAAAGGAACTGAGGACTAAAGTAGCTAAAATGACTTCTCAGCAGCCACACACTGAATCTGTGGATGAGCAAAAACACCAGTTCTAAATGTCATACCTGCCCCAAACCATGTGTGTGGGGGGGTTGTGCATATGTAATCACTGGCAAACTCCAAGCAGCCAAACCTGCCAGGTTCAAGAGTAGGAGGCCCTGGATCCAGGCAGGGGTATCGGGTGGGCAGAGGGTCTGTGATGGTATTTGGGGGAACCCACGAGTGTGGGGTGCTGGTGGGACAAGTGTGTAAGTGCTGTGTGTGTGCGCAGTGAGCATCCAGCAGGATCAGCCAGATTCCTGGGCACTGGGCTGGATTCTGGTGGTCAGGCAGGAGGAATTCGCAGGCCTGGAACTGCTGGAGCTGGTGAACATGTGTAACAGCTTAACATTATGCCATTGTAACACTATTATCTGGATACTTCCCAAAACTATTTTTTTTTTTCCACTTCCACTGTTCTTTAAAGTTACAAAGGTATTATGCTTATAAAGACATGGAGTGCAGTGATTAAGAGCAGTATTTTCAGTGACTAGTCCTTTTAGGTTCCTTCACTTAAAATAAAAAAAGGTTCAGCATAAATCAATTTCAGTGGTTTTGAATCTTGTCATAATGTTGTAGTTAATAAAGCTGGAGCCCTTCTAGGGCATTTGGGGCCCTTAGTGCCCTGTAAATAAGGAATTAAAAAAAAATGAGGGATGAAAAATTGTTTGACATTTTTGAAAATTTGACTTCTGATGTGGTTAATATCACACAGCAGATGTAACATGCCACAGAGGCCACAGCTCATTGCCTGAGGTGAGCTAACTGAGCAGAAACCACAAGGAGAGATTATACCCACAGAAACAGTTTATTACAAGAGAGCTGAAGGGCATTGGCTGTGAATAAGCTAGAGAAATTTATGCTGTAGTTGAACCATCACTTTGAACTCCTGAAGCTGACAAAAGAGGCATTTCAGCCTTCCCCAGACTACTTTTACTGATGCTGTGCCCACACAAACAGTTGTGCTGGACAAAGGGAGGTGATGGCAGAGGAGCAAGTAAAATAAATATTCCATTTTTAACTTGGAACAAGTTTTTCTGCCTAGTTTACCGCCTGCAAACACAAACTTTTATGTTGGCACAAGTGAGGAGTTAATATAAGCATGGGAATGAATGGCTGAGCAAGGGAACCATAATGAATCTCTTTATTTAGCTGGTCTATGCTGCATAAAAATGACTGCAGAATTATGGCATTGTAATTGCTTTGTGGATAAGTAGGAAAATGGATTTCCTTGTAGTTCATACCATAATTCAGATTGGAAAAGACCTCTGAAGGTTACCTAGTCCCAACTCCTGATAAGAACAGAGCACTTCAGCAGTAGTTGAAGTGGCTCAGGGCCTTCCTCAGCTGGGTTTTGAATGCTTCCATGGTGGAGATGGCACAATCCATTTGGACAGGCTATTTCAGTTCTTAACCTCTCATTGGAAATAATTTTTTCCTTATGTCCTATTGGAGTTTATTTTGACAACATATCTTACCTGTGGAAGCCCTGACCTGATCACTGTATTTCAAATGCAGCCTCCATAGTGCTGAATAAAGAGAAATAATTGACTTTCTTGATCTGCTGGCTAAGCTTTTGCTAATGCCGCCCAGTATGTGGTTAACCTTTGTCACAACAAGGTACATTGCTGACTCACATTAAACTTATGGGCCGTCAAGTTGTCGTCCCCGCTGGTCCTTCTCAACAAAGCTCTTTTCTAGCCCTGCCTATCCTGTTCATGGAGTTTTCTCTCTTACCTTGCAGACCACTAGCATGTGATTGTGTGGGATGAAATAGCAGGGTGATTCAGAAAACTTTGAAACAAGCCCACCTTGAAACTATTTCCTAGAGTGGTGTCCTAGTCTTTTTGGGTCCTCAGAAATCTGCATTTTTTTGTCTTTCCATACCTCCCTCTCAGTCTACTAAGGTTAACCTTCCCCCTCTTGCTTTCTACACATCCATGATCCTCCTCTTTGGAAGTTAAAAGTAAACATAGTAACAGCAAAATGTCTACAAATTGAGACTATAGATGAGAAAGGAAAAGGATAAGAAGGCACAAACATGATCCTTAGCTTTGCAATTATTAGGACCCTGGCACAGATAGTAGATTGCATAAACAATCAGAACAGAGACTATGAAACTAGCATATGTTACTAACATTAGAATAGTTTTGCCAGTGTCAGATAAAGCTCTTTTAAAAGTACATTTTGTTCCCTTTGTAATGATTTTGCTTTTGAAATTACTCTGTATGAAACTCTTTAGTCGTTACAAGTGTGACTATCCCTGCACTGTTCAGATGCCTTTTCCTACTTCATTTTATTTCTTATCAGGAACAGCACTCCAAGCACTTGTCTCAGTGTTCATATCAAAGCAGACAAAATCCAGACCTCTGAAAGACTGAATTTCTTTATGCATTTTTGTTCATCACAGAGAACAAACGCCATACTTTCAAGAGCACTAGGTGTATTTGTAGCGCCTTGCCCATTGCAAGGAAATTTTTCTACTCCTAATATTCTGCTTTGCTCATTCTTTCCTCCATTGTCATAACTGAATTCATAAAACAGTTCTTTATTTTTTTTGTTTTATAAATGGAACATTCTTCAGGAACAGAGCAAGAATGTGTGCACAGAAATCACTGAAGACTCACCTCTATTGGAAAAATGCCTCTTTCAGTAAGTGGTGAAATTAATAAATGCTGACATATGAAAAACATTAATTTATTGTTTGCTCACCTTAAAAATACCATTTCACCAAGCAAAGTAATTTAGGAGTAACTTATTTCTTTTTCTTTTACTTCTATAATAATTTAAAGACACACCTAATTAAGGTATCATTTTAAGTGAGAAGAAAATGTGATTTTAAGGTTCAAGAGTGAAGTTTAGATTCAGATGGTGCTCTTTATTCTACAATACAGTAGCTCTGAGAAAAAGATGCATTGTGTTCCTTATTTCAAGTTCTTGCATTAGGTTAAGAGTTCATTTTGCTATTATATCCGTCTCAAACATGCTAAGAAACTACTTTCTCATTATATCCATCCCAAACTGCAGCAGATTATTAGACCTGGATTTGACAGGGTGAGATTGAGCTGCACCAGTTTGAGAAATAGTAACAGAATATTTTGTGTGTTTGAAGTTATTTGTCTGTGAAGACCTCCCACCCACTTTGTTCCCAGTTTTTCTTTTCAGTTATATAGAATAATACATGAAAAATAATACATGCAAAAATTTCCAGAATAAGTATAACCTGTTTAATGAATAATTCATTTCTGTCTTGTATGACTTCATTATATCATGTATAACTAGCACTTTTTACTGTCAGGCTGAAAAGCTACAAAAAGTGTTTAACCATGCAGCATAAATTCATAACTTGTAATTTGAAAAGTGACACGACATTGTGCAAGTCCTAGTGTTTTCAAATGTACTTTCCCAGATACCTTATTTAAGATGTAAAAAATATAAGACTTAGAGGGGTTTTTTCCTACTCATAGAGGTCTGTTTTTATAGCAACAAATCATATATTTCATAATCTTCACTATCTGAACAGCTCTCATAAAGGAATTACTTTCAGCTATTGGTCTTAATTGTACAAGATAGCTAAACCATATCTAAATATTTCATCGGTTATGTCAGATAAGAGAACATAATATTATACCCATCCTCTAAGTGAGAAAACTCTGGCACTTCTCACAAACTAATGACTATGGTTCCCTAACTGCCTAAAGAAACAGTCAGCAGAGCAGCTGTGAGTTTGCTGTGGTTTGAAGCCCAAAAAATAACATGTCCTATCTGGAACTTGCACATTTGTTTAGTTGGTTGGTTGTTCCAGTGGTTTCTTCTTTGGGAAGAAAAGAAAGGTTTTGTTTAAGACTGTATTTGCAGCTACAACTATTTGGTTGTGTTTGTGTTAATATTCTTTCATGTAGTTTCATAAGTGCCAACCACAGAATGTTTTTCTGGAGAAAATGTTCCTAAAACAATGGTAAATTGCATACAGGTAGGTTTGCCTTGGGATGCCCTCCTGCAGAAAAGGAAAGAAAGCAAGCCAGCCTTCTTCTTCTTTCATCTCTCAGACCATGCAAATGAGTTACAAGGTCTACCTTCAATACTAACATAATCATAGAATCATAGAATTGTTTAAATTGTAAAAGATCTTTGAGATCAAGTCCCACCATTAACCCAGTACTGCCAAGTCCACCACTAAACCACATCCCTAAACATATACATGTCTTTTAATGAAAGACCTCCAGGGATGGGAACTCAACCCCTTCACAGGGATTTATACTCCCAGCAGAATCCCCAGAGATTTAATGACACAGGGCTTTCTTTCTCACCCAAATAGCAGAAAGAAAAAAAAAAACAAACTCAGTATAAAAAGGATAAGGGTGTCTGCACTTAGTTTTAGACACCAAAATTAGGTGCCTGAAATTTCCCTTTAGAGGTGTTTTGAAATCCACACTTTTCTCTAGTGAATAGAGAGGGAACCTGAGCACTTATTCTAATATTGCTTCATTCCAAGTTTAAATTTGTGACAGGTGGGTTTTTTTCATAGGGTGAAATACGCGTTTCTAAAATTATTATTCATGGTTACTAACAGTTGTTCCTCTGCAGTGTTTAGAAACAGCTGCATTCAGGGTCAACAATTTCATTACCTGGTCATAAATTCAGTTAAGAGCTGTGTGTACAGATCCTGACTGACTTGCCAGTGTGTCCAATAAGGAACAGAATTGGGATTAATTGTTAAGTCTTACCATTCTAGTGTCCTTCAGTCTCAGTGCTACAAGCAGGCATAAAAAAACATTCCTGCTTTTAATTGCTTCATTTTTCTATCACAATGTGGAAGAGAGAAGAATCATAGTCATTGATATGGATTTCTTTTTCTGGTAAATAAGATTTGTTTTGCATTTTAAACTGTTGAACGGGGTCTTTTTCTTTCAAATACATATTTTTCCCTTTAAGCATACCATTATATATATATCTCACGAATGCAGATCACTACACAGAAATGGGACATAAATGACATTTTGCTATCATGTATCATCATGGTTTTAAAAATAATATGTTTGTTCAGATTTCTCTCTTCACAAACTGTGATCCAAGAGCAAGGCGACCTCATGACAACCAACAATTACAGGCAAAACATCTCAGAAACAGTCTTTAAAGGATAATGCCTCAGGCAAGTTCTGTTTCCTGTAATGTTAGATGAAAAGTTAATACAAAGTGAGTCTTCAAATGAACAGAAACTAATTTGATACTTGGCAGTAGCTAAGGAAGAGTTTCTTTCTTCTTTAACTTCTTATTTTGTTTTGCTTTTCCTCTTCACACAGAGAGATTTTGTAGTTTTTCATACTTCTTCATCAAACTTTTAAGGCAGAAGAGTCTGGAAAAGACAAGTGATTCACTGAGCCAGACTTCCCAGGTGAAAAGGGTATGTTAAAATTACATATGAAGAATGCAGATAGGAATTTTATATTCACCTATTCCCTACAACAGCCTGGCATGTGAGATTATGTGGGCATGCAAATTTTCTCACTAAATTCCATTTTCACAGTCTTTGAACCAGCAGTAATACTGGGAATGCAACTACTGCTCTTCTCCGTTCAGTATGCAGGTCACTATAAAATTGCTGGTTCAGAACCTCCTCATCTGGCCTGCTATCACCTTTTCATGTCAAAAAAAGTTGCTAAAGACATCAGTTCTAAACCCAAAGAGGACAAATAGATGACTCTGCCATCATCTCTTTGTGGAGGGTTAGCTCAATGCTTCCTTGGAACACCTGACCTTGCAATGTCATTGCAACAAATTAATTCTGGCCTATAGGTAACTTATTTGTGTAGAAGTTGGCAGAAATTGGATGATTTATCAATCTTGTCCTTCATTTGCAATTGTAAATAGAGTATTGAATAGGCAAGTTCTATTTTCATCATACAAATTGACTGTCTGGTACAGAATTATTCAAATACTAATCCTAATTTGCACCCAGTGCAATACTATTCAAGTCAAAGGGTAAAGCTGGGGGTTTGACCTCACACAGCAATTGACCAATTTATTTTTCATTGTGTTCTGTTTGATGCTTTATTTATTAGAGAGTAAAGACTGCGCACAGCCTGCAATTGTAATCCCATGGATAAAGAAGAAAATTTGAAGTCCTTCTCTGAGGCAGTTATGCAGGTGAGTACTGTGATCTTCATTACTGATGTGTGGTTGTCACAAATTAATTAATCTTACTCCTACTCCAAGTTTTAAAGCAATGTAAAAACCTCACATGGTCAACACAAATCTTAGAGCCCTCTCCCCCTGCTGTGTTGCTAGAAGGATCTCTGGCATTAAGTATGTAGTTGCATAAAAGGAAGAGTTTGGAACTGACTACTCTTTTTTTTTTCTACAGAAAATGTATTTAACTTGTTACTGACTTTTCTATCACCTTGGCTATCCTCCCTCAGAGACATCCCAATTCATTATTTACTTGACAAGTTTTCAAACAAGCACCTTGTGTTTTCTCTCATGTTCTCACCTCATGTGGGGATATCTTCTGGATAACACTTGCAAATTCAGCTCACCAACATTCCTTAATTCCTCTAAAGACTTATTTCTTTTACTGTGAAGTCTAAACATTTGTGAAAATCATTGGGAAGCTTGTATTTTAGAACCTCACTGGTTTGGTTCATGAACATTGTTTCAGTAGTTTTAAAGTTTTAATGCAAGAAACTGCCCATATCATAGAATCATAAAATGGTTTGTGTTGGAAGGGACCTTAAAGATTCTCTAGTTTCAACCCTCCAACCATGGGTGGGAATCCTGCCCACTATGTCAGGTGGGTCAGAGTCCCGTCAACCTGGCTTGAACACTTGCAGGGATGGGGCATCCACAACTTCTCTGGGCAGCCTGTTCCAATGCCTCACTACTCTCTGAGTAAAGAATTTCCTCCTAACATCTAAACTAAATCTCTCCTCTTTTGGTTTAAAACCATTTCCCCTTGTCCTATCACTGCCTGCCCATGTAAAATGTTGCTCTTCAGCATTTTTTATGAGCCCTTTCAAGTACTGAAAAGCTGCAATGAGATCTTCCCAGAGTCTTGTCCTCTCCAGACTGAACAACCCCAACTCAACCTGTCTTCACAGGAGGTCCTTCATGGCCCTCCTCTGGTCCCACTTCTACAGGTCTTTGCTCTGCTGAGGATCCTAGACTTCGACACAGTACTCCAGGTGGGGTTTCATGAGGGTAGAACAGTGGGGCAGAATCACCTCCCTTGACCTGACGGCCACACTCCGTTTGATGCAGCCCAGGATATGATTGGCTTTCTGGGCTACAAGTGCACATTGCCAGCTCATGTACAACTTTTCATCCACTAGAAAACAATGTCTCTTTTTTAAAAGCTTTAATTGACATTTTCCTCTGGGTTTATTTTTGTTTAATATTTTCAGTGGTGCCTTTCCCAGTATGATAATCTGTGACTCTGCGATAATAATGAATAAGGAAAACACAATGCAACGTAGCTGCTTTTCTTTTCTTTATAATGTAAACATGACCGTAATGCAACCTTTTTCTGTTTATATGATTTTTACATGCAAGAATAAGTTACAAAATTGATTGGTGGATTTTATGTATAGTTCAAAGATTAATTCTTACCTCGACAGCTAAATACAAGTCAATAAGATGAGGGAAGATACAGAACTAAAATTATGAAGGTGAAATCTGACACCTTAATTCCATTTTTTTCTTTTTCCTTACTTTATCTGATCACTCTTACAGCCTGTCCCCAAAAACAGTGTCCAGCTCCCCGACTTTCTTTCCCTCTGTCTCCATTATGGATTTTGATTTGAACTGTAATATACATGGACTCACTGTCATGAAGCAAATAAATGGAATGCTATAGAGCACTTGCCCACACACTTTACAGCTTTTCTAGTTCATGAATTTGTATCTTAAATTTATTGTTTTAATATCTTAAAGTCCAACAGCTTATTAACTGCTCTGACATTCAGAATACACTTTTTTTGATCATGTGCCACTCATTCTAATGGCTTTGTTTTTTGAAGGACTACTAAATCTTATAAGCAGAGGTTTAATTTCCTCCTTTGAAAGGAAAGGAAAAAAATTACTAAAGTACTTGATGTTGGTTGTATAGCAATGAGGTATTCATCTCTATTTCTGTCTATTGAGATGCTTTTCAGGCTAATAAGTGGGAATTGATCATTGTAAAAATCTATATTACAGCAACAAAAATGACATATGCATTGCACTGATAGGATTTTAATATTGAAATCAATTTTTCATAATAATATTGTATGGGGACGCATGAACTTTTCACACTTAAAATGTATTTTGAGAGCTTCAAGAATACTTAGTATTTCTAATTATTTCATGTAGATTTCTATTCCCCCACTTGAATTGTTTAGTTAATAAGTTCTGGAATTTTAAAATTACATTCTCTCTTTTTTTTTCATTATTATAATGAGAATTTTATCTTTTTGGGCGTTTATATTTCCATAGGTAATAAGCATAGTCAGTTGTTGCAAATCTCCTGATTCTGAAATGGTTTCTGCAGTTTTTCATACTGTAAAATTAATTACAAAAGTTTGGTAGTAGAACAGTTGGTGAGAATCAGGTGTTGGGTGAGAGGCAGAATGGAGAAATTCAAAATGTGGGAAATTAATTGAAGGAGGAAAAACCTGAAGAGGGAACTGAGCCACAGGGATTGAAAATCTGTTTCCTGTAGTCCATGTATAAAAGTGTTTCAGGTTCAGCAGGAGAACACAGCAAGGTGAGCTTTGTGGTAAGGTGGTCTCCATCAGATGAAGCTCTTACCTTTGGGGCACTAGGGTCCATTTCCACCAGAACTTGACAACAACGAGGAAAGACTTTCTAAGTCTTAATTTTCTCCTGCAATAAGTGTAGTAGCAAACAGGCTATCACGAGCCCTGGTAAATCAACACACTAGAAGAGAACATACACACAAAGAAAAGTAAAGGTCTGTGCCCTAGCTCTCAGTGGAGGCAAAGGCATCCTTACCAGCTGAAAGTGTTAGAGGGGATGCTGCTCTCCACAGGATAGAACCCATCTGGTCCCTACATGGTTTCAAAGACCTCTGGAATCAGCTTGGAGCATCTGCTGCTCTTCAATTTGTGTGAACCAAAGCTGTGTTTCTATCTCAGTCAGCTAGAAGTGTTGTAAAAAGAAGATAAATTCAACTTTCCCCTGGAGTTTGATGATCAAGAAAAAGACGTAGAACTAGGATGACCCTCCAAGTAGGGTATTTTGAGGAGCAGACTCTAAATCTATCTGGGACAGGCTTTGCATTTTTAGTTTCTCTACCATTGTTCTTATATCTGTACTATTAGATACTATGGATCATACAGAGAATGGGGGTTGGAAGTCTGATTCTTTCCTTTACACTTAAGTAGAGGTGCTTGTCACGTGTGCTGGTGTCATTCGGTGCTGGGTGTCCGTGGTGGGGGGCTGGCAGTGGGGGCTGCAGGGCGGTCACTGCAAGCAATGTTCATGGCTGCCCCATGCTGGACACAGCATCTCAGGGAAAAGATATTTTGAAAAGGGCCGAACACTGCAAATGCAGTGAGGACTGAGGAGAAAATATGAAAGAAATAGCCCTGAAGACACCAAAGTGAAAGAAGGAAGAAGGGAGGAGGTGCCCCAGGGTAGAAGCAGAGATTCCGCTGCAGCCCCTGGAGGAGACCATGGTGGGGCATAGGAAAAGTGTGAAGAGAAAAGAATGACACAGTGGAGTTGTTATGGACTGGCTCCAACCCCCACTCCACATCCCTCTGTGTCATTCATGGGGGACAAGGGAAAAGAGCTGGGAGTGACAGAGTGGTGTGGATTCTGGGAAATAGGCAGGGCTGGGAGAAGGGCAGGTGTTTTTAGTTTCTTACCATTCTATTCAATTGTCAATAAATTTATTTTCCACAAGGTGGGGAGCAATTTCTCTGTCCTCATCTCAACCCATGATCTTTTTCACCGTATTTCCTCCCCTGTCCAGCTGAGGAGGGGGCTGAATGAGGAGCTGGAGGAGAGTTTGCCTGTTAACCACTGCTTAACCACCACACCTACAACACAGAATTATATATGGTCTCTAGTTCTGTCACTGACTAACTATCCATAACTTATTTCTCTGTCTGAAAGAGATTTAAAGATACTTCCCTTGCAGTAGCACCACAGGCTTTAAGTATCTATTGTTTCTAAAATGGTACCTCCTTGTTACTCTTCATAATTATGTGGTGAGTAAATAGTATATAGTGAGTGTAATAGATAGTGAGTTGAATGTATATTTGTTAAACAATCAGCAACATCACAAATACAGACTTAAGGAGGAAAATATTTCAAGGATGTGCCTCTTGGTTAATGTCTTTTGTTTAACTATTGACAAAATGATTAGCTTCTTAGGAGTAGTATGATTATTTTATGAATAAGAATTAATATCAGATATTGATACTAATTAATGATGCAATTACAATTCAAATTACCCAGCTTCCTTTTTAATATTCAACTTAGCCATTTTTCCCAAGGCATTTTAAGACACTCACAAGATTAATTGTATTTAGGTGCAATTGCTATTTGCTCTGACTAGTAATGGCCTATTGACTTTCTGAGACAATGGCGTAAGATCAATGAGGATTTGGAGAAGATGAGTAAAGTAAGTCCACAAGCACCAATGCCTCGAGTGACATAAATATCTTCACCTCTTCTACTTTGCTTTATGGAGTGAAAATTAAACAAAAGCTGTTACTGGTCAGTGTTGCCTTGCTGCTCTCCTCCCTTATATTCATGTGATTGGGAAAAGCGTAGGCAGATGAGGGCTGCTATGCCAGTGCAACATATTTCCCACTGCAGAATGTATCTCTGGTCCTACTGTATATGGTGTGTCCTGTTCTGATGTGGGTCTTGGCTCTCTGCACTTTGTGCAGCAAGGAAAAAAACCTTGGGGGTTTTTATTGAAGGCTTTAATGTTCTAGGGTAGATGGATCCTTCTCCCCAAGGTAAAAGCCACTCTTGCATATAGGTGATTTCTTCTGTAGTCACTACTATGTATGATGTACTACATGGACCCTGTGCATTTCCACAGTTGATAGATTTCTTTTTTCTTTCTTTCTTTTTCACTCTGAGGCTTAATTCCTCTGAGGTAAAATTCCTCCAAGTTTAAATTCTTCTGAAAAAAAAAGTTATAATTTAAAATTTACTTAATTTTTATATATTTTTCTGTAATCTGTCTCAAAATATCTCAGTACAAAAATAATAATTTTAAATATTTTCTCATACCATGGGTTCTGCCTTTCTCTCTTATTTAAGTAACAAATACTTGATTGTTTTAATTTGCTGACTTTTCACTTTAAGTGTTTGGTAAGTTTTTAGAGGGTATTACATATTGTCTAATGGTTCTACAAAGAGTGCTGCAGTTTCTGTGTCTCCTGTAAATTCGTGTTCAACAACTAAAAATCTTTTTTCTCTCAGATACACAGAAAATCTCCTGGTTTCCACTGACAGCAAGTTATTTGGCAGCTCTGCTTACATTCTGAAATTCGTTAACTGCTTGGACCCAAAGAGATCTGCAAAAGAGAGCTGAGAAGCAAGCCAACCAGAAATCCCAGTGGCTTTCGTAGGTTCTGTCAGCTAGTTAGCTAAAGTCTGATGGAGGTCTAGGTGGGTGGTTATACCTGAAAGTATAGTTTTCATGGTTTTACTGGAAATTGCTGACTAGAGGGATTTGCTTTAAGTAAATAACTCCTCTGTTCTCCGGAAAACCTGTGGCAAAAAAAAAAAAGGAAAGTTGAGCTTTCAGATCTGTTTGTCAAATGCTTCTCATAATTTGATATAAGTACATAGTCACATTATTTGTACATCAAGTATTTATTTACTTCTAAGATTATGGGGGGTTTGCACATGAAAAATGCCTTTATATTCCTGTAGGCCCATTCACATCATTACAGTTATTTATGTGAACCTTTTATAGAACTGGGGCCTTGTGATCTCATCCATATACAGAACTGCCACAGATTCCACCCTGAAGGGCTTCCAGGTGAACAAGTATGTGACAAAGGAAAATGTCATCATATGTGTTTTCTGTGACATGCTGCATTAACCCTGTTTCACAAGGAACCGCTGCCCTTGTCATCTATACAGTTGAACCCTTGTTGAACTGTAGAGTTTTAGTGTGCTGTTTGTAAAGGTACATGCCTTAATGACCTACTGAGTGTGCTAGTCTAACTTTGGACACTGGCACTAATACCAGCAGCATTAACAAAAGTATCATTAAGAGTGTCTTTGCTTCAAACCTTCCTTCATTTTTCTGTTCAAATACCTGATAATTCCTTCATTTACTGTCTGAGGTTTAAACCAAAGGGCAAGAAATTACTAAGAGCATATTGTTTTTTGTGTGATACCTTTTTTGGCAGTATCTGTCTTCAGTTTCACTGAAGTTCTGTGAAAAAGAATAGAAAATATTCCTTTACTTGGGATTCTTTGTCTTTCCACCATCTCCTTGCACCTTATACTTTTAAGAAGTGGTATTATGTCCTCCTTCAGTGTGAAGACATATTGCCTATTACTTGTGACTGTAATGAAGGTTTTTAACCCTGACCACAGGAAAGTGATACTGCTGACAGAATGTAGCCTACAATTTTGTAAGTCCTCATGGGAAGAAGCTTTCCAGTATTTCTCTCCATCTTTACACAAGATCAGTTTCATTTGAAAAGCTATCGTGTTTTCCTAGAGTATTGCAAATTAGTCAGCTGCTTCAGTATACAGGTGTGCTTTTGGGTATGTAAAAACAGTACACTTGAGGGGGACACGCTGTTGGGGAGCCTGTAAAAGCAGCATAGTGAAGGCACATGAAAGATAAATGTCAAAGATAGGGAAAATAGCAGGGTGCTGAGAAGGCAGTGGAGTTAGGGAGATAGCATGAAAAGAAAATGCAGAAGCAGCCCATGGTTCATTACTGTCACAGTTCCACTTCTAAGGTTTCTCCAGAAATTCTCCTAGCACTCATATATTTCTTCTGTATCATCTGCTTGCACAACTTATCCCTCCCCACTGCTTCTGTTTCCCTGCTCACAGCCCTAGAGAATTCCTTGTTTTACCACCTGCAACTCCATGGCAAAATTTCTCTTCCCTGTCTCTTAACTTGTGAATCGTTTTTCAGAATGTGCCTCTCAGCACCAGGTAAGAGGTATGAGAGATGCTGGAACATAGTCTGAGTGAAAAAACAGAGAAACAGGGAGCGCATAGAGCTCCCCTATCTACTCCAAAGGAACTGCTCATTTAAAGCAGTGAAGCTGTGTTCACAAGTCACTTGCCCTCATCTTGTTTTGAGCTAGCTCAGGAATCTCTATGGGCTGCTACACTGCATTATCAGGGCATACCCTGTCTAATCCCTCAACTGGACAGAGGGACAGTCTCAGTCTGTTGTACACACACTGTGCAACAGCCATGACTGCATAGTTCTGGTATTATTTAGTGGTTCTTCCTTATGTTAGCTAAGTGAAGAGAGGCAATAGCAAACTGTTTGAATTTGTAGAGCTCTCTCCTAGGCATAAAAAGTAATTTTTTAACAGATGTGTCTATTAACAAAAGAGTTCAAACCTATTTGATATTTGGCATGTAGACAAAAAAAAAAAAAAAGGAAAACATGAAATTTTATCAGAAGCAGTCATACCCTTAGTCACCTGTGATTATGTACCTAGCAAATATTTCAAGCAATAATAGGCTGAGGTCTGAGAGGTGTATAAAGGCTTTTTGTAAAGAAAAATATTTATAAATATTGTGGGTTTAAAAGTGTGAATGTATTTATATAAAAGATACACACTTACAGCCTCAATACCAATAAAATTTGCTGTGTAAGAATAAATATCTAGTTGCAATGTGTCAAGCACATAAATGAGAAGGATTGTCATGTACCTGAAAAAACTCCATTGTTCTGCTCTTTCTGAAGTAAATGACAAAAATCACAGAGTAATTTGCATAACTTGGAGATTAGAAATGTATCTCTTTATCCTTATTAATATATTTGCCCTTCTTAATTATAAAGATTTGGATCTTATTTTAAAATAATTTCCTACAAAATATTCTTGGGGACAGAAACTGCATGTTAATTCTGGATGGATTATTTGCCTAATATTATGAAAGAGATAAATTGCTTCTGTTTGATAATAGCCGGGAGCCCCTGGTGGTCTAGGGGGTAAAGGCGCCGCGCTATCACCGCGGAGACCCGGGTTCGATTCCCGGTCAGGGCCACTCCCGGGCAGGTGGGGCTCGTTAGCCCTTAAAGGCAACCCACCTACGTCCTAAGGACCTCGCTGCCACCGTCCAAGCTCGCTTGGCCCCGGCAGATGAACCTTAGGATTAAAGGGTGGGCTCAGTTCCGCGCACACTGTGTCTCACCTAAAAAAATCCAATGCGCAGGCTGGAAGGTGGAAAGACCTTCCCCGGATCTTCGCTCGCGATGACTGGCCATTATTATTATTGATAATAGCCAGTTTTTAAAAAAGGATGTAGGATATCTGGCAAAAAACAATGATGCCTACATAGGAAAAGGGGACTCACCATAAGTTTAGCTGCTTTTATATATGATACATAGACCTTTATGTTTATATGAAGCAAAATTTATGTTTCTATTATTGTCAGTTACAATTTCCTGTATGTAAAAAAATTGAAAATATAGAATTTCAGATAAACTTTTCCCCTATGTTTGTAAAACTTTTAATTTAATTCAGTGACTGCTCTCCTCTCAGTCTGTAACACAAGGATCTTGACTGATTCAATGACTTACAGAATTACTTGGGTAGGAAGGGACTTCTGGAGTTCAACCACCTGCTCAGGGTAGGGGCAGCTACAGCAAGTTGCCCAGGTCTATGTCTAGCCACAGTGTAAATATCTCCTCATAGAGAGACCTCACAACTTCTCTTGGCCACCTGTTTCAGTGTTTAATCATCCTCACGGTAAAAAAAGTTTTGTCTTATGTTCAGATATAATTTCATGTGTTTCACCTTGTGCCATTGCCTCTTGCCTTAGTCACTACTGAGAAGAATCTGCCTCTCTCATCTTCATTTCCACCCATCAGGTATTTATATACATTGAAAACACCCCTCTGATCCTTCCCTTCTCTAGGCTGAACATACCTCTCTAAATGTATCCTCACATGAAAGATGCTCCCATCCCTTAATAACTCTTAATCTTATTTGTGGCCTTACGGTGGACTCAGTCCCACAAGTCCATATCTTGCACTGGGACTCCCAGTGCTCCAGATGTGTCCTCACCAGCACTGAGTAGCATGCACAATAGACTCACTGGTAGATTCATCTGATGAATTCCAAGAGGTTGCAGATAATTAAAGACAGCAACTTTGATTCTGGAGGAAAGCTGAATGCTGCTTTGAGAGAAGTAAGTTAATGCTTTGGATGAGTGGAAGCAGGACACATCCAAACACTGGTGGAACAAAATACGTTGAACATGACTATACAGTGAAGGAAATGAGTGGCTTCTAGGGAAGCTCCCAGGAAGCCCTGCCTTCCACACAAAGAAAGACATTTTATCAGTCTAGATGGTCAAAAAAAACACCAGAATGTGGTGTGTCACAGCAGGTATCAACTAGTAAGTGTTGACATAATGTAGAAGAAGACAGTCTGTTCTTTCAAAAGCACCGTTTCCGCTTTGTTTCCTACACGGGGTTCTGTGAACATTGCACTCGAGGTTTTTTTTCTATGAACCTTGATAACAATAAAAAAATCCCAGATGTTCTTTACTTCCCATCAGGGTAACTGCATGATTCTAGTCATGATGGCACTTCTGAATGCCAGCAAAGCAGAAAACTAGGGTAGGTATATCGTTCTCCTGTTAAGGGAGAGTTTGTTGCACATGTAGACTGTTGTAGTAGATGGAAAGTCGCCGTAAGAAACCTAACAAAATATGAAATACAGACTAGAAATAAAAATGAGTAACTACCAAATTTGTCATTCTTAGGAGAAAAAAATCAAGTACACAACATTTGCAAGCAGCAATTTTATTCAGAATCCCCAAGGTGTAGTAGTACTATTGAAAATGTCCCACTTAGGCAAGCTTCACTGCTTTTAAATGGCAGAAAAAGTCAGTGAACATCTGGCTGAGATCTATTATCAGCATAATCCTAACACTGCTTTTGTCCCTTCATTCCGTTATCCAGAGGCTCTATCTTCTTAGCAGTATCTCTTTATCTTTGGTCTCCATAGGATTTTCCATCTTCCAGTGACAAAAAAGACCTGGCTTCAAATGCCACCATTCAGCAACAAATACTAAGTGTGGGGGCCATCTATATGTCCTTGAATTTCAATGTGGCTGACAGAAGTTGGAATATCAGAAATAACTATGGGAATTGGGATATTAGCAGTGACAGAATTTAATTGATTTTATGACCTTAACTTACACGGGATTTACAGAGGCAGCTATATACCAATGATTAGATGGATCTCTTTGCTGTTTTATAGAAGTATTTATGTTTTGTATTTACAGATAGTGTTTACTTAGTATGGGCATTGGGGTTTTGTATCTGTTAAGTCTTTATATTCTTCTTTAAAATAATCCTTCCCTCACTAAAGAATGTAATCATGATGTAGTGATGTCTGCACGATCAAATTTTAATCTAGTTAGTTTTGTTTATTCAGCTATTATAGCATATCAAAATGAGATCTCAAGTAGAGCAATTATTCTGAAGGAAGAGTGTCTAGCTTTTAGAAACTGATATTGCATATATTCTACTTGTTATTCAGGGTTTTTACTAGCTTAGGCATCTGCCTGGACTTGACAAGCGCAAACACGAATCAAATGACACAATAAATAATATTGCTATTTGAGGGAGATGAGAAAAACAGAAAAGCCATAATTAATTCCTAAAGAACAACCATAACAATTTGTAGCCTTTTTCCTTCTGGAGGATGTGTGTGTGTGTGTGTGTGTGTGTATGTTTGTTAATTGCTCCTTCTTCTGCAATCATTTGCACTCACAGTTTGAAATTATTTGGGATTACTTGGGAGCACTGATTCAGAATGAGCCAACATGGTGGTGTTTGTGTTAGCTGACCTCCTCCCTGCTCGCTGTGCCTCACGCTGCCAGGCACTTGCTAGCCATGCTTGCCTGGGGCTGCCAAGGCTAGTTACTTGCAGCCTGTGCTTGCCATTCTTCCATGAGACTAAGCCTGGAGATTACTGCATTTGGAACAGAACATTTTAAAAAAGTCCTTTGCATAATTTTTCTGTTACAATCTTTCATATGCGTAGGGGCATGTAAGAGCCAAGCTATTTCTACAAGCCGGGAAATTAAAAAAAAAAAACAACCAAATTTAAGTATTTAGGAGGTTGTTGGATGCGGTGATAGCAGAAGCCACAGAATTACACAGATGAATAAGGTGAAATATAACAAAAGTAAAAAATGAACAATGGATTTTGGGTCTTTCACTTCCAGACTTCGACTTTCACAGTGTTTCTTCAGTAAGGTAATAGGATAAATTTATCCTGAATTTGCATTCCTAATGATGATTAAAAGCTCATGCTTTTCTGAGCTAAGACATTTTTTTTTTCTATTCTTTTAGGCAGTCAAATGCTGGTTAATGGTATCTGTGAAGTCTTAATTTTTTTTTATGTCATTGGCAAAATCCTGTATGGATTAAGATATGAAAAACTTTTATTTGAATTCTTTGCTGGATTTTGTCACTCATCACTCCATACTACATCACATTTTGTGTCATATATAACAGCATTGCTTTCTCTGACAAAGCAAAAGAAATCAAAAACTGAGAAAAAATAGCAAATATGTCATATTCTTGAAGCAGAGCTGAAGGAAACCTTTCAGAAACAAGTTGGTTGCATTTAATTATTCTAGGTCCTTCAAAAGAAAATCCATCATATTTGTATGTTCTAAGGTTATGAATTTCTATTTGTTGAGTGCACATGAAAAGGAAACTTTTGGATTTAGCACGAAAGGACAGAGATTTAAGAATGTCCTGGTCGATGTGCTGAGATTGTTTGATGCAAGTCCAGAAAAAAAACATCAGTTGTACGATTGATGCAGCCTATACAGTGACTGGTGAGACAAATTGTTCTGCTGGCAAAACAGAAGTTTGGGTCAGAAAGGTCTACCCCTGACATATTTTCTTATGATATTTCATTTTCAGCTTTACCAGCCACTTGACAAGTTAAACTCCCTTTGTGCTGTTATAAAATAGTGAGTTCAAAATGAAGATCTGGAATCATAGGCAAATCTGGGCAATTATGTAAAGTATTACAAACTTGTGGTTTCATAGACTGTTGTAATATATTGAGGTCAAATGGTTTTCATGAAGACAAATGGTCATCCCCATTGCACATGCCTTGCACACTGGCCATGGGTAAGTGCCACAATTTCCAGTTCCAGATGACATCTATAAAATATTTTGTACTGCAATCTATTGTTTGGGTGAATTCCAGTTGGAAAAGACTGAAGTAATCTGAAGGCAGTTAAAATATAATTGCAAATAGAATTTGTAGTTTGTGGTAAGTATTTTCAGTGTGCTTACTGGCTGTTATCTCTCCTGGTTTTGGTTATCAGACACAAATTACAGGAGGACAGAGACCTCTTCTCCCACATCACAGGATGACTACGAGAGTCTTCCTGTCTCCTTGTGTTTGTGGGTGTAAACTATTTTACTTTCTACGCTGTGTTTTGTTACCTTTCCTTTGTCACATGGGAAATTGGGAGTAAGCAGAGGTTGCAGCTGATTGGTCCTACTCTAAAGGGGATGGCCTACACTGACAGTATTCAAGCAAGGCAAATGGGTCCCTGCAGATGTCCAGTCTCTTAGGGTTTGCTTAATTATCACAATATCTGACACTAGACTTTGACATCAAGTTTGGATTTCCTTTCTACACATTTGGAGGCCTTCATACCTTTCTCTGGATATAGTTTTTGGCTCTTATGTTACTTTTTAACCCTCTGGCTTTGTTGTTTGCAGTGCCCATTTTCCCACTTCCTTCTCAGCCTACCTGCACGCCAAATCTGATGTCGTTTACAGCATATGGCTCTCATGGGTCATACCAAAAACAAGCAGATATCTAATGCCTAGACATTTTTTCATCGCTTACTTTTGTCTGTTAAGTTTTTGTTCTTCATTGTTGCTGCAGAGATGTCCTGTCTTCTCTCTGGTGCTCACTGCACATTGAGATCTCGTGATCATTCAAATGGCAGAGCTGCCCAGAGCTCTTCCCTATGTGCCTATCTCTATGCTGACTCAGCAGTGAGAGACATGGCAGCTCATCTCTCAGGAAGACTGTCCCTGGCTCTTAGCAACTTGCCATTTAAAACCATTTTAGAATTATCTTGCACTGAAGAATGGAGCACCCTCCTTTCCCTTCTGAGTCTCCGAGTCTCTGTGTGAAAACTGCCTTGTTGGACAGTACACTTATTGCTTTCTGCTCTTTATGGTGTGCTGGTCCAACAAGGTCCAACAATGAGGAATTGTGGATGTATGAACCATTTCTTTTTGTGTTTATACTATTTCTGTAATAGAGTTTAAGTAATAGGTTGTGCACTGACAAGGTTTTTGAATAGTATGGAAATATGACCTGTAGTGTCACGTGAGAGACTGTAGGGTACTGCTCTAATGCCTGTTGCCATTCCTAATACCAGTTGCAACTGAGGATCTCCTGTAAGTTCTGTATTACATCTGCTAACCTTTGGCTGATGTCTTTGAGACCTTAGGGCATCCATCTCAAACGAAACTGAGCAGCTATGTGTGGGCACCAAATTAACCACTGTTGTGAGACCTTGTGTATGTAGTGCATGGGTGTCCCCTGCATTTAGGTGTCTACGGTCTGGACCTGAATCCTGCCCCATATGTCTTGTAGCTAACTTATAATTTAATTGAGTTACTGCTTTGAAAAATTATACTGTCTCAATCTGTGTGACAGATCCAGAAGGCTCAAAATAAGACAGTGAAGCCAATGGAGAGAAGCAGAAGCAATGAGATCTTACCATGGACTTGTCCATTCCAGCTGGCTTGTCTCCATGCTGCTGTGTGAAAGCTGAGTCCTGGGGCAGAGCACTGCTGGCCTATGAGGAGGTGGACAGTCGAGTAAACAGGTGACAGTCCACATGTCTAGGAGCTACAAAACCACTAAACACATTGTAAAGTATAGGGATGCTTGTGCCTTCCTCCAATACACCTATTATTGCCTCTTGATAGGACTTCAAAAAAAGATATTTGGCTAATTCCTTTCACTCTGCCCTGGAGCAAACAAATGTGCAGTTGCATCTACTTAAATAAACATGCTTTCACTAAGACAACCAAATAATTAGAAATCAAGGAGTTATTTGGGTTGTTGGGTTGTGTTTTTTCTTATTTAACAGTGTATAATAGAAATGCAAGCCCAGAAAGTATATTTAATTCTCAATTTGAACTGTACAACATAGATCTGCTAGTCCTGCTATGAGTTTCTTCAGGCTGACATTTCCATGTGATTGTCTGTTACCCACCCTGCTGCCACCCTATCACTGGCTGTATTTCAGTATTTACTGTTTTTCTTATATATAACACTGAGACTTAATGAATACAACACTGCAGTTTTTTCCATGGTGTTTATAGGCTGCTGAAAACATGGATTATTCTTCAGCATGAGCTCTGATCATTCTTCTAGACAGTATATTTTTCAGATGCCATCTTTAATTTGTGATATTAATACTGAACTTGATCACTGTTCAGTGGTTTTACTGAAGTATTTACATATAGATTAGTGAAGTATTTTTTTCTAGAGTATGGAAAGCTCTCCAGGCCAAATTGGAATCATAAACTTAACTACAGTATCTGTATGACATGGATATGATTTTTGCTTATGAAATGGCCTTGGAGGTTTACTTTCAAAGCAAATGGAGTGCATTTCCTCTGCCTCATACATTTAGCTCTGACTATGTGGGGAATGATTCGGCAAGTGAGCGTTTTGAAAGAGCAGCAGTGAGTATATTCTGAGAATTGTTTTTTTCCACATCAGTAGACTTTTAAGCATGATGAACTATCTCAGTGAGTTTTACAAAAAAATTACATTTTAAAATAATGAGCTAATTAGTTAAGACATATATTACTTTATTATGGAAAAAGAAACCTTTCCCAGAGTGATAGCTTAGTTACATAAAGTACCCTTTCATTTTATATTAAAATGGAAAGATGGACCTGTTATAGAAAACTTGGACCACTACTATTAATTATCTGATTGAAGATCACCTCTGGCTGTTACAAAGATTTATATTAATCTGTACTTGATAGATTCAGAAGGATTAAAGGAGTGAAGGAGAGCGAATAAAAAGAGAACATCTTCCCGGCTTCATTGTTAGATGACCTTGTGCCATGGTACGTTTAAATTGCTTACTTCCTATAACTCTATAAAAGTTCTGTGTTTTCATTTCTGGGTTAGATTGAAGTGTCAACTATTTTTGATGAATTACACTAGTAATATATGTTCATGTTCTTCTTTGCTCCTTTTTATTTATATATGTCCAGTATAATTTAGCTCACCTAAAAAAGCTTTTAGGAAAGATTTTTTTTTTAATTACAGTTTCAGCAAAGTATTTTTTTTCAAATGCCTTTACTGTTGTTCTGAAGACATAAAATGCATGTTCAGATGTTTAAAAAAACTCAAATGAAAAGTTTATGCCAAATGTCCTGGTTTTCCATGTTCTGAAATTCAGAATATTTGGTAGGAAAAAACAAAGTTACGAAAAAAAAAAAGACAAGTTACTGCAATTAGTGACTTAAACCTTTATCTTTTAGCTTGATCTATGTGGAACACAACTGAAATCAGAAGGTCTCCTTGCAGGAGCAATGGTTTAGCCTAACCTTCAGGACTGGGGTCTTATTTATTTATTGCTGAAAGGTGTAGAGGGGAGCAGATAGCTTTAAGTGCTTTATGTCTGTTTTTGAAGATTCTCACTGATGCAGAACTTGAAAGAAAAGCAAAATCAAGGCACATTTATATACAGTATGTGTGCTTCTGAATTATAAAGGAAAGTACAAATATACAGTGGTTTATAGACTCACATCAGAAGGGACAGAGACATCTATAGTTAAGTGTATTTTATGCTGATTAAGCGAGATTAATAGAGTTAAGTTATGCTATTAAATCTCTTTATTCATGTGGAAGTTGTATTAAGAGCAACAGCTTCTCTATACTTTAGATAGCCCTGACGTGTTAAACTGCAGTGAACATGTTTTATGTGTAAGCAAATAAACAAAGGAATTTAGTATAACTATCAATAAAGTTCAAGTTTGTATTTCTGCTTAACATTGCAATTTAAAATTAAGAGATTTGTGTTGTTTTCTGGTTTTGTTTTATCTTAAAAAAAACTCCATACTGAGATAAATGCTTATTTTTCTGAAAGAACAGGATAAAGTCAGAGATGTCGGAAAACAGGAAATCTGTTGTTGCAACTTTGACTAGTGTGAAAAATACTAAACAAAGCTAATAAAACCTTCCAAATATTCTACATCTATTTTACATATTTTCTTGTTTCAGAATCTGTCATGAGGGAATTAATTGCACTATGCTGTACAGGGGAAGTGGTAAATTATAGTATCTGGTGTATGTGAATGTTTCCCAGTGAATGTTTCCACTAGCTCTGTTCCACACAAGAGTGAGAGCATATACTACAGCAAGAATAAAAACAACCATAAGTTACAAAGGGTTAAGTATCAGAAGAAGCTATTTATCAGCGCTTACTGAATCTCATGAATATCAAGGGCTTTTTGTGTCTTTGTTAAGCCAATCCATGCTTTCTCTTGTAGCTTTAAGCAGCATCTCTGACTATTATTTTTCTGTATCCCACTGTGTGCTGCACCATCTCAAACAGACTGGACCTGCAGTTCTATTTCCACTTCAAATGGTGATAAGAAAGTACCTGCCCTCCTATCTGTTGTTTTCAAATGCAACATTTGATTGAGTGGAACAGTTTCTCAAACTGTACAGCATTGCTCCTATCGCCACCTGTCATTTAACATTGTTCTTTTGGCTTTGCCTATGTTGATGTTGCTTTCCAAAAGAATACAGACTCTGGAATGAAAAAAATTGGAGAAAATCTGCTCACAAACAAGACATGTAGACAGAAGTGATTAAAGTAACAACGCTGTCCTACACGGTTTATGACTGTGATTCAAATACACAGAATCACGGAATATTCTGAGTTGGAAGGGACTCACAAGGATCATCAAGTTCAACTCTTAAGTGAAAGGCCTGAACAGGGTTCAAACCCACAACCTTTGCATTATTAGCAGGAGTAAATTAGGACATGTAGCCTTTGCTCTTAGCCAAAGATTTTCTATTGTGGACTTAACTGATTAATATTAGAGGTAATGTGATTTTGCTGGCTATTTGTCTCTTGTTTTGATGCTTCTTCCTATTGTTTTTTAAATTTCAACTGAAGCTTTCTGACAGAACTGTGCTGCCATGGAGAAAACACATAGGAAGGGCTGGCTCTAGGAACATCTCTTTGGGCAGCACAAAAGCCAATTTTTCCATTCCTAGGAAATGAGTTAATAAAGCCATATAAAACTCTACCACGTAGTTGTGGAAGTCAGTAGTTGCTAATGCTGTAATGTTACTACTGCTTCCAAGATATTACAAGTCCTCTGACCTGAACCATCTTACTTTGTCTTATTTTGGTAGTATGAGCTTAGATTTTTAGCTAAGGGATGGAGAAAGGAAAGGGCCAATGACTGGCTTGAGGAGAAAGATCTCCACAGATTTCCTCAGTTGTCAGTGAAAAGACAGAAAGAGAAGGGTGCTTAGGAGGAAGTTCTTCACAAGGGCATATGGCAACAGTCTCAAGAAATATTGAGATAATATTGAGAAACACTCTCTGGCACAGGAGCTTTACTGTCAATATTTATAATTTTTCAGGATGCTTCTTGGGATGTTTTTGGCCCAGGCAAACTAATTATCCAAAAATTACACCCAAAATTACACTAAGATGTGTTTCCCATCTGACTGCCTGAACTGGCCTGAAAGTACTAATGTGTCCTGTCTAGAACTGCAAATATCTCTTCAAACTCAGTGTTTCCTATATTTTCTAATTTCCTGCATGTGCGAAATGAAGGTGAAATGTCACTGAAAGAGGCAACTACCTGAGCATCTTGCATGTGTCTGCCAAGGATAATATGTGGTTACATTTCATTCACCTGGGATGCTCTGGGATTTATGGCTGTGAGATGGGGATAGCAGGATTGTCTTTCTCCCAGTGTGTTGTAAATGGAGAAAACTTTGTCTAAAAACAAGTGTTGCCAATTGCTTTTCTTTCAGTAATAGTAAAATCAGCCATGAGGAATAGGGCTTGAGCCAGTGCATAGTATCATGCTGCTTTGGTTTCATCCTGAAAACCTGCTGCTTTCTTTGTAGAGATTTTGTTGCATCTGCTAGGGATATACTCTGATATTAGCCTATTTCTAATTTAATCCCATTATCTGCTTGCATTTTTTTGTATATTTGCATTTATGTTAAATTAATTGCATACATTTTATGTTCTCCCTCTGCACCTGAAATTTTACAGTGCTTATGTATCCCTTTTATTTATCTCTCAATATGTTTTTCAATTCTGTTTTTATTTGCTATGGTCTTTTTCTCCTCCTAGTGTACATATTGTTGGATAAAATGCATCACCCTCGGATATGCTGTAATTGCTTTCTTATCAGTTTCCATTTCCTCTGTATCCTTCCTTCCTCCCACTCCTCCCATTAGACGCTTAACCCACTGGATTGCCTCCAGCACTTCCCCATTCTTCTACGTTCAAAGTCCTTGGGGTTATTTTATTCCTCTTGCAGGTTCAGTCTGCAGTAATGAATCCAACTGGATTATGGTCATTAGTGAGTCCTCCACCTCTGTCTCCTAACAGCTGCACTGCTGAAAGTCAGAACTTTCGTCTTTCTTACCACCTTTTAATACATTGAGGATATAGTACATGACTGCTGCTTGATTTATTTCTCTCATTGTGTCCCTGTTCCTGTGTGTCTGGGTAGATGAAATCTCCTCTTATTAGTTTTGACATTTTTCTATATCTCATAATCTTCTTGTTCTTTCTGATGCTATTTTTTTTTGTGTGGTTTATATCCAGTCCATACTGCCATCTCACTCCCCCTACTGCCTTGAATTTTGAGCTACGATGATCCTTTCAAAAAACCACAAAAACTTTCAGCTTCTTCAAAGTTTTGGCCTGTAGGAAGGAAAGAGTTTTGAACTAAGCCATTACTACCTGAGTGGTGCCTGCCTTAGCAGAGCATATTCCCCCACCCGCAGCTCCCTTCCACAGCGTTCTGGGCACTCTGGCCCCAAATCAAGCAATTAAGTACATGCTCAAGTTCAGCCACGTGAGGAGCACCATTAACTCAGCAGGACTACTTACATGCCTAAAGTTGGCACAGGATTAAACACTTTGCTAGATCAGAATGTTGGAGCTGTGATTTTAACACAGCTTGGATAATTAGGGCCATACGTCCCCATGACGTGAAAGGTGCACAGTAAGTCATTCTGTTAGATATTCGGGTGTGAAGGCAGAGAATTCCATCCTACATCTAGGTCTTAATAGTGTGCATGTCTGTGTACACTGGCATACACACAACTGCAGGGAGGACAGCACTGTATTTGTGAATATCAAGCAGAATGTCAAAGCAAAGGTAAATAATCTAGACCTTATTTGTTGCCTGCAGATGCAGTAAGAAACTTCCATTGACTTCAGGAGGCACAGTTTGAGGACTAAGACAAACACTGCAACAGCATTTATCAAACAGCTCCATACCATGGACATATCTCTCACTGCAGTTCAACTTTATCATGTCTTACACTGTACGTACAAACTTTACAGAGAGCGGTAGATTAAGTTAGTGTCCTTCTGGATTGTGTTAATGCCTGAAAAAATATTTAATGAAGCATTTATAAGTCATCTAATTTTCCTAACCTTTATCCTATCTCCTGCTAGAGTCTTTAAACATTAGAGAGATAATCCTACTGAACATTTAAATAATTATGTATCAACCCTTTCCATCAGAAACGACTTAGCAAATAGTGGATTTGCCTATTGTATTTTAGTTGTAGGGTGAACATTGTCAAAATTAATATCCATATGGGACAAGGATTCTAATCTGTATCTTGTAGTTTTCAATAATGTTTTAAAGAAAATTAAATCACCTCTGAAAACTGAATTCTCAGGGTGAAATTACATATTGTCATAGCCATGATGTGTCACATTCATATCAGCTTAGATTTATTTTAGCATGGTTTATGCTTTCCAAATTCAAGTTTTAAAGGTTCATTCTGAATAGTATTTCAGCAGAAAGCACCTGGAGAGAAAGTTGGATCTCATTTATAAGCATCTATCCCTTTCTGCCTTATGCCATAATAAATGTTCTCAACTGTAAGATTTTAGATGAGATCAATTGTACTTCCCGCTTATCCCCTTTTCTACTGGCAAGTTTAAAAAAAATATGATTTCTTTTTCACAGCCTTTAAAAAGAGAGGACTCACTTGACTCATTTTTTAAAGTAGATCATTTAATATATTTGGAATTACAGCTTGAATTCCATCTGTAGGTTGGCATTTATTATAACAAGCAAAAATAAAAGAACAGCTCACATCACAGTTTCTTTCTTTCACTGCCAAGAACTATTTGCTATATCAAAGAAATTTGTCTCCAAACTTTTCTTTTTTCAGTATGCTGTAATTTTTAATGGTTGTCTTTGACAGGTGACTGCAAAAACTGAATTCCTAAAATGAATGAAGGGCTCTAGATTCAAAGTATCCATTTATTATCTTTGTGAATAATTCTGGTTTGGGGAAAGTTTTTAAATCTTTATCTTTAGATTAAATTGCTTAAAATACATGCTATTCTTTTTAAAGTGAAGGAAGTGAAGTAATTTACACCTCATGGCATAGTGAATAAGAAAATCCAGACATTTAATATTTGCCAGCCTTAGTAAGGTCATAACAGTGGGAAGGAAGCATCAGAAGTTCCAGAAAGCATCATAAGAGGTTTCATGTCCACAGAGGGTAGTAAGAACTTTACTGACTGGGATGGAGTTAAAAGTTCTTCCCAACAGCCCACAGGGCCCTGTGCTTTGTGCCTGTGGCTAGAACGGTATGGATTACACACTGGTGTGTTGGCTATTGCTGAGCAGTGCTCCCGCAGCATCAAGACTTGTTTCTTGTCTCTCACCTCCTCCCCATTCCCCCAAAGGCAAGTAGGCTGAGGGTGCGCAAGAGGCTGGGAGGGGACAGCTGAACCCAACTGACCAAACTGACCAAAACAAAGTGGAAAATAATGAAAGACCACGGTTTTCTGTGGTACTTGTGTAATCCCATGAAAACTTGTGGAAGCATTGTAACAAAACAAAATGGTCTAGAATGGAAGGTGGCATAAAAGCCAGACAGACATTCACAATATTTGCTTTGCTGTTCAAATACCAATAGATATATATGTTTCTCAACTTCCAATATTGCCACTATGTGATAAGACATATCAATAAAGTTGAAATGCTAATAAAGTAATAGAAGTGAAAGGTTTTATAAAGGAGAGCCATAAATATGCCTCCTATTAACAGAAAAGTGTCTGTGCTTAGTGTTTGATGGCATCAGTGATAGATTATACTTTTTTAATTAATAGTTAACCAAAAGTTATATAACATAACACATTCTCTTAAAGAAAACTTGAGGGGGAAAAAAATCACTATTATATGACCACAGGGTTCATTTTCACAGTCCATCAGCAGAGTTTGAATGCTCTTCAGCCCTCCTAGAGAATATGCAAAATCCTGTTTGCCACATTCATTCCAGGACTCTGCCAGAGCATGTGAGGCTCCAGAAGGAAAGCACTTTCATCAAGCTCTGCCAAAATGTTAGCTAAGAGTGAGTGTGCAGTGCCACTTTATGTTTAATTGGGAGGTGAGAGTTGGCAGCTTTCTCAGAGAAAGTCTAAGGCTTAGCTGCACAATGAACTTTTGAGGTACACAGACATGTAACAGAGCAATGGGAAGAGGGGACAATCAAGTTTCTTCCTTCCTAGGTCAAAGCACTTTCTCTCTGCTCATATAAATAAGGAATCTCTCTCTTTAAGACAAGTACCCTAATGGAAAAACATTTCACAGTACTTTTCCCTAATCATATAAATCACTATAACATACATCTCTCTCTGCTGAAATGTCACCTTTCTGCAAAATCAAATCTATTCCATGTTTCTGATCATAATACAAAATTATTGAATTTCATGTCAATGAGACTGCAAGTATGGAATGACTCCCATTTAATAGAACCACTGTCACAGTTTTTAAGGAAGATTCATCAGAAATGAGTGTCATAGAAGTAATGGTGGTGTAATAACATCCAGCAGGTGATCTAGACAAGGAACTGCAAGACGTGGAGAAAACTACTAAATTTCCATCCTCTTCAATACGAAAAAAAAAAAAAAAAAGGAAAGAAAATAGGGAAGAGGAATCTTGCCAGCAAGTGTTTTTCTGTTAAAAAACTGCTGCTCACATTTCTATTAAATTTGCTACCAGTAGCTGCAGTAAATGCAAGGGCTAGAGAGACCATGAGGAATGGGGAAAAAACTGTTTGTTAAAGAATTACGTTACATTTAATGACGTTAAATAGAATTTAGTGAAAGAAAGTGTAGAAGCAGTTTCTGCTAAGCAGATCATGAAAATACTCCTTGATAAGATCTTACAACACATTTCCCTAATTTCCCTTCATGCAAGGATATATGACTTGCATCTGCTGGTAAAAAGATGAATGAGTGTGAGTGTAGAGTGTCATTAGTCATTTTTAAAGAATGATTCAAATATGGCTTATTTGTTAAGAGATGGTAGAAAGACTTATGCCACTTCTGCCTGGGGTTTTCATGCAACTAGTATACTTAACCCTTGGCTATTCTGAGTGAGTGCCCAGTTGGTGGATTACTCTGGCAGGCAGAGCAGACACGGTAGCTGGTTCTGTGCAGGTCTGGGTCAGACCTGCGGAGGCTATCGGCTCAGGCAGAGCGCTGCATGATCACAACTGCACTGCTTCCACGATCAACACTAGTAAGTCAAAACCAGTGTTAGCTACTTCTCCACGGCTGATTGATCAATTCATGACTCCTACAAGCCTAAGCCTGCTCCTTACAGTGAACCGAGAGTCCTGGGGTGCATGCTTCAGAGGCAATTAACTGTCCCTCAGCAGAATCAGATGGGCTCATTTGCTCTGGCTCGGTCCCAGCACCCCGCTGAGCACCACAGGGCTGGCCTCATGGCTTTGCATTATTCCTCCCAGGGCAGTGAATTCCAGGAGGTTTATTAACTCCCTCAGCAGCACTTTGGGAGCAGACAGAGCTGCTCAGATCCGGAGCTGTGTGCCAGAAACCATTGATCAGAGGGTGCAAGAGAGCACAGCGAGGAGTCTGAGTCTGTTCTGTTCTCAGCTCCATCTCATGCTGAACGCTGGCTCACTTCAGTGGTGCTTCTTTGGTATCCCAGCACCATACCTCCTACTAATCACATTTTGGGGGATCGACATTAGTGTGTCTTAATTTACCCCAGATAACAGAGAATTTACCTATAACATTTTTGGAGCTTACCTCATTGGTGGATGGAAGAGTAAATTTTTCCAGGGGTGGTTCCTGGGTGGCTTAGTGACCCCATAGTGATCTCAGCCCTAAAGCCTATTTAATCCAATGTTTAAAAAGCCTGGTGCTATTATCAAAGACTGCATAGAAGAGAATCACCTCCAGAAATGATCAAAGGCACACATAAGGTGAATGTGGGGCCTGTTAGCTATAACAGATAAAAGAAGTGTCTCACCCTCCTCTTGGATACTGCACCGTCTCCAAGAGGAAGCAAGAACTCCCTGAGCTGGGTATGCCAGACAGACTATTCTGCTGCTTTCCATTAGATGCATGCAGGTGTCCAAAAATTTAAGCAAGCTACTGTTTCAGCTAATCTGTGCAGCATCTGCATACTTCGAGGATCTGTAGACCAAGAAGTAAAAGCGTATGCTCCTATTTCTTTTTTTTCCTTCCTCATGTTAAGGACTATGTCTTTTGTGTTCTGCCAGTGCATGAAAGCACAGTGAATGAATGTATGTGCTTGTCGAAAAACACTTCTGATAATACTTTCTGAAACCTTAAAATGAGCTCCCAAATTGGTCTTTTATGCAAGTTAGTGCTGTCAAAGTTACAGAAGTGCTTTCTGGAGAAACTGCTGTGTGTAGAAACCTGTTGTAGTAAACACTCTTCTGTTTTATTTCTGTTGTTTAGTTTTTATGTTGTTATGTGCAATAGAGAAGGTAATAACAAAAGCAAAAGAATAGCTACTGGAACAATTATGACATTTTAAAAAAGGGAAAACAGCAGTGAAACTGTAGCTGAGGAAGCTACAGTCTCTGTACTTCCTTGAGAATATCCAGTCTATGCGTAACTCTGTGAAATCAGTTACGATAGCTGAATTGCTGTCAGAAAATCTCTGTTACTGTGGAAAAAAATGGGAACAAAATAGCTGTATTAAACTGAGACACAAAACCAATTTATTTCACAATACAGAACTAGAAAAAATCCCACTTTTTAATTGTCTGAACCTCGTAACTGGGTTGGACTCCTAGTTGGATTAATTTTTAAAGAATGATAATCTAAATCAAACAACCATCATCCTTCTGATTTTATTTGCAACAGTATTTTTAATTTGATTGTTGTATTATCTCAGTTTAGTTTAATAAGTAATGGTCTTTAAGTCTTAATGTGTTTGTTAAATCTTTATATTTGCAATCTAAATTTCTTTTAATATGCAATAAGAAAGCTGTAGACAGTAATTTGTTCTTTCCAACTGTATCTTTTTCAGCATGTCAAGACTGTAATATATCAGCTATAATATTTGTGTACCAGTTATTTCTCATCCTTCTAATGAAAATTTTCAAAAGAAAGGAACTGAGAGAAGGGAACTCTCGGTCTGTGCAGAAGAGAAAAGGGTTTCAGTGAAAAATAAGACATCAGCAGACAAAAACAGTTAATACAGATGGCTTTGGGGAAAAGTCCCTTTCACAGAAAACAGACAACATGTTGGGGGTTGCTGAGATGACAGTACTTGATTTGACATGGTACATAAATCCACAGAATCATAAAATCATAGAATCAATATCATAAAACAGTTTGGGTTAGAAGGGACCCTAAAGATCATCTAGTCCCAAGCCCCTCCCACTAAATCAAGTGGAAACCCCCTCCCACTAAATCAAATTTCTCAGGACCTAATTCAGCCTGGCCTTGAACACTTCCAGAGATGAGGCACCTACAACTTTTCAGGGCAACCTGTTCCAGTGCTTCACCACCCTCACAGTAAAGAATTTCTTCCTCATATCTAATCTAGATCTCCGTTCTTTTAGTTTAAAACCATTAAAACCACTGCCCCTTGTCCTGCCAATATCTGCCCATGTGAAAACTCACTCTCCCTCTGTTTTATAAGACCATTTAGGTACTAGAAGGTGCTATAAGGTTACCCTAGAACATTCTCTTCTTCAGGCTGAGCAGCTTCAGCTCTCTCAGCCTGTCTTCATAGTAGAGATGCTCCAGCCCTCTGACCATTTCTGTGGCCCTCCTCTGAACTCTTTTTAACAGGTCTATGTCTTTCATGTACTGAGGACTCCAGATTTGAACACAGTATTCCAGGTTGGATCTCACAAGGGCAGAGTAAATACTTAAGCTGAGTTGCACTGAAAACACAGAAATAGAAATGGACTTTTCCTAATAGTTAGCATGAGTTTGTTATCATTAACTTAGGCAGTAGGTATTAATGACAGTTATTGCCAGTGGATGTCTCTGAGAAATGTGTCTTTATGTATTGTTTGCAAGGGGTTGCACATGCATGATTCCTTGCAGTTACTGCCAGATGACTGCCAGCTCTGTGCATTCTGATGCCATCAGGAAGTACATCTCACAATTTGGATAATAAACTGGGTTTTAGAAAATTGCCCCCAGGCTTTTCAGTGACTGTCCTTATTACCAACAAGTAAACGTACTACAAGTGAATCAGCTGTTAGCCAAGCTTTGCTAATTTGGGCCAATAATTAGTACAACAATGCTGCTTGGTACATACCAGCACCTCCTGCAATTCTGCATTTGGTCACTGAGCAGCCCATGGAAATCAGTGTCATGGAAATGGTGGAAACCTACTACTGAGCATAGCTGCCACCAATTCTGATGAAGAGGAGTTTCCTTCAGCAGTGGCCCTTTGCTTTTTTTTGTGGTTTTGTTTTGGTTTGTTTGTTTGTTTTTTGGTTTGGTTTGGTTTGGATTTTTTGGGGGTGAGTTTTTTTGCACTTCAGGCACTGCCAGAGCTAAAAGAAATAAAATCCACAGCTGTCCAGTTAGAGAGCATCAAACTTATTTCAGCATTGGAGATTTGAGTAGGCTGAAGAAGGATTTGAAAGGGAGAATAACTGAGCAGAAGGGAAGTCAGGAGAGGGTCATTCAAGAAATGACCAGAAAGCAACCTCTTACTTTTTCTGAAGATGTAATTCTAAGTCCTGTTTCTCTGGTAATTTAGGGGGTTTGTTTGTTTTCTCTGGGCTAGACTAAAGTTTGACTATTTAATGATCTCTGCAGAAGCTACTTTTCTTCATCTTCTTCTAAACCCAGACTATTGAAATATTGTATCTTATAGTAGTTTCTTTATATACAGAAGTAACTGTGTCAGTTGCTATTACATACCAAATAAACATAATTAAAATCAAACTGAAACAGAGGAAAAGCAGAAAGTTGAGTGCTGCATTAATCTGCCATGCCAGCCAAGATCCAGAATGTGATCTTAAAAAGAAAGTATCATTTTTCTGGCTGTAATTACATATGACTAATAGCAGAAATTTATTCTAGGTCTCATTCATTTTGGATTATCCCTATTTGTAAAATGAGCAATTGAAAGGACCTTGATCAAGGAGTATTTTTAAATTGTTTGCTTTTTAATGAGAGAAGAGAGATCAGACAGTAAGTTGTACCTCAGAGAAATGAATCTGTTAAGGGAGTGCAATGATTAGTGAGATTTTTATCCGTGAAGAGGAGAGAAATCTAAAACTGCTCATTCAGATTCCAGTCTACTTCACCTGTGCCACTTAGTGAGGCAAAAGCTTAATTTTAAATCTGTACACAAGAGAAAATCTGCATTAATTTGAGCTGACTAAAAGTCCACAGTGGAGGAATTTTCTGTTTTCTTTATTGTTTATTATAAATTCTTGATTGGGTTAGATCTAATAAATTGTATCTGGCCAAATGATCAATAAATACATTCAGATAAAAAGAACAGAATGTTCTGTGCTTTACTTACATGTGCAGTTAGGTGGCTCATTAGTACTTTTTCCATGTGATTGGCTGCCTCACAGGAATGTTAAATGGTGAAATCTGCATTTCAACCTAACATGGCTCTGAGCGACTCACCTAGAGATAGAGCTCCCTATTCCCCTGAACCACTCTTGCTTATACCTTTAATATCAGTCCTCTCCATAACACACGTGTATACTGTATGTTATGTTTTATGAGTAAATCTTCTGCTGTAGGAATTTACAACTAAAATAATCTTCATGTTGAGGATGTTTGTGGTGTTAGCTCTGTCCCTCATTATCCTACTTCTGTTTAAACCTCTTAGATGTGAAACTGAAAGGGTTAGTTGTACATGGTAAAACGAGGAAAATCTATTTTAAATTTCAAATGATGAAACTTCCTGGTGCATTTGCTGGGACTAAACTCAAGGGCGGCAAATTTTCAGCATGGTACGTAGGGAGTTAGCTACACGAGTCATTAACATTAATTCCCATCTGTAAATAATTTTGAAATACTTTAACCAGCAGGGGAGCTATTTCATCTTTTATACTTAGCTGATTGTAAAAATGTATGCTGAAACCATCTGGCCTTAGTGTTTTGTCGGACTTCAGACTTTTAATAGCCAGTCTGATTTCCTTCACTGAATTGGGGTTTTCTAATCCCTGGCTCAATTCTCCTTCCAAACTAGGTAATATCGTGTTGCTATTTGTTTGTCAATCAATCCCTATCTCACCAATTGAGATGAATAACAGAGTTGCTATAAAAACTAAGGAAGGCTTTGGGCCTAATTCTTATTCATGCTAAAGTTCCTTTACACTACTCCAGTTGCTCATTTACTGAGTGTAAATGCAATTTACTGCCTGAGCAACATAAAGCGACTGTAACATAAATGAGAATCAGATCCCCTATGTTCAGAGCAGCTAACAAATTCAAATTGCTGAGTACTATTTTCCCACAGGAGCTCGTGTACTGGAATTTCAACACATATAAAGAATGCAACAACCCAATTAAAAAAGAAGATATTAAATGAGAAATTGAACCGTTATTTCTAAGGTCTGTTTAGAAATGGTTTTTCCAAACAGTGGGACTGACTAAGCCTGGCTGTTACAAACATGCCAACTTCATCTAAAGTTCAACCCTGCATGAAGCTTGGAGATTTGTCACAGTGCATGGAATGAACTATCCATATTACTTGGAGAAGGAGGACTGTATTTCAGAGGTGGATGCAGGGCTCCCTGACTTACCTGAAAGCATTTTCCTTCCAGGGACTGTCACTGAGATTCAACAGTTATTAACTAGTCATACACAACAGTGTGTTTTGATAATGGGTGAATGGGGGGATAATGGCAAAAATAACCTGAAACTATAGTTGCCACAAATGCCAAAGCAGATGCTGCTACCTCACACCTTTTCCCATTTCTGGTGTCATGATTTTTATTGCCTATAAACTTTAAAAAATGGGTTTCCTTATAATGCTCCGTAATGACAGTGATGATCTGAGCCAACACTGATCTATACTAAGGAAGACATTTGATGGCAAGTAAACTGTGGAGTGGGCTATTCCAACAGTAGAAAGAGTGTTCTTCTTACACTGAAGTTCTGTTATATCAGCATGAATACCCACTTTGATGTGAAGTCCACATTCCTATCCCTGTCCTCCTTTTCTTTTGGTCTGCCGAAATACTTCAACAACCCACATACTAATAAAGAATTGTTCTATCGTGGAAACCACAGGCACATGAATTTTTGTGAACACATGAATCCTTATATGCCATAAAATTGCCCTCTATGCTCTGCTCAGTATTTCAGACCTATAAATCTTATGCCTATTCTTCTCTCACCAGCTGCTAGTCACCTGATTTTAATCCCACCTTCACCTTGCTGAAGAGCATAGGGAATGTAGTTTGTATGTCATCTGATACAAAGATTAATAGCCTTCTGTGGCTGCTAAATAACAGGCTTGTTGCCTAAGCTAGGGCTGTGTTAAGGTGTGCATGTCCAGATCTTTCCTCTGGTACAGCAGCATTCTGAGATACCACACTGTCTTTGAAGTACATCTCACAATGACGAGCTCCTGAAACTTGATTGTGTGAAGGAAAACTCACGCGGTTCCTCTCCTGAAGGAGCAGGCGTGTTTCTGTTGGACAAATAGAAACATCAACAAACTTTTTGTCCATTTAAAAGTGTCCTTTTCAGTGAAAAGGTTCTAAGGTAGACCTATGCCTAAAATTATTTTGATAATTTTAAAATGGAAAGTAAAAATCATCCTACTGCTCCTATGCAAGAACACAGCAGGCTTTAGGGGTGCTAATAGATGGAAATCTCATTCTTTGGCATTGAACACTGTGATTTACACCAAGGTAATTGATAGTGGAATATTTTCCTAGTAATATTTTCCTAGTTCCCAGTTTGGATAAATCATTGTAAGTAGTAAAATATTTTTGAGATGTTGCTCCTGCTATCATAACTTTCAGTTTTGTTGTAAGAAAAAAAAATCTATGTAAGTGTTTTAGAGCAGAGTTGATCGTCATATATTACTTGGGCAGTTACGATTAGTTTTGCATATGTTAAAATGCTATAACAGTATTTAATGTTGTGCTGAATGCAGGAATTACTAGTGCCATCTATTGTTGGAAGATGTAGAGTTGTAAATGTTAATTTGCATATTCTATGGTAAAGGAACATTAAAAATTTAATGGTTTATGGAGTTTTATTTCAAAATGAAATAGTTTATGTAATTGCATGTTTGGAATGTTTGTACTTTGCATTCTTTGAAATTTGTCAGTCTTCACAAAGAAAATCTCTGTGTTTTATATTCATTACAATCTTGCATCTGAAATCAAATTCTATTTTAGTTCTGGACCCCTAAAAAAAGTTTGTGATTATTTATTGTACAATAGGAGAGAGATCAAATTTTTGTTTGCTGGACACAGTTAATTTTGCGTGGAAGATTCTTCAAAAGTGCACAGCAAAAGGTGAGAGCTGTTTCCTGCCCCAGGGGAAGCACAGAAGTATTGCTACAGCATACCCAGAGCTCTGTGGTCTCTGGATGCCAAACCGGGTGACATTTGTCTTGGTGACATTTGAATGATGATGTCTCAGTGTTATTTTACTGTATTGCAACTGTCTGTTCACTGTGGCTGCTGCACTTCCATAGGAAGTGCCACACTTCCGCAGGAAAAATCTTTGTCAAAAGAGGGGCTAGTTGTACTCCAGGAGCGTTAATCTGTCTCAGCAACACCTCTAAACCACTGTGGTGATGGCTTTAAACAGCCTTAAAACACTCATTCACAACACCTCATCACCCGGCATTTTGGGGGTGCTTTCGGTTTTTGGCTGCTGTTGTTGTAAAATTGTAAAAAGAAGGCAGTAACTGTCTACATCAACAGGTACATTTGAAAGATGTTGACATCATCAGAAGGAATGAATCTAACTAAAGCCTTTTTAAGTGAGGCTAAAACTCAGCTACCTGACCCCCAGCAATCCATCCCACCTTGGTCTAATCCCTTAGGCACTTGATTTTGGTGGTGGTGCATTTCTGCCTGTCAATTCATGCTCCATTGCAATCCCCACATAGGCAGGCATTCCTTTGGCTCAATCAAAATCCCTTAAATATACCCTGATTTTCAGGCATAGTCAAGTCATGACTTATGCACCATTGTATAGCTCAGCATACAAGGATCATGTGGAAAAGCAGAGAAGCAAAGCCTAAATAAAGGTCTGTCATTAAGGTAATCACCCAAGAGAGGTGTCCAGCTTCTAGGCAAGGATTCTCAGACAGGTACACTTTACATCAGAACATCTTTGTTTAAAAATACCAGCAATCTTCAGAGCAAGGACCAAAGATTCCTTCCCTTGTTCTAGCAGAGTGCCCAGAATACTTTTTTTATCATTATGATCTTGGGCAGTTTGTGTTTCTTCTTTTTTAAAATGTTCCCTTGGTAAGAAAGGAAATGTAAACTTTGAAAAGTTGTTCTGTTCCTTTACCATTGACAGGATTATTTTTAGCAGTTAAAAAATAATAATGTAAGAAGAAATAGCTATATCACAGAATGATCAAGATAATGCTAAATGAAAAATATCCCATATCTGCATGGCAAAATGGCTACCTCATGACAAATCAGCATTGCTGTTTCACTTGGGGTGAATCACTTTTCAAGAAAAAAATAACATTTAAATATAGAATTATTTACCTTTAAATTAGAAATTGCATATTTTGGCTTTAAATGGATGTACAATAATCCTTTGCTGCCTCACAAATATACTCTGTTTTTTCTTCAGTTTGTAACACACAAACTATAACACTTTGGAAATAACACTTCTTTTTTTCTTACAGGTCTATAGTAAGAAGAATAGCAAGATACAATTCCACAGAGTTATAGCTTGAGAAGTTAAGCAGTTTGAGACCTTTCAGATTGTTTTAGTTTCCCCTGAAATTGATTTTGCAATCAGGAATGTCTTTGTTGTAATCTTGTTTATTTTTGAAAGATGTACATGAAATCCTATTTTCCTGAATATGGTGGAAAATAAGAAACAGGAGACACATCTTTCACCTGATAACATTTTACTTTGAGTTCTCTGGTTTGGACTGCTCTCTGAACTTAATTTTCTTTCTGTTTCTTATGTTTTCCTTCTGTTGTACACACATGCATACATAGTAATTTCAACTCTGGTCATCTATTACCACTTGATCTGAACTTAGAACAGAAGTCCTGTGACAGCTGAGGACTTTGGGTTTGTCTAGTTGTCCCAGTTTAAATGAGACAAGGGTCTTTTGCTGAGGATGGATTAGGAGGAAAAGACCCAAACTTCTCTTTCCAAGCAATTATAAATCCAAAATTAAGAGGCTTCGATTGAAGGAAAACAAATTACAGAAAAGGGAAAATAACAGTCCTTTATTAAAGGTATGTGTGTATTAATAGGAACACGAAAAAAACCAAGTAAAATAACTAAGCAATACTCCTATACCCACCAATAATCCCCTTTAAGAACAAAACCGATAAACCGGCAAGAAGAAAATCGAACAGTTCAATTTTTTTGCACCCTTTGATGCAGTTCCAACCACAGTCAGCAGGGGGCGCCGTCGGGTCACTGGAGATGCAAAATTTGTAATGTCCTGTACCATTCACCAGGTGGCGCTGTTGGGTCACTGAAGGTGCAAAAACTTGTAGTGTCCTATTGTAGTCACCAGGTGGCGCTGTTGGATCACTGGAGGAAGCAGAACTTGTAATGTCCAGTGCCCATCACCAGGCGGCGCTATGGAATCCCTGGTCACCGCCCCGTGGGATGGGGAGAAAAAAACAAAACAGTACTCTCCAGGTACAAACCAAAAACCAAAAAACCTCGGTTCCCCTTCCCTTCCCACACTGGGGAAGGAGAGAGAGACAGGAACTGGGGGGAAAAAGGGGAAGGAAAAAAGAAAAAAAACACCAGCAATAAAACAGAAAGTTCTCCCAATGGAAGAAAAACTCACGAACTTCAGCTGATTAGGATTAGTGTTAAGCAGGGCCTGCAGCCAGCAACAGCTGAGAAGAGAACAGCAACAAATCCACTCTGACAGGAAGAAAAGAAGCAAACTAGGCAGCTCTGCAGCTTACAGCAGGTCCTCGCCTCACTGGCACACACACACCAGCCACACCTCCCTTCCCCACCTCCTTCCAGCCCCACACACCAGCTCTCCCTCAACTCTTCCCCCTTCGTTGTCAAGGAGACTAATCTCTCGGCTATTACTGGGCCAGGCCGATTCTTTTGTTCACCTAATGGGCAATATACAGAGCACACACACACACACACACACACACACACACACACACGGCAGGGGGAAGGGGAAGAAAAAATTCTTTGCTAAAATCAGAACTATGACACTAGTTTGGAGAAAAAGAGACTGAGGGGTGACCTCATTGCCCTCCACAGCTTCCTGAGGAGAGGAAGTGGAGAGGCAGATGCTGATCTCTTCTCCCTGGGACCCAGTGATAGGACAGAATGGAATAGTTCAAAGCTGCATCACAGGAGGTTCAATCTGGACTTTAAGAAGCATTTTGTTATGAGAAGGTGGTCAAACACTGGAACAGGCTTCCTAGAGAGGTGGCCAATGCCCCAAGCCTGTCAATGCTTAAGAGGTATTTGGATAATCCTCTTAACAATCTGATTTTACTTTTTCTCAGTTCTGAACTGGTCATTCAGCTGGACTAGATGATTGGTTTAGGTCCCTTCCAACTGAAATATTCTATTCTAAGGTTCCATTGCTTTCTGGCAATCAGAAATTAAACTATTTCCTTGTTCGTATTAAATGAAATAGCTGGCCTTGCTAACCACATCAGCTTTCAAAAATCCGTGGTCCTGTATCAGCCAAAGAGCTAACAATTATAAGCCATTCAGCTTCCTGAATAATAGCTGAATTGTGACAAAACATTTAATTTAAGCTTTTCAGTTGAAATATTTGCCTCCCTTGTGAAGATTCAGACTTGAGTGTGTACAATGCAGATTAATAATATCATAGTTATGTCATGCCAAGTTTCAGAAAGAAAAGACTCTCACAGGCAAAAATGAATTATTAAACACAAAATAAAAAGAGATGGGAGAGCTCTAACACAAAAATAAGAACCTTTTTGAAGAAGCTCATCTACAAACTATAACTTTATTTTTAGCATTATGTTGAACCTTTTGGCTTTGGATTATAACAATAGATGAAACATTGTCATAAATATAGAAGAACTTGTTTTTTCCAAAAAAATCCTATAAACAGCCACAGGCAATTTCAAAAGTATAAACCTCAACTGTTTAATAAAAATATCTTGACAGATTTTCAGTTGCCAGATTTGTTTAATGCCATTCTGAAACTGGATAAAAGTTTGATGAAGTTGGCCATTCATTCAAGATGAATGAAGTTTATCTTCATTCAAAATAAAATTCAAAATCTATCAAGCACGTTATAGATCTTATAGCTGAAATAAATAGGTGTCACTAGGAAAAACACAGGTTAGGAATCTAAGTTTTATGGATCAGATGTGCTCATAACCTTTACAGGTGCAATCCACTTGCCTGAACACTCTGTGTGCATCAGATCCATTAGAATCACTTGCAGCTACTGTAAATATTTTTGGAAGGTTTAAAGGTATTTAATATAGATGTTGTCGGAATGTCAATACCATTTGTGGTATTTCTTGCGTTACAGTGATGCAGCTTATATTAGTTCCAAAGTTCAACCACACTAGCTCTTACATATTGATCCCCAAATCTAAGAAAACTGTTTAAATTTGTCACTATCTGATGTCTGGAATTGTCAGAAGGCCAGGGGAAGGCTGAGCTTTCTTTACCTGGTAGGAGAGATTGTTGCTTGACCATTCATCTCTTCAGAAGTGATAGTGCCTCATGAAATCCATGGCGTGGCCCTTGCAGAATTATCAGTATTATCCTCCCCTTCCTGTTTATCAGAGTATGCAGCAATAATGTTGCCTCCCTGAGCACGTGGCAGTGTATATCTGCTATATTCTACAAAACAGAAGATAAGATGGTTTTATATTTGTAAGCTATCTGCCAGGTTGTAGAATTTAATTTGCAAGACCAAACTTCCACAATATTGTGTTTATGTTGCAGTGCCATTTACTGTTTAATAGAAACATTCAGAATGCCCTAGTTCCATCTGTTATAAATAGCAGAGTCTGATAAACACTCTGCAAACACAAGATGCAGCTTTCTGGCAAATTATGTTTAGTACAGCCCCCAAACATAAAGCAAGATTTATATTTTTTTCATCACTTTTTTTTTTTTTTTTAATTTACTCTACAGTAATTACTCTAGAGCTTTGAGTAGATATATAAATAACTCTCAAAGTTTTACATTAAATTATTGTGTGAGAAGACAGGGACAAGTATACACACATACACATTTCACACCTTCAGTAGTACTGCAAGTTACAAATCTTGTCATGGCTGTAGAATCTTTGATGTAACTACTTGCAAATATATTTTTTTATCAGATAAATAGAGTTGAAAGGCAAGCCCACACACTATTATATATTGTATGGACAAAACCCTCAGTTTTCACTTAAGAAAATGGAGATGAACTAGGTGAGTATGAATAGACTTGCAAAGAGCTCTGAGACGAATAGCCAAAGGTGAAGCTACTGCTGTTCTCTGCTCACAGGAGAAAGGGAGTAATTGTGTAGCAACAGAACAAGTGAGTCATTGAACGAGACTGTTATAAAGTGTGGGTGAACTGTTGTAGCAAAAGAAGGTTCCTGCTAATGCTGTTTGGGTGTCATCACTGTGTCACCTACCAAGACTGAAAACCAAATCATTCTATACATTTAAAGAAAAACAAACTTGCAATCTAAAACATCTGACAGAGTCTACAGAAACACTTGAAAAGACAGAGTTTAAGTAAGTTTATGTCTTCTTTTGCTCAAGCTAGATGCCACCAGGTGACTCAAGCATCCACTCAAAAAGTGGAAGAAAGATATTTTTGTTTCTTTTGTGCTTGAAGCTGATTTATTTCAAAGAATTAAGTTGATACTTGACAAAACTCACTGCAGTCACTGCAGACAGTCACTAAAGCTAGTGGATATTTCCTCCACGGCAAAGCATGTTTATTTTTCCAATTGAGTTGCCTGACTTCGACTTAGCTGTACCCATTGACAGCACTTAAAACTTCCTGACTGTGTGAGCAGATGATGCTGTAGACTGGACTTTTTGAAAACTAAACTAAAACATCTGCTTTTCGCAAGAGAAGGAATAAAAAGTTCTGAGATTAGTTTTACATCTCCTCAATTATACTTGATCTTGGAGTAATTAGCAGGAGACATATTCTTTAAGCCAAAAGATATATTTCAGAAAACAACTGCTTCCTAGGCTCTCACCCCTGTGCAAGCCACTTCTTCATATAAACAGCCTTAGCTGAGCAGCCAACAGTGCACATTCATTCATTGTTTCATCTTCTGTTTTCCCCAATGTTTTAAGTATTGACTTCTCATGTCAGTACAGGGACATGACTTTGATGTGACCCTCAAACTGTAGAGGAAAACAGAAGGGAAGATTTATATATTTACAACACACTGGCCAATGTAGCTGTATTTTAATCCACTAACACGTTTATTTCTCACTTTTTGCTGCAACAGAGTATGTTTGGTTTATGCAATAAAAGTGCAGCATTTTAGGTATATCAAGTCAAAACATGAAAACAAGACAGTGACCTTAATCTGGAATAGAGAAAAGTGTCAAGATTTCGTCAGAAAGACAGAAACTTACAGAAAAGTCAGGTCCCTTATCCCTCTGGCCATTATTTCTTTAAATTCTGGACTTTTAAAATGTGCGCTGTTCTCTTTCTTTGTTTGCGACCTTTTTCATAAGGACAGGCATTTTCTTATCTTTTTCTTCCTGGAGTCAAGTTAATTTAATTTACTGATCATATCAAAGGCCTAATTCTTATGTACGTGTCTTTCACTGGATTAGTTTAGCTGGGTGTAAAAGACTGTTAAGATAATACAATGATTCCTGTGAACACTACAGGTACAAACAAAGTTGTTAACAGCATTATATACCTTGCATTGCTTATCATGTCTGATAAGCAAGCTCAATAACATTTAGCTTTGGCACAGAGTGTAGCTTCCTCAAGAACGTAACTCTTTGGACCAATTTTTACATGCAGTGAAAGCAAAAAAGAAGGGTCCTGATTCAGAAATTGGTTTTGCCCAGTGTTCCATTACCTCTCAGTTATCTGCCCTCCACATGCCTTGGGGAGAAGTTTTATGCAGGAGCTACTGGACATTATGGTGTGGTCTAGTGTGATGAACTAAAACTTGTCTATTGTGTAGAACTGGAATTTATGCTATTTTATCATACCAGGTCGTGGTGTTAAGTGAAGTAATTTAGTTTATGCAGGAGAGACAGGGATGTTCAAGAGAAGCATGATGGATGGATGAGGTGGACATTTAGCTCTTGTCTGCTGAGTAGCCTTTTGTTTGTATGAATCAGCACCCTCATAAAAATCCCTGTTCCTGTCAAGTATCATGTAAGATCTGTGGAGAAGGATCTGCACTTGGAGCCTAAATTACAGCATCACTTCACTTACACCACTGAATTAGGCCACCAGAACTAATTAAGTAGTTATAGAGTCAAAGTCATTTAGACTGGAAGGAACCTTTCTCTAGAAGGGATCTGGTCTGATCCACCATTCAGAGTAGGTCTGTCAGGTTACTCAGACTGTCCAGTCAAACTTTGGGTATTTCTAAGGGTGGAGGTTCCTCACGTTAGAGATACCTGTGGCTGATTACCCTCAGTAGGAGTAACTTTATTTTCTCTTAATATTTTACCAGAATTTCCTTTGTAGCAGTTGGCACTCACTCCATCTCCTGCTTTAACTCTGCATCTTCAAGGAGAGTCCAGCTTCATCTTCCCAAAATCCCCCAATACGCATTTGTAGACAGCAACTCCCCCAGCCTTCCCCAGGCTAAACAAACTCAGTTCTTGTAAGCTTCTCCTCATAAGTCACGTACTTCAGGTTTTACTCACTCAGACTAAATAAACATTTTATCTAAACTTGTACATCAAACATTCTAAAGTATTCCGCTCTTGAAGTTCAAGTTCTAAACATATAGCAAACTTATCTTTGTGTTCAGGAGACAGAGGAGCCAAAACAAGTTACAAGATCTATCCTAGATGCATGTAAATTGGCAGGACAACCTAGTATCTAAAGTGTCTGAATTAATTGCTATGATCCTTAGATAAATTAACAAAGGTGTATTTTTATGCTTATATATGGCTTTATTGCAGAGATGAATAAGGAGCAACATTATTTTCTTCTGTCTAGTCTTTAAAAATACTTGCAGCTTTCTTTGGAATGTTTTTTTTAATTTGGTAAGGTTTGGAAATCACACCTGAAAGCTGGAAGCAATTGATGACTTTCATTTATTAAATTTTGCCAACAGGAAAGCCAGTGGTTATTTGACCACAGTCTGTCAGTTTGTACACTGGGATGAGATTTAGATCAGAGAACTGTGGAATCAACATAAGGCAATATATAGAAGTTCTGCAGTTAGAAGACAAATATATCAATTCAAGCTAAAATAATAGGCATCATGTTAGCATGACGATAATTTACAATCAAAACAACTTACCTTGGAAATTAAGAAATGTATCACTATGTGGAGCCTTTTAATTATGATTGTGTGTCTTTCTAAGATATGTTCTCCAGCCCAGTCAGAAATTACTGGGTAAAGTATTGTGAAAGCTCAGAGTAAATTGTCAGAGTAGTTACTTCAGTTTTTAAGTCTGTGGATGTATAAAGCAAAACCAGAGTGATGTGCTACTAAATTAATCCCCAATGGCTGCCTGGACTGGAAGAAACACCTCACTTCTATGTCAGATACTGTCATTCTCTCAATTTTTCAAATTTCTAATCACCTGTGTTCATTACTGCAACATCTGTGCCAAAACATGGTGGCAGGAAAATATGGTTTGTTTGGGTTTTGGTTTTCGTTTTGTGGTTTGGTTTTGGGTTTTTATATATATATATAAAATTTATATATATATAAATTAGACTGTCTTCTTTTGATATTTCAATCTGGGTTGTATCTCATATTGCAATTAACTCAATTTTTAAAGGCAATTTCTGACCACTAAGCATAATGAAAATGAAACCCATTAAATAATCTAGATGGATTAGTCTCTAATAACTTTTAGGTCCTTTGAACTTACATTATATTTCTTGAATCTAGTGTGTCTGAAAGTCTACAAAACAACTAAAATCCAAGCAAACATGATGCGTATAACTTCAGAAGAGAAAAGTGTTCCAAATTTAGGAAATAATTTGACTCTCATCTTTTGGCCATGGAAGCAGAAAAACATTTAAATCGCCCATGGAAAGCTCTTAGGACAATTATGAACCAAAATCTCTGCACTTCATCTTTCTCTGATGTTCAGAAAAGTATTAGGCTTCAATATTCCATGATTTCCTCTAAAAAGCCCTCTCTTCCTCACTGGGACTTCTCCTGCTTTGCAGCACTGGGCTCTTCGTCCCTGGAGCTATGATGTCACTTCTGCAGTAGCATACCATGTGCATCCCTTAGCCTCTTTACAAAACAGGTTGCAGTAAATCTTCAGTTTAATATCCTAAACCTTTTTTTTATGAGGCATAGAAATAAGCTTTCCTTCAGTAAGTGAACCTTTCTCAGCTTTTCAAAAGCAAAACCTAACTTGAAAGCCTAAAATAAATTGTGTATATGTTCTATAGAAATCCTCTAAACAAATAAAATGGAGAAACATTTTATGGCAGTAATAATTTCTTACTTGCAAGTGTTTCAGAAGACTCCCACAGCAGCAGGTGTTAAGGAAGCATCCATCTGTTCTTGTTGCTCTGCACAGAAGTATATTGAATGGATAAGAGTTTCTAAATGTTCAGGGTTGTCATTAAAATGGGTTAGCTGTGATCGTCACTTAAGGCATTCCTGATATTGAAATTAAAATGAAGACCATCTCTGGTTCTGTTGCAATTTGAGAATGCGATCAATGGTTCCCTGAAGAAACATCCTGTCAACTGGGTACTTTTTAAATTATCTTCTGAAAAGCACTTCACTATTCCTGCGACTGAACTGGAAATGCTGTATCAGCACCATTACTGTTCTCTGAAAATTTGGATCAAACCCCAGCTGTTGCAGATATGTTAATTGATGAATTAAGTTAAGAGATCTGAAGCCTTTATACTACACTTGAAACTTATATTTCTATTTAAATATTGAAGGCTTTTCAGCTTTCTCCTCCAATGTGAAAAATTACTTGAGCCACTTCTAAGGCAGGCTTCAGAGTCTATAAACTTAAATGCTACAGTATAAAGACCAGAGGACTGAAGCTTCATCAATGCAGCGCTGAAATCAGAATGAGAAAGGGGAGATAGCACACAAGCTGTGAAAAACAACACAGTTTTTTCAGAAGTGAGACAGAAAATATACGGGGCAATAGTATGAATGAAACTACAAAACAGCTATAAACTTCTACACACTCCGAAGTGTTCTTATACCTTAGGTATTTATATTTAAGCTACAATGTGGTCATATATTCAGATCAGAAAATGGATTTTGGCAAGGAGCGTGAAAGTGTTAAGAATGAAAACAGCCTCTTTGTTCTTTTAGCATTGTACCCCACGCAACAGGAGGAAGCAAAGGAAGGTTTTTGCATGTAGCATATGTAACACTTATAATATCTTTATAATTAAAGCTAAAATAATACCAACTGAGGTATTAAGGCTTTTTATTAGTTTGTCATTTGCAAAGTCTGCTAGCTTCCATCTAAGAAAATGCTAGTGGTACCTTGTTTGCCAAAGTCTGATCTGTTCATTATGTTTTCACTTTCTATATTCCTCTGATACTTTCTCCTCTAATGAAGGCATTTTGCTTTCAGTCCTATGGAACACTTTGCTATTTGTATGTGAATGACTTGGTCTGGATACCTGGTAGCCAAATATTCTCATACCATGATGGACAGCTCTGATACTGCCAACCATAACTGTTTACAGCTGAATCTATCTGCAAAGCTTCAGGATCTCAGTTTTGACACAGAGCTTTGCATTTCCCAAAGAATCCTCTCAAATAAGCAAAAGCAGGCCAGCCTCCAGCTGGTATGGGACCTTCCCAGATTTAAAGTACAAGCTTAAATGCAGTTATAAATATAAAGCTCAGATTGGAATTTTGCGGTTTATGGAATACTTGATTTTTTTTTTGTTGTTGACTTTACTGAGAGTTTTAGATCTACAAAAATGTGAGTAAAATGTTTCAGTGTTTTTTTAGAAAATAATTTTTTAGCAATTTTGTTGCTAAATAAGTGGTAAAATTTCAAGAACAGCATTGTTACCCAGGGAAAAAAACACCAACAAACAAAAAAAAAACCAACTCACCCTACCATGATCTGGACAACAGAGCATGCAATATACTAATTTGTTTGATAGAAACTTACAGACTGTGTGCTAGGATTGTTTTGGCGCTGGGCATTTTGCTAAGCCACCTGCCAGGTTAAGCCACTCTAATCGTGTAACCATGGTAATACTGCTGGCGTCAGCATGAAAGACTGATTTGTACAGCCAGTAAGGACTGGACACCTTAATGCATTAATTGGAGCTGTTAGGAAATGTTTGGAAATAAATATGTTAAATAGGCATAAAAGGTTCTTTTAGATTGTTTAGTGTTTTGCTTCAGGTAATATTTGTCAACAGCAGGCCACCCTGTTTATCGGGCTAAGTGAACGTGGTTGTGAGCACTGAAATAGATAAAAAAACTGCTGGTAAATAACTGTTGGTTGATTCTGCTCTGCTGCTTTGCTTCTTGTGCTTTGATGGGAAAGAACTGTTTCATTTTTAGCAGTAAGTATTAGCCCATGCTTGTGTTCTGTTAAGGTAAAACTGCAACTTACAGCAGTAATTGTAGAAAACCTGAAAATAAGACAAACTCAAACAAAATTTGAAAGTTTTAATCAGGCTCTATAGAAATGGTCAGTGAGTTGGTCCAAGTGTTGATATCATATATTATACCTCTTCTCCGTATCCCTCTGTTGTTTTCCAAATGTTTTTCCGAGACACGCGTTTCCCGTCCCTCTCACATTTGCCTTTCATATGCCCCTCAGTTATGTGTTTTCCTCACACCTTTAATTTGCAGCTACACTGCTCCTCGAGTAATGGGTTTGTTTTTTTCCAGAGAGGCAATGATCTGATGATATACTGTCTCCAGCATCAGTACTGACTTAATTAATTTCTACCCCTATGTCAACACAAGCAGTGTGGACTGTAATGTGAATCAGACCAGAAAAGAGATCCACTTTAAAGTAAAAACCTCAGCACTTCCCCTCTCCAACTTCCCTTTTTTCATCCAGGTGCCCAGTTCACACAGTAGCTCCACAAGCATAAGCATATGTAAACATAACTAAAGAAATGCCTTGGTGAATTTTATAGAGGATGGAACAGAGTACTGTTTATTTCTGAATTTGTGGCCACATGAGGGAAAAAGATAAACTTATAAAATCTGTATTTACCTTCCAAACCAAAAGGCTATTTGCATGAGAAGAAAAAAGGGAGTCCTTAATGACCTCTATGTACATTTTTATGTTGTGTCTACTTTGGTTTGCTTACTAGCAACATTACTTGACATGATAAGAAATTATTTTCATTCATCGCATCTTATTTTAGTGGTCTAAATTCTGGTTGACACGGGTAGCCCAAATTGCTGCACTATGCTGTGGCCCAGTTATTGCCAACTTTTCTTTATTCTCTCAATTTTTTATGGTCTTCCTCCAGAACTTTTTCTTCAGCTCTCTCATTCCTCTCTTTTTTCCGCTTTTGGTCATTTTTCATGGTGAGTGCCAATTTTCAGTGGTTCACTAATTTGCCAAACAGCACTGTGCTTTCTGGAGTGTGTTTGTGTCCCCCAGACTGTCAACTGTTGGATTCTGTATAGAATAGTTGCTGCATTAGCACATATAATTGCCTCTGTGCCAAATCAGGACTTTTTGCAGGCTGTGAAAAAAATGAATTTATTATTTGATACTGAAATAAAGGAATTAAAACTTTTAAACAATTGTGGCAACAGGAGCCCACTCGAAAATGTGAAGTTATTCATCTTTTTCAGTCTCTGAAGCTCTTCTTCTCTCTCCATTGCTGTGTGGAGTCCATTTGAACTATCTTAGGCAGTCAGGATAAATATCCAAGCCAAGGAAGCTCCAAGTGTATACTTGCAAATAATGAGAAGTTGCTCAGGGCTCTAGCATTTCTGTTTCTTTTCAGTCTTCATATTTGAGAACAGCAGAATTTAACCTAAAAGCTATCTGAAATATAGTTGGAAAAAGAATATGTTGCTTTTAAAAACTTGAAATATCTAAGGCTGCTTTAAGTAATTCCCTTCATAATTCTGCAGTTACTCAGAAAATAGGGCCCAATTCTCTCTTGAAAAATTAAAAACCTACTGTGAAGATCAGATGATTCTTTCACATTCTTTTGGTTTCTTGTGTTTTGCTAAAAGGCAGGAAAGAAGGAGCACAGAGGACAGAACAATAACTAAAATCAACAGAGACAGAAGAGACACATAAATGAAAGCAGAATCAGAAGAGAAAGGAATCATTCATAAGTGAAGGTCAGCAAACAGCATGCCCAGTTATTGCACTTGATTGTTAGAAGTGTTGATTTTGATGCTCCTTGAAAGTTAAGAAATTTAGTTATTTTTCCAAGCTGCACTGCTTTGGATCTGCAGACTACAGGGAAAGAGCAGTGGTAGGCAAAAGCTGCCACATCTGAATAGGAAAGCTGCCTAACACAGTATATTTTCACTGCCAGGAAATAACACAGAAGCATTCTTGCCTGTTTAGTGTGTATTAAATCATGGATAGAAAGTCAACTGCTTATCTTGAGTCTGGCATAGATTTCCAATAACTCGCTTTTCCTCAAGCACAAACATACGACAACACTTGAGGAAAACCACAGAGTGAATCTTTTATAATCCAAAAATAATCTTTTTAGATTTCCATGAGGAAACAGTAATTATTTATTCAGCCACTTTCTCTCACCTTGCAATTAAGTCTAGTGCTGACACAGATTGCCAGATCATTTATGCCTCAAAGTGTTCAACAGAGATGATGTCTTCTGGTATTGTGGATAAACAAAATTAAAACTTTATGGCTTTTAATAGTAATAATAGCAAACCTGATATACAGTTACTACACAGCCATGTATATTGCTGTGTAATAGGTAGTCCCTGTTTTGCTTCACAGCTGTGCTCCCCAAGCTGTGTTTATAATTAAGGTCATATTCTGTTTGTGTACTGTACATAATGGTGGTGTCTATGCCTGTATGGCTCTGACAAGTTAATCTACAGGTTTCCATCACTTTATTGTTTTGGGTGTTGCTGTCCTACCTAGAGAATTTGGCTTAAGTTTTAACAGGGATGTCCATGTGGCTGGACAGGCAACCATAAGGTGTTCCATCCATACCCACCCTGCAGGTATTTTACGTCACGCTGAAAGCTGTGTGAGGTGTCTTCTTGTGTGACACTTACTCCACAAGGCCTTTAGCACATATGTGAAGGCCCTAAAAGTGCTTTCCCTAACCTGTCTGCCCATATATATAGCACAGTTTCAACATGTAGCCCTTCATGAGCAGTTCTGCCCAGCAGCATTCATTAGTATCAACCTTTATTTCTCTGAGACAAGCTATGACAAATTCAACTTGAAAGTCGGGGCAAGCATGGGAGAAGGAGAAGTCTGCAGAGAGGACCAGGCATTCCCTACCTGGTCTCCTTCTGTTTGAGGGCGGTGTTGCTGTCTTGTATATTGAGTGACTGTATGGCTGGCAGCTGACCTTCAGCAGTCTCCACTGTTACTGAGTTTGGTTTAATTGCGTCATGTGTATTGATTTCAGACACCAAGTGACTGCCAACAGGACAACTTCTTCATGTAACATACCACATTCATAGCTCTTCAACGGGAGCTCTCAGAAAGCAGCAAGCATGGGCGGTCCCACAAGGGAAGGAAGCCAGGAGCTGAGGGCAATAGCAAGGCAGGTAGGGCAGTGATTTCCCCAGGTGGGCACAATGCCACAATATCTGAGCAGGTACCGTGCTGGTGAGCGGTGTCAGCCAGCGCTCAAGATTACAAGACACGTCTGCAGTGATGAAGCAGGTGCAAGGTCAAGCCAGCAAGTCAAATCCGTGGTTCAGGATCATAAAGGCACATGGACAGGCACAGGCATGCCTAAGGCAAGTCTCAAGGACGGAGGCCTGAGCTTCAATGCAGCTCCCAGGCAAAGAGCAGGAGGCCGCCAAAAGGCTTCCCATTGCTCCTTCTCACACAGCTCTGTCCTCAGCAGCCTGATCCAAGGCTACAGCTGCACAATATCAGAGCTGCAATGGAGCATGGGCAGCCAAACCCCAAGGCAGGGGGAAGAGGCTGCAGAGCCTCTTGGTGCACTAAGAGCCCTGACAGCAGCGTGCTTATTTCCAGATTTCCATCCAGTCCAGAAGGTATCAGTCTCTTAAAAGTAATCTTGTTAGAGGCAAGACACAGCTGTTCAGGGCTGGAATGTTTACTGCAGCCCGGTAAAGTCTGCAAAGCCATATGCTGTTTGATCCTCTGCTCCCTGGCTGTTTACCAATTCAGTGTCCAGAGGACCAGTAGTTTGAGTTGTGCCAGAATCACTGACAAACACAAGCCCTTCTGCTGGCCCACAAGGGGCCCTGAAAGCGTCATAATTATATGAGATTACATTCTGCAGTACTTAGTGATCCATCGTACCCTTGTGATCACCGCAGTGGCTCATTTGCACTTCAGATCTGAACTGCTGACATTTTGATAAGCAGCCTTGCACAGGCCTGACAACAGCATCATCATGCCATATGTGAGTGCCCCCATCCTGACAACCACTGTGCCTCGGTGAGTGTCCTGACAGCACTGATGCTGTCTTTTTGACTGACATGATGCCAGTGTGGACTATACCTTTAAGATCATGGTAGCCTGTCATACACTTAGCGATTTGCAGGAGAAAGTGGGGAGTGTTGTCAAACTACAGGGTTCCAGACACATCAGTTAGAGCAGCCTGACAAAAATGTTAGCCTTGGCCTTAGCAGAAACTATCTCTCCTTGCAACACCAGCTTAACTACAGTCTGTGGCTATAGGCGGTGGTATTATGTCCAAGACTTCATAATCCTTTCGATTTCCAGGCTTGAAAATGTGCCTCCTGTTTGTCTCTTTGTTTTGCCTTGCTCCTTTACAAGCCTCTCTGCTTCTTCTCCCTCATTAAAAAAACCCAACACATTACTGCCGTAATTTTCCCTTGTTCTCTTTACTCTATGAAAAGCCAATTCCTTCTCCAGTTGCCACAACAGACGACAGCCACCTGATTGCCGTGAGACTCGACAGGCCAGGCCTGGTCCCTCCCACTAGCAACCATCAGCTTGAAATGCTTGTAGTAACCAGTTGCCTTTGCTCTTTGTCTACAATTTAGGGAAGTTAATGACAGAAGAAGACTAAGAAGAAAGACTGAGTGCTGACTGCTATCCTCTCCCTTCAGATAAAACATTCACAATATTTTGGCAGAAATACAACAATAGTAAAGCTGATCCTTCTGACTGCAGTCAAATCAGTTTAGGACCCAGTCCATCACAGGACACTGAGAGAGCCACTTTTGTTGAAACCCCAGCACACTCCTAGAAATACAATGACCAGAAGGGAAGGCTCTTTACCTTCAGTGCCCAGTTACTTTCAGCTGTAGATTCAGGCTAAGGATCACCTGCTTCTGCATTCGATAGAACAACCTCTTACCTTCAGATAATGTAATGGAGGAAGATGAAAATAAAAATTGAGACCAAAACAGCATTTCTGGTGTTGTGGGGAGCTCTTGCTGAATCTGGTGTGGAGGGTCTCCATCCCACTGTTGTTAGTTTCAGCACACCAGGTTGGGGTGAATGATGCCGTAACTCACAATGACCATGTCGTTGTTTTGCCCAGCTGGCCAGCCCCTGGGGCTGAGAATGACAGACCATTGCAGCTTTCTGCTCTTGCCCTTTGCTGGCAGGTACGCTCAACAGTTTCAGCTCCCTGGTTTTGTGAGCTCACTGCTGAACCAAGAGGATTGGGCCTGGAATAGGCAAGAGATAAAGGCAACAAGGATGAATCATTCCACGGGTGGGAACCTGTAAGGCTGCTTCAAAAACTGGCTTTTGCTGTCTTGTGTGCTGTTCTGTCTGTTCTCCTTCTCACCAGTGCCCTAACAGAGGTGCTTGAGTAGACCAAACCTTTTAGGTACTTACAATTACAGAGCACTGTGAAATAACCTCTTTGTCATACATTAAGTTGTCTCCAGGTCACATGGGCAGCAGTCAAGAAGAACTGCATTTTAGGCAGTTTGGACAGAGGGAGTCCATGTGAATCTTGTGAACAGTGATGCACTGCTTCATCTTGAGTAACATTTGTCAGAAAAAGTTATGGAGGCACTGAGCCCCTTACAAGTGTGTGGGAGTTTAGGCGGGTTCCTGTACAGCCCCAGGTACTCTGATGCTCTTTAGCTTCAGCATTGTCATTTATTCTAAAGGTGACTGATATAGAGAATATGCTCTAAGGCTGTTTTATCGTGAACATCTGGCACAGAGGGTCTTATCCCTTCAATTTGTGGTTCTCTGACGGCCTGGCAGGCATTGAATCACCTTCTGTTTTACCGTGGAGCTAACTGTTCACCTCCCTGCAGCACAGCTGACAGCAGCTAGAAAGCTAGCAGCCAAGATCGGGCAGTGCCCTCCGTGGGCAGAGAAACACACGCTAATGGGGACCTCTCATCTACAAAAAGATGTACATGTGTGTGTGTGTGTGTGTATATATATATATACACACACACACATATCTCAGTTTGCATATAATGAATTTATTAGAATGGATGCCTGTGACCTCTAAAAAGGACAGATTCTATGTTTTCTTTATAGATAGTGGTCTGTGCCACGGGGTGCAACAGCTAGCCATTTGCTGGCGAAATTGCTGGTATAATTGCCTGGTGATTTCAGTGAAGATTTAAGTAAGCAAAAGCCTCCATGTCTTAAACTAAGATGAGGTAACGCATGAAGTCTGTAATTCTCATTATCTTCTCCTAGGTCATACTCTATCCTTTACTAATTGGCTCTCTGGGCACCCCATTTTGAGTTACAATAATGTTTACAACCTTTCCTTGATAATCTATTGTGCAGACAGGTCAGACTACAGATGTAAGATGCTTTTATTCCCATTTCTTTTGCATAATAAGCGTCTGAACTGGAACTACACTCTGACCTATCTCCTAGTGCTTTCCCATGTCAGCATCTGCTACTGTTAAGTGTGGAAAAACACTGTGACTTGGCCACTAATATTTCAGTGTGACTCTTCTGCTTAACTTCAGGGTATGCCTCGTGACTCATTTAGGTGTTTCTTTGATACAGACATAAGTAGGTCTATTTCAAGGCTCTTACGTTAGGTAGTTCTAGATATTATTCCTTTGGAAGCTCACATTCACCCAGAGCCTTGTCAGGATATGGGACTGCACAACCTCTGAAAATCCAAACGCATGGTATGATTACTCACTTTATAAAGTATACAGAAGGCTGCGTTGGCTCAGTTTACCAAACTCTGAGTAGATGGCCCCGGTGATTGTTCTCTACGAACTGACATCAAAATGCACTGCTGCACTTTCCCAGTTCTGTAACTGTCAACTTAAAGATATATGTATCTTGAAAACAGCAGCCATACAGGACACCATATGCACTGGTGACAAAATCTTTGTCCTAGATTATACAGATACAAAAGAGAATACCAGGAATGAGCAGCCCAGAGTGTTGTATGAAAAATCCTGAGTGATTTGTACTCAGTATAGCAAAGAGAGGTTTTCAGATGGATCAAAAAAAAAAAGAAACCACAACAAAATAACCCGCCCCATCAACCTGCAAACTTTGACTCAAAGATGCTGCATGAAAATTGAAACATCCCAAGGGTGAGGACAACCCACGAAGAAAACTCCATCTTTAACAGACAAACTCCATAGGCACAGCCTTTCACACAGCATCATTTGGTTGGGAAAAACCACTAAAATTGAGTCCAACCATTACCTGAGCACACTGACAAGTCCAGCACTAAACCGTGTCCCTAAACACATCTAGACGTGGCGGAATTTTTTAATGATTTCAGGGACAGTGATTCCACTACTTCCCTCGGCAGCCTGTTCCAATTCTTCATCCTTTCTGAAAAGAAATTTTTCCTCGTATCCAATCTCAACCTCCTCTGGCACCACTTAAGGCCATTTCCTCTTGTCCTGTCACCTGGGAGAAGAGACCGACCCCCGACTCGCTACAGCCTCCTTTCAGGGAGTTGTGGGGAGCCACAAGGTCTCCTCCCGGGCCTCCCTTTCTCCAGGCTGAACAACCCCAGCTCCCTCAGCCGCTCACCTTTCTAAAGGCTAAAAATCGCTCCTAACCCGCAACACCCGTATGCAGGGCACGGGAGAGTCCTTTCCAACACAGCGTCACTATTAACAGCACTATTTACAGAAGAAAAGTGCCTGAAATAAGCCCTTCCCGCTGCCGCCACCTCAGCCCGGGCCTAAGGCCATGGAACCGGGGCCGCCCCCGCCTCGCTGCCCTCCCTGCTGCCCTTCTCCGGCATGGCGGCCGCAGCCTCCCTGCAGGCGGCACGCCACCCGCCGCCGGTCGCGGGCTTTGTTCGTGTCTGCCTGCGCCGCCCCCGCCCCTTCCTCCCTCCTTCCTCTCCTCCGCGCCCGCCCCTCCCTCCCTTCCCGGCCCGGCCCGAACGCCCGGAGCGGCCCGAGGGAGCGAGTAGGCCCCGCGTACCTCCTGCTCCGAGTGAGAGCCGGGGGCCCTGCGGCGCCCGCCGGCCCCAGCGCTGCGGGGAGCGGCGGCGGGCGGCGCCATGGCCGACAGGGCGCGGGCGGCGCTCTCCGAGGCGGGCTGGTAAGTGCGGCCGAGCTGGGCCGCGCCGCCGAGCGCGCCCTCGGCGGGACTGCGAGCGGGGGCCCGGGGGGACCCCTGTGCTTGGGGCTCTGGCTCGGAGCCCGTGGCTGCGGCCGCGGGGAGGGGGCTGTGCCGGCCCCGGCGCGCTCGGGGCCCGGCGAGGGCTCGCCCTGGGAGCAGCTCCCGGGCCCTCCCGGCCGGCCTGCGGGCAGGGCCGACACCCCGAGCCGGGGACCACCCCAGACCCTCTCCGGGGTCGGCGACGGCCTGCCCGCCCCCGCTGCTGCCCTCCTGCCTCGGGCCTTCCCTGCCTGGAGCCCGGTGCTTGGCCACGGTGCTGTTGTTCATTACGCTGTACGCCTCTTCAGCAAGGAGGGGACGGTGACAAAGGTGAAGCTAATGTAGGGTAAATGAGGCACGTGTGAGGCTTGAAGTGGGACAGTTGTGTTTTCTGCTCAACCCTAAGCGTTGGGCACACAAGATCCATTTTGGAACAACGTCTTGACGAGTTGTGCTTTTTATTAACCTGCAGCAAACGCTTATCTGCTAGCCTACAGGGGGTTTTGCACTCTAGGAATTTGTTTTGTTTTGTTGGTTTTTTGTTTGTTTGTTTACTGATTAAAGTAACTTGCTTCTTAGTTGTCGCTTTGAGTTTTCTTTACCTACTTGTAAGTCTTTGACCAAAACAAAAGTTAATGCTAACTGTACCAAAGCACAGAGTGACAGACTTTGGATGTAATTGAGAAAAAGTGCTCAAATTACACAAAGCAAGGTTATTGCCAGTGGTGCTCTGGGGATGTTCCTGTTTTGCTGTTTATGGGTCTCCTGGGCTGTGACTTCATGTATCACTAAGATGTAAAAAATTAAAGCAGATGTTTTGTGATTTAGAATAAAAGAAGGATAGTTCATGTGGAAGGGATCTACAACAAACATTTAGTCCAATTGCTTGACCACGTTAGGGCTGACCAAATCTTTGTTATTAAGGGCATTGTCCTAATACCTCCTAAACACTTAAAATGCTCAGGGCACCGACCACCTCTCTAGGAAATCTGTGCCAGTGTTTGATCACGCTCTTGTTAAAGAAATGCTTCCTAATGTCCAGTTTGAACCTTTCCTGAGACAACTTTGAACCATCCTTGACTGTCCTGTCACTTGGTTATTAGGAAGGGGAGATCAGCACCTGCCTCTCCACTTCCCCTCCTCAGGAAGCTGTAGAGAGCAATGAGAGACCTTTTCTCCAAACTAGAAAAACTTAAAAGTCTTAACCTGCTCCTCAGAGGACATGGCAGCAGCTTTGTTGCCCTCCTCTGGACATATTCAAGGACTTTCCCATAGTTTTCCAGTGGTGTACAAGTTACTCCAGGTGAGGCCACACCAATGCTGAAACAGTGGGATAATCACCTCCTTTAACTGGCTGGTGATGCTGTGTTAGCCCAGCTTTTGCAGTGCTACTTCATGATAGTACTAAGAGTGTCTTTAGGTCGGCTTTTTGGATAAGTGTATCATCTTCCAAAAATACTGTTGTAAGCGGCTCCAGAGTGCACAATCCTGTGATTCCTGGCTATCACCGAATTGAAAGAATCAACTATTTCTGCTACTTTTCATAACATTATCTTATTTAATGGGAATTTTTGACTGTAACTTGAAGCTCACCCCTCTCCTCTTCTGTACTTACTCCTCTCTGAAAAGGCAGAAGTTTTCCATAGAAGTGGTTTTTATTTTCATAGTTTTCTTTCTTTCTATTGCCTCTTCAAAATGTTTTCACACAGTTTTCAACTCTTAGTTGTTTTACTGTCTTTTTAGTTGAACGAGTGCGGTTGGTAAAGGGTTTTGAGGTTTTGGCAGTACAAATATGAGGTGCCTCTGAAACAATCTGTTACTCTGCAATGTTTGCCTCCCTCCTTTGGGGGCATATGCTCCTGAATGGCTATAAAGACTCGTTATTCTTGGACTACTGCAGTGTGAACCAGAGGCTGCATGGTGATTGGGCGAGTAATGGGCTGATTATCAGGTCCTCTGGAATTATGCCTTGACCTTCTTGCACTGGGAAGCATGTACTTTTGAGGAATGCGAGGTGGAGTGGAAAAATAAATAATGATTTGAAAATCTAGTTTAGTTAAATGTTTGTGCTCTTTAAAAATATAGTAACCTAGACATCCATGCTTGTAATTGTTTTGCTGTTGCTCTTATGTTTATGACTTTTCTCGTATTATTAGATCTTAAAGTTGTTTAGCACCTGTATGAGTAAGCCTTTGGTGATATTTAATGTAGTATATTTCTGACTGTGCTTGACTGCACTGGTGGTTAAATCGTGTTTTGTACCAAATTGGTTGTTATTGGTGCTGTCACCTGATGTCAGGATGATATGTTTTCTAGTACAAAACCAAAACTGAGTTTATATGTTAAAATCTGTTTCCTCTTAAGCTACAGAAGCAGTGCATGGCATTTCAACTGAATAAAACGTTATTCTTTCTTAGTTGCAAATCTGGTAGCTTGTAAGATACTTCCTGTACTGATGGACTTTACTATACCTTTCTTAAATCTTTCAAGGTAAGAAAAGTTAACATAGACACTTGTTTATGTCTATGTTTATGTCTATTTCTGCAAGTAGTGTTTACATTTTATGATTCTGAAATAAAAATAAAGGTATTTTTCAAGTAAGCCAGTAATACTGTGTAGTTACTACAGAATAGTAATTATTTATATATTTACTTCCCCCTCCCACCCCAGCTAGGTATTGTAAGAGTCACCTGTTAAAAAATTTACAGGCAATTTTATAATGTTTGGCTTCAGTATATCAGTTACATTTTTGTCAGCTTCTGAAAGGTGAAGTAGCCTTACCTAGTAAATGTAACAGTGGTAGCTAAAGCTGAGAGCCTTTTTGTTTGTTTTTTTTTTTTTTTGTGTTTTGTGGTGTTTTATGAAAATCTGTAAAAGACCCCTGTGGTCTGTGTGCAGAACTGTAGTTTTTCTGGAGATATGACCTTGCAGCTCTCTTTAAAAATGTGCATTTTTTGATGCTAGTTCTTTTCATTATGCACTACTACCCTGTACCTTGGAATGAGATACTGACTCCAACTTTAGGGGAGAGATAAGATGTGTTTGTATTACATGTCGATGGAAAAGATATTTTCTCTTGGAACACAAGTTCTGTATTAACTTTTAATTTAGTTGTCAAATGCTTATGAGGAGGAAGGCTAAGGGGCAGAATTACCCTTTTTGTATTGTTATAGTTGCATTCATGAATTCTGGAATGAATTTTCCAGCGTTCCCATTAAAATATAGACCTTAATGGAACATGAGTTAGTGAATGCAGTTTTATTGCTAGAAATGACGTTCAGAAAGACTGCAGAATACATCCTCTTATGTAAACAATGAGTTGAAAAGCACTTCTTGCTGGCTTGCAAAAGAGTTTTTTGTTAGCTTTTTTCCTGAAGTCTCCTGGGTGGCATTTCACAAAAGAATATGACAAGCCAAAAGACCTCTTTGTTGTTCCTAGATCTTTGCAGAACTTGGGCATTTATTACATAGAAATGACAATATAGTATAAAAAATAAACTATGCCATGTTCTACAGCAGGTTTAGCCTGTGTTTCCACAGATCTCGGATCTGGTGATTGATCTCTGTGGGAAAGCAAGATGTGCAAACTGTGTAACTGAAGAATTTCTTAATACAGCTAAATGTATATGCGAGTTCCTTGTCAATCAGTACAGATTTTTTTGTTGCAGTGTGTGATGCCATAAATATTAGTAACTGGCAAAAATATATAGTCTTGTAAAACTTCCCGTATTTTGAAGATTATGTAGACTATGTTGTCACTATGAAAAGTTATTCCCAGAGATGAAGAGGAAATGGAATTGTACTGATTGTTTGGAAACAAAGAATTCTTCTTAATAATCCCCAAGAAAACCCTTAAATCAATGTCAGTGTGGTTTTGTATACTTTGTAAGTGAAAAATACATAGTTGGTGTACAGCAAACTTTTAAACTGAATTTTTGGTATTTCAGCAAGTGATGTGTTGTGTACTGGGTAACATTAGATTTAAGATTGGTCGGTTCAAACGTTCTCTTGTTGGACTAATCATCTGGTATGATCCAAGCTTTAAAGCAAAAGTAGGTGTATGCCTGGGAACACAGGGAAGTGCTCACAGGGGTGAATCTTAACACCTCTTCCTAAGAGATGTCCTACAGCAGGCCCTTGGCAAAGTAGTCAGTTCCAGGATCCTGCAAGATGGCTTTTCCCTCATGTTCTGTTGAAATGACTTTGGAAATCTCAGCTGAAATTGGTCCCTGCAAATGAAGCAAGTCCAGGCAGGATACAAGAATTTCCTTAGACACAGGCATAACACAGTATTTCACAGGAGAGGTGCATCTGGTTTGAGATTCTTGACTCTTTTTTGTGATGCACTTAATTTTCTGAAGTTTGGTTGGTACCATGAAATCTCAAAGTGCCAGCACAAAACAAAATGCCACATCATTGCATTTTTTGTTTGTTCAGGTGTATCACTTGCTGACTGGTCTGATCTGTTTGCATTCCTGCTGGATCACAAATAATGAGTAGTTAGAACTGGAATTCTTTACGTCATTTTCACTCTGGAGGAGCAGAAAAGGTCCAGCGTTTTACATTCTGTTAAGGGAAACAGCCCCAAGAAACTAATACAGATTCTACTTCTTTTTTCTTCTTTTCAAAGAAGGTGCTAGATGTTTGAAAATAGCTGTTACTAGATGGAATTGTCACAACTTTTACAAGAAACAAATTGAGGGCTATAATTAATCGTTTAAAAGATGCAAAGAAGCATAGCTGAAATAAGGAGACAGAAGGATGTAGGGGACTGACGTGTGAAAGACCTGTTTGCAGAAGAGAAAACTCAAGGGGCTGAACTTTGTGAAGTTTATGTAATTTGCATGCAGTACATATAATGAAAGTAGAACTCCTACTCGCCAAATCCTGCATGATTATTGCTCACTGAATGCTGCGACTCTAGAATTGGAAAGCACTTAACCAAAGTTATTAGCAGACAGGGACCTCAACCAGAGCTTATTTGCCAAGGTTATAAATGGTTATCCTGTGGATTACTACAGTTGGTTAAAAGATGAAAAATTAGATAAAGGATTGCTTCATTTTAGAACATTGTTAGCGGTAGATTTCTGCTGGGATTTAGGGATACATTGCATTAAACATATTCCTAAGGAATTACAGTGTTGTGACACCATAGCAGTTTGTTGACCTATGTGGATTGGTAAAATGTGAACTGATTGGGTAGTTTCAGCAAACTCCTAAGAAGCCAGCACTGTTTCCAGTGCTTTCACATACAAATGTGGTTCATTTCTGGTGAATGCCAAATGATGCTCACGAAGGGGAAAATAATGCAAACCCATCCACACAGTGTTGAGCTCTAAATTTGCTCATGTTACTTACTCAGAGAAGGGCAGTGGTCAGACAGCTGTTGGGAATTGTTCACGAAGAATTAAATAATTGTTAGGTGATTATGTGTATCAGTGATGTGTCCAAATCATTAACACTGTGCATTAATGTATTCACCTCAGCACAGCAAAGGTTTCATAGACAGTGAAAAAGTGGGGAAGATCCTCTGTGCTAGGAAGATGAAGATATTTAGTGTGAAAAAGAGAACAATAGGAGGAGAGGTGATAGAGATCTATAGAGTCTGTAGATCATCCAGAAATGATGAATAGAAAGCAAGAGTAGCTGTTTTTCTTGAAACAAAAATTAGGCCACATAGCAAATTAAACCTACTACCCAATGAAAATTAAAGTAGCTTGTCAAGCAATGTGTAATTAAATTGTGGAACTTAATTGCCACATGATATTGTGGAGCAGAAAAAATATAAGTGGGTTAAAATTGTAATTAGGCGAAGTCAGACGGGTAGGTGCACTGAATACTGAACTCCACAGTGGAGCTGGACTACCAGCTGTAAAATGGCTGAAAGATAGGAATTATTCCAGACACTTACTTCTAGATATTTTCAGTGTTCTACATTATTTACTTGAATAATCTGCTTCTGCTCACCCTAGAAAAAAGAGGACTGTGTTGCATAGACCTAGACTGTGTAAGTAAAAGCACCATTTATGTTCTTATTTTTATGTTGTTAGGTAAGTCCCTTCACACTGTAGTTCTGCTCAAGAAAAGGTTTTCTCCCTTGATTGGAGATGAGGGAAGAGGGAGTGAGAATTTGGAGAGAAATGAACTGGACTGTTGAAAACAGGACAGAGAGAAAAGACAAACCAAGTGTGACAGTCTCCAATGCACTTGGTCTCAGCTGTGATTTGCACTGCCTTACTGCAACTCATCCTCCTGGTTTTCATTAGTTGCTGGGAGAGTCTCTCCTTCCAGCATCTTATGTGAGACCTCAAATTGATTTATGCATCATCTTTGGGGACACAGACTTCACCTGCTGGTTTCTCTACTAGGAAGCTGAAGCAGTAGTGTAAGATTTCCTTGATTTATAGAATTGTTGCAACTTGAAGTTGTTGCTACTTAGAAACCTTTACTGAATAAAAGAAAAGAGAGGAAAAGAGCTTACTCTATCTGCAACACATCTAAAGTTGAAAGTCCTTTAAATTGCTATAGGCCTTTTTTAACACCCACCTTTTCAATGGCCTTACTTTTCCTGTTATAGTGTGTCTGATTCTTTCCAATCAATGATTTCTATGGGAGTGTGTAGTTTTTCCGTAGCTTGTCTCCTTTTTGGAGTCCTTGGAATTCTGAATGTGATGGATTTTTGTTTCAGAACTTTGTTACTTAGCCATGTAATTCTTAGGCTTTGCCGTCTTTTTAGGATGCAAATACTCTATTAGGACAAGTGTCACATAATGGGTTTGACTGAGTGACGTAGTAGTTTCCTTCCTTCTGTCTCTTCTTATGCCTGTGCTCTTTGATGAACTCTATTGAACAGTGCATGTTATCTCTGATGTCTGCTGAGTTTCATAGTATTTTCTATCAGTTTGTCTGTTGCTAAAATAATTTATATTGACACTTAAACAAGATGATTATTACATAATTAAGATTGACTGTTTTGGGCTGATTTACCTCTTACCTCGCAGAATTTTTTTTTCTCAGTGTAGTGTAAGCGAGGCTTGTAAAACATGATTTTGGTAGGGATTTGAGGGCAGGGTAGAATAGCAGCATGCTTGATTATTATTTGCCTTTTCCAGCAAATCCAAATGAACTTCCTAATGGAAGAGTGAATTAATAAAAGCAACTGTGTATTTAAGAAATCTGTATTTTTCTGGTGGTCAGCATCTCTTACAATTTGAGGAAAAGTAGGTTGTTTTAAGCTTGTGTTTTCCTGGTTATTTAAATTACTAGTCAGAAAGCCTATGCCTTCTAGAAAGTGGAAATCTGAGGCTTTTGGAGTAGTTGTTGCATATAGATGAACCAGGTCTCAGGAGAAAGTCCTTTGCAAAGATTTTGCATTCTGAAATCACGTCATGAGACTCTTGAGACAGATGGTTTTCTCTCTCTTCAATTTCTATGTGCTCACGCTCCCCAGACCCTGAGTCCTTGAGCAGCAAACTGGTGGGAGGGCAGCTGGTGACTTTGGAGTGAGGTACTGTTATCATTCATACTGATAACAGAGTGATATTCAGTAGGTTTCTCTGTGTGCATATTTCATGTCTTACTGCTGGATAAAATACAGCTTCATGTAAATAATACATGTAGGAGTATGTAGAAATATGAAGCTGTCTTGAAGTTTTACTTAGCTACAGTTACACTTAGAAATACTGGATAGTAAATATCCTATATACTGGTTATTTTTTTTAGAGATTGCTTATTTTGTGATTGTAATAACAATATAATTAACATAAATTTAAGACTGACTCTCCAAACTGTGCATATTGTTCATATTTTCAGGAGCAGTGCATTTTCTACTTCTTTAGAGCAAAAGGAGCATATTTAGTTCCAGTAACAGTAATTCTAGCAGAGCTGAAGGCAAAAGGAAAGGCTCTCTGGGAGATGAATGGTATGTGAATGTTCCTAATCACTTTTTATGTACCTAATGTAATGCATAGTCGTGAGATGTCAGAATGTAGGAAGACTGGACAGCTCTAGGACTGATGTACAACCTTAGAGCTTCTTTGCTCATTTAAAAAAGAAGAAAGTTACTGGTTTAAGTAATCTTTGTAACACTGGTAAGTAATTGAAGCACAACGGGCATTCTTGTATTGGTATCCTTTTGAGTCCTTCACTTTGAGAAATGTAGCATAGATTCTGAAAATGGGAGTGATGGTGTTAACTGACAGCAAGCAAAGACTTACTGTGAGTTGGAGAACAGAGGGCTGAACTCGCTTCTTTGTCAGGGAATGCTGTCTGGGGATTGTGGTCAAGACTGGCTTTTTCTTTTGTGTTGTTTGTCTCATAGTGCTCCAGGAATGTCTAGGAGTTTACAGTGCTGTGTCATATCTGAAAAAGAGCTGCTGAAGAAAGTCAGAGGAGAAAAAGCCATGTGTGTTCAGACAGCTTCAAGATACTCTCAGTGGTGTGGCAGCTGTGCCTTTGGCACGGCCCCAGACTTAGAATATTTGTGTTCAGTTTAATGCTTTAGGGTGGCTGCCAGCTTTTTCCTGGGAAAATGTGAGTGAGAAACAGTGTTCACAGCTTGTATCTGAGAAAGAAAAAACAGACTGAATTTTGTTAGATGAACAAAGGAAACTCTTCTCATTGTTGTGACTTTTGTATGTCAAATTGCTGTGGACTGTTGGCATCTTATGAATCATGGAGCAGCAAATCTTCTCTAGGAGCAAAGCATGCAAGAGCTCCTGTCCAGCAATTTCTGACTGCAGGATCTGTTTCTACCATCTGCTGTATTACAACCGTGCTGCGTGCTGGAAGCTTATCTTATCAAAGTTCGGAGTTAGTGAGGTTATCTTGGGCACATCTCTGTGTGTTACCTGGAAAAGTTTGACATTTTTGCATTGCAGCTATTACTGCTAGATAAGTGTGTGTATGCTATCACTAAATCTCTTGTATTAAGTAGTTGTTAGAGACTCATGTTAACTGGTTTTTTTCAATCTGCTGAAGTTTCAGTCTGTTATATTCTTCTAATGTTGTAAAATACAATATGTTGTGATCTCAATGTTCAAATACAGCATTAAAGAATGGGCCAAAAGTGTATGCTATCCAGTACCCTTACCAAGGGTATTAATAATATTGATCTCCTATTTAATGAGGATGTGAAATCACTTAGTTCTGATATTGATGGCAGTATACTGAATGGGTAAAATACATCTTTCCACAGCTAGATCATCTCGTTCTGTGGTATTGCTTGTTAGAATGATAGAAATAGAAATTATGATGTGTGGAAGCACATTTACACTTACTTCTTTTGGTTGATGTTGCCATAATTACTGTTAGGGTCAGTGTACCCTGGGAGTGTGGGAGACTTCAGAAGGCATCAGGGCAGTTAAGTTTACTTACATCTTCCAAGTACATACTTTTTTTTACTTCTGTAACTGTGATCCTGTGTCTAAGACAGTTGTAAATACAAAGTAGAGGTGAATTCTAAATGACTTCTTTGAATTGCAATATTAATGAAGCATTACATTTTTCAACTTCTTAAAACACTTGTTTATAGTTGAAAGTACTGGCAAGTGTGAAATTTTCCATTATTTGGAGGAGGGTGTGAGGGGGGACAACATCAGTGAAGGAGCTGAAAAGAAGGTGGGTGATTTTCAAGGGTCTGGTTCTGACTGTGCAGAGTAGTGATTTGAATGAGGCATACTTAGTGTTGAAGTAATGAGCTGCTAAGGAATGCTGAGGATCCTTATGTAAAAATATGATTCATCAAGCTGCTTTTCTTTGAAAACAGAATGTATAATGAGCACAGTCATGATTCTTGGTTTAAAAAACTTACTCAAAGTTGTGTTTTTAAACTCAGATGTAAGGTGTAATACACAGGTATCAGTGTAGTACTCACATAGGTATTGATAGAATTGAGAATGGCAGTTCAGCTAGTGTAAGAAACAGGTCAGAGATCTGCCTTTTGGGAAGTGCTTGCCAAATACCACTGCAGCTTTTCACTTGAGTGCTATCAGCACTTTTTGATACAAAATAATATCAGATTTTGTTTTTTGCAACTATGAAAATCTAAGGAAGTGAAGGAAGTGGATGCATCATTGTTTATACTTAATATTTTAAACTAAACAGGTTTGGGTTTGCTTAATAGTTAAATCATTCTTGAATATGTTGCATATAATGTTTTCAATCAATTTTTGTGTCATTAAATAATAAGTGAAGTAACAGTTTTTAGTAATTTTTTTCTTAATGGCCAGTGAAATCTCTCACTGTGAAATTGGTCTGAAACATTTCTTGCATACATTTCAGAATTTTATTTCCAAGAATTTTCTATAATGGAGAGAATCACTGTGGAATAAGCAAATGAGGAAACAGGAACTTGAACTTGTTTTTATACTTGAGGTGTTGAGTTCTGTTAATCCACCAAGGTTTCAATCTTGATCATAACTATTGCAAAAATTTGCAATTGATGCTCATTATGACCTTGGACGATTAGGCAAAAAGATTGTCTCTTCTGTGGTTTTGAGATGAAAAAGATTTCCATGGAGAATGCTGTTAAGGTTTTACCAGGGTGTAAGTTTCTCTAAATTTGGGAATGGAGTATATCTTTCTGATCGCTTCGGTACTATATCTTCTGTTTTCAGTTACTAACTGAACCATGTCACCATATGATAATAACATGAAGAAATGGAAAAAACTTAATTTAGTCTAGAAGAGTAATTGCTGTTATGTTTTAGCTGTGATCATATTTTCTTCATGCTATTGCACTAGAGATGAACTTAGTGCTTTATAACTGAATAATTCCACTCTTAAATGTTTTCCAGTATTTTTTCTCTGTTCAGAATAATTACTGTGTTCCACTGTTGTTTGATTTTTAAATTAATAACATAATTTTTATCTTCTAATAACAGTAATAACTGACTTCCTCCCCTGACTTACTGACTGAACAGAAAAAAGTAATTTTCCGTCAGATCAAACATTTCTGTGGCTGACTTGGGAAGTAAAGGAAGTGAAAGCTTGAGTTAGAGGATCATTCAAAAAAAGCAGGAAGAATAAAGACTGTATGTTGTTCTCCTGTTGCACATTGTCTGGCTGGGAGGTTAGATGAATCTCTTGAGTGTTAGAGCCTTTAATTTAAATTCTTTCTCTTCCTGAGCCTACGGTGCCAAAATACTAAATTGAAACTGTTAATTAAACCAAAGAATAGGAGAATAAATCCTAATAGTGAGCTACTTCAACACCTGGTTTTTACCTGTTATTTCAAAGAACATTTAAGTACGGAAAGGAATGCTCTGATGCTTTAGTTGTTGCCAAGCATTGTTTATACTCTCAGGGACTTCTCAGCTTCTCACCCAGCCCTACCAGTGAGGAGGCTGGGGGTCAGAAGGAGTTGGAATGGGACACAGCTGGGACATCTGACCTCAATTGTCCCAAGGGATATTCCATACCATAGGGCATCATGCTTACATATGTACTAGGGGGAAAGCTGACCAGAGGCTGCTGCTTGGGAACTGTCTGGGCCTCCGTCTGATTATTATTATTATTAATGATTATTATTTTCCCTTCCTTTTGTGTCATATTAAACTGTCTTTATGTCAACCCACAAATCTTACTTTTTTTCTTCCCAGTTCTCTCCCACATCCCACTGGGGATGGGAAGAGTGAGTGAGTGACTGTGTGGTGTTTAGCTGCTAGATTAATCTGCTAGATTAAACCATGACAGTCCTTTCTGGCACCCAACATGGAGCATAAAAGTTTGAGACAGTGAGAGGTCTGACTGGAGCATGTTAAAATAAATTTGTCAAATCTGTCATAGTTGTAGAGTCATAGAACGATTTGGATTGGAAGGGACCTTAGTGATCCTCTAGCTCCAACCCCCTACCATGGGCAGGGACACATTCCGCTGGACTGGGTTCCTCAAAGCTACCATCCAGGCTGGCCTTGACAATTCCAGGGATGAAGCATCCACAGCTTCTTTGAGCAGTGAGTTCCAGTGCCTCACCACTCTCATAGTAAAAAATTCTTTGTAATATTTCATCTAAATCTACCCTCTTTTAGTTTATAGTGTTGATTTGTTTGGAGTTATCACAGAGTTGTGTTGCATAACAGCAATGCTTGCTTACTGTGTATGACTGTGTTTATGTATATGCTGTGTAAGTAATAACACTTGCTGCATATGTTCCGTGCTGTGCAGTTACCACCTCTGGATGCTGCCTTAAGGTTATCATTTTGTTGTACTTTGTAGCACTGCCTTATGGTAAAATTGTGGTTATGAGATAGATCTGGTGTGTGTGCTCAGCACTGCCACCATCTCCGAGCTTCGGGAGCCATCTAGGGGAACCAGGAATAATTGCACCGTGTACCTTTTCTCAGACAGCATTGGCTAAGGGGGAAGATACCTTCCTTCATCTTCCCTCTCTCTTCCAGCTAATTACAGTAGCTCTTGAGAATTTTTAATATCCTCAGCATGTTATGAGTGTGTCTCAGGTCTTGTTCAGGGTTAAACAACTATTTGAGAATACCACCCAGAGATTTGTCCCAAGGCTGGGTAGTTATGTGTATTAGGGTATATGGGATAGTACAGGCAAGCACCTAGGATAGTGATCACCTCCAGATTCTGCAATTTGACCCCTGAACAAATGCAGAATTCTGAAAAACTGGTAAAGTATTTGGAAAAAGTATGCTGCCACCATGGCAGTTCCAGAGACACAAATCACTGCAGTGTGCTATTCCCTGGCCTATGCCTACCAAATCCTGTTCAACACTACTCAATATCCTGAAGGGGAAGAGAAGGTTTCTGGATCTGATGACAAAATGACAAACAATGGCTACTGTAACCGCTATAACATGCACTGCAGGTGAACCAAAGAACCAACCTGTACACAAGATGAAATATTAGAAGTGGAAGTCAGCTCATTTAGTACCAGATGAAGGAGTTTCTTCTTAAGAGGGAGCAAGAGGAAGAAGTGGACAAGGCAGACTGCTCCAAAGCAGGACCACTACAACAACAGGAGGAGGAAGAATAGGGTCAGCTGCTGCTTAAGGAGGAGTAAGAATTCATAAATGAGGCAGTAACCTCCTTATCCCTATTCCTGAGTGAGCTGTGAGTTATGCAAAAAGATTTCAGTTGTCACCCAGGTGAGCACATTGTCACCTGGCTGCTCTGATACTGGGATAATGGAGTCAGTAGCCTGAAATTAGAAGGTAGGAAAGCCATGCAGCTGTGATACCTTTCTAGGGAAGGGGTCACTGACAGAACAGTTGGAAAATGGGTACAAAACCTCAGTGTCTGGAGGGGATTCCTGTTGGGGGTGAAGGAAAGGTATCCTTTCAAAGAAGCTACTATGTATGTCAGCCAGAGAGAGGTATCCAGTATCTGAGAGAATGAGATGATATATGGTGATCTGGACAACAAGCAGTTATCTAAAGATCCAGATGAAGTCCGGTGCATGCAGCTGATGTGGTGGAAATTAGTGCACAGTCATTGTATGCCAAGTCATTGGCAGTAAGGACCTGGGAAGATGGAAAGGGAAAAAAGGTGAATGAATTAGCTGGTCAATTCTAGCAATACAAAGAAAGTCTATCTTCCCCCATTGCCTCAGCTATGGAGAACCTGGTACAGCAACACAGAGGATAGATCCTACTCCCCACCTGTCTAGACCAGTACCTCTCCTGTTAGGAGTAAGCGCTCTTCTGGTCAAGAGAGAGGATATAGTGGGTACACCCTGCAGGGCACCCTGTGGTTTTACCTGCATGACCATGTAGAAGACATGAGGAAGTGAGATGGAAAAATGTTCCATGATCCTAGAGGCATGGCTATGTTATTTGCAATTAAAAACTATCACAAAAGGGAGCTTTTCCAGGAAAATTGCAGTTCCAGTCTTCAGTGGGCAGTTCCCCAGACAGAGTAGAATGGCTCATCTTATTCCTGATATCGATGAAGGAACTTCTGATCTGTATTTATGGGAATTGAGTAGCGAATACCATGACCAGGACTAGAGTGGCTCTGCCTCCAGCCAGGTGGAGGAGAGGGACAACCAGGTTTACTGGACCGAGTGGATCCAGTGGCCTGGGATGTTAGACCTACAGGAGTATAATGCCCTAGTGGACACTGGTGCACAGTGTACCCTAATGACATCAGGCTATAAAGGGACAAAAGCCATCTGTACTTGTGGAGTGAAAGGCTGATTCCAACAGCTGATTATCAGAGGCTGAAGTGAGCCTGGCTAGGACTGAGTGGCAAAAGTGCCCTGTTGAGACTGGCCCAGAGGCTCTGTGCACAGACTATCTTGGGAGGGCATTTCAATGACCCAGAAAGGTACTGATGAGCTTTCAGTACAGCTGCCTTGGAGATGGAAGATGTCAAACAACTGTCTAACTTGCTTGTTTTTTCACTTTTACTTTTTTTGAATTTTACATTTTTCTTCCCAGTTCTCTACCACATCCTGCTGGGGGGACAAGGAGTGAGCGAGCGGCTGTGTGGTGTTTAGCTGCCTGCTGGGTTAAACCACGACACTGATGAACTGCATCTTGGATGTAATCATTGGAAGCCGTTTCACAGATGCAGTAGTATTGTTTTAGTTTTTGGAATATATGGATCTCTGTAGCTGTAGAGCTTTCCAAATTAATTGTAAACATGTCTTTATGTGTGTTCTTTTACAATGCCAGCATGCATACCTTCATGCTGCATATTTTGAGTGATATTTTGTAAATATGCTATGAATTTAGTTTAAAGTTCTGTAGAAATGGCTATTTTAGCACAGAGTAGAATAAAAAGACACAGGACACCTTTGCAGGGTTGAAAATAACTTATCTGCAGAAAAATTTGCTGTGTTGAGTTAAAATTATACAGTAATAGTAATAGGGTGTGTGTATTTTAAGCATTGATGACCACAGCTGTAAAAGAAATTATTTTCTGCCTGGCATTTCAGTTTTAATGTATACTTCTTTGTTTCAGTAGCGAGTCTCATCTTTCATCCTTGTCTTCTGAGCAGATTGTAACTTCTTTTTTTGTTTGTTTGTGTCAGTTTTGATATGTAGGAGGGAGGGATGTGCTTTGGATGTCTTGAAAAGTTAGGGTTTTTTTATTTAGAGCACTTGAATCAATTCTCTAAGAGCATACCCACTACAGCAGCTATTTTCGTGACTTTGTGTTGGTGACAAAATTCTATTTTAAATGTTTCGAAATAAAACTAAAGGTATTGCTTAGCATTTTGCTTTTTTGAGTCAGCAAACACTGGGCATGTTACGCTTTTATTATTCCCAAAATTAATGTGAAGTGTCTTGAAGCAGAAGTAGTCCAGGTCTTTGACACTGATACAGAAAACGTGCTTTAATAACAGAATACCAATTAATAACATTTCCAAGTTCCATTTGTAGTTTAATGGTTCAGTGCTGCTTCTGTGTGGTAATAAAATAAGATTTTACAGCTTGAATTAAGAAATATTAATAGTCTCCTTCATGAATACAGTTGATAGGCTAAATAAGGTGATTAAAAATGATCAAATTTACACTCGGTCTAGTAAAGACAGAGCCTTTTGTTATTTATATGTAAGAATATTATGTTACATATTCCAGTCTCAATAAGCCAACTTTTAAGTATCCTCACTGCGAAAGAAAGGCACAGAATGTTCCTTTGAGATTTGATCCATTTTTGAGATTTAGTTCTTATAAAGAGGACAGGTTCTGCTTTGTTTTGAGATACTCAATATATTAAAGTGTTTACTTGGACAAATTGTGAAGAGGCTATCCTAGTCCCAGCCCTTGCTCACAGCAGGGCTAATCAAGCTAGATCACCTTGCTGAAGGCCTTGTCTAGTTGAGCCTTGAATATCTCTAAGGTGGCCTGCTCTAGTGCTTATCCACTCTGGGAAAATTTTTCTCTCCCTTATGTCCACTTGAGATTTCCTATGTTTCAACCTGCATTTCTTGCACTTTATCATTTCACTGCACAGGGCTCAGAATTGGCTTCGTGTCCTTAAACCACCTTCAGACAGTGGGGCAAGGGGAGGGGAATGGCTTCCTCCTTTGATCTGCTCTTTTTTGGGATGAACAAAATTGACAGGCTGAACAGGGATCTCAGTGTGACCTCCTATGAACATGGGTGTCAATCACCAAAACATCTTAGTGGCCTGCCTTCAGTTTGTGGGTCTTCTCTCATAATGGGGACCCTCAAAGCTGGACATGATACTTTAGATGTGGCTTTTACACTGTGAGGAGAGGAATAATGACATCCCTTGATTTACTGGCTACAGTCTTGCTAGGGCAACCCAGGATATCCTTAGTCTTTAGCACTGTACGGCTATGTTCAATCTGCTTTGTTACTGTCAAGTAGAGAAGGGCAGACAGCAGGGGGAGTTTATGAAAAGAAGAAGATGAGGACAAGGAGAAAGAGGAAGATGAAGGGACATACATATTCAATCTCTGCCATTATAGAGAAGAGTACCAAATGACTGAGAAAATGTGATGTGATGCCATGCAGATGTGGTGTTACTCAATCTCCTACCCCTCAAAAAAAAGTTAACAGCTTATTAAGCTAAATATATAGTGCATGGTAGATTCAATGAAAGTCTCAAAATTACAAGTGTGTGACCTTAGCGTGATGCCTTTTAGCCCATCATGTACTTGTGATTTTGGATAGAAGACTGTGAACAGTCATTTGCAGTTGAGTCAGAACCACAGAATATTCTGAGCTGGAAGGGACCCACAAGGATCATTAAATCCAGCTCTTAAGTGAATGGCCCATACACGGATCAAACCCATAACCCTGGTGTTTCTAGCACCATGCTTTAACCAACATGCTAATCTCAGGGCCTTACAAGAGGCAGGACTTGGCTTGTACAGGCTTCTGTGAGAATTGGTGACTGGATGTGGGTATGTTCCTATGCAGAAAAAAAAGGTTTAGCTTTATCATGCCATCTTTCTCTGTGAAGATGATATACGTGTTTTACTGCTTGGCAGATGGAGGGTGTCATCAGTTCCTACTTCTCAGCGTAGACATGGTTATTGCTTGAGGTATCTTATCTCTGCTGGTTCCTGCTTGCCTACCCCATCGTGAACTCTGAATTATATTTTTCTACAGAATACAGATGGACAGTTCGCTGTGTACCTTTTAGCTTAACATTGCTTCCTAAATGTTGTGGCACAGACTTGATCTCACTATTTCTTCAGAATATTAGAACACAAGCTTCAAAACTCTTGTGTCAAAGAAGGTACATAGTCTAGTTTTGAGCCATAGCATCATATGTTCACTTGTCTCCATTGATGAATTGAAAACCAAACTGAAAGTAAGCTTTTCAGAGCAATGGAAATCTGAAAGTGTGGTTATCTTTGAGCTTGTGCCCTTCAATCTTAAAACCAAACTAATTATTGTAAACTTTCCCCTTTGACTCCCGTGACTGGCTGCTGCAGCGCCCTTGGTACTCTCCAGTGCCTGTGTGCTGTCATACCTTCATGTCCTTCTTGTGGTCTGTCCTGCCCCAGAACACATTTGGCTTCCTGTCACGTCCCTTGCATTTGGCAAGCACTAGCCTGTGTTATGGCTGTTTGGAGCGAGGCGAGTGCTTCAATTGACCAGTTGATTGCTGCTGCTCGAGATGGATGGCAGCCAAGTTCTGTTTCCCTTTTCCACAATGCAACTGCTAATTTGTATGTCTTGCTTCTACCCGGCAGCTGATTTCTGTGAAACTTAGGGTAAACTTAGGTGTCTTTGAGATCTCCGTTCCTCTGTCAAATTTGGATAAAATTGGCCTGCGTGATTGGAATTCATCCACATGACATGGCTGCTGGGCAGACTTCATAATATATAATCATTGTTTTCCAAGGGTAATTGAACTGCATTTTAAAAACTTTTGGATTTGGTTCCTAAAACAAAAATGAAGAAACTAGACTTCGTGTGAGATGGTTTATCTATTTAATCTATGATGTGTTTGCTTTTTCCAAGTACTGAATACAAAAGGAGGGAAGAGAAAATTTGGCAAAATCTCCTGTCTCTGCCTTATGCTCGTTAGTTCAGCAGCTGGAGTGTTTCAGCATAGGTGAAATGCATACCAACTCAAGCCCTGGGGATTTGAAACGTGTGTTCTGCCTCCTGTGCTTTGTGAATTCATAATATCCACTGTTGTGAATAGTCATTCTTCTTTGATGCAATTCCCCATTTTATGTATAGTCAAACTTCCTTCTGAGTTGCCTCAGGATCTCAGGCAAATTACCCCTTAGGCTTGGTGAGTCAGTCTGTGGTTTGTTTGGGTTTTTTTCCCCTTTGTGTGTATTTTAACATTTAGAGCAACTTCAACCAAAGGAATTGACAAAGGCTCAGATACCTAGCATGGAAATCGTGGAGTGATGCAATGTTCATGCAATGCTATAATAGGAATTCTAATTTTTGTTCACAATGTTATTTGTTGTACAGTTATCCACTGCAGTTATTCTTTGCTAGGACAACATGCAGCTGTGGTGAAATGTTTTTAATCCCTTCATGCTTTTAGAAGCAGAAGCTAAGCTCTTCAGTCAAGACAAGTTGCAAGTGACCATTTTCTGAAAGACTGAGCTAGATAAAATTTCAACAGGTGTAGAAAGGATTTTATCAGAATTTGTCCGAAATAAAAATGGCTCAGGGGGATGATGTTCTCTTACGATTTAGTTTATAGGGCTTATATGTTTATTCGTAGATAATTATCCTACAGATCAGAAGAGAATAATTATTGAGGGGATTATCTTCATAGCTTCAGTAAATCTTATTGTTATTTGAGGCAATGTCTTCAAAATAAGGAAACCGATGGACTTAAGTGTTACTTTGCAAATTTTACTTTTTCCCCCCTCTTACGATGAGCACCATTTGTACTAACTACCAGTTAGTCGTATTCTCTTCTCCCTGGGAACCAGGGGAAGTTGTGAATTTTACTTCTCTGTTTATTCTGAAGCATTAGTTTTGCTCTCTAACACCTCCTACATTACCTGTCAGAGATCAAGAGCAGGTGCACACTAAGGTGTTTAGCTCTTAATACTTCAGGTGAAAGTAGACTGGAATTTAACTGTCTGTGAAACTTGTAAGGAAAAGAGAACCTGAAGTAGCTGAGTGGGGGTGGGTGTGTATTAAGGCATGATGGCAGAATTGCAGGTAATTATGACTTTCAATTAATCAGCAATACATTGAATAGGTAATAAGAGCATGGGTCTTCTCTTTCCGTGTTTCCACATGTGCTGACGTATTAGCTCCAGTCAAATAACTCTACAGCAAAAAGAGAGAAAAAAGAGGAGAAAATAATTTTTAAAAAACAGCTAGTTTTCTGACAAAATGTCTGTCATACTAGTTACCTGTTCACCGCAATAAAGACAGGCCTCATGTTGCTCCATTCTTTGTGCATATCCTTTCTGAATGCTGCTGACAGAACATCAGACTGCAGAAAAATGGTCTCAGTTGAAGCAATGCTAAACAAAAAAGGCAGAGACAAGTTTACTGATTTTGTCATTTTTTTCTACCTTTGTTCTTCACCCTTATTTCACTTCTGTCACTCTTTTTTTATCTGTGTCCTCTGCATCTCTGTATGCCAAAGCTTGCAGTTTTCAGTCATATGAAGAGTTTAAAACATTTTTGATCGAGGGAAAGCTGCAGGGTGTAAATGCTGCTCGTGGATGGAGGTGAGTATCTCAAGTCTTAGTCCCTGTACAACAGCCCTCTATATCCCATGTCTTGGTCACAAATTACTCCATCTCACCTTCCTGATGAAGTAGGTGGGGCTGTGGATACATTTGTTTTTATATAAGTTTTGATGATATATTGTGGTGTTGCCTATAGAAGATGGAGCTGGAGTTCAGTTTGCAGACCCCTTAAAATTTTCAGACCTAGGAGCAGAATGCATGAATTTAATTCATCACAAGAATACTCTCATGTGTTTGCTATTGTACTGCTTATTGTGAGATGGGACTTTTCACAGTAAGTTTTTTGATTGCAGTTGTTAGCACAGAGATAAGGAATTGCATCTATCCATTAATTAAACTTCAGAGGAGATACAGGTGTACATGATAACATGAGTTAGGCAAAACACATAGCAGAGGCTGTGGAAGAACTAGAAGATGCCTGGTTCAGGAAGAAGTCTGTGAGTAAAGAGGAAGTTCTCTGATTAAATTTGTATGGACAAAGCAACTTCATGAGATCAGCACTGTGAGTCATACGGCTATGACCAGTCTGCATGAAAGCCAAATTTTCTGTTGTCAAAGCATTAACTTCTCTTAATCTCTCAGTAGTAAACAGAGTAATAGTCTTGCCAAAGCATAGGCAGTAATGTCAAAGAAATGGGTGGAAATCTTTTTTGTGGAGAGGAATGTGAAAATGGTCTCATGAAGAGCATATTTTTTTTAATTTTATTTTTGAGCAGACAGTGCTCAGGTCCTTAAATCTGTAAAGACAAAACAAATAGACGTCCATAAAGGGTAAGCATTGTCTGAGTGGACAGCAAGACAGAAGCCCTTATTGGGTTGTTTAGACAGGCATTCACAGTTTGTCAGTGGAATATAGAGAGTGGGGAAAGGAAGTCCCTTCTGTTGAATCTCTTAGTGAATGATATAAAAAGTATTTTCCTGTGTTCCGTGTGAATGGAAGAGCTTTGGTGTATCAGTAATACTTCTGAACCTTTAAGTTCATGAGGAAATTTTGTAGCATGCATATCTGACTTCATGCCATTAATAAATTGGATCAGAAGGGACCTTAAAAGGTCATCTAGTCCAATTCCTCTGCCATGGGCTAGGGCATCTTCAATTAGATCAGATTGCTCAGAGCCGCATCCAAACTGACCTTGAATGTTTCCAGGAATGTGGCATCCACCAACCTCTCTGAGCAACCTGTTCCAGTGTTTTGTCACTCTCATTGGAAAAAAATGTCCTCCTTATATCTAGTTAGAATCCTACCTTCTTTTTATTTTAAAACCATTACCCCTTGTCCTATCACAACAGACCCTGCTTTTAAGCTTGTCCCTATATCTTTTATAATCCCTTTAGTACTGAAAGGCTACAATAAGGTGTCCCCGGAGCTTTCTCTTCTCCAGGCTGAACAACCCCAACTCTCTAAGCCTGTCATCCTAGGAGAGATGTTCCATCCCTCTGATCATTTTTGTGGCCTCCATCTGGACTCGCACCAGGTGGTCGATGTCCTTTCTTTGCTGGGGATCCCAGAGCTGGGTGCAGTACTCCAGGTGGAGTCTCACCAGAGTAGAGGGACACAACTGCCTCCCTTGACCTCCTGGCCAGGCTGCTTTTGATGCAGTCCAGGATACAATTGGCTTTCTGGTCTATGAGGACATGTTGCCAGGTCATGTCCAGTCTCTCATCCACCAGCACCCTCAAGTCCTTGGCAGGGCTGCTCTTAATCCCTTCATCCCCCAGCCTGTATTGATACGGGGGCTTGGCCCAGCCCAGGTGCAGGACCATGCACTGGGCTTTGTTGAACCTCTTGAGGTTCCTGTGGGCCCATTTCTTGAGCTTGTCTCTCTGGTTGGCATCCTGTCTCTCAGGTGTGCCAACTGCACCGCTTAGATTGATGTTGCAAGAACAGAAAAATGGCAAGTCAGATGCCAAGTTGCTTTGTCTGAGCACACTTATTGGAATGCTCTTTGCCAGCTTCCCTGTACATGTTATTGAGTATCTTTGTAACACTTTGCTGATGATCTCTTTATTTTTGGACAGTGAGTGAGAAAAGACTGCTTTGCATCAAATATAGGAGTGAAGGCGTGGGAATTCTGACCAGGGATGAAAGCATAGCAATGAGGAAACCTGGAGTCAGGGTTTTCAGGAGTACAAAGTGGACATACAGTGCATACGTCTGAATTCGTACTAAAATGCTACTACTCAGACAAAAAATAATTGTAGGTGTTTGAAGCAGGGCATTCAAAGTAATATTTGTCTTTTTGATGCTTCTAACTAAAATCTGACTACATTTAATTCCATTTTGTGAAAGAAAAATAATGTCATCTCACCTTAGAGAAGCCCTTGAAGACATGTTTAATTGTTTCATATTGTTCACATGGATTCTGTGATGACAATATCCTTAAAACACTAGCGGAAAAAAAAAAGGAAGTCTTAAGGGTGGCATAATGTATTTAGTGTGGCCTGCTAATAGTAGCTATTGAAGATAAGAGTTACAGCATATTATGGTATTGCTATGCGTGAAGTGGTGTGAATGTAAATACACATGAAAATACTGTTTATAAAACCTAAGTCTGACCTTTAATGTTTGTATTTTCTCTCTCTTTTGGTATTGTCTTTGTGTGTCTATAGGTTTTGAAAACAACCTGTAGAGTTTTTTTATCCTATTGGATAAGTTATTGAGAACTTTATTCTTCTATTTCCGAATTTTCTATCTACATGTAAAACTATAGTTACAAAATCAACTTCAGAAAACTGCTAGAGGCAGTGCAGATTTTTTTGTGGTGGGCATAGGATGGAGCAGAGTAGAGTTTGTAAGATTTTACATTATTGCTACTATGAACTGTGTGCATAACATTTTTGTCAAGTTTGAGTTACACAAGGTAGAAATTTATGGGGGCGTCTGTTCAGTGAAAAAATTAATACAAATTTTTTTCTGAACGCAGACATGAATTAGCTTGCATTATTTGCTTGTCAGGGGTTTCTTTCTTTAATATTGAGGCAGTAATTTACTTTCTGATGGTAAAATACTCTTGATCGGCTATGAGAGCTGTGGTGCTGCATGTGCTCAGAGGTGGTGATTTCCAGAAGGAACATCATTCAGTCACCTCAACTTACACTGTCTCCTGCATATTTCTGGAATCTGTGGCAGCCATTAGTGCTCTAGGTGTAAAAGCAATTCAGTGTTGGAAGTAGCAGTTTCCCTGAAATCCTCAGGATCAATCTGTATAATTTCTGTGAGTCAACATATTCAGTCATTACTGGAGGATGGCAAAATGATTTGTTAACTTCTTGGGTAAGTAAGTCCTCTACAAGACTGACTGTGTAGTAGCTGCTTCTGTCTTCCTATGAGAGGAAAGAGGAGGAAGCACAAGTTTGTTTCCTTCTAAGAACTTTTTCTTTTATATTTATGAAACTAAGGAATTTCTTAGGATTCCCAGAGGAGTTTGAATATGTATATACATATTTTTTATTGTTATTTCTGAGGACAGAATTTTCCCTCGTTTAATGATTCTACCGATTTTGCAGAAGCTTTATGTTTTCTGACATGCTGAAAGCCTTTCTTGCAGTTGCATTTGAATAGTGGGTAAATATTAGCCTGTGCTTTACAAAGTATAGTTCATCTTGATGCCTGTTGTCAGGAATGTGTAGTCTTGGAGTTATGCTCCAACAGTAGACACAAGTTTAATTCTCTGTCCAAATTTAATGGTCTAAAATTTAGATGCCTATGTTGAGCTGATTACTCTTATGTCTCCATTAAATTTACAGAAATAATTACCTCCAGAAGGCCATTCATCTCTTTCTAAGCTAGGTGTCCAAGATAAGAAAGACAAATTGCTGTGGTGATTGCAAATGGGGCAGTGACTCACTCAGATTCAAATATCCAGCCTACCCTCTGCAGCAAGGGTCACTGAATCTCATCAGAACTGTTCAGATGGCACTAGTTAGTTGCAGATTGCCTTTTCCCATTCCTAGCTGTGTAAATTTTACGTATTTTTATATATATATATATATATATACATACATACTATATATATGTATACATGCTGGTGTGTGTCCAAATAAGAGGAATGAGGCTTGTGAAGGGTCTGGAGCATTTATCTTAAGAGGGGCTGTGGTTGTTTAGCCTGGAGAAAGGGAGGCTCAGGGAAGACCTTTTGGCTCTCTACAACTACCTGAAAGGAGGTTGTAGTGAGGTGGGAGTCAGTCTCTTCTCCCAAGTTGTAGGATGAGAGGAAATGGCTTCAGTTTGTTCCAGGGGAGGTTTAGGTTGGATATTAGGAGAAATTTCTGCTCAGAAAGAGTGGTCAAGTCTTGTAGGATGCTGTCCAGGGAAGAGGTTTGAATCTCCATCCCTGGGGTTTGTCAAAGATGTGTAGATGTGGCACTCAGGGACATGGTTTAGTGGTGGACTTGGCAGAGTTAGGCTCACAGTTGGACCCTGGTTTTAAACGTCTTTTCCAACCAAAATGATTCCATACTTTTATGTGTCAGGCTTTGCTTTTTGCATTTGATACTCTAGAGCTAAGGATGAGTCCCTGTTATTTGTTTCACTTTTTTGGTTCTGGAGGCCCAGTTCAGAGGGTCAGTGGTAGTGCATGAAATATTCTTTTTAGTAATTGTTTTCTGGGTTGTTTAGTCATAGTTAAGATGGATGTGTGTTACAGTCCACTGATTTAGGTTTTTTTACTGTGGTGGACAATATTAATTGGTTTTGCTTTTTAATTATGTTTTTAATTATAGCATCAAATGTAATATATCACTGCATATAAAATAAATGTGCTCTTTTTGCATGGCATTTCCTTGGAGGATGTGGAGGAAGAAATAGAGGAAGGAATGTGGTTTTGTGTGTGTGATCTTTGCAGTATTTTTGAATACAAGGTATAATAATCATGTTGCTTCAAATGTTTAGTTGTTGATTAAAAAGACTCCAAATTTGCTCATAAAAATATCCACTTTTGTCTCTGAATGGTTTCCACCTCAAATTCAATTTTCCCTGCAGTGCCTTTGTGAGGCAGAGAGATGTTGTTATCGCTCTTTTATGGACGGGTCGCTCTTTTATGGATGGCAGCTGTGGCAGAGGCTTTGCTTTTTCATTGTGAGTGGAGTGGGCAGCGTGCCCATGTGAGCCAGGTGCCAAGTCCTGTAGGCGCGAGGGCTCTGCTGTGGTACCTGACAGGCAGGTGTCTAATGCCGGTGGAGACCAAGGGCTGGCAGGGGTGACACGGCTTACAGGACTCTGCCATGCATCTGAGCTGGAAGTCGATGATGTCTCACATAGCACTGCTATATACTCTCACAGAGAACTGTTTAAATTGAGCGCATGAAGATTTCAAGAACCTTGTTATTGGAGTACCTTAGTTTTTGGCATGTTCATGTAGTGTCTGAATGGTCCAGTTCCCTGGGGAACTGAAATCTTCAGTCTGAACTGAAAATTTTTGCATTAATTGTTGATTACCATTAGCTGGTAAATTTCTTTGTAAAGTAGGAAACTTTGAAAACTACAGCTATTTATACAAAGAAAATATAACCTTTTTTTGCAAGCATAATCTTCTTTCATTTATAAAAAGAATGTAACACGACCTGTTACAATTCTGTTGTGTTTAGACTTAAAATTATGACAGCTTGTTTATTGGGTTTGCATGAGGGCCTTCTGTGAGAAGCTGCCAGAAACGTCCCCCCTGTGCACAGAGCCAATGCCAGCCAGCTCCAGGATAGACCTGCCACTGGCCAAGGCCGAGCCCATCAGCAATAGTGGCAACACCTCTGGGGTAGCAGAGTTAAATAGGGAGAAAAGTTACTGCACCAGAACAAATACCAGCCAGAGAAAGGAGTGTGAATACGTGACAGAAACAGCCCTGCAGACACCAAGGTCAGTTCAGAAGGAGGAGCAGGGGATGCTCCAGGTTGCTGGAGCGGAGAATCCCCTGTGGCCCGTGGTGAAGACCATGTTGAAGTATCTGTGCCTGTGCCGCGCATTGAGGTCCACCAGGGGAGCAGAGGTCCACCTGCAGACCCTGGGCAAGCCCATGCCAGAACAAGTGCATACCCAAAGGAGGCTGTGACCCTGTGGGAAGCTTGTGCTGGAGCCGACTCCTGGCAGGACCTAGGGCCCCATGGAGAGAGGAACCCACACTGGTGCAGTTTGTCGAGAACTGCAACCTGTGGGAAGCATCATGTTGAAGAAGTTCATGTGGGATGGTCTCATGTGGAAGGGACCCCACACTGGTGCAGGGGCAGAGTATAAGGAGGAAGGAGCAGCAGAGGCAGCATGTGATAAACTGACCTTAATCCCTATTCACCATCCTTCTGCACTTCTGGGGGAAAGGAGGTAGAGAAAATTGGGAGTGAAGTTCAAGCCAGGAAGAAGGGAGGGGTGGGGAGAAAGCGTTTTTAAGGTTTGGTTTAGTTTATTACTCTGCTGTGATTTGATGGGTAATAAAGTAATTTTTCCCCGAGTTGATTCTATTTTGCCCATGATGATAATTGCTGAGTGATCTCTCCCTGTCCTTGTCTCGACCCATGAGCCTTTGTTATATTTTCTCTCCCCTGTCTAACTGAGGAGGGGAACAGTAGAGCAGCTTTAGTGGGCATCTGGCATCCAACTGAGGTCCACCCACCATACCTTGGTGCCCAATTTTTTTGTAGCTTACTGTGCTGTGAGTTTTCATGAATGCTGTTACACTGCTTATATAGTTGCAGATAGGTATGAACATTTAATTGTAAATTAAACCAATACTTGAGTTAGTATAATGCAGTTCATTTTCACTGCTTAGATTTGGATATTTTTTGTTTCTCTTCTGTAGTCATAGAAGGCAATGGAACTAAATGTGAAAATTTCATTTCTAAGTAAAAGGGTATAATTGTACTGATGAGCTTTCTGGGTGTGTTTACACTGTCAGAGTTTGTAGGGAAAAGGTATGTGGTGGTTGTGACTACCTCAGAAAATGCTAATGATGCTAGGAATAGTGCTCCAAACCCTTCAGTTCATAAATCCTTCAAAACTGTAAGTCGTCTGTATTATATTGTGGCAAGAACTTTGATGGTGTAGTTAGTATCTTTATGTCTATATGAGGAAATATATAACTGCAATTCCAAAATGTAGAGTTGTTACCTGAACTGCGGTTGTGACAGGTAGAAGTAGGGTCACAACAATGTGCCAAAAAAAAAAAAAAATCTCTTTTTTCAGTTCTGTAATAATTTTCAGTCAGTGCTTGGAATCATCTCAGCTGTAATTGTATAAAAATGAATTGGATTTCACACTGAATACTGGATGGGAAGCTGAAAGTTACAGTTGTCAGAATTAAGATACCAGAGAAACATTAGAGTGAGAAATGTTGTTTTGTGGCTTTTGAAAGCTGCTCTGGTGCTGGGACACCCATTTGTGTCTCTTTCCCATACCGCAGAATATTTCCAGGGAAACTCAGGTGCAGATAATAGTTGACTTTAATTAAATTTCAAAAAAAGAATTCTGTGTTCTTGCTAAGAAATATCTAGGGTTTTACACTCTTCTACATTTTGTTGTATGCTGTACATTCCTTCCTAAAGAGGGGGACGCAAGGTTTATATGAAGAGGTAATGAATTTGGAAAAAGTGAAGCAACTTTCTGTCTCAGAATCCTCTCAGGTTTTAATTGAGCAAAATGTAAGGTAAATACAGGTCAACATAGACACAACTACTCCCAGTCAGCAGCTAAACTGTTACACTTCAGACCGCTTGGAGGAGTGGGGGGTGGCAGCTAAAGCAATTAGCACCCGGTAGGCAAAGAGAGGAAAAGGTGGAAGCAGGGACACTCTTTCCTTGAAGATCATGTTTGAGATTTTGAGGTGTGCTGTTTGATTTATGAAAAAGGTTTTTCTTGATATCTGGGAGTTTTGGTTATTTATTGTTTGAATTCCTTCTGTGGTGTACTAGCTTAGTTTTGTCTGGAAAGTTTTTCTCTGTATGTTGAGCCTCTCAAATGTGAATACTCCTGTGCTTAGTGTGTCTTGGCCTTACAAGTTGATAAGTCTTCATGTATGCTGCATCTGTGTGTAGAACTGGGATATTATGTTCTGAAATGTTTTGCCATAGCATGATGGTATCTTTTACAGGAGAAGAATATCAGTATATACAGCTGCATATCTTCAGCAATGCCAAGCTGTTGGAGCATGCTAAAATGAACTTGCTTTTAGTTTATTCCCTTGCTGTTTTAGTAGGTTGAGAATCAAAATAGCCCTTTACTCTTAACACAGCTTGGGCTAACAACTGAGCATTTTTCTTCATGGGCTGCAAGAGGGCAGATTTATAGCAGCATATTTCATAAATTTTGATTAAAAGGCTGGATAAATGTGCTTAAGAAGGTTGTGAAGCCCCTGCACTTCCAGTTGAAAACAGTAACCTCCTGAGAGTTTGCAGGGACTAGGATTGGGGAAATGTGCTGAATTGCCTAACAAGCTTACAGAAGTGTTTTTACAAGCAAAGGTATTTTTATAGCAGAAATACAGCTCTTTGTTAAATAAAGGAAAGGAATGGATTTACCTTTTGTAGCTAAAGGTGGCTGTAGCTACTTGAACTACGTGCAAGCTGCTCTTTTGATGGCAAAAGCATACCATGTCTCTATAGAAAGGATTGGGACTGCCACTGAGAGGTTCCAGATGATCTTTGCCCTGAATTTCACTGCTACAGATAGGCATAGTTCCTTTTTTTTTTTTTTTTTTTTTCCCTGGGAAAGGTATATTGATTCTCCTCTATTGTACTGGTACAGTCACCTGAATTAGTCATAGCAAAAATTTTGCTGTAAGATGCTGCCAGCAGCTACTTGGCTGCCATCCCACAACAAGAATAGACCGCATCCAAGTTCTGATGCCAAATCATGTGTAGGTTAACCTTTGTAACCCATCTCAAATCAACACACGCTGTCTCTGGGGAATAAATCTGGTCTATTTGTAGGAATACTCTGCCTGTATTTGATAGCTTGCATGCAAACTATGTAATTAAAGCCTCTAGCAGTTGTTGCTGAGAGGCTTCCCCACTGTGAGGCAATGTCTGTGAGACACTACCCTTGTAAAAAGTGAATCCTTTTTTTCACCTTAAGATTCCACATGACTGAGTCATTGAATATGGAGGCATCAGTAAGGTGTCTGTCACTGAAATAGTGTCATGTGCAGGAACAAGTTGCAGTTTGTGTCTGTTCACTTTCATATGGCATATGACATGAGCAGTAACTATCAAAATTTAAGTGAAAGATGTTGTGACCTGTGATCTGGGATGTCATGCAAAGACTGTAAACACAGCAAGGCATACTGTAGGCACACATAGGTTAAGTTTAAGATGCCATACTTGAATGCTGGTACTTAACATAGAGGCCAACCATTAGCAATTAACAAAAGGGAAAGTTTAAATGACCAGCTCTTTCCAAAATCTGAACTGTAGGGCAAATCTTTTGAGGCAGCACTTGGTCAATGTTTTGTGTTATGCGTGTTTTTTGTTTTTCCCTCTAAAAATTAGGAGAAATAGGCTTTTCTTTCCAGAAGATAATTCTTTATGTCCTCTTATATTAAAGAAGTATCACGGGGAACAGGTTAAGACAGAGGTCTTATTGTATGAAGTACTCTTCCTTTCTCATTTGATTTATCCATCTGCATTATCTCCATCCAGGATTAGGTAAAGATTGTGTGCCTATAGTTGGGTAACAAGATTATTTCCAAAGTGCCTACTTTTCACTTTATGTAAAATTGAATGAATCACACTTCACACTTCTGTAAATGTGGCAGCAGAAGAACACTGGGAGAAAAGATTCATAGGCTTTAGCTATTGTTACTGCTCCTTTAGATTTTTTTCCCTGTAAATATGAGAATTTTAAAACACTCAGGCTAACATGGTGTTCTGTAAACAGTTTAATAATTTTCAGTGTTTTTATAGACAAACAATAGGATGACAAGCAACCACAAACAGAAATTTAGGAAACAAGGCATGACAGGTTTTGACAAGGAAAAAGCAGTACTGTCTCGTTTCTTTAATGAAGCTTTTGGGGTTTTTTTAGGTACTTAAGAGAAAATGTAGTTTGTATACAGCAGACACAGTTGCTTGTAAGACGGGGGATTACTTATAGTATGAGACAATGTCTAACCTGAAGGGTTGCAAGCACTTCAGTGGCAAGTGTTTAGAATTTAAAATTAACTTTGAAAAGGATATAGAATGGAAAGGAAACAAAAGCAATGTATTTCAGTAGGTTTAATGCAGATTATTTTGTGTGTGTAGGTAGGATTAGTCACCTGCATATCATATGAGATATGCATGAGAAGCAGTTCTGCAGGAAAATATTTGGAGGGTTCTTTTTAAATATTTTGTTATGTACCGCACAGAGTATGATGCAGTGTCATGCTGTTGAACAGGGTATAGAAAGCAGCTGCTCTGGTTGTTAATTACAGTGTTTGTAAGATGCCTGAAAAGGTTCTTTCACCTTGGTCGGTGCTGTAAGGCAGTAGCTGGAGTTAGTGTCCAGTTTGGGTAATAGCACTGCATGAAAGAGGTGAAGAGAGAAAAAGAAGTCTAAGTAGAGAAATAAAGAACAGCATGACCTTTTAGGGAAAGGCTAAGAGAGTTGGGGTAGTTTAGCTTTAAAATGAGAAGCCTAGGAAATTCAAGTCTTGAAATATTTAAAAATTATAATATCTTCTCATAGCTGTCTGTAATACTTGAAGGGCAGTAATGATCAAAGTGTGGCCAAGCAACGTACACCTGATTTCTGCACCTACTTCTGCGTTTTCCTCTACAAATTTGGGCAAATTTATTTAGCTTGTATGATTAATGTGTGTCCAATACTGAAAATAAAAAAATTAGTAGATAAATTACCACGATTTATAGACTAGAACATAAATCCTGTGCATACGCGTGTAATAATACTGCAGTGTCATGGAGAATGGTGTACTTTCATGGGAATGTATTTAGATTGTGGATTTTTTTTCTCCGAGAATATTGTGAACTACCCATCTGAAAGCTGTCATGTCACATCTTGGTTGTAAAATAAAGCCCTGCTATCTTACATGCCTTCTTGCATATTATTATATAAGATCAACTTTTACTTTTTTTCTGCAGTCTTTCAGTTTAATAAGAAGAACTGTTTGAATCTGTGGAAGAAGAGGAAGATAGGGAAGGGAAAGAAATAGAAATGAACCCTTCTGCCATTGAAAGTGCTATGGATGTTTATTTAAATAAATGAGAAAAGGCATCATCCTCATCGGGTATTTAAAAGTGTTGAAACATAATGGCTTTACTTATGGTGTCACTACTTGAAGACAAATGAATAAAGCAGGGGCAGGATAGAAAGGAGAGCATTTACAGAGATCCTTACCTTTGTAGCTGTTGCAGGTAAGTTGAAGTCTCAAAACATAAAATTAGGTTTTGCAGAAGTTTTTAGCTGGTGTTGATGACAAACTCAATTGCTTTCCCTGTATTAGCTTTTAGGTTTAGAAGACTGAAACAAAAATGTTGATTTTGATGATTAGGAAGTATTTCTGAAAACCATTTATGGACTTCAAGCAGCAACAAATATTTTAATGATTATTTTATGAGGAGAAAAAAAATGATGATTAACTCATAGTTGTGTTTCTGTTGGAACTGCTTTTCCCTTGTCTGAATTTTGATTTGGTTAATGGAATTTACTTTTTCCTGACATGCTTTGTGTTTCAAATTTTTAAATGTTTTCTTTTGTTTTGGCTGAGAACTAGTTGTTGTCTGATGGTAGACTTGGCTTTTCTGTGCAGTGGAATGCCAGAAGCATCACAGCTTCACTTTGTACCTTGTAATAATAATTTAGCATAAGCACTATAATTGCTGTATTTACCTTCATTTTATAATCTGGAAAAAACATAGTTATAAATTATGTGAATTTAGAAGGCAGTAACATCAGTTTGAGTGCACAAGAAAAAGAGAAACAGTACTAATTGCATTAAAAAATGAAATAACCAAGGTGGTTTTGGAACTGCATGTTGACAAATCTGCACTTATGAAGATGTAACCTAGAATTTGACAGCAAAATAGCAACTTAAAATTCATATGGTTTTATACCCAATCAAGAGGGGTTTTTTGGTAATTTTTATGTCTTCAGGGTGCTGCTGAATACCTGACTACTACAGGTGTTCAAGGTAATACTTAATTACTCAACAACCTTACTATCATCTTTCTCTACATCCTAATTCTAATCTTGCGTGCTTTTTTGTGCTATTTTAAATAAGAGTGGTTTCTGTGGGTGAAGGACTTGTGTCTGGTCAAGTTTTTTGGTGCTGACATCCAGTTAGAGACATCAGAGATGGTTATGGTCTGGGTACTATGTGTCATCAAACTGCAGGCTTCTATCATTTAGTGAACTAAATAGTAGCAGGATCTTAGCTTTGGGTGACTGATGGTGTTGGTAGACTGGAATAAATTGTTGTGTTACTGCCAGGTATTGAGCAAAGTGACCTTAAAAGATCCAGCCAAATGAAATCTCTAAAATATCAATTGCAAAATTGTATTTGGATTCTTAAAAGTGGCTTTTATAACACTTAAAACTTGTAGTTGTGACTGTTTTGGGGGAGAGGGGAACAATTAATATCAGTAACACAGTCAATTGCCTACATGTGTCTATGTGATAGTTTCTTGCACATTTGTTTTAGTATTGGAGGCATTACTGATTCTCAACTACTTCCCAATTCATTAGTTGATCAAAATATGTACTAAGTTGCTGTACAGTAAATTACCACTTCATTAGTTGTGTTGTATATGCTGAGAACTGGTCTTAGTTAATTCTTGTCTGGCTTTTTATAAAAAGCAGAGGACTGTAATCTGTCACATAATCAGCCTGATTACACAGAGGCCACAGAGGTATCAACTGTTTGCTCTGTCTTATAAATGTTAGTAAAGTAGGACATTACATTATAAAAGAACTGTGACGTGTGAAAGCATATGCCTTGAACCTACCATGAGGCAGCAGGACAAACTACAACACTTCATGTTCTTAGAAAGATGGAAACCCTACCATGTAGAGTATTAAATGTATTCTGAACTAGAATTTGATATCTTTATCTCTCTCCACCAGTATTAACAACAGACTTTACGTTTCTCTTGTTATTAAATGTAAAATATATGTGTTACTTAAGTTATTTGCTAAAGGATTGCCAAATCAATTTATAGAAGCTAAATAGCTTTTGCTCCAAGGTATGAAAAAAACAAACAAACAAAATATTGACCTGAAGGGACAACAACAACATCTATGAAATTGTGCGGTATTTCCAGTTGATTTTAAAATTGTGGAAATAACAAGAAATCTGTCTATATATGTATATAAACCCAACATGGAAACATGAGTAAAGTGTGCATTAACTGAGGGCAGCATAACTTTAGGTTTTTTAAAACTAAGCCTGTGTTTTTGCATATTAAAATGTAATGTTCAGGTACAGTTTGAAATTGCCTTAAGTTTTTGAAATAACTCAGAAGGTTGATCCTATGACATCTCTGAAAGTTGTATTAATTAAAGCTTTTGCTCCAAGAAGGACTCTAGATCAGACCAGCTGTAGCTTTGCCTAGCTGTGTCTTGAAGTCCATGGACGGAGGCTCTGCAACTAGTCAGGAGAATCCATTTCTGTGCTGCACTGCAGGACTTGTGGTGGAAGTTTGCATTAAAAATTAAACAACTTGAAATTTTCAACTTTTACAAACAAAAGTTGTGTAAAGCAGCACTGTTGCTTAGTAATTTTGATTTGGTTTGCTTTGTTATGTAATACTGTGTCTTGTGTTGTTTTCAAAACACGAAGTATTCTTAGTGATTTGGACTGCTACTGAGCCATGAGTTAGTGTCCCAAAAATAACCTCATGACTTGGGTTGTTTTCTTCTCATTGGTGCAGTGCTTTGTGTTTATTAATCTTTAAATTCACCTGGCATCATATCCTACAATCACAGAGACGAGCGAGCTATAGATTTTGGTGTCATCTAGAGCTATATATCACCAATTACCACCTTGCTATCCAGTTCTTTGCCTTAAAATTTGTGGTATGCAGAGCAGACCGATATCCAGTGTTAATTAATCCATTAGAAGAGAGACCATTGTGTTCATGCCCCTCTTTCATGTTTTAGTATGTGAGAAAGGATTCTTCTTTTGTCTTGTGCCTTAACAATTCTGTTTCTTTAAGAACCTGTGATGAGGGATCTTGCCAAAGCTGTTTTCTTCATCTTTCAGGGAAGTCTAATAGCTGTGGGTGGGACATCTCCTATCTGCCAGAAGTACTGTTTCACCCTAGAGCTCCCAAGGTTCTCATGAGGCTACAAATTCTAGTCTGTGTTATAGTTTATATGAGTTTGCTCATAAGGGTCTATATAACTCCTAGGATTTCATGTGATTACTTGTTTTAAAAATATTGTGTTATGTTTTATTGGTTTCCATTCTTCTGGTAGAGGTGTTCATTTAAAACATGTTGGCAGTTCTGGATTTTGGCTCTTGTAGTGAATACTTGCTGATCCCAATGGGTTTTGTTTATTCTGTATTTATTCTAAGGCCTTTTATATTGTAATATCAATTTGAGAAGCTTGCTTAGATTTGAACAAGAACTTTAGTTTGGAAAACCTCTGGATGTCTGCTGTAGAATTTAGTTTAGAAATAATGAAAAAAATCCAACCAAACAAAAAAACCCCAATAAACCCCAAAGGAAACCAACTTACATAGTATAACTTTTTTTTATCAAACCTTTTGCATCTCAGTGTTTTGGCATCCTTGTCATCTGTCAGGATTCTTCCATCTGCTTTGAAATGTCTTTAATATATTATTAGCTTTTTTCAAATTAATCCTCCAGAATATTTTCTTCAATCTTTCTTTTGAATTCTTTTTTTTTTTTGGTTGGTTGGTATAATTAACCTCCCTTTTTCCTTTGAAAAATGTTGTGGTTTTTTTTTTTTTTTTGGTTTTAAATATAAGATTCACTACCTCTTTACTGTTTTGTCTAAGCCATCAGTAATAATGGCTGTGGAGTAAAGTTCTCTGGGAAGTCACAAAAAACATGAAACTGTGTTTATTTGATTATGAAATAATAACTCCTCACAGTTTGATTATAATTTTTTATTATATCTTAACTTTCTGATTTGTCCTGAGCTTTTGACCTTTCTTGGACTTGGGTTACCAGCTCATTCTCTCAAAGCTTCTGTATGTAACTACATGGTGAAGAGACAGCTTGATACCTTTTTAATCTTCACAATAAAAGGATAGTATTTGACCACTGAAGCAGAATAACATTCTCAGTTTGACTCAGACATTCCTAGCCTTACATACATGATGGTGAAATAAGTGATTTCTGTGTCTGCTCTTCGAGGTGATTGATGATTATCGTTGCATTATAGAACTTGGTTGGTTACTTCCAGTGGAGAAAGTTATGCTCTATGTCTCCTGGGTCAGTGCAAGACTGAAGAAGTGGAAATACAGTCATGAGTGAGATGGGCAAAAGTTTTATTTGGCAGAAAATTCTCCTTGCTTTCATCCTTTCAATCTACTTAATTCCCTACTTCCTAACAAGTGCTTTGAATTTTGCCATCTTTAATATGAAAAATTTATACTTAGATAATTTTTGAATGTAAACCACCTGTCATTTATTTTATAAGTATTTATAAGTAGCTTTTGCAATTGTTTTAAAATTTAAAACTTAATGACTGTTTACTTACGTAAACCTTGAGGGTAATTACCTTTACATGTACTCACAGTGCTGCTAATGCAATTTAAAACTTTATCATAAATAAGACCATAAAAGTGTAGCTGTACAATTCTTTAAAACCTACCATGTGCAGATCTGACATCTTAATTTGTAGCTTTTGTCCTGTCCTTCAGTGATTTCTCACCCTGTTTAGAGATGCCAGTGAAGAGGTGAACATTATATCACTCAATGAATTTGAGTTTTTTGAGCTTTTTGAAGGCATAAGGAAGTAAGTTCAACAGCTGCACAGTCCTTTCAGAGAGTACCCTGCCTAGGAATTTGTCAATTCAAGTGAGGCTTTTCCACACGTGTTTCTTCCTTTTCCAGTTGTGTGTTTGGAAATGAACAGTAGGTGTCCTGACACCAACCTCTTATAGAACTGTATGATGAGACATTCTCCAGTTTCTGGGATTTCTGACTCTGGTTCAGGGCTTTGCAGCTGATTATTTTGTGATCTTCTGTTGGGAACTGAAATTATAAAGGAAGGTTGGTTCTGGTTTTTAGTTTTGTTTACATAGTTTAGAGAAAGCATTTGGTGAATGAACTATATTGCATTTTGGAAAGAGCAGATGGAGAGTGTGAGATTTGTGATGGTGACATTGGTGGAGATGTGTAATTTGGCTGTAAAGGTGTAAGTTTTGTGTTTGGTTCGAAAACAAAAGTTTTTCTCGTTTTCTCTGTTGGGAAGTGCTTGTGAAAGATGTGCTACCAGTCTCATAGTTTTAAACCTTTCTGTGTGAAAAAAAAAAAAAAAAAGCATTCCCAGCAATAGGAATTTTATAGAAGAAAATAAACTTAAAAAGAGCACACATCACACTATGTATCACACTATGGGAGGTGCTACTGTAAAGACCACACTAACACAAGTGCTAAAATGTACCTTAAAATTCATGTTCTGTGTGCAAGAACTTGATGAAGAGTGTGCTGAAAACTTGCTTCTGATACTTAACATAATTTTAGAGACGCTGGAGAGGAAAAACTCCAATGTAATATGTGTGCCAGTAATTAAAAAAAGAAGTGTGGTGTGTGGTTCTAGGGAGGTGTGAGAGAGAATGATGGACTGTCAGGCTAACCTAATAATAGACTTACAGTTCTCTTTGCATGTCAAATGTATGAAAGATTAATTCTAAAACTATTACTGTTTACTCAAGCTTTTGTATGAAAATGGTCCTTGTCTTTGGAAAGGTTTGAGAAGCTGGGTTGGTAAAGGCAACTAAAAAATCATGACAGAAATACAGACTTTGAAGCCCTTGAAGTATTGCAGGGAGTGGTGGGGTGTCCTCTGCCTCTGACCCCTCGCAGAAAACTCCTTACCACCAAATCCTCTCTCGGGACCTAATGACCCCGGGATAAGGCAGCACTCTTCTCCTGTAGTGTTGTAGGAGAGGGGGAAAACACAACTTCTTAGGGAGAGCATTTCCCATCCAGGTCGTTCCCCTCTGTAGTGTTGGTAGGAGGGGAAGGAACTGGCTCTGCAGCAGTATCAGGTAGGCTAGATGGGCAGCAGGAGGTTCCCAAGGGAGAAGCACAGGCGGGTGATTTTATTGGGCCTCACCTCCAGCTGTCGGACTAGTATTGCTTATGCAGTGAAATAATATTTGTAGTGTTTGACATTGCATAGTTTAGGACTGCTGCGCTCCTAAATTACTGGTCTGTATCCCATTTTTGATGGAATTTGTGATTCATTTGTACTGAAAGTTTCAGGTAGAAGTAGCCTAGGAAGAAGCTAATGCATTGGTCTTGTCTAAGGCAGTGCTCTTTAAAGTTTTGGTTTCATTTTGGGTTTTTTTTTCCTTTTTCTTGGCTCCAAGTGTTTACTGTGCTTTTCTTAGGTCGTGATTTTACTAACAAAATAGGTTTTACTGCTAGATAATTAACTTGGTTTTGTTTCCTCGCGTTTAAAAAAAAGGGAGAGGGGGCAGCAATGAGAGTCATTCTGCTTTTATTATGTAATGTAAAAAAAAACCCCAACCTTTTTTTGTTTGTTTTGTTCTAAAAATACCTTACCTTTCTTAGCTCATGTTTTCATTGAAAGTCAAGTGTCATAGGCATCTGAGAGAGGATTAGGCCTTTAATTTTGTCAGCTAAACATCTGAGAACATGAGCTTGAGAATGCATATTTTATGAGTTTCTCTCTGGGGTTTCAGCTTGACCTGGGCTGGAGACTGCACTTATGGAAGTGGTGTGTTCCCAGGAGTGAAAAGTTAGGTAGCTGGGGATGCAAGTTTAACTGCCTGGGGAACTGAGGTGATGTGGCTGTGCACCAGTTTTAGAAATGTCAGTAATATTTTAAAGATAGACTTGTGCCTTGCTGTCTGTTCATTTAAAAGCTTATCTAGTTGTAACCAAAATTATGTATTGCTCAGTGTGCTTTCTGGATGGTTCAGGTAGGTTTTTGCTAGCATAAATCCACTTAAAACTTAGTGGGTTTTTAACAGTGATATAATAAAGCACGTTCTGTTATTTTAATATTTTGCTTTTGCATCTTCAAGGAGTGAAATCGGGAAACAGTTTAGGTTAAGTTCCTGTAAGGCAATTATAAAACTAGTTTAACCATATTAGAAAGAATGGCTATGGATGGTTCACTCTCAAAATCTGAGGCTGCATGAAAACATCTTCTAGGTCAGATTTGATTTGATACTGTGATTAAACACCTGGATGGTGGAGCATGAAGTGCTAAGCTGAAACACAAGATAAAGCTCCTTAGAACTGCAAAGCTGTGAGTGCTCAGGTCAGAGTTCAAAGTGTTGTTAACAAATTGGAAAAGTGACAGGAGAACAAAAATAACAGTATATACCAATAATCATCAGTGTAAGTACAAAATACAGAAGAAGATATACCAAATGTACAAGGGAAGAACAAGGTGTAGGAAGTATCAGTCTTGAAATGCAATTGCAAAAAAAAAAAAGGCATTTCTTGATGTGAGAATATTGATAGTAAAATTGCTGAGAATATCACTTGAATCTACGTTTGTCATTCCTTACAGACATTTGCCGAGTGGATAAAGGAACAGTTGGCCCTAATTTTTTCCATTTAGTTCTTTAAATAAAAGCGCAGAAGCTGAAGGGAAAAACAGTGCCAGTTGCCTTCCCAGTATTGTTATGCAGGTTAAAGGATATGGAAAAACCTTCTTGAAAATCTGGTTTTCATATTTAGCATTATAATGGCTTGAAAAGGAGGTTGTTTTTCCTTTTTAAACAGCTCTAATGATAGCCCTTTAATAAAATTTGTAACATTGCATTGTAATTTCTTTATACAACTGAAATTCAGCAAAACGTTTTGAAACCCTATTAAGAGAACTCCCACGTTTTCAAAATAGCTGGTACAGGAGATGGGGTTCTTTTGTTATGGAACAATACTGGCACCCAGTGGTGGTCTCGTACCAGTGCATTTTGTTTTAAGTTGCCCGTTGCTTTATCGTTTGAATCTCTTACTGTAGTGTTACCAAGTATGAGAAATTTGAGAGCTTCTTGTGCCTTTCTTTTTTTTCTTTGAAAACCTTATCTTTTTTATGGCATGATTGTATAAATCTGCTTCCGTAGCAAAGTAATGGAAGGAACACTCTGGTTTTTGCATACACACATTGAAAATAGCTATGTAAAACTTACTATACTACTCACAGGTTGTTTTGTGTGGCTGGCACTGAATTAGAAGTGGTAGTGCAGTTTGTATTTGCTGCCAGTATCACAGTGATTCTGTGAAGAGTTGTGAATCTGAAATGCATACGTTCTAGAGCATATTTATTATATTAATTTGCCTTATTTACTTTTTCTTTAAATAAAGCTTCTACTTAATAAAATGTTAATTCTAGAGATGATAGAAGAAAATTACAGAGGGTTTATAGAAAAAGTGTATTAAGGGATAGAAAAAGCATGGAAGTTGGTGTTTGTGGATGAACTGTTAATTACAATTCGACAAAACATGCTTTTCAAGAAAGCTACTCATGAAAAATAACTATTATTAAGAAAGTTGTTTACCTGGTGGCTTTAATTATAGAATAAGGCTCTCATTTTAAGCCTTTTCAAGTGTGTGTGTGTGTATACAGGTGCATGTTTGTCTGCAGATCAAGTGTTTGATCCAGCAGTGTAGAGCAGACAAAAAATGCGTCTTTCTTTGATACCGCTGATTTCTTCAGTGTTTCAGACAGAGATGGTAATAGAGTAGCAGTACAGAAATCTGTCTGTTTAGGCCATGTCAGGTGTAATTTGTTCTTTATAAAGTAAAGCAGAACATAAAGCGAGATGAATAGAGGCACAGGTGAGATTGGTAGTAGTTATATTCCTTAGCCATGGGAAATACCAAAAAGGAGAATGTACACACCTATAATGTACAAAAGTGGGTTATTAAACTGATATCATACTTGATATGAAGGAACAGTGAGAAAACAACTCTGCCTGTCACTCATGTAGTATTTTTTTCTGTGTATTGCAAAGGAAGAATTACTGAAATCTGTTTTTTGTAAAAGTTTAATGAGAATATTTTGACAGAAAAGTTGTAGATTTGGATTTATATGTGAATGGTTCACATAGAAAGTGCTGATTCATTACTAATGGCTTTGTTTTAATGTTTCTTTTGAAGGTAAGAATGCAGGTACTTTCTAGGAGATGCTTTTCTGACAAAAGCTGTTGCTAAGAGGATTGTGCTGCTACATGTCTCAGATGAGTGGAACTGGAGTGAGGGGGAGGACTAGCTGAGATATCCCTCAGGTTTCTGCAAGCATAATGCGAAGGAATTGCAGTAGAAACATTTATTTTCCTCTCTCTTCTGATTTTCTTTCTCTTGAGAATACTCCACAAATAACCATCTCAACCACTCGTGGCAGCTTTATGCCCGTTTGGTTGTAAACTGTGATTTTATTTCTTTTTTCTTTTAATTTGTATTAATGTTCCAAGGCTACAGAATCCCTGTGTGACTCACGCAGCACTGCTTACTAAAATTCCCTTGAAATCATTGCAATTCTCTTAATGAATTCAATATGTAACTTTTAAGATTGTTTTAAAACGTGCATGAAAGAAGTCTAGGGAGTACTTTATTTCCTGAAAACTAAAGGTTCTTGCAGTGTATGTTAATCTAGCTACCAGTCCTCATAGTGGAAAGTTCAGTGTGGTGGTGGGGTGTGTGTGTGTGGTGGGGCTTTTTTGTGGTTTGGTGTTTTTTGTTTTGGTCTGGGTTTGGTTGTGGGTTTTTTTGGTGGTGGTTTTAAACTTTTTTTAAAGAAATCTGTTTATTTCGTCAAAAACATAAACATCTCTTTAGTATATAGTATTATCTGCATTGCATATTAAGGAAATAATTTGTGTCATTGCTATCAGTGTAAGATGTCAGTGGTCACCACTGGCTTGCCTTGGACTTCTCAAAGAGCTTTGTTGAGCTTGGCTGCTGCTCGCTCCATGCTTCTCACCCATTTATTTTATATTTTATTTATTTGCTCCTTCACTTTAAGCTCAAGTGCATAATTCTGAAATGTTTGTTTATGGAAGGACGAAGGGAAGTTTGTTGATTGTGGCAGCAGCATTTCTGTGCCAGGTTATCCCCAGTGTCCCCTTGCTTTATAAAGAAAAGGTGGGGACAGCTTGGGATGGAGGTGTGGAGAGCAAGCACTGACAAAGACACTGTTTATATGGCACTGCCAGGTACACCCTGGGAATCGTGAGCGCTTCCAGCAGTGTGATCTGGTTTAAAGATGCTTCCTACCCCTTGGCAATAGGAAATGTGCTGGATTAATGTAATAGGATCACACTGTAGTTCACCTTTTGTTATCTAGGGTTGTGACAGGTCAGGGCTATTTTGCAAAATGGGCAGAACAGGTAATGCAGAAGATGTGAGGCACTTGAATGAGTATAGTAGAGACACAGAACTGCAAATCTGTTTTGACTCCAGAGCAGGTTTTTATTGTCTTTGGTTTTCTTTAGGATCAGATTTTTTTTTTATCTTGATCTAGTACTAAGAACAAAAAAATCGAGTGGCCCTATGATATTTAAGAGTATTCTGTAAGGTTGTAAAGAGTCTAAGCATGTATTTGGAGTACTTGTTGCTGTAAGAAGTAGTCTGTTTAAGAATGTTATTAGGGCAAAGTGGAAAGGAGTAACTTGACATACACTGGTTCCAATCTTCTGTTAAAAAAGGAGAAATCTGTGCTTTGACTAATTCTGGTGTACAATGTTTTTTGTTTGCAGTTTGTTCCCTGGCTAGTTTCTGACTGTTTCTTTTGAAATTTGGGGGTTTGTGTCCCATTGCAGAGAAACAACACCTGACACTTACCGGAAAGCTCTACTTTTATTCTGTTGAAGTTCTTCAGCAAAACTTTGCTGTCAGAGTTGTTGATTTGATCTGTTTTCTTGAAAGTAATTTTGATGCTGACCTTTTACATTTAAGTAATTTATGCTTTCATATGATGAGCATCTTTAAAAACCAAACCAACCAACCTCAAACTATAAAATATCCCCCCTGCATTAATGTTCACAGACTTTGCTTTTTTGAAAACTGTTTTAATAACTAAGTAAATCAGGTTTTTGCTTAAAAGATTTGGTGTTTGCTTAAATCAAACTAACAGATGTCCCCAATGATATTTCATATTTGGTGCCTCAGTGATGTTGGCAGAGATTTCAGTCAGGTAGGCAATGTTTTTGCTAAGTGCTATTGCTTAAGTTAGCACAAGTCAAAAATTAGTGGTCTTTTCCAGTGAGTTTCTCTTTATCCTTGTGTCAGAAATTTTCCAAATTAATGAGACAAACTAAACATAAAATTAATATAAAAATTTATATATAAGAAGTTATAAACTAAAAATTTTGACTAAAGCAGAGTGGGATTTTGACAGCTGTGAGTCAGTCTTCATTTTGAGGTGAGAAAGTAAAATATGACTGAGCAATGAATTTTGTAATAGCAGAGTTTATCTTGTCCTGTATAGAGAAAGTTTAATTCTAGGTCAGATTCTTGTTTATTCATTCTTTAAAAACATTTTCATTTGCTGGAAAATGATAATGCTTATGTCGTACTACTAGGCTAAGTAACTCTGTAAGAGAAGTGCAGTCCTCCTAACTTCAGTAGAATGAAGGATGACTTCATTTACATTTGGAGCAGAAGAGGAGGAATCCTTCCACAACAGTATAAAACTCAGCTCATGGATTTTGTACTCCCCCTAACCCGTGCTATTAAACTTATGTTCAGTTTTATGCTGAAGATGACAGAAGGTAAACTTCTAGAGTTTATGATATTGTTCTTTCTAGGAAGTCTCTTGGTGTAATTAAGCCACAGTTGAAGTCTTGAGAGCAGGATAGTGTCTGTTGGATGTATCTATTTCCTCTGGCACAGAGTGGGAATGCTGTTCTACTTTACCTTCTGACTCCAGCTAATGAGATCTGTTAATTCACAGTAGTTACATAAATCTTCGTAGATCATAGTACTTGAACTCAGAGTTTTTCAACTGGGAAATCGTTTATTCCCATGCAAGCTACCAAGTATCACCACTTTATTCCTCTCAGGTGTCTGCCTTTTATATAAAAAATAGGAGCGTTTCTTCTTATGCTTTTATAAATACATTTTTTTACCATTCAGTGCATTGGAGTTTTTGTTTTGTTTGTTTGTTTTCTTTTTGGTGATGGTGAGCTGGTGACTTGGGATTTGTTAGATGCCAGTGTCCAACTTGAACAGTTATATCCCATCAAGTGTCTGGGTTAGAGTACAACTGTGATCATCTGGGAACACGGGGAGGACTTGAGTTAGTGATGTTGAAGTCACCTGGGCTAGAATCAAAAAGATCTGTAAAGTGTTCAAGTGTTTTGCATTGTTTATATGTTATTTTATTTAAAAAGAAATATTTCTTGTAGGAGCCCCTGGTGGTCTAGTGGTAAGGGCACAGCGCTGTCACTGCCGAGACCCGGGTTCGATTCCCGGTCAGGGCCACTCCTGGGCAGGTGGGGCTCGTTAGCCCTTAAAGGCAACCCACCTACGTCCTAAGGACCTCGCTGCCACCGTCCAAGCTCGCTTGGCCCCGGCAGATGAACCTTAGGATTAAAGGGTGGGCTCAGTTCCGCGCACACTGTGTCTCACCTAAAAAATCCAATGCGCAGGCTGGAAGGTGTAAAGACCTTCCCCGGATCTTCGCTTGCGAAGACTGGCCATTATTATTATTATTTCTTGAAGCACCCATGAATATTTATTTTTAGTATTTCTAATGCATATTGCTCTTTGTTTTTTAAATCGTTCTTTTACTATTTGGGGAATGGTGATTTCTTGGTAGGTAGTTATTTAAATCTTACTTGAGGAAGTTCTGTTTCAGACTGAGTATCTAGCAAATATCAATTATTTAATGGTTGCTGTGATGTATTTAAATAAAATGAAGAGCTGCATAAATAAATGAAAACTGGGACTGCAAATAGGATATATTAGGCTGAATGAACAACAAATGTCACAATTTCTGACCACTCGAGTTAAAATTATCCTTTTTTAAAGTTTTTTTTGGAGGTTAGAATAGGTTAGCCCTTTTAAATGGATTCAGGTAATCAATTCAGAAATTACTTAGTTTTCAGATGAAAAATTTATAGTTGCAGAATTTTTACAGAAAGACATCAGGCTCACAAATAGCCTGCCCAAATGTGGTTGTGAAGGAGATTTTTATTCTTATTTCATCTTTTTCACCGTATTTGACTATTCATACACTGGAGTGCACTGTCATTTTTATCAGTTTCTTTGTAACCCAGGCAAGCAAAAATATATTTTCATGGCATAGTGGTGTTATGTATCCCAGTCCTTGAGGGATTAACTGTACAGTCTTGGGCTTTAGAAATAACTGTGGTTGTGTTTTGAGTGGGATGGGAATTGTTTTTTTTGTTTGTTTGGTTTGGGTTTTTTTTCCCTTGCAAATACATGAGTGTAAGTATGCCACTTAGATCAAGTAAAGGCCAAATGGTTGATTTTGAATCCAGGTTCCTATAATTTGGCAGGGTGGGCATGAGGAGCTTAGTGTTATGCTGTTCATGGTGGCTTTTGTTTCTTTGTAAGTAGAACTTGTTTTTCTTGCTTGTGTTTTTTAAAAAAAATTCTTTTGTTTAGAAATTATGGAAAAGGAAATCTTTCTTAATGTCATCTCAGTGTAAGGAAACTGATTACATTAAGTCATTTTCCAAGTATTTTTACATCTATGCTTCACTAGCAGAAAAGATAGGAACTAAAGACAATCTCATGTATAGAAAAAATGTTTGTCTAATTGATACATCTTGTGATATTCTTTTTTTTTTTTCTTCCACAGGTATCTTTCAGATGAAGGAATTGAAGCTTGCTTAAGTTCATCTGAAAAAGTTAATACAAATGATATAATCCTAGTTGCCCTTAATGTAAGTTATGATAGTGAAAGGTTTTTTTCTGACAAATCATGCTAAAAATTATGTAACTAATGGCTGAAGTATAGGTTTGTGTGTCTAATTAAGTGTATCATTTTCTGTGTGATTTATGTGAAGGACAGAGTACCTGTCTTTCTCCTTGCTTGTATGAATTGTGAGTTTTATTTCCAAACTCTGAAACCTGTAGGAGAAATATTAACAGATTTTGCAGTAGGAAAATATTTTTTTGTTTTATAAAATATAAAACTAAAGTCAAAGTACAAGCTATAATATGATTTGAAGTGCTGTGTACTGACATGAGTATGAACTTGTAGTACAAAATATGTTTGTAGGGATGAATAAAACATCCTTACTTAATTTAACTTCCGGGCAAGACAGTCCTTAAAGTACATTCAAACTATACATCCTGTTGAATACGTATTTATTTAACTACAAACAGGTTTTTTGCTTTACTGTAGGAATATGGATTAGTAGTCATTATTCCTGCCACCAAATTAACACAGGAATATACAAGATAGATAAAACATCTTCGAAGCAATAAACCATAATACTTATAAATATGTGAGAAATGTGTGCATGTGAATTCCCATTGTTCAGAATTCTAGTATATACAATGTTGGTAAACATTAGTAAGTCTGCTGCCTTGTATAATTTGTATTTGTTATTGTTATTATATATTATTTGTTAAATTGTATTTGTTATTTGTTTTTATGTATTTTATCAAATTCATACTCAGATGTTTTAAAGCTTAAATGCACTATATATATGGTCTAGTGTAAACTTTGTGCTTTGTAATAACTATATGTAGTTTCAAGGGGAAAAATCAATGTAGCAGAATGTTTAAGAGAGAAGTGTTCTTTCTTAATGAAATTGTGTGAGAAGGGATTATTTTGTCCATCCTCAAGATTCAATCACCAGTTGGTTTAAGCCCATTCCAATGCCTGATTACCCTCTCTGTAAAGAATTTCTTCATAATATCCAACCTAAACCTCCCCTGACAGAGCTTAAGACCATACCCTCTTGTCTTACTGATAGCTGACTGGGAAAAGAGACCAATCCCCACCTGGCTACAACCTCCTTTCAGGTAGTTGTAGAGAGTGATATGCTGGAACAAGTACTGACATGATCATTTTTGACTCTGTTGTTATTTCTGGCTTGTTTGATAGATAATAAAAATGTGACAAAAGTACTCCAAAGGCTGATTTAATTCTTTATCACTGTTTTTGTCATTAAGTTAGTGGTTTTTATGCCCAGATGATTAACTTGTCTGTTGGGTAAGTGGGGAATAGCAGTGCGTCTTTAATGGCAGGATAACAGTGAATTTATATTTGACTTCTTACAAATTCACAAATCCTTCCTTGACTGCTAGAGGCATGTTTCAGACCAAAGAAATCCAGAAGTCATATGAACTTTTTTGCCTTTTTTTGTGTGTATGTGTGTATGAATTGCTTAAGTAAGTTTGAAATCAACATAAATGTACCTTCAGTTCTTCAAATGTTTTTATTTTATAAGATCTTAGAGGGAGTTTTTAAAAGTTGTGTCCCCTTCCTGCTGCTCTGATTGCAAAGCACATTTCTGGAGACTTGACCAAGGGCAAGTCCTGTCTGACCATCCCAGTGTCGTTCTGTGATGGAGTGACTGCATCAATGAACAAGGGAAGGGATACTGAAGTCATCTATCTTGACTTCTGTAAAGCCTTTGACACAGTCCCTCAGAACATCCTTCTCTGCAAATTGGAGAGATATGGATTTGATGAGTGGACTGTTTAATGTATAAGACTTTGACTGGACAGTCACATGAGAGGGTAGTGGTCAGTGACTCAGATGGACATCAGTGACAAGTGGTGTCCCTTAGGGGTCCATGTTGGAACCAGTGTTATTTAATATCTTCATTAATGACATAGACAAAAGGACTGAGTGCACCCTCAGCAGATTTGCAGATGACACCAAGAAGAGCGGTGAGGTTGACATACCTGAAGGATGGGATGCCATCCAGAGAGACGTGGACAAGGTCCAGAAGTGGGCCTACAGGAATCACATGAGGTTTAACAAGACCAAGTGCAAGGGGCTGCACTGGGGTCAGGGCAACCCCCAGCGTCAATACAGGCTGGGGGATGAACAGATCAAGAGCAGCTCTGCTGAGAAGGACTTAGGACTGCACTTAGGTACTGCATCCAGCTTTGGGATCCCCAGCACAGGAAGGACACTGACCACTCTGTGTGAGTCCAGAGGAGGGCCACTAAGCTAATCAGAGGCATGGAGTACCTCTCCTATGAAAGAAACCTGAGAGAACTGACAATGTTCAACCTGCAAAAGAGAAGGCTTTGGAGTCACCTCATTGTGGCCTTCCAGTACCTGAAGGGAACTTAGAAAGAAAGATGGAGAGAGACTTTTTGCAAGGACAAGTAGTGACAGGACAAGGGGGAATGTCTTCAAGCTGAGAGTAAGTTCAGATTAGATGTTAGGAAAAAATTCTTTACTCTGAGGGTGGTGAGGCACTGGAACAGGTTTCCCAGAGAAGTTGTGGATGCCCAATCCCTGGAAGTATTTGAGGCTGGGTTGGATGGGGCTCTTAGCAGTCTGGTTTAGTGGCAGGTGTCCCTGCCCACAGCAAGGGACTTAGAACCTAGCTGATCTTTAAGGTTCCTTTCAACCCAAACCATTCTATGATATGGATATAGAACACGTGGGAACAGTTTGTAGGACCTTGTGTGCTATTTAGAGATCCATAACTGACAGATCACTTTCCTCAGGTGGGCTCAGATTGAAAACTGAATGTACTTCCTTAAGACTATCTGTCTTGTGCAACAGAAAGTGCATTGCTCATTTGTCCACTCTGTAAATACTGAGTAAATACACTAGAAAAGCGTTCCTATAATAATTTTTTTATTTGTAAGCTGTTTCTCAGTGAAAACCAGAATAAACCAATTTTTTACAGTGTTTCAGATACTGAAGTACAACCCTGCTCAGTTCTAGATCAGGATACCAGAGCAGTAGTGCATTGACATGTATTAATGGCAAGTTAGTGTCCAAGTTCTTTCAGTAATTACATTTAGCCCATCTTCTTTTAGAAGTGTTGTTTTTGATCATAATAAATAAGGAGGCTCTTCAGCTTCACTACTGCAATCTGAGTCAACATGTTCTATTTAGAACAACAAGCTTATTTCAAGCACTGGAGTTTAAAAAACACAGGTGTTGTAGGATGCGTTGCTGTGCCTTGTATTTTTTTCTTAGCACGTGTCAATGCACTAAAAAGGTAATTTGTGAAGTTTCATTAATTTTTATTCTGTTTCCTATTTTCACATGCTGCACCTTTTAGCTCACATCACCCTGAAGGATGTGCTTGTCCAAACAGTGTTAGGGGAGGAAAGAGAAGGGATTTTTTCTTTTGATCATATGAATTCCTTTGTTTAATGTTGTCAGTGACCACATTGCACAGTTGCAGATTGATGTCGTGTAGCTATGTATCTCACTTCCAAAAGAAATAATAGGACATTTAAGTTAAAAAGCATCTTATGAAAATACAACATGAGCTCTTACTCCAGGTATAATTGCAAAAATCATCCCAACCTTTTATGAAGGATTTGTACATGGAAGAAGTCACAAACTAAAAATACTTTGAGTGCCAGATGGAGAGCAAAGAAAGACGTTTACCTCTATTAAACCTCATAGTTATGTTTAGTCATAGTTATATTTAGTCATTTTGTTTCATCTGTTTGAAGCATTTTAATCAACATTGAAATTATACTTGAAACAATAAAATTTAAAAAGCAAAATGATTTCTTTTGTGAACTCTGAGTTGTTGAATCTTTTTTCATCTTAAAGGGTTAAAGAAATGGATTTTTGTAATAAATAGTTGTCATTATGGAAAAAGTACCCTTCTTTTTCTTATTTTGCAGTGGGTTTTTTTTGAAACAGGATATTTTAGGTTAATATTCTCTTGTCTTCTATATTAATTTCAGACAGATTTAAGAACGATTGGCAAGAAATTCCTGCCCAGTGACATCAATGGTGGAAAGGTGGAAAAGGTATTTTTTACTTCACTTTTCTGTGCTCTGTGATTTCTGTGTGATCACAATCTTCTGTGGTGCATTAGTCTGGTTTTGTTATTATTTCACATACAAAAGAACCTGGTATTTTAGTATATTATAGTATAAATATATGAACATAATCTTCATAAAAAGAGGACACTTTCTTTTTTATTTCACAACTTTGAAATGCTTAAATAAGAAGGTGACCAATCCTAGCAGCTTCATTTTCACTGACAAGTCATTTAACCTTTTTGGTCTTGACATGGTATTAGAGGTTGATTTTCCCCCTCCGTTATTCTACAAGGGCAACAAAGCAGGTCAGGAAAAAAAGGACATAGCTGTTTGATTATGATGCATAGTGACACATGTTAGTGCTGTATTACTTGGCATATTGATATACATGGTTATAGCTACGTGCTTTATGTAATTTTGCTATGATTGTGTATCCTGTAAGTTATGTGGTTAAACAGTGTTAGATGGTGTAACATTTTGTGTTAGAGTGTTATGCTTGAAACTTGGATGTCTTAAACTAAATTTTAATCTATGTTATGTGTTTAGATAGAAATTAACTTTGTTTATATCTAGTATATATATAGTATCCCCTTCCTGTTTTGTTCCTTACATGCAATATAGAGAGTGGATAAAAGACGTAATTTTATTTCAATTCGAACACTAGTTCTCACTTCAGTTTGTTATCCCTAACTTCCAGATATTGGCAGTTATAACAGTCTATATCACTGATGTGAAAATTCTGGGGAACTGTATTTCTTTACTGTTGAAATTCAAATAGTCATAAGTTCAGGTGGATTTGGTTTAGGAAAGCAACACTGATGAGAGAGGCTGTTAAGAGCTGTTTGGATTTGTTTTTTCTGTCAATGCTATTGTCTAAATGGAATAGTGAGTGCTGTAAGCACAGCTTTCTCCAAGAACAACAGCCGGAACATTATTGCCATGTATGAAAAGCACACTTGAGAGATAGTCTGTTGCAGGATCAGAGGCAGCACTTTTTGCATACAGCAAATCACTTAGTAAACTAACATTATGGGAGAAGTTTTATTAAATTTTTAGTCTTATAATGTGGAGCTATGTTCCTTTCAGGTATTACTTGAAAAAAATAAAACAAGAGGATGATGTTTTAATGAAACTGATTTATGAAACCTGTTTAGGTTTCTGGATAACATCTTCTTGAAGATACTTCAGTGCTTCAAGAATTTTTTACCATCTAAAAGAATTTGATTTAGTGGTTTTTATAGCTATGATTCTAATATTTTTTGTCCTCTTCAGTATCCTTTATTTGAAATATGGAAAAAAAGCAAAATACTTACTTTTAATGTAATTTGGTTTTGCACTGTTCATTTCTCAGTTGCCTAATTATGTAATATTCCCAAAGTCCAAATGTATTTAGTTAAATATAATTCTCCAAGGTATTAAGTTTATATATGTGGTAAGGCTTGCCTTACTTAGTGTTACGATTTCAGTTCAAAATGACTTTAGTAGTACTCCTTTTTCAGAGTTTTACTGCACATTATGATAGGATTTCTTTAGAGGTAGTTGTCAGGTTTTCATCCATCACTTGAGAATGTACCTAGTAACTTGTCCATTTCCTTTAAAAAGAAAGTTTTCTCAATTTCTGTTGTCGTTCCATAGTTCAAGTGGTCAGTTAAAGGTAAAGTGTAATTGATTTCCTCAAAGCTTTGATGGAGGTTATACGTGAGAATCTACTTACGTGCTTTAAAATGTTTTCTTGTAGTTTTAACTCCTCAGATCACCACTTGGGTTTTTCAGAGTTCTCAGCTTAAACTTGGGGAGGTGCAATTGTGCTGTTTGTTTCCTTTAAATACAAAACCTCTGCGCAAAAATGAGGAAGAACTCTGGTGGTTAGTGCTTTGAAATACCTGTGAAATAAGAGCTGCCCTTTCATGGAAAAAATAATTTTACACCTGTACACACACAGATGCATCTATATTTTGTAGAAATGAACATCTCAGAAAATAAAAAATGGCCCTTAATGGTCTCTATTAAAGATAATATCTTTTAATTTTATTTGTTAAATTGTAGCAATTTACATACTTCTGTCAGTATTGTTAAAGAGCAAGGATTTTTAACATGAACTTCTAGTAAAATTTAGTTTAGTCTTACATTAATCAACTGAGTTTATTTTGATCATAGATCTTAGAAAATTATTCTAAAAAAAACCCAAACCAGACACTTGAAAACCATTTGCTGGAGGGTGATAAGTTTTAGCTCAGGCTGTTACATACTGTTGCCTTTTTTTTTTTTTTTTTGAGTAACATACATCAAATCTGACTACTTAAAAAATGCTGCTATTAAACTTTCAGTGTATGCAAATACTTTGTTACAGAGCTATGTGTTTATAAAGAAGAATATTTATGGAGCAGGAACAATTTAATATAATCTCTGAGTAGAAAGCAGTAATCTGTTGTTCAGAAATGCTTCAGGAAACAATAGAAGTTATTATGTGCTGCTATTGTTCCTCTCGTCCAACACTAAGATTGATATTATCTATATCTTGAGAACATATGTTATTTCAATCTTACATAGAAAATAACTTTATTTTGTAGTATTATTATAATAGGCAAATAGTTGCATAAAAGCTGGCATAGAGTCCTAGTATGAAACAACATAGGTATTTGACCATTATAGGTGGTTATCAACTTCACTCATTAATACACAGAAATGTTTTCATTACTCATTAATATCTGTGTTTGGTATGGGCTTAGAAAGAGTTAACATTACCAGCATTAACCACAAGATGGCCACATTTGCATAGGATTTGGAAAAGCTGAACTCTCCTGTTTCTGTTTAGATGACTATATACCATAAATATATGTTAAGTATTTTTAATGGGAGAAAAATGCAAAGAAGACTGTAAAGTTATAATATATAATTTAATAGATGTTACATTTAAGGTGTTAACTGGTTTTCTTTTGAGAACTAAGTTCCATTACAATGGAAACATTGATTTCAGAAGAAGCATTCAGAAAGGATTTAATTTGTGAACTCAGAGTTACTTAATTCCTTTTTAAGTTTACTCATAAGTTTCCTAGTTTCTGTGTCAATATTTTTTGATTGTGGATTTTAGTTTCCTACAGCCTTTTTTAATTCTTTTTTTTTTTTCCAAAATGATAATCAGATTTGTTGTTCCAGTTAAAAATGATCTGTATGTATAAAGGCTCCTTTCAGGGAGAGTGATTGCTATATTAGACCTTGTATTGCCATCATAGTAAAGCTACTTTGCTTTTATTCTTTTATTTATTAATTTATCTTTTCTTTATATTTACCTCCTGGTTTCTAGTCTTATTTTGTGTTCTTCTGGGCTACCTATTCTGTTTCTCCAACCCTGGAACCTGTTCACTTTTTCATCTTTTCTGCTCTTGGGAGCTAGAGATGAGTTGAGCTGCAACAGACAATTACTTTTTATTTTTCAGAGAAATCAAAATGACTCAGATATAGCTGAAATGTGATAAAGTGATTTGGTTAGTAGGTTTGTGTTTGGGGTTTTCTGGGTGGGTTTATTTTGTTTTATTTTGGTGTTTTGTGTTTGTGGTGGGTTGTTTTTTTTTGTTTTTGTAACCAACAGATAAGTGATATCCCCTGAAGTTGGTATGTTTTGATTACCACTGTATGAAGAAACTGTGTTTCTAGTTAATGTTTACAAAGCAGTTGTACTCAAAATTTACTCTTGATCCAAACCAATAGTCTTCCAAGTTGCTTTTATTTTCTTCAGAAAACATTGTCAGTGAGACCCTGTGGGTACAACATGTGAAATATTATCTGAACTCCATACTATGTTGGAAGTGACAGTATTTGTGGTTTTTGTTTGTTTACCTCCTCTACTGTTTTCATTCATTTTTTTTTTCATAATTGATGTCTCAGAGATGTGTGAAACATCACAACTGTTTCTCTGAAAAAGCAATTTTTATCATGCTGTAGAACATGCAGTACATGAGTGATAGAAATTGAACATGACTGCCTGATAAAAATCACACTTTTCTTTGCCTGGGGGCATCTGTTAGTGTGTCTAGATATTACAGTGTTTGCTTAACACTTGTCTTCTCTGTTTCACATTTCTAGCTAGAAGGGCCTTGTGTTCTGCAAATACAGAAAATTCGCAATGTTGCTGCACCAAAGGATAACGAAGAATCTCAGGCTGCTCCCAGAATGTTACGTTTACAGATGACGGATGGACACACAAGCTGCACGGCTATAGAATACAGTAGCATGTCAAAAATAAGGTGAACAACTTTTTTTTTCCAAGTTTTGCTCTGATACTTAAATGTCCTTAAAGTAATGGAAGTCTCCTTAGTAATATATGAAAAGAATCACTTGACAAAACTTCCTTCTTGGATTCTGAGTGTAAAGGAGAAACTTAAATTCAGCATGCAAAAGGCAGATCTGAATGTAATTTACAGTACTGTTTATGCTGAAGTACATAATGGAAGAAAGTGGATGTTTGCAACCATCTACTGAGTTGTAGTTTCGTGGCACACAGCATTTTGAATGTGTGTAAACTTGAGCCAAATTCCAGATTTTCTGTTTGACCTTTGTAACAGGAGTGTCACAGACCTGACACACCTAAGCTAATGCAGCTAATGCTGCTTAACCATGGGCAAACCTTTAATTTGAATATTTTTTCAGTTAAAAGTGAAGGGTAAGAGAGCTAATTACTGTTGAACATGGGGATTTTTTTTGTGTGTTTGGTTATGAAGATGCTAAAGATGACCTCTAGTGTTTAGTCTCTAGAGTCATGGTGCGCTATGCACTTCTTGAGTTCAGATGACTTTGAAAACAAAAATCTTCCTTTGTCTTTTTCTGCTAGCTGCAACAGTTATATATATTCATATATACATACTTAATTTTTGAATGTCATCTTTTACTGTTAAACTGCTCCTTCTGAGCAGGAGCCAGCTTGCAGTTTAGAGTGGTGCTGTCAGAACATTTAATGATATTTTAATTTTAGCTTGAGCCAGCAGAACTTGGAATATCATATTCCAATGCGAATATAAAGAGAGCAGTAAAGGAAGGCAAACAGACTCCTGTGTAAGTAGATTCTAGATCACAAAATGTTTAAAGTTGAACACACAGTACAGGACATTATTTGAAAGCTTTCTGATAAAATTTGAAAAATGTTAGCAAACTCATCACTCTAGTAATGTTGTGAGCTCTTTTTTTTGAGTAACATATGAAAAAATTTGTGTTATGTGTAGTTGTTACAGGTTTGAAACTGGACTATTATCCTGGAATAGTACACTATTTCAGTACATAGTGTTTCTTTAAATAAATCAATTTTTAAAACATCATATTTTTATTTTAAATTGTAGGTTTTTAATGACTATGGTTTGACTATGGTTTTCTTTTACCCCTCCCCTCATGCATAATTTTAATTTTTCTGTGTTTCTTGCATGTTTGTTTGTTTGTTTGATCTCATTTTCTTTGCTTTTATCTAAACAATACAGAAAATCCACTAACATTGCTAAGGTAAATGCCACTGGTGCTGTAATTGGCTGACTCCACTATGACTGCGCCTCACCATGTGGTATGAGCCTGTGATTGCAACAGTAGCTTTAGCATATTTTAAAGATATTATTGCCTCTCAGTTGAAAAGTTGTAAGGGACTGTGTCCTGTTTCTCATAAGAAAGCAGTTTTGCAGATTGTTCTACTTTTCATGTCTGTCAGTTACGGGTTGGAGATGCATGATTCTTTTATACTTCTACTGTTTTTCATAGGGAAGATTCACATCTTGTGGGAGCTGATAACAGAAAGAATTCATAATGTTTTTAAATTACAGAGTAATGAGAGAAGAAGTACTATGAGATACAGGGTTTTTATTTTTATTCTAGTACAGTCCTGGCTGTTAGCAACATATAGAAAGCATGCTTTCTAACCACTATTCCTTTTCTCCTAAGTTAAGTGTCTAAAAAAAAAATGAGATTATTAACCATCTTGAGATCCTCTATTAACTATAAATACATACTAGAATGAGGAACTTACCTCAAAGTCAGTTGTCTAAGACTATCTTCTCTTAGTCTAAACAAATCACATCCTTAGTTTGGTGTTGTGAAATTGGGTTTTAACCAAACAGACAATTTGCAAACATTCATCTCTGTTAGAGTCTAATTTGCAGTATAGCATTTTTGTGTGATGAGTTGGAAGTGTTCCAATAAAGCTGTTGAAAAAGTACTGTGTATACTCAAGGAATTATTGCAAAGGTTTTTGATGTTAATTTTTATTATGGCATATGAAATGTTGGAAATATAATAAAAGTATTTTTATATGTTTCTCTGTGGCAGAATATTAATAAATGTATTTGAAATATTTGACTTTGTTTCTACCTCTAGCCTGAACACTCCACCTGGAACAAAAATTAAGCTTTCAGGAACTGTTGAAGTGAGAAATGGGTTCTTGCTGCTGGATGACAGTAACACAGCAGTTCTTGGAGGTGAAGTGGAGCATCTTATAGAAAAGTGGGAATTACAAAGGGTGAGGTAACACCACTGCAAATGCTTGTTTTACAGAATGTATATTACATTTAATGACAATAAGATTAATGTGCTGACTGTGAATTTTTTTTAATGATAAAGTCCTTTTAGGACTGTTCTGTCACAATAGTTTTAGGGCTGCAACCAGCTACATGTAAGTAGGTCTTATGTATGATGTTGCAATTTAAGAAATTAAAAGTGATTATTGCACGGGAACTGATTCCTTTACATATTCTGCAGGGATTGAAAACATTAATCAAATATATTAAATTTATTTTGGTACAGTCATGGGTGGTTGTTTTCCTGAATTTCCAAAATATTATAGAATGCTGCCTTTTTCAATTACCATCTTCGGTCTGTGTATTTTTGAGGCAAAAATAGTAGAATAAGTGTACAAAAAGTGCTGAAGTTGGTAACCTTTAACATGAACTCTGTATTGCAGATTTCATCAATACTTTAGATAAATCTGTGGTTATAAAGACAAATTGGAAGTTTTGAACTCTTTCAACAAACCAAAAATACGTGTAAGATCCTTTACTCTGGTTTATGTCCCAGTACAATAGAAGTGGCTGCAGGAATACTATTTCATACATTTTCTCACAAATGGGTGGAAGTTCTTAGGGCAGGAAGTATTTAGTCCCAAATATTGCCAGATCAGTTATCACTACTTCTACCACACTCATCTCTGTATTTTTACATCCACATCTCTGATGAAACGGAGTAGCTGCTTATGAACATGGCAGTCATTTCTATATAAAGTACTTATTTTATTGTTGCTGATGTTAAGTGGAGCTCAGTAGTTTTTGCTGCAGGTAGCCTTCTTTGGCATTTGGTTGCACTTCCTAGATTTCATCAAACTGAGCCAGAATTTATTTGGATTTTTGAGTTACACAGTGTCCATTGTTGTAGATTCTGTTTGTCATCCTTTTGTGCTTTTATAGTTGAAAATTGTTTCGCTGGTTTTTGTTTTTGTTTTTGTTTTTTTAAAAAACCATTCCTCGTTTTAAATTAAGTTCTGGGACCAACAGCAGAAATATCCCAGTTTATCATTTTTATTCTTATTTAACATAAACTCTTGTGTGTTTTAATATTGATGGGGACAGAAGGGAGACACATAGAGCTAATGTGTTCTTAAGAATGCCATCTAATTTGTAAGACAAAGGTCAATAGAATTGGTTGGCTTTCTTGGTGATTAACAGTCTGTTTTTATATTTCTTCTCTCTGGACTTCAACAAATAATTCTTACTTTATAATTATTATTTTGGTTTTAAACCAATATCAAGAAATAACTTGGAACATGTTGTGTTGGCAAGAAAGCAAACTATTTAATAACCATTGGTGTGCTGCTGACTACAACACTTGTGAGCCAGTTCTGTTGGCCTTATGCGATATGTTTAACTGAGTGGTAGCTGTCACTCATTTGCTCTGGTAAGATATAGAAAGGTAACTATTGCCTGTTGCTGTCCCCTCAACTCGCTCGTTCCATCTTGGAGTTTGCCAGAGTATCATTTTCTTTTTCTCGTTGACCAGCTCACAGCACACGAACGTGGCTATGTGAAAACCTCTGGGTGACAATAAATCAGTTTGGACAAGTGAACCATGACCACTGGAAATTGTAGTTCCAGTTCTATATCCAGACTGACAGCTAGACAGATAGGGCTCAAACAAGTCTGTAGAAGCCAGATGCTACATGATAGCCATTTCCCCATGAATTCAATGTTTTTGTCCTATTCAGAAAGCTTTACAGAAGAGAACGGTGGACAAATAAGCATGATTGCTAAAATACCTGAGAGCTGACAAAGGACATTGCCACTCCTTGTCTAATCTTGCCACTGAAGCATAAATAAAATGCTGAACTGTGTTTGCATAAAAAGAAAACTTTTATTTGTGCGACTATTTAAAATTACTTGTTTTGAAGCCAGTTTTTTATTTTCTTGTTTCTAGAATGTCTGAGATATGTTAATTTGGCTTCTCATGTAAATGATGAAATAAGGCGTAAAGTTTGGCTATTAAGCCAAATAATATTCTGAAACTGTAGAATTGAAATAGTTTACCCAGTCTTAAGTTATTGCCCTTGCACCTACCTGTCAGCTTCTAGTTGTTAGGTTGCATTACTGTTCTGTTCCATTCAGACCATTCAGATTGCTTTCAGGTGGAATCAAGTTTTAGTAATGAGAGACTCACACTACAAATGTAGCATGTGTAGAATGAATGTAGTATTATCACACTGAATGAGGAATAAATGTGCTATTCTGTTGGGGTTACCCCAACACTATTCCTTGTAGCATTCAGTTTTATCATAAGGTAAATGCTTGTCTGCAAATTTCAATTTTTTTCATGTATCAGTATTTAAGTGACAGTATATAAATAAGGAAGGAGTAAATGAGACTTACTGTGAGATCTTTTTTTCTAGACTATTTGGAAATATAAGGTAAAGTGTCATGGACATCTGTAGGTGAAAATACAGTTCCAAATAACTGTTGCTTTATGGAGTTTCTCATGTTCTAGTGGTGACTGGTGTTTCAAACATGAAGGATCGGTATCTGCGAGATATTGCTGGTACCCTTCTTATAAAAAACAGTATCTTGTATTGCCTTTAATCAAAATATCAAACAATATATAGGTGAAGTCTGAAGCAAATTTTGCTGACATGATTGGTGAGAGTGTTTAATAGGCTCTTATCATTTTAAAACATAGAATCTGTTGAATTACAGATTATCTAAAGGTAAAGTTCTCTAGTAGATTTAATGAGTCTTCTGTTTTGGTGAAGGTGGGGCTAAATATTGAGGTTACCTGATGGGAAAAGGGAGTAGTTTTATGTATACTTCAAAATTCATATTAGAAAGAAGCGTGAGGGTACAGTAGAATGTAATATCTAGTTCAATCTCATATTGTAAAACCTTTGTTTCTTAAGAGATTGCCTAGGAAATAGGTTTTTAATGTCACAATGCAAATACAGCAGAAAGGATAAAAAAAACATACTAAATGTATTTGTAACACAGTTTATTGTAAATGATAGTTACTGCTGTGCTATGAGCATATTTAACTGTAAGTTAAAAAATACCATTCTTGTTGCCTGGTTGCTTTGTATTTGATGCAATATGAAATGTCATTTCCAAAGCAGCTGCTCTCACTTCTCAGCAGACAGTACTGCTTGGGAAGAAAGTGTCAGGGCTCTTGTTTACCATTAGACCATACAGTTCTTTCATTATGGGTAACAGCTTTATGGAATAAGTTGTTACGATTCAAAATCCATGTAGCTAAATGTAGTAAATAGGCAGTCAATTTTAAGGGTGCTTTTGCTATTTGCCCAATTGCATGTTTGAGTGGTAGATTAGAACAGTCTTTTTCTTCCATGTGTTTTCTTGATTCTGATTTGGGAAAGAAAAATGTAGTACCCTTAAACTTCAGCATGTTCTTCCTGATTGTAGGACATAAGGCGTTAACTATGATCTGATACTTGAGTTCTTAGGCTAGCACATAATGGGGTTTTTTTATTATAAATTGATTCAGCGTGGGAGTTCATTCCAAAATTGCTTGCATTTCTCTAGGTACAAACAAACAAGCAAACAAATAAAAACCAGAATAAGTGTAGGGTTTACTGGACCTAGAGTGCTTTCCTTGGGGAAGTGAAGCGGCTTGTCTGTAAAATCACTGTTGTACTCTGGTGCTTCAGTTAATAGATACAGAAAGGTATGAACATGCTACAGTGATCAGCCCTTGGTTAGCTTGTAATTCTCAGGCAGCACTTTAAGGGAACTGATTGAATCTAAAGCAGAAAAATTTTATGATATTTGCACTAAGTGCTTTGTTTTGAATAATTTATCGAATACTTTATCAGTGTTTTTTTGCTCCGAGGCATGAAGAAAAGGATTATTATATTTTTTTTCAGCCTTGAAAGAACTTAATAACCATAAATGATTTAGAAAACGGTCTTTGGCTCCTGAATAAAAGTAGTTAACTTGAAAGGAGTGGACCAAAAGTTTTAATTTGGGTATGTATTAGCTAAATTGATCCATTACTTAGTTTAAAAAACTTAAAGCATGTTCCTATTTATACTGCAGTTCTCACATGATGGATTTAAATCAATTTTACATCAGTGTAATAAGTATATAGGTAAATGTCATATATAGCCCTAAGTAAATAATACTGTCTCTGACAGTGGGGAGCTCTTATATAGCCTTAGCATCCAGAATTGCTGTATTACGTTTTATCTGGGGATACAATTCTGACTCATCTTTTCTGTATTCTCTTATGCATGGAATCATGAATTTCACAGAGGGGTTGAACCTGGAGGTCGTTTGGTTCCATCAGGACCATCTAAAGCCAGTTGTCCAGAACAGTGTCCTGGCAACTTTTGAGTATTTCCAAGGATGGTGACTCCACAACATCCCTGGGCAACCTGTGCTAATACCCAGTCACCCTCAATACCCAGTCACCCTCAGAGGAACCCCCTTGTTTTTCAGTTTCTGCCTGGGCACCACTGAAAAGAACCAGTCTCTTTACATTCTCCCTTCAGTTGTTTGTGTAAATTGATAAGATCCTCATGAACCTTACCTTCTTTAGGATGAATTGGTCCAATCCTTTTTTAAACGTGCTGAATCTGTGTCTTTACAATCTCTAATGACAGCAGGTTTACTGGGCACTATGTAAAGAAACGTCTGCTGCCTATCTCTGTGCTGCTTTGTTCTATTAGTGTAGATTTGGGTATATAACTGAATTTTCTACATTTGCTCTATGTGTTGCCTTAATGATTATGCAGAACTCTGTAATTTTCTTCATTTCTCTGCCCCTCATGCAGCCTTCTTCTTAAGTACCCCAGGATTTTAAGGGTATCATTATTTTTTTCTGCTTAAAATGTCCATCTTGCAAATTTCCTGTACTTTCTGAAATAGAGCCACTTAACATATAATCTGTTTTCAGTTTATTAATCATCAATGTTATTTTACAGAGTTTGGCGAAACACAGTAGGAGTAACATTGGAACAGAAGGCGGTCCTCCACCTTTTGTACCCTTTGGGCAGGTATAGTGTACTTCCCTTTGTCATTTTATGGAAGAACTTGTATTATGATATCTAGGGTACCTGGTTCCAGTTAAATAAAGGCTATCAAAACACCTTAGATCATGATGGCTTGGATATAAAAAACGTGTTTAAAAAAAAAAAGTGTTAGTCCTGTCACTTTGTTGCACCAGTTCCTATTTGACATTTTTCCTCTCAATTTCAAACTTATTTTGTATGTGGAGTCGCTGATTGTGCCAGTCAGATCATGTAGGCACTAACATAGTCCCTCCTTAAATGCCAAAAGTATTTCCAAGAATCATACCAGCCATGTTGTGAGCTAAGCTTAAAATGTAAAAGTCTTCTTTTGGCCTTCCTAGTGCACCGGAGGAGTGTGCTTTTAGCAAAAACAGATCTAGCTGTCCTAGGTGTACATTTTTGTGATCATATTCTTTATCTTAAGTTGTACTAATCTGATGCAATAATACTTTGGTCTTTTTAAAATGACAGTAGGCAGAAGAGTTAATTAAAAAATTCTTTTACATTTTCAGAAATGTGCATCTCATGTGCAAGTGGATAGCAGAGACCTTGATCGCAGAAAGACTCTGCAGATGACAAATGCTGTAAAAACCGTTGTGGACAATGATGAATTTGAAAAGCAGAGAACAGCTGCTATTGCAGAAGTAGCAAAGAGCAAGGAGGTTAGAATGCATGTGTTACAGCGTTTTACTTACCGTGATTGATCTTTTCTTGTTATTTTAAGTATTAAATGACAAATGCTTTCTGATACACGACTGCTTATAATTCTACTCCTGTATCTTTAAAAAAGAGAGTCCTTTTGGATTGATGACTATGTTCTTTGGATAAAGCAAATAAATGTATCATAATGTTTTATTGAAGATATGATTTTGATACCACTTTAAAAAATGTGGGCTTTACAATTTAGCTAATAAGATTTAACTAATTAATGCAGATTATAAATTTTGATGTCTTTTTCAGTTCTCGAAAACCTGATGATTCCATGTCCTCAGTCTGAAAGAATAGCTAGGAAGTCTAGTTCTAATGTGTCAGATTTTTGTCCTCCTTTGGTTTTCCTTTTAGTTTATTTTTGAAATCTGCTTTGTAAGTCATAAAAACTAAAATTATATACCCTTTTTACAGCCTTCTTTGGTCACAGGGAAAAAAGACCTACCTAATAAATTAATCTTTTGTGTGTGTAAATTAGTGCTTTATTTGTTGATGCAAAGCATAATCATAAAAATGCCAGTGCAACAAATTTACTGCACCTTTTCTACTAGCTAATATTGAGGCTTATTTTTGTAAGTTCTGTTTGCTGAAATGTCATTTTTGTGCTTATCTGAAGACCAAGACGTTCGGAGGAGGTGGTGGTAGTAGCAGAAGTAATCTCAGTGTGAGTGCTGGAGGGAATCGAAACAGGGAACTGTTCCAGAAAGAGAAGATAACAAAACCTGAGGGGAAGAATGAAGGTGTCTACCGAGAACTGGTAAGGTAGAAGATTTAAATGGAACCTTAACTGCTCATTACTCAAAACCAAAAAACAAATATAACAAAAATAAAATTAAAATACCTCAAGGAATAAAGACTTTCAATAATTTTGAATAATTTTGAAGTCTATTTAGAATACGTAAGGTGCTTTTGTACGTTACCGAGATAGTTAGGAGCTTCAGTGTGATTTGAGGGTAAAAATTTACCCAGGAAACTTCATATGTGTATCTAAAAGGTTAGATTCCACTAGGTTTGGAGGTTTTTTTCTGGAGGGTCATATTTTGGAATTTGTAGACACAGTGTTATATTGATGGGATTCCAATTAAGAATGTATTTGATTGCAACTATTCCAGTAGATGGGTAACTGGTGTCATTTTGGTTGAGTATGGGATAAGGAAGGACAGAGGGCCTAGTCCCATTTTGGTTTTGTTGCATGTAAGTCTGTCTTCACTGGAAGAGGCAGTTTTCATGTGAGTGCTTTAAAGCAGATGTTAGGCTATTTTCTGAACTTGATGCTTTGTGATTCCTGCTTTGCCTTTTTGTCATTGTGCTCTATACAGTTCTGAATAACAAAGCCTGGATTTCTGTAGAAGTAAATTGTTTGTACTTCTTTGCTTTCTTCTACAAAACCTTTAGCCAATTATATTTTCTCCATGTTTTAAGAAATGTGTAACTGGGTTTTGTATTGTCTGTAAAAGCTGTGAACGGGTTCAAACATGAGCAAATGCTAGTTTTGATACCAGTATTATTTTGAAATATTCCTTTTAGTTTTCATCTAGACTAGGAGAATTTGTGCTTGAAAGCACATAACAGTAGAACTGAAAATGAATGAATTAAAAATCATAATAATATAAAAAAAACCCAAACCCTTATTAGCTGGTTATTTGGACCTAAGAGAGATTGTATGTGAAGATTTTATATAAAACTGAAATATTTATTATCAATTAAATAAGAAATAGTGTTTCAGTTAAAAATGAAAGAAAAATTCATGTAAAATCTGGTGGATTTATAGAGTCTTTGTTGTATTTATTAGTTGTGTGTGTATCTTTTATTTCAGGTTGATGAAAAGGCTCTAAAACACATAACAGAAATGGGTTTCAGCAAAGAAGCAGCAAGGCAGGCACTTATGGATAACAGTAACAGCCTAGAGGCAGCATTAAATTTTCTTCTGAACAACAGTAAACAGAAACCCATTCAGGGACCACCACCTAGAGGTAAAACTTGAAAACAGGTGCTTTAAAACAGTGTTTACAAGCAAAGGACTTTGTGTATGGTGGATTACTAATGTAGTTACAGAAAGGCATATCTGTATGTTTTTCCTTCAAGTTAGATGCATTGCAAACCTGAAAGCAAATACTAAGAAAGGCGTTATATTCTCATCAAAATTTTTGAATTGGAAGTCACAGATTTGAATATCCTTAACTGGGAAATATTCGTATCCTAAAAGCACAGAAAGACATGGGTTGGAAGGGACCTTAAAGATCATGTTGTTCCACCTCCCCTCCACAGGCAGGGATGCCACCCACTAGACGAGGTCACCCAGGGCCCCATCAGCTTGGCCTTGAACACTTTCAGGAGTGGGGCATTTACAGCTTCTATAGACAGTCTGTTCCAGAGCCTCATCACCCTCACATTAAAGAATTTCTTCTTAACATCTAATCTAAATCTCTCCTTTTTTATTTTGAAAATGTTCTCCCTTGTCCTATCTATTTTGTCCATGACAGATTTTTTTAAAGACAGAAAATACAAACATTTTATAAATCAAATGAAAAAGTGCATACTTTTATATTTATTTATTCCCCATTCACAAAAAAACTTTTGATGCTTACAGGTAAAGGGAAGGGCCGAGGCCGAATAAGACCTGAAGATGAAGAAGAGCTAGGAAATGCCAGACCATCTGCACCAAGCACACTGTTTGATTTCTTGGAATCCAAAATGGGTACTCTAACTGTAGAGGGTAAGTTATTGAAATTAATGTATCTGGAACAAATATTGGACAGTGTTGGTGGAATTCTTTTTCCTAACTATGTCATCTAAAAGGTGATTCCTAGAACTTCCTCCACACTCAGTCATAAAAAAAAGAGTACTTGGAAAGTTGTTCCTCTGTTTTGAAGAAAGGTCAAATAAATTGCACTGTGATGGTTAGATGTCTAAAAGTAAGTAATTTGAAATAAGATGACATAAATCACAGTTTGTTAATCTGGTTGGATTCCTCCTGAATCACATGATATCGTGAGTCTTCCCTGTATTTGTCAGAAATCTAAAATATTCAAAGAAAAAGTACCTTTCAAATACAAAAGCATTCTGCATTAGCTGATACAATTTAGTAAACTATTCAGGTAATGAATATAATACAGAAAGCAGGTGTAGGGAATGATGGTTGAGATATATCTTGGCAACTTGTTTCACTTACCAAAGATGAGTTAGATTTTTAGAGTGAACAGAAATGAAAAAAATGGTGGTGCTTTTCACTTACATTGCCAACATTGATTTTTCTTTGGATAAATTTTGCGCTTATATTGAGAGGTTAGAGAAGGCTTTTATGTGTGACTGAAAGACATTTATAGGAAAATAATAGAAATAACGCCTGTGCATTATATAACTTGCTTACTGTCAGTAATTTTATAGTATGTAAGTAATGGTAGTTTACCAAGACTTGTGAAATGAGTGAATTGCTTCTTTTAAAATGGTATTATGGATTGCTAGGGGGGACTTCTATGATCTTGGGATTTAGTACATGTACGTAGACAATAAAGCATAGTGTTATGTCAGTAAAAAAATGGTTATATTGGTTATATGTATTTCAGTTTATAATCTTCAGTGTTATGTTTTAAAGATAAATACATTTTGCTTTTGTATATTTTTTCCCCTCTTAAATGAAAATAAAAAGATGCCATAAGTGATCATAAAAAGAAACATAATTCTATTAAAACTTTGTAAAGGTTTTGTACTCCTTCAGTTGCCAAAGGTCCTGGCATAGTTCCTAGCATGACATAGGATTTTTGGTTTTGTGGTTTCTTACCACTATGTTGGGTTTTTTTAGCTTTATCTGAGTCATCAGTATGCAATCTGGTGTATTCCTGAATCACGCTTTTCTGAAAAGTAAAACCAAACCTAACCTTTTAGCATTTTGAAGAGTTCAGAAAATGTTCTGATTATTTTGTGAAATTTTTTAGGTATTTCTGCCCATTTTTCTTCTGAAAAAGATGTTATTCTTTGTAATTGGAAAGGCTTTGAAGTGGTTGCTTAGTCTCATGTTGTTTTTATTTTTCTTCTGACTGTGTATAGGCCCATAGGATTGTGTCTCTGTTTCTATGCTAGAATTTACTTTTGTCTTACAAAGTCTGTTTCAAATGGATTTTTTCAGGAAATACATAGGCATATGTATTTTGAATTTTAAAAGTGCGTTTTTCCTTGTCAAATTTGAGAAGAACTCTGCAGCCTGATGAATTCGAACACATTCTTGAAATCATATATTTAAAGTAAATTTTCCACCATTTTTCTACTAGTTTCCTGCCTCTGTGGTTGAAAATCATCTCAGTTAAATTCTTAATTATTAGTTCTCTTAAGTTCCATTTAAACTGAGATGACAGGAGCGTTAAAAGTGTTGGCAGAGTGACATATGTACAGTGACCACTGTGAACTCTTTCGTGATGAAGTCTGCATCCAAGCGCCTGCAGAAAAAAGATGTATATATACACACACATAGTACCTTCTAAATTTCATTTGATCCTGTCGGCTGTTAGCAGTAGACATATGTAGTTTCACTTAGAACTAGAAAAATATTGGTTAGAAATAAAAGGCATGTTGGGGGAAACTGATCAAAATGATTCAAATATGTAATGTTACATGGCCAAAAATAAGGTCTCTTCATTGATTTTCCTGCACAGTAGTACACTAAGGAGGGCCCAGGCTGTCAGTTTTTTCTCCATGTATATTCACTAAAGGCTTTATTGTGCTACATATAAAAGAAGATAGTTCTACATCTTCTGTATTTTGCAGTGTTTCTGGCACCTTGCTGTCCTATATGGTCTCTAAAATACTGTATTGTTTTTCAGGTATTCAGGGAGATGGCCTTTGTATAGTGATAGTGATTTTAAATAAATGAGAATGTCTCTATTATTACATGAATGCTTGTGTCCAGGAGTATATGATTACCTGGGATAGCTGTATTTATCATTATTGCAAGCACGAAACTTCAGTACACTTCAGACAGATTGTAATGTCTTCTAAATGACTGATAATCTATGTAGAAGCCAAAAAACAGAAGGCAGTTTTGCCAAACTGAGATAAATATTTTTTAATTCCGTGCTATTTTGCATTTTTTTTTTCAAAATTTGCTTATGTGATCTGGGGAAAGAAAGTGTCTGAAAAGTAGAATTGTTTCTTTTCAAGTACACAGAGGATTGATTTGCTTTTCTCTGTGCATGCCTCCCTATTTTTCTTCTATACTGTTTCTAATTGCACAGTACTGAAACCTCAGTACTGTGGAGAATTTCTCAATTCATTTCTGTGTTTGCAATAACAGAAACAGTTTGTGAACAGGAACTGCAGAACAGTTGTTGAATTTTTTATCTTTGATTTCGTACCTTTTCATCCTTGGATTTGGACTAAGTAGAAAAACATTTATGAATTGAAATATGTTTGTATTTTTTAGGATGTAACTCTATTCCTTTTTAGAGATAAAATAGTGCATTAAAGTTCTTGTTGTTTGATGTTTGGTTTTCTTTTTTTAAAAAAGAAGTACAAATTAGTTATAAGAAAGCAAGTTGTTAGTCCTTTGCTTCCTAAGTGGTGTCTTGCAATGGTTGTTTATGTTTTCTTTCCTTTTTGCCAGTTAATGAAATATTGTTTGAAATAATTACAACTGTTGAAAGTATTAAATACCTGACTCCATAATCTGCTAGTTCTTTCATGTATGAACATAACATACAATAAACATACTTTGTTTAAATGAAATGCAAAGAATTAAACCAAACATATCCATAGCTTTATACTGCAAGTTTATTTATTTATTTATTTATTAAATGGGAATGGTTGGTGGCACCTATGAAAATGTTTGTATTGAAATTAAGTAGTTTGAGTTTTGGTTGGCAAGAGAATCCTCCTGACTGCAAGAGATAACACAAATAAGTAGACAAAATTGCTGTCAACTAGCTGCCTTTGCTTGCACTTGGATTATTTCTGCCACTGAGCACAAAAGATTTTTCCATTAATCTCCTTCTTATATTTTTCTTTTGTTATGAGGAACAATTCATCCATCTTTGCCAACTTAAATAAGTAAACACAAGGTTTATCAGTGAGAACAAAGCAGTGCCAAGGGATCTGACTGTAGTATTAATGAATAATGAACAATATGCCTTATATATTCCCAAAGAAGTTAAAGGTTTAAAACAAATCAGTAATGCAATACAATATAATTAAAAGATATTTATTACATTTCGTGGTGCCACAATTTATTTGAATATCTGGGAGCGAGGACACTTGGAGGAAAAAAAGAGTCTGACTTTTTGGAGTTGGAGTAAATTTGTAATCTTTGGAATTTACCATTTAGTAGCCATATTTTCAGCAAACATGGTGTACCCTATTGACATGAGATCCAGATTGAACCATAGGCATGTTTAGTTTTCAGCTTTACTTTTAAAATGGAACTTCAGTGGTATTAATTGTGAATATCAAAAAATCACTTTTATTTGTTGTAGTAGTATATTAGCATTGGTGGCATATGTTAGGAGGCTTGTATTTTTATTTTTTTATTAAATATGAAACAGAAAAATATAGTAAATTTCATACATTTTAAAGAATAATAAAAAATTATTGGGTTTTGTTCAGTCCTTTAATCCTGTAAGTTAAAGTTTGTGGTAAATGCAACAGCAGAATGCTTTGGAATTTTTTGGCCACTTCTTCATTATCACCCTCCTCTGCAACTTGTATTTGTTTTGTTTCGACAGAAACATGACCTCAGGTTCCAGTTCCCCAGTGTTACTACCTTTTAGAAAGACTTATGTTGATATTTATCTAACTTGACAAAGCTATTGAGTAATGGGCATTTCATTCCATGGCTTGAAACGTGTGCAAATGTATCATTAATTTTCTTCTAATTCATTAATCTTTTGTCCAGTATGAGGTAGAACATGCCCTGGAGGTAGCTGTCTACAAGATACACTTCTATGCAGTTACATAAAAATATTCAGTTTGAAATGAGAAACCCAAATCATTGCCACCGGTGTGGGAAGGGCCACAGTCTCTGAATTTGAACACATTATTAAGCATGATAAAATCCACAGGAGAGAGCCACAGGAAACCGTACTCTTTAAATTCCATTGTGCATGGAGCAGTGCTTTATAAACTCTGTTGACTGGGATTTCCAAGTGCAGCAGATCCTGCTGGTTTCTTGTAATCAAGGGAATGTGATTGGTTCTGTACGGTCTTCTTGCGTCATCACATACAAAAGCTAAAATGAGTAAAATAACTGAGTGAGGGTTTCAAATTGACAAATGCTAATCATCGGCTTAAAGCTTCCCAGCAGATGACAAAAGCCTCATCTCTAATTTTGAAATGTATTTTTTTCCCAGAACTTGTTCCCAAACCTCTGAGTACAGTGATGATGACTGGGTTAACCCATCTTGCTATTTGAAAGGAGCTTACCGAATCTTCTTGTTAAATGGCAAATTATTAATTGCTTGTTGTTGCTCTGTAGGAAGCATTACTTTTCTGGAAACATTAGCTAATGGTTTGTTGGAGTTGGGGCAAGAAGTAGAAGGAAGGAACAGCAGTTGAAATAGACAATATGTCTGATGTATCTGACAAAGATATCTGTGAATAGCATCCCTTGTTGCTTAACTTTTTCTCTTAAAAAAACTTTAGAATCCCTTCAGTTTTTTGGTGATCAGCACAAATACATGAAGAATGGGTACTGTTCTTATCTCTAGGCTTTTTTTGTTAAGTACTGTTGACAGTACTGTTAGTTGCCAGTCTCCATTTGTGAATGGTTTGTGCTTGAACAGTGGGTTAACATGTCCTGCTCGGTCAAGGCTGTCGTGTATGACTAGTCCCTGAGAAAGCTTTTAGTACAATAACTGCACCTCTGCATAAGACATAAGTTTATTGGATTTTACATAACTTAAGGTTAGAGTAGAAAAATGTCAGGTGTTTTGTGAGCACCCTGTACATGTCACAGTGAAGAGACCTAAAAAGAAGATGCCTGTTTCACTGTTTTGAAATCCTCTAGTCACTTTACTTGCAGTCTAACATGTAATATTATTTTAACTTTCCACTGCTGTCTAAAAGAAATCTGTAACTGAAAGATTCAACACACTTCCAAATCAGCATGTTGCTATAGTATTATGATCACAATATGTTGGGTAGACAATAGCTAAAATTACTTATTATGTGCTATGAAATTGAATAGAAATTTCTGTACACTTTTTCCAATTATCAAAGAATATGTCTGTGTTTTGTTTTTTCTCAAGGCTTTAACTAAAGTATAACTGCTCTGCATGCTTTTGTGTTGCAGTTGTATAGAGTCCTTGTCTGTACTAGATGCTGCCTAGGTGACTACCCATCTCAGTTCAGGAAATGTTTATTCATTTAGAGAAAGGGAAAAAGACAACCCTCAAGAGAAAACATTTAGAGTCTAAGTCAAACCTAAAATCTTGCCACCTAGCGAAATATTACCATGCCCAATCTAGTCATAAACCCATTTCTGTTTTTTTTTCTGTTGGAACAGTGACCTTTTAATGAGTTTCATGATAAAAAATATTAACTAAGATGATTTATAATGAAGTCTGTTAGAGTTTTATACACATTTTTCTTTAATGGTGTGTACAAGGGAGTAAACACTCAGGGGTCATCAAACAGTTCCGTCATTTCATGTGTAATTAACATTAGGAATAAACATAAGAGCGTAGGTTGGAAATAGGAAGAGTGGAAGCCCAAGCATTTTATTACCAGAGGAGAAGAAGTATAAATTAAGAATGTCATGAGCAAAGACTGTTCTTCAATTAGGAAGTCAAATCTTTCTAGGACCATAGGAAGTCTAGAAGATGGGTATCTATTATACAGAAGTGGAAAAGTGTAATGAAGATACTGAAAAGTTACAAATATAAACTAAAGAAAACCATTATTTTCATGTGATGTTTGTAAAGAAGAAATAAAGAGATACTTTTAAATTCAAAAGTTTTAGTCTAATAAATAAAAAATGATACGAAATTTAGTCACGTTTTCATTTTTAAAAAGAAAATGCATATTTATGAAACTCTTGGTTCTTTCTGAGTAGTATATATTTATATATTAATGCATTAAAAACATTATGGGTTTCAAAGTAATCATGCAATAAGATGTCCCAGTATTTTTACCAAGATCATGTTCATGCTAAGCCTTATGTATACTCATGTCATTTTAAAAAATAAAAACACTACATCATTTTAGTCAAAGATTTCTGACTTCTAAAAGTTATGCTACATCAGGTATATGTAAAAATAGAGCTAGGTTCTTACTAGGCTAATGTAGTAAATTAAATTGATAAAAATTCTGTAACCTATTAATAATGATGTGATGTTTGGAAGTAAAAAAAAAACCTCCAGGTGAAATTTCCCTTTTAATTTTAACTCTTACCATGTAGCATCTAATTATGAAAAGTGATACATTTGCTGTCAGGTATCAGCATTCATTGTTTCTGGTGGTAACATGTCAACTGAAGTTCTTAGTTTTCCCTTCCCATAGGATTGTATGAGAGCCTGAGTGCACAGTCCCACCATGCCCACTGGGATCATGCACACAGTATATCCATGGCCAGGTGCCATGGATTGACACAGGCAAGGGAATGACACCTTTTCAGTCACCCACGTGACACAAAATTGCTCATATTAATCACTCTAACAGGTTTGTTTTTCTTTTCCATCGCGTTTAAATTGTGCTGGCGGATCTCATACCCAGCTGCCATTGTGCCTATATTTACTTGGGTCTCTCCTGGTCCTGAGCCCGTTAACCTCTGGCATCTCAGATGCCTCTTGTTCAGTTTGTTGGACAGTACAACCTGAAGTTTGTAGGGGGGTTACACGAGCATACTTATGTAGGTCTGGCCACTGTGAGCCCAGACCTGTGGTCTCTCTGGTAGATGGCCTTCCAAGACCCATGCTCTTTCCAGTATTCAGCTGCCAGGTCTTCCTTGTCCCACTTGCCAGCTTACTCTGTCTCAAATTTTCCAGTAGGTTTAAAAACACGTACCCTAACTGTAAAACTCCAGCCCTAGGAGCTGCTGGCTCCTCTGATTGGCTGTGAGTTTTACTTTAATATATAGATATATGCTTCTTAAAGGAGCCCCTGGTGGTCTAGTGGTAAGGGCGCGGCACTGTCACTGCCGAGACCCGGGTTCGATTCCCGGTCAGGGCCACTCCCGGGCAGATGGAGCTCGTTAGCCCTTAAAAGGCAACCCTTCTATGTCCTGAGGACCTCGCTGCCACCATCCAAGCTCGCTTGGCCCCGGCAGATGAACTTTAGGATTAAAGGGTGGGCTCAGTTCTGCGCACACTGTGTCTCACCTAAAAAATCCAATGCGCAGGCTGGAAGGTGTAAAGACCTTCCCCGGATCTTCACTCGCGAAGACTGGCCATTATATTATATGCTTCTTTAATACTTGGAGATAGTGTTAAGAGAATAAACCATGAACTTGTTCCCGAGGAGTTTCTTTATTAATTTAGAGGAGTAAATAAGAGGACTAGGCCAAAGTTCAAAAGGACACCACACAAGCTAGACAAAAATGTTCCACTACAATACTGGTTCAACATATACTATTAATCTACAACACTCAAGTAAAAAATCTAACCAGTTCCACAACACTTAAATCAAGATCCAACCCCTCCAGCTCCAAACCACCCCAAGCATCAAGAAAGGAGCAAAGAGAGAGAAGCAGAGGGAGCAAGAAGCGAGAAGGAGAAAGAGGGAGAGACAGACTATATAGCTACCACCAAAGCCTTGTAGAAGACCAGCTCTCACACATCCGATGGCAGGGTTGTGACACGAGGCAAACACATGCCCTTGGTTTTATCTACTGTGGCCCCTATGGCCAACCCCTGCAGGAGGGGTCTCTGACCCACCAGCCACTCTGGGGGTTCCGGGCCAGGGAGAGGGACAGTGTCCTCACTGTTCCTGCCAATCTGAGCCTGGCTTAGGAGCTGCAGAAGGTGTGGTGTGTTACAGTTTTCCTGGGCTGTTTGTGACTGATAGCTAGTCCAGGACTTCCCTATGTGGGCTCCAGGGACCTGCCATGAGGGATATGATGCCACCCCACCTCGATGAGGTTTGACCCATCCCTTCCCCCTCCACACACACACTCTCCACAAGTTTGTTCTGACCCAATAATAACTAATCCGGTGTCTAACACTCACACACGCAAGAACTTAGAATTTAATAAGGAGAAGAGACAGGTTTCAGTGATCATTTGCAGGATTGTACTGACCAGGAGCCTACTTACATGCAGCTCTCCTGTTTAATCTCATTTCTTCATTATTTCCTCCCGTGTTCATCTTCATCTCTCCCCTCCTTCAGCTCTTCACCTAAACAACCCATTAAAAATTCCATGGCTGCTTAAAAACCCACAGTTCCCTTCCTCTCCAGCAGGCATTCTCATCAGCTGGAGTTCTGGTTGAAGCTCTTGACGGTAATCCTTGAGCAGTTCCTGTTACAGCTCCTTTATCAGAGTCTCCAGAATTCTGTGCTTTGTTACTACTTCTGTTATCTATATTTTGGCAGCTGTGTTCATTTTACCACTTCTATTTCTTGCCTTTATCTTTTATACTCAATAGCAACTTATTTTTGCAGAAAGTTTCAATTCAGATTGGAAGTATTCCTCATTTTCTCCTCATTTTTTTCCCTCTTCCTTTATCCATTTTGGAATTCTGCTTTTCTGTCTTAAATGGCACTTATTCAAGTGAGTCGTTGATGTTTATATAGAGGAATGAGTAACCTCCTGGAAATTTATGCCTGGCTTTTCTCATTCTAGTAGGTGGTTTGGTTCTAATTGCAGCCCAGAGTAGTGTATATTTTCCCATAACTGGGAATTACAGTTCAAATGTGTCTGCTAAATTTCCTGTGTCACAAAGGTAAATGCTGCATACTTTTTTAAAGAATACTGTTGCTTTATCAGAGTCTGAAACACTACATCTAAAATATGTTTATGTGAAATACATTAATAACTGAAATGATTTTTTTCTTTCTAGAACCAAAATTGCAATTTCAGCCAGCACATCAAGTACAGCACAAAGTTATGAATACAGAACAGAATGGCATCAAAGAGAATCATTCAAGACACATTTCTCGCAATGACATGAGACAACCAAGGAACGAGAAACCCCCTCGTTTTCAAAGGGATTTTCAGAATTCAAGGCAGACTTTGGAAAGTGGTGGATTACCAAGAAACAGAGGTCCTGAAAGGCACAGCTCTTTAGAACACTGGACAGATGAAAAAAATAAAAGTGACAGACATTTTCCTAGAAATGATAGGCCAAAGGATTTGAGTTATCCCATAGCCACTCACCAGAGTGATATTACTTTCAAAAAAAGAGATAATATGCAAAACAGAATAGGAAAAGGAGTGTCTTTCACAGAATTCAAGGAAAACTCTTCTACTCAAGATACTACAGACAACAATAACCAGAAACGTGGGAAAAGGGAAAACCAAACACACAATTCGGAAAATTTTTGTGATAGGAAGGCACGAACAATAAGCAGTGAAGCCTTCATGGTAAAAAGTGAGCAACATTTTGGTGTTAATAATGATTACCAAAATCCCAGCAGAACTGATAATTTTAATACTGTACCAAATGGAGATACTGAGCATCATCAGAAAGGGAGACGAGTAGGACCTATCAAATCATCAGGACCCACTACAATCCCATCTTTTGATGATAAAATGTTGTATTACAACACCGGTCCCAAAAGGAGAACTGGGCCCATCAAACCAGAGAAAATATTAGAACCATCTATTCACATGGAGTATGGAAAAAGTTGGAGACCAGGGGATGAATGTTTTGCTCTTTATTGGGAAGACAACAAGGTATGCCTTTGCCAAATGAGAATTACCTCAAATTGTACCGCTAATGTTTTCTTACGCACTTGTAGGAGATATTTAGCGCACTGCTACAGAGACATGGGCTTTGTTCGTAGGTGTGCAGTTTGCTCTATTTTTTATATTTATGAGATATGTCACTTATATTCATTTTTTAAAGTGCTTAAATCAAGTCCTTGTTTCTCTCACTTAGGTGGAGTTTAGGAAGACTAAGCTCCTCACTGAAGCATTTTATTTAAGTGCCAAACATTTGAAGGGATGAATATGGTTCTAAGTGCCCATATTCTTTGCCAAAGAACAAAAATAGACTTGAATGGTGGATGTGTAAAACTTTTTTCTGGAATAAGTCAGCATACAACCTTTAGTAGCTCAAAGGAAACTCAGAGTCTGCAGGAATGGGGCTGTTTAAAAAAACTCCCTCTTTTAATTTCAATCCTTACAGGAAGGAAACAGCAAAAGGCTTAATTTTGATTAGCATTAGTAGACTATTAGCTAAAGAATTTGTGGAACAAATGATTTAGGCTACATGATAGTTTTGCTTTACTGATATTTTAAAAGTTTAAGTACTTCCTTTTCAGCTATTTTTCCCATTAATAAGATTTCTCTAGCAGCAGGATACTTTACTTTCTTCTCCTTTGCTAAAAGACTTTTAGACTGTTTTGTTTGATTTTGTCATTCTCTGTTCAGCAGTTCTTTGTCACTCTTCTTGGGTAGTTTCTTTAGTTTTTTGCTCTTTGTGGTAATCTGAGAAGGGAACTACCTTAAATATTGTTACTCTTTGACTAGGTCCTATTCACACTTCTTTCAGTCTTTTTTTTTTTACTGTTTTTTATATTATTTATTATAAGTGGTTTTCATTTTTTTCGTACATTTCAGCTCAGCCCACGACTTTTTTCTCTCCTTTCCTTGTGTGATTAAAACAAATGATAAGCCATACAAGTTTTTTGGTAGTGTCAACATATAGTGAGTTGACTCTCTTAAATAGCAATTTTTAGCTTGAGTGGATAGATTAGTGTGAAGTATAATGGCATATTATTGAATTGTTTCCAATTTTGAGAAGCTTACTTGCATTACTGTGAGATGAGTTTTTTAAATTCTGGAAAGTAAAAACTTGCAAAATAAATACATATGAGGTTATCCCGGACTGTTATCTGAAGAGTATTCATCACATTAGAAGGGGTGTTGTGGACAGTAATTAATTACTTGGTATTTATAATAAATACTGCTGCTCACATCTAGGGCAAAAATGTGATGATACAATACAGTACTAAGTTTAACCACATTAGGGGGCAGTAATTTCTTTGTTTCACTAAGATAGAAGTGATTGAGTATCTTCAAGAAAGCTATATTTGCATAAGTGTAAAATAATCAAGCTTTGTGTTTTGAAAAAGTACTTTTTGAATGGGCAGTTTTATAATATTTTTATAATACTTTATTATGTGATATGTAAGTACGTTCAGTGTATATGGCTGATAAGCACTTACTGATATGTATATCTTAAGTAAACACCTTACAGTAACACTTTTCTCTATACAGCAGCGTTTGTGTTAGTGATGGATTTGTTCTACTTTCAGAGAAATGAAAACTTTTAAATGTTCAGTCTACTTTGATAAGCTGCATGTTTTCTCAACGAGTATTCTAAGTACATTTCTACCATACCCTTGCAGTCTACCATGTGGAAATTTAAGATACCTGGTTTAACATCTGGTACAAATTTAATTCAAAACATAATACTGTCTAAGACTAAGTATATATATATACACATAGAGACATACATATGTATCTATATGAAAAGGTAATTGTTGGCTGTTTCTGGTATTTCTGATAATACTTTATGACCTCTGAAAATTTCTTTTTTAAGTTCTACCGGGCAGAAATTGAAGCTCTTCATTCTTCTGGGACAACTGCAGTTGTTAAATTCAGTGATTATGGAAATTATGAAGAGGTGCTTCTCAGCAACATCAGGCCTGTTCATGCAGACACATGGGTATGTCATAACAAATTGTATTAAAAATATAAACTACCTAGTCTGTACAAAGTATGTAACTCTATAGAAATTAATGCCTACTCATGCAAAAAATGCTAATTGCATGTGTAGAAAGATAACTACATGAATACATGAACAAAATCTCAAATTTTAGTTGTCTATATGAAACTTCATAGCAGTGTATTATGATGTGGTATTCTTGCTGTATAATAAATTTCAATTGTATTGTTTGAAAAAGAATAATTGATCTGTCAGCCAAACAGTTTTGTGCATGTTTTTTTCTCTTAAAAGTTGTTACTTTATTCAACCCAGTTTTCTGTTTTATTTCATGTACATTGTATGTTGTTCTGTAAAGGTTAGGAAGTAGTCTTTTAAATATATGTTCTGAAGCTTTTCACTATGTGTGTATGTATGACTAAAAATAGACATCTGTATCACTTTATTTTGTATCATGATTTTATTCTTGTTTCAATGATTTCTTCTTTGCCAAATATTGTGGTAGATGTCTATGCCTCAAAATGTGTTTCATGAAGTTTAGAATGTATTAACCTTATAGAAATTGGAACTTGCAAAAGGCTTTATTAGTGAATGTCATGGAGACAAGAGATACATTTTGATTTAAAAAAATATTAGGATTACACAATTCTTTGCTGTTTACTCTTATTATAAAAAGCTGCACAAAAAACCCCAAACATATTTGCGTATTGATTCCTTAATGATGAGTTGACTGTGTTAATTTTAATGTCTTACCTTTGGATCATAGAGCCGTGCTACTACTGCTGCAGAGGCTGAACAGTCAACTCCTGTTTCCTGCCAGTGGTCTCTTAACATATACTGTTGTCTGTAGCTCTCAGATGCCCTTAATGACCTCTGAGATTGCCTTTTTGTACTTAAAAAGATATCTGAAGTTCTTCCCAGCTGATGCATTGCTGTTTCTATTAAAATTTACCCTTTTTTCCCTTTGTCTCACTAGCTGAGCTGTAAGGTGCTAGTTACTTACTGTATGATTGTACTTACTTTGACCCTTTTTCTGGGTTAATAATCAGCCTTTTCTTCATGGTTTTGATTACAGTTTTGAGGAGTGACTTTTATTTTACTTCAACCCTCTGAAAGTTATCTCTCACAGTCTAAGAACTTGGACTAGTATTAAGACTAAGCTGATCCTAGTAGTGAGGTGCCAACCTGGAGCACTGGTCATTTTCCCTGCCTCTTCTGCCTGTATCTGACCACTCGCATGTTGGGTCATCAGTCACGTAGCCACAGGATGAGTTGAATGAAATGGACCACTTTTTTGTTCTCCCGGATAGTTTGTTTTATTTCAGAGTTAGTTTGTTAAAGCTGACACAAAATGGTGGGACAATGTATGGAGAGGGCATTCTGCCACTAAGTAGTTTAGGTATAACATCATGCTGCATCCTGATTGAGTCATTGAGGCTTCTTCTTTTGTTGCTCACGACAAAGGACTTTCAGTCCATTCAGAAGTGAAAGATACCTTTCTCAAGGTTCTTTGAATTGCATACATTCGAACAACTAGATTGTAGATAATTACACAAGGTAAATAAATGCCAATCAAACATCTTCACAGTAAACAACTTTTGTTATGTTTTTGGTTTTTTTCTGATGAATTACTGTTTTGTTGCTAGAAGGTCCTCACAGCAGATTTTTGCTGAAGAAAATTGATTAGGACCTTGTTCTTCACTTCTTTTTGTTTGGATATTTAGTCCTCTTTTATTTAGTTCTTCATCACCCATTGGAGTCATGCTCTGATACTCAGGCTTGTCTTTTAAGCTAAACACTGTTGGTCAGTTTCTTTGTCTCAGTGTTCATACTAATATATAAATCTAGATAGCATGCATAAATGCAAAATGAAGTTCTCATGCTGCTTAATACTTAATTCTGTGACATAAGATTTAGGTATTTTTATGATATTTCCTTGTTACAAGAGAACAAAACAGGTACAAGAAAACAAAACTGCCTTCAGTAATTCTTTCACTGATCAATGTTGTTGTCACCAATGAATTTGTATTATTGGAAAAGTTATGCTCATTTTTATTTCAATCCTTCCAGATAATTTCCAGATAGCTAAGTAAAGCCCCCTGGGAAAATGTTTTTGCAGGTACTGGGGTGCATCAGTGCTGGTCACTTTTTAAATATCACCTCCTAAGGGCACAGGAGCAAGCAAAGTAAGCAGACAAGGCAGAAGGCCACCTTGGCTGAATAGGGATCTTCTCTTGGAAATAAGATGGAAAAGGAAGCTATACGTCCAGCAGAAACAAGGTCAAGTGACGTGGGAAGAATTCAGAGATGCTGCTTGCTGTTCTAGGGAGAAAATTTGTGGAGCCAAAGCTTAACTGAAGCTGAAGGTGCCAGAAATGTGGGGGACAATAAAAACAAATATATTTTTTTTCAAATATATTAATGGCAATAGGCAGTATAGAAATATCATTGTCCTGTTACAGGATGAGGATGGTCACCTCACAAACAGGGACAAAGACGAGGCAGAGGTATTTAACACTTTCTTTGCCTCTGTTTCTGTTTTCAACATGGATGATGAACCAAGGGGGTCTCAGTGCCCTGAGCTGGAGGACCGTGGCTGTGAGAATGATCAACTCCCAGTCAACCCTGAAAATGTGTGGCATCTGCTGCTTTAGCTGGATCCCTGCAAATCTATGGGGCTGATGGGATTCATCCCAGAATGCTCAAAGATCTAGCTGATGTCATTGTAAACCCTCTCTTGATGAGTTTTGGGTGATCTCGGGAACCTGGAGAGGTCTCAGCTGACTGGAAGCTGGCAAATGTCCCGATTTTCAAGGAGCAGGACCCCAGAAACTACAAGCCTGTCAGTCTCACTTCAGTGCCTGGTAAAATCTTGGAAGAGATTATTCTGTGAGGTGTTGAAAAACACCTAAAAGACAGTGCAGTCACTGGTCACAACCAGCATGGCTTCATGAGAGGAAAGTCCTACTTGTTGAACCTGATTTCCCTCTGTGACAGGTAACTCAGCTAGCTGATCAAGGAAAGCCAGTAGATATAATCTTCTTGTGCTTTGGCAAAGCTTTCGATACTGTCTCTCAGAGGTTCCTTCTGGACAAAGTTTCCAGCACACAGCTGGATAAACACATCATGTGGTGGGTGAGCAATTGGCTCATGGGTCAAGCACAGAGGGTAATAGTGAATGAGGTAACATCACACTGGTGACCTGTCACCAGTGGGGTTCCACAGGGCTCCATCTCAGGCCCTGTGCTCTTCAACATCTTCATGAATGACTTGGATGCAGGACTAGAAGGAACATTAAGTTTGTTGACAGCACCAAATTGGAGGAGCTGTCGACTCCCTCAAGAATAGAAAGGCCTCTGCAAAGAGACCTTGACAAATTAGAGGACTGGGGTATCACCAAGCATATGAAGCTCAATGAGGGAAAGTGCAGGATTCTGTACCTGTGATGGGGCAACCCTGAATGTACATACAGACTGGGGAATGAGATGCTGGAGAGCAGTGCTGCAGGAAGGGACCTGGGGGTCCTGGTCAATGGCAAGTGGAATATGAGTCAGCAGTGCCCTGGCAGCCAGGAGGGTCAACCACATCCTGGGGGACACTAAGCAAAGCATTACCAGCTGGTCAAGGGAGGGGATTATCCCACTCTGCTCTCCACTGGTACAGCCTCACCCGCAATGTTGGGGCATTACAATATCAGAAAGATCTGAAGCCATTAGAGAGAGTCCAAAGGAGGGCAATGAAGGTGGTGAAGGGCCTTGAGGGGAAGCTGTATGAGGAGTGGCTGAAGTTGCTTGGTCTGTTCAGCCTGGAGATGAGGAGACTAAGGGGGAGACCTCATTGCAGTCTACAACTCCCTCATGAGGGGAAGAGAAAGGGCAGGCATTGATGTCTTCTCTGTGGTGACCACTGACAGGACTCGAGGAAACAGCATGAAGCTGTGTCAGGGGACGTTTTAGGTTAGATATCAGGAAAAGGTTTTTCACTCAAGGGTGGTTGAGCACTGGAGTAGGCTCCCCAGGGAAGTGATCACAGCACCAAGAATGTTTGAGTTCAAGAAGCATTTGGACAATGCTTTCAGGTTCATGGTGTGATTCTTGGTCTGCCATGTGCAGGGCCAGGAATTGGACCTGATGATCCTGATGGATCTCTTACGGCTCAGCATATTCTGTGATTCTAAGTCTTTCTTAGCTGTCTACATTGAAGACTTGTTCTTAATGTAGAAATATATTGTATGTGAGCCCTGATGTCCTGGTATTGTCAGTTTTTCAGACTCCTTTTTGACAGACTTGTTGATACTGAGAAATTATTTAGTAAACTGACTTTAAGGCATAAATTTAGTCTATTTGTTAGAACTGATTACTTTGTTTCAGCACACTGTTTGGTAATCATGTGTTGAATTTAATTTTTTGTCCAACAAATATAAACTGATGAAAGTATACCACTGGGAGGAAGGGAAAAATAAAAGGAAAGCAAAGTGTTGGTCACCTAGTAAGTTGAGAAAACAGCCAAAGTACCACAGTGACCTTATTTTTATGATATGAGCTATTATTTAAGCACCTAAGCATCTGATCTGCTTTTGGCAACCTTTATAATTCTAAAAAATAGAACATTAATTAAATTTCTTTACACTGTTAGTAGGTGGAATATAATTTCATTCTCACTTCATCCTCTACTTTCTGCTCTCTGTTCCTGCTGTCTCGCCAATACTGAACCACACTGCATTAGTACAAGTTGTGTTGGTTTGATGGGTTTGGGGTTTTGGGTGGTGTTTCGGTTTGGTTTGGTTTTTTGGTTAATTGAATGAGGTTTTTGTTTGTTTGTTTGTTTTTAATTTGTTTTGTATTTTCTTGACTGTAGATTGACTCTGCCTCATATTCTCAGGGTTTGTGCTTACCACCTTAATGAATAAAGTGTAACTAGATGATCAAGACTCCTTGATAGTTGATTGTATACTGTCCATTACCCAGTTTGCCCAGCGTTCTTTTAAGTTTTCAGTCTCTCTGACACCTTACATGCAGCTCTTTATCTTTCTGATGGCTAGAAGTATAGAAGATACAGCTGACTTTTACATTAGGTAAATCAAAAATTTAGTGTGTAATTTTTTTTCTATAATCACATACAATACCAATATAAATATATTTAAGAACACTAAAACTGTTTATTTTTTTTCTTAGTGCCTGAAAAATATGTACTAAGTATGCAATTCATAAATATTTTTAATAATAAAATTACATTTGGATTCCACTGTTCTAGAGTTCTTATAAGTGTCTTGTATATAACACTACGATACTGTATCCCTTTAGTTTCCTCAATGTAGCAGGGGTCACTTAATGAAAGTATTATAATCCAAATAAGAAAAAGTCACTGAAAAGCCATTGTAGAAATAAGAACTGCTTGTTTTTTCTTGTAAAATATGTAAAATTATGCTAACAACGGAAAAGCATGGAACGTGAAGGATTTTCCTGAATCACTTAATTTGTTCTGTGAAAAAAAAAATAAAGTCAAGATAATACTTTAAACTCTAAGTCTTAATTTCATTATCTAATTTGTAGGATTTTTTCCTCAATAAATTATGAAAATTTGTAGTCTAAGTGTTCATTGTGTGACATTTTTCCCCAAAGCCTAGTAAGTTCTTGCTCTGTTTTCCATCTCTTTTTCTTTAGTCATACATAGGCCTTTTCACACCCCATTTACACTACAATTACCTTTTTGTTTTGTTTTGTTTGTTTTTACTGTATGAACGAAATAAAGATCATAGCGTTCCCTATATATGTTATGTAGTTTCACCTATATATGTTATGGTCTTATCTGATTACTCTCAAAACAAGCTAGAATTCATATGAACTCTTTCCTTACAGTATTTCTAATTACTTAAAAAATGTAATTATGAAGTGAAGTTTGTAGTTTAGATTAGTTTCCTCTTCCTGTATCTTGCACTGTATTTCTTCCTAAAGATGTAAGAAAGAAAAAATTATTTTTAAGGCATAAGTATTATACATATTCCCAGCTTTTCTGTAATTTGTTCTGTTTTGTGGAGACTGAAAATCCACTTTGCAGCTTTCCTCAACTCATTCCTCCAGGAACGAATGAGCTGAGGAAAGAAAATAGCAAAGAATCTTGGATTACAGTTAATTCATTCTGGCAGACATTTGAGAGCTCAGATTTGATAACCTTGTGTCTTGTCACAGAGCTCCAAGAGCTTCTACACGTGTTGACTTACCTTAAACAATCATTCAGGTGTTGCTTATACCTGTCCCCTCTTGCAGGTAAGTGAAGACTCCTGTGAGTTTTCTGAACATATTTGAACCTCTCTCCAGCAAAGAGCAATTGAAACTCACTAAATGGCAAATGCTTACAGCTGACTCTCTAAACTGAAGAAGACTTTTGCCTATATGTTTTACAGAGGTTTTAAACCTATCCCAGTGTCTTTATTTATGACAGGCAAATATGTCCTTGAAGGATTGGGTGCCATTTCTTTATGGCTTTTAAGCCTTGGCGGCCTTGACACCACATTGTGGTCTTTTCATCTTGTGGGTCAAGCAGGAAATCTTTCCCATTGAATAATTAGGTAGATGCAGTAGATAAATGTGTGTTGGTTGGGCCTTTTATCTAGCTTTTCTCCTCACTGACTACACTAAAAACAAGGCTGTTAAAAGAGAATGGAACAGTGTACTTGATCAGTTCTAAGATTCCTGTAGAAAAAATGTCCCTGAATATTGCATCAGAGAAGAACTTGATGTCTTTAATTCTTTGGCTTCTTTACTGTTAGGAAGATCTCTCAATTAATTTTACAGTTCATAATAACTCAGTACTCAATTACTTAATGAAGGCTGAGTACTTTGGACTACTCTTCTTCCTGAGTGATGGTGGATATTGAAATTCATCTAAAACATTATTAGTATGAATTTAGTTTCCACAAAAGGATATCATTTGGCTGTATGTAAGCATTTGAGGTATATGCAAAGCATTTGAGATATATGCAATAATTTTGTTGGGATGTGCTTTATTTTTCATCTCATCAGTATGTGGTGATTTCATTTGCCTCTGTCCTGCCAGGCTGAAAAATTGCTTTTCATACTCCATCTTAAACTTTTTTTCCATTACCAGAGACTTTTTGTACTTACTGGAATTATTGCCTCAAATTCCATGATGTCTTTTGCAGAGCATCATCATACATACCTTACACACAATTAACCTTCGGGTTCTGTCAGGATAATTCTTTATGTAATTTAATTATTTTCCCAACCTTCTTTTAAGGGGCATTATTTAGAGTCAAGCATTGTGGAAACCACTTACCCTGTTAAACTGCTAGTAAGTGTTTTTCTTTAGCACCTCTGTCCTCTGAGAAACTACATAGTTTTTCAGACTCTAGCTTGTATCCATGTTGGAATATAGACAGATGTTCACAATTTGACTGTTTCTCTGAAAGTTAGTCACCGTTAGTGGAAACATAATAATTGACATGGAAAGGTGGTTAAGGAACTGCATTTTATTTTTTCATAAACTAAAAGCAGGCAAATTTTAGTTGAGGAGGTAATTTATATTAAGTGGGCATAAAACTGGTTTTCTATTTTCTGTCTGTATTGTTAGGTGTTGCAAAATATGTTCGAGACTTCAACTTGAGCATTTCATATTCATCAGATTGTGAAATACTGTTGAAAATTGTCACCAGCTGTACAAATTGGATTAAGAACACATTCTTCTTGGAGTTTATAGTTGTTGAAAATAGCTGGGACAGTTTAAGCAGCAAACATGCAGCATTGTACTCAGCCCCTTGTTATTAATTGTAATTGCACACAATGATAAATCATTATTCAGAGACTGCATATGGGCTCCTTAGTTTGTTTATTTTAAAAGATACTGTTTCTCACTAAACACTTCCCTTTAAAGTGACATGCAGTTTTATTTTGAGATAGTATAGCTTAACCTGGTTTAAGTATTGGTTTTGATCCTGTTCTCATGTGATTAAAAGTTCTTGAGATTCTCATTTTGAGAATTCTGAAGTATTTTATGCTTGAATTTCTCTGCATTGCGTGTGTTGAGATTGAATATGTTGAGTAAGTAAAAGAAGTTTGTTGTGTAAAAATGTCTGGACTGTTCTTCCCATCTCTGTTTTCCTGTTTCCTTCACATTTCAGTGTTCTGAGTTTGTCCACATTTTATAGATTAATTCAAAGGATTTTAATTAAAGAGGAAATTGGAGGAATTGGTGTAGTATTCCTGACTGGTTGCTTTCTAGGCAAGAGAGATGTGATACTCTTGGCTTGGTATTGCAGAAGAGAACCTATGACAAATGTAATCTGTAGTGGGCTATGTGTGTATGACACCAGACTTTACTCCTCTTTATGCATACAGGACATGTTGAATAGACACATTCTTTAATGCACTGAAGTTTCCTTGTACAGGGATGGTTAGTATCTGGAATGCTTGAGGGTTTTTTTCCATGTTTGATGACCTGCATTATCAATAATAATATCTGCAAAAAAGAAATCTTCTATAATGTAAGAACTAAAAGAAGCAGCTGACTCTGAAGGCATGCTTTTTTTTCAGAAAAGTGATTTGTTTTTTCTCAGAAGTGTTAGAGCATAGGGAATTACTCTTTTGGTTTTTTGTGTGTTTTTGGGCTAGGAGCTTGGGGGAGTTGGTTTGTTTGGGTTTTGTGTTTGGTTTTTTGTTTTGTTTGTTTGGTTTGGTTTGGTTTTGGTTGTTGAAGAGCTCTTTGCCAAAGGGAAGTTCCCTTTGAGAGAGTTGCTTAATAAGAAAACAATAAATATGTGATGGCTATGTGGGGGGGGTTCCATGTTTTATGCATTTATTGTGCATGTCACATGTTGAACATCAAACATGATAGGATTCTCTAACTTTATAACTTGAGACATGCTGTTATACAGGAGGATATCAGGGGCTATCTCATTGCTCAGAAAGATTGTGAAGCCCATTTATCGGTGGTTGTTTCTCTTTATCATGTTGTGGTGTTTTTTTAGTGGGTGTTGTTTGTTCACGCAGGGGTTTTCTTCGTGTTTTCTGTAATACCTAATTGGAAATGTTATTTCTGACTTATTACTAAAAATCTTGAGAGCTTATTTCGTAAAGGTTCATGTTGATAAAGTATTTTGCTGAAAAGGTTTATATAGTTATGTACTAGTATCTGGTTTCCTTTTTGAATTTGTTCTTGGTGTTCATCTGTTTTCCCATGTGGGCATTTTTGTTCTCTCCTTAGACTGTGTTTGCTCATATAGGACTTTCCCTGTGGGTCCAATGGCATATAGGAGCAAATGAAAGGAGTTGTGTTTAGCTATTGCAGTAATTTTTGTTCCTTTCCTGACAGAGCTCTTGCAGTGGTGTTTCAATGTAGCTCTGCTGATGAGCATTCTTGAGTGCTAGGATGGAAAGTAAAATTTTACGAGATACTGGATACAGACTTGTAAGATTTCTCTTCTTGCTTGCATTCCTTCTTGGCCCATTCCAGTCCCACTTCTTTTGCCTGTACACATAGTCAGCCTCCTTTTGATGTCAGACACACATCAGGTTGTGTCAGCAATCATCGCTGCTGGGTGTTTCGAAGTCCAGCCTTTGGAAATTGCATCATAAATCGTAGAGTTTTATCACTGTCTGGGGAGAGAAGTTGAGTCCCCAGTGACAGAGCTGAATCTCCCACAAGCCCAGGCCAGTTAAAGGAGGGAGCTACTCAACAAAGGTTCATCACTCAACCTGGAAATGGACTTCCCCCTCTATCAAGGTGGGAAGGGAAGTACTGCGAATGTGAGTAAATTGGTGCTGGAGAGGGGTTATTATGCAGTGTTTTTACTTTTCTTACACATGGAAAATTTTGGGTTTGTTCTTTTTTTTTTTTTTTACTTTGTTCCTAACTTATTGCCTCATTCTGTGTAGATACAAAAATTGTTGAAGATGGAATATTACAGATTTAGAATAACAGAATTGTTTGAGTTGGCAAAGACCTTTAGCGTCACCCGGTCAAACCATTTAGCAGCACTACCAAGTCCACCGCTAAACCGTATCACTAAGTTCCACGTCTACACATTTTTTAAATACTTTCAGGGAGGGTGACTCAACCACTTACCTGCACAGCCTGCTCCAAGGCTTGGCCTCCCTTTTTGTGAAGACATTTTCCTGGTATCCAACCTAAACCTCCGCTGGAACAACTTGAGGTCATTTCCTCTTGTACTATTGCTTGTTACTTGGGAGAGGAGACCAACCCCCACATTGCTACAACCTCTTTTCAGGTAGTTGTAGAGTGATAAGGTATCCCCTGACCCTCCTTTTCTCCAGGCTAAACAACCCCAGCTCCCTCAGCTGTTTCTCACAGGACTTATGCTCCAGACCCTTTCACCAGCTTCGTTACCCTTCTCAATGTTTTTCTTGTAGTGAGGGGCCCAAAAGTGAACACCAGATTCAAGGTGCAGCCTCACCAGTGCTGAGTAGAAGGAGATGATCAGTGCCCTAGTCCTGCTGGCCACATAATATCTGATCTGAGCCATGATACCACTGGCTTTCTTGGCCACCTGGGCACACTGCTGGCTCATCTTCAGCCAGATGTCAACCAGCACCACCAGGTCCTTTTCTGCCAAGCAGCTTTCCAGCCACTCTTCCCCCAGCCTGTAGTGCTGCATGGGGTTGTTGTGGCTGAAGTGCAGATCACAGCACTTCACCTTGTTGAACCTTATATAATTGGCCCCAGCCCATTGATCCATACTATCCAGATCCCTCTACAGAGCCTTCCTACCCTCGAGCAGATCAACACTCTCTCCCAACTCAACGTCATCTGCTAAGTGACTGATGGAACACCCTTGTCCAGATCACTCCTAAATATCCTAAGCATAAGTGACCCCAGTACTGAGCCCTGGGGAACACCACTTGTGACCAGCCACCAACTATTCTATCCTGGAGCACTATAAAGAGTTTCTAATGTTTTTAGGCATATTTTGCTCATCATCATTTTTTGAACCTATTACAGAACTTGCAGGGTTGCATGGTCTGGTTTCTTTTTGTTTCTTGAAGTCATGGTTATTAACCAAAAGGTGCAATTCGGCCTGCAGTTCCAGTGATACAGCAAATACTTCCCCCTCACCCCCTTTCACAGAAGAGTATGGTTTTGTTCACAAGTGCACTTAGTGCAAAGAAACTGAATTTTTTCCAAGTCTATGCAAATATTCTTTTTCGCTGTATACTTAGGATAGTCTGTATTACCAGCCTGTTGAAAACATTTCCACTTCCACTTTGTGGCTTTCTTCCTGAATTAAGTAAATCCAATCTGTCCATTGGGTGTTAAATTTGTATAGAATAACTCACTTTAGTGCATCGACTTTTCTTTTAGAAATTGATTGAAAATAAACCTTTAAATATTTATAGTTTGGTATTAGTACTGCTCAGTGAAGAAGGTTTTACTGATAAAAGGGATATGGTCTGAATGGTTTAAAAATGCATTTGTAAGGAATTTTTAAAATTCATTACTTTTTTTTCTGTATTGAGAACACAGTGTGAACTTGCAGGAAAGTATGTCTGTTTCAAGCACAAACCTCACAGGAAGAGTTGCATATTTATTTCAATATGTGCCACAGGGAGTGACTGCAAGTATGAATAACCTGTGCAATACCCTAAAGGGGAACCAATAAGCTAGTAACATGTCTGTGGGATAATCATGGCTCAGGTTTACATTATCCTAGTTTTATGAAAATGTAATTGAAAAGTTGTCTATTTAGAAAACAAATGAGTGCTTTGTTTCCACAGTTGAAGCAATGAAGCCCAAAGAAACATCTGATTCCAAGTTAACTGTTTTGTTGCTTTTAGTTGTCACAGATTAAGTACAGAATAATTTTCCTTGCCCATGCATTTATTTTCCATTTCATGAATTTTTTTTTCTGAAAAATCTACAGATTTTCTGTCACTTGCTATCTAATGGTTATTGCTTCACTCTAAAGTCAGGATGTGTATAGTTTTAACAGAATAATTTAAAAATTTTCTGGTCTTGAAGCTCAGCTGCTTTATATTTTCAGTAGAGGAAAAATGAGATCATTTTAATTAAAAGTAATAGTGTGTACTAATTTAATATCTTTAATTACTGTGTAATAAACCATTAATTGTTAAGTTGCTGGTCCTGAGGAATGCTTTGTAGAATTTTTCAAAAACTGGCCAAGAAAATGTGTAACTATTTGACTTCTGATGTTTGGTTAGTGAAAGTCAACAGAAAATATTTGTTATCAAAAATTCAGATGCTAAAGAAAAGACTGCTCATGGAAGGGTCATCTTGAAATTTGGAAAATGCAAAAGCAGCAGTTGTTATGGTATAGTTCGTGACACCTAGTTTTACACACCATAGTTAGGAACATATTTTCTTGTGGCCCCTGTGTGTTTGGTGGAGAAAAAGACATACCCTCATAAGGATCATTTCCTTTTTCTAGTTGTAAACAAGGGAAACAATGCGTATATGTTTGATTGTTTTTGCTGTTCTGTGGCTTTTTTTAATGATGTTACAGCAAGTTTGGTGTAACAAATTGTCAGTAACTGTTGTGTACAGCAAAATCTAATAGAATTTGAGAAACAGTAAAGGAGAGAAAGATGCCACTAGTATAGTAGATTAAAAAATTTTGTAAGTGGGTAGGAATTATCCTGGTTGCAACACAGAATGGCAACAAACAATAATTGTGTAGTTACAATTCATAGTCTCGGATGTTCTTAGTACATCATATAGTACCATACAGTAAGTCAATTGTTTCCCTTTAAGGACAATTAAATTTACAGTAAATTTCGTACAAGTTGCCGTAATACATTTGACGTTTCCATTTCTGTCACCAGTCTTACACAGTATAATATAACAGTTTATTGTAGTGAAACTAAAGCTAAAAACTTCAGCAAAGCTATTGATGGTTTTGATGTAAAAGTCAAATCAGAATTACATATGGAGGACTATAATATAGCATATATGAGTTTATATGCATCTGTATGGTACCTGTACTAATTATCTAATGCTTGTAATGTCCTATATATGTAGTGAGGTGCTTACTGGGTCATGATTTTCAAGTAACAGAAGAATTTGTATACCCTATAAATCCTTTACAATTTTTTATCCTGCATATCCTTTACAGACAGAAGATAATGCATTAATAGGGCTATGAGTTTATATTAATGATCTGATGTCAGTGAAGGATCAGCTGTGTGCAGGTCTAGCAGTATAACCTTGGTCCTCTCATTCATAATTTAACTCAGAAATTTGAATGCCCACAGGCCCACTCTAATATAGATGTGTACTGTGGAAAAAAACCCTTAAATTGTGAGCATCTGCAGGCTTACGAAGATTACTCTGGGAGATTACTCTGTGACAGGAAATGATATTGTAAATAACAAACCTAACTTGCCAAGAAAATTGATCAAGAACAAATATGTTGAATAATTCTGTGACAGATACCTCAAAAAGGCTTTTGTCACAAAGTCAGTACTTGGTTAAGAACCTTGAAAAATCTACTTCAGTCGTAATTTCCCTTTAACTTTGAATTTTTACACCTCATTTGATAGTAGTTTTTGAAATTATGGCCCAAAGCCACTCTAAGATTATGTAACTTAAAACTGATTTTTTTTTTTTTATCCCCCACAAAATCCTTCTTCATTCTTAATTAGTCTGGAGTACAAAGAATCCAGATAAAGTAAAAGTTTAAGGAAATATGGTAGACACTTCAGCCAATTATTTTTTTTCCTTGCACATATAGGATATATAATATATTGCATATAAAACAATTACATTGAGCTATTTCTAGGACTTGTGAATTTCTCATTATGGACATAGTATAGTTTTTCTCTTTGTTTTCATTTTTTGCTACATCTGGAATATCTTGCAGTCTGTTTTCAATTGATACAAGCATGGGTAAGTAGAAAATGCAGACACCAGGAAAGTACTCAAGGAGATAGATGAACACTGGATGACTAGGCAAAAGAGGCAAATTTTAAGAAAGGAATTCAACCAGCAAAATAAGAGATCACTTGTGTGTTAACAGCAGGAGGCTGCTGTTGGCAGCATAGTGGACAATGCAAAGAGGCATTACATCTGGATCAGGAAATAGAATTTGAAATGGTTATGGAAGAAAAGGTCACTTTGCAAGTTCCCCATGCATTGAGTGTGTGGGTGGAGTTCAAACTACAGCTTAAACTGGAACAGTGGTTTGACACTACTGAAATGGAAAATGTCTTCTGCTTTCTTTGCCTTCTGTCTCTTCTTTGTCCCACAGTCCCTGGCCCTACTCTGCTTCTTCATGCCTCCTTGCTCAGGCTTGAGTGCTCATCTCTTAATAGCCCACAGAGAGCTATAATTGAAAAGCTTTAACAGAAGGGCCCAGTGAATGGAGCAGAATTTTCCATTTGTAAGCAGCAATAGACAGAGGTAACTAGTTTGTAAGTGGCAGAGTGCAGGAGCTGCTCATCTGTGACTTGCAACTGCATCCTAAATATATGTAAGCACAGCATTCAGCAAAGCTTTTCTGTCGATGCATAACTTCTGTCTGGCTCTTCATTGTAATCCACCTATTTGTTGTTCTCAGAAGTTACACAACAAGTGTTCACTGCAAGGTCTGTGTTTAGAAGAAGAGTTTCTAAACAGTTCTTTTGAATGCACTAAAAGAGGTCTTGCACCTGAAATGAAATGAGAAAGCTTTTAATGAAGTATACATTTACTCTGCTCTAATATTGTTAATTTTAAGAGTAAATTGGTTGTTAAAGTATTTTAGATGCTGGATTTAGAACTATATTCTGCAGCTTTGAAATCCATCAATTTTTTTATGTGAAAGCAAGCTGGTAGTCACTTGGCAGGACTGAAGTTACTTGCGAGATTCACTAAGCTCAGCTAATCAAGTATGGTGGTGGTGGTACAAGCTCTTCAGAATATACGGGTCCAAAATAAAAGCACTGGGTGTGCATATATTCCCATGTCACCCTTGTTTAGTTCTTGCCTGTCTTATGAGATGGAACAAAAAATCAAAAATAACAGCAGATCTTTATGGCAGAATATTGAGTGGAAGCTGAAATTCTCAATGGCTTATGCTTCCCTGTTCTCTCTTTTTTAAATACCTAAAGAATGCTGACATGCTCCACCCTCTCATGTCACTCTAACCCCATTACTGCAGAAATTTATTTTTGAATTTCATTGCTTGCATTGGGAACCTTTCCCTACTTTTTCCAATGGGTCTGCCAGTTTTTGCTGTCTTTTGCAGTTGTGATTAGTGCTATCATTTGATCTAAGGGTTCATAGTCCTAGGTGGGCATTGTCTAAGTACTAGAATCCCAAGTCCTGGATCCTAGAGTATTGGATAATGAATAATAAGCTGAAGTATGGAGATAAAATTTATAAGTTTTTGGAGCAGTGTACTAATATAAAATCTCTACTGGTAATAGAAGAAGAATGAAAATGCTCTGAGATGTGTGACGACCTTTGCTTTATAAAATTAATCTAGATTTTATACGGATAAGAATAATTTAGAATGAGTCACAAGCAACTGATACATTGAAAGCAAACAGTAAGGGAAATTGGAAAAGTAGAGTTGGTAGCAAGATGTGTGACCTAACTGAATGCAGTTATAATGGAAGAAATGTAGACAGATGAAGTTTTTGGTTGAAGAACAGAAAAAACAAAGAATTGTACATAAGAGATACTAAGTGCAAAGAGGGGATGTTGTTCAAGAAGAGGGATGGCAGTTTTTAGTGTGGGGTGGAGAGATTTTAAAGTAAAATGAGATAAAAATCCTTACAATAGAATTAGGATTTCTTCAAGGAAATAAGGAATTTCCTTAAAATAGAAATAAGGATTAATAGGCTGGGCCTGTTTTGCATGGAGAAGACTGAGAGTGTAGTCTTAGTAATAATATATAAGTATCTGAAGGGAGGGTGCCAAGAAGATGGAGCCAAACTCTTCTTGGTAGTGCCAACCAGTACGACGAGAGGCAATGGGCAGAAACTGATGCACAGGAAGTTCCACCTGAAAATGAGGAAGAACTTCCTTAGTGTGCAGGTGACCATGCACTAGAACAGGTTTCCCAGAGAAGTTGTAGAGTCTCCCTCACTGGAGATATTCAAGAACTGTCTGAACACAATGCTGTGCAATCCTGGTCTAGGATGGCCCTGCTTGAGCAGGAGGTTGGACCAGATGACCCACTGTAGTCCCTTCGAAACTTATCCATTCTTTGATTCTGTGGAAATGAAATGGCAGTAGAGGGTTAAATATCAGCAGTGGTGGATTGAGGGCCGGTGATTAAGAAATGGTGACAGAAAAGAAATTCAATTACTTGTAAAGCAAGAAATGTTTAATAAAGATATGACTTGGCAAATTGTTATTTTGGAGAATATTAGATCCATTTAGGATTAAATGTGAATTAATCCAAGGTAAGACCCAAGAAACAAATGACAATGTGTCATCTGACGTGAAGATGGCAGACTTGAACAAGACATGGTGTAACTGTGTGTGGAGCCACTGAGTGTAGAGTTGAAAGGTGTTCCGTTACTCATTCATTATTATAATTTCCTTCATTTGTCACTGTCATTTCATTCAGAACTTCAAGAAAGTGAATGTAATTTCACATTTCACTCTTGCCTATTGCAGTAAAAATACTTGATTTGGAATACAAGCATCTGAAGCTTTTCATTTTATGTGTAAAGACAACTATACCAAAATAGAAATGTATAAGACAAATTCTCATTTTAATTTGATTTTACTGAGTTCAAAGGATCCACAACATTGACTTCGAGATTTGATGAAGATTTGCTGCTCTAGAAATTTACTCTGATATGCTTGTCCTCAGAAAGAGGTTGGCTATTACAGGTGAGGTGCAATACACTTCACTATTTAATTTCTGTGCTTTTTGAACAAAGACTACCAAGTGTCCAAAGAAAAGATTCATGTCTGATTTGCTACAGTCTCTTAAGAACACCAGTATACATCGCTAAATTTTCAGTCATGTATATATGCCATTTAGTTTTCAAGTTTTGGAGAAATCCAGATACTAAGGACAAGAAAGTTCCCCAGTTTTTTCTTGAAGAATGACTGCTCTTATGTTCGACTGAAGCTTTGAGATAGAATTTTTAAAAGGCTTGCAGTTGCATCTTTCTTTTGGCAATAGAAATTATTTTCAGCTATTCATGTTTCTTAGAGTATGCTGAAAGAGCTAAAGGTATTTAGACCAGTCATCTAGCTTACTATTTTAACATTTTGATCTTAGTGCAGCTTGCATTGTCAGTGACAGGAGATTACCTCATATACTAAGTTGAGTGTTTGTACTAGAGCTAGTAGTATTGCAAACTATATTAGACATCTGCTTCTCTCGTGGGTTTTTGGGTTTTTTTTGTTTGTTTTTTTTGATAATCAGTGTCTCTGAACTTCTTTATGTGAGGGAATTGATAGTGCTAGAAGTGGTAAAAGTACATTGAGAAAACTAAATCTTATGGCAGAATTCTGCTTTTCAGCCTTTGGCTACAGTGAAAATAAAAGAGATAAATCATTTATACTGTATTCAGTTGTGTTAAAAATCTGTTTTCTTCTATAGAAAGACTCTCTGTAGTAAGGCTTAATCTGGAAATATAGCTGTGACCACAGATGTGCCCTGTAAATAGGAGACCTTACCATGAGGAATGTGGTTGTCTGTAACTGTTATTTCAAAAATGCATGTTGATTGATATTGAAGCTAATTCAGAAAGAGGGCTTTCTTGAGTAAGATCTGACTTTTCACAACAGAAGGAAACTTAGGCTGTAGGTTTTTCCTTTCTGTCACTTAGAGTGAAATATTTTACTGCTCTGACTTGCTTATTCTGTTATGTGCATGCTGCACTCTAAGGCAGTTGCTGGGTGTTGGAATTGTTGATGAACTTTTAATGAATCATTCAGTGCTCTTGCTTTGTGCTGCTCTATGTTCCTATGATGTGAATGAAAGGGATTAAGAGTTACATACTCAGTACTTTTTCCCAAAAGCAAATTTCTTCCAGCATGTTCCCACTAGACCTGGTGTCTGCTACAGTGTAGTGTTAAGATATTAAAGAAATGAAAATATAACTGTTTTTCTGAGACACCGTTTGACAATCATACTCATTTTCAGGAACTCCTTTATTTTTCAGCCTGTATTTTTTTTTCTTCTGTTTATGTATGTTATATGTTATAAACTCTTAAGTTCTTAACATTTTTCTCTATCTTTAATGTGCACCACCTTCAAATATTCCACCTGATGGATATTTATCCACTCAGTATTTCTTGACCAAAGTAACTATGTAGTTATTTTATTCTCCTTTGTAAGTCATTCTTCAGTATCTTGATTATTTTGGGGTTTTGGTTGTTTGGTTGTTTTTTTCCTCCTCTGCATTCTATGTAATTTGTCAATATCTTTCTGGTACGGAGATGCCTAGGAGTGAATGCAGTATTGCAAATATGTAATTACCTCTCCTGTCATTATTCAGGGGGTATATTTATTATTGCAATGTATAGAAAATTCTTCTCTAAATTGTTCACTATACTTGTAGGCTTTTTTCATTATTATTGCATCATAGATTTCTATCTGCTGTTTTCAGATCTATGTTTCTAGCATGTATATTGCCAGATGCTGTTTCTTGTATTTCCATTTCCTAATTCTTTTATTTAATTCCACACACATTTGTGAACTCCTGAAAGCTTTCTCTTGCTCTGGCAGGTTATCAAGGTTACTTTGCTTCTTGAGTTTGTTGCCTGTATGACTCTTGGAAAATAATTTTTCTTTAATATGTATGATTTCTTTTTCCCCTCATATATTTAATAACTTCTGCTGCTGCCCTGGGGGATTGAGTTTTGAGATTTTCCAGCTTGTTTTTGTTAGCTTTCCTGGTTTTGAAAAACCCACTCCCATATCTCACTTATTTCATTAAGTGGTCCTCAACACGGAAGCAGCAGTTGCTGTGTGTGCTTGGATTCATCCATACATGTGTATATGTGTGGATGTGTGTATGCATATAACGACTCACATATAATGCATTTCCCAGCTCTTCTGTTTAAAACAATGCTATTTACCTGCAGGAGGACGAAGAAGAAACATATGAGCAAACTCTAGAATTCCGCAGAGGAGGTGATGGTCAGCCGAGACGGTCCACACGACCTACTCAACAATTTTATCAACCCCCCAGAGCTAGAAACTGATGAATAAGGAAAAAAAGGTAAATGTAAGATATTGGCATTTTCTTTATGTGTTTAGATTTCAAGAAAAGCAGGTCTGGATTTTCTCTACCTTTTTTTTTAGGGATATTGGTATATTTATTATAGAAGTAGGATATCTCTTTTCTCTGGATTTTATGGTTTACAAAGAGACTAAATATACCTGTAGGAAGAGGGAGGGCAATAAAAACATTTCAATAAATAGTTTTGCTTTATGTCAAGACTCATGGCAGCTCAGCAAGCTTTTGCCTGATACTTTTTCACCTGAGAGCAGCAGCAAGATTCTCTCATTCACATACGTTGGACCAGCTGCTTTAATGAAATAAGTGGCTGCAGTCCCTGCTCAACTCAGGACTGTCTATCTCTGTCCAAGATCCCATATTCTACTTTTTATGAGCCATTTTTGGGAATAAATGTCCTTTCTGTTGTTTTGCTTGCATGAGAAGGAGAATTTGCAATGCTAAAATATAAAATCTGTGAGTTCACTACTGAATGAGGAGGTACAAGGCCAAAGAATTTTTATCATACTCTGAATCTTGAGGATATACTTGCATCTATACTTTATTAATTACCAGAAATTAAGGGATTATATATCATCCTCAGAAAATATACCTGATACATACATTCAGAAATTTTAAAAGGCCAGCCAGATAAAGCAGTTACAATTACTTTACTAAATAAATCACGTAAACTATACTGCTTTCGTTTTACTTGTTGATTTTCTAAATCCTTAATTTGCAAAGGATTGTATCTTGAATAAAGACAGCTTTGATAAGCCACATGCTATTTGATGTACATCCACAATGTTTCTTTGTCTTGAATATGGCTATTTTTTTTTTTACTTTCTAGCCAGTTTATTTTTACTGATGTCTTTTTTATTCCTTTCCTTCCTACAGTCCTCCACATTCTATTGGTTTAACAGGTGTTGCTTATCTCTGCACCTTTTGATATTTCTGATGTGCAATAACATGATTCTTCTTTTTTGATTATATGCTCAAATACTTTTTTCATTTGGGGCAGTACTGGCAGTGTATGAGCATGCTTTATTTCTGGCTCTTGCCAAGGTGATATTTTTTCTATTTTTGCCTATATAATTTGATTTTCTATTTTAAGTAAGCGTATCATCAATATCAATAAACACGTCAGAGACAGTGTAAAACATGTGTAAGTATTCTTCTCAAGAATGCCAAGCCAGTGGAAGGATTAAAAAAAAAGGTTTATTTCAGATACAAGGACCTCTTCTTAATGATGCTGCACATGCTGGGCCCCCACAGGGAAAAGGCAATGCCCTGCTTTCTCCAAGGCTTTTTGTATCATCTCTCTCTCCTCCCCCACCCTCTCTGGCCTGATGAGGCCTTGTACATTTCTGCAAATGTGTTCACTCTCTGCATAGAAGGGAAAGAGATAGCTTGCTTACAGATTTTCACTGCAACTTTCTCTGAAATGCAGAAGGAAGGAAAACAAAAAACATCTAACCCATTTGAGAAGGCGTTTTACAGTCTTCCTAAGTGAAATTGATGTCTAGCTTTCCATCACAAATTCTTCTGAATTGTACCAATCCCTACAGATAGTTTGTGCAGAAATCATCTGAGTAGAGTTTTGATTGGCACAGTTGGCTCCAAGGAGTGTCAGTGTGATCAGTTGAATGAGACGTGTAGTGTACACAGCAGTCAAAATCAGGGAATTTTTTTACCTTTAGGTAATATTTTTGTTATTTCTCTAATTTTACAATATAAATCTGGAAAACTGTGCTTAGCTTTGGTCAGTTATGAGGGACCAAGGAGAATGATAGTAACTCCGGTATCTTAAGAAGAGTGAATGAATTGTTGGCAAGTAAGGAACGGTCTTTCTAAGGTACAGGTGGTTGTTCCTTGGAGGTGTTTTAAAGATTCTAATGGGATCTTGATTTAAATTGACAGCAGACATGGTATCAAAACCTACCTACTACAGAAAATAAACCATTGCAGCCTTTCCCTTCTACTGAGCTTCTTCAAAAACAAGTGGTTGATGTAATCAGTTCTTCCCTGATTTTAAATGTATGCAGAAAAGTCAAACACAGTCCTTTTCTAAATTGCTTTCAGTTTACCTGGACTTGTACAACAACAATGTAGCTTTAATGTCTTGACATGTAAAAGTTCAGGAATATTGAATGTCAGTTCTTAGAAGTGGGTTTCTCTATGGATTTTGCCTCCTTTTTATTCTTTAGAGCTTTTGAGAGCATGGCATATTGTTCTTATTCCAAGTTTTTGATAACCTGTTAAATGACGACAAGATTTATCAGGGGAAGTTTTAAGGGATCCAGTAAGACATAATTTTACCACAACTTTCCTCTGAGGAATACTTTACCTCTTCAATAGATCATTGATTAATGACACCTTTACTAACTGAAAGGGAGTATCTCTCTATTATATAAAGTAACTTAATGTCTTTTTCCTGAAGAGAGATGGAGAACTCGTGATGATTATTATTTTATATTATAAATTGATAAATTCGGTAGAATTTTAGTGTTGTAGTTCATCACATTTAAAATTCCAAGGTGTCTTGTTCTCAAAGGCAACTTAGACAATACTAAAACTGAAGTTTGCTGGCCATATTTTGTTGAGTATTTAGAGATGTATCAAAGGTGAAGCATAAGGTCCGTACAGTAGATGCATCACTTTATACCCAAAATCTCTTAAGTCTACCTATGTAATCTTACCTCACTTGACAGGAAGGATTTATTAGCAGTGGTGCAGCAGTGAAGTGATGAAGCTGTACTGCCTCCTGGATTATTGTTCAGCACACTCATCCGGATGTTGAATTTGCACATGCGAGTCTTGAATTAGTATTACCAAATAATCAGTTAAAAAAACAGCAGTGTAATGGGGTTTTAAGTGTGAGAAAGTTTAAGTTTTTAAAATTCTGAGATTTTTTTAGAAGTGGAGTTTGGATCCATGTGGCTGTTCTGTCTGGGGAAGAGAAATCTGCAGAGGGCCCTTAATGTGGCATTTTGGTACTTAAAAGGGGGCTTATAAAAAAGATTGAGGCAGAGACTTTGTAGTAGGGCCTTTTGTGATAGGATATTGGTGGTGGTTTTAAACTAAAAGAGGGTAAATTCAAACTAGATTCAAGGCAGAAAATTGTTTTGATGAGAATGGTGAAACAGTGGAATAGGTTCCCCAGAGAGCTAGTGGATGCTCCATCCTTGGAAACATTCAAAGTCAGGCTGGAAGGCGCTCTGAGCAACCCGGTATAGTTAAAGATGTCCATGGTCATTACAGGGAGGTTGGACTAGATGACTTTTAGAGGTCCCTTCCAACCCAAACTATTCTATGATTCTAACCTTCTGAAGAGGTGTTTGCCACAATGTTACAGGCTTTGGGTATTAAGAACAATTGCTGCAAACTTGCAGGAGGTCTTGACCTGGTAATTTTTGTGACGACAGAGAATGCGAGTAGACATGTTAAGGTGAAATAACAGAAGTATGGGGTAGTCGGTATCTCACTGTGGTTACAGTTGACCTATAAATTATCCTTTTGTGAGTGGAGATAAACTATCCTTAGTGTGAGGTGGAGAATGCTAACTCAGAATTTTATCAGAGGGAATTTTGTGCGGGTGTGAGTCAAATACTAGCTTTAACAGGTCTGTAAAATAAGGTATTCCTCCTAGAGAGTCAAGATATAAGAATTAAAATCTAACAATAATAAAAATACATCCTGAGGTTATACTTTCTGTATAGAATGTCATGATAGTCTGAAAATGAAGAGGAATAAGTAATCAGAAATGAATGTTTTGAAGGATTGTGGCTTTTGGAGGAGCTTGAAAGAACCTATGAGTGGGGACCTGTGAGTGCTTGGTCATTATATGTTTCTTGGGTCTTCCTTTGCTCCTTGACAGAATTACTTTACACCTTGTCACACTTGCTATAAAATCTGTATTGAAGTCCTTAACAATGGAGAAACTGTGTTTTTGTGAGGGAGAAGTCATTACCAGAAAGTGTTCTTTGTACTAGACCAGTGATATTTTATTGCACTGAAGTGCAGCCTTCTGATTTATTCTTTTAGAGACTTCTGTCTCTAAGTACAGAAAAGCATATATCCAGTCTTTTGGAAGAAGAAAATGAAGTAACAGTAAAATGTGTGTTGCACAAAGAGCCCAGGGATGGGGGGGGGGGTGGTTTCTTGAATGCCATTATTTTTTTATCCTTATCTTATGTATTTTATCTTTTTCATTTAGAAACTTTCTCGGAGTCGGGGGAAATTCACCGGCAGTTCCCAACTTGCTGAAGACTTCTAGAAGAAATTCTGGCTTTTTTCCAGGCAGCAGGATGGAACAAAGAAAGCTCGTGTGAGCAGAATGAATTTGGACCTGACACCACAAGAGACTTTTTTAAAGTTCTTAGTTAAATGAAGCTGAATACTTTTTACACGTGAAAGAGGCAAATTGTCATTGCTGCCATCAATAAAACCACGGTGCACTATTCTATTCTTTGCCTTGTATTCTTTTTACTGAGCCTCCATTGTTAGTTAACATAATAATGTATCATGATTTTTATTAATTTTGAACTGGTTTTGGTTCTAATATTGCTTCTAGTAAAGTAAAATTAAAACTTATATTTTCTCAAAAGATGACAGGATTGGGCATTTAATTTAGATTTTTGGCTAGCATTAGTAAACATTTTAAAAATGTTTTGGCTAATTATTGTACAGTAAAATTCTGAATAGGTTTTGACTGGGTTTTCTGTGGTTTTTTTTTTCCAAAGTTGCTGAAGGCCAAATTACAGATTTGCCTATTATGTTTTTCATGTGACCAGAGGGTCAAAGGGGAGAAAAGAAAAAAACATCAGTTTCAATAGTCTTTTTCTAAATAATTTTAGGTAAGCATTTTATTTTTAGGAATATTTATATTACAGAAATAGAAACATTTCTAAGAGGTACAGAAAAATCATTTAAACAAAAAATGCCTAAAGATGCACGACCATGTTAAGCATAACTGTGTATACATGCACACATATGCAATAGTAGGTACTTTCTTGCAGCTTTAAACTCTGCTTTTATTGCTTCATATTACTAGAATTTTTCTGTTGTCATTGATGCTTGAAAGAATCTTATGTCAAGCTACTTTTCATTCTAAGCTGTATCTTTGAATCTTATGTGATTATGACAAATAGTTGAAATTTCACTATATCTGAGAAGCACTCAAAATCTATGTAACATGCAAATCCCTTCTAAGCTTTATTCTGATCACTTGATTAAGACTGAAATAGCACTTGTGTTTTGAGGTAGTTTTGTAAAGATAGAATTATACTTGAGAGATGTATTGATGGTATAAGTTGTACAATTAATTCTACTGAATTTCTCTCTGAGTGCTCACACAAAACTCTGTTTGAATAGAACTTTGCTTATTTGGATGATATGAACTTTTATATTGAGGATGTAATTGAATGTACCTGCAGTACAGAATTTGGATTTCTGTCTGAATGCAGTCACATCTTAACCCATCAAGTAAATGTTTTCAGAATAGTAAGAAACCAAATGTTTTGCTGCCTTAATGCTTATCAAGCAGCTTCTTTATAATTATGATGCAACTCACCAATTATTCTAAAGAATTTTGGAAGTTAAAACATGAGCTATACAACATTGAAGTTCTTCACTTTTAACTGACACACAACAAATTTTATGAAGTCTGTTAGATTTAAGTTAGGAACCACTTTCCAAATACTATGAATCATCCTGATCGGTTCTGCTAAATTGTACCAGCAAATAAATAAACTCTAGATCTAATACGTTGGATGTTGGATGCTTTACTTCCAGTATTATTGCTAAGACCAGTGACAGCAACTATTCAGCTTCATAAAAAAATGCAACATTGTTTTAAAAACCAGTTTTGATTTTTCTTTGCAAATGGGATGTGCATTAAACAAGGTCTTACAGGTTTTCAGAATTTTGTATTAAAATCTGATTGAAGTCATGTTTCTATTTAAAATTCTCTTTTGGTCTAACATCTGATACATATCCATATGTATATATATATTTTAACATAGCTTTTTCTTTTGTCAGTAACAGGTACGTTTTTTGTCTTTGGCGACAACTGTCGCCAGGATCACTTGTCAAGGATCACTTTGAGGATCGCTTGTCAAGGTCACTCTCCAAGAGACATGGCTGGAATTGTCTCTGCAAAATCTCTCTGTAATGACTTGAGCCTTATGGAAATTGAACTTTTTGGGGATATGGCATTTCAAGACAGTATTAATAGCACTTGTTTTCCTTGGATGTCAAAATGTTGATATCACAGGAAGGACAAATCTTATCTGTGAGATGTACTTGGCATTAAATATATAAAGATTGAGCTTGAGGTAAATCTGAAGACACATTTGCAAGAGAACTCCCAAACGACTAAGCTAGCTAAAGAATCCTGCAGTGTAGGGTGTACTGTCCCTTTCTAGCATTATGGTTGGAGGGAATTTGATACAGAAAAGTCACCAGTGCTTTTATGCATAAGCAAGAGCACATAGCTTGGAATGATTCTCTGTAGATGCTTTTTTGAAGAAGGATCCTAGTGCAACTGTCCTTTCATCACATCACTTAATCTAACCCCAGTAAAATACTGTAACTTTCTTGAGAGCTATGTAAGCTTGAAGAATGGCTAATTGCACAGTTAGGCTCAGTTTAGCTTTTTGTTTGCTATACAATTATTGGGGTATATTCTTGGGTTTTTTCCCCTTATTTTTTGTTTGTTTTTGTTTATTTGTGTGTGTGTGTGTGGTTTTTTTCTTTCTGAAACGCTTTAGAGCAACTTATTGCAGGAGAGTAGCAATTATCTAAACTTTGGAAGGTACTCCAAACATATAGGCACTGACCCTCTCATAGAATAATATGCGTGTGAAAAGCTTTGTGTAACAGTGGCATCCTTCAAAGCAATGGTAAAGACTCATAATTACTCTTATTTTTCAGTATTTACTTTATGTAATTTGCTTATATTGGCTTGTTTTACCTTTAAACTGCAATTCTGTTTTGAGAATGTTTCAAAGTATTTTAAAAGCTAAAGATAGAAATTACATCAATACTTAATTTTCCTTCAAAATTGAGAGGCCATAAAAGTCAGTTTCCATGCAAACACATGGCTGTTGATGGACATAATTATATTCTGCAAATTGCAGTGGTATGAGTGAAACCATAATCTAGTGTATATTAAAAATAAATCTTACATATGCTCAAATAAACAGGAACTGTGAGAGGGCAAATAATTAAGTGTATAATAGCAACACAAAGCACTATAGATGGTCTAAACAAACTTCTGCAGCTGCTTCTAAGGGAAATGTTTGTAGTCATTTTATAGTGCCTTGTCATTTTTCCTGCAGCTTATCTATTTTTATCCTATGCATAGGTAAGTGTTGTGCAGAAGATAATAATGCAATTTTCAGGCAGCTTAGTTTGTCCTAAGTTCTTGAATGCTTTGCTTTGCTTTTGTACCATGCATTTCTAAACTGCAAAAGTTAAAGAACATAAATAGTATTTTATATTTGTTTATAGTTGAAATAGTCTTAACCCCAGGTATATTTAGTTAGTCATTAGATAATGGCTATCCCTCTGCTAAAACAGCTGTAATCTAACTTGACTGTGCACAGATTTAAGTCTCAGCCTAACTCTACTTGTGCTGAATATTCTTCTGTAGCTTTTTATTACAGGAACTTACTTTCTTTACAATACTGATAAAATGGAAAAGCAGAATAAATAGGGAATGCTTGTCATTTTGACATGCTACAAATGAAACAGTGTTTTTTGTACTGGGGGACTAGAATAGCATATACAAAGTTGATGTTCCATGTGCTATTTGAATGTAAAATAGCTTCCTTCAAAATAGATATTTTTTAAGTTTTTACCCCACTGCTAATTAAAAAATATTTGAACCCAGTGTGATTCATGGGATAAGACAGATGATCTGCTTTGACATTTCACTGCTCTTGCCATATCAGTCTTATGATCAAATGCTCCCAATAATAGATATCCTTGATGGCCAGGTACTAAATGTAGTTTTTACTCCAATTTATTGGATCAAAATGTATAACAAAACTTGATTAAACGTTGTACACAGCAAAGATGAGATATGTCATGCTGACTTCAATCACAAGCAGAAGCTACAGCTAAGTTTCCATGTACTACAGCTGCAGAAATGATAATAGAATTTAGTTGTGCTGCTCCATTTTATTTAACTGTTTAAACTTTGAACTCTCATTTTCAAAAGGAAATAAAAGAAATTCTTACTGCTGTACATAAACCATTGAAAATGTGACTGAGTTTCAAATGAGAAGCTGATGCCTATTGCATCTTCAGAAAGAAACAGAAAGTTAAAATTGTTGTGAAATGCAAAACCTTACCATGTACATCAGCTGAGAACATTTATGTTCTATGGATATGGAATCTGGCTTTTTTTTTCCAAAATGTTGAAGATCTGACTAATTCTGATACAGAATAGTTGTATTTGAAAACAATTTATCCCAGCATTTCATTCAGTCTCGGTACCCTGTGAGGATGGTACAGAGGCTTTCATGTCTCTGGCACTCTCTCACAGCACTTTACAAGAAGCCAGGCAACAATTGGGAGTATCAGATGAATGTTGATAGAGAGGTTAAGATACTGATACTGGTTTATGAGTACCTCCAAACTTAATTTGAGAAGCTGTACTCTATACCTGAAAGATATGAAAGAAGCTGTGACACTCTGGTTAAATAGTTGTTGAAGGTGAATGCTGTGTCATTAATGTGTTGCAAAGTGCAGTTGTGCGTACTGGAACAAGGACAAGACAGGTGAAAAAAATACCTGTGTAAATGATGATATGGTAATAATTTTTCCAAATAAAGTATGCCATCCTGCAAAGTACTCAGCATCCTGAAATGCTGATACTAATGGGTAGAATGCACAGTATTTATAGGAAATACCTCAAATTTAAGATGCTTTAAATGTCATCCATATCAGCACCATTTGTTTGACTTGACTATTTTGCACTAATATGATTAGCTTGATGCAGATGTTAAGAAGGCATATGACACTGTTTGCCTGAGGGGTAGGTGAGATGCTGTTATTTTCCAGTAAGCCAATATAACTAGTCTGCCACTGGATTATTTGTTTTCTCTTTTCATTGGTGGTTAGAAGTAACAGTGGCTATGAGTTATTGTTCCCATGATATGTTTGGAGGCCACTCTTTTAGTAAGAGCAGACCATATAGGCTCCTATGGAGGATTTGTGGGTCATATGCTAAAGCCCAGCCAATCTGTATAACTGAATTTATATCCTCGTCTGACCGAAATATTGAAGTGTCCTCCTGTAATTTTTGTACCTCCTACAGTGGAGAAAACATTAATGAATGATGAGTCACACTGTTTCTTTGTTTCGTACAGTCAGGCTTGTTTGGGCAACAAGTGCCCATGGAGTCATCCACGTGTCTCTCAAGAAAATGTGTGTCTGAATTGTTTGGCCCACAATGTTCAGTTGGGGCATTTCTCTTCTGCAGTCTGTAAACTGTTGACCGCTGCATTAGTAATTTTTGTCACTTTTCCCTGGGTGATGTAACACCTAAAATTTAAAGCCAGTGTAATACAGAATAATAAGGATATTTTGGGTTGGGTTTGGTATGTTGTTTTTTCCTGGTTAAAAAAAAAAAATCTACTTTGAAATAGGATAAATAATCTGGTTCGAGGTGGACTGGGCAGGCGTAATACTACTGTGTACTTTTGTCTCAGATCCTTTCATCAAAGTCTGCTTATCAGTGCTACTTTGCATTTTAATATATTTTTAAGGCAGTTTTGACTTTGATGTAGACTTTTATCCAGATATTTCTTCAGCATAGCAAATAGCACTCTCCTGAGTCCTCTGCATACAAGGTCTTCATTAATTTTTTCTGTGGACATTGATTAACTTATTCCTTTGATAAAGTTCCTTAGCTCTTGAAAGCACTTAGCTCTAATTCCCTATTACTTCTATTACCAGATTGTTCCAGAATTTAATTCATCAGAAGGCTAAAAATCTAATTACAGTCGAAACATACTCAATTATACACACCTGTGCTTGTGACACTGTTGACCTTCACTTTAAAGAACTCTCATCTGACCCTTGAGGTATTTTTTCTAAACTGTGCTGAAAGAAAAATATTCTGTGAATCATGTCCATTAATCATTTAGGATGTGGTAGCATGCTGTCACAGGAGATTCTATGACTCACATGGTCCTTCGTGCTTATGTTGTGTACAGTAGTATCTCTTTAGTTGTGTATGTCTTTATTGAATTGATTACTTCTTTAAACTTGTCATTTTGCATACCTTTCTTCTAGTGGTCGGGGAAAAAGACTGTGGTTACAGAACAGGTTAGATGGGACCTCAGGAAGTGTATCTCTAGGTCAACCTCCTATCAAAACAGAGTCAATTATGAGATCAAATAAGGTTGCTGAGGGCTTTTGTCCTCTCAGGTCTTGAAAAGAATCAGGGATGCAGATACATAACCTTTTTGTGCAACCTGCTCCAATGTTTAATTCGCTGTCCCTGTGGGGCAGAAAGCCTTTCCTTTACATACAGTCTGAATCTGTCCTGCTTCAGTGTGTGGTGGTTGTCTTTTGTCTTCCTGCCCTGCACCATTATCTTGATAAATCACCCTATGTGAATAGGGACCACTGCAGTAGCCCCCAACTGAACTCATTCCAATTTACTGGTGTCTTCCTTGTATTGGCAAACCCAAAACTGTATGTGATATTCTAGTGGGGTCTAATGAGACATGAGTAAAGGAGAATGATAATTTGCCTTGATTTACTGTCTGTGCTTCTCTTGATATAGCCTAAATTACTGTTGGCCTTCCTTGCTGCCAGAGCATATCATTGACTGACGTTCAATTTACTGTCTACCAACATCCACAGGTCTTTCTTCAAAGAGCTGTCACCCTACCAGTCAGTCCCTAGTTTGTAGCATTACAAGGGTTCTTCCTTCCAAGGTGTTGAAATTTTTATGTCCTTTTTTCAATGAGGTTCCTGTCAGCCCATTTCTCCAGCCTGTCTCTGTCCATCGAACTAGTAACCCTGCCTTCAAGCATATCACTTTGTTCTCCTTTCAGCCTGCCTCGAGTTTGGTATTCTTGCAAACTTTGTAAGGAACCAGTTCACTGCCTCTGTCAGGTCACTGATAAAGATGCTAAACAGGACAGATTCCAGGGTAGTCCCCTATGGTACTCCCGTTGTTACTGGCGTCCAGGCCAGTAGATTTGTTGGCCTTCTGCCGATACAAAGTATCAGCACTCAGTGACTGCTTTGTTCTTGAATCATCTTTTATCTCCTTAATCACCATGGAGCACAAAGGAACATTGTAGGACAAAGATTAGTTGATATAATAACAAGAGGTAATTATTCCAGTGGCTGGGGGCTCAGACACTAATAACCTGTGCTACAGAAGGCAAGTGAAACCTTCGCTCAATAAGAGAGATTTGCAGTAGGACTGTGTGGCAGGGAGTACCTGTTACTGCAGCATACCATGAGGTATGTACTGTTCTAATTACAATGTTTATGCTTTTTTTCCCCCAATCTTACAATGTCTCATCTTCTTGTAAAATATTAGGAATATCCACACCCAGGCTATTTTAAAAATAATTTCAAGTAAGCAGAGATAAGGATATAACTGTGATGGAAAGAATGACTTGGATTGTTCAGTCTCTAAGCCTGGCTGATCTAATGCTGCTACTGTGAATTTAATATATTTCTAAAATAATTTGACTCATACTCCTTGTATGCTAGGTGATTGTTGCTCAACAGAACAGAACAGTGCTCTGCTAGCAAATATTGGAGGATTGTGTCAACCTGCTGATGTTTCTTAACAAGGTGTTGACCTGATTGGTTGTTAAACTCCACCTGGAATATAAAGATAGGCAAAGAGTGAGCACACCCACCACAAAACTCAGACAGTAGCAACTGAGCCTAGGGTAGAAGAGGTTACTTATTCTTTTGTTGATATTGCCAGTATGAAGCAATTTTTTTAATCTTTAATATGCTCTTTGAAATGAAGTAGGGCAGGGAAGACATCCACTGACAGTGATATGTGATATGGAAGGACCCAGAAGCAAAGTACTCTAATGCTGTCAGAGGAAAATCTCTCTGCTAGCTACTTGTGTTTCCAATGGGGAATAGAAATGAGTGTCTTGGACAATGTCAGGAGCAGGGGTAGCTTTGGGCACAAGATTAACAAAGTCTGATGAGCATTGACTTGGCAGCAGAGAAGCTGGGCTAATGTGTCTATTCCCAGCAGTGGGACCTGAGGAACAGGGAGATCCAAACTGCCTCCTAAGAAAGTTAAAACTGTACAAATCATAAGGGTAGGCATATCGTGAAGTGCCCATTTAATGAAAAATAAATGCTCATTTCCTTCAGGACTTGCTCTCGAATGGATATGTTTTATTGCTAGCAGTTACTAGCAGGAACTGTAACATATATCTGTTTGTCCCGTAAAACTTGGAATAGACTCTGTTGGTCACAGAGTAGCCTGGAAGATTGGAATATCTTATTTTTTATTGTTCACCACATCACTTTAAGTATGTCTCTTCCTCTGTATTTTCCTGTGGACTGGAGAATTAAAGCATCACCTCAGGATTTATGCGAGAATAAATTTTTAAGAGCCTACATTTATTGAGCCTTTTTTGGTCCAGTTCCTCCAGCTGCTTATTTGAATGTACCAAACATAAAAGTTGTTAGCATATTTAAAACTTTACTTTGCATGGAGATTTATACTGTGCATTCGTTTATTATGAGCTATGATGTGCTGTGAAGATAAATAACCCAAAATATGATCTGCAAGTCTGATCTGAACATCTCTATGTGTTTAATTGAAGGAATTATTGGAGAAGAGACCTCAGCTGTGCTTGGCAAATTCAAAAAGTACTTCCAATTTATCTAATGCCAAGTAATACGAAATGAACAAGATCAAATTATAATGCTGTGGTTCACTGAGCATGTTTAATTAAGATCACTGTTCGTTCACCTAAGACCTGTCATTTAATATTTACATTGTTAGAGAAATGCATGACTCTGAACCTAGTGGTGCTTACCTTTTGAAGGAAGAGCTATTTATAGAACACAGTTCTTTATTAATATCTTAGCACAGGTAAACCTGGACCTAGGATACGTTGAAATATGTTCTCTGCCTAATAACTAGATCGTATGATAGCACATTTTTTCCTTTCTGAGTAATTATACTAGTATAAATTCTCCTATTGCAAAGATTATGATAATTTAGAGTTGTTCCCTTTCCTTTATGGAAACTGATTACAGTAGTATAAACACTATGACTGTGCCAGTGTAGCCAAAGCAGAGTGATTTTTATTTGTATCCTTGTGACGTGTCCATGTCCTCTGTCATACGAGAACCTTGACCTGCTCTTGAGAACATGGATGATAATGAAAAGTGCTGGCTCACCAGCCTCAGGGAGCATTAGAAGATACCCAGCCGCAGGTGGTGGGTATGACTGCCTCTGCCCTGTGGGAAGACAAGGCTCTGTGCTACTATACAACACAGACAGTGTGAATGAGGATCATAATCTCTCCCTTCTTCCTTATTCCTTTTGAATACCCGGATTGCTATGTCAGAGTGCTAAAGACTTTTTTTTGTAGTGCAGGAAAATTACTGTATTGGAAGATCTATATGGTGTGATAGAAAAACGTACCAAAAGACGAATGTCACAACTGCAAATAAGTGTCTGTCTCAAAAACAGGTACAATGTTGAAATCATCACTTCTTACATTACAATAAAACTTTTACTTTCAGAAATGACATTTACTTGGTTTTTTGGGGTTCTAGCACCAGTTTTAACTCTGATTTTGCTCTGGTTTCATACCTTTGTTGTGAATTGTGGCTTCTCTGATATTCTGTTAGGATAATTCTGGTATTTACTATGGTTTATAGGATGTTTTTCTTTTCTAGGGAATAAGATTTCTCTGCATGCTGATATCCCTCAATGTCAGGCTTAAATATGTTAAAGGTAGAAGAATTTTTTTTGTCCAGGATATACAAAAATATGAATTAGAGATTTTCTTATCCATATAGTAGAAAAATAGGGCTTCATTCTGAAAAGAAATCTGAATGGCTTTTGTACTGCTCAACTTAAGAGATGTCAGCGTCAATCACAGGAAGCTCACAGAATTTGTATGTTGAGCTTGATTAGTGCAGAGCTCACATTTCTATGATGCAGTAAGAAATTGATAACTTTTTTCCCTAAAGCAAGCAAACAAACAAATAAACCCTCCAAAACCCAAAATGAAACCAAACCAATTTTCTTCACTGTCCTTTTGTGGCTTCTCCTTGCCTTTTAGACTTTTAAAATATATGTTGTAATAAAACATTTGAAAGTACCTTTCTCTTTGTACTGTGCTCAAAACACAGTGAAAAAGTGTCACTGATTATGAATGTTGACAGATTCCCTATATAAACTTATAAAAACGAAAATATTTTACCTCTGATCTTTTATTTACAAAATAAAATTGCTGCTCATATGAGAAGCATCTGTATGACAATTTATTTTAAATACTTAATTATGAAGTGCTTAATCTAAACATACAAAATTCCTTTATTTTTCCCTGAGATACATGGAAAAATTAACAAAATGCTGCTCATTCTAGTCCATGTTTTGTGGAGTAGAAGAAAGGGATAATCATGTTGATTTGGACAGAAAGCACTTGTAATTGGGCAGATACATAGATTTTGTCTCAAACTCCTCCACACAGTATGCTTCACTCTTCCATCTTTGAGGGAAGGGGAATTAATAGACTTTCTGAAGTCAGTAAAAATTTATCCTAATTCTTCACTGATATTGACACTAAGAATTTCTAATCTTCTGTCTGATGTGTGTTCTTCAAAGTGCTTATGCCGATTACTTGGATTTTCAGCACCTCTTGACAGAGCTTTGTTATTCTCTGGTAATTACTTTGAGAAACATACAGGCAGTCTTTCAAACTGAATCCCTCCAGTTCTAAATGAAAAATGTCTAAATTGAAGTTTTTCGGATTGTGCAGAAATTTAAGAATACAGCTTGTTCATTAGGGATAGTTTCAAGCAGATGCTACTTACAGAGACGGAGAAGAATATGTCTGACAGCTGCAATTTCCTTTATACCTCAGATGATTTGTTTTTGTAATGGCTCTCACTTCTAGAAGAAACTTCATTGAAATAGAAATACAAAAACATGGAAAAAATCCAATTGGATTCATTTCCAATTTCAGTTATGTTTGTCTTCATTAATAAATGCAATATATTACACCTCTGTCCATACTGGCTAAAACTGCACTGTGTTATGTTTCAACCAGGAATGTCCATGGTGCAGTCTGTAGCCTTTGTGTGCTTGTGCCTGTTACTGTTTTAGAAAGCTCCTACCAAATCCTGGTAGTCTGTGGTTTATGGTTTATCTAAAAGTAGTCATTTGTGCTTGCTGCATCAGTTAAAATACAGTAGTTGTCTTTTTTAGTTGGTTTTTTTTCAAAGACATTTTGTGTCCTTTGCTGTCATTAATGAGCAGATTGTTGTTGATTAACAGACCTGAATTTCGTAAGCAAATTTAACAGTTTCATTGCAAATGTGAGTTGGAATCACTAATCTACAGAGCATGACAACACAACTACCTTGAGGGCCATCCTTTCTTCCCCTCTACCTTCCATCCCAGGGGTAGAAAATTAGCAGTGCAAGCGAGCGGTTTAGATATTCCTGACAACAAAGAAACAATCCTCAAAGCATCCACATGGAGCTTATTTATTGAAGAGTGTATAAATTTGGGGAGAAGAGCCTGACTTTTCATTGGGAAATTTTAGCATAAGTTGATCTTGACAGAGTGAAGTGCTTGAACTTTTACAACACAGATCTGTGAATTTCCAGGCAGAAGAAGCTCTAGCAATGTGGTTCATGTTGGCTGTTGAGCCAGGCATGATAGAAGTACATGGTGGATTGTGACTCCTGCTCTTGGCACAGCCCTTACCATGGGAACCCAACAGTGGATTGTGTTTGGAGGCTGTACCTTCCTTAGCCCTTCCCGTTGTGGGGGAGAATGTCCTGGTGGATGTCCACGAGGTGGGAAAGTGAAGAGGAAGCAGTGGAGGCTAATTAGCTGTACAGCATGGACTCCCAAAGTGATGTACCTTACTGTGAAGAGCAAGACTGTAGTTGTGGGCAGTAATGGACAAAACGGTGAATAAATACATGGAATGTCTTTAGGTCCAGCTGAGGTGTATAATACTGCTTTGAGGTCTCAGTTTGAGTGGACATATTTTCATATTTCATATTTCAGATTCAAATTTTCATAGAACATTTTATTTTCCTTGTTTTTTTAAGCACTGATTCTATTTATGAAGTGATTTAAAGAAAGTGTAATCAAATGTAATTGCTAGTTGCTTTTTCAATCTTGTATTTAAGATCATTGTTTTTCTAGCAGTAGAGCAGTACATCTTGCTTCAAGAGTGTCTTTACTTTTCTTTGGTATTATTTGTTCCAGGAACCAGATACAGTTTGGATAATTTCCTGGTTTTCTGTCACACAAAATTTTGCCTTTCTCTACATTCCTTCTCTTTCTGTCCTTAGAGAGAAGGTACTTCTTGCAGAACAGTGAAGAAGTTAAATGAGTTGCAAGGTGGAAATATATGTGTCCTATTTCCATTTTTATTGCACAAGGAATCTATTAATCTGTATTTTTATTGGTTTATAAAATAGAGTGAAGTTCAACAACAAAAGACTGTTTTTCTCATTGTCTTTCTCATTTTCATCTAAAAATTGTTTCCCTGTTCCAATTTTCTTTCATGTTGCAGGAAAAACCTTACCTTCTGTTTAATTTGCCTTTTTTTGTCTGCATTTGAAGGGAGATAATTTAATAAATTTCAGAGTTAGAACCAAATCACACAAATGGAGCTGAGTAATCCTAAGGGAAGATTTGCCTAAGTTGATTGTATTAATGTGACTATCACAAGTTGCTGAGTTTCCAGATGTTTAATTAGTACCTCTATGAGCATACTCTTTTCAGCTTTAGTTATTTTTTGCTCTGCAAAGTATTTGTAGCAACTTCACTGCTGTGAGATGAAGCTTAACTCCAGCTCTTTTCCTTCTTGCCAGGGTTCTCCCCTCCCAGACAATTTGATTTCTTGTCGGAAACATGACCACTTGGGGAGCAAGGCAACCAGCAGGTATATAAATCTGCACATGGCAATACTTGTTAGTCTGGGGAACACAGCGTATAGAGTTCCTTGGTTAGACCAGAAAATCGAGATGTTCAGGTGCATTTGGATCACCCTGCTGCCTTATGTACCACTGTGTTTCCTTCATCCAGCAATACTAGTTTGAAACTGCCCGGATTTATAGTGTGCTGGTGGCCTCAGTAGTATGCTGTGTTCTCAGGTGTAGGGCCTTTGTGCGTAAGGGTCATATGAACACAGGGAGGGTGAAAAAAAGAAACCACTTGCCCAACTTAATTCAGATGGTACATAAACATTGGGGATCTCTACGGCTGAGGGTGGCAAGTGTATAGGTGAAGATCCAAATTCCTAATGTGACACACAGAGAGATCACAGTGTTAATAAATACAGAGTTTAATTTTACAGAAAATAAAATACAGGAACATGAATGTACAATTCAGAGGAATTCCTGAGACAAAGGAGCACCCCCCACACCCGAACTGGGACATGATACTATGACAATTTAAAGAGACTTACAGCAAGGTAGAAGTTTTTGAGAGCATAAGGAAAAAGAAATAGGGTGAAGTATGTGTGTGAGACAGACCAGGTTCACTTTCTCATGTGAATAAAATAAGGATTACATCTGACCTTAACTTCTGTGGTGAGTGATGTCAAGGTTCCTGGTGCTGGGCTTGGACCTGCTTGCTTTCCATTCTTTCTTCTCTCCTTCTGCTTCTCTCTTTCTCCCTCCTGGCCTCTTTTGCTGTGTGCAAACTCCATATTTATGTAAAAAACTTTGATTCTTATGGAGTCTTGTCAGATTCACCTGTGCTAACAAAAGGGGCTCTTAGCATGCAAACTGTGTTTGGGACAGTATCAGCAGACAATAAAAGATGATCCTGGTTTGAGTCAGGAGAGTGGTATATGGCTTCTTCCCCCAGGGAAAAAAAAAAAAAAAAGGATGTTTCAGAGAGCCATTATCTGGGAAATTCTTTCTAAAGCTGGATCATCAAGAGCTACCAGCTCTTCCCATCTCCTTCTAGGTACTGGCAGTTGTCCACAGAAAACAGGATTGAGCATCATGCCTGAAAGGAGAATTGCACAATCATGCATTCCCATTCCAGGTCCACCATCGGTATTGCCATTCTTGAGCTGACACAGAGAGCATCCAATTGATACAGAAGCATATGAGATTGACCTCTGTTCAAGTCTGCCTACTCTTCTTTATTGCTAACCCGGTGCTGGCTGAGCATGCCCTTAGACATGGCCCTTGGATCTGACCTACAGTTTCAGCCAATGTGGCTGTGAGTCAGTAGACTGGGTGCAAGTCAGGAGCTCTGTGTTGTTGTTGTTGTTGGTTTGTTCATTTGTTTGTTTTTCCTTTGGGAAAAGCAGAACCTAGCTTCTTCTAATTATATTTTTCTAGTTTGTCAAGTTTTCCAATTCTAATAGAGAGGTGAGGACAAACTGAAGGTAACTAGGGCAAATAGTAATGAGTGGAACAGCCTATTGAAGAGGAAGGTGCATTCTTGTTGAATTACTAAGAATTTTAGTAAGAATGAGATGATGATGGGGAAGAGATTGTTTTAGATCCTCGCAAGGATGACAGAAAGGAATTAGGGTTATGGAACAGAGTGCATGAATCCACTGTGTGAGTCTTGGAAAGGTGAGCGGCCCTGCTGACCAACAAATAGGTACAGCGGATGTCAGTCAGCCCAGAAGAAGCTAATTTTCAGTTTAGAAGTTTCAGTTTTGAAGTTTCGCCATGTTAGGTGAGGAAAGCTTTGGGTAAAATAATCCTTGAGATAAAGGGGGCGGTCAGTCGAGAAAGGTCGTCTTGAAACTTTTCTTATTGTGTTGGTTAACAGGAAATAGAGCCAATTTATGCAGACTAAAATGCAATCAAAATGGCCAGAGTAGTGAATAATGAGTGTCTGGTGACGGGAATAGTAGCAGCTCTTGACCTATGTAGCAATTATAGCAGCAGTTCTTGTTCTGCCTAACAGCTCCTGGGAAACAGAGACCTTATGTGGGTGCAAAGGACACAGGAACCTGCAATAGATGGGGGAGTGTTCACAGCAGTGGATAAATTAAAATCTTCCTGCTGTGATATCTATAACTAGCCCTGAAATGGATTATTCATTTGAGGATACATTATTAACCAATGAGAAGCATGAGATGCTTAAGACTATATAACTATTCTAGTTTGGTTTGAATTAAGGTAAGAAGCCTCTGTGAAGGCTGGAGATGATTAAGCAGAAGATATAGTTATCAGATTTTAGCCCTGCAGGAGTGAACTAAGGAGACAGAGGGTTCCTGAACCCTGTGACTGAAAACAGAGATGAGTTTTCTCTCAAGAGACAGCAGAACAAGTGCCCTTACAACAATTCCTCTGGGTGTTCCCAAGGGGAGTCTGGAAATGAGATTTCACAATTGGATGCTGGGCCTGGGAATGGCAGCAGTGCTGTCAGAAATTCAGCTCAAAGTGTACCTACCAGCAGACCACAAGAAGTCTCCAGACCCTAAGGTATTTCACTTGTAGAAGAGAAAATTTACACATTGAGGCAGAATCATAGAACTCCTTTAAAAATCCAGGAAAATATCTGGAATTGCTCCATAATGCAAATAGGCTCAATTGACAATAGATAATGTAGAGAGTATAGATGTCTAAATATTTATTTTACAAATTTCAATCATCCAGTTAGGAAAGAAAAGAAAGTTTTTAACAAGGAATCATGTACAGACTCAAGTTCAGTCTCTCATATTTGGGCAAAACCTCCTGTATTTATCTTCCAGCTGTTCTGTTTTTTATTCTGTATTCCATTTCTCAGAGAGGGCTTCATTCTCGAAAAACTGTCTGTGAAGCTGTTTTTGCCTGTGGATACTCACCCCTGCATTTTTTTCTCTTTGTGTTGGAATTTAGAAGAACTGCAAAAGTGCTTTTTGTGGGATTGTTTTGGTTTTTTATTTTTAGCAAAGATCCACTTATCTGAGTGATGCCTAAGGTATTAGGTTCTGGGCTAGGAGAAATACACAGTTGCTGAATCTGAGTTATCTTTCCTCCTCACTGTTGATCTGAAATGAAGGGCAATTCATAATGCTTTGCCTGGCTCTACAAAGTCAGGTCTTTGCATTTTCTTTGTTACCTATGGAATGAAGACAATCAGTGAAAGCAAGGCAGAAGCCATGCTGCTGGCTATGAGCTGTTGCCTGCGGCATTTGACAGCAACCAGTGAGTGGTACTTTTGTGTAGGGCTCTCTATGGCTCAGTTGCAAAATAACCTTCCCAGGCTGTAAGTAAGACCCATGCAGACCCTTCACCTGGTCTGAAAAGTTCGGGAGTGTTTGAGTGAGAAGCTGATTTTAATGGCATTATAGTTTTAACATGGGCATAGTGATTCCTGTGTCATTGTGTCATTAACTGAATACAACAACAAATTAATATAAATTGCTTATGAATACATATAGGCTGGAAATTAGGAGTTACCTAAATTAGGTTTGAAACAGCCCAGCAATATACTGTTCTCAAATTCATTCTGAACCCTGTGAAATTTGCCAAGGACTACCATAGACCCTGAAACATCTTGAAGGTTATGGATACACTTAATTTTGACTCTACAGTAAACCGCAAGGGTCTGTTGTGCCTTTCCTATCTCAGGAGTCATCCAGCCACTCTCCCTCCCCAGCAGCAGCTGTCAGCTTCAAGGTTTGCACAATTCACTACAACACCTAGCCGTTTGGTTTGTATCCCTTCTCTTGATTCAGCTGAACCTGTAGACTAATCATCCTTGAAATTCTACTGACCTCAGATGAGGACATAGTAACCATAGCCTGGTTTCTGCCAGCACCTTCTTTCATCATAGCCATGTTGGTCTTGGAGGACCTGATGTTTTTGTACTCCCTGGAAGTCCAGTTCCTAATCCCAGTTTCACCTAATTCTAGCTAGACTTCCAGCTAGAACACCTCTCTTATTATACAGGCTCCTGACTGTTCCCTGACCTAGATCAATGATGTGCTGGAAGTTTAGCTTTTCCTCTGTTGGTCCAAACACAAATCCTAGTCACAATCCTGACCATAATCTAAATATCCTGATTTTGTAAGGAAGTTCCTTACATGACACTGGAATGGGCTGCCCAGGAAGGTGGATTCTCTGTCCCTGGAGGTATTTAAGAAGAGACTGGATGTGGCACTTAGTGCCATAGTCTAGTAACTGTGGTGGTAGTGGATCAAGGGTTGGACTTGATGATCTCAGAGGTCCTTTCCAACCCATCTGATTCTATGATTCTTAAACATTCCTTGAGTACAATCACTATGACAGGACAGACTGATCTGTCCCCGAGTTAGTTGTCCCTGTTGGTGCTGTAAGTCACCTTAGCTCTGTGTGCTGTGAATGATTGACTAGGAAGTTGAATTCTTCCATTCCAGCCTTATAAAAGCCTAACCTCTCAGACTAACAATCTCATGTTTTCTTGGCTGGGATTAGCGCAAAACCTATCAGTATTAAAAATAAGGTATTCTCTATTCTCTGATGTATATATCTCACAAACCCATAACATATCTCCAGTTCTCCTATTCCAAACCATTAGAGTTTGTTTAAGGCTAGAGTTGTAGTCATAGGCCATTTTCTGCCTCAAAAATAACCAAAAATCATTACTTTTTACCAACTCTAACTTTATACTACTTCTGTGGATTACACAGGATACTACAGCAAACAGTCCACATTAAAGCTGGTTTTCCAGACATTTCTGTCTCAAGGTCCCTTCCAACTCAGAATGTGATTCTGGGTGATTCTGAGTGACCTGGATATGCTCTATACATACCTGGGCATCCTGCCTGCCTCAGGATCAGCTCTAAGTCAACATCTCTGTGACAAAAACTTATCAATAAATCTCTCTTCACATTCTTCCCCCCTGCCCCCACCTTGTCTTAATTCTTTTCCCTGGCCTTAATCTCCCGCTACAAAATCCAAACCAATTTTTATCTTTTATATTAGTGTATCATGTCTTCTAAATATGTAACTCTGAAAAAATTAACAAATGCATAAACAAAGATCATCCTGTTACACAGTACGTGGAGACATGGAGTTCCAACAGACTTTTGACCCAAATGTTAACTGAGAGCTCTTTCAAAAACTAAGCTGCTATCAGGCAAAATGAAAGTTACTCTTTGGGAGAGGTTAAACGACTATGAAGTGAGGAACAAGAATAATCACTTTCCCAAAAAGGGAAATGCCATTGATAAAGTGTTATTAAATAGATCTGTACTGTTTAACATAGCCATAAATAATCTCAGAAAAAGGAGTGACCAGTGAAATAATTAATTTTGATGATGATGAAGAATTATTTAAGGTAGTTATAAACATAAAGATACAGAATCATAGAATGGTTTGGATTGGAAGGGACCTTAATGATCCTCTAGATTCAGCCCCCTGCCACAAGCAGGGACACTTTCCACTAGACTGGGTTGCTCGAAGTCCCATCCAGCCTGGCCTAGAGCACTTCCAGGGGCTGGGCAGGGAGAAGGAAAATGGATATGAGCTCCTCTGGCTGCACTGAAGGTGTGAGACTTTTGACTTCAGAGCTATGAATCAGTCCCCGGACCTTTTTTCTCCACAGCAATGTAGGTTTCACCTTTGTATATGTATACATGTGCACACAACCTTCAGCATCTACAAAATGTAGATATATATGTACACTTTTTTTTTTAAACAGGAAAGATATAGGTCTTCTTTGTAGGGTGAAGGAAGGAGGGAACACAGCTATTGCATGAAGAGTAGGAAAGGACCTATCCAGCATCCAACTGAGGCACTCATTCCCTCCTGGGACCATGGTGAAAATTTGGTCTGGTCAGAGTGATAGGATAGGGGGCATATGACTTCCCTCTGACTACACTTGGGATGGACAGGAGCCAGTGTAGTAATTTAACAGTCAGGGTTAGGATAAAAATTAGGGATATCACAATCTGAGGAGATTGATTTATTGGCGCATTTTGCAAGCTTTGCAGGATTAAGATGGAGTCATGTTCTGGTAAGGCAAAGTTAACTGTGGGATGTTGTTTTAAGATTAATGTTATGTTTGGTATGGGGACAGTATTGCATAAAACCTCCATGTCTAGTAAAATACTGAGGTATCCTGGGGGAGAGAGGGACATAAAAAAGAGTTGAGCAGAAATCAGAAAGGAAAATGAAATTAGATGCTTTTAGATTTGCATATGTCACTTCAGCTTAATTTGCATATTTCCTTAAAAACAAATTATCACCATAAGTTAAAGGTACTTTCCAACTAACAGTCCTTCTGCATTTAAACAATCATCTGTAAATATAGACACAGGTGATAGAATTGTAGAATCATAGAATCAGATGGGTTGGAAAGGACCTCTGAGATCATCAAGTCCAACCCTTGTGTCTTGATATTCAAGACACACAACAGACACTGGATCTCTTCACTCTTGGTATGGCAGAATCTCTAGAATAATGCTTGTTTGAAAAAAAAAAAAAAAAAAGGTATTCTTTCCTACATCCTTTATGCAAGAGAAAAACAAAGACAAGTTTGAAAGAATGAAATAGAAGGCTTAATCCGTGTGGAGACTGAGACAAAGCTCAGGTAGCTCACTCTAGGGATGGATTTTGACTGTTCTACAATGCATGATGTCTTTTCTACCCTTACTTTGCTTCCTCTGAGATAAAGAACTGTGCAATTTTTTTTCTTCCCATGCTGAGTAGGGTGATTACATTTCATCATACAATGAGATTCCACATTGTTGTAATTTGATTCTATTGTAGTTTGTTTTTTAATCACATCCCTTTACCTTTCCCAAATCAATATCCAGTCACTGTTGCTTCAGGTGAAAAATTTGCAATTCATTACGACCTACCTGAAAGAAGAGTATGAGCTTTATCTCAATAATGTGCATGCCAAAGTTTAATGAATCATTTAAATCTTTTTCATTGTTTTCTGCTTTTCATACAATGGAAATATCATTTTGGAGTTGAGAGAGAGCAAGGTAACGGGAATAAAACAGAAAACCCATTTATAAACCACTTTTTGCAGGGCTTCGTATCTCAACATCATTTTCCCATTCTTGAGAAAGTTAATCTTACTGGTGTTAAATTAGCAATCACCGACACATGTTTTTACCTGTGGAGTGAACCTGTATTTTTCAGTTCTTGTGTAACAGAATCTGTCAATATTCTGAAGTGTCACAACTGTTAAAATAGCCATGTTTACCTTTATCCCCCATCTGTCTTCTGTGCATAAACTAATGTCTTCAGGTGTCCAATGGGAGAATGATTTTTTTCCTTCTAAAAAGAAGGTGAAGCTAGTACCTTTTAAGTAGTACACAGGCAAGGGATGGGGGGCAACAGACACAAGCTACATCAAGGAAAATGTTAATTAGACACTGGGAAAAAAAAAGCATAGGTGATGAGATATTGGAGGAGGTTGCCTCGAGAACTTGTGGAAGGTGCTTGAAAATACTCTGAACTCAATTGGATAAGGCCCTGAGCTATCTTATCTAATGGCAAATCTTCCCCTGTTGTATGGTCAGACCAGATGACCCCCTAAGGTCCCTTGCAACTCAAATTACCTGTTCTAAGAAGCAACCTTATCAGGCTGTACTTACCCCATTTCAGTCAGCAAATTACTTTAACTGATAAAAATGTGCAGCATTTTCCCAAGTCTAGAGCTGTTACCTGTTGCATAGTAAGGCTGTCAAAGTTGGTGTAAGTGGCCTCTATGTCCTTAGTCATTACCACCAGTGTGCAAGTAATTGTATTTATCCTACCACATCTGTTTTTTGTAACTCAGTGGGAAGGGAATTGATAAGGATGGTAATTTTTTTCAACTAGGCTGTGTTGTCACATATTGGTAGAAACAAATAGAAGAGATTCAGCCTGAGAACAGTGAAAATCTGAGTCCTACTAAAGAATTCAGGAAAGCCTTCTTGCCATAATTTGCCTTTGCTTTTGAAATTGCCTTTTTCATGTGGCAAATTTTGATCTGGCAGGAGAACCCAAGTTAACAACAGCGATGATTCACATTTTTGGGCATTTTCTACAAAGTTTAGTTCAATCTTCTAAAAGACAAGAAAAATAAGGGGACTGGAGGTTTTGACTGTGGCATCTGAGGCCATTTCACATATATGTTCGTACAAATAAAATTATAAGGCTTCAGGGATATAAATTATAAAAATATAAAATTATGTGCATCAGTATACATTTTCATTTAAATCTAAGAATAATTGGAAAAATTAAGCAAGGCAGAAATAACATAATAATGAGTTTATCACTCTACACTGTAAATTCTTGAAGCATAACCTAATATATAAGCAATTACAACCTTTGGGGAGAGGAAATAGGGTACCCAAGGCTCTTTTGCTCTTGTCTGGTTTTGTGGTTTGGCAGTGAGGAGAAGCTGTAGAAAGAAAATCTTGTAAGCTGAGTCCATGCATTTATTTTTAGTTTTATACAAGGCATTTACTAATGGCAAAATGTCCTTGAGGTTAGCAAAAAGCCCCTTGAGGGCTTTTTGTTTGGCACAGCCCAGTTTCTGCCTTCCAATTTTGTTATGATTTGCTCTTTGCAGATAATAATAAAGCATTTTGAAAGGAAACAAGGGAAAGAAATGAGACTAGAGAGACCAGGTTACTAACTCAACTTTATTTTTCCCCCTTAAAAGCAGCAAATATAACCCAGAGCACACAGATACTATTAAGTCTATCCCATAGACCACGTCCTATTCCTTTCTACTGTAGATTTACTCTCATATAACTTCCTTGAGTTCAAATGATTTCAAAATGCAAAACACTGCAGAAAAGTGACACTAGGATGACCAGGGAATGGAAAGTCAGTCTTTTCAGGAATAAGTTAAAAGAAACAGCCTTGTTTAGACTAGCAAGAAAAGGTCTGATTGCATAGTGGAAACACATAAAGGGTAAATACTAGGGAACAACACTTAGAAAAGAATGGTAAAAAGGGAGCCAGATGTATTCATAAAGCTAGGCTGGACACGAGAAGAAGGTTCCTAACCTTCAGAAGAGCATGGGTTTTGGATGCATTTGATGAAGGTGAAATAGCTTGATTGACTCTGTTAGGAGGTACTGGCCTTGATTCAAGACATTCTGCTAATCCACATCCAGGGAAATTACGGAAAGGTATGAAGCAGTGTGTGACTTTGTACCTCTCTCTGGAATCTTTTGCAGTTTAAAGAAGTTTCAGTCTGTATGAGAGATTTTTGCTGCCCTTGATACACCAATGATTATCTGTTTCATGGGGATTATGATTTAAGCAATAAAATGCCATTCACCACAGGTGATACAAAATGCAAAATTGTATTTTGTTTTGGCAGAAAGCTTTTCAGTATGTTCATTTGCTTAGATGAGTCATTATTTCTAAGCCCAAGATAATTTCCAAATTTTTTTCCCAGAAAATTCCAAGTTACTTTTAAAGTATTTTACAACATAGTGAGAATTCTATTTGTCAGTCTTACTGAGACTTTGTATAAGTTTCTAAGCTTAAATTTTTTATTATCCTCTTTTCCTTCTTACCTCCTTGCCCTTCAATAAGGAAATATATTTTCCTCAGGTGTACTAGTAGAATCACTTCTTACTGCTTTTAATCTGGTTTTGAATCACTGACTTTGGTCATATCACTGTTTGTCTTAGAGTAGTAGTTTTTCCTGGAACGTGACTTGCAATCTTTTTAGTAATTTCTTTGTCTCCTGCGATGCAAGTGTGCATTTGTTATCTTTGGGTTGAAAACCTGTCACAAACTTGGGCTTTCTTCTGCTTTCTAGTCCTTAACTAAGCATATCGACATATTGTTAGTCGGGATGATAACTTCCTGCCATGATAGCTTCCTATCATGATAGCTGTTCCTGTGGAATAGCTGGCAACAGCACTGTTACATTTATTTATGAGATATCACATATCTCATAAAAGTAGACAGTCTACTCTTTTATATGGATCTGAATCATGGGTCATTTTACAACCACCAGCCCCGAAGAGGAGATACAAGGACTGCCTGAAACAATCCCTCAGCCTTGGCCATATTGATCACCACCATTGGTCTACCCTGGCCTCCAGTCGGGAGGCCTGGAGACACACCATCTATAACGCTGCTGCTGCTTTTGAGAACACACGCAGGATCACTCTCAAGGAGAAAAGACAACGCAGAAAGAATCGCGTCTCGTCTGTATCTCCTGGGGAGTCTTTCTGCTGTGCCTTCTGCAACCGGACTTGTCTATCTCGCATTGGCCTTTTTAGCCATCAGCGTGCTTGTAGCAAGCGTGGGTAGAGCCCTCCTCAAATCTTCATTCGCGAAGCCTAGCCATGATGATCACAGTGATGGAATCATCAGTTTGTTCACTGAAACCTTCATATACTAGGAAGAACTGATCTCTTTCCACGTAGAGAAACTGTACTATTCCCATTCTGATTCATTCCCATTCTGATATTTCTGAGATGCTCAGAAATAGGTAGGAGTGACCTCAAAAGTTTGGAGAAAATTACTAGGTAAATGTGGTAAGTTTTTTAAAGGTCTTCAGGAGTAAATTAAACATATCAGGGCAGATTCTCAGCTGGTGTAAATTAGTATCAAACTCTACTGAAGTGAGTTTAGCAAAAGCAGTTTAACCAACTGACAGTCCCTCAGGTTATACATTTCTTTCTTGTTTTGTTGCTGATTTTGAAATGAGAGGACTCCAAGTGAACTTTTTGACCAAATTATGCTGTTGAGGGTCAGAGCAGGTCACAGATAAAATAAGTACAAATCAACTCCAAGCTCTTTCCACATGAGTTATACCCTCATCATGGCTCCATGCACTCCCAGAACTCGATTCCCTGCAGCCTCTCTCCTTGCTTCTGCCTGACCCCGATCTGGAATTAAATTGTTATCAGAATCACTGTAGCATATATTGTATTATTGTGTATATCAAATAAAAGTTAGAAACTTGGCATATTCTAGACTACAAATCATCTCATCTACCGCAGAGCACTTTCAGAGAGCAGTTCGTCCAGTGAAAGCAGAAAGCATCAGCGTCTCCAAAATGCTCCTACTAACAGGACTGCAACTTAATATTAATAAATCAATGAAGTATTAAGACAACATATGATGTAACTGATCAGTCTGCAAGCAAGTTAACTCCTACTAACTGCCTTGATCAGACTTCCTGATGGGTGATGCTATGCTTTGTCTGATGACTGCCATCCTTGTTGTTCACACATCATTCTGGATTTTGTGGCATACTTCGTTATGTTCAAAATTTAAAGATTTTTTTTTAACTTGAGAAAAAAGAACAAAATTACTTTTCTCTTTGCTGTCTGAAAAACATTTAAAAATTTTTAATGTTTAATGATTAGTGTTTAATGATGTTGCAAATTTAAGTCTTAGTGATACAAAGTAAGGTAAAACTGTTCTATTTGCCAAAAAAGGGGAGGGTTTTGCATAAGTAAAATTAGCTTCTAGAATTTTTTTTTAAATGAGTTCAGACTTCAATGTTTATTTTCATGTGAATAGTTTATAAAATACCTACCTTAAATACCTACCTGAGTTAGTGTGAGAAATGTTTCAGTGTAGATTATTTCCTGTGTTCGCAGCAGGCAGAGTCTGAGCCTCAAGTGTGTGGTGAACAACTTCCTTCTGGTAGTTGCATTTTGTAGTGGCAGGACATTGCTATGTACAGACCGCACAACAGGTAAAGCCAAAATATCATTCAGGAACATGTCAGAATGTGATTTCACCAGGTCCTGCTGAATTTTGGAAGGAAAGATGATGGAATGCCCAGCTGGTCCTTCAAGGGCCAAGCCACTGTATGCCACATCTCCTTTCCTTGATCACACCCATATGACAGGTGTGTTCAATAGCTTAATGAAGTTAAACATTTTCAATTTTTATTTAAAATTCAATGTTTTTGCCCCAGAGATAGAGAGTCTACATGTGTGTGTGCATGCTCATTTTCTGCTGTGTCTGATAGCAGAATGGGGCTGCCCTGCTTCCACTTCCCCTCAAGCAGAGAAGTTATTCTGTAAAACTGTAAACTCTGTAAAAATCAGACAGTTTTCATTATAAGATTAATTTTAAAATTAGCTATTCAGTGTGATCTCTTTTTAAAATAATGCATATATTTACCTTAATTTCTATTTTAAATACTCTTCTATGAGAGTATACTCTTCTATTAGAAGAGTTTACTCTCTGTATTAGAGTGCTCTTTTGTTAGAGTAACAGTGGGATGCTATGCAGCATAACCACCCAATAGAAGGTATTAATTATTCTGTAAATTAAAGCTATGGGCAGGGGTATTCTGCCATACGTTGCATGCATGTGCTGAGAATATGATAAGAAATTAAAACTTTATGTTATACAGTGAAATAAGGCTCTTTTTATTCCCCTATAACTCACTTCTTTGTATTTCCTTGAGTTTGGTTTAGTTTAGAAGAGATTATTTGTATATGTATGATTTTTTTTTAATGTGTTCTAGATTAATATTAGTAAATTGATACAGTGATGATGTAACCATTCATTTTTCACAGGTTAGATTTTATTTGACATCAATGAAAGAAAAGTTTCTTTATTCTTTTTCTGTAATTATACTGATTACACTATTTTATTTTTCCTGTATTGTGAGCATTTAAACACTGAACATTTTGTTTCAACCTTTGAAAATTCAAGGCTTAATGAAATATTTTAATACAATTAGCTCTAGTTCTTGAGGAATGGAAAAGATTGATAGTGTAGAACAAAACCACAGTTTTCCTTTGACTTCTTAGTAATTAGTCTTTGCCTTCTTTTTGAAATGCCAATGTTCTGCCACTTTGCTCTTAGAATTTAACAACATTTTCTGTGCTTTAAAAAAAAATTGCAAATTGAACCAAGCCTAGTTTGTTAATAATTTTGGCATTTTAGAAATATTCAGGAATAATTTTACATGCTTTTTTACTTTGTGAACCATGAAATTTAAAGTACAACAGTACAGATTTTCTTCTGTTGCCACTTGAATATACTTGTACTTTATGTTGAAGTCAAGAGGATGTCTGCGTGAGGACTGAGAACTGAAAGTTGTGTGATTTACACTAGTGGAAGGGTTTGTATTCTGAAGTGACTAAAGAAATTGGAGGTCAAGTTGAAATCTGGAATTATAGGAGAAATGGAGCACAAAAAAGCTAACTTGATCCTACTGCATGGACTATTTTAGGAAAACTGCATGCCTCCAAATACTTAAAAAGCAAAAAATCTCAAATTCTATTTATTTGACCTCATTTTTCCTTGGTTATTTAGACACAAACTCCCTTTCTAAAGCAGTATGAGGCAAAATCAAATTGAATGGAGAAGACTGAGCAACCAGAAGTATGAAATTTGCTTTGCAATACGGTATCCTCACAGGAGCACTCTTCCCTTGGGCTATGGACACTGTAAATTTGTCTGGTAGTGCCAGCTGCCTGATACAATCCCTTGGTATCTCTTGTGGAGATCTCCCATGTTGCTTGAGATCTCTCTTCTGGCTTAGGACCTCAGTTTGGGCTTCATTGTGTGGCCTGACACAAGAGGGATGAAAGCTGAACCATGCTTTGATCAGTGCTGATCAATGTCGGCATTAATCCACAGGTACTTCTTACAAAATAGTTCTATTTTCTGTGATGTGTTCTGACTCATTACAGTGAATGGCCTTTCCTGAGAAAGGCAGCAATAGTCACTGAGAAATAAGGCGAGGATTCAGAGATGAACCAGAGGAGAACTGGCTGGTTGTGCTTTGAAGCTTTTGCAGTATTTACGTATTTACGTATCTATAAATGTAGGCAGCCTGGCTTCAACTGCCTCTACTGTATTTATTTTCAAATACTCTCCTGTACAACTGGATCTCTGTCCTTCAGCAGAAAAAGGGTGTTCTGGCCTAACCCCGTGGTAGATCACACAATGATTTGCTTAACCCCATGGTAGATCAGGGACTTGAACCTGACCCTCGTGAACTCAAGGACATGCTCTGACCAAAGAGCTTCTGTTCCTCCTACTCAGGCTCACAGCTTTAGAGTAATTGAGCGGTTTTGCTTCATTGTTTTCTGATGCTGGTTTCTACATGTGCTGGATAATTCCCTCATGTGATTTGGAACAGCATGTTTATTGTTCCAGATGAGACTGGCTCTCCAGGGAGTTCATCTGTGCGGCAAACATCGATGTACTTTGCTCAGAGGCAGTGGAGAAGTGGTGAAATTGCTGTAATAACTGTGTCCCACTGGAGGGCTCCCCAGCACTTGCAGTAATCCTCTTTAATAACTATCCCACTTTTAGGGCTGTCTCTTCCCTGCAGTGCAGTGCAGATCTGCTCCCCTGCAGCAGAAGAAATGGGTTTAGAGATGCACGTGGGTGTGTGCCAGACTCGTTCCTGTGCTCTCCTGTATTTTTAATCAGTGCCCTCAGTATTGCTATCAAGAAAAGGATGTGCTAAATACACCTCAGAATTTAATATTACTCATTGTATTTTGAATTTTCTGTTGATTTCTGAGTATGATTGGCTAAAAATCTTCACTGCTTCTTAACTGATTACAGCTTTAGAATCATATTATTCTGGAATTATTCCCTTTATTGTACTTCAATTTTTAATAGATGCCTTCAGTACAATCCAACAACTTAAAAGTACTCTAAAGGGAAATTGACTATGCTTGAAGTTGACTGCTTTGGTCTTTCTTGGTTGTTTTGCTTTTAATTATTTTAGAGTTAAAATAAAATAGTTCAATTTAATTCATGAATAGTTTTAATTTTCTGTTGAGATTTCAGGTGCTGAGTCTTGAGGAGTCGAGTGCTTTAGAAGCACTCTAACTGGAAAGCTCAAGTGATTTTACAGGAAAGTGTATGAAGGTGAATTAGTGGTTTGTTTTGCAATAGGTTTCTACAGCCCTCCATTTCATCTGAAATGAGTTAGATGTGGCAAGACATGTTGGAAAAATAGTCAGTAATTATAAGTGAACTTTTGTGACTATTGTAATTTTTCAGCTGCTTTAAAAAATGTAATTATTGGCAATTTAATTTCTTTACAAATTTCATTATTTTCAGACTGGATTTTTTTACTAGCTTACCTTGAAATTTGTCTAATGAACCTAGTTACTTTTGATTGTATTTTTCCTGCATCAGCTGCATATTGTTTCAAAAGTCTCATATTATAAGTTGGATGCAAACACTAACTTCTTCAAGAAAGTTCATTTATTTAGAGTAACAAGTTAGGTTGTCTTTGTTCTTGTCCTTTAAATGTCAGTAATCATCTAAGCCCATTCTTACTGACTGTCAGCTGATGAACAAGGACTTAGGGGGCTGTTGACTCTCTGTCATGATTCTTTCCTTTTCCATGATTCGTTGCTTTGAAATGCATCTTTTTAACCACAGTGGCAATTTCTTATAAACCGTGAATGGTGCATCTTGTTTTTACTCCCCAAAGCAACTTTCTGTAGCCTTTTCCTTTTCCCAGCCCACTGCAAATGTTGAGGCTTCTTTTGGGATTTAGAAGGAATTACCCTTTTTAAGTTATTAATGTGTTACATGGGAGGCACTTGAAATCATAATTAAAAAAATTTCCAGTTGTACCAGGAATTGCTCAGCTGTGAGGAAAATTATTATTGGTGAAACTTGCCTAGTCTGCCAAGTTGTTAACCAAAGGAAATCTTGTAAGTTTGTGTAAATGAATTTTTCTTCATTCTTCTTAATACTCTACTGATATTATTTACTTCCAATTTGTCCTGACAAAGGAAAGTATGCACAGCAAAGTACATTAAAGCTATCAAAATGTTTAATATTCTTCACTTAAAGAGACAGTAGTATAGATAACTATTCTTCATTATTCTGAGCATGGAGATATTAAGAAGGCAATTGCAGCACAATGGCTTGTCTGATGGGTATCGTGCAAGAGGTACAAAACAAAAAACTTTTTTGTTTTGTATATCCTATGTGCTTTGTAATTTCTGTTTCATCCTAGTAGTCCACTAGAACTGCAACAGCTCATGCTGACTCTTTTAAGAGTTGGAGAACAGCACCTGTCTTGTCTGGGAACTCTGCTAAAATTCATATGGCAATAAAAGTACCAGGATTCCTTTCCATTAGAGACATTGTGGTGTCAGTGAAGTGTAACATACAAAACCATAATGAGCAGATTGTACTGTTTATAGTTTTTAAGCTGCACAAAACATTAGCTCTATAAATATATTTTAAAAGACCCACCAGCAAACATTTAAAAATAATTGCAAGTTCTTCAGTGATGTAGACACATAAATGAAGGAATTCTGCTGAGGCAATTATAGTGTCTCCTGCTGCTCTGCCAAAATTACTGCATGATACATGAGACTTCACAGTGTTTATAGATCTCTGCAGTAACTAAAGATTTAAGGTTTAGAACTTGGAGGTGAGCTGAAAAGATGTTGTAAATAACTGCACAGGTTTCAAATCTAACAGGATGACTGTGGTGCTCTAATAATGCTGCACTTTGTCCAGAGAGTGGATTTGCCACTCTCTATAAAAGCTTTGGGATAGCTTGTCTTTGTGAGTACTGCAGGAATGGACTGCAATCAAAATATTCAGGTGAATGCTTCTTAATGTGCTTATGGACTACTAAAGATGTACTTTTCATAGCTTAGATGATTCCATGTATCTCCCCAACAGTTGATGATGTCACTTAATTTACAGAGCAAAGTGGGGAGTAAGTCTTTCCATGTTAGAAGTTAGGCTTGCTTCATCTTTTATTTTTTTTTAAAAGAATGAAATTTTTGCCTATTGTCTCTGAAGATCTCATGACACCATTCTATAGAAGGATACCTTCTCTGGGGTCACATAGGCAGTGGACAGCATAGCCAGAAACTGAACCTGGCATCCTTATTCCCAGCCCTGTGTTACATTCTTTTCCTTGCTGGCAAGAGTACCATGTATATACATAAGTAAAGAAATCCTGGTAAGCTTTTTAAATCCAGTTATCTATGACTTTAAAGCTTACATTTACTTATCTGAAATTAAGAAGGTATTTAGAAATGTGCGGGTTTTTTAAAGCTGCTTGTGCTTTATATGTATGTTTCTCATTTTTTATTTTTGAATAAACCTGATTTTAATCAACGTTTCCATATTTTGTAGATATCACTCAGATTTAAAAAATCAATCAGCATTGGAAAAGCTTCTTTGCAAAAGTGAAATACGGATTTTATTTGAAATTTTTCTTTGAAGGTCATTAAAAATTAAGGAAAACATGCATCTGTGTTTAACAGATATTTTATTACTCATCTTTTAATAAGATAGTTAATTTAAAAAATTCAGAGAATTGTTATCTTCAGGTATACCTTGGTGATGCTTCAATCATGACTCTTATTTTTGGAGGTGCTTCATAGATCCTGGTGATCTCATTTGTATCAGTTATGATATGTGAACCAAAGTGTGAACCTATCCAAAGCTTGTGGATATTTGGATCTCTGTTTACAGCTTAGGACCATCGATTTTACCTAGATTGTTACCACTTCAGAGGACATAGAAATAGATACTTGGATGTGTTCAAAGTGTGCTGAAGCCAACCTGTGTGTGCAGAGTCTGACTATGTGGATGCAGATATCAAAGTACTCTTGCTCCTACCCTGTAATTCTGAGCTGGGGATGAAAGCAAACAATCATGATGCATGAATGACCATGTTTCTCTGACTAGGTTTTGTCTTGTTCACCAACATTTTAGCTCTTAATAGTTCTGACACTGTAAAAAAAAATTGTTCTTAATATTGTTTCATTTTATAGGAAGACATGATTACATCTCTATTTTTTGACATTGTTAAAGCAGAGAGTTGGTCCAGCTGTGAATCTATCAACTGTAAACAATGTTTCTTGCCTTTGGCCAAATTTTAGTCTCCTAATGTTTCCACTCTGCCTGGAGTGAATCACTGTGACCAACAAATCCCTGAAAATAGGAACATATAATGGAAAAGCTGACAAGACCCTTAACAATAGCAGAGCCATGGGCTTTGGTATAAACAACATAATAACAGAGTGGATTTGATGGTCATCCTGGAATTTCACTCTTTTGTTGCATTTCTTGTCCAATTGCCTGCATGACTATTTCACAGCAATACTTCCTGGCATATTCTAAAAGCTAGAATTATTCATCTACAGGCTCCTGCCATAGCCCAGCAATAAAATGTGTATTGGGATGTTAACTGCTCTTTCTTGTAATACAGAGTAAATATAGAAAAACAAAGCTGGCTATGGGATAAGGTAGTAGTTAAATTAAGCCTTAACAGCTAGTTCTCTGGTTGTGATGTGTTGGGATATTGTCTTGTCAGCATGGAGTGCTGTGACAGTGCCTAGCTGTGTGCTAATGAGTCATAGTGTGAAGTTTAAAAGGAGAGCACAATCCCCTTTCTTCTTCTTCTCATAGACTTCATGTCTTATTTGAAATGGAAAGACATTGGACTAGATGCACATGTATCTTGTCAAAGAAAATCTTAGTCCCAAAACAGTTATCTGAGCTTCTCTGTTGTGATGGGTTTACCTTGGCTGAACACCAGGCCCCCACCAAGGCTTCTTAGGGGTGTTGCTTGCACAATGTGTTATATGGACAAGAAGTCTTTTAGAAGGAAACAAAGATGCAAAAGAGAAGGAAGTTGCCCTCTGGATCAAGGGCTCTGAACCATTTTTTTTTTGGTCTCAACTGCTTGAGGTTAGGGGAGGATAATGCTTTGATTGTGGCTTTTCTTTTTAAATTTTTGTAGTAGTTCCACTGCTATTGCCTTTGTCCTTGTTGGAAACACATTAATTAAAGCACTCGGGAAAAGTCCAGTCCTATGTAATTACCTCTTGTAAGTATGACTATTAAGATCAGTGTCCCTATGGAACAGTGTGGCAACAGCATTGTCCTTCAAAAGAGAGTAGATCTCTGTTTTGCCCCAGCCCTAAATAGAGGTAGCAACTCTGAATAAAGATAAAAGGTTTTACTCATGGGTCCCAGTTTAGGCATTGTACTCAGCTCAGGAGCCAGGAATAGTTCATAAATAATTTGACTGGCAAGCTGGTGGGGTAAACTTTAGATAAATACTTTTGGTGTTTGTTTTGTGCTACTAATGCAAGGAAGCCACAAAAGACAGTTTGAAACCTGTAGTGCTAACATAGTTCCTAATTTTTATTTAAGTGCCAGAGGCTAAATGACTGCATTTTGTTATCTGATAGTTAATGAGCTCTTCAGTCCTTTGTAGGATGTGTGGAGGGAAAAACTCAAGATTCCTGGAGATAAGGATGGGAGAGTAGGAAAAGAAGACTATTCTTAGACTGGATTTTCTCCATTAATTCTTTTCCTTTATTCATGTCCTCAAAGTTACTCTGCTAAAATTCCAGACCTGAGGAGATTGAGGTCATACTGAATTGCATTAAATGTAGACTTATTAATAAAATTTCCTGTTTTCAATAACATGCTCTCATACTTCACCTGTCCTTGACTGAGTAAGATACAAAAAAGCCCCATCTGCAGTTGTTGTGAGGTTACAATTCAATAGATAATCCAATTATATGCTTTTCTGAAGCTAGGTCAAGATCGCACACAGAATTGTATTGATTACATTTTAATGCCAGCACTGTCATGGCAGCAGAAGGGCAAAACAAGCATCAGTCAGCTGCCACAGAGCAGGTGAGTTGCTATGCAACATATTTAAGTGCTGTGAAGTAACTCCAGGTGGTTTCAGTGGATAGTAAGTTATTTAATGTGTGATGCCTCTGAAAGGTAACGACTTAAACATTGCCTAAACTTGTTGACACTATGGTTAGCTTTTATCTGTCCTAGTGCTCTGTCCCTAAGCTGTGCATTTCATTGCAGAGTTCTGATGAATGTTGTAATTTGCTCATGTTGGGAGAGTCCTAAAGGTTGAGATGCAAAAAACCCTCTATCTTTTATGCTAAAGCTGCGGTAAAATGTCATCATTAAAGTGCAAGCTTGTAATCCATTCATTTTCTACCTGATGTAAAGATGTGGTTTTCTGGACAGTGCCTAAATTTCAAAAATGCCCAGAAATATCTTATTCTTGGTTTTTGTGCTGGTACCTACCACTTGCCAAAGGAGGACTGGATTCCAGACACTTAACTTTCTCCTTATCTTCCCCTTTTTAAAGTGTTGCAGATCAGAAGCAGGAGAAGGTGTTAATGATGTGAGAGCATTCACAGTTAACCTGAAAATCCCTTCTCCATTTGATGGGAATCATATATGCATCTTCCACAAATTGCCTTATCTATTAGGCAATAGTCCATCTGAAGAGACAATATTTCCTCTTCTGCTGTTGAAAGCTTGATGATGTGCAGGAAAAAAATCAGGCCTCTTCTAATCTATCTGTCTGCTCTCACTTAAAACTCCCACTTCAATGTCACAATCTCCTCTTTTCCTTTTCTAATCCTTTTTGTCACTCAGTTTTACGCTCTACCCTCCAAATGACACAGCACACTTCAGAACATTATGTGAGCAGAGTGCCAAGGAAAGAGCTGTGGTTGGAAGCAGTGATTTTCAAGCTGTAATTCTGGGAGTATCAAAGGTCTCTAAAGGCTTTTCTGAACTTATGTGAACAAGACGTCTTAAGAATTGAAAAAGAATAAAAATAGCGACTGAGGGTGCTAGGAAGGAACTCTATGATTTTCTCTGATTAAGTTGTCTGCAGAATGAAATGTTGACAGATTTGCTGGGCTGAAAGAAAAGCTGTGTTCCCGTATGTCTTCCTTTCTGGAATTACAGAGCCATGGTGTACGTTGCTGGAAGCTATCATCTATGATCTAACAATGAATGCAGCTCCTCCATGGATGTCATCTTCTATCCACAATGTCTGGAAAAGAGTATTAAAACAATGAATACTCTGGATAAGTTTTGTTGGTTGCCTGTGGAAAAGACAGTGCTTTATTGGAAAGATACTGCTTTATCGCAAATTCCTAGACAACTATAGTATATTAAAATTTCCATTGTGGCAATGAAAGTGATTTAGGATTTTTCTGGGAAACAATTAGAAGTTTATTGTTTTAATAGTTGAACTTTCACTTGCTCACTTTAAAAAAATTGTCTCAGAACTCAGCTTCATGGAGGAACTTTTGACAGATTCTTTCCATAAGGGAAAAGGAAATGGTAAATTATATGAAGCACAGAGAACCTTGTGTATATGCACACACACATATGTAAATGTGCATATATGTCTGTGTGAATACATATAGACATACACACGTAAGTGTGTATTTTCTAAATATCTCCATATATATATGTAATTATACACCAGCACTTACATATAGAAGTGTGTGTCTCCCCCTTTCATATTATGGTCAGTTGTCCTGAAAAAAATATTTTGCAAATCTTTTAATGAGATAAATTTAAATTTGTTGAAGCTGTAAAAATGTAAAACAGAAATGCAAATGTATTTACTATTTGAGAAACATCATTGCTTTGAAAATGCTCAGAGACTTGACCTTTATCACCTCAAAATAAAGAGATATTTTGACATTTACTGCACATATTAGTAATACAGCATTCAGTAAGCTTATATTTATAGGACTGTATTGAACTGTTATGATTTAATCTTTAAATTCTGGTAGGAAATAGTTTTCCTTAATGTTAGCTTTTAGTAACTTTTAAAAAATCTTGTTCTCTATTATTCCTTTACCTACCTGTAGATGCTGAAAGATCCTTTGTAATTGCAAGCTGCTCAGGATCAAGAGCCAAGTATGTGTTTGATGAATTCACGTCATGGACTTGAAGAATGATTTCCTAGGAGGGCTCAGATGATGGAATAAGGAAGCTTTATCTCTCCTTTCTCTTTAATACTATGCAGCATGATACATGCTCAGAAAGGACAGCTTTTAGTAAAAGAAAAAGAAAGAAAACTAGAGATTGAAGAGTAATAATTTCTGATCATGATGCATTTCTCTTTCTCTATTCAAAGCCAAATGGCCTCATTTTCCTGAGTACCTAAACGGTTCATGTATCCAGGAGTATGAAATCTCCCTCCTCCTGGTTGCTTTGCAGCATGAAGTTTGGTTATTATCTGTCTAGTGTATTCCATGGCATGGTTTAAGGAGAGAGGAAGGCAGAGGCTGTGAAGTTAATCACTGCAATCTCCTCTAGAGAAATAGCCTGAGAAGTGGTGGTCTCTGCTACATGTCTGAAAACAGAAACAAATCTGTGTACTGGAGGAAGGAAGAGATTAAATGTGAACGGGGTTCAAAAAAACGAGGCTGTTTGCCAAAGAAAGTCCTGATAACAGCAAGGGGGATCCAGATAAAGACCTTTTGTTACTCTCTGCTGTGGCTGTTAGCTATCTTTCTTTGCTATCACTTGAAGGTAATCACTTAGAGTCTTATAGATTAAAGTAAAAGTCTTACATCAAAATACAGCAGTTTTACTGAGAAATGAATTGGAAAGCAGAATTAAGTAGTGAGTTGACTCAAACCAGACTGCAGTAGTATTTACTGCCTGCAGATTCAGACTAGCCCCACGTTTTTAGGTAAATGTAAGTTCTATTTGGAAAGGCCCACATACTCTTCTTTCTGGGAGAAAAAATTGTTCTTGTCCATTGCACCATTTGGGTATAAAGAAGGAGCTCCAAGTAAAACAACCTATTAAGCAACTGTTTCAGTTTAATTACATGTGATGTTCACAAGGGGATGGTCAATGATTATTCCATATTTTCAAGAGAGTTTCTACAAAAAGGTGGGAAGTTTATGGTTCGCTACAAACAGTTTATCTGCCATTTTCTCTGTGACCAATGCAAATATTCAATCCTCAGGACTGTATGGTGAAGTATCTGTAGTTAGATCTCAGTGCAGAAATTGTTTAACTCTTTGCAGTAGATATTTTAATACCAGACCCCACATACATTCTTTGGAATGTATCTGTCTCATTTATCTCATGAAGGATGGTAACAGTAATATAATCATTTGGGTGTAGGCAAATCCAAACCTTTTTTTTAACTTGCTGATAGTAGTTACTGTGTTATGTTAGGCTTCAGGTTTCTTTGAAAAAAGTATTTGAATATAAGTGACCTACATAAGAGGAAGTTATGTAAGTCTTAGGAAACATTATCCCTTACTTTACAATTCTGTGTTACTGTCCACAGGGCTAATAGGATCCATCAGGGGAGTCAAGTGGAAGAGCATTTTGATGTTTGGGATATTTTAAGGGAATTGTGGCAATTTGTGAGGTTTACGCATGGATAGGGGTGGAATGCTGTGGCAAAATAGAAGAAGGGCTAAAAGGACCTTGTTGAGTGTGCTCATCAGCACACTTATGTCTGATTGAGCCTTGTGTTACTTATCACAGTTAATTATCACAGTCATATCTTCTTATGAAACCCTGTTTTTACTGTCTGGGTGGGTGAACTCTCCATCCATCCTATGGGTGTATGTGTAAACATGAATTAATTTAGAACTGGACCAGCCAGTGAGTAGAAGAGATGTTAGTACCACCAGCCAGAGTGGAACCATGAACTTTCAGGGGCCTGAAGGTTTGTGTGCCCACAGCTGGGGAAACCAGAGGGTCAGGGACCAGCTACTGGATAGACTGAGTATCTAGGCTAGCTACTGGAGGGATCAATATTGCACCTGCACATATAACAGATGTACATATTTATATCTGCATGTATGGTCACCTATGGTGTTACATTCTGCTAACAGGCTTCAACCTTGATCAGCTGAAGAGGACAAACAAGGATCAGGCTGCCTGTTTGTGTGAGTGCTGTGTGTTTACTGTCTGTGTTGTTCTGTGTGATAGATGTGAATATGGATATATCTCTACATGTACGCTGCATACGATGCATTTGAGCTCGCTGGGAATGACTGCTCAACTCAGTGCTGGCTGGAGATGGGGACACAGAGAGCAGCAAGCTTGCATCTGTCAAGCTATGGGGTTTGACAGCTTATAGAGAGTATGCCAGTCTGAGCAAGCAAGACTCTTTTTTAATTAAAAAAAGAAAAAGCTTATGTGCAAGGATCTATTACTGCCAAGCAGGTTTAAACCTCCTGTTTGTAGAGGGTGGTTTTTTCATATATCCACTAACATTTCTCTATAATCCTTACAGACTCTCCTAAAGATTGCCTCATAAGCTATTTTCATAGAATAAGGAGACTTTGAAATGAGCTGACAAGCAGAAGAATCACAAGTCATAAAACATAAAGAATAGGGAGACTTACTTTATTAAGCTGCCTTTTTTTTTTTAAACAACAGAACAAACAAAATTTCTACTTCTTTATGTGTAATATTATAGCAACAATCACTTTGCTATAACAAATTATTACTGCAGTAGGAGAAATGATGAGCTGAAGTTCATTTTTCAGGGGGTGTGGGAATGGGGTTGGAGGCTGCACACTAAATTGGAGGATTTAGCTTACGTGTTTCCTGGGGCTAGAGGCAGTGTACCTTCCCATGAAACAGAAAAAAAGTTAAATTGCTTTTCCTTTTGAAATGCAGTTATACTTCTCTTCCTCCACCACCACAGATATTACCGGGTAAAGAGAGAAGGTACCTGATCCAAGGGCTGCTGAAGACTGCCTCTTATATGCTTCCTAGGCAGATTGATCTGGCCCTTGCAGAGAGGTAAAAAACCTTGCTGTGTTCACAATGCAGAGGATTCTATTAGATATCTCTTTTTATTTAATGTTGTGCTGTAGAAATTCATTGCAGGTGATGATCTTACCTGCAATGATTCTACACACAGTATCCACTCTATGTAGTGCTTGCTGGGTGATTTAACCAAGTGATCTAGTTTATTAAGCAAAAACATATGAACCAGGAAAAATAAGAAGTTAAAGAAAGCTTTGCCAGGTGCAGAGGTACAGGGTGAAATGAGAACAGTCTTAGTATGACCTGGAGTTCCTGATCCTGTTCTTTTTCATCACTGCCGTGTCCAGCTCTCTCAAGTGTCCTAACTTGGTCCATTCCAGAATGCCATTGTTACGCACCATGTTTTTTCCTTTTGGGTAATTCCTTTGGGGCACCCATGGGAATATGTCTTTTCCCTATTGCACAATCACAGGTCTGAAGACAACATGCTTTCCAAATTAAATCTCTCTGTGTAGGGATAATTACATTGCATGGAAAGTCAAAACCATAATTTCTCACTTTCTCATTCCTGTGGCACACTGGTTCCCAGTGCTCCAAGGGTGGGGGAAGTGTTTATAATGGTTCATGTGAATGAACTGCCCCACAGTTTCATTAGTGCCAGGTGCTGGCCCCCTGGCTTACAGCCCACCTCTTGCTGAAAGCTGGTTAGCTGGCGAGTGCGGTACCGTGCTCTGGGTTTCACAGTTTATGTTCTTAACTGCCTCTCTTGAGATAGTTTCCTCTTCCTTCAGCCTTGCATTTTTCTAGTCACAGCTTTCTAGCATTTTCCTGCCCAATAAAATTATAACTAAGTAGTCATGGTCTTCTTTAATTGAGTTCCCAGTTTCTATTCTTCTGCCAGCCTCACCAGATATTTTTTTTTTTAATTTTTTGTTTTGTTGGCAGCGGTCTATTCTTTTCACTCCACTGCCTCCTCTAGGTTTCTTACTTCTCCAGTCAAATCAGATGGTTTCCTTTACCATTACACTTTTCTGCATTGAGGGGAAACTGGTTGCCTCTGATAACAGAGGTGGACCAGGTTCTTTGTTCTTAATTTTCTTTTCTTCATAAAACATCTTGTCTTGGCCTCCAGCAGCTCTTAAGTGGAAAGACTTAAGGATTCCATGTAATGGATTGCAAATGTGAAGTCTATTTGGGCTTAGAACCTCTGATAAACCTTTCTCAGTGCTTGCAGGGTATTTCATAGTTTTAAACATTAAAATTGAAATCACAGCACATAGAAAATTTTGGCTGGAATTGTTCAACTTGTTGAAGTAATAAAAAAGGAAATCCCATATTTTTATAACAGAAAGTGCTGTAAAACTGAGTCTTCTGCGCTGTTACAGTCTTGGAGCTGTCATTCCATGTCTTTTTTAGTCTCAGTTGGATTCAAAATTCTTTAACTAATGAACTAACTTCAGAGGGGCAGGTAACTGTTACCCAATTAAATTGACAAAAAAGACAGGTTGTACCAAAGGGGGAAAAAACCCCCAAACCAAACCACTTACAGTTACCACAAAGGACATCTGTCTTTGAATGGGGGAAAAAGGTGCTAATTTGAGACACAAGCTTACAGTGATCATTTAGGTAATTACATTAAATTATGCTTAATGTAAGTAATTATAGTTATTTAGTTATGACACAGTTAGACTCAGCCACGAGACATACTTGGTGCCTTGACCAGAGAGAAGGAATACACTCAGACACAGTGTTGTCTGTATCTTATGTGAGCCACTACATCCAAGTCTGGCACAGTCCCTAGTGCCATTCACACAGCTGTGAAGCTCATGGAATGACAAGTGATTGAAATACGAAAAGGAAGCTATGTACCATGCCTTCTAGTCAATGAAGGTTTGTCCTGGGAGTACTTTTTCTAACATTATGTCTGATGGCAGTTAAAATTCCTAAGTACTGCTCTGCTTTTTATTATTTCCTCTAAATAATTATGCCACAATGTAATATTTCCCCATATCAGAATATTTTTTCTAATAATAACTCAATGTTTTCATTTTCTATAACATAACTAGATGGCACTTTTTTCTAATTATAGCTACTCTTTTTCTTATCTGAGTCAAACAGAGAGGATTATTTTCTCCTTATTTCTGTGACATGATACCTCAATCAGAATTGCATTGCCTTTTTTTGTTTTCCTGTCATATTACATATTAATCTACTTTATTCCCAATTAAGAGGTTCAGGTCTCTTTTGGGATCAGTGCCTTTCAGGGTTTTCTCACCCAGAGGCTAATAGTTAAATTATTTTTCCCAGATGTACTAATCCTACAGAGAGTCTTACATAACTGCTTGGTTATATTCTTTGTGAATATTCTTATTGGAGTGGATAGGACTACTCAGAGTGCATAAGAAAATGTTTGTGATATCAGACTTTTATTAAAATGAATCTTGATTAAAAGTAAAAGTGATGTCATAATATCAACTTTTAGATGTCTTAACCCTTTGTTTATAGTTTGTCTTAGTTAAATATAATATCAATAATTTCTGAATAAAACCAAAATGAGTTGTTTAATATGTATTGCTTTAGTCTAAGAATATTTTATGTCTCTCAAGGCATTTTTATTTTTCTGAAATGTGAATATAAATTTAGAGTTCTAACAAAAATTCTGCTTGTTTTTTTTAAGGAAATTAAAATAATTTTTCCCTCTTCATGCATTATTTAAAGAAGCCAGACGCTTTGGGTATTCTGGTTGCCTTTGGAAGGAAACTAACATTTCCAATTTAAGTTTATAATTTAAACTGAAATATCTAGGTCTCTCATAGTTAGTGTACTTTATTGCTTTCTGTCTGATTAAACACATAAGACTGAATTATCTTTACAGCTCTCCAGTTTTGGTTTCTCTAATGTTCTAGACTACTTTGTTGATGTATGTTGTCTTCTATGTCTCTAAGAACTGTCATTTCCCAGCAGCTTTGAAAAGTTTAGTATTTTGTCCCCCTTTTCTTTTTAACTCTTTGTTGTTAAATCCTTTTGATGTGCTCTGGCTTAACCACAGTTAGTGGACTCAAAGCAGGATTTAATATCTGTGACCTGTGTTACACAACAGAATCAACCATTGTCGCAATGGTACCTCTCTTCTTTAAGTCCCAGATCCTATGTAAAACTTTGATTTATGAGGAAGTGTGTCTTCTTGAACCCTGATTCAACTAATCATCCTTGCTTTGCTAATTTCTAAAACACATGTGTGTAGTAGAATGCTTGCTGAATGGAGAAGGATGAAAGGATTTGCTTGTGTTTTATTGAGCTACTTTCTAAGAAAGGTTAGAATAGCTGAAGATGAGGGAATCCCTTGGGAATTTTGATAGTTCTTTGGAATGTCTGAGCTTTTTTACCGTGCTTATCTAAATTCACTCTAGGAAGAGACAGTGACAGATTTTCTAGGATGTCAGGGAGAACTCCCAGTCTGGTAAGAGAATTCATGACTATGACAAGAAAGACAGAACGTGTCCCTGCTGTGTCAGTGTGAATATTTGCTAAGCAACAGTAGCCTAAGGAAGAATACATGAAGACAGTCAGCATTTGGTATTTTCCAGAATATTCTCCCAATTTCCAATTGTTCCTGACAGATGGGTTTATGAATTGAGGGGTGTCATTGCATTTAACAGCTCTTGGTGATTTTTTTTTTCCCATTATGTTGTTCTGTTAGTTTTGAACCTACCTAGATTTTGGCATTGGAGACCTTCAGTAGCAATGAATTCTACACTATGGGGTCAAACAGAGGAGATAAACTAAAATGGTTTATTAATTCTGACACTTCCAGTTTAAGCTGCCTCCTCTCTGTCCTCTCTGTCTTGAAAGACCTCATGCTTTCCACTCGACAAGGTTAGCACCTCATCTTTTGCTACGATTTTAGCATTAAGTTCTTCTGCTACAATCTTTGTTATAAACACACACACATTCTCACACATCACTTGCTCATGGTCTATTCACACAAAAGTTCCCATGCTTTGGTGTCCGGCTTTCAATTTCAATCAGCTCTGTCTGTCCAAATCTTTTTGTATCAGATTGGAAGCTTTGGTCTGTTAGCTGCTGGATGAATTCTCCTGGGTATCTGAAGGAGAAATGAGCCAGCTGCGGACCCTGCCCTGTTAGGGACCAGGTTATTTCATTGTAATTCAAAGCCAATTGCTTCCTTCCCAGTGCAAAACTGTCTCTGTGAGCAGAGAGACTGAAAGTGGAATTTACCTTTTATTATTTCAAAAATAAGCAGTGTATAGGTGTTTTAGGCCAGACTGGCTTGGAATGAGCTGCCTGATTTTAGATAGATACTTAAACTAGGAGTGTTTTCACTTGCCTCTGCATGGTCAGCAGAGTAAGCTGATCTCCTCAAAGGAAATCTGGACCTCTTCCATTTAGGCTCCTCTTGAAAGTTATTCTGTAGAAGCTTGCCTTTTCCTAATGACAGTAAAGGGAGTGTGAGGAAACTGGACAATTAACTTGAACATTAAAATCTGTGAAGTAAAATTAGCTATAAATAAGTGTGGACAAAGGATGACATGAGATGTTGAGCATGACAGTGTATGGGAACCTTTCAAATGCATTAATTATCTGATCTAGGTTGCTAGTTACGGGATGTGAATCTACTACAACATTAATGACTAAAGCTGGCTTTTAGCTTCTTCTGTAGTAATTCACAGCTTCATGTCTGAAGGCCTTCCTCTGGTTCTGCTATACAGACCAAAAGGGGATCTATCTTGTTAGCATACATTTGAAATATTTCAGTCATGTCTAACTTTGTTCTCTGCTCCCAGCAAAACATCATGTGCTCTTCTTTACTGCACTTCTTTGAAAGCAGAGCCCTACTTGTTTGCTGCTGTCATATTTTGATATTCTAATCTCAATTCTGCCTCCTTTATCCCTTTAATAATTCATTATAATGTAATTTATAGGTGGTAGCAAAAAAGTGAGCTCATAGCACAATACCAATTTAGAAAGTTAAAGTTTAATTACTATCCATTCACTGTACATTAAGTCTACTGAAAGAGCAGTACACTGGATTGATTGTTCTCTATTAATCTGTGTAGGAGGAAAAGTTTAGTCAAGTACAGTTGAGCCTTGTTCTGACTTTCAGGATCATACCATACATTAGCTGTACTCTGTGATGCTGCAGATGGTATATGTGCTATTTTTATTATAACATTTTTTTACTCTTTAGCTTTAATTTTCTTATTTCCCTTTATAGTCACTGAGCAATTCGTTCAAAACAGAAAAACCCACTCAATCCCACAGAGAGACTTTTTTAATGAGTTATATTTTTACTGGGATGAGTTGACCAAAGGCACTGAGTAATAAAACTTTGAAATGAGGTGCATAGCTCAAATCAAGAAGGCAATAATTCTGCAGTTGCTTGGTGATGTTGGCAGGAGAAGACATATGCAACTTACTTCCTTGGTAATTATACCTTTTTTCTAAATAGCTAAAAATCTTGATACTATTCAACTATGAGTGTCCCACTGAAAAAGCTCTCCTATCAAGAGAGAGTGCAGTTGGAAAATAGACAAGAATTGCCTTGTAATTTTATGATATTAAAAAAAATGGTACATTAAAAACATGAGTCAAAAGTTACCACCAGCAAGATATACATTATTTCAGTTTCTGTAGCAAGTTATGCAAACCATTATCTTTGCTCCTTCTGCTTATTGCTGTTCTACTGCTATTTGGCATTTCTGATCACTGCTATGACCAACTGGAAAGCTGCCTGCTGGAAAAGCACCTGGGGCTGTTAGTTGACAGCCGAGTGAACATGAGCCAGCACTGTGCCCAGGTGGCCAAGAAGGCCAGTGGCATCCTGGCTTTTATCAGAAACAGTGTGGCCAGCAGGATTAGGGCAGTGATTTTCCCTCTGTATTATGTCACTGGTGAGGCTGCACCTTGAATCCTGTGTTCAGCTCACTGCAAGGACATGGAGATGCTGAAGCAAGTCCAGAGAAGGGCAATGAAGCTGGTGAAGGGTCTGGAGCACAGGTGTTATGATGAGCATCTGAGGGATCTGGGGTTGTTTACTCTGGAGAAGAAGAGTCTCTGGAGAGACCTTCTCTGTTTTCGGCAGAAAAACCACCACACTTGGTTTGTGTAAAGGTATACAGAAAGAGAGTATCTGCTCCTTTAAGGATCTGGTTAAGGATATTTTTTTCAGTGTATAAAGTGGGATAGTAAGAAAAAGAGGAAGCCACCTACTGGGGCCAGTGGGGTCTCATAATCAGTTATTGAGCCACTGGGGACTTTAACTTTCACCCACTGGGGTGGGAATGGTGTGTGTCCTGAAAATGAGCTGGTTTTCAGGACACACACCAAGGGGTGCAGGCATGAATGAGGTGGGTGAGTGGCTTGGTGTCAGTGGCTGGATCAGGACTGCAGACCACAGCCTGTGTGCTGAGGGTTGGCTGCTGGAGTGAGTGTCTGTACCTGCTCCAAACTGTGTGTCTGGGGGGTGTCTGTCTGTATTTCCCTGCAACCCCCAAGCGGGAGAGTAAGGGGGCCTTGGGTCTGGGGAGAGGTATCAGGTAAGTGAAGGGTCTGTGCTGGTATTTGGGGGGGACTTGCCAGAGTGTGGTGCCCGTGGGATGACTGCTGTGTGTGTGCAGTGAGCACCCAGAGGGACCAGCCAGTGAGTTGGGAACCTGTGGGGTGCATAAGGGTGGCCAGGATTTGGGCAGGGGTGCTGGGCCATCACAGGTGCTGTGACTAAAAGAAAAACACTGGGTGCTGTTTGTGAGAGAATATGAATAAAAGGGGAACACTGAAAAGTATTGGTGGACAAGTCTTGAAATCCAGGTCTGTGTGTGTAGCCTCATTTTTTCCTTCAGCACCCATACCCATCACCTGAGAACGTACTGCAGCTGGAAATCTGAAAAAGGTTACTTAGCTAAAAGTTCTTGACAGGTGTTCGGGGATTTTTTTGTGATACTTACTGCTCAATACATAACAAACAAGATGCCACCTTAGCATATGAAACTGCCAGAAGTGAAAATGTATACAGAAATAAGAAACAGAGTTGTAGTAAGTGTAAAATCTCTTTGTCAAACAGTAAATTAATTCTTAAGATCTTTTACAGAATCCTTGATGTGTAATTTCTTTGCTTTTTTTTTTTTTTTCAGGATGATTCAAGGAATCTCATTCCTTCAAAGCAACATGTATAATTTTTCCTAACTGAAAGATATTTAGAGTAGACTAACTTGTTCACTGAAAAGAGAAAACAGGAGGAAAAGGATAAAAAAAGAAACTATTACAGCCATGCAACCAACTTAGAAGCTTTCTATCAATGACAAGTGATTAAATTTGCAGTAAGGAATTAACAAATTGATGTGGCATACTGTGCAGCTGAAGTATATATTAATAGTACAGAAATATATGTGTTATAACTTGCAATGATCTACACAATTAAGACAACAACATTTTTGCATTTTTTCCTGTGCTGGCAGAGAATGCTGTGTCACTTACTTCATTAGTATGCATTGTTGTATGAACCAATTCCCTAGTGTAGTTGTAGAGTGTCACTGGCAGACACAGGAGGTCTAGGAAGTTGTACAAGTATGGGTCACAGAATGATTTTTAATTAAATGTGGTAAATAATAAGAAAGCTAAAGTTTCTTTTGATATATTTATATTATAGTAATATCATTCTGTTGATGATGTAGTGACACCTTAATTTAAATTTAAAAATATTTTGTCTAGTATTTCAGATTTTTAATCTGCTGAATGTTCTAATAAAGCTATATATATTTGTCTGAATTTTCATTGTCAGAGGTTCATTCTCCTACAAACAAAAATGCCTTTGGTTTCACTATATCTGTGACATCCCTATGGGAATGTTCTTGAGAACTGCATGTCCTGTGCATTCCTGAATCTATTTATTCTGCTTCTAGTATTATCCTTCCTGAGTTAGTCTTTTGAGTCATTCCTGTGGCAGTTGTTTCTGAGAATTTGTTAACAAATATGAATATGAGTCATCTAGAAAAGAAGAAAAATCCACATGGCATATAAAATATGCAAAGAGAGTAACAATTCTTACAGGCATATTTTAGCACTACGCTGTCATGAGGTGCTGAATGCTGCTTTTAATCAAGAATTTCAAAATTTCGTCTAAGTCACGGTGAAGTTTATGTTGTAAGCTTCTGTTCGCAGGACTTTTGTTCAGGTATGCATACGTAAATGTACATATTCATAAGTATACATACATATAAATATATGTGCCTGTATATCTTAAGCAAAGGAAAAGAATTTCAAAGGACTGCCTTATTCCTATTCGAATTCCCTATGAAATTTCTTTTGTCATGTGTCAGCAGGAGGAGCCATAGGACCTCAAAGTGACTTTTTTGTGATTTAAAATGAACAACATACTTTTAAGGGCTGAGGTATAAATAAACATGTCGTTGACATTTCTGCTTTCATCTCATTGATTTTCCAGATAAAAATTGATTATGTAAATCAAGTATTTTAGTTTATTAGTTCATATCATTATTTTTATTTTAATTACTCCTTGCAGCGTTTAAAGGAGCATTTTATGAATTAGCAGTGAAAACTGTCACTGTACCTTCATCATCATAATTTTCCGTACAGTCAGTGTTGCTGAAACACAGTAATGCACTACTTAGTATGGCTAATTTTTCACATGGGAATGTGTCCCACTGTGGTCATGCATCTACACTCTATGATAGATAAGAACAATGTCAAGAAATCCACTACCGTATATTCTGTCAATTGGTATCTGTCAACTGAAACTTGAAAGATGGCTGAATGTGCTCTGTGATGTGGATCTGTAAAGCACATTAGCAACAGTTTACATTCAGTGTTCTCAGTCATTACAGTGTGTGTTGTGAATGTGTATTAGGAATAATGTTTTATACTCCTCTAATTTTTAACATACTGGTTGACATGCTCCCCACTCCCAAACACTTCTTAAAATCTGCTACCTTCTCTTTGTTTCACTCAATATAAAATACAAAATGCCATGACCTATATTCACAAAACGTTTCAGGTTTGGTTTAGGGTCTCAAAAGCTAAATACTGTCTGTGTTGCTCATGGGTTTTGTAATAAGAATACCAAGCCTTTAGCTGGCAATCTCCTTAATTTATTGCCATCTAAAACCTGCATGGTAGTCTATGCAAATTGAGTTGGTGGCTTCACTGTATTCCCAGGGAACAGATATCCACATCATAAAACTTCCTCAGCTGGGTTGTACTGGGCATGTTGATGAAGATCTTGCATGTACAGAGTGGAGAAAAGTAATATTCTGTGAGCGGATTTGCAAGTGAATGGTTTCAACATCCTCCTGGAAGTGCTCTCATCAAAATGTATTTGGGACCCATTGAAGCAAAGCCTGGGAAGCTTTCATTCCCCTGTACTTGTCTGATCTCCTTCAGGGTGGATAGGTATTTTATTTTCCGCAGCTCACAATCCACACATTTGAGCACATCCATTTTGATAAAAAAAAGGAGATGCTGACAACATGCTCAAGTGCTTGCTGCTCATTGTCCATACTTCTCAATCCCTCACTCTTCTGTGGACTCCCTCAGCCACCTTTGTCCACCTCAAATCTGCTTTTGGGAAGGTGGGGAGAGAGGTCAGCCCTGAGCAGAAGGCATATGATCTTTCTCTTGCACGCATCTGTATGACCAGAAGTCAAAAATTATTGGTAAAAAACAAAGCACCATTTGCACTTCAATGACACTCCTCTAAATGCAATTTTCCTGTTTCTCTGTAATCTTTTACAGAGGCTGCAGCTGTTTTTTGCATGGGTATGATGTTCTATGAGCTTCACAGAAGATCGCTCATTCTTCTTAGTGCTGATAAATATGATAATCAATCAATCCAAGAGGATGAAACTTGAACAGCAGCTGTCTAATGCTTTGGAGACTTCTTATCCATTCCTCCCATCATGCACTTTAGGTTACTCCAGAGCTGAGAGTAAGCTTGACTTCTCTGCCCAGTGCTAATAAATCTTGATACCTTATTCTAATTCTGAAATTTTTGTGGTTCTGCTTGGCAAATTTTAACTTTTCAGTTTCCAACCTCCCCTCATTCTTTTATTTCTGAGCTCTGTTAGCCCATTTTTCGCCTCGCTATGGGGCACTGTAGGATTTTTCTGGTGGGATCAACCCAAAAGTCCTGCATGTCTTGCTTGTAGCAGCTTTTTGTTTGCATTAAGTCCTCTTGGTAGGTGACAGCTGTTATTAATAGTTTTTCTCTTGTGCTATTTTGAGCATCAGATATGACATGGAATGACTGACTCATGGAAAGGTTTGAATTTGAATGGACCTTAAACGTCATCTAGTTCTGACACTCATGCCAAATGACAGGAACACCTTCTGCTAGTCAAGGTTCCTCAAAGCCCCATCTAACCTGGTCTTGAACACTTCCAGGGATAGGCCATCCACAACTTCTCTGGGAAACCTGTGCCAGTGTCTCGCCACCCTCAGAGTAAAGAACTTTTTCCTAATATCTGATGTAAATGTACCCTCTTTCAGTTTAGAACCATACTGCCTTGTCCTATCACCATGTACTCTTGTAAAAAGACCCTTCCCAGCTCCCTTGTAGGCCCCCCTTAGGTACTGGAACCTGCTATAGGGTCTCCTCAGGACCTTGTCACCTCCAGGCTGAACAACCTCAGCTATCTCAGCCCATCTTCCTAGGAGAAGTGCTCCAGACCTCTGGTTATCTTTGTGGCCCTCCACTTGGACTTGATCCAACAGGTCCATGTCCTTCTTATGTTGATGGGCCCAGAGCCCAGATTTCTTGCCTCTTCATGCTCTAATTGTAGCATTTTGTTGTATAGTTCCTACCTTAGATCTAGAAACTAGGCATTCTTCTTATGTCCCTCAAAGGGCCAGACCTACTTGTCATATCTTGAGGACACAACACAAACTTTTTTCCCTGGAAAAATTAGACATTCTCTCCTTATTTTGGAAAGAAAAAAGAAGTCACCAGTCTTTCCTATAATAGCCTAGTAATTACCCTGCTCATCCCAGATATGGGAGAGCTGGCTTTTGCGGCTATGGCTGACTGAATGGTCCTTTTCTCCAGGTTTTATGCTCAGTTGCAAGGGGAGTTTCCCCAACTTTTTGCTTGATTTTTCTGACTATGCAAAATTGTATCCTCTGTTATGCTCCATGTGGATTTCTCTGACCTGCACGACTCCATCTTAATGCTCTTTGGTTTATAGTAAAGGTAATTATGAAATCCTTGCAAGATTGCTGTTCAAAATGCAGTGTTCTTTGAAACACACTGACTAAACAACAGTGAAAAGACTCTGATTCCTGGTGAGAGAGGAGGTGTATCATTTACTGTGTTCAGGTTTGAAACTGAGCCCGTGGGACTGCTTGGTTTAGTAATATGGATCTTCCCCAATTAAATGTACTGTGGCCAAAGAACAGGTTATATTGACTACCAAAGTGCGAGGTTTTAGTTTGGTGAATTGTCTTTTGAATGAGAAATATGGAAAAAAATGGAGTAGCAATGTCTAAAAGCTATTTGGTGACCCTTGGTTACAAAGCAATTTGGCCTTTGGACAGATTATCATAACTAGGGAAAGTTTATGTAATATTTGTGAACTGTCTTTCACCACTATTTGATTCAAAGTTATAATAGTGATTTTAAAAACCAAAACATGCTCTCATATTTTAAACCAACTTCAGTCCTAATTAAAAAAACACCTCCAACAGCTAATAACATACACAAAAAAAGAAAAATAGCATTTAGAGTGATAACCAGATGGTAGTTGTGGTACTCTGGTTTTGGATATAATTTATGACATTTCATTGGTTTAAAGACGAGAAGTGTCTTATGAAGTCTATGTGGGAATGAGTTAATTACTGTCTACCTAACTTATTAGTTGCAAGAAAAAAATGTAGTAGTGACCTGCTTCTGGAGATCAGTCTGGGATCTGGTAATGAAATAAATACTTATATATCCTATATAGAATTTCATTAGGGTACTGAATCAAGTTAGATTATTGGAAAAATGCCTGTAAATGTGTAAAGGCTAGCAGTTTCTTCCTGTGACACTGGAATTTCGTTGTTTACCCTTCTCTTACTTTTCTGACTGTGATGAGCTGTCATCTGTCATGCTGTCCTTGGTGAGTTTCTACTCAGTGTTCCTTAGCTTGTAATGAAAATGAATGTATAGCTAACCTGAGAGTTACCTATCAGGCTCTAATATTTTTTTGGTTTACATAAGTTTATTGATATTGGCCTTGAGTCTTTTTGATTTATCTAAGTCTGCCTCAGCAGACAGATTGACCATTTGAACACATTCACTCTGAAAATGACCTCATCACTTGGGAAATCTTGAGGCACAGTCAGTGCTGTAAATGGCATTGGGGGGATGGTGGAAAGACTCTGAAAGTCACATGAAAAATGGTAACAAAACTACATAAACATGGTCATGCAGCCTTAAAAAGTACAATATGTTAAAGAAGTGAAAAGTAATATGTTTTCAACAGGACAGCTTAATGTTCATAAGGAGACTTACTAAATTTAGTAACTTAGAGATGAAACAGACATGCTCAGGCTTGCAGGGACTTTTGTTGGGTTAGTCAATATATTAATGAAAGTGTTCATCGCTTTGCTATTAGTAAGGTTCATGTACCTTCTTCAACTTTTTTGGGGTGTAACTGTATCCCCTCATTTAATAGAATGACAGAATAGTCGGAAGGGACCTCTGTAGGTAATCTACTTCAATCTGATTGCTCAAGCAGGGACACCTAGTAAGCAGTAGGCCAGGTCCATGTCCAGACAGCTATTGAAGATCTCTAATAATGGGGACTCCACGAGCACCCCCCTCCAGCAATCCGTTTGAATTCCTGCCTCTGAACTTCTCTGAGTTTCATATTTAAAATGGCACAACCTGATTTTTTCTTTTTTTTTTTTTTTTTTTTTTTTTTTTTTAGCTGCTTGCCACACCACTCTCTGGTGAAGCTGCTTCTACTGGGGCGTTTTAAAATCTTTGCAAAATCAAACAGTAGTTAGGACATGTCTATGAATATATGACTTGCAATGAAACAGGGAAATTGTAGGAGTAAGAAATGATAAATATGGAGACATCAGCCAGATAAAGCTTGAATGTGCAATGTTTAAATATTTGTGGTATTTCTGAGCCATGTCACACCTGGCTCTTATTTGAGTGTTTCTAAACCACTAGCTCCTTTCTTTGACTAGTTAGGAACATACCCTTTCCAATTATAATTATTTTTCTTTCTATTTCCATACATCATCTCCTGCAGTTTTTGGCTTTTTTCAGATAAGTTCTGTTATCTGTCCCACTGTGGTAGTGTCAGAGGTTTACTTGTCAATTCTATTGCCATGTGTTCAATTGAGTAACATCTCTTCAGAGTTTCCTTAAAACTAAGTGCTGTTGAAATTTGACACATATCTTTGGGTCCTTAGCTTTTAATTAACAGCCAATTTAAAACTGTTCTGCCCTTCTTACAGGTGAATTGCATTGTGGCTTGCTGAGTCAATCATTAAGAGGTTCTGGATTATTAAACACTTCTTGTTTCTCACTTTATGAGATGTTGGATTTTGTGGCTGGGAGGGCAAACACTGATGACTTTAACTCAGTTTAAAACCTAACATTCATAACATTTCATAAGTTACTACCTGTTATTATGTATGTTATCTTTTCTGATTATATCACTTCCCTGTCAATCATTTTTGTTATCTCATAAATCCATCTGAGTTTTGTCTAACATTGTAGATTAGGTACCTTTAAAAGAGTATATTGATGCAGTATGCTAACTTGTTTGAACAGCCCACACTAAACCATAACAGTATTGTGATCCATAAGTGTTGATCCATAAGCAGTCTTAGGGACTCTTTAAACTCTACCATCAACCTATATCCATAGGTGATTTTCATCTTTAAATTTTAAACAGTAGAAAATAATCCCCCCTATAAAACATACGTAAGGAAAAAAAAAGGAATCAATTTTTTTACACTTGATCCATAAATGAAGTTAAGGTCTAGGTGCCTTCTTCACACCAATGGACCTTTGCAAGCACCATCGTCAGCACTGTTGTGTCAGCACTCTTGTGAATAGTTATGACTCCCTATCACAGTACAGTTAACCTCTTAGACACAAAATTACATAAATTATTAAGAGAAAATCTTTCTTCTTTGGAAAACTTACTTTATATTTGCCTGAAATCTAGATGCCAAAAGAGATTTGATGGTTTATAAACCTTGTTGAAGATACAAATGTAACATTTCTGTATGACTCTGAACTGCATGTTTTCTTAATGAGTCACCAATTTTATTATTCTTTTATCAAATACCTCTCTGGTAGTTGCTGATATTGCTCTATCCCTCGGCTATTATTTTGAACTGGAAAAAAGGGAAAGAAAAATGTTAAGAAAATGAAGACTGAAAAGATTTCTTCTTGGTAGGATGTCCACAGACGTTACTCTTGTCCTACCATATAGGTATCTTCAGTCACTGGAAGCAGTGTAGTTACCAGAATGGTGATTGCACTTGGCAATGCCAAATTTTAATGATGCTATATATGTATAGTTGTAGAGTAAGAAGTATGAGTTAATGAGCTATATAATAGGATGATAGGATTTGAATTTATTACAAGATGCTAGAAAAGCAGAAATTGCCTTTCTGACTTAGTCTAATATGTAGTTAGGTGGGGTTTATTAGCAGAGGTAGAAGATGAGTTGGAGTGTTACTGTGTGGTAAAGGGAGATATGAAAGAGGAAAGAGGACTCCTGTTAGAAAAAAAAAGAAGAAAAAAAGAGTAACTAAGCTCAGGAAAAAACTTACATGAAGGTTTATATTGCAGTCATTTAAGTTAGCCATAAGGCAAAACACAAGGATTCTGGGAAGTTTCTGATAATTTCTATGTTAGAAACAGGGTTAAAGCAATATCTGTGTAGAGCTTCACAGTGCTTAGTAGGGAAGAAGTTTATACTTTTGGCCTAAAGCATGTAAAGACAATCAAATACAATCAACATGGAATGGAGGAGTGCCTGTGGACTAACATTTGAAGATCCAGTTGCACAGAAATTTGCAGAATACATTCTCAGTCCAATGGCCAGATGGGAAGGGCAAACAAACAGCCCTACTCCTTACTGTAGAGATTTTCTGCATGTTAGGATTGTTTTCTTTATTTTTTATTTTTTTAATAATTATTTTCTTTCAGTACATGGACAAAGTCTTCATAATATTCTCTTGGATATTAAAAAAAAAAAGAAGACAGTTATTGAAATTTATCTGACCTTAATAAACACATGAATGACCTTTTCTTTTTGTAATCATTCTCATTAACTCACAGAGAACCATAATCCTGTGTAGCAAGTGCAGGACTAAGACACATGATAATATTAGGGTGACTCTGTAGAATGAGGAAGTGGGTTCATCTCCATGCTAAAAGGCTAGCACCACCTTAGGATTCCACTTAAGTTTTCTGTCTGTAGGGAGGTATCTGCAGAACAATCTCGCTTCTAGGGACATTTGGCTCGTTAACTGAATCAGAAAAAGTGGCAGATTTAACATGCAATTTTCAGCTCTGAGTATGTGTCAGGGACCTGAGCCATGTCTGAGGCCCTGGAATAGCTGGTCTGTGACTGTTCTTGTCAATGTGGCAAGGGAAAATATTACATAGTTTCACTGTTGGGAACTGAACCTTGGAAAAAAGAACAATAGATCGGGGCAGGAACTGAACCTTGGAAAGAGAAACAATAGATTAGGTTAACTGGTGGGAACTTGACCTTTGGAAGAGAAACAGCAGAGCCGTTATTGGCACGGAGTTGTAATCATAAGCCATTGGGGTCTTGGTTCGTGCTCTGGCCACGCATGGGCCAATGTCACAATTGAAAAATTCCACTCCTACGAGGGGGATATAAGAGGTGGTTCTGGGTTGGATGGGTGAGGAGGATGAGATGCACATGATTTTGATCCCGGGGATGCCCTGAAGGTGCATGGCCTGCCTAACCCTCCTGCCGAGCCCCGTGCTCCATCTCCTGCTCCTGCTCAGTTAATTATGCTCAGTTAATTAATTGCTACTGCGAGTGGTAGAAGGAAGTTACTTTGCTCATACCCTTCATGTCTCAGCGTTTGTGATTTTGGGAATCCTCGCGAACCTAGAACAGAGTAGAATTGGTTGTGTACTCAAGTATTGCATGTCCCAGAGGATTTCACAGAATTTTGCAGCTGTCTGTAACTTGCATAACTGCCAGGTGCTGCAGACATCAACAGTTGGAGCAGAAGGATGATATGTAGATGTGTCATCCTAGACCATGTGGTCCTAAAATCTACATTGATCCATCAGTATAGGTTTATAATTTGCAGCAGATACACCAGTTAAGTACTGGTGGAGCACTGTTTAACTTATAAAAATCTGTATCTACTCGTACCCAACATTCCTAAATTTTAGAAGAAAAAAATAATTTCTAAAATTCATGTAGTTTCTATATGAATTCATATATAATCACAAAGAACAGCAATCCTTTTTTTTTTTTCTTTTTAAAGTGTTATGTCATGAGTAAATATCTAAACCAGAAATCATCTCAATAAAATATGTAGTTAAGTTATAGCATTCTCTGGATCAGATTTTTTTCAAAATTTCTCTTAAGAGTGGAATCTGTCAGAAACTTTTGGTATTTTTTACAGTATTGCAAATGCCTAAAATGTGTATTTTATTAAGAGTTCATTTGTGTGATACAGACTAGTTAATTTACCAAGGTCAAAGATCTATATAAGCCGTAGCTTTCAAAGTGAAGAAAAATTACTTCTCTTACTCGACCCATTGTTTCCATAGACAATGGAGAAGAAATCTACAGCAATGAACAACTCTTCATGGTTCAGTGGGTTTTTCCAAGAGTAAAATTGATGCTAATATATGTACTGATGAAGTTCATGAAATATTTTGAACCTCTTTTGCACTATTGTAATTTGATTTTCTGGCACATCTGCTGCAGACTTGATGTATCCAAATGCAATTGAGGCAAGGTCTGAGAAAAATAGATATTGAAGGAGTCAAGAAGAATCCCCCTACAAGGGATTCTTCAAAGCAGAGCAGGTCTACCTGAAAAGAAAATGGATGTACCTGATTCTATGGCTTTATGGTGAAGTATTTTGGACAAGCACAGTTTAAATCTTTGTACTTTATTTAGCAAAGGACTATGTAAATAGTAAGGTATGTGCACTTTGAAGTAGGGCAAGTTTGAAGAAGCATCATTAAAATGCAGGCCACACAAACAAGGTTATTTTGAGATGATTTTGCAGAGAGGCTAGTGTTTGAATGGAGAACTAATGATTTTTGTTTTATCAATTGGTGCACCTAGAAGTAGAGATCCTTCTGTGTAGTTCTTCACCCAGTGAGCTATTTTTCCATTCTGAATAAAACATGTTACCTCTCTATATGAATCTTACCTAATTCATCACAATTTAACAGCATTAAGCCAAGGAAATAGGCATAAAGAGCTGCACTAGAAACACAGCTTACAAGTGTTGACTTTCCTTTTTGCTTTCAACAGACACAGTATGAGAATAGTATCAGGTTAAATCAGATCTTCGAGTGTATTCACAAATACAGGGGATCTGATATATAAGACAACTTTTATTGTTTGCTTACACAATTGTGAGTATTTTTTGACTGTTTTCTTAAAAAAACACCCCAACACTAAGGAAAAAGTACTGTCAAGGTTTTGATGTGTTTGCTGTTGACTGTATGTGTGGAGCTTTTTCATATTATGATGACATTTCCTCCAGGAAAGCAAGTGTTGGTCACTACCCTTCACTGGTGAAGTGTGTGACTCATTCTGTTATGTCCTGTTACCTTGATAGCTGAGGGGAATGTTTTGATTAAATTTAGATTAGTCACTGGATTTGTTACTATCACTGTGCTTATTGCTGTCTTACCAGGAAAGAATTTTGATGTGTTTAGATATCCAGGGGCAAGGACTCAACAGATTATACACTGACTTTAGTGGATGAGTAATAATCAGTTTCAATCTAATATATGATGGACAGCTCTGTTACTATAATCACAAAGTGTCCCCCTTTGCTACCAGTTAATCTCTTGGATACATTAGTCTTTAACACCTTAGAATACCTTCTACTGTCTCTGAATGTTGTAGCTGTATGGAGCTGTTATTCAGCTATTTTTACATGGAAGAATTTGAAGAAGGAAGAGGAGGTGAGGAGGGATTCAGATTTTTCAGGAAAAATAGTACGTGTACTGTAAAAGAAGTTAATACTGAAAAACTTTCTAAACAAAAATTAGATCTTCCTTCCTGATCAAATTTCACGAGAGAAAAGAAAAGCATTTTAAAAGACACTTTTAAATTCTGTAATCAATGGGAAGAAATCAGATCAGATCCTTCCCTCAAAGTGTGTTGTAACCAGCTGTTTACATAAAAGTTGGGGATGGAGCAGCCCTGCTTGGTAAGTCATGTCACATTGTTCTGCAAGGAGCTTATGAAACCATAGCTCTCAAAAGAAATTTGTTTTGAAGGGTACATATTTTGACATTACAATTGATCAGATTTTGCAGCCTGTATGAGAATTACTATCTTGTTTTTTAAAATCTTATGCTGTGCTAATGTTTCCTCTATTTTTCTCTACAAGGTCTTTGTCTCAGCCCTCAGTGCATTTTTAAATGTTTAAGAGGATGATAAGCTACCGGTGTTCTTGGACAGATAATCAGGAACCATGGAGTAACACATCAGTCAAATATGCCAATTATAAAGCTATTTTCCTAGTGATTTTTCATCCTTGCCTATAACTGGGAAAGAAAGGAAGAGGAAAAAAGTAGTTCACTGTCCTTTAATCCTGCTGCAGCATGGAGCTTAACAGAAATTGGACAGAAATGAATCTGGAAAGCTTTTGTTGACAATTATTGGCAGCTGCTCAATGAGGAAAATAATAAAAAATTTAAAACATTTTTTCAATTATCAAAGGCCTTTGTTTACTAGATTCAACACCTGGTTTACAGAGATTTTCCAAGGCAACATCTCTGAGAACTAGCTCTGGCCTTCTTACGTCAAACCTGAACACTTTAGCCCCCAGGGCCTGGTGTCTCCTTTCTTCTGTTCCTGGCACATGGATTTCACTTGCCTCCTAATAATTTCTGTTGAGTTCCCTTTGTAGATCTCTGTTACTCTACATCTCTTTGCTATTCTCTTTATGAGAAGTGGTCACAGTCAACAGCCTCCTTTGCTTAATTACAGTGACTCAGGAGTTGCATACTTGCATGACTTAGTTCCACAGAGCATCTAATCCAGCAAATTTCCCTGTTTGAGGAGTTTAGACATGAAGATGATAGGTGTGTTATGAATACCTAAGCTAGAGAGCAGGAAAGATCTAAATTGGATGCATGCAATGCAAAAAAAAAGAGATAAAGGGATGGAAACTGTAGTGGAAGGCTATGCTGCCAGGCCACACTCTCATCTGCCAAACCATTTCTTTTCCAAGTGTAAATTGGCTCCATATCTGTAAGCTTTTAATTCAAGTCAACCTCAAACTCACACCTGCATCATTTATATTTAGGCAGTACATTGAAGGAATAAAATATTAGGCACTACTAATTAATTAATTTTGTTATAGGTCATTTGATCACTGGACTGTTAGGTCTTTGCTTTATTAAAGTTATAGGAAAGAATTCAGAAAAAAAGTCTAGAATAAGATTATAGCCCAATTTAGGTGAAAAAGTTGTTGGTGTTGTTTGTTTTTAGATGAAAATATTTGGGTGCTTTTTGTAGGAATGAGCTTTGCATAAAAGTATCAAACTTTTACTCAGAAATTGATTTTTTTTTCCCTCCAAGGAACCGAAAACATTAAAATCTATTACTCATATGCACTGACATTCAGTATTAATTTTATGTACCACTTTATTGCTTTCTTCAGGGAAAAACTAACATCCATTAGTTGATCAGTGATATACAGTCAGCACAAGGTATATAGCTGCTGATTTAATAACAAGCACATTAGGATTATTTTTTTTTTATGGGTGCTGGCAGTAGCTACTGCTGCCTGACAGTCAGTTAAAGGCAGTTTGCTTGCTGCACTGATGGACCAGCACTGCTCAGTATGCACTTTCAGCCAACAGCCCAGAATATTTTGAAAATTATGAAGAATTACCTCATTCCTCCATGACTGGAAATCAGCAGTAGTGATGGGAGTTCTCCAGACTTGATATTAAAATCTGAGTTACACATTTATCCCAGATCAGCTAGGCATCTTTGTTAAAAGGAGGTCATAATCTCCCATAGGCTGAGGAGGAGGAAAAGAGCAAGGCAGAGCTTCAGAGGGCAGTTCAACTCTTATGTGTGAGTGGGTTGTTTCCTGGAGATGCTTGCTGTCCTCCACGGGTCAAAGATGTGTCCAAGTTGGCTGGAATGGTTACAGCCCCTACTTTATGTGCTTCAGGTACTGGAAATGAAGGAGGGCTAAAGACTGTTTCTGAGACTCTGTTGTGACAGTGTATCTGTGCTGTGTCATTGGGTGTGATACCTGCATGGGCCAAGGCAGCTCTGAGAGCTTTCCAGCAAGGCTGCTAATTCAGCCACAGCCCTGCACTACTCTACCTTACCACCTTCCAGTTCTGGGAGCGCTTTCCTAGGGGGCTGGAACTCCTGTTGGCATCTACATGATGCCATGTAGACCTTATAGCGGATTTCCCTCTCATCAGTGGAAAACCAGCTATGAAATGTGACGTGGACTCCTTTTTCTGCTTAACTAAGTCCATGTGTATTCAAACACGTTATGACAGTTTGCATCACTACCTCAAAGGCAGCTTGAGCTCACCAAGACAACATCAATTTGGCTTAAAGATATCTTATGCTATTAAGCCTTTATGTGAAATTGAAAAGTTATTAAACTTCAAAACACTCCTGTGTACTTAACCAAAGCATGTAACTGGCCATCACAAAAGGAAAATTTACACAAATTCTGAATAATTGTTTTGCACAAATCCATATTTTTTGCTTGTAAATGCTCATAAGCAGTTGTAAGCCTTTGGAGACAAGGCTATACATGATGCAGTGCGAGTGATTCTTCTGAGACTTAGGAAGATAATAACTATAGAAGACTTCAGATTAGTGTCACTCCAACTGGCCATTTTATACCAGAGATAGGTGTTTGGTCCAGATTTATACTAATTAGTTGAAATATCATATCTGCATGTCTCCATGGCACATCTGGACTTTCTTTTGGTAGCCCAAAACACCTGTTTAGATGAGGCCTACTAGCTTCCTTTTCCCATTTAAAACACATAATTTTCTTAAAATGGGCTCTCCGCAGTGAATGAATTTACTTCTGATACTCCATTTTTAGAATGGGGACCTCTTCTTTCCAGAAGGCATATTTATGCCTTCAAACAGTAGTAATTCAATGTTTACACCTATCTATTGTGTATTTCATTGCTTCTGCTGGTCAAGAGAAATGATGAACTATGCATCTCTCATAATATATATTGATCTTCTTGGAGATGATTTAAACACATATCGATACTCTCTTCTGGACTCCATATAAGATAAAATGCTGTATCTTCTCTCCATTTGCAATTCTTATTGTGGCATGAAATCCTATCACAATTTTTTTTTCATTCTATTTAGCAATAGTTCAAAAATATCTATTTATTTCAACAGTTAATCAATTAATAGAAAATTACTACCCTGGATTTGGGTTGTTTTTCTGGTGCTAACTTCATTGCTATTGTCCAAGTTCTCTTTTGTTATGTGTAGTTTCCCTATAACTTGTTATCTGGTTTTCAACAGTACAACTCAGTCAGTCTCTTTGGCACTGAGAAGAGACCAGAATGAATTGATGATAAAACTTACTTTTCTGTGACTGGAGTGTTAATTATGATGGATTGACAATAATTTAGATTTTGAATGTAATAATGAGCTTTTATCATTCTGTTTCAAACACTGAACTTTCAATTACTCCCCAGTTTTCTTTGCTGTTTATTTGGAAATAATGCCTGGATGTCTACATTAATAACCACAGTATGTAAACAGTATAAATACCCACAGTAGCACAGGAGTTCTGACCGTCAGCTCTGCCCCAGCAGCTCTATAGATGCTTAGTTTCATTCACTGTTCTGTGTAGCATATTGTTCACTTAGATATGTTTTCACTGTCTTGGAATCTTTTTTAACATAATTGATTAAAGCGCCTCTATAAATTGAATTTCCCATGTGGACTTTTTAAAGCCTCTGGAACTTGATAAGCTTTTGTAACAGAAGAAGAAAGGTTTCATGTGGCTTGAAATCCTCCTTGCATAAAGGAGCATTTCATCAGTCACTGTCTGCTCTGCTAAGCTCTGCTGGCACAGTGACACCTGAATCCCATAGTCTAACTAACTACTTTTTTTTGTCCTTGCCTCAGGGTAAGAGATTCAAGAAAGTTATTTTGTTGTTCAGCAGAGAAGATACTGCTGAGCCAATGCACAAAAATAACATAAAAGTCCCTCTCTTCTTGGAGAGAACTTTGCATAAGCTCTAAAGGGTATGCCAGTCTCTGTTTGTGGGGCTCTTTGGAAATAGTTGTTTAAAAAACTTGGAATAACTAGAAAATAAGAATTGAAACTGATATGAAAAAATGGAGGGAGACAAAGAATGTTAAACACATTTCAAATTAAAACTCAGAAAGAAAAATAAGCTTAACCTTCAAGGTCAAAAAACTGCAATCTTCTGGGGTTTGGTGTTTCTAGCAACAGTGACAAGCAATAGGTAAGGATGAGAGCAAATGTGCATGGAATGAGAGCATTTTCCTCTTCTGTCACTTTAAAATATGCCCGTTTCTGTGTCTGGTCTGCAACCATGAAGTGGAAGGTGTGCATATTTTAAAGCAGCAGGATGGAACTGTAATTATGTTCTTGCAAGGTCTGTGAACATTATGTTTTTATCTCCTCAGGAGTCAGATTTTCTTAAACATTCTCAACTGCTATGGCAAAACTCAATCAAAGAAAAGTCTCCTCTTTCCTTTCTTTAAAACCTGAGACAACTGAGGAGAAGACATTGAATAGTTACAGGTACAGTTATATGTTTCTTTTAATTAATGAATGTAAGACACTTACACCTGATGTTCCTCTAAATCAGGCTTGCAGTTCCAAGACTAAGAAACAATGACAGAGCTGTGTGATGTATAAGTGTCATTGATGGATTAGCTGGGAACCAAACACATTTTGATCAGTATCAGAGGAGAAAATATAGCTTAAGACAAAATGATAAGAATTTAAAATTTTTGAAAACTTTCTTACTGTTCTTCCATATCTTATTCACTAAATAGGTTGAATCAGTTCAATAAATGATTGGCAGTCACATGACTACATGTAGGTTATCAATGCTCATCAGGAAAAACAGTTGTCTCAGCTAGTATTAGCCAGCATGGTCAGAGCATATTTCGACGCTGGGAGTGCCATGAATCCATGCCATCCATCTGTGGAGGACCTGGGAGTGCTGGTTGATGGCTAATTGAACATGAGCCAGCAAGTGCCTAGGTGGCCAAGAAGGCCAGTGGTATCCTGGCTTCTATGAAAAATAGTATGGCCAGCAGGACTAGGGGCAGTGATCATCTCATCCCTCTGTACTGTGAGGCATCCCCCCACCCTGTGTGGCACTGGTGAGGCCGCACCTTGAGTCCTGTGCTCAGTTTTTGGTCGGTTACTACCAGAAAGACATTGAGGTGCTGAAGTATGTTCAGAGAATAGCAATGAAGCTGGTGAAGGGGTCTGGAGCAAAAGTCCCATAAGGAGCATCTGAGGGAGATGGGGTTGTTTAGTCTGGAGGAAAAGAGACTCAGGGCAGATCATGTCTCTCTAGACAACGGGCTTGGTCTCTTTTTCCAAGTAACAAGCAATAGGATGATTCTTCACTGTAAGGGTGGTGAGGCACTGGAACAGGTTGCCCTGAGAAGTTGTGGATGCCCCATCCCTGGAACTGTCCAAAGCCAGCAGACTTTGAGCAACCTTGTCTAGGTGAAGATTACCCTGCCAATGTCAGAGGGGTTGGAACTAGATGATCTTTAAGGTCCCTTCCAACCCGAATCATTCCATGTTTCTATGATTATATGACAAGAGGAAATGACCTCAAATTGTGCCAGAGGAGGTTTCGTTCGGGTATTAGAAAAAATTTTTCATCAAATATTGGACAGGCTGCCAGTGAAGTGGTTGAGTCACACTTTCTGGTGGTATTAAAAAGATGTATAGACATGGCACTTAGGGACGTAGTTTAGTAATGGACTTGGGAACTGTAGGCTTACAGCTGGACTTGATCTTAAGTGTCTTTTCTATGATAAATGATTCTATGATTCTGTATGTATGAACAGAGATTTATTCAGATTTATTGCATACCTGAGATGGCATGGGATTTTTTATTGCTGATTTTTTTTTATTGCTGATATTTTTCCATCTGCACAATCATGAATGGCACTAGGGTTTATTGTGAAGTAAAAGGAAACAGTATTGCAATGGTGCATTTTGGAAAAGGACAACTAAAGCTATGCTAGTGCAATTCATTGAAAGATTACCAAAAGCTTGGGAGAGCACTTTTTTAAGCTTTCAACAGAGAATTTTGAAAGGTTTTCCTGGTTTAAAAAAGATGCCTGCATCCCTGAAGATGAGGGAGAGGGAAAGATCCAAACCAAATATTCTGCCAAGTATTTGTCTCACACACTTTGAGATGGTGCTCCTAAAGCTGGTGGCTAAGTTGATTTGAAAGCTTCATCATGTCAGCTTCAGTCTTCATCCAGCTGCATAGTCTTTGCTGCAAGGATTTTTTGTAGCATCAAGAAGTAGCCAAGCATGTTTCCTTTTGGCAACTAGCTTAAAATTGTTTCTTAATCATTGATTCAATTTCAGTTTTATATCTTCACTTTCCCTCCAAAAAAAAAAAAAAAAGACTTCAGGGCATAACTCCAACTCATTTAGGCAAGCCATCTTTCCCTGACCCTGAAAAACTGTACAAAGCACAACCCAAAATGAAAGCAAGTAGGGTAAATGTTGAAGGCAGGGAGTACCTTTCAGGGCAGATGACATTTAGAGACATTGTCTGTGTTAAAAAGTGAGAGTTCACAAGAGGATTCAGAGGACATGGTCTCACTGTGCAGCAGGCATCCTCAAAGCACAGCAGCAGGGCATGTATCCTTCTCCTGTTTTACCACAAAGGACAAAAGCAACTCTTCAGTTTATAGGTGTCACCCTATTGATAGTAATTCTAACTGAAACAGACAAAAATGTCAGTTCTGGGAATCAGAGGGGATGCTTCAGGGTACTCCCTTAGCTTCTGTTGCTATGGCCTAAATACACACTTCATGCCATGAGTCCGCTCTTTTCCCCTGCTATTGCTTTTATCCCCTCAGTACAAATTCTTTTGCAGCAGGACTAGTCAATGATATCCTTTGCTCATGAAGCTTCAAAGAGCAAAATCTACTTTTTCCAGAGCTGTTCACATACGGAGGAGATGAGAAAAAATAGAGACTTGGTGCACAATCTTTTTGTACACATAATGAACATAAACTAATGGAAAAATGCACATAAGCCAAAACAACATGAACTATGTTCCTGGAGTGTCTAGATACAGTGCAAGATGAGAAGAATGTCTTCTGCCTTGCCATCCGAGCAGTATGACACCTCAAGATGAAGTTCATCCTCCTGCTCTTGTCACCATTCAGCAGCAGTGTATTGCTTCATTGCTTCAGTCACTGGGTTACTCACCCAGCGAGTTAGTCACTCACCTTGTGAGGTAAGTTGTCTTCCATGCAAGAAATTGATTTAATACTTTGTGGTTTTATATTTTTTGGTTTTATAATACTTTATGTAGCCTTCAGTTTGTATTTGTAAAACTAAGTTGTCTCACCTTTAAATTTGCTTGTCTGTTCTATTCAGATGCCAGTGAGAAAGGAATAGCTAACTAACAAGACTTTTTCTCACAGCACATGACTTAACTTTCACTAAAACTGTACTTCCATGTACTTTTTCCATGGTGATATGCATTCTGAGTTGCGAATCAGGACAGTGTTTGCATATCTCCAACCAACTGATCATCTGATACCTGTTAATTTTACTCCATAGAAAGTATTAGTTTTAAAACTATTATATGTTTGTGGTTTTTTGTTTAGTTTTGGTTTTTTGTGGGTTTTGTTTGGTTTTTTGTTTTGGTTTGGTTTTTGTTTTGGGTTTTTGTTTGGTTTTTTTTGTTGTTGTTGGGTTTTTTGTTTTTTTTTTGTTTTTGTTTGGTTGGTTGAGTGGTATTTTTTGTTTTGTTTTGGTCCCCCCCACCTTTCCCCAGAGAGTGCAAGAATAACCCTGGGTAAACCTTGCAGCTTGAAACCTGAGGAGAAATGTTGATCTTTCCCTGGTCTCCAGTGAGATGGAAGCCTGTAAGGGTTTTCAAGTTCTGCTAGGAAGACAAACCAGAACGGTACAATGGGAACACTGAAACAGGTTGATTTATGGGCCTTGAAACATCTGGAGGCATTTCTGTTAAAGCCAGTTAGCTTAAAAGTTGGAGAAAATATGAGATTTATAATTATACTGGAGAAACAGAAGCAAGCCAACTGCTGCCCATGTACAGTGATAGAAACAGATATCTTAAGTTCATGACAGAGCTTTGCAGTCCATGTTAGAAATTTTAGGCAAAGGAAGCTTGGTGATTCTTTTCCTGAAAGGAAAGATTTGCTCCAGAGGGGCTGCTTGTGGCCTCACTCTTACTGCTGTCCTACTCTTAAGAAATAAAACACTGTGAAGGTGGACATGTAGTTTGGTTCATTGGGATGGGACAACACACAGCTGGTGGGTAAACTGGCCATGAGAAGGAGTAGCACAGAAAGCAGCTTATATCAGCAGCCAGCAGCAAGCCTAGACGGTGAGGGATTTCCTTGCTAATCACACACATAGCTGATATTCGACAGTCGATATTACTCAGCCTGGTCAGCGGGGAAGAACAGAACAGGCAATACAACACATGATTGAATTGAGCTGTCCTGAGCAGGCCCTCTTAACCCAATAGCATGAACCGGAGTCTGTAATTTTTAATGTCATTAACACACTGTCATTTGGACTCATGAGAATCTGAAGTTCAGCAACGGCTCATTACTAGAGCAGTTACAGCTAAAGGAGAAGGGTTCATTTGGGAGTATTCGCCCTGTATTCTGAAAGGTATTTTGCTTTTCAGAGAATATGCACATTTTCCCAAATGTAACATCATCATGCTTTCCCTTTTCTCCCTCCAATAAAATCTATTTATTTAAATATTTTGTTGGTATTTTTTTTCAACTTATTTTTTGTGAAGTACAAAATACTGTTTACTGGGTTGCCAGTGTAGTTGCTGTTCCTGGCTTTTTGTGCAACGACTTGGGCACTAGAAAACCTGAAAAACTGTTCTATCAGTAAGTGTCTGGCAGAAAAGTTACACTTTTAAGATATATTTACATTGTAAAAAATGAAAAGTTATAGTAGTATGGGGTTCATCTAATCTAGTGGGCAATAATAGTTTCTTGAGTGTCACCTGTCATTCAAAATTAAAATGACTGATAGTTTCTAACCAGTAGGTCAAAAGTTCAGTTATTGCAAGTAAGTAGCTCACAGCATGCACAATAAGGTTCGATATTAGTATTTTGTTGGCTAAGTTGCAATTCACCAGAAAGAGATAAAAAAAATATGCTGCATTACAAAATATTTTTCTTGCAAATCTCTGACTAGTGTTTATGTATCCCCATGAGTTTTCAACTTATATTTTCAAAACTGCAGACACAAAATATAATCAAAATTCCTAGGAAAAAAAAAGAATGAAAGCAGTTTGCCAAAACAGTACACATACAGCAGAAGCAAATGCAAACTTGCTGGAATAAATAAGCATTGTCTGTGTTGATTAACTTCATAGGTAACCATTTTCTAGTTATTTCTGTTTTAGAAATGCTTGTTTTCCCCTTTCTCCAATGAATCTTCACATATCTTTTCACTTGTAAGTCATAACCAAAATCAATTCACATTTCTCTACCTTTCTCCTCCTTGCATTGTGTACCACCAATTTGATCACCAACAGTGTCTTGTATGAAGAACTTACAATATTTTCAGTGGAAAGTGCTACTTTAGTTTTTGTGGGTTTTTTTGTGTTTGTTTTTTTTTCCCTTCATTACTAAACTTCCCAAGAAACAAAGCTCCTGCTTCAGTTTTAGGGTAGGCATGCATGTTCGTTGTGTGAATCTGCTGGTTGACTCATTGCTTTGTCTTAAAATATATATTATTTTTATTTCAGTCCTGAAATATTTGATCCCATTGTATACATAATAACCAGTATTCACTTATTTTAGTTTTCACAGAATTGCTTGTTTTAAAACTATTATGAATTTCACTTTACTACCAAAGTTTACCCTCTAGAAACTATGTTAACAGCTTATAACTAGTTGAAATTTTGAACTACTCTTCAACATTATTCTATGTTTTAAAAGTTATCACTGAATACTTGAGTACCACATAACATGGCATATAATTACAGGGGAATGAGTAAACCTTTCCTTTCTGTTCCAATTCTTCATTGTATTTCTGTGGAAACCTTCACTTTAGCTGCAACTGCCTGGGGTGAGTCTGAGTTAAGCAGGATGCTGGCTTTAGGATTTAGATATTTTGATGATGTAATGATGAGAATAATTGATGTAAACAACTCAGTAGTTCACCATTCTCCAGGCATTTTGGGCTGCAAACTAGTGTACTTAGATAAGGTTGTCAAACGTTTTCTTTAAAATCCCATGGGAGATACTACAGCAGGCACAATTAGCAAGAACTGAACAACAGATAGTAACCTCTATGGAAGAAATAGTTCCATTATCTTAAATAATGAAGTTCAGAGGCAGAAGGATAAAGGCATTTTCCCTGGTTGTTTTAAATGCTCTAAGTTTCAGGATCAAAAATGAGAGATATATGTCCCTATGGTGTGAATGGAAAAAAAATAGAAAGTTCAACAACTGTGGGAATTTTTTGGTGCATGCCAAGTTTCTTGACATTAATCTGTCATTGCAGCAAATTTTTCAGCTACAGTACTACGTGTCTTCTGTAACTGGAAGTCTTAACTTACCTTTTCATGAATGTGATGAGTTTGGGGAAAAAAAATCCCCAAGTGGAAAAAAAGTGAAGCTTTTTTTTTTCCTTTTTGAAGTCAAAAAGGATGTGACAGAAATAGGTAGAAAGTGATTTATAGCAGATGACATGTGGAGCTGTTAGTCCTGCTTTTATTTGGTATGTCTTTTTACCTCTGGTGTTAACCCTATGTCTATCAATAGTTTTAATCAGTTGTCCTAACATAAAAGCAAGAATCCAAGGTTACATCATACTACCAAAAAATGATGTGATTTATCATAGTACAGAGAGCTCTAGAGGGATGACAGGCTCTGGTGAAAGGCTGTCATTCTGTGACATACTGAGAAAGAATCCTTTAAAAGTCAGAGGAATTGCAAGGGTCACTTCTACAAAATCAGTGTTATGTACGGAAAGCTACAGAAGCTTCTATTGCTTGCCGAAACCTCTCACTTGCATGAAATGAACTTCCAGGTGGAAACTGGCACTGTCTGATGTAAACTATTAAGATACACTTAGGTGTATGTTTGTATAAAGATACAGACAGACATGTTTACAAATTTGGCCTTAAATAAGTGACACTGAAAGAGTTCATCATTTAAAAGCACACTTTTGAAAAATTATAAAAGTGAGTCTTAAGCAAGTCTGTCTCCCTTGTATTAAAGAGACTTTGGAGTAGGCAGATGCACTTGTATGTATGATTCCTATTCAATTATATTCTGCAGAAAAAATGCTTAGCTCTCTCTCCAACACAAAACTTAAACCAATCCTTTTAAAATCAGACAGCAACCATCAGCAAATTTTCTTATGGATGGCTTATTTTTTCAGATATTTTTAATTTTAAATGAATTAATTATATGAACATTTTAAGAAGCTTATCAGCAAGAAAATATTCTCTTTACATACAGTAATGGAATATTGGGGTTTTAGAGGGTTTGTTATCTGTTTGCTTTCCCCCCCAGAAATAGCTCTTTTGTAGGAATGGAAAATAAATATACCTGGTGAATACTTATGCTTTGTAGACATAGGGGGCAAAGATACAGCGATGATGTGATCACTGAGGTTTAAAGCCATTTGTAAAACATGAATTAATTTATAAAAGCTTTTTCTCTAGCACATGGGCAGAGTAAAGTGTCTGTTCTGCTTATCACAGGGATGAATCGCAATCTGAATATACCTGTGTCTTTTCTCTTGCTTAAACGATCACTTATACCAGATTATACTGTTTAGACAGCAAAGGTTAGGTAAGATAAATCTTCCTGCAAACAGTTGAAGAGAATAGTCAGCAGATAATGAACTCTTCTGTAGTGTAGCATTTGTAAAATTAAAGAGCAAAGACAGTGTTTTTTACAGAAAAGTAAAAAAAATGCTAAAAAGCAATGACACTGGTTTTGATTATTTTTTTTCTAATCTAGAGAAATTTTACTAAAGCTGTGCTCATCCAATCCACTTTTGATTACCTAACATCTAGATGAGAGCATCATTACTCTTTGATCCTCTGCATCCAAAGGAAGAGGATAAGCCCTGTCAGAGTGTGGTTATTTTCATGCTTTCTAAATGATTAAAAAAACAGACAACTATTTTATAATAAGTTAGTTAATGGTGACAAATGCAAATCTAAGATGTAATTCCTCCACAAATAAGTGCATTTTTTACTTCCTCCTTCTTTGCAACACATTTCCTAGGCCACTATTAACATCACTGGTATATTTGATAAACAATAAACTGGATTTGACTGGACAGCTCTCTGTAAATTGTCAAATGAAACTCATGACTCAAATTTCACTTATATGCAAGAAAATACTGAATTCTCTAAATACAAAATTACATTATATCAGTTCTAGAGGGTAACTAGTTATGAAAGACATATGGCGCAGATGTATTTGAAACACTGAATGGTGTATGGTCTTTTTCTGTAGCTTCCTGAAGATTGTCCTCAGCTCTAACAGCTACATCAATACACATACATTTTGAGGGAAATTAGCGATGTTCCTGTGTTGCTTGAGGTCAAATGTTGTTGCCATAGGGTGATGTCCTCAGAAAGACATGGATAAAAGGACTTTTTTGATGTAGCCTTTCTTTTATGGGGATATTTTTTCAGTGCCTAGGCAGTTCTCAGTTTACTGTTCTCAATTTACTTTATGTTCTGCCACAAATAACTTAAACATCAGTGGGATAGACTAGCCTCATTTAAGTGGCTTTTTAGTGGCCACAAGGCATCATAACTGTCCTGATTTTCCTAAAAAAACTCCATGGATGAGGTACATTGCAAGAGCATGATATGAGTTAACAATAAGTTATGTTGGTCTTGCTAGGAAAGGCACTAAGTGGGTGACGCTAGGGCATGTATCTTTGCCTCATGAGTTCTTGCACTGAAGAAATGCCTTAGCTCCTAGGTTCCTGTCACCACTATTGGGAAATAGCCTTTCTGTTTCTCACAGTTGTGGGGATTCTGTGTCCATGGGAGGTGGCAGGCTGTGGGCATTCAAGATCATCTCTGAGACTTCCATCCAAGTGTAGGGGTCTTGATTCAAAAACAGTAATAGAGCAGTAATAGGAAGCAAATTGCATCCCAAATCATATCATGATAGAGACATTTAGAAAGGAACATTGGAAAAGGAACTTTAAGATCATCATGTCCAGGTGTTAACCTAAGACTTCCACTAAACCATGTCCCTAAGTGCCACATTTACACAGCTTTTCAATACCTCTGTGGATAATGGCTTCCCTGGGCAGCCTGCTCCAATGCTTGACAACCCTTTCAGTTAAGAATTTTTTCCCAATAACAAATCTAAACCTCCTCTGGTGCAACTTGAGGCCATTTCCTCGCCTCCTATTGCTTGTTACTTGGGAGAAGAGATTGACCCTCACGTTGTTACAACCTTCTTTCAGGTCGTTTTAGAGAGTGAGAAGGTCTCATCTGAGTCTTCTTTTCTCCAGGCTAAACAAATGCAGCTCCCTCAGCCACTCTTCATGTGGCTTATTCTCTAGAACCTTCACTACCTTTGCCACATTTCTCTGGACTCACTCCTGTGACCTTAATGTCTTCCTTGTAGTTAGGGCCCAGAAGTAGACATAGGATTTGAGGTGTGGCCTCACTAGTGCCGAGCACAGGAAGACAACCACTTCCCTGGTCCTGCTGGTTACACATTTCTAACACAAGCCAGGATGCCATTGGCCTTCTTGACTACCAGGACACACTGCTGGCTCGTGTTTAGCCAGCTGTTGACCAGCACCACCAGGTCCTTTTCTGCCAGGCAGCTCTCCAGCCACTCTGTGCCCAGCCTGTAATGGGATTGTTGCATGGGATTGTTGTGGCCAAAGTGCAGGACCCAGTACCCAGGTCTTGTTGAACCTTATACAACTGGCCTTGGTTAGATCAATCCAGCCTGTCCACATCCCTCCTGTTGCAGATCACCAATAAAGATTTTAAACAGAACTGACCCCATCACTGATCCCTGGGGTTCCACTTGCGATTGGCCAGCAATCAGATTTAAGTCCCTTCACTACCAATCTTTGGACTCAGCCATCCATCCTTTTTTTCTTTTTTTTTCTTTTTTTTTTTTTATCCAGCAAAGTGTGTGTCCATGCAGGCCATGAACAGCCAGTTTCTCCAGGAGAGTGATGTGGGAAATTGTGTCAAAGGCTTTACTAAAGTCTAGGTAGACAAATTCCACAACTTTCCCTGGTGCCTAGATCAGACTGGCAGGCCTGGATCCAGTACCCTGGATCCTTCTTCTGGCCCATCTTGTAGATGGCATCATGTTTGCTAACTTCCAGTCAACTGAGATCTCTCCAGTTAGCCAGGACTGCTGATAAATAATGGAAAGTGTCTTGGTTAGCACTTTCACCAGCTCCCTCAGTGCCATCCAGCCCTACAGACTTCTGTGTGTCTAAGTAGTATAGAAGATCATTGAACATTACCCCTTGGATTATGCAGGCTTCATTCTTCTCCCCATCCTTGTCTTCAAGCTCAGGGTGTTGGATACCCCAAGAGCAACTGCTCTTGCCATTAAAGATTGAGTCAAAGTAGGCATTAAGTACCTTGGCCTTTTCCTTACTCTTTGTCGCTGTTTCCCTCTGTATGCAATAAAGAATGGAGATTCTCCCTAACCCTCCATTTGTTGTAATGCCTTTAGAGAAACGATTTTTATTGTCAGCAGCTGAACTGAGCTCTAGTCAGGCTTTAGCCCTTCTAATTTTCTCCCTGCATAACCTCACAATATTCTTGTAGTCCTCCTGAGTTGCCTGCTTTACCTTCCAAAGGTAATACACTCAATTTTTTTCCTGAGTTTCCAGCCAAAGCTCTGTTCAGCCAGGTCAGCCTCCCCTATTGGCTTGTCTTTCAGCACATGGGGGCAGCCTGCTCCTGTGTCTTTAAGAATTTCTTCTTGAAAAACATCCAGACTTCCTGAACCCCTTTGCTCAGGTCTGTCTCCCAAAGAACCAGGCTCCAAAACAGGACAAAGTCTGCCCTCCAAAAGTTCAAGATAGCAGTTCTGCTAACCTCCCTCCTTACTTCCCTGAGAACTGAAAACTCTATCAATTTTGCAGTTGTTTTGCACAAGTCTGCCTCTAACCATCACATCAATCACCAGCCCTTCTCTGTTCACAATGAACATGAAGCAGGGCTCAAATCCTCTGAACATTCTTCATGTACTATTCTCACTGAGGCCACAGACATGTTCTCTAACTGTGCCGTAATTGAAAACTTGTAACTAATTGAGTTGTAACTTGAGTCTCTAATTTCAGAAGTTTTAAACATGGATAATTAGATGGTTTTTTAACACGGGCTTTTTTTACCCTGGTATTGAAATTTCCCAGCCAACTCATGTGGTTGCATTTTGAAAAAACTTCTGTCTTTTAATAATAGAATTAGGAAGACAAATTAGAAAGCACTTACTAATGAATATATGAGATAAAAGAATTGGCCAAGCAAGTGTAGCAAAAAATCAAACTTCTGAGATAAGCTGTGGCAAAGAAGCAAATGAAACCATGCACATGTGCACTTCATCCTGACTAAGAAACAAGAGGAAATGAATCTTTCAGATTTAGATAAGCATTTGAACTTGAAATGCTCTGATATGTGGGGTTTTTTTTGTTTTTGTTTTTGTTTTTTTTTTTTGTTTTTTTTTTTTTTTTTTTTTTTTTTTTTTTTGGGGGTTTTTTTTTTTTTTTTTTTTTGGTCAGTCCCTTTAAAAAAGAAAAGTTAAATAAATAATATTTTTTAAGGGCAATTGGATTACTAACCTATAATAATTTTGTTTTCAAAGCATTAAGGCCAAGCTATTTGCATTCATCTATGATGAAGTGGAAATAGGATTTGTCAACAAATCATAAAACCAACAATAAGTTAGTCTGTCATCCCATAATACACAAGGTTAAACCTTGCAATAACAACTTATGGTGGGATAATAAAGATAGAAAACAGCACACGAAGAGAACTAAGTTCTATGGAATACTAGTAATAAGGATTTTCATATTAGAATGAAAGTAAGTTATTAAAAGACACAGGAAACAGAACTTTGAATGTACTCATTGACATGATGTCAAAAGCAGTATCTGTAAGAAGAAACTGAATAAAAGAGCCAAGATGTTTACTGAGTATTAGCAAAAATGACAGGCATCCTAAAGACAGAAAAATGCAATTTGAGAAGGAAACGGTGATTAAATGAAAGTAAACAAGCTAGAACAAGGAGGAAAGGTCTTTCTATAAGTTGCTTTGGCTTGTGAATATATCCTGATCAAATGAGATGGTTACATAAGACTGTCAAAAGGCACCATTAAACCTATTACCAATAGACTACTCAGCTACCATATAATCAAAGTGTGTTAAAGGATTCTTTTCAATAACACTGGCATTAAAAGATGTCATCAGACTCCACTATTACTGTCTTTAACAGAACCACAAGTAATATGAGGAGAAATGTGCTCAGTAAGATCAAAATGTCGCTCATCTTGGCTGAGGTTTGTTCTGTCATATTGCTTTTAAACAGACTGTTTATTTCATTTAATAATGAAATCCCATTGAATGAGAAAGCTCTGATTTATCCTTCAAGTAGCTGGCAGATAACATGACGTTATGTCAGTCTTTCATCTCCTTATTCTATTTTCATCTTTTTTGCTAATTTGTCAGTGAATAAACTAAGAAGAAAACCACGGATTCAAATGCAGCCCAAATCCATCATAATATGCCTTAGCAAGCTGTCATTTACTTCCACTAGCCATATAAAGCTCTGTATCAAATTAGTCTCTGCTTACAATCTTCAGAAGAAAGTGAAAGTTAAAAAACCCTCAGTACAAGGTTTCATCTTCATTCTTTTGAGTCAATTGTGAGAAGTGAATCTACAGTAATTAGCAATGAAGCATTAAAGAATTGCAAGAATTTTATTCAAATTACCTTTGCAAATAGATTCAAAGTTGAAGATCTTGAAACTGAAACAGTCTTCTGAGTGAATTAGTGCAAATATCTTGGAAGATAAATGACTGTCAAGAACAGTGATTCATAAGTAATTGATTTTTAGTTTTGTAACAAAAACATTAGTCTGAACCACACTATAAGTTAATTTTCTATATTGGCTATGATTTGTTTTGACTTAAATGGGAACTTGAGTTCCTAGGTCATATATTGATGTATGTGTTTAAATGATGAATTGTAGATGAACTGTATCTTGCATTTTCATCATACACAGTAAAGTCTAGTAGGATGAACTGCATGCCATTCCTGCTTAAAGATGGGATAAATGGAGGTTCCTCTCTTTGCTTCTATGGCAAGATGTTAAGTGAGATTTCTCAATAAGTGGCTCTTAGACTATACATTCCCCTATAAGGATGAGCACTACATTAATTTTCCTGCTCCTGGCTATATGCAATTACTATTGACACAATTTCCTGTTCTACATGGGAGAAATTGAACACAACTCTTTGTAGAATGTTCCAAAAAGGAAGAATAAAAGCATTTGTCTGAACAGTGGACCCAGACATCAAAAAGTAAGGAAAGATCTTGAACCTTGATCTTGCATATATTGACTGAATGTTTTGGTACTTGGGTAACTGTGAAAAGACTGGAATCATCATATCAGTAGCCTTAAATATATAATTTGGTGGAAAAAAAAAAAGAACTGTTGACATTTTTCAGTGAAGCCAAGCTCCCTCCCCCAAAATTTCTACATGATCAAGCAGAATTGTTTTGAGTGAAGAAAATTTAAATATTAAAAAATTTATTTTAGTCAAAAATATTACAATACTAAATCAGAATAGACTACTTATTAGCTTATTTTTTTCTTCATGGGATCAACATTTTTGCTGAAGTTAACCTGCCACTCAGATTCTGTATTTTACTACATTTGGAAAGGGATTCCACAGTGCATCAGTATAATATTTCACAAATTCAGAGCACAAAAAAGCGTTACCACTAGGTTTTTTGCATAACTTTTATTAATTTGATACTACTGCATATGAACATTTTGATCAAAACTGATGTGATCTGATGCCTCCTTGAAAAGTTGTGAAAATTTGCATAGGCAGAAAATAATTAGCAAAGCTGGTGCTGAGATAAGCCTCTTGCTTTGAGTGAGTTCTCAGAAATCAATTTCTGCTTCATATACTGATGGTAATTTGCAAGTAGCCACCCCTTTTATTACATTCAGATGCTTGCTCAAATCAAAATGCCATGCCATGAATTGCTAACACACTTCCCACAGTAGCTATGGGCTCCTTGGAGCTCTTTTGGCCAAGTACCAAAACAGCTTGTCTCTGCTCCGCTTGTGACATTTTGTTTGATAACATCATAAAGCGGTAAGGCCATGGAATGTATACACAGCACTATACACTAATAAAGTGTTTATCCTTTAATGTCTCCCAGATGGTTGCCTGTAACTTTTTCCAGTAGTAAAGAGAATGTGTTGGCTGGATGTGATCTTGTGTCTATATTGTCTTTTGGGTCTGCGAGATAAGTCACGTTCTTTCTTCTTTGCTGTTGTAGAATCAGTAAAGCAAGTGTTGTCTTAAATGTCTGTTCCTCTATGTGTAACACATGCTGGGTCGATTTAATATCTAGGATCAAGTAGTAATAAAAACTGCTGTTAGAAGAACATCCTTGAGGGAAAAGCAGTGAATAATTTCTGTGTTACACGAAATTAAAAAAAATCTGTGAGACTCATGAAAACTCCAGGGAATTTCAGAGGGATTAGAATGAAAAGAAGACTTCCCAAATTTAGAATAGAATTCAAGACACAGCATGTTTCTTCTGTCATTCAGAAAGGAAGGGCATGATGTTTGGGTTTCTTTATTACTCACCTTTTGACATTATTATTTATGGTAGTTAAGGCAGGTAAAAATGGCAAGTGTTGTGACTACCTTTTTACTCATATTTCACACAATAGTAAATCACCAGCAGACTCAGCATTAAGTGCTGTGGGGCAGTAGGCAAATGAAACCCTGACTTTTTACACAGGTAGGAGTATCTGTTGAGCTAAGGCTGAAAATCAATCAAGAAAAATCAGTTGAAATATTCTTACAAGTCTTTAAAATGAAAATATAATATTAGAAGTTTTTCATTGTTTATGTAAAGAGATGTAAAAAGATTTTGGGTGGCATAGAGTTAATTGTCTTCACAGTAGCTAATATGAGTCTATGTTTTGGATTTGTGATTAAAAAAGTGTTGATAACACAGGGATGTTTTCATTACTGCTGAGCAGTGCTGAAACAGAGTCAAGGGCTTTTCTGCTTCCTCACTCCACCCCACCAGCAAGAAGAGTGGGAGTGCACAAGGAGCTGGGAGGGGACACAGCCAGGACAGCTGACTCCAACCGAGAAAAAAGGATTTTCCATAACATATGACATCATGCTTGGCACATAAAGCTGGGGGAAGAAGGAGGAAGTGGAGGATGTTCAGAGTGATAGTGTTTGTCTAACCAAGTCACTGCTACACATGATAGAGCCCTACTTTCCTGGAGATGACTGAACACCTGCCTGCCCATGGGAAGTGGTGCATGAATTCCTTGTTTTCCTTGTGTATCTAGCTTTGCTTTACCTATTGACCTGTCTTTATCTAAACCCGTGAGTTTTCTTACTTTAACTTTTCTCGTTCTCGCTTCCATTCTGATGTGGGAGGACTAGGCCAGCAGTTGTGTGGTACTTGGTTTTTGGTTGGGGTTAAACCAAAGCACTCTGTCATGAGACACCAGGAAATATTTTTGAAAATATTTAAATGCTTTTCAAGCCCAAGTACTCTTTCAATTGCAATACAGACATTTAGGCCCAGACTATTTATGCTTGACATAGCACTTCACAGTGTATGCAATTTATTCTGTGTCTGTTATAAAGGCATCTGCCAGCATAGTGATCATCATCAAGAATGTGATCTTTGGTTGACAGCAGAAACTTCCATTATACAAACAGGTGTACTGTCAAAACTGAACTTTTGCTGAATTAACTAATTTTGTTTGAAAAGGCTGGAAGAGAAAATGTTAGTGGAGGCACTGACTTGTCAGGATGATACAGAATACCATCAGGTCTGAAATTTTCCTAGTACAAACATAGATTTAAATGTACATATCTGCAAAGGCTCACTGTGCAAGATCCAGGACAGGCTGTGGGTCTTCAAGCTGACCTATGGAATGTCTGGGTGTTGCGGACACGGTCCTACAAAGTTCCACATCCCTTAACGACATGGCTTCCTGTGCACACTCTCTGAGGCACTTTGGAAAGAAATCCACACAGCCAGCATCTTGAACAGGTTGTAACCTGAAGTCAGGTGGTTAATGGGAAAGGTTTCCTGAGAGAGGCCCTAAACACCAAGCACAGGGACAATCCTCAAATGCCACCTGCTAGATATCTCAATAAGAATGCAAGAAGATAATTTTGTCCACTGAAGGTAAACGATTGTAATTTTCTTTTAAAAAATTTTCAAAATTTTCTTTTAAAACTCCACCTATTAGGTGGTAGGAACAGTGGCATTCTGATGCTCTAACAAATATATGTGCTGATAACACCTATCAGGAGAATGGGACACTGGTTCAATTGTCTGTAGTACCTGGGGGCATCAAATTAACTGTTTCTACCTTTCAAATGGGAGGCTACAGAAGCTTTCCACCCATTACACTGAAGCTGTGCAAAAGGTGAGGACTTATGTTGAAGAACATAGCAATAATCTGGTGATTAGGATTGTTGGATGCAGGGGAGAGAGGAAAATCATGAGCTCTATTTTCATGTTAATATCTGCATGGGACAGTTTCATGGGACAGTTTCATTTTTTCAATATCACATGGGACAGTGGGATAAAATAACTGGTGAAAAAATCAATAAGACATTAAAGAGGGGAAACAGTTATTAACGGCAGCCACACATGATGGCGTAGAAATTAGGTCTTGCTCTTTTGTGTTCTAATAGATGGACATATTTGATTGAAATGTTTAGCTTTAGATAAAATGAAAGGAAATAAAAAAGTACCACTTATAAAATTTGCCTAATAAATTTCCAGAGTAGAAAATAGTGCTTAAAGCACAGAAATTTGACAGTTCTGGATTCTTATCTGTGGCCTCTCCATCAATATGTACCTCGGTACCGCCACATATAAATGTAGCCCTTTCAAAATGACAAATGCATAAATTAGCTAAAACCTGTGGACTTCACATTGAAAAGGTTTCTAATACAACCTTTTAAAAGGTCTTCTAGTAATCATAATAAATAAAAATCTCAATTTGATCTTCATGATGAAGATGTGGAGAGAAAAGATAATAAATTTGGAATGGTATGAAATAGGAATTTTTATTTGTGTTTGTGGTTTTATGCTTTTGTCTGAGGCAGATAAACAAAAGAGGGTCAGTTTTTATGCATGTGCTCTGGAGTTAAGGTGGACTCATTAGTTCACATTCGTGATGCTTAGGACCTTCTCTACAGCAGGTTTCTCCTGAAGAGAAATAGTTGGAGCAGTAGAAGGCAAGACAGGGAAGAAATGAGACACCAGAGAGGATGATTGGTGTTCAAACGCATTCCTTGACCCTTTCTCCTGTAATTTAATGTATGGGTGTACCTGCTGAGACCTTAATTAGAACTGTGAGATCACTTTAGTGCACATATATTCAAAAAGGTCCAGCATAATTCTGGTGAGCTTAAAAGGAAGTGTCAAGTAGTTGGAGAGACAGAAATAATACAACTCAGTGGAACACTTGAGAAAAATGGCTTATTTGGCTTTTTAAAATGGAGGGTGAGGAACTGATGTGATTATAATGCATACTCAGGGAAGGAAAGAAGCCTGGTATAAAAGACTTTACAAATAAGTGAAAAAAACACAGCAAGAACCAGCTATTGGAGGTGAAGCCAAAAAAAATCAGAATAAGTAAAATATGATTTATTAATAGTAAGCTGAGGAAACAAGGAGCAGATGTATATTTTAGCAAAGGAAGAACTTGATGTTTTACATTTCTGTTGCTTTAGATCAAGACTTTTCAAAAAGATATGCTGTAGTCATATGTAAACTTTTTGTTCAGTTATGAAAAGTACCAGCTGAAATATAAGCACCATTCATATGCAGACATTCAGTTTAAATGACCTAAGAGGTCCCTTTTGGCCTTTATTTCTGTCTCTATATGCCAAAGCATTAATATTAACTGGAAATTATCAGGAAGAGCGAATAAGTTTTGTAAGATTTACTTTGCATTGTCCTAGGTAAGAATTAAATACAGGTGAAAAGGATTTAAATATACAAAGAGCTAAAAATATAAAACCAACAATAAATCATTTGCATTAAGACTGTGTTCTCCTCCAAACTCTTGGTATCAACTTATTTTAAAAGATATATAAAGTTTTGGGAAAACACTGTCTTGGCAGAAACAAAAGAAGAGGATCTTTCCTGCACTGAGGGTAAGGTAATAGTTATGACTGGTGGGGTTTTTTCTAGACTACCAGAGAATCATAGAATGGTTTGGGTTAGAAGTGACCTTAAAGATAATCTAGTTCCAACACCCCTGCCAAGGACAGGGAAGCCTTCTGGTAGCCTAAGTTGCTCAAAGGCCCATCCAACCTGTCCTTGGACAATTCCAAAGTTGAGGCATCCATGAGTTCTCTGGGCAACTTGTACCAGTTCCTCACCACCTTCACAGTAAAAATCAGTTTAAAGCTGTTCCCCCTTGCCCTGTCACTACATTCCGTTGTCAAAATTCCCTTTCCAGTTATCTTGTAAGCCTCTTATGTATTCATATCCCTTTTATGTACTGGAAGGCAGCAATAAGGTCTCCCTGTGGCCTTCTCTTCAGAACAACCCCAGCTCCAGCCTGTCTTCAGAGGGGAGGTGTTCCAGCCCTCTGATCATCTCTGTGGCCCTCCTATGGACTTACTCCAACAAATCATCCTTCCTATGCTGAGGACCCCAGAGCTGAACGCGGTACTTCAGGTGGGTCTCCTGAGAGCAAATAATATATTGTATGCCTGATCTGGAGATGGGAGACAATTGAATCAAGTGATTATTTTTTTTTATGTGTATGTTGAGTCTAATAGAAAAGACATGCTTTACAATGTTTATTTATGGGATGTGAGTAGTCGTTTACTGGAACAGCATTGGTAACCACAGTTATATGTTGGTTTAGAAAATTACATAGATGCAGTGTTTTTTTGGTCATTATTTCTCAAAATTATGCTTAAAAAAATGACTGAATGTATTATTAAGATCTCTCAAATAATCGCTTGCAGTCAGATGGTATAGTTTTTTATTAAAATTATGAAGACCTTAACCCGGATAGGAATGGGATTACACCAGGTGCATATACATATGCTTCTTGTTTTACTTCAGAAACAGATCTTTTAATGATCTTCACAGTGTACACATTAATTCAGCTATGGATTCCAAGGAGCAAATTGAGCAGTAGAAATCTGGGTATGAAAGAAAGAACAGTTTGTTGCGGGGGATTGAATTATACAAAGAACCTTGATGTGAGCCAGTGGCAAAACTTGTCCTAGTAACCGGGGTTCAATCTGTGCCATCAGTAACAAGGTCAGTATAGATAGACTTCAGGCTGCTAAAAACTTAGTCAATAAGGAATGTATTAACTGTATTTAGGGACTGTAGCTGTAATTAGATCTATGGTGAAACAGAGTGTAAGACAAAAGAATCACTTCAATTTAATTTATAAAAATAAAAAAAGGTCATGAACCTCAAATATTTTAAGGTCAGAAGTCACTGTTTGATGTTTCGGTTGTTATAGGTCATAGGACTTCCATGAATTAATTAGCATTGACTTCTATGGGACTAAGACCTTTACTATTTATGTTTTCCCCATTGTATGTAACTTGAAATCACCAGATCAGAAAGAAATTTAAGATGTTTTTCAGTTCATTCACTTTGAACTTTTCAATGTTGTTTGCCTTCTCCTGCATCAATGTTATATTCTTCTATAAAGGGAACTCATGTGCCTTTTCTCATCTGGGCTCTGCAAGTGCATAATTCTTATTAGCTCCAGGTAGCTATGTAACTATGTGAAAATAAAAATGATAGCAAACTTATATTTCACAGGGAAAGGGAGGGAGAGGAAGAAGAATAGGATGGAAGGGGAATGGCATAAATGTATTTTCTCTTGTCTCTGGATCAGTTTGCAGACTAATGGGCTAAATAAGTAAGAAAGAAAACACCCTCAGCTGTTTTAAAGGTCATTGCAATGGATGTCTCACTGCTTTTTAAAAATTATTATCCCTTCACATTTTTAAAGGAAATTACAGTCTTTAGTATGCAAAAGAGAGAAGAATCTTGTGTCCAAGTTAGTCAAAAGATGATACATTTGTGACAATATATAGAGATTATGTGGGAGTTATTCCTAGGTATATTCCCCTTGTTTGCACAGATCTGCAAGTATAGGGAAACTTTTTTTTTTTTTTTTTTTTTTTAATTCTTCTGTGAATAGATTTCAAGTCTGGAACCCACAGCAACTTGTGGCAACTAATTGAATAAATTAAATACATACTGTATGAAAACATTTCTCTTTTACCTATTTTGAATCACCTTCTTGATCATTAAATTTGATGGTCTAGTTTATTTGGTCATGTGTTACTTTTGGTCATCTGAACTTTTCCTTTTTTACTGGATCAGGCTGGGCTAGTGATAATTTTCTCCATGGCAACACATACGGTCTGTGTTTTGAATTTGTGATCTAAACAGTGTTAATAACACAAGGATGTTTTAGCTATTGCTAAGCAGTGCTTACACAGAGGCAAGACATTTTCTGCCCCACCACAACAGTGAGGAGGCTGGGGGTCCACAGAAGCTGGGAAGGGACAGATGACCCCAACCTATCAAAGGGATATTCCATTCCATATTGGATCATGCTCAGCAATGAAAGTTTGCGGAAAGAATGAGTTCATGGCTATGGCGTTTGTCTTCTCAAGTAATCATGGAGCATGCAGAGATTCTGCTTTCCTGTAGGTGGCTGAACATGCGTCTGTTGATAAATTACTTATTTTGCTTTGCTTGTGTTTGCAACTTTGCTTCACTTATCAAACTGTCTTTATCTTGGTCCATGTTTTTTCAGCTTCTGCTGCTCTGATTTTCTCCCTTGTCTTCTGTGGGGGTGGTGAGTGAGTGACCTGGTCAGCTTCTGACTGGGACAATCCACCACAGCTCTCTTAGACAAAGTTTTCTAACTTTCTTCATGAATCTTCTAGGTTTGCTGTATTCCTTTTTGAGATGGGGGAACTAGGATTACACATGACTTGCAAGATGCAGGTACATCACAGAATTGAATGGTGAAATAGTATTGTCATCTATTGTGTTATCTATTCCTTTCCTAATAACTTTTAGCATTTTGCTTTCCTCTCTGGCAGCTACTGATAATTTTCTTAGATTATCTGTTATAGTGAAATTTTTTTTTCCTCATCAGTAATTAACTAGTTCAGAACTCATCACTCTGCTGACAATTTAAGATTAGTTTCCCCCAATGGACATAATTTTGCACTTATCAAGATGGAATTTCATCTACTTATTGCGGTATCCTTTTAATCCCCCTTAAAGTGTCAGTGGGCAAAACAGTACCTACAGGGTACTCTTGAGAAATGCTGTTCTTTACCAACCAAGGTGATAAACACTACAGAGAAAAAGGGCTCCAAGCGTTTGAACTAGATTTTCCAGAAAGCTATGACAAGAATTTTTTTAAAGTATAATTATTCTCAGGGAAAGCCTTATATAAGTTACAGTGATTTATACTGACAAAAGAAAGTGGTGTTCCACTTTGTCTATTCTACTTTAATAATCTAAAAATGAGCATACAGCCCGCTCATATTAATGAGCAATATTGCATTTCTTTGGCTTCAGAGGTATGGTTACTTTGGGCCATACTTCTCTGACACTCATGCCTGAGTTCAAAGACATGAATAAATACAGATTAAAATGGAAATATACAAGGGATCATATATGTCTGAATCTTTTGTTCAGGTATAATAGAAAGGAGATTAATTTCTCCCCCAAAATTTGGGAAATCCATTATTAATCTAACATATCACACCTAAGAAATGTTCTGCTACTAATATATGTGAATATACCTATGTAAAAATATTGCAAATGTAAATTTAAATGTATTTAAAAGAAAGTTGTCTCAATCACTTGTTATTACTTTACCATTCTTGCAAAAGCAGTTATTTTTTCCCTTTTTCTAGAATGGAGTACATAGTCAAGTCGTGCTTAAAGACTGGATCAACCCAGAGCAATACACAAGCTTGTGGCTTAGTAAATATGATGGTATTTGCTGAGAAGACTACATATTCGTAAGACAGTGGCCTAGGAATCTTTCAGATCTACTTTCCTGTTTTTGTTTGAAAAGCAAGAGGTCAAACCAGGTGCATCGAAAGAGGATAAAATATGCATGGAGTAAATTTTTATTTGAGATCCTAGAGTAGCATATCAAGGGCAGTTATTTTTCTCTTTCATTATAATTTCTTTTTCACTAATCTATACTCATTGACACTGTTTCAGGTCCCAGAAGTGTTGCTGCTTTGTTAAACAACAAGCAACCGAACAGCTGAAGGGGAGGCGTAAGATGTGGGTTGAAAAATAACACTTATTCACAGATTTTCACATTCTTTTCCCAGACACATATCCCTGGCCCAAAATTTCCTATTTCTCGCAATGCATCAAGTGTTTTAAAACAATATGTTGGATGTGCCTCATGCTGTAGTAAGACATAAAAGACGAAGACATCGCAAATGTAATAAGGTGCATGGCAAAGTACAATTTGATCACGAGTATAGTAAGAATATGTATATCTTGTTGCACCTTTTGAGTAAAAAATATTTAATGTGCATTCGGTGCCATGACTGTCCACCATGCGTGGTGCATGGTATTGTTTGTTTGTCAAGCTTTCTCCGTTTTACTTTCCTACAAAAGCTCTGGCTGCAACCCAGACACTGCTAAATAAACCTGTTCCTTGCTGCAGTATTCAGCATAAGGTGCACGTCAAAGATGAAGAAGAAAATGTAGCAGGCATGTTGTATATGCTGGCAATACTCAGCTGGTGGCAGTCTGTTGGGGTAATTCTCATCTTATTGCCAGAATTGCCTCCAGGCTTTGCTGTGATCCACATTTGGGACTTGGCCCAAGAACAGAGTCAGGATGCTGTGAAGTTTGTCTTTGATGTCTGTTATCAGCTGTGCCCACTGCAGTCCAGGCACAACAGAAAGTAAGGTGCAACAGCTTTCCCACTTCTAGGCAAGTACCTGATCAGCTTTCCAGATATTTTTGTGGTCTCTCCCTGGTAGAACTGTGCCTGCCTGACACTTGCATTTCTCTCTACATTGTAGCTTTCAAGGAGACACCTTTTTCTATGATTGTCTAAAATAAAGTAGTTGTGAGACTTGTAAGAAATGATGTTTTCAGTTGGTGAACTTCCACGCCCTCCCCCTCGAGGGATTAGCAGATGCAGTGCTCAGATGCTCAGAGCTGACAACAAACAAGGTGACAGCTCTCCTGAGGGACTTTCTTTCTATCTTTTTTTCTTATCTGGGAGAGTATTGCCTTTCACTACTTTAAAATACTTTAAAATGAAGGGGTTTAGCTTCAAATTGCTTAACTGCTGAACTAAAGGTCTGTGAGTGAAAGCTCTCATCAAGGACACAAAACATGTCTAACCATGTCTTATTTGACATCTCACAGTACTACTCTGCTTGGTCTATGCTTAGGCAGAGTAGGGAAATCCAGACTTGATCCCACTTTTTCTCCTAGGTTAAATCCTCAGAGAGCTGCAGATTATCTATTTTCTGCTATGAATCAGACAGTGGCACTACAATTACCTCTTGAGTGTAAAAATGAAGACACAGGTCCACTGTGTGCCCATGCTCTCAAACCTTCATTGTTTCTCTGGGAACGGAGCAAATGTTTACAATGTGGCTCTGCCATTTCATATTTGTGATTAGCAATCTATAGGTGCCCAGATTTGAGCTAAGTATCCTAGTCTTTTACAGTTCATGTAAAGAAAAAAATAAGTTCTTCCAGGGCATAATTATTCTCATCCTTAAGTGTCTCTCTAAAACAGATCAAGTGAATGGTGCTGTAAGAGTACCAAGAAGGCCTACAGTAAACATCTCATCTACTTAAATCTAAATAGCATAAATTTAAAATTATGTAAGGTGAATTGAATTGCTTAAATTTCAACTAGCTTCCATATGATAGCATTTTTATGTAGGAGAGTGCTAACAAATCTGTTCGAAAAAATTAGCTAGAGAGGGCAAAAAGCCAAGTTGAGTTCCAGGTTCAGACTCCTGACTATAAGGTCTCTGCAGAACAGATATCTATATGTGAGCTACATATCCTACAGTTAAGGGGGATCTAATTTATACAGTTAGTGGAGCTGAAGCAGCTTTTCATCTGGGCAGATGAACATTTCTTTAGGCTGAGCTTTGAGAGCTCTCCTTTCACTGTCCTTAATGTAAGCTTAGGCACCATAGAAATAACTAACGATGATATTTCATTGCTTATAGTGATGTAAGTGGATGAATGCCTGTGCCTTCTACATTTTTGCTTGTGCTCAAGCTTGGAACTGAGTACATAGGTGTTTGTATTTATCTCTTGTTGGCTTAGTAAATAATGGCTCACTCATGATAGGCCAAAAGGTGTTTGTAGATGATTATAACCAATTGAGCATTTGGAAGCTGGGGCAGTGTAAGGACTACACAATACTTTTGCACCATTTTGTAACATATATATCACTCTAGGAATTTAAATTCCTTGACAAAGGAATTTATATGCTTTTCTATGACTCACTGGATCTTCAGCTGTGACAATGTCATAGTTTAGGCAAAACTGCTGTGTGAGAGTTAAAAACTTGAATAGTGAGGTATAATCTAGGGAACTGACGGGGCATAAGGGGAACAGTATTAGTTCCCAGCTGGAGACCTTCAGAAGTTTTTACAATAAACACACATCAATGAGAAGGGAAAAAATTTGTGCTGGAAGAACATTTATTGTTATTTCCACTATACTGCTCTTCCAGGAGTTGCAATAGCTCATGATAACTTCTTATAGAAGAACTACATGGCTCATAAGTGCACAACCTTTGTGAATTTATAACTCAGTCAAGATCTATTGATCTTTACAGTGTCAGGGCTGGATGACCTTAGAAATATATAAAAGCTTACAGCTTATGGAGTTCAGAGTACCTTCTGAAATAAGTATTTGGCTTCTAAACTTTCTAAGCTTGAATTTGCATTTTTAGATATATTCTATTGCATATAGAACCTGGCACCTGACTGAGACCTGGAAAAGTTTGAGAAACGGGCCCATGGGAACCTCATGAAATTCAACAAGGCCAAGCACAAAGTCTTGCACGTGGGTCAGTCAAACCCTGGTATCAATACAGGTTGAGGGATGAATGGATTGAGAGCAGCCCTGCTGAGCAGCCCTAATACTAGTGGATGCAAAGCTGGGCATGAGCTGGCAGTGTATGTTTGCAGCCCAGAAAGCCAGCTGTATCCTGGGATGCATGGAAAGGAATGTGGCCAGCAGACTGAGGGAGGTGATTCTGCCCCTCTACTCTGCTCCGGTGACACCCCACCTGGAGTATTATGTCCAGCTCTGGAGTCCTTAGCACAGGAAGGACATGGACCTGTTGGAGTGAATCCAAAGGAGGGCCACAAAAATGACCAGAGAGATGGAACACCTCTCCTATGAGAAATGGCTGAGAGAGTTGGGGTTGTTCAACCTGGGGAAGAGAAGGCTCCAGGAAGACCTTTTTGTGGCCTTCCAGTACCTAAAAGGGGGCTTGTAAGAAAGATGGGGACAGACTTTTTATCAGGCTCTGTAGCAATACGACAAGTGGTAATGGTTTTAAACTAAAAGAGTGTCAATTTGGACTAGACATAAGGAATCCATTTTTTATGATGAGGGTGGTGAGACATTTGAACAGGTTACCCAGAGAGGTCATAAATATCCCACCCCTGAAGATATTTAAGGTCAGGGGCTTTGAGCAACCTGATCCAGTTGAAGATGTCCCTGTTCATTTCAGGGATGTTGGTCTAGATGGGCTGCAGTATTTTCCATGTCTCTCAGTGATGCTTCTTGAAATCAAGTTATCTCCTTACATGAAGTTTGAATACTTAACAGTTTGCTTCCAAAGCCCACAGTCTAGGTCATCTTTCTGCGTACATAGTACACAGTCATCAATATCCATGATTTACCTGTAGATAAAACCATGCCTTCATCTGCGCCATGAAGATCTACCAATTCAAACTCATGCTTTCTGGTCCATATTTCTATAGCCAGACTGGAAATCTACTGTTATTGTGCTATAAAGATGCCACTTCCAGTTCAAGAATTTGCAAAAAAGTGCACCTGAAGCTAGAATCTTTTGAGAAAAACAAATGACTCACACAGAGAAGTGTAAGGTGAGGTAATACGTTTTTTTTTTCCTCTAAGAGATTTTTTTTTTCCATTTGAGACTTGGTTTTGGAGAGAGCTAACATTGTTGGTTTTTTTGAGTTTTATTTATACAGATATGAAAGTCTGGCAATGATGGCAGTGTAGAGTGAACTAATGATCTCATTTATCAGTTCTGATGTTTCATTTCTAACTGTAGTGCTAAAAGAAAATTAAGCTGAAATATTCCATTAAACATGCTTAAACCACACTGTTTTTTAAAATGGCATTAAAACTGTACTTTAGAAAGACTTCTTTCTGCTTATGAACTCTACCCATGATGGTTTAGTTTTAAGTTCAAAGCACTATGAAAATACTACCTAGAAATACTTACCCTGTTCTGTGGCGAGTTTGGGTGATTACTTGTTTTCTATTTTCTTTCAGACATTTGCTAACTGTTGAGAACCAATTTATCTAAACATTGTGTAGGAGGCTAAAAATCGAACACTTTATTTTTGTTATATGATGTACTTTCATTTTTTAGTAAATGTAAATCATCTATGTTTTTCATGCATTACTCATTTTTTGAAAGAGGTAATGAAGCTGCTGTAATAAAATAATTTTTGGTTGCTTTACATTAAAATGTCTATTTATGTATGACAAAATTCAGCTTGCAAAATTAAAATGAAGTCTAGAAGTCCAATTAATCAGTTGGTATAATTTCACTGTCTTCAATAGAATTTTTTTGACTTACCATGATGGTCTGGTTCTAACTTTCATTAATAAAATTTGAGACAAAGTTGTGGTATTGATCTGACATAAAGAAAAAGGTATAAACCTTAGAGTTCCCCATCTAGAGAATATTGTAGATATAATATTAGAGCATAATTAGCTGTAGAGCCCTGAATAAGGAACCCATTTAAGAATGCACCCTATCCCAAAATAAATAATTGCTGAAGCACTTTCAGTAAGACTAATACTAATATCCGAGAAGTCATGGTGAAAGGAAGGAAATGGGGTAAATGTGATTGTCAGTGTTCAAAAAAAGAGGAAGCTAAGAATGACAGGCATATCAGTTAAACTTGTTCTGTTGAAAATTCTGTAACAAATCATCAGTTATTTCAAGACATCTGGAAGATAACAAAGATAATGAAAAATCTGTCAAAAATTGATTTTTCCAAATCAAAATAATATTATTTCAGATTAACATAATGGGTTTTGAAAATAAAGAAAACTGAATGGATAGCTTCTATCTTGAATTTAAGAAATTTTTGGACACTGTTTATGATTACATTCTCCTAAGGAAGCATACTCTGGTCATCCATGCTGGATACAGGCAAAATAGATTAGAAAAATTAAATGGGAGTGTAATTTGTAATAGATCTAAATAAAATGGAAAGCTATATTGAGATTGTTTTGAAATTAATTTTTTCCAGACTTATTTCTGTTCCAAATTTTACTAATGGTTGGATGGTAGAATATGGAGAGTGTTTATTACGGTTGTGAAGGTAGAAGTCTGGGTAGTATCTATGGTGTACTGGAGGAGAAGATTAGAATCCACATCATTTTAATGCTGGAGAAGAGGCCTCAAAAACAGAGTGCAGTTCTGGAGAGATGAGTGGGCAAAAATTAACAAAGAATAATTAATCAGACAAAGGATATCAAAACACTGAGGAAATTGCCTGGTGAACTGTGGCATCTCCTCCATTCAGTGACTTTAGGAGCCTGCAGAACAAATATCTACCAGGGGTACCATTTCTAGAAGCAGAGAAATGCTCAATAGGCTTATGTGTGGTACCAAACCAAGCAAAGCAGTTTATAAAGTTGTGGGCAGGGCTGCAGTTCAGAGGGATCTCTAAAGGTTGGAGTAATGAATCAACTGGAATTTCATGAAGGTCAACCCAGGCAAGTGCAGTCCTGCACCTGAGAAGCTGGGGAATAGACTTATTTTGTAAAAAATTACCTGAGTGTCCTAGTGGATAGGAAGTTCGAGATAAACCAGTGCTGTGCCTTTGCAGCAAAGAGGGCTAACCTAACCTCATACTGGGCAACAAGAGTGTAGGCAGCAAGTCAATGCAAGTGATTATTGCCATCTATTCAACACCCTTGAAACTACATTTCTTTCCAATTTTGAGCTTACCAGTACAAGAAAGACACTGACATACTGAGGTCACCAAGCCAATGAGGGGACTTCAGCACCTGGAGTACAAGGAGGGACTGTGAGAGTTGGATCTGTTCAGTCTTGGGAAGAACAGGCCATTGGGAGACCTTAAGAGTAACGAGTAACGAGACCTTGACGGAACTTTCTCATAGGGGGGAACAGAGAATATGGGGGCAGACTCTTTTCGGAGATGTACACCAGGGGCACTGGACACAAATTGGAACACTTACAAATCTTATTAGAAAGAAGGAAAATTTCTTTGTATGGAAATGGTCAAACAGTGGAGAAGGTTGCACAGAAGAGTTATGGATTCTCCATCTATGGAGATACCCAAAACCTCACTGAATATGGCCCTGAGCCTCCTGCTTAATTTGCCTTTCTTTCAGCAGGAGTGGGATGGCCTTTAGAATCCCTTCTAATACAACATGCTTTATGCCTATGTGATCCTATAGAGTAGAAATATAAAATTGCATACAAAGTATATTCTAAAACTTGTGCCAAACTGAGAAAACCAAATTTTTTATTTCAAAAAGTGCTAAGTTTGTTCCTTGGTTATATAGATGTTTTAAGAACCTGTCCACAGTGGAGAAATTGGTAGGTGATATCTTAGCCACATGTTAACTTACTGGATCAATTACCCATTGGGTATGGTCACAGAGTCATTAACAACATGAAGGGTCATCTGAAGCATCTGAAAGGTCAGACATGCATGCAAGATACAGGACAGCTAATCAGCAATTTCAAGTTTCTGCATGTCAACAACTTGTGTGTGTGTTCAGCTTATAGTGAATACATGGAAGGATTAATGAACTAAGAGTACCCACCATTTGCTAAGTGTTTACACTGACAGTGGCAGTAATTAGCTTCTGGCTAGCTGGCATGGTAAATTAAATCTCAAAATTCTTTCTGGAGTTCTCCCTAATTTCCCAGTAATTTCTCAGATCATCTGTTATCTAAATTATCATTCTGTACCTACTTTTTGTCTTGCTTCATCTGATTGTGAGTTCTTGTAGATATTGGACTGATTAAGTTGAATATTGTTTGATTTATGAAAGGAAAAAAACTGGTTCAAGGTATTTAAGCATGTGTTTATAAAGTACCATGTAAAGGCATGTAAACAGCTGTGATTAACCCTAATAATATTACTGTTGTCATGGTTAATAATAAATGTGACCAATACCAATATAAATAATTTACCACTAGCACATTAATTATTCAGTGAAGGTGGGTTTGATAATAATAAACACTGTCACCAAATAATATTCTTCTTGATTATAGTGGAGACATTCTAGTAATTTTTCTTTCTCATAATTTACCTTTTGTAGGTAATATATTAAATGGTTCAGTAAATATTAATGTACCTCAAGTGACTCCTGTATTGAGAGGAATAATTACTGCTTGCTTCTATTTGTCAATCATTTTGCAATGCAGGATGGAAATGTACATATCAGAATCCATATGCTGAAGAGGTGCCCATTTAGCCCTTGGGATTTTATTTTCTAGTTGCTTTAATGGCTTAGCTCTGTAAGATATATTTTTAAAAAATTATGTTTTATTTTCTTAAGAGATCTAAAGTCACAAGAGTGTCTAATTATGATCTAAAAGGTGGCAAATGACTACATTCATTTTATTATGTCAAAAACAGTTGGAGCTGGGAAAGTATTAGAGAGAAGTCTTACACATCTTTTGTGTTACTGTTCTCAGAGTCTGTGGCGACAATCAGTTTGTGGTTACCATGGTAAGCAGGCTCCTGTGCTAGATGTACTTTTGAGCCACTTAGTGCAGCTATTTTTATGACATCTCTTTGGACAGACACTCCAGAAATCAGCCAACAGCTGTACCTGAGTGGGACACAGTGTGAGTAGTATGGAAAATATTCTAATTCAGATTAACTCATGGGCTCATGCATTGGGCTTTCCTTTGGGTGGGATGGAGCTATGGATATGAATCTTCTCAAAGAGAAGGTAGTTAAGTCTCTAGCTCCTTCAGCTGATGTGTGCACTTTTGGCACTGTTTTAAAATGGAGTGGTGGGCCACCATGTCATTAGTGTGGTGCTAACTGCAAATTGGTGTAGAGTGTTCCTGATTTGCATGACTAGGATGGAGGAAAATGCAATGTTTAAATCCTCCTAAAGTACAGGCCTGAGATAGCTGTTCAGAACCTCATCTGTATCTAGAGATTTGTAAGTAATAAGACTTTGCACACCTTGGAAGCATTAATATTAACCAGCCAAGATCTTGCCAGGAATAGAACCTTGAATTCTACTTTTGTCTCATAAGTTTGTTTTCACAGCTAGTCTCAAGAGTTGTAGCTCAACCACTGATGTTATTAATTATGGTGAGTTAATTAATTAAATAAAATCAGCCTAATTGTATTTTGTAATATATTAAACCACAATTATTTTTAATTTCTTCTTTATTAAATATTTGTTAATAATTAAAATAAAACCTCCTCATATAACAAAGCCAGTGAAATTTAATATTTTTTGAAATGGTCCTACCTAGTTGCTTAAGTTACTGTTTCATGGTGTTTGGTTTGTTATGAAGTCCTAGCTTCATATTTTAAATATATTACAGTATAAAGTTGTTTTAATTAGAGTAAACAAGTACATCATATTTTATAAATAAATATAAAAGGCTAAAATTTATCTTGAAATTCTTAGTGAAGGAACAGAATAATCCTGTGGAAGAGAACTTAAAAAATTTTAAAGTCCAGCTCCACTCCAAAGACAAGTTAAAGTCAAATATCCTGGAAGTCCCTGAATTGGGGATTAGCAGAATAAAGACAGTCTTTCTTTTTCTCTGAGTTTGCCTTCTCTTGTGTTCTTAAAAAACAAACAAGCAAACAAAAGCCCCGCAAACTCTTTTGTAAGACTTTGGACCTTTCATGCTTGGACAAGAAAAAGGGAGACTTACACCCCCAGAGACTTGAGAATGATGGACAGTAACTGGTGCCTACATCTAAATATTAATTAGATATTCACTCTGCTTTATTTTGAATGTTTGTGCCAACCCAGAAATCTCAATTTGCTATGGTAATTAGATAGACTTTCTGCATAAATAAGGCTATATTAAGAAAGTTTATGTGGATAACAATTTGTTCATAGACTTGATTCATGATCATTTCCAATTTAATTAATTTATTTTTATGTGAGTGATAGGAAAGCCATACAACTGCACCCCAGCAGCATGTACCTCGGGGCCTTCTGTTGAAGCACTTTTCAATAACAGAGGCAAGTTAATGCCAGGCAGGTGGAATTTACATAATAAGTGGTGTTTTTATGTACATGTGCAAAAAGAACTCCTTTTTTATTGTAATATGACACACAAACATTCCCAAAGGGAAGAAATCTGTTATTGCTTCCTCATTCTTATACATGGTAATCATTGTATGAACAAACATATGCATTAAAAAACCCTGTATCTTGGATTATAAGCAGTAATTATCTCCGCTTAATATATCTGTCACAATGTTAGTAACCATCCGATAGGGAATGCTTGTGCTATTTTGCATTCATTCAGGCTTTCAGTAATTTTTTTGAATACTTAAGAAAATTCAGTAGAGCTCAGCTGTGACTGAAACATTAGAGAGCACTACAAAATCTGCTTGATTATATCAGTCAATACTGCATCAGAAATTTGCAATTTATGCACTGCAAATGTGCTCCTAAACTGAAGCACTCCATAGCTTGTACTCTACTCTACTAAAAATTATTTGGCATTTACGTTTTTGTTTTCCCACTATAATAAATACCATGCAATAAGGATAATTACTTTCATTCTGGGAACACTCGTTATGAACCTGATACAGCAAACCTTGACAAGAGGCAGAGGATAGAACTTCGCTCTGAAACTGTGATTTGCCAGGCTGTCTGGGGACATGTTCTGCTGAGATCCAGAGAATCTCCAAAAAGATGTGTGATGAAGCAGGCAACTGTAGTCATTAAGGTTAAGATTCCCAGAGGAATTTGTGGTAGTGCATCGGATTTGCATAGCCAGGTTTTGATAGTGTTTGGGGCTACAGGGGTGGCTTCTGTGAGGAGCTGCCAGAAGCTTCCCCCAAGTCTGGTAGAGCCAATGTCAGCCAGTTCCAGGACGGACCTGCTGCTGGCCAAAGCCAAGCCCATCAGGCATGACAGTAATGCCTCTGTGATAACATATTTAGAAGGGAAAAATTTATTGTGCAGATGAAAATGGCAGCCAGAGAAGAGCAGACTGAGAACACGTGAACAACAATGCAGACACCAAGGTCAGTGCAGAAGGAGGGGCAGGAGGTGCTCCAGGCACTGGAGCTGAGGCCCTGTAGCCCGTGGTGCAGACCATGGTGGGGCAGCTGTGCCCCTGCAGCCCATGGAGGACCACTGGGGATGCAGAGACCCATGTAAGGCCATGGAGAAGCCCATGCTGGAGCAGGTTAATGCCCAAAGGAGGCTGTGACCCCGTGGGAGGCCCACACTGGAGCAGGGTCCTGACAGGGACCTGCTGACTTTTGGGGAGAGGAGCCCATGCTGGAGCAGATTTTCCTGGTAGGACTTGTGGACCTGTGGGGATTCATCCTGGAGCAGCCTGTGCCTGAAGGACAGACCAAACAGGAAAATGACCCGTGTTGCAGCAGTTTGTGAAGAACTGTTGCCTGTGGGATGGACTCATGCTGGAGAAGTTTGTGAAGGACTGTCTCCTGTAGGAGGGACCCCACAGGGAGCAGGGGAAGGACTCCTCTCACTGAGCAGCAGCAGAAACAACCTGTGATGAACTGACTGTAACCCCCATTTCCTGTCTCCCTCTGCTGCTGGAGGGGGAGCAGGTAGAACTTGGGAAGGAGGGAGGGATGAAGGGAAGGTGTTTATAAGATTTATTTTACTTCTCTATCTCCTGCTCTGATTCTCTTAGTAATAAATTTTATTAATATCCCCACACTGAGTCTGTTTTGCCAGTGATGGTGATCTCCCACTGTCCTTTTCTCAACCCATGAGCCCTTTGTTATATTTTCTCTCCTCTGTCCACTTGCAGAGGAGAGTGACAGGGTGGCTTTAGTTGGTATCTGTCATCCATCTGGGGTGAACTCCACTACAGGTAGCAAAACCTAGCTTTTATGTACATTGCACCCCTGCCTGACAAGTTCTCAGAAAGGACATGCACAAACATGGGAGCCTCACTTCAACCAATGAGACAGTCCCTAATTAGCCACAAGAAAGCAGAGAGGAAATGCTTGTGGTTGAAATAATATTTCCTATTTCCAAGAAACTAAAAACGTTTTCTGAAACTGTCAGAGTGGTCCATGTCCAACTGGGACCTATCACTTTCAGTCTCTTTTAAAGGGAGGCTAGAGAGTTGAGGATGGTTCCAAAGTAAGGTCATAAAATGTCCTTGGGAGGAATGTCTCTCCTTTTTTATCATGAGTTCAGTGACTACTGTGTATCATGGGTGGGGTTCGGCCCCGTGATCGACCCTAGAGCACATTTTGCATAGGAAACGAGTCCCCAGATAGGTGACTCACAAAATGGCTCTTTATTAAAACAAGGTTTCAGTTTATATAGAGGGTACATAGAAGGGTCTCAAACAAGGGTGGGATTCTTGCCAGGGGCACGAATCCTGAGGGTCAGAGATAAGGGAAAATGGAGGGATTGGCTGCAGGGATATGTCCAGCCATATAGGGAGATTTGGGAGTTAGGGAAGGAGGGGAAGGAATGGTGAGGGGCACAGATAGGGGAATTCTGCAGGGGTCTGTGGAAGCGGCGTCTTATCGCTGGATCTCAGGCGCTTCCTGCAGTTGCAGCTGTCAAAGCACCTCTAGATCGATTTCTTCCTCCGAGGTTTCTTCGTAGCCTTTCTGTATCTGTCTCCATTCTCTGTAGGCCTCTGCTGGTCCACTCCCGACAACTGTGCACACTTGACAAGGGGAAAAATTTGCTTGATACCTGTCACTATGTAAGTAGTTCTCAGAGTGCTCCAAATCAAGACTGGTTATCTGAAGGAATGCAATAGCAAAAGCCTTCAGCTTGGGTTGTTAACTGATCCAGGACCTTTTAGATCTGCCAATTTTTTCAGAATGCAAACACCTCTGGGGTTAGTGTGTCACTGCCGGAATAGGAAAAATATCAGGCACATTAGTCATAGAAAGGCTTCTATAGATGTAAAGTGTAGACAGTTTATGGGGGGGGGGGTGTTGTTTGTTTGTTATTGTTATTTTTTAATCCATCTACTTTTCCTGACATGTTGAGCTCAGACTACAAGAGGGATTAGGAAGGGAGGAAAAGGTAATTCTTCTTGTAATAGTCCTTATGTTCAGAAAGCATTTAGGGAACATGCAAGAGGAAGTAATAAAAATATTCAGCTCTGATTTACTCACTCTATATATCTGAAAATGTCTGGTTTACAATGTGCACACCTAGAAGCTGCAGTGTACTGAACGTTATAGTGCAGTCTCTGTAAATCAGAAGAGAAATTTGAAGCCAGCTTTTCAGTTTCAATTACTAATTTTCACTGTTTTTAAAGAAATCTGATATTCTCCAAATTGAGGTGCAAAACTGTGAATCTTGCTTATAATTCATTCTGTTTCTTGCATAATTCCTGAAAGGATTGAAACTGATGGTTTTCTGTGATACGTGTATGAAATAGACAGCTTGGCATATATGAGTTCATCGCTTTTCACACTGTGAAAAGTGCATGCTAAAGCTAAATTTTCCTTACCTCAGACATTATATTCTTTATGGTATTTTGAACTACCACTAGTAGAAAGGGGAAGGTTATCCCCTATAAAATGGAAAAAACCTTTAAGCAGTCTAGGACTCAGCTTTCCTGCGCTAAACCCTCAGTTATTGTGTTACATTCAATTGGTTCAGTTGGTTCCTGTCTTCTGAAAGTAATCAGTAGTTCTTACTGTAATTAACTGTATCAGTGAAGGAATCCCACGTAATGTTCCTATGCACTTAAATCTCTATGGCTTATACTATTAATTGTAACAGTTTCCAGTCTTCAAAACAGAAGTGGAGCCATTTGATAGTCTCATTTTCAAGGGTTTAGACATTTAATATATGATACAGGCTGTTCTGTATTAGTTACTTGGACATCAGAGGGCAGTCCTGTAGGCAATGGCCTCAGTGGACAAAATTGTTTAATTCAGGGGCTTTAAAGAAAAATCTGGGAGAAGAGATACTGCGCTGGATTTCTTTCAATTTGGCCAGCTCTAGGAAGACTACCTGTTCAACATGTGATCCACCAGTTGTCATCTTAGTTGACTCTTTGTTTCTTTACAGCTTAATTATTTTTGCTTTATTGTATGTAAAACAGTTGAAATAGAGATAATTCCTGGTCTCTCATGAAGAGCTGAATGCAGCTGCAGGTTAACAAGAACCTTTTCTTCTTACATTATCTTTTAGTCTGTTGTATAAATGCCACAAGCAGGATCCACTTTAACTACCAGGAAGAGAGGTGACGTGATATACAGCTACAAGCATCAGTAGCAGATATTGATTGATCACAGTACGACCCTCATTATGGAGAGCCAGAATGACACCTATAACAGAAGAACAAGGGAGCAAAGACATATGGCAAAAATGACAATAGTGAAAAAAAACAAAGCTGATATCTTTGCCTATTGCTGTGACAAGTTGTGCTCATGTAATATTTCACTAAATGCAAGAATTAATTATGAGTCTCAGTGTTGATTTTGGTTTTTGACAAAAGCAATAGCAAGTCTTGTAAATGTTGCTTGGCTTTATCCAGGGTAAAGCTGACTGACAGAGTCAGAAATTGCTTCTGTATGAATGTTGATTTTATTCTGAGAAGATTCATTAACAACACTCCAACATTGTACAATCAGGTTAATCTCTGTGACTCAAATATTCTAGCTGTATTTTCCATCGAAGCTGCTTTTGCTTTCATGATAATATAAGCAGCAAATTTTATTGTCTTGCTATATTTAAAACCAGATGGTTGGCCCACTTAACCCCAGGCAAACATTGCAATTCCTCCTTTGTCAGACAGATTTTTGGTATTTTGTTGCTGACTGAAGCATCAGGGTTTAGAATCATTGCTAGGTTACACAGCACCATATTTCTTCTACAAATCTTTTTATGTGTTTTGTGCATTTATATATTATATCATAGAAACATATCCATTCTGCTGCTGACCAAAACTATGAATTGTAATCTAAAATACATGCATGAAACATTGAAAAAGAAAAAGCTCTGATAAATAATTCCTTGTTTGTAGGCATATCCAAATTTGGAATCATCATCACAAGCAAAGACTGACAAAAGAATGACATCTTTTGAATCAGAAATTATGGTCAGTTCAGTTGAGCTTAGTAGTGGAAAAATTCCAATCTTTTTGTTTCCAAGATGTGTAAATATTTACAGCTCTTTTTTCATCATCATTAACCTTTTCTCTGATTTTTTCTGCCAGGGGAGTTATATCAGTCAGTATGACACAGGGATTATATTGGATGATCACTTTGAGGCCAATGCTAGTTCACAACAAAATACCTGCTGACCAGAACTTTACATAGAGAGCTTTCCATATCTAAGATCTGTTATGAGATTTCCATCTGTAATCACAGTTTTCTGATATTTTCCATGCTACAAAATCCATCTGTGTCTCTGTGGAAATCTTAGAAAGCAATTGGGTGGACACCTTTGACTCTCCATTCCATAGGACCACAATAGTTTTACTTGAAACTGTGTCTCATTCTGAGGCTTTGTAAATGTTTGTTTTTATTTTTCCTGATCAGCGAGTTCTCTGTTTTTTCCATGGCACTTACAAGTTCTCATTTTCTTCTGTGTTTGCTTTTTCATTGAGGAGCCTACGAGATCTTTCAGTGTCATCGACCTGTCTAGCCAAAGGCAAGAATCAACAACTCAGAGCTGCTTCACAGTAATCAACATTTGTGTCTTCTAAACTAGGGGACTATTACTGTTAATAGAGACAGTCAGCAAAAGCCCAAATCTGCAAAATATAAAGTGGAAACTTGTTTCAAGTCTAGTAAAAGAGCCCAAGAAACTTCCCAGAAAGACAAAACCCCCAGCCAACCAAAAAAACCCCAAAAAACCAGCAAAAAAATCCCTCCCACAAAAAAATCCCAAGAGCTCTGAAAGCTGTGGCTACTGCGTATGCAACAGAAACCTAACACTCCAGTTACTGCTGTAAGCTGAGAATCACCATGGGTACTCTTAGTTGTGAATAAGAGTAGCAAACTTCACAAAAACTCTTTACCAGATAGTCAAATTGCATTAGAGCTGGAACAACCTGTGTGACTGGACTGACCTTCGACAAAATAAAATGTAACCCTTTTAAAATCACTATTTAAAATCATCCTTTTAATCACTCTATAGAAGTGAAGCAGTGATATCTACAGTTTCTGACAAAACGATCTCTCTTAGTAAATACATTGCCTTGTCATTGATTACACTCAATGTACACTACATATGCACTTTGGTACTAGGGAGTATTAGGTACAATAGGATTTCTGCAGGGGCTTGAGTAAATCAAGGTGTGGACCTCTGGGCTGGAGCAGGGCAATCAACATCTGATTTGTTCCTCAAACTGAGGTTTTTCCCCAACTCTCTAGCCCATGGCTTTCTGCAAAGTCCACTCAAATCTTTCTGCAGATATCATGTTTTGGAATCCAACAATACTCTAGGAGTGATTTGGGATCTTGTTTATTTACTTTCTAACCAGCACTACACCTTGCTCTTGTGTCTCTGGTCTGCAATTTTGCATTATATTTGAATCCACTCTAGATGGTGTTTTTATCTTTGTTAATTGTTTTATCTATTTTTTACCCTTAAAACTACTTTTACTGAGCTTCATGTCTGCAAGTTGGTTTTAGCTTTACAGTTTCTAGATTTCCAGTACCAGCCTGTGTCCATTTTCTTGTCATCCTGGTTCCATAATCCCTTTACAGTATGTCATGTGTCTCTCATTCAAGCCTCTGATGCCATAACAGGCCCATAGTCCTCTATGCTCCATCATTATTTCAGTGACATGAATGTTTTACTCTGCAGAGCATAATTACTTGTTAGAACTGTCTTCATAAAATTATGGTTATACCTTGCAGAGATTAACAAAAGGAAAATAAATTGGGCTTATCCACCTCTTCATTAGAAAACAAATATAGTATACCTAAATAAGCTAGAACAAAGTGACAGAAAGGTTAAAACACTTTCAGGCAAAGCAAGCCTGACAAACTTCAGCCCCAGGAAGCAGCAAAACCAGTATAAAGCCTGTGTTTTCAGTACTGCTTGCAGTAGCAAGAATATATATATGAGGTCCACTTCAGAGGATCCAGAAGGAATTTCTGGATCATGGTAGAAAGTTCTAAAAGTTGCAAAAAGATTTGAAAAGTGGGGAAAACAATATAACATGTGAGTGCATGATTTTTCCCCAGTTTCAAATAAAAGTTTGCAGTGTGTTCTAAAGTGCAGGCTTGCTGAAAGTGTGAAGAAGTTGTTGCTGTAATATTTAGTGAGCAAGCAACCATAACTGAAAGCTTAAACTTGATTTTTTTTTTCTTTCAAGGAAGAACTTGAAAGACTGACAAATCAACAAGATTAATCAAGTTGACAGCATCAACAGAAAAGTCTTTTAGGCACTGTATTTGATATATGTATGAATCATGAGCAGCAAAAGTACATACAGTTGCAGAAAATGTACAAAAGCTGTTGTTTTGAAAGTTATACAGCCTGAAGCATTGATCCCAGCAGGGCCTTTGTCAAATAAGGGTGTTCTGCAATGAATTAATTACTTGGTTAAGTATGCCAATGTATTTATAGGGGTGGTCCTTGGTGCATCTGTTCCAGTACACTCAGTGTAAAACTTACTAGAAACATCTCCAGAAGCAATCCAAGATGTAGATGCCTATACAATGTACATGATTCAACAGTGTTAGAGGAAGATAAAAGCACCTTGCCCACAAGGGTAAAGAAAATAAAACCTAACAACTCTTGGCTTCACTTTCATGCAGTCCACAAAATTTTTGCTTCTAAGATCATATTTGGAAACTGGTATTAGGATGGATGAAAGGTGTGGGCTTCCACAAGGCCATCAGAGAATTTTTTACTTATTGGCATTGCTTCATGGTAAGTCTCTGATTTCTTCTTTTGTGAGCAACTTTTCTTTGCAATCAGCTGATGAGGCTGTCAGCAAAGAAGGTCTAATGAGATTCTTTAAACCAGGCTGTAGGCTTTTCTAATGACTAACATTTGTCCTTAGCTGGTGATCCTCTCAAAAATTCGTTTTGTGTGCTGCACCTAATCTACCTTCTTGACAGCTCCAAGCACCTAAATGAGAAGAACTTTTCTCTCCTGAGGCTGAAACTGAACCTTTGTTTACATATAACTTGATAAAAGCATTCATCAGAAACCTTAAAGGGGCTATTTCCTAGGCATATAGAAAAAATTTATCTTGTTTAAGATCTTATTGACAAAGGCCAAAAAGAGTGTCTGAGAACCTTACAGATCTGATACCAGTAGTAGAATCGCTTTTCTGATGGGATGGGAAAGAAGCTCATACCTGTTTATTTATCTGAGCTGCTATTGGCTGCAGTATATGCATGGGTCATTTCAAAGTGAATAGTAAATGTTTCCTAAGACTGGTTCCTGGGTGACTTTTTATTTCCCAGAAGCTCAGAAATGTTCCCTCTCTCTGAATAAGAACCCAAGTTTATTTGTAAAAGCATTGGCAATTCTTGTATTTCTATCTTCTGAATCAGCCTTCTTTTCCATCACAGAGCCAAAGAGATGAATTTGTTAATATTGTTTGGTCAAAACTGAGCATAGATTAAATAATCCTGCAGATTTATCTCTGTGTAGAATATATTTTACAGTCTGGAAAGATTTACCCATCACCACATTCTTATGGTGTTTTGAAGTGTTTTTCCTTTAAAAAGATTTTCCTACCTCCAAAAGGCTATCTATGTCTTATTGTTATTTCCAATACTGTAAGAATACCAAGAGAATTCCAATAAAATATTATCTCCTTTAAAAATAGAAAATTCCACTTCAAAAAACTTGAGAACTCTTGTTCTACTATGGCTACAGTCAGCTTTGTCTTCTACTAGAACTAATTTAGCATTTAGAAGACACCCTCTCAGTCTGTACAAGTACACAGAAAGAAAATCTGACAAGGAATGAAACTCCAGACTCTGACACAGCTGTACTGAATGCCTCTTCTGTTCTGACAGACTATCTTGCTTTTTCTTCTGTGCCATCTGAGAAGCCCAAATCTAATTAAATGGCAGAGAAAAATGAGATATGCAATTGATCTGTGAGAGGAGAAAGGGGAATAAATTAGCATTGAAAAGTTTAAACTAAGAAGTGTATTTATCAGATTGGCATTTGAAGCAATCCATTTGTTTTGGAAGCCATCTTTATAGTTAGCCAAGAGGTAATCCACCATTTCCCCCACCATGTTTTTCCCTTTCAAAAGCAGAAATCAAATGCTCTTGATAGACCTTCTTGATACAAAAACAAAAAAAGCTTTCCTAACATCCCATTTTCTTGTCTTAACCTTGTATCTAATATTCTTCCACAAGGCACATATCAAGACCATTTTTTATTCAGCTACATTTGATATCGTTTCTTTTCATGAAGTGCCACCTAGCCTCTTAAATTTGGCTTTAGCAGAGCATTTTAATTATTCAGATAAGGTATACCTAACCCATTAAAGAGCAAGTCTGAGTTTCATGATTCTTACTGAGAAGGGAAGAATGAGATTAGAAAGAGCTTGAACGGCCCTTCATATTATCACATTGTCATATTCAAAGAATATTTAATAGTCTTATTCTGAGTGTAGTCTGCAGCATTATCTTTACAGATCGTACAAGCAGGTGTACAGTGCACTTCATAGTCTAACTTTAAAGGGGCTATTATTCCATATCTGCTTACTGAGTATCTACTCTGACTCAAAGCACATGAACATGCAAATAAGGACATAAATCCTGAGGAGAAAGAAATGCAACAGAAACTTGGCTGTAAATGAACAGAGTTCAGCAATCAGTAAAATATTGCATATTTACTGATGCACTCAATATTTGGTGCATCACAGTTTGCCTTTAGTCTCTCTAATCTCAGTGTGTTAAATGTCTCCAGAGCTTTTATTTGACTCACCCATGACATGATCAGAGATGTCATGGGATGTAGTTAGGCAGTGCAAATGAGCACTGGGTAGGGATGCTGTTAGGGCTGTGGTAAAACACACTTTTCAAAATGCTTGATAATATCCCCTTGTAGTGTCACAATCTCTGTGCCAAATATTACCATTTTTTCAAAACTATGGAGCATGCTAAATTGCCTCCACTTTCCCTTGTATCTTTTGAAAAAGGATCTCTTGTAAACCTCACAGGCTTTCTTCAGATGCTTATGTTATGAACACAGCAGGATCTTTTGGTGCCTCCAGTAAGCTTTGTGGGCATTGGTATTACACAACTTACAAACATGCAGACCGGGTTATTTTTCAAGACTTCAGTGATTCGTAATTCATTTAGAGGTGAATGCAGAGTGCAAGTTATCATTCATATGGAGAAAACATGAAAAAATATTTTTTTCTTCTTCTGCCTTTGAAAGGAAAAAAGTTGTTTTTTAGTGATAGTCTGAGATAGGTTAGGCACAAATCAGCTGGAAAATGAGGGAAAAAGCCTTTACTCTCTCCATCTAAGGAAAGGAAGACACAAAGTATCTGCTGTGTAAGAACAGGGTATTAGCAAGGCTGAATTACATATGCAATTGGTGAATCGTGTTGGAAAGTGGTGCAGTCTATTATTAAGTATCATGTAGAGCAGTGGCCTTTGGAATCAAAGAGAAAAACAGATCTGAGGAAACTCACCTATAGTGCACATATAACTTTGATTTGGGGGATTTAGCTGAACACAACTATTCACTTCACATTCAACTCCTAAAGAATGTGAGACATCTTTCCTGAGAAACTCTACGGTGTCTCATTTTAGGCCATATTTTAGTGTTTATTATTTTACTTTAAATGCATCTCAGTTGTTTTTTTCTTGTGATGATGTTGCAACATTAGCACTAGAATTAATGCTGAGACAAAAAAGGGTGGGCGTTATCAGATTGAGACTATAAATGTCTCCATTCAAAAAAAGCAAAATGTTATTTTTTCTGTTGATAATCTGTACTTAAAAATTTTACCTGGACATGAAAAGTCTCCAGTGAGATACTCTGGTGAGTACAGAATAAGGGTGAGTTATTACTAAGGAGGATGCTATGATTATCATCTTTTGCAGTGATGTCCGTCATTAGATGAAATGTCAAAGTATTTATGTGGGTGCATACAGAAGAGTAGGAGACCCTTGAGGTCCTATAGCTCAGGATCATTTCTGCTAATTATTATTATATTTCTGCTAATCTGAGTCTCTACTGGAAATCAGAGAATAAAAATATAAACCCTAAAATAATCCAACATGAACTACAAATTATGATTAGACTCATGAAAATATAATGCATTTTCAAGAGAATGGGGTTGTATTCTTCAGATTGTACTTCACACTTCACAAACACTTTTGATGGCTGGATATTTGTTAAAGGTTTTTGATATGAATAAGCTCTTTGCCTACTCATTAGGCTGAATTCTCTGCATGTGTGTCCCACTATGCTTCCTCTGCTGAACTAACCAGCACTTGTCCTCTTCTTTGGTGTAGTCTCTTTGTCTGCTATTTCTTCATAGAAATAGGAACTTGTCTTAGTCCTACATATCAATCACTCTACATATTTTATAGTAAAGGAGAACAAACTTCTCTTGTGGGTTTTACAGGCACTGACACTGCTGGGGTTACATGGGTATGTAGAGATTTGCCTTGTTAATTTAGAGCATGAAGAAATGGCATGAAGCTGTGCCAGGGGACAGTTAGGTTGGATATTAGGAAAAGGTTCATCACTCAGAATGTGCTTGGGCACTGAAATAGGCTCCCCAGAAAAGGGCTCACAGCCTGACAGAGTTCAAGAAGTGTTTGGACAATGCTCTCAGGCACACAACGTGATTCTTGGGGCTGTCCTGTGCAGGGTCAGGAGCTGGACTTCTATGGTCCTTGTGGGTCCCTTCCAACTCAGGACAATAATTCTTCCACAGAAAATTTAAAAATAGCAAAAAAATATCTAATCTCTAAATTAAAGTGGATTCAAGCAGTTGTTTCACTTATATTCTTCCAATGCTCTGCCACCCTCAATGTAAAGAAGTTCTTCCTCATGTTGAGGTTAAACTTCTTGTGGTTTAGTTTATGGCAATTACTCCTTGTCCCATCACTGAGTACCTCTGAAAAGAGTCTAGAACCATCCTCTTGGCACCCACCCTTGAGATATTTCTATGCATCAATGAGGTCCTCTCAGCCTTCTCTTCTCTAGACTAAACAGGCCTTTCTTCCTCAGTCTCTCCTCATAAGAGAGATGATGCAGACCCCTAATCATTTTTATGGCCCTGTGCTGGACCGTCTCCAATAGGTCCTTGTCTTGTACTGTGGGGACCAAAACTGAACACAATACTTCAGGTGTGGCCTTTCTAAGGCCAAGTAATGAGAGGATCAACTTCCTCAATCTGCTGGCCACATTCTTTCTGATGCACCCCAGGATACCACTGGCCCTTCTGGCCACAAGGGCACAGTGATACCTCGTAGTCAGCTTGTCATCCACCAAGACTCCCAGATCCTTCTCAGCAGAGCTTCTCCGTAGTAGATCAGCCCCCAGCCTGTGCTGGTACTTGGAGTTACTCCTCTCCAGGTGCAGGACTCTATACCTTCCCTTGTTGAACCTTATCAGGTCTCTCTCTGTCCAATTCTCCAGCCTACCAAGGTCCCACTGAGTGGCAGCAGAGCCTTCTGGTGTGTCAGACACTCCCCGCAGTTTTGTATCACCAGCAAACTTGCTGAGGGCACATTCTATCCCTTCATCCAGGTTGTTGATAAGCAAATTGAATAAGACTGGCCCCACTACTGATCCCTGAGAATGCCACTGATCACAGGCCTCCTGGATTCTACTCTGCTGATCACAATCCTTTGAGCTCTGCCATTCAGCCAGTTCTTGATCCACCTCACTAATCGAACCCTGAGCTTACCTATGAGGATGTTATGGGAGACAGTGTCAAAAGCCTTGCTGAAGTTGAGGTAGACACCATCCACTGCTGTCCCCTCATCAACCTATTCTGGCATGTCATCATAGAGAGCTACCACATTGGTCAAGCATGATTTTCCCTAATGACCTTTTTCCCCTCTTTTCTTCTATCTTTGCTAGTGTCAGTGTGGGAATTTGAGATGAGCCTCTACAGCTGACCCAAAAAAACTCATACAGAAATTACTAGAAAGACATAGTTTTTAAGTGTTTTTAAATTTGTCTACAATTAGAGATTATGAGAATGGAAAAGTAAATTTGCAATACGGTTTAATCTACATTGAAAATGAAGAAAGTAATATGAAAACCAATGCAAAAATGAATAATTTTGGTGTTGGTTCCCCCCTTTCCATGCCATGTTGTATCTTTTGGCTTATTAAATTTCCAGGTGCCTTTTTTGCCTTCCTATGTACTTAATAAGTAATGATGACTTGTTTTATCTAGCTCATCACACAGAATAAAAAACAAAACAAAACAAAACAAAAACCCCAACCAACCAAAAAAAAAAACCCACACCAAAAAATCACTAAAATACTATTTTTGACATCTACTGCTTTTCACATAATGAGTAACTTAGTTGAAATGAAATGCTTTCATTATGAATGATTTACAGTCCTAGGATCTGTCTGCTTCATTATCTTACGTAAGAAACACTGAGACCAAATAAATGTGATGAGACCAAATAAATGTGATGTGATGTGTGTGTAACTTTGTTCTAAAATGAAAGGCTTCATTTCAATTTTAAAACATCCTCTTGCAACGGTTGTTAGTCCTATTTATCAGGCTTTCATAATTTAAAAAAGGAAGTTAACTGCTTTTGTTTTTTGTTTGCCTATTATAGAGGCTCACCATTTGTTGGGACAGTATGCTAAAATGGATCAGGATTTTTGTGAACAGTGAATAGACCAAATAGTTCTGAAAAGTAGGAATTCAAATGGGAAGCTCTGTCTAACAGATCAGGTTCTGAACAATCATTATTTTAGGAGTGTGAACAGTCACTGTTTCAGGAGTTTGGATCTAATGAGGAGTACAACAATAACATCCCTTAATTAAATGGGCTGTTTCTGAAAATTAGAGGTCAGATGTTAAAAGAAATGGCATCCAGTTATGTAAATGTAATTTGCATACCTATTTCTTTTTCCCATTACAATATTATGTCCTCCCTGGTTGAGGAATCATTAAACACCTTTTTTTTTTTTCAGTTTGAAAATATTTTCTTTCTATGTATATTGATGTTTTTATGGCTTATTTTTCATTAATCTTAAAAAATCTGGAGGAAATCAGAGCCTCATTTTGATATGCATTACAAAATAATAATAATGCAGTCATAGAAAGGAATTTTCCCTTTCCACAGATATTAGAGGAAAAGAATTAGAAAGAAGATTATTTTATTAAGGCAATTGTGGCATTTCTAATGCAAACCCACTTATTTCCCCTGCCCTTGCCATTTTGTCATTACTTTTGCGTTGAAAAGAGGCATAAGTGGTTGCAGGAGCATAGTTCAAGAAGCTGGTTGAAAGATCTCTGTATAAAGAGAAAAATAATAAATGCAGGCAACATTTTCATAACTATATGATGCCATCTTTTGAGATGTTACCAGTCTTTGACTTATGTTTCATTTTTCTTGGCAAAGGTAATAAGCTTTAATAAACTAGCTGATATAGCTTGAAAAACTGACAAGCTTTCAAGCATGAAAATTTTCAGGATTAGAAAAAGAGTTTATGTATCTCTTCTCTAACTGTGTCAATCGGTCTAATTAAGGAGGTTCTTCCTTCCTATGAATCTGGTATTATTTATATCATTATGACAATTACCATAACATTACTAAATTGTTTCTCTAGCATGTTAATAATTTCCTTCAAATATTCCAGGTTTGGCTAGGTATTGTACCAAATTTCCCAGTCAGAGATGCATTCTGTTTTCAAACTGTAGATTCTGTCTAGTAAACCTGAACCATCCCACTAACGACTGCAACTACTGGATGAGAATATGGATCCTGGTCCATCTTTATTTCTCTGTTATAAAGGAAATATTACACATCTTGTTCTTAAGTGGTCAAACATCTCAATTTTTTGGCAATGATATTTGGTAACAATATTGGGTGCTTTCCTGACTGTTACTAAAGGAAATCCTTATATATATATATATATGTATTTATTTTAAGAAGTAATTTTAATAAATCTTATAATTTCATTCAGGTTTTGAAAGGAGAAATATTGTACTAAGAGAGAGTGTATGTCCTTGGCAAATAATACCAACCTGGAAGTAAATGGTTTTGAAGAAATAAAACAGAAAGAGGGATCATTAGAAAACCAGCAAGCTGTTGAAAGAACAGTCAGTCAGACACTGTCATAAAGATTTGAAATGCTGCAGCATCTTCTCTTATGACAGTTCTCATTCAGAAAGGTTATGATGGTATGGAGAATGAAGGGTTATCTTTTATGATCTCTAGCAATTTAAAATAGTGTAAACAAATAAATTCAAGGAATTGAAAAGTATTATTAGCCTTCAGAGACTTTGCAGGAATCTATTTGGGATACTATGTGCTATGAAATTCATAGGAATGATGAGAAGATCAGTAGCTATTAACCATGCGCTGTAGATTTTAATGCCTCAGAGAGATATTAACGCAAATTCCACACAATAACTTCCCAAGCAAAATCCTGAGGTCCTGAGTTCTCTAAATGTAGCCAGTGATTGATCATGCATTTAACACGACTGATTTGTCTAAGCATCTGTTGAACATGCTGCCATCTGCCTGTAAAGTTGTGGTGATCAACAGCTTTTGTAAAACTTCCTGTAGAGAAAGGGTGAAAATTTTTAGAGACTCTCTTCCTTCTCCCTCGTATGCCTCTGCTGCCAACCACCCTTCCACCCTTTCTTTTTTTGGGCAAACTTTAAAATGATTCAGAGGGTGGAATGACTATATTCTTACAAGTATGTAAGAAAGATGCTATCCTCCACAATTTTGTTCTTAAAACATTTTGAATGAGGGAATATCTAATCTTCTATGAAACTCAAGTGTACTAAGCTAACAGGTATATTTTGCTTCTGTGAGTACAACAAGCAAGAAAATAGTTTTGGCTAAATATTTCATCACTAAGCTCAAGAATTTCTCATAAATCAGGTTTGAAAAGATGGCAAAATGTAGAGGTATTTGTATTTTTGTTGTAGGAGATGGTTGTTAACCACAAGTTATGAATTATTTTAAAAATTAGATTAAAATATTGAACAAGCCATGTATGGCTGTACCCACAATAGACACTGCATTTAGGTTTTATGTATTTTTTTTTTATAAAAGAAAAACTACTAATGGATTTTTAATAATGAGGTTTGTAATTTTTGAGCTTATGGTTTCTATTGACATCAAAATAGCTATGGTGAGCTGACTGTGGCTTGCCACCAAGGGCCCACCAGCTGCTCTGTCACTCACCTTCCATCAACAGCATAGGGAGAAAATATGACAAAAGATTGTGTATTGAAATAAGGAGAGGGAGATCATTCAGTAGTTATTCTCACAGGCAAGACAGACACAAGTAGGGGAAATAAAACTTCTCCAGTATGGATCCTTTCCACAGGCTACAGTTCTCCATGAACTGCTCCAGTGCGAGTCCCTTCCATGGAGTCCAGTCCTTCAGGAACCGAGTGCTCCAGTGTGAGTCACCCACAGGATCTCAAGTCCTACCAGCAAACCTGCTCCAGCACAGTCTCCTCTCTCCATGGGGTCACAGGTCCTGCCAGGAGCATGTTCCAGTGTGGGCTCTCCATGGCATGCAGCTTCTTTCAGGGTGTGCTCTGGCATGGGGTCCTTCATAGGCTGCAAGATGCCTATCTACTGCACCGTGATCCTCCAGGGGCTGCAGGGGGACAGACTGACTCCCCATGGGCTGCAGGAGAATCTCAGCTCTGGTGCCTGGAGTACCTCCTCCCCCTCCTTCTTCATGGACCTTGGTGTCTGCATGGCTGTCTCCATCACATATTCTCACTCCTTTCTCTGGTGCTGACTCTGTGAGACACAGGGGAAATTTCTGACAGCTTCTCACACAAGCCACACCTGCAACACCCTCCTCCCTGCCTTGTCTGCCACTTTTCAGAGTTTATCTATGTTTCAAGTTTATTCTTTCATAAAGTAGAAACATAATGTTTGTGATATTGCTCCTCATTTCAGCAGAAAGGAGTATGCTGCTGTACCTACATGACAATGGCTTAAAATGAAGAATGAACACATAAACTCACAGAAACAAAGCTCCTTTTTTTTTTTCCCCATGCAAATGCCTCTAATAAAAAAAAAAGAGTCAGAAAAAGAAAATTATAGAAAGCCTGTGACATAGAGATTATTTTATCAGAAGAATTTTTTTTGAAGTGTCATTTCCTCTAGGAAAAATACTTAAAGCTTTAAGAAACTATATATATTAGCAAAATATCAATATTATGTAAGCACGATTTTAATACCGGAATTTTGTAATATCCAAACAGGAGGTAGCCAGAGAAATGTAGATTTTGAGGTTTTCGTCACCTAAAAATTTGAAAAGGCTTACTAAAAAAATAAAATGGTGAAAGGGAGGCATAAGAAATACCTCATCACAGGATAAGATTAGGAGAGAGTGAGGTGTTTTAAGTAACCTGATCCATCTTTAGTTCAGTCTTGACAGTTTCTCTTTGAGTTGACCTCACATCACTTCCGCTGAATGTCTTAACCTTCTTTTCAGTCATGCTAATGTTTAGTATTCTGAATATAAAAACAGTATAATTTTTTTTAGTGGCGTACTGACTGTATTTTTAGCTTAGTGTTATCATACAATTATGATGACAATAGAAGCTTGTTATGAAAATTTTAGAAATAAGGAGCTTGAATTTATATTGAATCTTCTTGAATAGAGAGTAGAGTTTGTTTTTTTTTAATAGCTGAGGTATGTGATAATAATCTGTTTTGATTAATCTTTTATGCACCCTGAAGGAAGACTGTGATGTAGTCCCCATGCCCCTCCTGTTTCTTGTTTCTTTCTTTGAGGAGTATAATACTGCTGAATGCAAGGTTTGTCTAGTTCAATGGAAATTGGTGGAGACATGGACCACTATTTTTCTTTCTAATGAGCTCTTGGAGACAACTAAACAGAAGTCCACTAAGACTCCTTTCACTGCTTATACTCTTACATGCTTTTAATTTGGTCAAAATTCAGCACAATATTTTTTGCCCATTCTACACTACTGCCTTATTGTTTTCTCACTATATGTTCCTAAAGTATAGTTCTCTGACTTGTATTAGCATATCATAAATCAAGTCTATTCCATTGAAATCAATGGCAATTATCCTAAAAATTTAAAATTAAGATGGCAATAACTCTACTAAAAAACGAAAAAAACCCCTTCTCATGGCTGTGCTGCTGTGTTCAGCCCCTCTTGCAGGCCAGCCTACAAGAAGGTGAGTACGCTAACCTGCTTCCTTCATGCCTTCCCCGCTGTATTTGGTCTGTGGGGCCAGGTTTTGTTATCAAGGGTGTGAATGTTGCCAGGTATTGCCCACAGCCATGGAGCAGTCTTGGACATAAGACATATGTCATGAAACTTGTAACATCTGTAGCAGAAAGCCTTTTAGTAGCAGTTCCACTGTACATTTTTTTCCTCAGGTCTGTTACAGGACACATATTCTTAGTCATACCATCCTCATTAAGAGAGGTTCATGATTTACTCTGATTTATTGTATCAGACTTCAAAACCTCTCCAATGACTACGGCTGATTTATGCATTAACACTGTGAACATCAATATTACACATGATAGCTAAATATTTTGGAACTTCAGCCTCTGTCTCCAGGGCAGGAATTATGCTGCGTTCACAGCAAACAGTGTTAACATTCATTGGGCAGGGATACCTGTACCATCTCACCAGCTAGCTATCCCAGTTGTCTAGATGATTATAATATTGATATGGAGTTCAACCATTTTTTCTTGTAAGTTGTTGATTCAACTTATATAGTGCTGTCTATAAGATCAAGACTGTCATAAAGTCTTCATAACATAATGCACACGTTTAAATTCTGTTCAGAGATAAACTACTGTTCTCAGCCCTGTGATGACCTTAGATATGGCTGGATATAGTTCAAATATAAGAAAGGCTGTGTGCCATTAGCATACAGATCTACTGGGTTACCCACTGCTATGTCTCATAATTTCTGTTAAGATCTGCACCTGCTCCTGAATTTGTGAGAACTGTCCAGGGATTTTCCTTCTTCATGTACCTACAAAGCTGCCACAGCAGAGTGAAAATGCAGCCAATCTGAGTATGAAATTAGTGCCTGAAATATTTTTGTGTTATAGAAATGAAAGCACAGTAGGAGTCTTGCTATATCTATTACCAAGTTTGGAAAGGGAAAGAATCTTCAGTGTTAGAATTTATATGTTTGTATATATGAGTTCTGGGGGTTTTTTCCACAACACCTTGTATACAAAAATAAGACGGGTGCCCAAGATTAATACTTGCAAGTGATGAAATTTGAAGAATTCTAAACATGATTCATCAAGAATTATACTTATGGTTTGTAGGTACTTTTAAATAACTCATCTTCTGCACCTCATATATTTGTTCTTCAGGCAGCTGTTAAGAAGAATTAATGCTACTTTCTGCTTTAATCATATTTCTCCTTGCAGACACAGATTAGTCTAAGTTTTGTAAATAAGTAATCTAATAAGCTTTGGGGAGCTTCAGAATTCTAACACCAGCTGAGGTATTTTTCTTTTAAAAAATAAGAGTTCATAGTTAATATAAAGTTATGTCTTTTTTTTACACTTTTGGGATGAACAAACTGATACAGAAAAAAAGAAAACTTTTCTGCTCTGTTTTGGAGCCTTCTATTAGGTTCAAAACACAGGTTTGGAAGTTTTAAAATGTCCAGATGCACTCCTTCAGCCTCTTTTCCTCTTGGTGCAGAGATGAGAGAAATCTACTGGTTCCATTTCTTCTGGTGAGCACTTACCTGAAACAACTCTGAAGTAGAAACAACTTCAGGGTATGATGCTGGGATGGGAAACAGATATGAGAAAGAGGGGAATTTGGATAAAGTACTAGAAGTAAATAGGAAGGCGGAGGGGAGAATGGAAACAATCAAGCTATGTCAGCTGAATCTCCCTGAAGGCAGACAACCCCTGATGGGCCAATTACTTCATCTCAACAGCAGGAGACAGACATTTTCTGTGGATCCCTGGCTAGTAATGCTTTAATGTTGCTGAAACTTGTTGTCAGGTGGTTGCACATAGCACAGCTGTGTGCAGAGATACAATTTCTACTTAACAGTGATTGAAAACCACTCATCCGTGGAAGATGTGGTATAGAAACAGATCAGGCAAGACTTCTTTGACAAGCAAAGTAGTCTGCAACTGATGAGCAAATTCTGATTCCTGTATTTGCTGTGAGGCTGAGGGGGAGAGAGAAACACTATACCTGTACTAGCAAATAAATGAATTCAGGGCCTCTTTATCTAGCTCTGAGGCCAAATGCATTTAAATAGCTTGGCACATTGTGGTAACCACACAGCAAAGGTCACATCAAAGCAAGGTGGCTACACCTAAAACAATTTAAATGGAGTAGTCCTAGTCTTCTGTTGTCCTTGAACTGTGCCTGACATTGTCTGGGTAAGAGGTAGGTGGTGTGGCCCAGGACCCACGCCTCTGAGAATGTAAGGTAAAAAGACAAAAAGAAGGTAAGCAACACAGATGTCCACAGGAGTGTGCTCAGTCTGTTCCCTAGTCATTTCCTGATACACTTATATAGAGATTTTTAGCAAATTTGGTGACTGCTAGAACCCTTTCTTCTCAGTGATGGTATCAGATGTATGTTGTCTGTTCCTTGATTACGTGCTCTATAGACTTGCCATCATATTTAAATGAAGCTCAGGGAATTTTCTCCCATACATGGAGAGACATGGACAAAAAACCCACTTAATTTAGTTATCTTGATATACAACCTGTTACACCTAGGTTATTTGCAACCTTTATGAAAAGTGAAAACACTACTTACATATAGGTTGCATATGAGTAGTAACATATTTATTTATAGCTGTTTTTTTAGTGAAGAGAGTGTTTTGCCTCATTAAAAGTAAACTTCCATGCAATCTTAGGTAAAGACGTGGAATTTGAAGAAGAATATGCCCTCCTGGCCCATAAATTTATACTATTGACTCATAAGTCTAATTTCAGTGTCTAGACTGTAGTTTTGCAACCTCTGGTTAGTTGAAGCAGTTTGTGCAATTTACTTTATCAGATAGTAGAACTGGATATTTGAAAACATACTTATTTTGTATACTTGATAAGAGCTATTCAGTGTGAGTTATGGTGAAGCAATTGTTAAATGCTCCCTTTCAAACTATTTAGTTAGAAAGCAGATTTTCATGTGCAATGGGTTACTAAATGGCCAGGCAATGAAATTACTTCAACAAGATGTCAGAAAGGAGTAATGTATACCACAATTTCCTGAAACTACAGAATGCTATGAACAGAAACTTCCCTTGTCTTATCCTTTTTTTTTTTTGCTCTTCTTTGTTCAAAAAGAAAACTTCTCTTTTGACCTGATATGGAGAGTTCTAGGAATATTCCTATGGAAAAACAACTTTTTTACAAATAATTTAGAGTGTTTTTGGAGAATCTATGGAAATAGGTTTTGCTGGAAAATAGTTTGTTTAAAACATTTTAGCTATATAATAAATATTTAGAAATAGAAGAGTCTGTAAGGCATGTTTATTTGCAACATGTGTAGTTTAGCAGGCAACTTCTGTAAATATTTGGATGGTTAATTTATAAATAAAGTCATTTTTGGTTTCTAAAATAAGAAATCTCAGTCAAGACTTTTTGTTTAAATTATGATATAACTAATTGCACAGCAACATGAAACAATTTACCTGACAAAGTTGCTTCTCCAAAAGTGGTTAAGAAGAGGAATTAATCCCTTGTATGCTAAATGTGAACTTTTCCAACATATTAACAGTAAAAAAGGAACACGTCTGCAACTATGAAACTGAACTATAGTTACATACCCAAGGCTTTTCTCAGGAATGAACTGCACATAAATTAGAGTTTTGAACTGTAAATAACGTGACAAGTCACAGCTTGCATATAAACTATATATTAAGAACCAGAGGTGGCATTAGCTCTAATCCATCAAGGTCAGATCCACCTGTGCCTCCCCACTGACTCCTTCCTTGCTTCATTAGCTATATAGTTGCCCAATTTTGAAGGCACAGTGCCATCTCTTCCCTGGGAATCCCTTGAGTCCATGGTTATGACTCTCTTCTTGAGCAAGGAAGTTGAGAGTCTGAACCAATGCCCTGTAGTACTTGTGCCAGTAATCTAATACATAGAGAATGCTGATTTTACCATATTTTCAAAAAATGTCTATACTCAAAAGACAGTAACATATTCATATGACTGCACAGACAGATATACCTTTCTTTTTTGTTCCTTATAAATTCCTAATCATACCCAACATGTTTTACTCGTGGAAGAAGACAGATGGTCACCTTGAGTGGTCTGGTGAAGGGCTCAGCTTCCTGCACAAGAATACCTGATTAGTTGGTCTGAGTTGTCCTTCCCAAGTTTCAAAGGCTAAATAATGTGTCAGAAGAGTTATTCCAAACTGTCATGTGAAGGGGTATAACATAGTCACACCCTGACTATGTCTTGATATTGCCTTCTAATCAACTCATTGAAGAAAATCAGGCACATAGATAAAGCAGGAGCAGTGGTGACCTCCATTAGGTCACCCTCCTGTCACCTTGAATGTAGTCAAGTGCCACTACTTTCCATTGAGTATATAGGGACCTTATGCTAATTTCAGAACCAGCAGCTCCAGAACTAGTTGTGTATCTTCTGTGTCACAGAAGATAGGGTATCTTTAAACTATTACACATTAATTTCATGATGTTCTTTTTCTTCTCTATCACCAGCCATTTTTTGCTTGAGCCTGGATGTATTATACTGGATTTATTATATGGGATGTATTCCTGTCTGTGCCTTGCAGAGTTATCCAGCTATATTAAGGCACAACCAGACTGTAAGCTGGTACTTATATTAATATCGTGGGCTCTGGGTACAGTTTATATTTGTTATTTTTAGAGGAAAAACCACAACCATTTGTCAAAACCAAAATAACTGTGCTGTCAATGCATATGATGATCCAGCAATGCATATTCTGCCATGCAACCAAAGTGCTATGCATCCAAAAAACGATTTTACCCTGAGATGATCCCTCTATGCCACTTTTGTGGTCAGTCTGTTTGCAAGGGAATGCAATGTTGCTGATCAGAACCAGGTTTGGGATTCAATCCAATGTTCACCATTTCCACAGCAGCCATATGGTTCCCTTTTTTGGTTTCACAGCCCTAGGCAAAGCTCATGGTAGGATCAGTGTAGCATGGTTTAATTATAAGCCACCTTATCTTTTTCTTCCCCCTTTAGTGGGCTTGAGGTAGTGCCAATAACTGAAAAGAGTAAAGGAGAGAAAGCTTTTTAGGTCACAAATGAAGAGTGATGCAATGCAATAATAAACCTGATTTTTCACTTCTCTCCCCAGAAACGCAATACTTTGCTAAGATTTCATTTTTATTTTATTGCTTAAATATGCAGTGTCAGTGCTTACATAATGTTTTTAACTTTTTATTTTCACAATGGGGATTTCATGCCTTGTGTATAACTGAAATGTGTAAAATTACTGCGAAATCTTACTCAAACATATGCTAAATTTAATATATATAATATTTTTATTTTTCAGCTGAGAAAAAAAAGAAAAACACTTAGTAATGTTAATATGAAACACTTAGGTTTCATACAAACCCCCAATAATTTATGATATCTGTCACTCATTTAGGGAAGATTCTTGGTATTCTTATTTAGTATTTGAACTAGAAAAACTTTTGCATTAAATTTTAACATTCAGATTAGGTGTTATCATGGTTTGGAAATGTGCTATCATGACTTGGAAATATGAAGTACAAGTTTTGACTTTCAGAAGCAGCATCTCAGAAATAGGAGTGAACATACTCTTGGATTTTCATGCACCAATACTATAGCACAGATCATATATTTTCTATTCATAGATGTTGAGAAATCTCAATATCTCTTCAAATATGGGTGCAACTCACTCCATAATTTGGCTATGACTACACTCAAATGCTGTCAGCTCCTATTTTTTGTGCATGGCTGCTGTGTCTGTAGTGCTTTTGGGATGCTGCATCTCCTGTTCACTGTGTTCCAGGCAGGGCAGCAAATTTCAGAGGGGAGATGAGGACAGTGATAGATAGCATCAGGATTAGCTGCAAGGTATGATGTGTCACAACAGTTTGAAACACAGGCAGGAAGAAAGTGCTGTGAAGAAAATGATGGAGATAGATGACAATGCATGGGACAAAATATGAATGGTATTGTTTGTGGAAAAGGTTGGCATTGTAGTTTAGAAATAGTATTCCCCAATTTAGTAATTCCATGAAAAAGAAAACCACAAACCGCTTCCCTCCCCACTCCTGTGAGAGACACAAAAGGCAGAGAGTTGAAATAAGAACAATTTACTAGAAACAGCAATTAAATAAGAAACCAAACAGTAACAGCAACAATACTAATGACAACAATGTACAAAAGAGAGGGTGATTTACAGGTAAAATGCTTATCAAGCTGAGACAATGAACAGTGGTCGAAGTATCCTACACACCCACGCTTTCCCCCTGACCACAAGCCAGGCCCATCTTCTTCTTGGAAGTGACAATCCCTTACTTCTGTCCCCCTGTCACCTGGTGGTGACAGGAAATAGTTCAGAATAGCAACCTGGTCACTTAAGAAGAACCTGGCTCCAGGCTGCCCCTGCTCATGGCTCCTGCGAGAAAATGAACTCTCTCCTAGCTGAAAACTAGGACAGTTGGGAAGTATGAGAAGGCTGTTAACATAGAAAGCTAGCTGAAGGAACAGATTAGGAAAAAGAAATTAAGTATGAAAATGGGAAACTTAATCTGCATACCTCATGTATCACTGAGGATTTGCTGAAAGGATTTGCTGTAGGAACATCAACTAGACCAGTTTGGTCAAAACCCTATTGAACCTGACCTTGAACACTTGCAGTGATGGGGCATCCACAACTTCTCTAGGCAACTTGTTCCAGTGTCTCATTATCCTCCTTGTCAAATACGTCTTCCTTCTGTCCAATCTAAATTTACCCTCTTTAGGTTTAAAACTGTTGCCCCTTGTCCTGTCACTACAGGCCCTGATGAAAAATCTGTCCTCATCTTTCTTATAAGCTCCAAGTATTGAAAAGGTGCAATAGTGTCTCTCTGGAGTCTTCTCCAGGCAAAACAACCCCAACTCTCAACCTTTCTTCATAGGAAAGGTATTCCAGTCCTCTGATAATCTTCTGTGGCCCTCCTCTGTACCCACTCCAACACATCTGTGTCTCTTCTACTGAGGACTGCAGAGCTTAACACAATACTCCAGGTAGGGTCTTGCCAACATAGAGCAGAGGGGAAGAATCACTTTCCTTGACCTGCTGGTCGTGTTGCTTTCGATGCAGCCCAGGATACAATTGGCTTTCTGGGCTGCAAATGCATGTTGCCTAGCTCATGCTCATTTTTGAATCCCTGTTACCACCAATTCATTCTCTGCAGGGCTGCTCTAAGTCCATTCCCCAGTTTGTATTCACATTGGGAATTGCCCCTATCTTGCATTTGGCCTTGTTGAACGTCGTGAGGTTCACACAGACCACTCCTCTAGACTGTCAAGGTCTTTGTGGATGGCACCCTGTCTCTCAAACGAATCAACTGCACCACTCAGCTCGGTGTTGTCTGAAGACTTTCTGAGGGCAGACTCTATACCGTGATGTCGTTAATGAAGATATTAAATAGCATTTTTCCTGATATGGATCCTTGAAGGACACCTCTCAATATTGATTTCCACTTAGACATTGAATCATTGGCTGCAACTCTCTTGACTTTTTGTGGGAAAAGAAAACTGAGGCAAAAAATTGTTGAGTAGTGCAGCTTTCGCTACGTTGATTGTTACTATCTCTCCAGTCTTATTTATTGAGGGTGTACATTTAACTGGTAACTTGGAAAACAAATATAGAATCATATAATCATTTAGGTTGGAAAAGACACTTAAGATTAGCAAGTCCAACTGTAAACATAGCACTGCCAAGTCCACTACTAAACCATGTCCCTAAAGTGGTACATATACACATCTTTTTAATACCTCAGGTATTAAAAGGGATGGTGACTCAGTGACTTCCCCTGGTTGCCAGTGTTTGATAACCCTGTGTGTGTAGACATTTTTTCTAGTATCCAATCTAAACTTCCCTCAGCGTAACTTGATTGTCTTCTGCCCTGTCACTTGTTACCTGGGAGAAGAGGCTGATCCCCACCTTGCTGCAAACTCCTTCCAGGTAGTTGTAGAGAGCAATCAGGTCTCCCCTGAGCCTCCTTTTCTTCAGTTTAAAAAACCCCAGTTCCCTCAGCTGCTCCTTATACAAGACTTGTGCTCCAGACCCTTCACTAACTTTGTTTCCCTTCTCTGGTCATGGTCCAGCACCTCAGTGTCATTCTTGTAGTGAGGGGCCCAGGCGTGGCCTCGAGGTGTGGCCTCTCCAGTACCAGGTACAGGGGGACAATCACTGTCCTGATCCTACTGGCCACACTGTTTCTGATTCAAGCCAGGATACCATTGGTCTTCTTGACCACCTGGACACATTGATGGCTCATGTTCAGCCAGTTGCCCATCAACATCTCCAGGTTCCTCCCGAAGAGATATTACAGGACAGATTGGATGACCATACAGTATTCCTGCAGACAAAAGCAATTCCTTCACCTTTGAGTAGGTGCCAGGCTGTATTGCAATTGTACAATGAAAAAATGATTGAATTTTTTTTTATGAAGCAGTCTTTTTACTGAAAACTGAACCTTTTTTGGAACTGGATCTTTCATTTGGAACATGTCTATTTCAGGAAGGTAAGAGGCCAAACAAACAATTTTAACTTTTTGTACTTATTTTGCGAACACTGAGTGTTTTATTTTGGTTTCTATATTTTTCACTTGGTTCGCTTGGTTAGTGTCTAACATGATATACGTTTTTTTAATATGTATTTTTGACCCTAAAAATTGAAACTTTCAGTGAGATTTTCTGGAGCTTTCTACTTAGACTTCTTTGGTTTTTATTCCATAATGGTCTAAAAATATTTTCTTTTCTTTATATATATTAGAATTTTCACCTTCTGATAATTTGAGGAAATTCTCAGCTCGCAGATTTCTTGTGCCTGAAAACGACCAGGCAGTATGTTATTTTAATGAAGACAGATCTTTTTACCATACTTGTATTTTGGAATATTGTCTTGTTTGCATCCAGTTTTGCTATTTATGGTCAGTGTACCAGAGTAATTGTCTTTTTTCCCTACTAGACAGTTGCAGTAAAGGCAGCCTACCTGAATATGTATGTCTGTGCATACTCACTACTTTAGCCCTCTGACAGGCGTGTGTGGGTGTGGGTGTGTGTGGGTGTGGGTGTGTGTGCATGTTTAACTGTTCATTTTCACAGTTTGTTTCTTACAGCCAATGACGTGCAGGCCATGGTCTGGTCTTGGGCTAAATTAGGGGTATATTGGCTCCTTTTCTTTATGGTTTTCTGTTCCTATAAAAGATTCAACAACAAGGTTTTTCTCAAAGTATTATGACAGTACTTTTTTTGGGATTTTTAAGGTAAAAAAATTAGTATAAACAGAAGATTAGGCACCATAAAATTTATAGAAATCAGATAATAATTTGATTAAAAGTCCAGTGATTCAGGATGTTCTTCTGAAACATTTTTGTATTTCTGCAAAACTTATTATCTTTTGTCTATGTCTGGCATGAATTCATAGTCTCATTCAGAGATACTGTCCTAGTTTCAGCTGGGATGGAGTTAATTTACTTCCTAGGATGTGATGCAGTGCTGTGTTTTGGATTAAGTATGAGTATATTGTTGATAGTACACTGGCATTTTAGTTGTTGCTAAGTAGTGCTTACTCTCAATCAAGGACTTTTCGGTTTCCCATGCTCTGCCAGTTAGCAGATGCACAAGAAACTGGGAGTGTGTGTAGCCAGGACAGCTGATCAGAAGAATTCATCAAGGGAATATTTCATACCATAGAACTTCATGCCCAGTATACAAACTGAGGGGAGTTAGCCTGGGGATGCTGATCACTGCTGGGAGATGGGTGATGAGCAACTACATTGTGCATCACCTGTTTCTCTCAAGTTTTATTCTTTTCTCTTCTCCACCCCTTCTTTTTCATAACAATTATTATGATTTTAATTATTACAACATTTTATTTTATTTCAATTATTAAACTATTCTTATCTCAACCTATGAGTTTTACCTTTTCTTCCTCCAATTTTCTTCCCCACCCCACCAGGGGAGCACTCCAGATGTGGCCTCACTAGGGCTGACTAGAGGGGCAGGATTACCTCCCTCAACTTGCTGGCACAATGGTCTCTCTAATGCACTGCAGGATACTATTTGGCTTCCTGCCCACAAGGACACACTGCTGATTCATGAACAGCTCATTGTCCACCACAGCCCCCAGGTTCTTCTCTGCAGTTTCTTTCTAGCAAATCAGCCCCCAGCCAGTACTGGTCCATGGGGTAATTCTTCCCGAGGTGCAGAACCCTGCATTTGCCTTTGTTGAACTTCAGACAGTTTTCTCTGTCCTTCTCTCCAAGCAGTCAAGGTCCTTCTGAAGGGCTGCACAGCACTCTGTGCTATTAGCCACTCCTCCCAGCCTTGTGTCATCCATCAACTTGTTGAACACACAGCTGTGTCCCTCAAAGGAGCAAGATTTCTTCAAGACCTGCTCTTGTCATACTGCTCTTCTTGCTGATTTTCTGGGAACCACAGAAGTGAGGTTGCTCTGTGAGTCTGGATAAGTCAGGATCTGGGGGTGACCCTAGGATGGGCAGTTCTCCCACTGAAGGGGTGCCATCCTGCAGAGATTGAGTATGATGGGCAGAGCAGGGGGTGACAGAAGGGTGCTACAACAGCTGTATGAGGTGTCCCAGTTCTTTTTATTCAAGGACAGTGTGTGCCTCTGGAGCTATATCCCCCAGTTCGGTATGTGGGGCTCAGCTTCCATTATGGGAATCTGCATATAAATGACTAGGTTTGCTAGTAGAAAATTGAGATGTGATCTGGTATCAGATAATGAAATCTAAAGCTATCTTAAAATTTGCATTTGTAAGATTTCACACAAGGTGTTCCATATTCTCCTTTGAGGCATAAAACTATTGAACCCTAGCAAAGTGTGCTACCATTGATTTTATTAAGATTAATCTAAAACTTGCTTTCCTATTGTCGTGGTTTTGCCCACCAGGCCATCCCTGAGTGTAGGATGATTTCCGGACAAAAAACCAATCAAAAAGTTCAGTGACGCCTTTGCTAATTACATCTTTAAGAAAACGGAAGAGAAGGTTGTGGCGCAGTTGAAATTAGGAGCAGCAGCCATGTAGGAGAGACGCGGTGGGCCCGAGGAGGGCCAAGGCCCCCTCCTCCCCGGCTTGGGCCGGGGGGGCAGGTGTAGTACTGAAGCCTCCCTTCTCTTCTGTAAAAGAGTGAAGGAAAAAAAAAAAAAAGGTTTAAAAGATGAACTGCTTAGACGAGAAACCGCTGCAGAAGAATTCCAGCCATGAGATAACAAGACTTTCAAGGTCAAAGCTGCAGTCGCAGAAGAGAGAAGAAAAGTTCGAAGGGGGGAGAACTGCTTTTTCTCCTTTTCACTCTCCCTCCCTTCAGCAGGGTAAAGACTGAAAAATAAAACCCTGCCACCTGTGAAAGTTTGTTGGGGTGAAGAGACCCCCATGCGGCTCACAGAGGAGCTTGTGGATGCACCAGAGATTTGTGACTTTAACAGAGAAAGCCTTATGCTGGAGTAAAAGCGGCTCAGATGAGGCAGAGTCCTGTTAAAGACTTTGTGACCCTCGAAGGGGACGATGCTTATGCTGGAGCGAGACAGCTCAGATAAGCTTGGGATCTCAGTGAGAGATCCATGCTGCTGCTGTTGAAGATTTATGACCCTGACGGGTATTAGAACCTACGCTGGAACACAAAACGGTTCAGGTAGGGATGTTGGGATCCATGTGTGGGATCCGTGCTGCTGGTGCTAGAGAGAACCTACGCTGGAGCAGAAAATGGCTCAGGTGGGATATTGGGATCCGAGTAAGGGATCCAGACTGGACCCATGCCGAGAAGTCAATCAAGGACTGTTCTCCCATGGGGAGGGACCTCCATAGGGAAACAGGGGTGAACTCTTAAACCATTATCCCCTGTAACCCTGTGGAAGAAGATCCATAGTAAGCAAGTGTCCCCTTGCAAGCCTATGGAAGGAGACCCTTCAGGACCTGGGTAACCCTCAGCCTTCGGTTTTAACCCAGGAGGGGGGTAGACCCAGCCCTGGAGGCCAACACAGAATGAGAGAGAAATAAAGAAGTTCCAGCTGCGACGAAAGTGCTGCAGTATTACTAGAGAGAGAGAGAGAACTGGAATTCCAAGAACAGAAAAGGACTGCTTCTCCTCCTTGGACTGATATAAAGGGAAGTGGGGGGAGAAGTATCTTTTGTAAATACATAATACCCTTTACTTAAGTAAAATTATTGTAGATATAATTCTTTAGTTTTAGTTTGTTAATAATAAATACTCATACTTTTTTTAATTCAGTCTCTTTTTGTCTGCATAAACCTTCTCTCAACTGATAGTAATTGTATGTGGGGGTATAAAAGTAAATTGAACCAGGGCAAAACCACGACACCTATAGAAAGTAAAAAATATTATTCTCTCTTTTTTTGTTTTACCCTTAACATCTGTTTTTGGCTGTCTTACTTCTGGTAATTGTAGGTATCCAGGCAGTTATTTATAACCACTTCATGCAGCAACCTTCTTTTAATTTTGAGTATCTCAAGATTTTTTTTCCCTTAGTGATTTATGTTATTGTAAAAAAACCTGTAAGGTTAGCTATCTAAATGTTAAAACTGTAAGGTTAGCTATCTAAATGTTACAGTTAGTCATAAGACAGTCTCTAAGGCCAGTGGAGAGGGGTAAACATCTGAAAAGTGATTTAATCCTGTGTATTTTAGACATCAGAGCTATGACAGGCTGAACTATTTTTGAGGTAATGTCTCACTACACTAATTGAGAGTAGCCCAAATGATAATTTACAGGAAAACAATTTAAATGAATAAACTTATATAATGAGCTTTTTTAGTGTCAAAAGTATGTATTTAAACTGCATTCCTCCATATGGATTTATACATTTGACATTCTTGTATCCATTATAATGGATATATTTTTCTACAATGTACCCTTTCCATTTGTTTTTTGTTTACTTGGAAAAAAAAATTGTAATTCTATGCACTCTTGTCTGAGGCATATGAGAAAAAAAGAGTGTATGTGCCACAAGTATAACTGAGGCTTTAGCTGAATTCTCTTGAACCTTTTTTAATTCTTTTCCTAAATAAATTTTCCACTAGGATAACCTACAAAACTGCAGAAGAACACTCTCAAAGCAAAACAGACAAAGCAAATGGAAAAATGATCTACAGTAAGAATAGCTGACATATATTATATTATGATATATGATGAAATAGTGTGCATTTTTAAAGAAAGCTGCATTACATTCCTTTATATTCTTCCACTGTACTCTATCATTGTCACTTTTAAGGTAGGAATCACTCTTTGGTGGTTCTGATTCAAGTATCATGATCTATTTGTGTTTGCTATAAGCTAGCCCTTAGCTATCGAACTAACGGGCCTAAGTGTACATTTAAGTACCTAAATCATCATACCTAAATGCAGATTCTAACTTTAAGCATAAAATATGAAAATTGGTTTCCTTAAAATATAAGTACAGGAGCCAGATTCAGAGATAATAATATGTTTCAGTTTTACCAAAAATGGTGTTTTAAAATGCTGTCTTTTGGGCTTAGATCACTCACGAACACTTTGTCGTGCATAAACATGATTTGAAACTTCTGTATAATAATGCTTTTGAGAGATCAGAATATTCCTTATTCATGGCTATTACAATCTGCTCATGTATAGCAAAGTTTTGCACTTTATAGTTTAGTGTTGTAGCTTTTGCATTTAATGAAAGCTGATAAGGGTGGTTTTTTTTAGTATGTTGTTTTATATAAAAAAGCATCCATAAATCAATGCTAAAGAGCTGAGATACTTTCCTTTTCACTTCTCTTTTGTTCTGAATATGATGGTACTGAGTACATACAATTCCAAATATACCGTGCCTGGGTCTTCAGTAGTTATATGACAAAGAACAGTCCTCAGAGCTGGTTTCTCTAGCTTTTACAGTTTAATGATATTGCATCAGAGCAATAAACCCCAGAAATATGCTCTCTGTTTTTCATAAGGCAGAGACAGATGCCCAAGTTAGGATCCTTGCAGTCTGGATAAAGTCTTCTATTAGATCTCGAGTCTCTGAATCTAATGCAGATAAGGAACATATGTGGGACCCTGCATTGCTACTAGGTGGTAGAACATTCAGTGGTAGAACATTTTGACTCTCACTCTGTGTTAATTCTAAAATGAACAAAGTCTAGCCATCTGAGACAAGAAGAGAGCAGCTTGAACAATATTACAGAGTAGTTTTGAAGGGGTTCTCTTTAGGACTTCTGTTTGATCTGCTTAACAAAGTGGCACAAACTCTGGCCAAAGCCATTTCTGTGTTTGTTTCCAGTCTCTCAATATTGTTTCAATTTTGTACACCTGTGTGGTATCTCACCCTTAAGGAGAAGGAAGCACACAAGATTTGTAAATGCTCGTGGTCCAAAGAAATTATACAAGTCAGAGGATCCACAAAAGCTTACAAAGTTTTATTAATGAATTACACACTTGACAAGGGAACAGGTATGTTAGTCCCTGATCTCCTCATATAAGCAAGTGGCAGTGGGATTTGAACAGAGGGGTAGAATGAAAGGGAAGAGAGAGAGGGAGATGGATTAAAGAGAAGGAGAGAGAAAGAAAGGAAGAAAGAGAGAAAAAGAGATAATCAATCCTGCTTCTGGTATTGATCCAGCTGGGGTTTCAGGGTCTTGGGGGTGCTGCTCAGACTTCATGGGACTACCCTTTTATAGATAAGATTTCCCTGTCCTGGAGCTAAGTTTCTTGCTGTCTATGCAAATTATTTATCATATGCAGTCCATTATTTTAGACCTTTTTGGTAATGGGATGGAGGGCTTTGGCGGTCTTTGGTAGTGTTGATCATACCCTACAATTCATGCCTGCTTCTTGACTTCGTTCCTATGCTTGTGCTGTACTGTGTTGTGCTCATCTCCAGGAGCCAGAACAAGGATGTTTGTCCCAGCAAAATGCTTTCCTACCTCGATATGGCCCCCTTCTACAGTCATATCCTGTTCTCTCTCACAGCATGTTATTGCCAGCAATCTTTGTTTGTTATTACCAGCAATCCTTGGTTTTTATTACCAACAATCCTTGTTTGGCTCTGCACCTATCCAGCTATCAGTGTTTGAGACATATACAGTAGCCCCCTTATCTTCTAGGCTGCTACAACCGCTTCACCTCCCAGCTTTCTAAGGTTCCAAACCATTGCTTTCACATAGTACTTAACTGCTTGACTGATTGTGAGCTCTTCACCTAATTTTATTTTTTGACCAGCAAGATAGGTTTGGGCCTCTGAGCACCCTCCACGTTTATCAGTGTGTCAGTTAATTATTTGGTACTTACTTTTCAGTCTTTTGCTAAAGCATCATAGCCTTGTGGCCTTCCCAGTTGCTAGAGTTATATTTTTACCAAGAAGTAGTAGATAGGATAGAGGAAGGGAGAAAAGAATAATGCATATACTTTGTACTGTGCTGTTTTGCTGCCCAGGAAACCCCAAGTTTTTCTAATTTCCAGACGGTTGGTCCTTTACTAGCTTATCACTCATACTAGAAAATGCACATGTAAAGAAAGAAAGGCATTGCATAGACTAAGGCAAGTCATTCACTTTAGCAATGTTGATTCTGTTTTGCAGCACAGGAAATTATCTCAGAAAATCAAAAAAAAAATTCAACATTGACAGTGAAGAATATAACAGGACCACTGTGAAGACTTGAGAGATTGTTTAGTTTGATTAGCTTTGAGAAAGATCCCAGTCTTCATGTTTATTAAATATGGCTTAAATATGGAAATCTTTATTATTGGTGAACAAAAGTGAAATTATATTTTCAAGATGAATATCTCTAGACGTGCATGGAAAAGAAAGATCTTTTCCTTGGTAATTTCAGAGCATGGTGGGGTGAATTATACAAGTTTTCCATTCTATTCTCACAACTAGATGTAGAGAAGCTGTAATTAAAGAAAATGATACATTTTGTTTGAGAAGACATATCACTTATCCTTCTATCAAGTGGAAAACCAAGAGTCAGTGACTTCAACTTTCTGATGTTTAAAAAATGAAATGTCTTACAAAAACATTGTACAAAATAAATTCCATGATATAATGACAAAAATCTTCTTTAAACTCTACTAGCTGAAGTTATCAGCTGTATCTTTGGGCATCCCTAAATCTTATCCTTTTAGAGTGTCTATTATCAACCCAAGTTTGTGGATGGTCATTGAAAACCAGGATTCATCAACTTCTATCACTATAAAAAATTACAGTTATTTTTCTTCTTTTTTTCGTTTTTATGGAGAGCTGTAAAATTTTATTTTATCCCCTATTTGCAATCTGTAAAATTCTGCAACAATGAATAAAATTTCATTTTTCTCCTTTACTTTTTTTCCTGTTCTGAACCCACTCTGCTTCATTATTTTGTTTCTTGAATTGATAATAGATCTGCATTTAGTTGATAAATATTTTTAGCTTTTTCTCCCTCAAGTTTCTAGTAACAATGATAATAATGACAACGAAATAAATTAATATTTGGTCAGAATCTCTTTTGGTGTAGTATAGTTAGAGGTCTCACAAAGACGATAAAGGTCTTCATCTGCTGAAGAGGGATAGAAGGTACCCTTTTACATTTACACTTTTCCTGGCAAGGATAAAACCAAAATACAGTAGCCTATATTTTTGTAATTTTGCTGTATGAAATAATGTTATGTTTTTAAAACTGAGTATGACGTTCAGAAAGCCCAAAATATGCATAATTTTCACATCAACAAGATCTATTAATTAGTTTCCTCAGTCCTTATGTGAACACAAGTGGTGATTTTAGTATGCAGTATGAAGTTTCAACTGTATTCTCTATATCTAAGTGATTATATTCTCTCCCACTATATTTATAGAAAAAAACCTCATTATACTTACAGAGATGTGCTGGCCTCTGTGTTAATAATCTAATTTGCTTATTCTGTCCTTTATTGGTTAAGATAAGAATTCTTGTAATGGCAGAATTATTTAAGTGGTTCCATTAGTCTCATTTGAAGGAACCATTGATTTTTAATGCTTTTACTTCCTGAGCTCATTTTGCCAAGGTTTTATTTACCGTTAGGTTCCAATCCTTGCATGTTAAAGCTTTTATTAACCTCTGGAATCATCTAAGAGTCTGTGTTAACAAAAGCAATGAGCAAAACTTAGAATATTTGGCTTGGATTTTGCATGCTCCATGTAAAGCCTGATTCAGGAACATTCATTTTTAATATCTCTGAAATTAAGGAGCCTCTGTGTTTCAGGAAGATGGGTACAAAAAGGCTACAGAGAACTACACAGAAAGACAGGTTTTGCTATATTTTTTCCAACCTTTCCCACTTTTCTTCTCTATTTGGACCTATTCAAACAGGGAGAGCTGTTAAGAGATATTATTTTTTTTCCACCTCATTCTATTTTATAATAATGATTCTTAGTGTGACATGAAACCAGAATGAGGGTTAAAAGAGGACTGGTTAAACAGTAAATTTAACCCTCCTTCAATCATTGCATTAAGTCGTGGAGTGTGAAAAAAGTATGCAAACATGGCCTTTCTTGAGTCTGTATCTGATATTATAAACTTTTTGTAGTTGACTGGACTCAATGGCTGCATTTCAGCAGAAGGCATTGAGAGAATTGGTCATTGATCTTTATTTTAAACTCTTTGGTGGACTGGTTGAGTAATATTGTAGTTTTTTTAGATGAAGCTAACAGAACCTAGTTCTCAGGAAAATGCTGTAATCACATCTCGTAAAAGTTGGCAACTGGCATTACTTCCTTCCACACTTTTGAATGAAAATGGCATAAATGGATATACTTTGTACTGTATGCAATGACTTGTGTTTTGGTGGGTGTGAATGCACACAGCAGTTCAGTGTCTTCAGGAGATGTCTGAACCTCAAATTTGCATGTTTGTAAGATAGGTAATGTGGTCATCAGCTTATCCAAGATGGTAGCACCCAGTACAGGCATAAAGGTTTCAACACCTAAGTAATTGCACAAGCAAAAATCATAGGTAATATAGAACCTTATCCTAATATAGATGCCTTAAGTTAGAGGAACCATACCCAAAGAGTTACTGTTTCTCTTCATTGCCTGGAAAGAGAATGAACAGGTTTAGACAAAGATCCTACTTGATAGGTATGATATGTTCCACTCCTGGTATCTAGAAAGTGTCTTTCTGGATCTTGTAACTCTGGATCATGTAAACTAACTATCCAGATGCTGAAAGATAATTAAATTGTAATGAATGCCAACTGGAGGCAGAAATTTGGAAATAGATACCACAGTCATGGTATCCAAATGACATTTGTTGAATTTGACTAGACATTCTTCATCCTCACAGAGCAGCTGGGCAAAATGGAAATAATTAATTTACTCAATGCATAGATACCTTATGGTCAAAAAGCTCAGCATCTGGAACCAAGACAGGTGCATTCAAGACCAGAGTGTAGGGTAGCTGTTGTATGAATTAGAAAAGTTTCAAAGGCTAACTCAAATAGCTTAAAGTGTGAGCACACTGATTTGGTTTAGTTTAAAATGAGTCTTGCTTAGAAACAAGATCTTTAGTTTTAGTGTTACCTACTTTTCTTTAACTACTTTTCTTTAAATGAATCCCTGGATATAAGCATACAACTGACAGTTGTCAAGTTCTTTTTAATGAGCTGGGGTACATGCTTGTTTCTCTTTAACTTAAATGTTCATTATTACCTTGTTTTACAGGTACGTCTAAGTCACACTCACAGATTACCCATAAATCAGTGCTGCCTAATTCTTACTGAAGACCCTGGATTGCTCCAAATAGCTTTCTCCAAGAGCAAACTGCTTTAGAAATGGTGAATTCCTAAATGATGTAAAGGAAATCAGTGCCCTTCAGCCTTGACCTCTTTTTTTTCAGCAGTAAAACCCTAGCTTCAGGTACTGACTGGTTTAACCAGGTTCACTCCTAATTAATTTGCATTAAATTGTTGTCTGGTTCGACCAAACTAATATGAAATCATTTTTTTTCCTTCAATGAAAGAATAACTGTTGGAACTCAATCTTTCATGACAGCTAAGGAAGCATACCATCTGTAAAATTTCAACTATTTTTGATTGACTCTTTTATTACTGTTTAAAAGGCTCATTCGTAGTGTAAGCTGTCATGTTTCTACTGTTTTTTTATTATCATATTCTGAGGATTTGACAGTTTTCAAATCCAGTGCCAAATTAAGGTGATTTATTTCAATACATCAGCTTCACAGTTCATAAGTTTGTGATTATTCTTCCCAACTTTTCAATATAACTATTCCTTGAAAATTACTAGACTGTATAATATCCAGTAAAAGTTATATAGCAAGAGAAAACATAATCATCTGGTTTCATGGTGTCTTGTTGTTTGTGCCAAATTTGCTCACTGTAGGAAGTCAAAAGCCACAAGGCGAAAAATACTTTGAAACACTTACAAATCATGAGAGACATTTTCAAAAAGCCTTAGTTAAATAGAAACACGGTATGATCTCTTGGTTTAATGACTGATAGATTTTCAAGTTTTTTTAAAATTAAATATGTTTTGGTATTAGACACACAGTGCTGCGAGGTACCCTGATTGATCTTCTCAGAAAATGGTGTTCAGGACTATTGGGTCAGCTGGTGACACTGCTGGAAACTCTGTATCACCTCTTCTGAAAGGCACACTGGCGTACTCTGAACTAGCACAAGATTAGAGAAGCCAAATGTCAGATTCTGAAGAAAACTTTTCTTCTCTTTACCTTTTTTTTTTTTTTTTTTTTTTTGGTTTGGTTTGGTTTGGTTTGGGTTTTTTGCTTTTTAACATTTCAGGTATTTCACTTGAATTTCATTTTCATAGTTGGTTACTCAGAGGTAAGGACTTAGTTGGATTTCAGAAGTATAAAGTCATTCAATTGAGACATATAATCAGGTAGCAGAATTAATTAGGAAACAAACTGAAAACATTTTTAAATTTTAATTCAAACACACCTTTTATTCATCATTTATTGGTGAAAGCACCAAAAAAAAAAAGTAAGAGTATTTGTTTTATTTTATTTTTTAAAATATCTATATTTATAATTAAATTAGGCCCAACCCTTAATCTTCAATGCACATTTTAATCTTGAAAAGTGGGCACCCCAGTTACTATTTTAAGTTAAATACTTATGTTAAAATACCATGGCAAAACATATGCAACAAGGAAATTCTGCCAACAGGTCCTTCGTGTCTTGCCAGTCACACGTGTCAGTAACGACAGAACAAGAAAACAAGAACACTTCATCTTCTCATTTCTGCAAACTCAACTAGGAAGGAGTGAATATATCCTAGGTCACTGCAGTCTTGGCACTAGTCCAAAGAATGAGTAAAGAAGGCATAACCCGAATTTATCAACAACATGATCTCTGGTTAATGTGTCACATAGTCCATATGATGACAAGAAACTCAATATAATTCTAGAACAAAGCTGTGGTGCTACTCTGTTGATCACCATGTGGTGATCAAGCTCTGCTGTCTGTTGAAATGACTCTGCAGGGCAGTAGAACTAGGGCAGAACTAGAAACTTTTAGCTATGAATACTTTGCTGAAGAAAATCAAACCTATTTACTCATGACTGTAGTAATACAAACAATGTGACTAGAAATGTAGGGTGTTGTGTGTCTGTGTGTATGAAAGCATTATACTCAATACTTCTTGAGAGAATTTATGACATTATATTAAGCTAGAAATATATGATACCATGTAACTAATTTGCCTTACTCTAATTTATCTACTGCATTTTTTCCAGCCTGGAAAAATATAATTGCCTTTGCTCAAGGAGATTGTGTATAGAACAATAACTATGTGGCCAGCATGGTGTTGTGTTGACATGTTGGAAATGATTTATCACTGTGAGGTAGGAGAAACTGGGCTATAATGAATGTAAACTCAGCCCAATTAAGAAAAAAGTAAATAAAGAAAATTTCTTGCGTCAGTACACTTCTAATTTTTTCATCTAGTTATTATGAATGGCCTTTAAAAATTCTAACAAAATGTGTGTACAACAGCCTCTGGGGTTTATGTGTTGTTTTTTGTGCCTTACTAGGCAAATGAGATTATTTGTAAGTTCATATAATTTTCACCAAGATAGTAGGAGGTATGTCAAGACAGCCAGCCTTGCTCATCTTTGTGAATATATGTCAGTCATCATCATCATGGCTAGGCTTCGCGAACGAAGACTTGAGAAGGGCTCTACCCACGCTTCCTGCAAGCACACTGATGGCTAAAAAGGCCAATGCGAGATAGACAAGTCCGGTTGCAGAAGGCACAGCAGAAAGACTCCCCAGGTGGTATCGACAAGATGTGATTCTTTCTGCTTTGTCTTTTCTCCTCGAGAGTGATCCTGCGTGTGTTCTCAAAAGCAGCAGCAGCGTTATAGATGGTGTGTCTCCAGGCCTCCCGATTGGAGGCCAGGGTAGACCAATGGTGGTGATCAATATGGCCAAGGATGAGGGATTGTTTCAGGCAGTCCTTGTATCTCCTCTTCGGGGCTCCTCTCTTGCGGTAGCCAGTGGCAAGTTCCCCATGGAGCACGATCTTAGGGAGGCGGTAGTCCTGCATCCTGGAGACGTGCCCTGCCCAACGCAGCTGTGTTCTCAGCAGCATGGCCTCAATGCTCGTGACTGCTGCCTGTTCAAGGACAGACGTGTTGGTCACATAATCTGTCCAGTGGATGTTTAGAATTGTACGGAGGTAGTGCTGATGGAAGCGTTCTAAGAGACTCAAGTGGTGCCGGTAAATGACCCATGATTCAGACCCATATAAAAGAGTAGACAGTACAATGGCTCTGTAAATGCTGATCTTTGTACTTTTCTTCAGGTGTTTGTTTCACCACACTCTTTTATGGAGTTTACCAAAAGCTCTGTACGCCTTTGCTAACCTGTTGTCTGTTTCTGCATCAGTCTTACCATCCGAGGAGATGATGCTTCCCAGGTAATTAAACTGTTGGACTGATCTAAGCTCTGTTTCACCGATGGTGATATGGGGATGATGGAGAGACTTCCTGAGGTACAGGCTGATATAAAACTTCTGTCTTCTTCAAGCTGACTTCCAGTCCAAAAAGCTCAGCAGCCTCTGCAAAGCAGGATGTTAGACGCCGCAGAGCTACTTCTGTGTGGGCGACGAGGGCGGCATCATCAGCGTAAAGCAGCTCATGGACAAGATGATTTAAGGTCTTAGTGTGGGCCTTCAGTCGCCTTAGGTTGAATAAGGTCCCATTGGTATGATATTGAATGTAGATACCATTGTCTTCATCGAGGTCTGCCATGGCCCTTTGGAGCATCATGCTGAAGAAGATTGTGAATAAAGTTGGTGCGAGAATGCAACCTTGCTTCACACCATTGGCTATTGGAAAGGGCTCAGAAAGTGCATCGCCATATCTGACTTCTATGTCAGTCATAGAATCATAGAATCATAGAATATGCTTGGCTGAAAGGGACCCATCGGGATCATTGAGTCCAACTCCTGGCCCTGTGCAGGACACCACAGAAATCACACCATGTGCCTGAGAGTATTGTCCAAACACCTCTTGAACTCTGTCAGGCTTGGTTCTGTGACCACTTCCCTGGGAAACTTGTTCCAGTGCCCAATTACCCTCTGGGTGAAACAAATTTTTCTGATATCTAACCTAAACCTCCCCTGGCTCAGCTTCATGACATTTCCTCAAGTCCTGTCACTGGTCGAAAGACTTAAGAGATCAGTGCCTACCCCTCTTCCCCTCTTGAGGAAGCTGAAGACAGCAATGAGGTCTCCCCTCAGTCTCCTCTTCCCCAGGTTGAACAAACCAAGTGACTTCAGCTGCTCCTCGTAAGGCTTCATCTCCAGACTCTTCACCGTCATTGGAGCTGAGCTTTCATGGAGTTAAAAGGTGTTGAAATACACGACTTTCTATTTTCAAAAGTGTATTTTCTAGGTAGAGGTGGATTGGGTTTCCTAGATATGCAGATGCCCTCCATTGTACTTGTTACATTGTACAAGTTAAACTGCTGTTTACAGTTCTGCTGTAAAGGTCAGATGGAGTGACTATTTCTTCTGCAACTTATTGTTACTTATATAAGCATGTATGTAGACACACTTTAGAAAGCCAAGTATATTTTCATAAAAATTGTGCAAAAATCTAAGTGAATTTTTAATTGTGATTAAAATCACAATAGGTATAATAGGTGATAAGCTAGTGATCAGAATGCAAAACTTTCCTTTCTTAGGCTAATACCATGAAGTTGAAGCAAAGTGATTTGTTGAGCCTTGCTTCAGATTATAGCTTCTGCCATTCATGGAAAAGTGGTATTTACAATCTTGGCACAGAAATCACAATGTGCTACTGTTATTCGTTTATCAGGGCATTAACAATTGGTTGTCAATATCCTGAATCAAAAGCCCACCTAAAGCAATGTGAAGTCTCCGACAGGTTTTTGGTTCCAGATGCCTGAAATTTGTAAATATCCCTTGCTGAGGGTAGCAAGAACTTTTGCTAGTTTGTCTTCTGTGTTCAAAACAGTAAAATTCTTTGGGCTTTAAATGACAGCAAGACTTAGTTATGTGGCAATTAGGATTGTTATAGGTATGTTTTACAGGGCTTCTAGCAATCATCTGATATTTAACTTACAGTATCTGTCCTTGTAAACCTTAATTAAATACCTTCCCTGTCTTTAAATTTAGACAATCATCTGTCATGTTTCAGCAGTAGTATCTCTGTCCATGAAACCCTCCTCCATGATAACATACAGCATATAGAACCAATGAATTTAACGCAGTGCTCACCTTCACAATTGGTAATACTGGAAAGCTGGAGTTATTCTGGCAGCATGATATTCTCAGTAAAGGAAAGCTCGGTGATTGCCTCCTTTCTCTCCCCTGCATACTACCTGGAGTTTTTTTGCTTCTACCCAATTATACTTAACATTCTTGATGCTTTGAACAACTAATACAAGGCACAATTTCAGAAAGTAAATTGTTGGCAAAGATTGCGCAGTCATTATATTTAGGACCTGTAGTTGCCTCAATGTATCAGTATGAAAGGCAATTAAAATATAAATCATAAAATACACTTGTTAAAAGTTTAACTCTCCATAAAATGTATTTATCAGCATTTTTTATAGTGAGTATGTTACAAATTGGGACTAAAGATATGAAAAATGAACTTGACAAGCTAAGGATTTAAAAAAATTTGAAAAAGATAACTATCTGAAAGGTTGGGAGAGAAAAATCATCAATTTGAATCATAGCATCATAGAATACCCTGAGCTGGAAGGGATCCACAAAGGTCTTTGAAGTCCAACCCCTGGCCCTGAACAGGACCATATCAAGAATCACATCATGTGCCTGAGAGCATTGTCCAAACCTTTCTTGAACTCTGGCAGACTTGTGCCATGATCGCTTCCCTGGGGAGCCTGTTCCAATGCCCAACAACAAGGGTGAATAACCTTTTCCTGATATCTAACCTAAACATGCCCTGACACAGCTTCATGCCAATTTAGAAAGTAGACAGAGTTGCTATGTTTTGCACTATTACTGTAGTGACAAAAAATAAAAAAAAATAACAAACATTACTCTTGAATGTAAATTCTTAACTCATAACTACGTTAGTCCATTTGAAAAACTTCAAGGTCATAAAGTCACTGTTGTCAATCTAATGTAAAGGGTTAAGGAGCCCACAGAGATGGTGTCTGCCAATGTGGTGCTGTGAACTGCCTTTAAAGAATTGTCAGGTAACAATTGTGAAGAGTTTCAAGATCAGTGGTGTCAGAGCCAGGTGCAATGACCAGGAATGAGACCTAACCAAAGTTACTTCTGCATTACTCACAGTGTGTTTTTGATTTTATCTTTCTTCAGTCAGGTCACAACTATAATAACTTCATATTATCATACTCCTTCTTCAGAAAATGTTTGACAATTTCAGTGGAATTGAGGCTGAGGGAGCTGGGGTTGTTTAGTCTGGAGAAGAGGAGGCTCAGGGGTGACCTCATCACTCTCTACAGCTCCCTGAGAGGAGGTTGTAGCCAGGTGGGGGTCGGTCTCTTCTCCCAGGCAATCAGCAGTAGGACAAGAGGGCACGGGCTTAAGCTCTGCCAGGGGAGGTTTAGGTTGGATATTAGAAAGAAGTTCTTTACAGAGAGAGTGATCAGTCCCTGGAGTTTTTTAAGATGAGGATGGATGTGGCACTGAGTGCCATGATCTAGTAATCACAGCGGGGTTGGATCAAGGGTTGGACTTGATGATCTCGGAGGTCTCTGCCAACCCAGTTAATACTATGTTTCTATGATTCTATGACTCCAAACCGTAGTTTGCTCTCCTGCACATTGCTTAATGGTTTGTTCAGATAGGTGATAATAAGAAGGAGAAGCTGACTGAGTTCTACTGCAACACAGTTTTACAAATACTTGTATAATCTCGATCAGGTGGGGTTTAATTTTCAGTGAATCTAATTCATTCCTTTTTAAACAATCTATGTATGTATCATGCAATCGTTAGAGCAAGATAATGCTGAACTCTTCTATATCAATTTTACTTTTCAGCATTAGGATTGACTAATGCTTGTGCAGATGCTCTGCTGCCGTGCCCAGGTTTGGCTGTCCTCCAGCTACCACTTGCTTGCTTTTATCTTGCATGAGTCAATGGCAGATTTCCATGTGACTTCTTTATATTTAAGGTTCATGTGGACAGTGTACAACCTTCATATTTAAATATTCTATGACAGCCAGATTTGGAGCACATGTTTGCATGTTCCTGGCATCAATGGCATTGATCCATACCCTTATGGTGTTAAAACATACTACTATTTCCTGTGTCTCTGTGTAACTTCTAGCGGAGGATTTTTCAGTCCACTGGATTGCTTTTCTCATCGGAGTAAAAAAAAATTTATTACCAACGGAATGAGGATTACTTCAGAAAAAGGAGACATAGCTGGAAGACCAAGCAACAGATAAAAAAACCACTAGTATGATATACAAGCCTCTCCTATTTGTATTGTCTGTCCACATTAAGGATAACTGACAAGCTGGTTTTTTTGAGGGGGAGATGTGTCCTGGATGAAAAGACTTTTTTCTTTTTTTCTTTATTGTGGAGAATTCTACATTATTCTAGTACTAGGAAGGAAGAAGATCTAAACATATTATACCAAAACTCACGGTAGTAAATACCATTTTGATGCCAAACAAAATGTGTAAGGCATAATAATTTCCTGTTACTTTTCTCATGTCCTACAGATCTGAAATTGTAATTTGTCTTCTACTCAAAAATAAGAGTGTTATTTGTTTTCCAACCCCTATGACTAGATAGATAGAGGAAACAAAAATTACTAAGTTTTTTTATAGGACTTTCAAAGGACATGAGTGAGGGATCTCTGGAATAGAGTTCCTCTGGGCTCAGAAGAGAAAAAACAAAGACCTGATTGAGCAGAGCTCAAGACATTATAAAAGTGTCAAGTTCAAATGGAGGCCATGTGTTGAACTGCTTTACCTGAAAACAATTGTAGCTGTCTCCTTCCTGTCTACCACTGAAAGGCAACTCAGCCAGCCTATCATCTTGGTAAATGGGATGATCTACTCACCACCAGGTCTACTGACACCTGACAGGATGCACCTGTCTCAGAGGGGAGAAAGAATTCTAACACAGGAGCTAGTGAGGCTTGTTGACAGAGCTTTAAACAATCTTGGAAGGGGACAAAACCAGGTTTGCCAGTGATGAGTGATGGGATGGTGTGCCAAAACTTGAGAAAACAAGCAGTCATGGCATCCCTCAACCTGTCTCAAGAGGTGTTGACTACAATGTACCACACCTGAAGTGTTTCTACACCAATGTGCACAGTATGAGGAACAAAAAAGGGGAGCTCAAAGCTTTGGTCCAGTCCCAGAGATTTGACATCATTGGCATAAGTAAAATCTGGTAGGATGAAAGCTGTGACTGGACTGCCCTGTTGGAGAGTTACAGGCCCTTCAGGAGGCGTAGGCAGGGCAGATGAGGTGGAGGGGTGGCACTATGTGTAATAAAGGGATTAGAACGCATGGAGCTCACAGTTGGCACTGGCACAGTTGAGAGCCTCTGAGTAAGAATCAGGGGGCAAACAAATAATGTGGATGTCATCGTGGGAGTCTCGCTATAGATCTCCCAGCCAGAACGATGATGCTGACAAATTATTCTTTGAGGAACTACAGGACACCTCCAAGTCAACTACCCTTGTCCTTAGGGGGGACTTCAATTTGCCGGGGATTAACTGGGAGCATCACTTAGCTGGTAAAAACCAGGCCAGAGGATTCCTAAAAAACCTGGATGACAACTCTATGGAACAGATCCTAAGGGAGCCAACTCACAAAGATCTGCTGGTTGTCAACAGAGTGGATCTCATGAGCGAAGCGAGATTGGTGGCCAACTTGGCCAAAGTGACCAAGAGGTAATCAAGTTTAAAATCTCTATTTACAGGAGGAAAAGTGTCAGCAAAACCTCAGCACCGGACATGAGGAGAGCAGAATTCAGGCTGCTCAGGAAATTAGTAAGTAAGCTTGCCTGGGAAAATGTTTTTGCAGGTGCTGGGGCCCATCAGTGCTGGTCACTTTTCAAACATCACCTCCTAAGGGAACAGGAGCAGGCAATTCCCAGATGCTGGAAGTCAAGCAGGCAAGGCAGAAGGCTGTCTCACATCACAAGTTAGTCCATGTAGAAAGTCTGAAATACACATAGCAGTGATTTTGGTGGCATATAATTATAATAAAACTAGTAAAGGAGGTGGAAAGGAAATGAGCTAAGGAGACATTCTTCTGCTCTCCCTAGAAAACTCCATTCATGGATGCAAGTTGAATTTCCAAACAGATGTGTATTTACACCTTCTGACAATGTGTATGATTACGAAAGTCCTTGAATGCATTTACACTGTCAGTCTTTTTGTATTTAAACTACATACCTGAGGGGATTCAGATGTTTGTTCTGTGGTGCTTTATTCACTTTTAGTAGTAGCATACTCAAAAAAAAACAAAAACCAAAAAACAAACAAAAAACCAAACCATAAAACCTCTTGCTTGGAAAACAGTAAGTATTTAACATAACAGTCTCTGAAATATCATAATTTCCACAAAAAACTTGGACAGTGTTCTAGAAACACTCATGAAATATTTGATGATATATTTTGTCCTCAAGTATAAGAAAGTTCATGAAATGTCATAGCAATGCTCATAAAATATTTCCTGAAACACTCATGAGAAATCTCTCTGAAATTGTCATATAATATTTATGATATTCTCATGAAATATTAAACAATGTATAAAGGAAAAGGCACACTGAGCTACAGCCACAGTGAAGTATCACATGAAACAAAACATCCATTTCATGTGAAGTTCCAGAAGAACCATTTGTGGGATCACAGAATAGTTCAAAGTGGAAGGGACCTCTGCAGGTCATCTAGCCCAACACTTCTGTTCAAGCAGTGTCACCTAGAACAAGCTGACCAGAACCAAGTTCATATGATTCTTGAATGCTTCCAAGGCTGGAGACTCAACAACCTACCCAGGCAATCTGGGCCAGTGCTCACCCTCCCACTGAAAAAGTGTTTCCTGATGTTCAGAGGGAACTTCCTGGCCTTGAGTTTGTGACCATTGCCTCTGACCCTGTCACTTGGTTCCACCCTCCTCATGGTCCCCTTGTAGGTATTTATCTGAACTGAAAAGATCTCAATGAGCCTTCCTTCTCCTAGGCTAAATATTAGCAGTTCTCTCAGCCTTTCCTCATAGGAGAAATTCTCCAGACCCATAATCTTTTTTTTTCTGTCTCCAGCATGTCCATGTGTCTCTAGTACTGGGAAGCCCATAAGATGATGCATCAGTCCAGGTGTGGCCTCACCCAGAGTGCTGAATAAAGGCAAAGAATCATCTCCCTCCACCTGCTGTCCATACTCTGCCTTAGGCGGCCCAAGACAGCCTGTGCTGCAAGGGCACACTGCTGGCTCACATTCAAATTACTGTCCATGAGAAACCCCTGGTTTCTCTATCTCATCTTCCTGACCTGTCCTTCCTAATGATCTTGTATCCTTCCATTGCAGCACCCTGGCCATTGAAGCCATCACAGTTCTTAGATAAGAAAGCAGTTTGTTGACAAAACTATTTGTGACATTTCTTACAAATATCTATGAAATTTCTCCTGAGCTATCACATGGAATTTATATGAAACATATGATAAAATATAATGCAAGAAAAACTCATAGCCAGTTGAATAAAGTGTAAGTTTAAAATTGTTCAAATAGCCCTGCTACTCAGAATAGGAACACTGGGCACCTCTGAGTCAGTGCCTTTGGCATCTGTCGCTTGGAGAAGGAGAAGTTTTTTTGACTTTTATTTTAACTTTAGAACCTCCCCTACTACGCCTCCCAGCAGGGTTCACAGGGAAGCTCTTTCTCTTTTCCCCTTGAGTATTTTGGATTATGTGGTGTACAGTCATGGCACAAAGCAAATAACATTCAGCACAAGGCAACAGCAGCTTCCTCTTTGTCTCCCAAATGTATCCTTTACAGTCATGTGATGTCAGTTTAGGCAAGAGATAAATAGTTTCTGTAATTCAAGATGAAATTAATAAAATTTAACTAGAATTACTGCTACAGAGGGTAATTCATCCCACACAATATCTCTTTTAGTCTGGAATGTTATTCCTTATTGCTTATAGAGGAAGATTAGGTGATTAGTGGTCTACAGAGCTATAGCCAGAGTAAATGAGTCATACCCAATGACTAACTAGTGTCTAATTAAATGCTTCATAAGTCAAGTTTGAAGAAGGAAAAAACCAGATTATCCAAAATTACAAGGGAATTATAACACTAACATACATAATATCTCAAAACAAATATACTTTTTGAATTAAAAAAAAGGTGTCAATTAACACCTTGAATCCTTTTGCAACAAACTTTGGATAACACTGTTGAAATTGCCAATGCAGTCAATCAACTTTTGAATGAAGAGAGACAATAGAAATAAGGACATGGGTTCTGTCTGTTGTCCTGTTCAATGTGGGAATCAAAAATCACAGCCTCTAAGAAATCATAAACTTTTAAATCTATACAGACAATCAGAACTGCATAGGATGTTAGTTACCACTGGGGAATTTTGGCAGTTTTTATCTGATGTTTATGGTGATGCTTATCACGGTGAGGGATGGCCACAGTTTTATAAATAGATAGAGGAGGTTTTATGCTGACCTGTAGTTCCCAAGTGACATCTGCACAAAGCTCCAGAAAAATTATATTTTATCCTTGATATTCTCATCCACTGACATTTCCTTTTAGAACTGAATGCATAAGAAGTTCTGAACTGAGGCTATAGTTCTGTGTTCAAATGATTAAAAGAAGAGTTGATATCACATCAACACTTTTTGGGGTGGAATGTTTTGTCCAACACCAGGAGTACTAAGGCTTCATTTACTTCTGTGGTTGAATCACAGCCTTATCCACAGATAGAACTTCACAAGCTGTTAATTCAAATATCACTTCTCATTTTCTTGCTGCTCTCAGGCTATTGTTGTCTTGCTGCTATCAGGCAACTCCATGTCCAAACTAAAATGAACTAACCCATCTTAAGATGGGAAGTATGTTGCCACTAGTCTCAGTTTCCCTATTGGAAGATAAGAATGAGGATCTATATCAGAAAGAACAGAAAAGTATGTACAGTGGAGCAGAAGGCAAAAAATAGTGAAACCCTGGACATTCAGTTTCCTCCTGGAAGACTGTGGTCCATTAATATACAGGTGAAAAGTAGAATTTGTCTGAGAAATATGGACATTGCCAGTGCAAATATCAGTATCAAAATAGTTTGTCTCTGTTCCTTTCACAGGAAACCACTCAGGATCATTGACTCATCTCATTATAACTTAGACATGACTAAAAGTATCATAAAAATTTTGTCCTAAAGGAGCCCATTTCATTTCATTGACCAGAAAGAAAAAGGTAGAGTGTCTAGCTTAGATGTAGACATCTAGATTACTGATACCTGAAACTCCATATAAAGCCCTCAAAACACCTGTATAGAATATTGTAGCCCTGTGCAGTACGAAATTTGCATTAAGAAATCTAACTGCAGCAATGATTGTGGAACACTTGTTCTGTTTTTACTAAAGTACCAGAACTCAGCACGAAATAGTTCTCCTACTGTTGACAAGTCATAGTGTGAACCAAAAGGAGATGCCCTAGTAAGATTTTCAACCCATACAGTGACTTTCCTATACTCATCTACTAGATCCTCATCTACTTTATGAATAACATTTGTCCTTGTAACACTCTTGGGAGGTGGAGAAGAATTATTCCTATTCGAAAAAATGGAGATTAAGGACTGAGCTAGAGCACAGAAGTAATTTCAAATTTTGACTTTAATGACTAGATTACACTTGTAGTCCTGATATTTGGAAAATTACACTGGGAAAAAAATTAATCTGAGAGGCTAAAATGATACAAAGTGTATATGCACTAAACATGGAGCATCAGTTCTCGTCACTGGTACAGAACACTTTAAATCTTAAGGAACAGGATTATAATAAGAGGATACAAACAAATGGAATACCAAATAGTAACTATTATAAATTTGCTCTGTGGAGCTATTAAACAGACCCAGACTAGCAATCAAGATCTTAATTCAGCTTTATGTCTATGAAAGGTTGGTTTAATGCTGTAATAAGCGGGTCTTAAGTTGCTTTGTAACAGTTGATAGCTACTGTCACAAGAATATAGCACAGCTGGGAATAGAGTATATAGTGTTAACCAGAGAGGTTTTCCCTTTTATGATGATCCTTTTATGATAAAAGCAGTGGACTGGAAGGTCAAAGATTTATTTCTTGTTCTTGCCGAAACTTCTGTTGTGACCTTTGTAGGCCACTTATTTTGTCTGCAGCTATCTCCTTTTTTCTTCTGAAATTCTGCTCCACAGCCTGTAGTTTCTTATACTGCACTCACATCCAAATGCCCCTCAGTGCTGGGTTAAACAATGTGACTAATGTTAGTCTTGTGTTTGTTCTTGCCTACCTATCCCTATAAGGACAAAATGTATATAATACAGTATTTCAACCTGGTAGATGTGAGCCTGATCTTGAAGTCACTATTTAGAGGAGCTTCTAACTGTGTTACTATATAGTTAGGGGCAGAAACAAATCCATAACTGTAAAGTCAAGGGGAACCAGCTGGGTTATATTTACACTGCCCAGCATTGTAGCATGTAGAAGGTTGTGAGGTTTCATTCCCTCATTCTGACTTCTACATATTGCCCTTGCTCAGAAACTTGATCTATAGGAAATGAGCCCAAAACCAGGGACTGAAGTTAGAAAAGGACAGATAAAGGGACTATCTACTGCTCAAATTCATCCACTAGCCTTCTTTCGTTAACACAGAACTCAAATATTTGTGCTCATGGTTATGGAGTGCTTTCATGGTAAAGAAGATGTGATGAAGATAGAATTATGGTGAGAAACCAGGTGAAAAGATCCTGCATTGTCTTTCTGATATTAACCGAATGTGGATAGCTATGAAAGAGTATAAGAATAGAATAAAAGTGGTTAAACTTTTTCAACATAGTCTTACAGTCTTTAGAAACTTGCAGCACAAAGAATTTCTGAACAATGAAAGCTAATGTGTTTGAAGTTAATAAGTACTGATAAAAATTTCTTCTATGAAATTTCATAGTCTCCACTTGAATTTAAAAATTTATTTAGCGTTTACAGTGTTTTGTGTCAGGAAGTTCCACAGATTACTTACACAGTGTCTGAAGATCCACCTTTTCCTCTCTTGGAGCGCACATCTAGCTTTGTTTGGCAACCTATGGTGCTTTCATTCAAAGAGGAAGAAACAGTCAATCCCTACTTACCTATTTGCACCACTCATGATTTTATTGACTCCTATTATGACATTATAATTTTTCCTCACACTGTTTTCCCATGCTGAAATTCCTAGACTGTGTACACAAAGCATTTAGAAGCACTGAACTTGATTATTAATGTTATGAGAATGCACTGGTTACTGCAGGACAGGTCTGATGGACTGAAGCACCTATATCAGTTGAGGATACCAAAGCACTGAGGGTGTCACTCTTTTATAAGTGGCACTGTCTGTCTAAGCAGTGATAAATAAATGAGCCCAGATCATTTTCCATTAAGCCAAGTCAGAGCCTTACGTCAGGTAATAGATAGCAGAGTTACTGCGAACTTGAATATAGATGTTAGAAATATTGCTGTGCTGATTGGATTCAGCTTCAGGCACAACTGAATTTTCATCCAGCTGTAACATTCTAGGGACAACCCTCTCCTAGCACTCTAATATTACAATAATCAGATGTAGTAAAGATTGGGTATCACTATGTGTCTTCTGCATATAACTGGTACTTGACTTTGTACCAGTGGTTGAAAATAGACTGTGTAGCACTTACATTCCTTAATACGATTGCTCATCCAGATCAGCAAAACAGTTAGAGAGCACTAACTTTCTGCCTACTCATGCACAGGTTTTCTTCCAAGGGAAACCAGAACATAGTAGGAGAAGCAGGCATAATGCAAAGTCACAACACGAGGAATCTTGCAGTATAGGAGCAACCATAGTTATCTGTGTCTGGAGGCTGAAAGGGAATGGAAAGACATCTATATTTAAGAATTAATAAATCACTTGAACTGAGATTCTATTTCTTAAATATAATCACGCTCATATTGTTTTACAGTTGTACAATGGGGGCAAGTCTCAGTGAATCAATGATGTATTTTTAGATTATCACTTAGAATTCAAGACATAATAGAAGGGACTAAAATCCATTGTCTTGTGAGACCTCATTGTTCCTCTATGTTGAAGGGGCCACCATACTTATATGCTTGATAAGGAACCCAAAGGACCTAAAAGAACTCAGAAATCATATTTCTACTCAGTACAAGAAAATATCCATCAGACTGGTGAAGCAGTATGTTTGTGGCTTTCTTTATGCTTCATGATGCTTAACATGGATATCTGTTCATTCACAAGAGTTGCTAAATTATAGATTTTTTTTTTTAAGAGAGTAAATACCTTATGTCAGGAAATGCAACTTCAGCCTTTTCATCTAGTTTCTTAGTCAGTGTTATAAAATCAAATTTTTTTTCCTCCCGTATGTATAATAGTTAAATGATCCAAGTGATTAAATCTATGTCCCAACAGACAATATGGTTCAAAAATGCTTTGCGGAATTATACAAAGTTGTTAAAAAGAGATCCCTCTGAGTATTTGGACATCAATCTTGAATAGCTGAGAACTATAATGAGGGTTACTCTCACTCAGTTATTTAGGAAAATTGTAGAATGTACTATAATACTGGCAAAAATATTATTTCATCAATACCTTTTACAGCTTTTGGGCTTGCTGAAGAAACTTCTGTGTGAGTATTGTCAAATTCGGTTTAAATGTAATTAATGTTATGATAGCAGTATTTATAAACTAACATTAAATCAAGCACTTGAAGACAATGAAGCACTGTATTGTGGCTGTAATGTTGGCAGTAATGAATGCATAAGCAAGAACACAGTGAGTCTGCCTTTTAAACAGTCATTAGTTTTTTTGTTTGTTTGTTCATTTGAAAATCACTTCTACTTATGCAAAATTCTTTTTCAAAAACCCTGTTCGGTAACATATTTGACAGGTTTCTTGAGATAGCAAGTTCAACACCATGTTGCAATTTATTCTTCTTAGGGAGGTATAATGCGTTATAATGGTTTTGTCCAGCAGAAAATAGATTAAAGGCTGTACCTTTTGTTATTTCAATAAACAACAGACACAACACATACAGAGTGTCAAGAGAGAAAAACTAAAAGTGCAATATTCCCAAAAGATCTTGTATCATCAAAAGTAATTAACAATATGCTCATTTATGTTTCCATAACTAAAATTTTTGTATTTAACATCTTTGATGAAAATTGAATCCGATATTTGTGTATTGGGAATTTGGGAAGCACAGGGGTCTTTTCTCGGGATATAGCTGTATGTGATTTATCAACAGAGATTATATACAGATTTGAGTTTATGTTTATATTTCCATCTAGTTAACAAAGAAATCCAGATGATGCTCTTTGTACAGCACAATCATTAGATGCTGTCTTTCATCCTAAATCTGTGGAAGCACCAGCGTTATGTCCAGAGCACAATCTCCCAAACTTCAGTGACCCTCAGTCACTGCACTATATCTATTAGAGTGCTTAACATAAATTATTAGCTTTTCAAAACTTGTCATGTTTTTTAAGATCTCTTGTTCATACAGTGAGAGGAAAGGACAACACTGAAGAAGTGGTCCAAAATCATCAGGCTCTGGTGCTAAAAGGAAGTAGATTTATAGCATTTTAGTGCCTCAAATGTAACTACCTAGCTGGACAGGGTGAATTTAACCAGCTGTGTTAAAGTCATTCTACCCACATATATTTGATGAGGAGCATTGCCTGCAAAAGGCAGTGTAGAAGAAACTAAGACCTTTTTCTCCTGGATAGTATAGGAATTTTAAGTGACCCATCCCAAGTGAGCAATGTGGATGAGATTACCCCAGGTTTTTGCACCCTCTGCACTTCAGTATTACCCCAGAATGTTTTGCACCTTCAGATGCCATCACCTACCCTACTGACAATGTGCTGATTATGCAACACAGTCACATCTTCCTGTTTTCAGAAAACAAGTCTACTCGGCTACAGCACAGTCCTCAAATTATTTAAAATGCTTGAGCTGAAAACAGCATTCAATCTCTCTTGCCCAGTTTTGTCTTACGACAACAAAAGCGCATTCTGAAGCCAGGAGACCAAAACCTGAAACCCATGAGGTCTTGATGTGTCCAATCTGCAATAGATGGGGCAAGACATGAGGAGGTGGACACAAGCCTGCATAACTCCCCTTGATTTGTATTCCATGGTGGACATATTCAGCAACATATCTGTAGCTTTGTGTGGAAAGTAATGCCATACAGTTTCTTCCTGGTTCAGGACCAAACCAGGTATTTATTACTTTTAAATATTGCATGTGATGCTGAATTTGTTGTGGAATTAAAGAAATTTATTGTGAAATTCTGAGGAATTTTCTGCATAATCTGGCAAAAATTATTTTGGCAAAATAATCTTTTTTTTTTTCATTGTGCATTTATCTGGAAATGTTTTTAGACAGTGTTTAGTTTACTAGAAAGTTGTTCACAAAGGAACATGCCTATGTTAGATACAACTCTTTCTGCTATCAGTCCAACAGCAGAAGGTCCTTTCTTATCTAGAAAAGTCACCAAAACACTGCCTTCCCATGTTCAGCAACCAATCCAAACATGACTTTTGTGTGCCCTTTTATTCCTACAGAATAGTAGCAAGCTAATCTGTTACTGTAAATTAGTAAAGACTAAATTAGAAATAATGACAGAAAACTCAAGGATAATATGTTAAAAATGAACCAGTACCTTCTATAGTAATAAAATTATTAAATATTTTATCCCATATTAATAGTGCTTTTTATTTTGAATAAGTATAACTTAATAAGTTCTTGAAAAATAACAGGGAATGGTTACTGAATATTAACCATGGTTCAACATTTTTCTTTAATTTTTTTCTGGTTTATTATTTCTATGCAGTGATCACATTCCCATTTTTTTGCATGCATCCATTGTCAATTAAGTGCATATCTTGTCATTCATACAGAAAATGTTAATACTTTTCACAGGAAATTTGACACACTTCAGACTGATTATTGTAGGTAAGGATTTTCAGAAGAAAAATAAGTCTTTGTCTTGCACTAAGTAAATGATGTGAGGTATCTATTGCATTTCATGCACTGAATATCAAGTACCTGTGTTATTTGTACAGTAACAGTTGATGAGGATAAATGTAGTCTGGAGTTTGTTCCAAAAGAGTTATAGCTATTGCACTGTTTTTTGCTGGTTTAGACAAAGATCACATACAAGAATTCATTGTAAATAAAATAAAAAGAAATAATTGTAAATAAAATAAAGGTAAATAAAGAAGTATTGTAATTTCTGTGGACCAAAACTAAATTTTTAGTATTGCTTCTTTTATCAATATTATATTATAATCTGTCTAATTTAATGTAAATTTATGGGGAAAAAAATCACATAGTTTTTAAAACACTATGATATTACCTCCTTAGAGAGAGCTAATATTAATTTTTCTCTAACACATATACACTAGTGATCAGAATATTTTATACTCCATGAAAGGAGTAAAATAAATAGACCACAAGATCTGGCTCATTCATAAAGCCATGTAAGAAGGCTCTATAGAAAGAAAGAATATATTATTCTAAAAGACTGAATGCGATCCAATGGTTTTGACCTTAGTGAACATGAGATTCCTCTTGCTCGAGTTCTGACATCAGTATTGTGTTTGCATCTGAGTACTTTAAACTCTCTTTGACTGAACTTTAATACAAATGTAAAAATAGATCAGAAAGATACTTGATTTTTTTTCTGGGTGCTATCAAGATTTTAAATGTTTGTAATATTTTGTATTTATGGCATGACAGTTTAATATATGACTATAATTTATAAGAATTAAATATAATGTAAATTATAGAACACATTTAAGGATAGAATAGAAATATGTCCATAAATGAAATTCCAAGTTCAGCCAAAAGGAAATGATTATTTCAACTCAAAGGTGAAGTTTTTAATGAATTAAACATTAGTTCAGTATTTATATAGGGTAAATACAAATCCTTTTAATTTTAAGAATTGTATCATGTTGGCACTTAGATTTCTTATTTTTCAATGCTCACTAGCTTTTCTTTCAGTACATAAATAAGTGTGCAGTCACAAATTTATTTTAAAGCTTGATGTATTTGGGATTAGACAGCCAGTCTTCAGGTCAACCTTTTCACTGCTTGTCATGATACAAGCATCTAAATAGGAAAAAAAATAAAGAAATAAAATCCAGCATTTAGTGCTAAATGCTAAGCATTTTACTGCACAATGACTACCTTCACTGTATAGTAACAACTGACAAATAGGCTATTACCATCAGAGGGGAGGCATTTAAATCAGACCTTAACTACCTTTATTAAAGGTTTGGAAAGTAATCACTGAAATTATATTTTTTCCTTGTGGTTTATGCTTCTGTCTAGAGTCTTTAGAGATTTTCCAGTTACAATCTATCTACTACCCCTTGTGAAACACTAGTAACAAGATAATACAAGCAATTAGAAAAGTACTGCTTGCTCCTGAAGAACGGTTATTACCTGATATTAAGTCTCCAGAGGGAATACACAACAGTGTTTCAGTGACATTTTTTGTTCCTATATTTTCCCAAAGATACCTTTTGTTTCTTACATATCCTGTCTAATCAGTAACTCACAGGTGGCTGCAGAACAGTGTCAATGCATTAAATATACTCCCTTGGGAGTAAGTAACCTTAAATCTCAAATCCACTTACCCAACAAACAAGGTCTGTCTATGATCCCTCTATACGTTATGTCAAAACAGAGTATCTTAAGAACACTTATTGATTAGCTTTAAGTTTCTTAAACTTTTCAAAATCAGTAGTAAGTAATTAGATGTAAGCCCATGTATCTCCCACTAACCATGCTCTGTTGCATATATTTTCCCAGACTGAGACCCTCTGTGGTGGTCCCAGGTGGCCACCACAATCTGTGACTAAGTGCTTCTCATATGGGGAGACAAAACCTGGGTCCTGATAAGGTGGAGTTACAGGATGCCAACAACTTCTCCTGGCAACCTGTGCTAGGGCCTCACTGCCCTCACAGTGAAGAATTTATTCCTAATATACAGTTTAAATCTACCCTTTTTCAGTTTAACCCAAACATAATGTTTTTAGAATGAGGAAAAAAAAAAAAGAAAAAAATACTGACTGCGTCAGTATTATAATGTACAGTAAAATACAGAATGTATAATTATCATGCAGACTACTTTTGGGTTTGGTTATTTTGGCTGTGCTTTGTCTTATGTACTACTTTCCTGGCAACTTGTCTTACAGCTTGTCTTACAATTTAAAGGAACACTATCAGTTTTCAGGCAAGTAAAAACATACTTCTTGTTTTCCCCTTAATGTGTTTGTTAGTTTAACAAACTGTTGGTTTTACATGTGATATTGCATACCAAAGGCTCAGTTACAACAAAAAGCAACATTCATGCCAGAAGTGTGAGAGTTTTTTAGCTGTCAAAGGATACAAACTAGTTTGCAAGATCAGGTTTCATGGTCAGCTGAAGTCAAAGCTCTCAATCACATTTTTTTCACCTGTTTTGATAAGATGCATAAAGGAAAGTTCATGTCCACCACAAACTGTCAAGTGAAGTAGGAACCTATACAATGCAACATAAAAATTATAGCACTTTACTTGTACTGCTGCACAGTTTTATTAAAAAAATTAACAAAATATAGATTTATTAGATTTATTAAAGTTAATAGATTTATGTTATGTCTCACATAAAATAAAAGCAATAGGTGCATTTATAGTCAATTAACACTCTCTGCATGGTGAGTATACAAGAGGCATTTATTCCCTTTGAGCCTCTTGCTTTATTGATAGATTCAGCGAGTAAACTGGAAAGGAAATCTAATATCTAGAGACTACTTCATACTGTTTGTTACCCTTGTAGAGATGATAGCTCCTTAAGAAAGCCTATAGGCGATACTTGTCATGTTAATCTCCTGCCAAATCTATTCCACAACCTATGCAATTAAAATCAACATAATGAAAAATGCAAAAGAATAAATCATGAAGAGCCTCACTTAATAAGAGGCTAAAAGAAATTTCTACCATTTGGTTTGTACATACTTACATAAGTAGAGAACCTCTTTGCAGTCATGCAGGTCTTCTCTGAGGACATCTGCACTTAAATGGAACTTTGACATCATAAACTCAAGCTGACTTCACCAGGCACTGAAGGATGGGAAGTTTAGTCTAAATTGTCCTTTGATTTAGATTTATTTTTCCTATATCACCAAAAGGGGATGCTTCCAGGGTATGGGTTAGCATTGGTTCAAGAAAGGTACATTTTTGTACATGTACATTTGGAAGAAAATGTAATTGGTAACAGATGCAATTGGTGGAAAAAAGAGTCTTATATATTGTCTATATTTTGAAAGTGAATTAAGGAAATTTGGAGAAACAATGGATATTTAAGCTTGAATTCTGCACTGTGAATATATCAGAAACACTAATCTCTTATAGTCCCTAGAGTACTATCTAGTTAGCAGTAATTTAATTTAGTATATCAGTATGTTTATGTAAAAAAAAGAGTTTATAGTTCATATTTGACTTTTTTTCTGAAAAGAGGTAACAAAAAGCTGATGAGAGAAAGTCATAGACATAATATGTCCATGCATTAATTTACAACTTCATTTTCAAAGTACTACACAGGCTATTAGCTAAGCAATTCCCATTAGAAAAGGCAAATGAAACCTTATTTCCTGCTTTCAAATTAAGGGCTCAAGAATGCTTTTTGAAATACCTACAAAGTAGGTGAATACATTACAGCGCTGACCTACTGGTTTGGAACTCCAAGAGAGAAAATATTTAAAATAAATGAGCAGAGGAGGGAATGACTGCTAAAGCAATTCTGTTCACTTTGTAAAGCAATGACCCAGAGGAGGAGATGTGCAGTAGAGAGATAAAATTTCCTGATACTAAAATCCAGAGCAGCATAGCAGCCATTGACAGAAAAAGCATAGTGCAAAATTAATTAGATAGACTAATTACCTGAACTGAAAAATACAGTTCATTATTGAAAAATGTAGACGCCTGTAGCTAGAGCTCCCTTTTCATACTAAAAACAGGAAAAGAAAACATAATTTAAATGACCAACCAAAAGAAAATTCTGAGACTAGAACAAATAAAAAAGCATTTTAAATATCCTTTTCCTATACAGAATTATGGTGTTCAAAGCGTGGCGGGGACCACCCTCTATGTACTGAGTATAAAACTCCCTGAACATGTCTGGTTTGGTGCCTTGGGAGCCTTACTGGCTGTTTTGACTTCACCTGGCAAATCCAAGGTGTGAGAGACTGGACTATTAATGGTTAATGACTGAAAAGATTTGCCATTTGTGAAGACATGAAAGTGCTTTGCTGAAACTGAGTTTTGTGATCCTGCAAGGCTGGATAGTGGTCTTTACCAGGGTAATCGTCCTCTGCTGAGTTGTACAACTCTCCCCCACACACACACACACGTGGAGAAGGTCTGATGGGGCCTTACTGGCTCAACTGTGCTGACACGAGCGGCAGCTGTCACACCTTAGAAGGTGTCATAAACCCTTGAAGTGCTCCCAGACTAATTTCAGAGGCCTTCCACCTGAGGACTAACAGCTACCTCCACATATAGGGGAGGTACCAGGGTGTTCCCACCTGAACCTAAGCACATATTAACCCACTGGACTTTGCTTTTTAGGGCTTCTTTCCACACCCCTGACAGATTAAGACCATCACCTTGACCAACAGGCAAGTAAATTGCAACATTCAAGTCTTGTAACAAAAGATCTGTGTGGTGATACATTTCTACTCTAGTAATTTTTTCCTCCCTGCCTGCCTTTCTTTTTATCTCCCTTCCTTCCTTCCTTTTCCTTTATACATTTTCTTAATTAGTATTTTTATGCTTTTATATTGCTATATTACAATATTGCTATAGATAATAATAACCAAAACAGCTATATACCTGCTTTCTATTGCAACCAAAATTGTTCCAAAATAAACCCTACATATAAATTTTTACAAACACTGATCATTCAGTGTCATTTCATGCTAATCCACTGCAAGGGATCTTTTGACAAGAACCCAGATTACCCTTTCATTCAGGGGCAAGTCGTAACACAAATGTGGTGGCCTAAAATTCACTGCACTCCCACTTTCTGTGTGCACACAGTTGTTGCTGTGTCCCCTGGGAGTCTCAGTTTGTCTTGTTATAGGAATAACAGCAATATAGCAAATACCAATGCCAGATTTACAGGAGAAGGTGAGTTTATTTTTAAGCAAAATTTATTTCAGTCATTCACACTCTCTTACCCATACACTCATACATAGCAGGAACCTCAAACGTAGGCTATCTGTCCAGGATACCTCTCAGAGGCCTGGATGCCAGCTATCAAGTCTTCCTCACATCTCATGGCTCTCAACTTGGCAGCCACGTTGTTTTAGGTACGCTTTTACGTTCCTTCTAGTTGCTGATAGTATTTGTTTCCTCTATTCTGTATCAGCTGTGTGAGTTGTCAGGATTTATTCAACGTACTTTGTGTCTGGGTCTTGATGACTTGTAAATCTAGTAGACATCAGTGCACTCTGATATACCCTCTCTTGGTGTTTGTTCCTTCCATTTTTCTCACACCAGATGCTAAATTCCATCCTTCAAACATGATAGCTTTGTTATTTCTATTACAGTTCGCTACATTGTTGAGTTGTTGTTGATATGACCTCATAGCACAAACTGGAATAGATGGACATTCTTGGTACAAGAAAATCCCTTCATGGTGGCAAAAGGCTTCAAAGAACTATGTGCAACAGAGGACTGGGCTTTCAGAGCCCAGAGCTAGCCAGAAGGATGTTCCGCCATATCAGAAAAGCAAGTGTTAGGCACTTTTTGGTTGTCAGCTGTGACTTGCTGATTGTAGGATCGTAAGGTAATTCAGGCTGGAAGGTACCTCAGGATAATATCCATCCTCTTGCTGAAAGCGTGGTGAGTTACATAGACAGACTAGATTGCTCTGATCTGGACTTGAAAGTATCCACAGACAGAGATCATGCTGCCTCATTGTGCAAAATCTTTCAAGGCTTGTCTGTCTTTGTGGTAAAAAGGTTATTCCTAAACAAGGTAGGCAGATATTGTTCATTGAGTTTTGCAGATTTTCCTGTTTAGAAGATATATGGCCTGATTCAGGAACAGATGATCATATTAAGCAGCAGAGAGTTTTGTATGAGTAATGCAAATGACTGCTTTCATAAGGCATTCATGGGGCTCTGATCATGTGGTAGTAAATTCTTCCTCTCAAGAAGAATTACAGTCATGTCAGTGGAGCTGTTGCACAGACATTTTAGGTTGGCAGCATGGATCTTAACGTTAGGGCCATAAAAATAATCTGAATTAAATTTCATTAACTCAACATGGAAATAATAGCTCTCTGTCAGTAAAAGAAGAGTAGTTGTGATTAAGGGAAAAGTAACAGAGTTAGCTTCTCAACTCATACTGAGGTAGATCTCTGGACTGCATGATGCTATGTTAAGTTATACTCTCAGAGGAACTGGTCTGCTTAAAATAAAGATAAAATACATGATGCTGATCTTAAAGGCAAACAAAGTCATGATCTGAAACGGTATTTAAGGTGTCAGAGGATCTGTTTAATGGATATGACTACATTAAATGATACAGAAATCTGCATGTTCTTGTATGTCAGTGCCAGGAGTAGTCACACTGAGCAATGCCATTGATACTGGTAGAATATTTTATCTATTTTCAGATAATTAGAGACCATGTGGTTGACTTTACCTCCTTATTTTCACAGAACAGTCAGCTAGAGTAATTTTGTGGATTTCATGAATTCATAACATGCAAAAAGCCAATAATAAATGTGGTTGATGAGCTGCAAATTCATACGGACCTGTCATTGTACGTCAGGCAGTGCAGCCTCCTGGTCACTATTTCAAATCTTTTTTTTTTTTCCAGCATCCTCTGTGAAACTCTTTAACTGGGAACATTAGATGAGGAATAATATATAATAATAATAAATTTATTATATATGTTATTTTTTATATATATAATATATTATATATAATTATATTATTATTATGGATAATAAATTTAGTATCACCTTAATACTTGTTGATTTTTGCATGGTTGCATATCTGACAGTTCTGCAACAGTGACATGGGTGTAGGAAGAGTTTCACCTATTTTTAGATATTGAGAGTGAAACATCTGTGCCTGAGGTAGTTACAGGTAAACAATAAACATCTTCAAAAGGTGAGTCATTCTAAGCTCAGGACTGTAGTTACCTATCTCTGGGAGAGAAAATTTCCTTACTGGTGCCTGTCTCTTATTTTCTGTTAGAGGAGACAGGATTTTACCTTATCCATAAAGAGACATCTAATTTGCGTTAGGGTAGGTACTTTCTACCATATTTTTTCATAATAGCATTTTTATTGTACAGCTTTTCATGTAACCATTTCTAGCTTTTCAAAGGTGATGATCTGTGTTTCTTGTCCTCACATACTCGGCCTTGCCAAGTCATTCACATCTGTTTCCATATGGAAATGGATAGATTTAACACAAGATAACCAGTGTGCTAAAGGGAACACAGAAATACAGAACTCCAAGAAGAAAAAAGCTGAGTAAAAGCTGAGTATATAACAAATTATTCATAATGGTGTTTATCTACTTGAAGAAATTACTTCAGCTCTGTGTATAACTAAGCCATGGAATCTACATTATTACTGTTCTGCAAAAGTAACTGCAAGAATGATTTAATTCTGCAGCTAAAAATATTACTAGCCACCAGCAAAGGTAGTAAAAAAATATAAAAGATAACAAAGCAAAGCTAAATTTCAGCTGGAGCACCTTTACTGATGCTTCCCATTTTCACCTTCTTGTGTTTATTTTTTAAAAAATATGAATTCCAGTTTATAACTTTTAAGTGGATTTGTTTTGTTTTGATTTGTTTTGTTTTATTAGCAGAGGGCTCATTTGTAGCTTTGTCAGCTCATCAGCTCACTGCTATGAGGTAGGAAAGCCAGCATTGAAGAATTCTAAATGAAAGTTAGTGGTATGAAATATTCCCTAGTCAGCAAGGAGGATTGGTCTGTGTCAGTTAGGTTCCAGGCTTGACTCAAAATGTCATTAATATTGACATACTGGAACTGATACTGTGTCTATAAAGCCTCACATACTGCAGTATTTTCTACAGCAAGAGGTGGACAATACGATTCTACAGCCTACAAGGACTCCTCAGGGCTAAGATGAACCCCTGACTCTGTTTCTTCTCTCCTGTTAGTTGCTTGGCCTATTGCCTGACCATCTGTAGCACTCTTTAGTTATGCCACTGTTTCATTTGCTTCTCTGAGATGAACTCTGAGGGGAAGGCAGCAAGGTGATTTTAGCCTCATTGCATAATGTCTTACAATCTGTTGTTTAAATAGGGCTGCCCTAATCTAGCAAGCTGAATAAAATCCTACCTTTATATTGACTCACAGGCTGGGTGGCAAATGAATAGCCGTGAAGAGAAGGGAAAGTTCAGTGACTTTAAGGACCTTCTCGCACTCTGATAATAACACATAATGAAACAGTTGTGGCTATTACAGCTGTGATAGTCTGATAACAGAGGCAAGAAAAAGTTTACAGGTGAATGGAAGTGGTTTTATTCAATCAGGTGAAAAGAAAACAAAACAGAAAAGAAAATTCAAACTCTCAGGCATACAAGATCTTCTAAAGTAAGTATATGCACTGGGGAGTTACATTTGAAAGAAAAACTCTACCCTGCAGTTCCAAGGCATTTCTGTTTAAAAAGAATAAAAATTTTTCAGGTCAGTGAGAACTGTGGGTATCAGAAATGTGTTTTAAGTTGTATCTTAGGAGACACTTCCAGATATGTTTTGGCTATCAATCAAATTTACATAGATTTGTTCCACATAACTTCCCTTTTGAAAACATAGTATGCGTTGGGAAAATATTTATGGTTTTATCCTTCACACAAACAGTAGTCCCTATTTAATCCTCTCTCCTCATCTCTGCTCTAACTGTATCACAAAGATTATGGAATAAAGTGAATCTCCTTCCTCACTTGTACTCTTTTCCTTTGTCTGTGGCTGCCTCCTGAATACAATTTTGACAACACAGCTATGTTACCAAGAAGATATATAGGCAGTTAAATATAATACTTGACATTTACGTGCCTCTCATCTTTCTTAGATCTCAAACTGAACTATAAAAAAGTTTAAACATTCTCATCAATTCATACAGGGAGAAAGCAAGATACAGTCAGAGGCAGAGCTGAGGAGAGAATGAATCCTTCTTATCTCTAGACAGGAGCTTGTCATTTTAGACCAATTATATTGTCTAGTTTTGGTTTGATGGTGAAAAAAACCCCATATATTGGAGGCTCCAGCATGCAATGTGAGAAACTGCATGTAGTGATGTGTCTCATTAAGACTTTCTTCTTTGCAGAAATAGCCCATTGAAAAGTTCTTAATGCCATATACAGTCTGCTTAGAGAGTTTTGGCTTAGTGTTCTTCCTGAATAAATAAGATATGAGGTTATTTTCATGTTTTGGTTTCTGACTAAATTACTGGCAGCAGTCAGAAAAGTTTTAGAGGGAAAGACGTGAAGGAAGTCTGTATCTCCTAGGCTAATTCTATAGCTTTTTAGCTGTAGATCTGAATATATTTATGAGTGAAGATGTGATTTATACGTCAAGTAAGGAAAGATGATAAAGATGAATTAGATCATCCAATCCATTTAACCATCAAGTAAGCTGCACTGGCAATTCTTTGATAGAGAACAACATCATATTAAAATGATAAGAACAGAGTTAACAGGGAACAGAGAAGAAAGAAAAAAATAATAAAGGCAATAATTTTAGGAAACTAAATAACAGGAAAAATAATCCTTGAATTGTGAATAAAAAATGGCTCATTGTGAAATAGGTGCTTCCAATTTGATTTTGGGAGCTTAAATGTCAAGCTGTGCTGTAGAATTACGTCAGAAACAGCAGTTCCACAAACAGAAAATTAACCACATTTAGGGTCAGGAGCAGATAGCCAGGGAACCATGTATTAAGCTCTTCCTTGATATGAAATCACATTTTGATTTAATTATTGACACAAGCAGAGCTACTGCAGGTCACATACAGATTTCCAGTCACATGCATTGATGTCTTCTGTTTTCATAGACCCCTTTCATCATCTGCAGAGTGAGACTGATGCATGTCTTTCAGGTAGCATTATGGGTTTTGTCAAAGAAATATAGAGTTCATTTTTTTTGTTCTGGGATTTATTATAGACCTGTTGAGACACTGATCAGAAATGTTTCCCCTTTGGGAAAAAATTACAAAAACCAAAACAACCCTAAAAATGAATTTTAAAATGCTTTATGGATAAACAAGAAAGTATTGAATAAGGGTTTGAAGTATTTTGATTTGCAAAGCAGGACTAAAGTAAAATCCAAGTTTTAATGCAAGTCCCACATATCTGAATTCCTGAACAGGAAAGGACTGAAAAGGACAAGGAATAATTACTTTTTTTTTTTTTTTCAGTCTGTACTGTTAAAGAGGCGGTTGGGTTTCAAGCAGACTTAATGGGTGCAATTTAAACAATTTATTTCAATTCTTGAACAGAATAACCTGGATAGTCTTATTACTGGGCAAAAGAAGGACTGTGAGGAACACTCTTCTTTTTTATTCCAGTGTTAATGAATAGAAGCTTTCTAATTGAGAATTCTCAGAGTAGCAAAAAACCCCAACACTAGACATGTTACAGACCATGGCTTTCTCACAGCAACTAGAAAAATTTAGTCCAGTGTTTGGAAAACAAGTTTACCCTTTCAAATTAGTGTTGTGCATTCCTGTTAAATGGCTGTCAGACTGTAAAAGTTTCTCCTGGGCAGAGTGCCTATGAATCCCTATTAGAGCTCTGCCTTTCAAAGGCAAAGCAGAGTGGTTTATGTTGCTGTGTAAGCTGAAAATTCTGGTTCTTGGGTACATTCTTTGACACTTCATTGTGTGAAGCTTTTACTAATTAAACAGTTTTGTTTTATGAAGTTTGTGAATTTCATAAAAAGTTTAGAAAACACTGTTTAGATTTAACGCAAACAATCCAAGTTTAGAGACTAAATGCTTACTTATTCATGAAGCTCTCGGCTTTCAGGGCCTTTTAGCTCCATTTTGTTCCCTACTTGATTGCATGTGCCTGTTCAAATTTTTTTCCCCCTTCTTTTCCATTACAAAGTTTACTAATTCTCAAGACAAAAATTAGCAATCTCTACATGGTGTTTTTTTATTAATAGATGCTGATGTTGTGTGGTATGAGTTAATATCAAGTCAATAATATGTTCAAGTGCAGAAAATGCCTTAGAAGGGAGGTGACTGAAACATTTTGGTGCAATCTCTTGGTAAAAAAGTATAAAGAAAACAAAAGAAAGACAAAGAAATGGAGGTCTGAGATGAGAAATGAGAAAGAATGGAGGAAAAGGGATGGTAGAAGAAATCAGAGATACTTTTAATGCAGGTGTCATAAAGAAAACAAAGGCCAAAGAATTCTATCCATTAAAGAGGGAAACTTCAAATCACCTATGATATGCAACATTTCCATTTGTCTCATCCATAAACCTAGCTTCAGGCCAAGGTTTTCTTTGAATAGTGTTCTTCTGAGGCACCCATTGCCTATGTAAATTCCAGTTCGCAAAATCATTCCTTTAATTTGTACCTTTTCTATTGAGCTTCTATCGAGTTTCTATCAGAAGTCCATTTTTTCAAGTCCAGTAATGCATTTTGTAACCCATTCTTTGTGGGGAGGAGAAATTCAAAGCAGATATTTTAAATGAGTTCCTCAGCATTCATTCATTCAGAGGTCCTCAGTCACATATAAACCAGACTGAACTCTTCAGCAACTATCATTCTTTTTTCTAAATTTAATGAATTTCTGCATTGATCATTTGCTTAAGGTTTTATCTCATTTGTTCAGTTTTTCCTACCTTACAAACATATTCTTACAAACAAGAATAATAGATAGCAATACTATTCTCTCAAAAACCTCCTCACTGTGTTTGAAAATCAAAGACGAATCTGGTCTTTTGTGTATAATGGCACAACATTTCTTTTTTTCCCTACTGTGGCAAAAGTAGCGTTGATGAATAGACATCAAGGAGCAATTCTTCAATTTGAAACTATTTCTTCTAAACTCATCTTTGTACAAGGCACTGTGTGTGGTACTGGTCTAAGCATCCTTTAAGTGTAATAACTGCTGCTTTGTACAACCAAAGACTAGTATTTTCCACAGATATTGCACACAGCTCTGACTTAGATAAAATGAAGTCAACGCAGAAACTAAGGCCAGTTCTTGTCGCTCTTTATCTGCATTTTAGCTTGAGTAGAAACTAGGAAGAGAAATCCAGTCAAATGAGATCTGGCTTATGGCACTGGCTACTGGAGTCAGATATTGTACTGCTTGTCTCCCATTGCTACTAGAAATTTACATCTTGAACCATGAAAGCTGAGGCACATGTTTCCTCTAGGGCTTGGAAGAAGAACTGAAAAGATAACGAAAATGTTTGCTTGAGATGCACACAAACTCAGTAGGTAGGTCATGTATTTTGAAGATATACTTAACACTCTTACAGCCCCTCTGGAGAGTAATGCTTATCTCCCGTGTCATTTGAAGCATGAGTTAGTCACTTTGTCAATCAGCTCAGCACTACAAAGCAACATGAAGGGTCATTGTCATTCAGTTTCTTGGCAGAGGTACAGGGTATAATTTAATGGTTTGTGGTAGCCAAATGTGAAGTTAGTTGCAGAGGCAGAGGGCCTTGTAGATTTTCACTTTATTGTTATTCTATGGAATATGGTAGATAATTTCCAAAAAAAATATGCCAGTACACCTGTAATGCTGCTGATAACTTGTCTTTCATCTGTGAAATTGCTTTTAGACTTAGTACCTGCCTTGAACATAAGCACTGCAACTTTGCTACATATTGCATTCATTTGAAAGACACCCTGCTGCTGTAGCTTGGAAGAGGTACTGTTGAATTTTAAAGGGTTTTTTGGATTAATGTAATGATCACTGAGGACAGGCATCAGAGACACGATATTTGCATAACAGCTTTTAGAAGTAGTAGCAGAAAGCAAATGTTGTAAAAATGTGGATGAAGGGAACTTTCTTAGCACCAACCTATCCTAAGTACCATTCAGTGTTCAGCTGGCTCTTTCTAGTGTCTGTTCTAATAAGACCTACCCTGATTACAATATTTTAATAGAAATATGCTCAGCTAACTCAGCTAATATCTCCAAAGTAAGAAGATATCCTTTCCACTTAACAAATTCATTTGCAGAGAGGTAGGTGGCAAAACAAGAATTCAGATCTCTGCCCCCTGGGTTCATGCTTACTTCTTGAAATAAAAAGGGAGTTCTGTCATTTCAAGCCAGAAAACATGTTTGCAGATTTTATCCACCATTTTTTATCCTACTTTAGAGTAATGCTTATCTCTAAAGAACGACTGCAACCTTAAAAATGTACTGCAATGCCTAATTGATCAATGTAATTTATAAAGTGTGACTGCAGATTAAGGGGAAAAAAAAGGTGCCATAATGATTTTAATTAGGACATGGGCATTATCATGTTTACATGTTTCATTAAGACCCCAAAATTTTTTGCATACTTACTATCATATATTTTGAAAAAAGTAGACCTTTAAAGAATATTGGCTATTTTTTTCTTATTTACCCTCACTTCTAATAGGGAAAAATATGCTTCTAAGTGACTTCTTTCCCTGTTCCATTCCTCCTAAGAAGCTGAGGTTTTAGTTCTTTGTGTCTCTTTCAGCTCATGAGCTAAAAAGTATTGGAACTACACCAGCTCCTTGTTTGTGTGTCCCCAAGTTGTCAGTAGAACTCCCTGAAGCATTCTCTGATGCCTGAAATGGGGGCTGGGGAGAGAGAAGGCAGGGAAGCACAAAGAGCAGTATGATATTTATGTGAACCATATCCTTGTAGAGCAGACATCCTTTCAAAAAAATTATCTCTTTGCCCAGATAATTAGTTTGAGCTTGAAACAGCAGGAAAAAATAGTACATGCCTAGTTTGCATCAGACTGTTCACTTTACTCATGCAACGATTTAGAGACATGAGACACTCACTTTGTATCTTCTGGTTACCTGCAAATTAACTCATTATAGTTTAAGGAGGGGGAGTAGTTCTGCAGTTACACACATAGGGCTTACATCAGTGATGTTTCTGTTTGGACATGTAGGGATATGGATGCATAAATCCAGTACCATTCTTAACCACTTGAACAGTGTGCTCACCTCAAATGACATTTCCCACCGTGCAGAGAAACTCGCAATTTCCCTTCAAGAAACACTTTGAGCGCAGCTAAAAACAACCCTGTCTTTTATTTTGGTCTACCCACAGTATGTTATTGGACTCAAACAGGCACTAACCAGTGTGAACAAATGTTGTCTTACCTTAGTATCATTTTTTTGCCTATTAGTTTGTTGTTGTTCTTTTTTTAATAAGCAAAGAAAACTGCCCTTTGGTGGCCAGTTTATTTATATGAGTTGGCAATAATGTTTTACTTTACTATTTGCTGCATGGTCCTGTAGCAGGAAGTCTAGGATTTCCCTGTCCAGTATAGGTCAGGGTCCTGTAAAAACAAACAAACAAAACTGAAACATGTACTGACATCAAAACTATAAATTTGATATATTCAGAAAAAATATTAAGGTCTTTCAAAGTCATGATGATGGCTGAAATGGAAAGAGACTGCAAATGCAGCCAACTGAAAACACTATTTTTTCCATTTGTCTTCTTTTAAAATACATTTTATCAATAATTTATTGGACTTTTCAGATTTGGAGTCATCAGACTTACAGTAAAAGGACAAAAATTGATGCTGCTGTGGAACAGCATTTGTATCTCCATAATGAAGATTTACCCATAATCAAAACATGAATATAGTGTTCTAAATGACAACTGCAATAAGACAAGTCTTATGTGACAGTCACTGCATCAGAAGATACTCCCTTTTGGCTTGGATGTTGCATAACTATTATACAGTCCAGTAAAATGCAATCATCTCCAATGTAGCATTTTATATACATTACACAGGCATGAATTATTGCTAATGCAGCATGCTTTTCTTCTGCATCAGTGTTCCAATTATTCTGAGGACTAGTGTTAGTGTACCCTATAGTTTTTACAATATAAGTTTTGTGACGTTTACATTGTATAAATGTAAATGGACAAAACGGAGAACTTTGCAGCAGAGTTTAAGAGCTGAAGTGATGAAATAAACTGGTGTAACTGGCAAAGGGGGGCTGTTGCTTTAGCATTGGGAAAACCAAGTGTTTCTTTGAAACTGCCTAGAGCACTGGTTCTCATACTGTTATCCTTGAATCACTGTTGATCTTCAGGACACTCACTTTTCATATCCATCCATTCTCATTTTGTGCTGTCTTATTATTTCTAAATACTGCTGAACTTCCCTCAAAGATGGCTAAATATATTCAGGATTTTCATAATATCAGCTTACTCATATGGCCACAGGCAGGGTATCTCAATGTTCATGGCAGAAATCAACCACATAATTAAAAATGAGAAGGAAGCTGTACTGCCACATGTTCTCTGAAAGGTACTTCTTAAGAGAGTGATTAACCTTATCCAACCTTCTTCATGTGTAAAGTAGGTGCCTAAGCAGTTGTTTATGTTCTACTTATAAACAGAGAGGAGAGATAAGAATCTCTTACGCTTATCTTGCTTTGGGCTGTATCAGCTTGCAGAAGTGCTTGTTGCCCTATATTTTCTCCAAAGAGGCCTCAACATCTGGTTTACCCTGGACAGTGATTTTTTTAAGCAGTTGCAGTTAGATAAGATGAAGTTCATCATTAGATATTACAGAGTGCTGCACACTGAGTACAGTCCATTATGACGGGAATTCACTTTGCCAGTTGTTCTACCTGGCCAAATAAAAAGCAGTTACAACAAACTACCAGAGCACCAAGACCAAGGGGATATTTTCAGCACTTCTCAGAAGCCTTTGAGAGTCCATATGAGAATACATAGATCCACTTTCTTATTCCCATTCTTCTGACAGAGATCCTTGGAAATCTCATATGATAGTTATAAACAGTTGAATTAGAAAGAATGACCTACCTTTGCATTATTATTGCAGTCAAAATTTGAATTGATAGTCTTAATTTTTACATCCAATTTTTTGTTTTCTTGTTTCTTATGTGTTCACCTTTACTAAACTAGTCTCATACAATATGGTTGGCTACAATGTCACACATGAAATAAGGTTGAAAAACTATTTTGGGGAATATCCATGACAGAAACTGGCTCATACTTATTTTACTTTAAAATAAGGTAACCCTGGTTTATCTGAAAACAAGGCATTTATTCCAAGTTTCTACTTAGAGCTAGGAGTGGTGATCAAGCTCATTTGCATGTCAGAGTCTGCTACACCTTTCAGTGTGGTTTATTCACAGGTCTGCGTTCATTGCTTGAATTTGCATCTCTAATTTAGTAGAGGTATTTAGAATTTCATTATCTATGTGCTTTAAAAACCATGCTAAAATCCTTTATTACTAAAAGGAGTTCAAAGTAATGAAACTTTAAATACAAATCCCTTGAGCTATTATGTAAGTGCCATGCATTGCACAAAAATTAGATTAAGTAATAGTAATAGTAAAGAGAAGTTAGGCATGAAACAAAGAAATTTTCTATGCTAATTTAAATTTGTTTTCTTGTCTTCTTAGGAAAATAAGTTAATCTCCTTCCTTGTCCTATGTTGATTTAATAGCTTTAACTTGACTGTCAATGTAAAATCCAGATTTATGTTCTGGAGTTTCAACATCTTTCTATTTGGTGCAAGTAAGTCTGTTTTATTTCTAAATGTGTGTATAACAATGTACTGGATGAATACTTTACTAACATGACACATAAATCAGAGGAGATTTTGTATTTCTGTATTTTGTATCTCTGTCGTTTCTTGCCTGCCTAACAGATGTAAATGTTCACAGAAGATTTAGATAGAAAATATTTAACAAGCAGAAAATATTTTCCTTCTGCTTGCGCTTCCCAGAAAGTTGCTAAATTTTTGTATGCACTTCCACATAGTGCATATATGAGCATATCTATTGTTTATATATGTATTATATGCTACACATACTCTTTTTGTAACATAAACTATTTATGATATAAATAAATATGTGTTACAGTTAGTTGGCTCCTTAAATCAAATCCAGTTGAATCCTAGCTTGGTGAATGCCACGCACTTCTTTATCTGGTTAAGTGTACAGTAATTTTCTACACTTTCTATTAAAGAAATGCTTGATATAAACTCTTTTATTTTTTATTTTTTTGGGACACCCTCAGATGAAATCAGAATTCTTTGGAACAAGTTAGTTCAAATTATATTTTCTGTGATTAGGTAATTCCATATCTCTATCTGTTGTAACTCTTGCATTTTGGACTCTAATAATTGTATTTTTCATGGTAAAATTAAAATGATTGAATACTTCTGCTTTTGTTGTCCATTTTTCTCAATTTGCAGTACTTAAGCTTAGGTGGTTCCTCCAAACTGCATACAGTCTTTCTTCCTGTTAACTGAACTTAGAATTCATGGCACTTTCAGCCATGAAATAGGAAAGAAGTGACATTTAGTATCAATTTGATTTGAGTACTCATTTATAAAAGCTTTTAGCTTTGATTGGAATGACAATATCAATTTTTACCTTTTACAGAGCTTGCTGTGCACTGAAAATGAAGCATTTCAGTGAGTTCCTCTACACCTATGTGAAATTAGAAACAAGGAACAGAGAATGGCCCGATATCCAGCTAGGTAAGAGAATGTGTACCAAACATGTCGAATTAACTTCACAAGGGAGCTAATAATAAAATGATAGGCATTTCACCTGTTATCTCATTAGCACATAGACAGAAAAATTTAAATCTCAAAGAGACGACTTACAATCTCAGCATTGACTACTGATACTATTATATGTATTTAGCCCATTCTTGAACTTATTTTTAGCAGATGAACCATAGAATCATGGACTCATAGAATGGTTTGGTTTGGAGGGGATCTTAAAGATCATCTAGTTCCCACCTCATAGCAGGGACCTTCCACTAGACCAGGTTGTTCAAAAACCTGTGCAGCCTTGTGCAGCCTTGCCTTGAATACTTCCAGAGATGGAGCACCCACAGCTTCTTTGGACAACCTGTTCCAGTGTCTCTCTACCCTTACAATAAAAAGTTATTCCTAATATCTAGTATAAATCTGCCTTCCTTCAGTTTAAAGCCATTACCACTTGTCCTATCACCATTAACCCATGTAAAATTCCCTCTCCATCTCTCTTGTAGGCCTTCTTTAGGTACTGGGAGCTGCTCTAAGGTCTCCTTAGAGCCTTCTCTTCTCTAAGCTGAACAATTCCAGCTCTTTCAGCTTGTCTTCATAGAACAAGATGAATGCTTCTACAGTTGGATAATTTCTTTCTTCTAAAGGGTTGCTTTATTTTTGGGGTTATTCTACAGAGCTGTGAAGATAGTCTTTATAAAGGGATCAGTAACAAAGCCTAATATGTCATTAGAAACATTATTGGGAAGAAGTCTTTGGAACTAGAAGTAGAAATTGTTTAGAAAAGCTTTTGGCCCAGCATGAGACAGTTGGATAGCTGTTAGTTTATGTTAGTAATTTTTCAAATATATGAAAGAGGGATTTATGGCTAAGAGATCTAAACATATGCCACAGTTGAGATACTGGGGGTAAATTGTAAACAGATACCTGCTTCTTACTGTCCATTGTTATAAGAGAATATAACTGTAACCAAGTATAACTTTAAGGCTGTGCAAAGGATTTATGACATTAAAGACTGTATTCAATCTATTTTTAATAGCCTGTTGTTTAATCTCAAACAGCCATAATTTTTTCATGTGCTTTCTGCTAGGCAACTGAGATTATCAAAAGTATCTACCCTAAATAGACAGGAAATAAAGATTTTGTTTTGCTTTGTTTTATTAGGACCTCTTCTGAGTGGTATCCTAGGAAACCAGAAAGAAACAGGTTTTATATAAACAAAATCTATAGTGTATGCACATGAATAGTCATAGACTTGTGATGTGAATTAAATTCAATAATATATTTATCAGCTTCTTTATACTACCCTTGAAATAAAAGTCTACTTTAAACCTTATTGAACTGTGCAAGTTACTAGGTCCTTGCCTCATCAGAGGAGTACACAGTAGTAAAGGGAGTTGACAAATTTGATCATTAATCTTGATCTTTCTGAGATTTAAAGGCTTACTCTCATATTCACACTTAGCAGAAAACAGAACACAGAGCTTCCCACAAAGTGAATGAGTAGTACAGTATAAATATTCTGGGCTGTCTTCATTATTAATGAATTTGCCATTTATTTTTCAAACTGTGGAACAGAAGGGAAAAATGGGCACGTGGCTGATGTGATACGTGCATAACAAAAGCTAATCTAACGTTGGTTTTTTTAAACAAATTATACACTTTTAAATTACTTTATTATCAGATGTAGCTCTATTCTTTAACCTAGATTTTGTTGCTAGGATAGGTGCTCTCAGTGAGCTCAAACCTTAACAAAGGCAGTTTTTAAAAACTGATGGAGAATTCCTTGTTTCTTGGTGGATATACCTAGCTTGTGGGGATTTTCATTTTCGTGGGGGTCTCTTATTTCTATTCAGGATTTTCTGGAAAAATAATAATAAAAAAAGTGTATTTGTGTTGTGCACTGCATAAGAAATGTTTGTGCAGATGATAAATTGTGTGTCCTGTCATGGTACTGTCATACTGTGCATATTTGATCCATGTTCATGTGAAAAGCTTTGAAGCTTCCTTTTGGTGCATGTACTGTGCAGGTTATGTATTCTCCCTTTCACCATTAAGTGAAAATGGCATTTATCAGGATATCCTCTTTACTTTCAAAGACATTCTGAGACACTGCAACCTTTGCTAGTCAAGGTAAAGAATTGGCAACATCACGCGATGAACTAGAAGGAGCATCAGTATTCTAATCTTGATTATGACGTTGTGTTACTGTTTCTTTTGTCTAATTTGCATTATGTTTGCCATCAGAAAAATGATAATCACAGTTTAAATGTATCTTGAAAATATTAATTGTTAAAGACTTGTGGAAGTGCTTTCCAAACATGCCACAAAGTGATGTATATTTTCTGGGTTAGCTTGCTTATTCACTTATCCTTCTGAAGCTATAGCATAGAAAGGCTATGAAGCTGTATAACTGTCTAAAAATTTTGCCTGACTATACTTGAGAGCTTGGGGTGACAGTAGCACTGTAATGCAATATTTTTAGGCAAGGACGGTCTTAGCATCTAAAAATGCTTTAAGAAAGAATGCATTGTAGCAATCAGGTAAATTAATGGTTGCTCTGGCAAAATGCTTGCTGTAATGTGGTCCTATACCTTAAAACATTTATTATGAAATCTTTACAGATTCTCTGCATTCCATTAGTTCCAAACACTTCAATAAAATATCTAATATGTTACTGGCAGAGCTGTGTCTACTGTTTTCCTCTCCTTTCACCTGTCAGATACCTAGAATTTTATGCCACTATTTTAATGCTAATTAGGCTTAACAATAAAGTTGCCAACAACTGTAAGAGAACTAGAGAGTCCAAGTAAAATATTTAGGGACAATTATCTACAATTCCTAGCAATGGTTATCTTTATTGTCTCAATAGATCCTTTTGCAGCAGAGAAGGTCAAAACCCACAATGTGCCTCCTCTACAGCTCTCACTTTTTTCTCTATCTTTTTCTTCTCTTTCCCTGAGTTGTTTCCCTCTTCTTCTTACTCTCTTTTCTTTACTTCTTTACTTCTTTGCCTTGTGAGTTTCTTTCTAAAACTGCTACAGTTTTAATATTTTCACTTAGTCCAGCAGTTTAAGTAGAAAATACTGAGGTCAGCCTGAGGTTGCAGTGCTCTTTCTTATATAGACATTAAGAAACACAAACAAGATTGACCTTTTCAACACTTGCTTCTACATTTTCAAGAGCTATGAAAAGGGAGCTGTGCAGACAAAGATGACACTTCTCTGCTTAGTAATCAGTCTTTCCTACTTGTTCTCTGTGAACAAAGCAAATGCTTCATTGGCTGCAACTTCAGAAATCTGTAGGTAGTAGGTAATTAGGATAGGGAATACAGCTGGAGAGGTTAAATAAGTTTTCCCTGCAGATCTAAAATCTTCAAAGATAACTGATGAAGTCTTTTCTTTATGAAGTAATAATAGTAATAATAATTCAAAATTAGACTAAAGCAAAATTTACTATACAAGAACCCTTATATTTTGGGCGAAGGAAAATTGGAGGAAGGAGAATTTAGAATCCTCTTAAGAAAATGAGGCTCTACTGTTGCCTTAATGACTTTACACCAAGATCTAAAATGTCTTTATTTACCTGTCCTAACTTAGGACTGAATTTGGTTTCCAGCTTTGCAGGGAACTGGCTCAAACATAATACAGTAGTGATACACTCCTTTCCTACTCCTTTAATTATCTTTGTAGTAAATATGGCAGATTCACTGGAACCAAGACCTTCCAAATCCCATCTGCCAAAAAAGGTGTGAAGGTCCACCTAGCAGGCTAGAGGTTCACTTCTACATTTGTCAATAAATATTTAGCTAATTCAGAAAGAGCAACATAAACAGGAAGGACTGAAAAAATCCTGCCTTGGTATCTCTCATTTAGTTTAGTGTTTGAGACTTTTATTTTCAGACTCAAGCTTGAAATTACCTGGGAACTTCTGGAATGCCTATTTTTGGGTTTTAAAAGTTGTTCTTTTTTCTTAATAGTAAGTTGCGACAGATTATGTTTATACATAAGACAAAAGATTTTCAACTCTCTCAAATAGGAGAAGAAAAAAACTTCTGATACTTTGGAATCTGCAGAGCACACTACAGGCAGGGCTGTCAAGTAAAAGGGCAACAGCACTACCAACTCATGTAAACAAAACAATTATTTCCTGTTTTGAAACAGAACAGTAAGAAGGAATGTTAAATTTGTTTTTTGCTGACCTAAACAAGATAAAAAAATATTTTACAGTTTTCCTATAGAATAAAACTTCATTACTGTCTGTGACAATGGTCAAAGAAATTCCTTAGTAAAAGCCCTGCCCAGCACTTTTCTGTGGCTATCTAAGAATCTCTTCTTGAAAAGCTGACAGACTCTACTAATGCAGCATGTGTACCATTCCAGTCAACAGGGAGATTCTGTAAGATCACAAATTCCTGCTGATATAATTAATTCATTGTATAAAATTTTTCATCAAGCAGGATTGAGTTGGAGATTAATTCATTAAACTAGATATATTCAGAAGATGTATTCAAAAGTGTTGAGGGAAGTGGCTGCTACCATCATGCAGGCCAGTATCATCTTTCAGAAGATGTGATGACTAGGGAAATCAAATATATTCAGTCCTTGGGGAGAAGAGTTTTGACCGCATACTGGGCTGCATCAGTAAAGGCAAAAACTCCAGGAATGTGATTATTCATCTCTTCTCAGCACATAGGAGCACGTGTTGAAGTACAGTGTCCAGATTAGGGCTCACAGCACAAGGGAGATAGCAACAAACTGGAGAGAGTTCAATGGATGGCCACTAAATGGAGTGGAGCACTTGAAAGGCTGAGGGACTAATGTGAATTTCATGGTGCTATGAAATTTTTAAGAAGTTACAAAATTACATTAAAATCATTGCATGCAATCAACTTTGATAACACTTCACAAAAACTGTTAGTAGAACTATAAGACATATATGTGCTTTGAAGTATGCAGGTACTACCTAAATAATTGTACGGAAAATGTATTAACTCTTAACTTGAAAGCCAGAATCCTGTGGCACATCAGGACAATGATACAACAGGATTATGACTTTCTTCAAGTAATTCGCACGCAGAAATGTGTGTGGTTGAAGTCTTCCCACTAAACATGGTTTCAGTAATATCTGATGTTGCATTTGCAATTACCATGGATCACTTATATACTGGAGACTGAACCAAAGGGTATGTTTACAAAATGAGTGGTGTACTATATTTTTTAATTTTTCATCTCAGAGCAGTGAAATTCCATTACTGCTGACTAAACCTCAATGGATCAACCATTGCCCTTGTCATTGTTTGGCTCCACTTGCAGAGCCAGGGCACCTGGAAAGGCAAGGTAGTCAGGGTGGAGACTTGCCTGCTGCATTGGGTAGGAGCTTACTACCACTGTCCTCTTCCCTTTAAGCAACTGTGTTCCACCAGGCAAAGAGAGGATGAGGAATCCTCCATATTTTGTCCCATCTGCCTGTTGGACCTGTCTCAGGGAAGGCGGAGTGAGATTATAATAATCTCTCACTTTCCCTGATAATCCTCAACCTGGAGATCTGTCACTAAGCAGAGGAGTTCCTCTACCTTGGATGAGCCTATTTAGCACAGGTCTTAGGTCCAAAATCATGCCACTTTATTTTAGGCCTCAAATTCAAAAGCATGTTGACTTATGCTTCATCTATGCTCAGTGGAGAGATGTAGCTGAAGACGGTGATATCCCTACCCAGGGTAAGCAAGGCAATCCTAAACAAACTCTCTCTGCCATTGCAGCTTTGTGGTAATGTCATGCTCTTACAACATATATTTGAGATTCCTTCCTCTCATAGAGGTAGACTTACCTCTTGGTAAGCCCTTGGTCTTAGTATTTGGCTGCCACCTTCTATCCTGCTTCCAAGAAGATAATTTGAAGGCTGCAATAAAGTGGTAGAAGAATTTGTTCCACAACACACTTTGTTAAAAACTGTGACTCTGCTGTGTGTTTTCACTGTTCGGTTGGAGCTTTGATTCACTAGAATCTACCTGTTGGAGGGAAGTACTTTGCCTTCCCAGAACTCAGCTGAGAGAGGTCTAGTGGAGAGAAGTGTCACGAGCAGATGAAGAAGAGTTGCAGAGTGAGTTGGAGTTTGCAGTGTAAGCACAGATTAGGAGGGTACAGACCTCACAGGATGAGGAGACAAGAGTATTTTTCCCCTTACTTAGAAAGGACTTTGAAGAGTTTGTGAACCCAGGGAGCCATTAGAAGATACTTAGCAAGGCTGATGGAAAAGATACATGTTATGTAGAAACAGGAAAATGAGAGTACACATAAAAAATATTTGCCTGATAAACTAAAAAATTCTCTATTTAAAAGTTTACTATTCAATTTTTTTTCTTATTAGTGCTAGTAATTCAAAGCCCCTTTGATGTTCTTAGTATTTTCACTTTAGGAAAATAGTGTAGGCACATCAAGCTTACATCTCTGTCTGATACAGACATCATAAAGCAACTTGGATTCACTTCCAGACTGGTAAACTGAGTGAAGGTGGACCAGCTTCTTCTTTTACTTTCATTTCTCAGATTGTTGTAGATGTTGCAATAGAGTATGAGCCTTTCTTAAGATAAATCAGATACTTAAAATACAGTATGTTGTGTACTAGCCTTACAACTCACAAAGCAAAATCGAGATTTACTTAAGAAGATGTTTAGGCATGTGTAGATATTTCCAACATGTTCTTCAGAATAATAATGAACTTTTTATGGAGATAATAACACTTACAATCACAGAATCATTAAGACTGGAAAAGACCTCCAAAATCATCAAGTTCAATCTTTGAATAGCACCACGCTCACTAGACCATATCACAAAGCACCATGTCTACTTGTTTTTCAAATACTTTCACAGACGGTGATTCTGGAACTTCCCTGGGGAGCCTGTTCCAATGCTTAACTACTCTTCCAGTGAAAAAATATTCCCTAATGTCCAACCTGAACCACCCTTGGTGCAACTGGAGGCCATTTCCCCTTGTCCTGTTGCTGGTTACTTGGAAGAGACCGACACCCACCTCTCCACGACCTCCTTACAGGTAGTTGTGGAGGGCAATAAGGTCCCCTCTCGCCTTCTTTTCTCCAGGCTAAACAACCCCAGCTCCTTTAGCCACTTCCCATAGAATTCATGTTCCAGACCCTTCACTGGCTTTGTTACCCTTCCTTGGATACTTATAAGATGATGAAAGAATACTGAGTTCTGTGCAAACTATAAGTTGTTTGGATGCTGCTAAGTAGCAAAGGAAATGGAAATTCATAAAGTTTCTTATTCTTGTCAATCAAGGTGTATTAAAGATTTGTGATATACAGACATGTTAGGGAAAAAGATTTGTCAAGTCATTGACTAATATTGGAGCATTACAAATTTAACCAATATTTTATTATTCATACACAATTTTCAAGATTTAAAACTTAAATGTGTATGTGAAATTTATAGTAGCTTTCATGTGATAATAATAATAATGATAATTTCTCTATAAGTTGCATATTCTACTGCATCATTTTATAATTATACCATGGCATAAATTTATAATATTAACCTTAAAATGTGTTTTGTTAAGTCCTTACTGAGAGTTATTAAGAACCACTCAATATCAGAGAAAGCTGATAAATTCAGAATACATTGCTTGTTTATTGTCTCCAATCTTTTGATAAGGCTGTTTGTTACATTGAGGCTATTTATTTGATTAGTATACTCCAGATCTTGGTGTAAGTTTTCCTAGGCAGTATGTTTAGTTGTCCTTTGCCATTTTCTTTTCAATTTTTAAGTTTTGTTTAATCTTATGACTTCAGTGCACTGTAAAATCATCTTAATCTATTTTGGAGAGTGAGCAAATGCTCTCACCCACATTGCATTATCCACTGACATAACAAAACAGTAAAACTGCATAAGTAAAAGCTAAAATAATAAGGAAAAGGCACAGCAACCTGGGAACTTGCACAGCTGCCCCAAAAAAGCTCCTACTATACTGGAGCACAGCCTTTTTTTTTTCCTTTTTTTTCCTTCTTTTTTTTTTTTTTCTTTTTTCTTCTTTTTTTTCTTTTTTTTTTTTTTTCTCTTTTTTCTTTTTTTTTTTTTTTTTCTTTTTTTTCTTCCCCCGTGTTTTCTTTGAGGCTGGGAGATAATGCCATTCATTTCTTTAAAAGTCGTTGCTAATCTGATTTAATGGTATTGTGACGAGCACATTTATGTTACGGCACCTGACATTGACATTAAAATCTTTTCTATTTAGATTTTCACAAACTGAATTTTGTGTCTTCTCAGTCTCTGTAACGTTATTAAAAATGTATAAAATAGGCCAGAACCTTTTAGTCTTTGATGGATGTTTCGAACTGGGAAATGAGATATGACCTGGATGATACAGAGTAGAATTCAATAGAGTTAACGGAGCAAAGATGTCTATTTGAAAGAACATTAAAGAACTTCCATGCCACATAATATGTTCTAATAAGAGACGAATCTTGGCTTTGTGTCGGCCAGCATGGACTCATGAATACCAAGAAAGGTCTGTGGAGTTCTGGCTCTTAACTGAGAGCTGCCAATACTAGCAGCTTCAATAGTTTGTTTTCTTTGTCTTTCAGATGGGTGTGTGTGCATGTGATTTTAAAAACAACAAAAGCTGTTGTCTATATTTTATTTTATGATTGCATTACTATTTTAACACAAATACTTGAGTCTGATCTCTTCATGCTTTGTTCCAGGTATAATGACTGTAAACTGATTAAGTGATCCTATTCATCACAAATCAAGTTTTTCTGGTTTTGTGTCATAAGCAGTCTAAATAAGCTGAATAACAGTATCAAAGGTGCTTAGATCCATATTATACAGAAACTACTCAGATTTGTGACTGAGAGAAGAGATCCTCTTTCATATCCTGGGTATTCAAGATTCATTGTGAGCTTATTTATCCACTTCTATTCTAGACTCACTGGCTGAAGTTTTCAGTTAGATGATGAAAGCTTGGATTTGTAAGAAATGGGAGACTCATGTTTAGCTAGAAAATGTATTCTGATATTAAACTGTGATTTTGGGTTAGGGATCTAAAACAAACAAACAAAAAAAAAAAGAAGTAGTTTATTTGGTTCTTTTATACTGTTATTCTAGACCCTATTTTTCTTGTTTCAATGTTCATTTCCCACTTACCAGTTTCTGTGTTACTTTAGATGCTTGCAAGAACCATCATAACCATTGAGCCCAGAAAAGTTCTCTGAATAACACAAGTAAATCAAAATGGTGACTTTAAAAGCTACTTTGTACAGACATTATAAGGTGCAGAAAGGAGCAGAAAATAAAATATTTTCTCATTACCAGGTCATATACAAGATTGTTTGAGTTGTCCAAAATTCTAATGCCATCTTGATCCCGATACCTTATTACCATTGTAATTCTTACCTTTATCATCACTATACACAGGGCCATCTCATGATGCTGTAGTTAATTTACATCTAGAACCTGGTTGATGGACATAAGGCTTGTGCTGGCCCATTGTTTTTCTTTTTTGGTCTTTATAACAGTTTTTTTCCTGGTTGTTTCATGTCTGAGGATTAACTCTGAATGTAATTCTTACAATTATTTTAAACAGCTGTGCAATCTAACTGAAAAAAAGCAGAGATAATTATGACTTAGAATGTCTTTTTATTCAAAAGTGAGTTTACAAAAGGTTTGATATGGCTGAAAAATCAAATGTCAGCTAGATATAACTTGTTTTTGTTTTGTGTAGTTGTGTGTAGTGGTCTCCATCCATCCAATTGCAATGCTGCAGATATATTTTTGTGTTGGTTTTACTCTTCCAGTTCTCTCTCCCATCCTGCTGATGGAGGAGTTACCGAGTGGCTACATGGTGCTGAATTGCCAGCTGGTGTTAAACCAAAACTATTTTTAATTCACCTGTTGACTGACTGATGGTGATAGTAATCTTTAAACCAAGATTACACTTTAAACCTTGATTATAACTTGTCTTTAGTTCAGTAAAGGACCTTTTTTTAATAGCTTACCATATCTTTCTGTCTCACTAGAGGTGAGGGTTTGTTGCAGTTTTAGCCTTTCTCTTCTCTAACTACTGCTTATGCTAGTATGGAATAGCCTATGGAATAGTTGCTGCACAAAATGAAAGCGTGGCATTTAACATCTCTGGTTTTGATGTTGTGGACCAGCACAAGGTATTTTTCGTCTTTTGGAAAAAATGCAGGCTTATGTTAGTCTTTGATCCTACAAGCTCTCCCAAATGAGCTACTAGAGGGTTTTAAGGCCTTTAAGGGTAAGCAGGTTGTTACAGGATTAGCATATAGATACGGATTTTCTGTGTTCAGAGGCTTATCTTTATTGTTGCATGTTGTGCAGCGAAGGAAAATACCAGGGTACAATCCAATCCAGTTAAGACTAAGATGTGGGTGCCAGGACAGAAGAGTGACATGCCAATCTGTCAGAGATGTATCAGCTTTAGTGAAACCATCTGTCAGAAGAATCTAGGTTATCTTAAAAACTTTATAAAAATGCTAATTATTTTAAGATTTTTGGTAGAAACCAAAAAGTATAGCAACTTATGCATACAATTGCTTGAAGGTTCTGTGGAGAGTATTTCAACATATGAAAAATACTGGGACTGTAGCTCTAGTTACAGTATCCATTTTATGATGCATTCTGTAGGTTTTTTCTACAGCTTGATATTATTTACTTTCTTGAATTCTCTTTCTCACTCTCTTTCTGAGCTCAGTATTTAGGTATTAGAAAAAAAAATCTTAAAAGGCATTAAATGTATTTATTCCTGTCTCCTACATTATCAAGTCATGCTGACTTGAGGAAAGAACAGGCAAGCCCATCAAAATTTTAATATAAATAGGTTTTATTAAAGTAACAATTACGTTTCATTAGAAATTATTTTCTTTCCTGCATCACTTTCCCCCCCCAAAAAAAAAAGATAAAACAAGTTCTCTGTCTACTCAGATCATCTGGATTCCTTGGTCTGATTCAGTGTTCATTTTATACACCAGGAATTTATGAAGAATCCTATATATAATCAATATCATGTTCTTTTTATTCATAACAAGATTGAAAGACTTGATTCAAAATGAATTTTAATGTGGTTCTTCAAAGCAAGTAATATGCTACTAGCTGACGAGTAACTTGCTACATCAATTGGGATTTTATATAGTTAGACTAGTGAACAGTGACACAATACTTGCACTCACATCACATCAAGCTGTTCCACATTCACACTAGACACGTGCTGAATTAATCTGTTGCATTTTTTCTACCAGCAAATAATGATTACTTCAAAGTCATTACGATTTCAGCCTTTTCCTGACATTTAGTTGTAGTTTCAGTGACATGCTATTAGCCTTGACACAATTTGGTGTAAAACATCTCTCATTCAAAAGCCATTCATTACCCTTGGGCTAGACTTGCATTCAGTATATGTCTGTAAAGGGGCAGGAGGTCAAATCTCAATGAATTAGCTGTCCTCTGTGAAAAAATAACCCATCTAGAAAGATAATTTACCTTAAAACAACTGTAAGATTTCTGCTTTTGTAAAGTTAGATTCTGTTTGGACTGTATACTGAAAGACCTGCTTGCAAAACGTGTTTAAACTATTTTATGTTTCCTGGATTGTCCCCAGGTACTAATTAGTTCAAACTGATCACTGTGTGATGCTGTCTCTGAATGCAAAGTACTGTAGTCTCCACAGCAGGACTGAAGTCCACAGCCTGAACTGCATTTTACTCCTCTGCTTTCACCAATATTACAGTGTGAAATTTTGTTTGGGAAAATATAATCTCTTGATTTTATAAATCAACTCTTTGTGTACAAAATGAAATCAAATATCTTTGAAGCCACCTAGTGTTAAAAAATACTGTGGTTTTACACTCATTGTAATCTTGTCAATGTAATTTAAATGACTGGCTCACACTGGAATTTTACGTCATCTAGTTAAGTAGTCCTCCTGAAAAATAGAGATATATCCAGACTGTGGATTACTTCCTAACTCAAAAGACTGATTTTATGGTGTGGCTGTGCCTGATTCTTTCTCTGAAACACCTGGGTGACAGTTCAAAAAAGTGTTTGTTGCTTTCCCAGAACTTGAGTATGTGCCATAATTTCTTTCTTAGGGGCTTGGTTTCACAGTGGGCAGGAGTCACCTACAATTTCTATATGGAGAGAGGCTCAGGCTGATTGTATTAAGTGATGACATTACATCTGGGTCCTCAATCTGTTGCTTCAATCCCTATGTCACCCCTCAGTGCTGTTGATCATGTTATGTTAGGAGGGCTTTGGAGAACAGTTCTCCAGAGGCCCTTTTCTTCCTACTCCCTTGCACAGGCTCACATTCAGTGATCCCAGCCAACCCTGTGTGAAGGCACATGTAACAATTAAAAGGGGAGATAAGTTCTTGCTAAACATCTGCTCTCAGCCTGGCTCCAGCAGATATGAAAGGAAAACATCTTCTGTGTTTGAACTCTCTAATCAAGCCTGGTCTTCTATTCACTGAGCAAGAGATCTAGCTACTGGAGCATTGGTAAAGCATGTGGTCTTACCTCCTTTGGGCACCTTTTAAAGGAAAAGAACTCATTTTACTAGGTTTTCTGCAGAGATACTAAGGCATTCTCTATGGAAGGTGCCATACCTGTCCTTCTGAATCCTTGGCTGACATAGGCTTCTGCTGGGCTCCTAATGACCTGTACCCTGCCTCAGCTTTGACCAGGAGGTGACTAAAGACACATATCTTTGTCCAGAAACTTCTGCTGACTCTCAGCAGTCTTTTTCCAGATTACTCTTTAATATGACTATCTTTTCCCCAGTCATGAAGACAGGATAAGTGGCTTGCCCAATGAATCTGAGAGTCACAGCCTTCCTTCATATCAACTGTGACAACAGTCACTTTTTAAAACTAACCACAAAGGATCTTTATATGCCTTTTTCTTGTTTGAGTTTTAACACTTGACTTACCGTGCATAATTGCTTCTTTCAGACTCATTAAAATAAAAAATAATATTGTGGAAAATTGGTGAATTCCCTTGACAAAAAACACACTTTCATTCCCTGATTTTTGACTATTACTATGAAATTAAAATAAGACAAAAATCCAAGTTATTTTCAAAAAAATATTGCACCTCATCTAAAACACCAAAATTTACAACTTTGATTCCATCTTTCACAGAATCACAGAATCAAATAGGTTGGAGGAGACCTCTGAGACTGAGTCCAATCTATGACCCAACACCACCTTGTCAACTAGACCACGGCACTAAGTGCCGCATCCAGTCTTTTCCTAAACACCTCCAGGGATGGCGTCTCCACCACTTCCCTAGGCAGCCCATTCCAATGCCCAATCCCTCTCTCTGTAAAGAACTTCTTCCTAATGTCCAACCTAAACCTCCTCTGGTGCAGCTTAAGACTGTGCCCTCTTGTCCTGTCTCTGGCTGCCTGGGAGAAGAGACCAACCCCCACCTGGCTACAGCCTCCTTTCAGGGAGTTGTAGAGAGCGATAAGGTCTCCCAACTCTCCTCTTCTCCAGACTAAACAGCCCCAGCTCCCTCAGCTGCTCCTCATAGGACTTGTGCTCTTCACCAGTTTTGTTGCCCTTCTTTGCACATGCTCCAGCAGCTCAACATCCTTCCTAAACTGAGGAATTGGACACAATACTTGAGGTGTGGCCTTATCTAAATTACATTTATATTGAAGTAAATTGAAAGAGTCACAGAGACCCAAAAATCAGGATTCCTAGTGAACCTGCAGCTTCTCTACAATGTTTTTAATCAGATTTAATTGTTGTCAGCTGTGTGATCTATGAAGGTCTTACCTTTATGAGAGGCTTGTAGGTGTGAGTTTTGCTGTTGTTGTTATTTTGGAACTAGAAATGGTTGGGTGTAATTAAGGATCTGCAGGCAAGGGGAGATTTTATATTCATTGAAAGGGACTTACCAGGAATTCATGTGGTGTGACATAATTTTGTTCATTAGGATAAGAAGCTTATATTATTTTGCTGTAATCACCTCCACAAGAAAAAAGCTAGCTACTGATTGACTGTAGGAATGTACATGGCCCTGTTGACAAGCAGTGAGTGTATTTGTTTCTGCACTGTTCTCTAATAACATTAGAATTTCCCACCCCATACAAGTGGAATGCACTTGGTTTTTAAAAAAGCACTGTGAAGATTTTTAAATTTCAGACCAAAATGTCATACAAATCATGTATTCTCATATGTAAATATACATATAATGTTTAGTTGTATCAAGCCAAAGACATGATTAGAAGAAATGCTCACTGAGCATTTATATAATAATATAATGGAAATGTATTCATCTGTAAGCATAGAAGAAATGTCAAAGTGAGGTTATACATATTGATTTTTGGAAAAACATTTGTTAAAATGTAAAGAAGGATTCTTCAAGAAATGATTGGAATAAGATTTCACAAGTCTGCAGAATTGACATACCAAAAAAAAATCATATAGATTAGCCACTAAGAAACAAAAAAAAACAATAGCCAGTGCATTTGAAAGTCAGGAGCTTACTTGTGGTTTTTAGGTGACTGTCATGTGATAAAAGATGATCAGAGTCACCATTCCCTTTCTCCAGTGGAAGACAGGAGTAAAGGAAGCATGTAGATATAGTGGGACCAAACATGCAGGCAGCTAGGTTGTGCCTGCATATTCTTTTCCCTTACCACCCAAGCAGACAGCTGCCTTAGGCACCTTTCTACTCTGATTAAGCCTTGAGTCATTTCTGACTTCAGGCTAATGCATGCTGAGCATGCTGATTGTCGTTAGCTTACTTCAGAGGGTACTGACTCCTTTAGATCTTTTTCTGTGGTGTCTACCTCTTTTGTACAGAGACCCTAAGCAAATTCCACTGGAAGGGTGAATTGCCTATAAGTTACAGATATATAACTTACAGTACTTTGATACATAACTTTTGGATAACTAAACTTTTATGGGAACTGGCCTACTTTTCATACTGCCCTTGTTAGGAGTTTTTCCAGAAAGTTTTGTACTGTAACCCTGGAAGTGCTGTCAGAATATATAAAATGTGCATCATAATTTATACGCCAGAAGGAAATCAGGGTTTAAATGGTTTATGGCTCCTATTCCTATCTGATGTCTACTTGTGTACTGGATTTCTGTGGCCAGGTTTTGGTAGCAGGGGTGCTACAGGGGTAGCTTCTGTGAGAAGCTACCAGAAGTTTCCCCCATGTCCAGTAGAGCCTACATCATCTGGCTCCAGGATGGATCTGCCAATAGCCAAGGCCAAGACCTAATCAGGAATGACAGTAACACCTCTGTGATTGCACATTTAAGAAGGAAAAAAAAGGTATTACATAGAAAAAAATTGCAGCCAGACAAGACTGGACTGAGAACATGTGAACAACAATGCAGAAACCAAGGTCAGTGGAGAAGGTTGGGGAGGAAGTGCTCCAAGTGCCAGGACTGAGGTTCCCCTGCAGCCCATGGTAGTCCATAAGGGAGTAGAGATACACCTGCAGCCTGTGGAGGAACCCAATCCTGAGTGGGCAGATGCTTGAAGCAGGCTGTGAACCCACGGGAGGCCCATGCTGGAGTAGGGTCTTGACAGGGACCTGTGGACCCATGGGGAGAGGAGCCCAATGCTGGAGTAGGTTTCCTGGTAGGACTTGTGGCCATGTGGGGGACCCACACTGGAGCACCCTGTGCCTGAAGGACTGACTCTGTGTAGAAGTGGCCCACATGGCAGCAGTTTGTGAAGAACTGTTGCCTGTGGGATGGACTCACGCTGGAGAAGTTTGTGAAGGACTGTCTCCTGTAGGAGGGACCCCACAGGGAGCAGGGGAAGGACTCCTCTCCCTGATCAGTGGCAGAAACAACCTGTGATGAACTGACTGTAACCTCCATTTTCTGTCTGCCTGTGCTGCTGGTAGGGGGCGAGAGGTAGAACTTAGGAGGGAATGAGGGATGGGGAGAAGGTCTTTTTAAGATTTATTTTACTTCTCATTCTCTTGCTCTGATTCTGTTAGTAAGGAAGGTAATTAACAATATCACCACTTTGAGTCTGTTTAGCCCGTGATGGTAATCAGTGAGTGATCTCTCCTGGTCCTTACCTCAACTCTCAAATCCGTTTTTGTGTATTCTCTTCTTTGTCCAGTTGCAGAGGGGAGTGATAGAGTGGGTTTAGTGGGCACCTGGGGTTCAGTCAGTGTCAACCCACTACAATTGGTAAGACAGAAAAGAGTTTCTGATTGGGAAAAAAAAACAGAGGGACCATAGAAAAGACAAAAGACTTTGAGACAAGACAAAAGACTAGACAAAACCATGAGTGACTTGTCTTGTGGTGGTAATAGCCCTGGCATGAGTAGGAGATTGGGAAAGAAGACATCCAGAAGTCCATTCCAACTCAATATTTCTCCTATTTGATATTTTTTACAGAGGTCCATTTTTTTTTTTTTTCCTGAAGCCCTAGTAAGACTACAAAAAAGCTCATTAATTTCTGGAATAGTAAGTATGAAAGACTTAATAACTATACTAAATATTATGTTGTAGGAAGAACAGTTCCAGGCCTGTAAGGAAAAAAAATGAGAATCTCAAAAATGCTCTTGTTTAAGGAAGAGCAGAAAGGCATGCCTTTGAAGAGGCCTACTTGGAATGGAAGTGGTTTGGATTCTATCTTAAAGTGGTTCCTGAATTTCAGGCCAACTAGTACAGGAGTTGTTAAAGGCTTTAGAGGTCAGATCATTCCTGCAATAACAAATATGTTCACAGAGGAAAAGGTGTTAAGGTTGAGGTTTATAAATTTTGAGCAGCAACAGAGAGAAGGGGACTTTTGCAGACTCTGGTAAGATTCCAGGTCTTGTATCTCAAGGAAACAAGGGTTATCTCCCTGCCTCCTTACAAATACCAGCTGTCTGAGATTCACTAGCCTATGAAAAACAAACTACCTGTACAGGAGTATTATAGATGCTAACTAGATTAAATCACTATGTAACACTATTCTTGGAAATACCAGATGCTGAACTGAGGTCCTCCATTCTCATAATATCAAAAAAAAAAGAAGAAAAAAAGCATGGCAGTTGACCTTTGAGGTATTCTTGAATATAGTCTAAGCCTGAGCTAGTTCTCCATCGTGAACCATGGCATGTCTGAATTTGAACAGACCTGTGCTTGACTGAGAGTATGAACTTAACTTACAGAGTGGCTGTAAGCCTAGAAGTACCACTTATTACTGTTTGTAATCAAACTGCACTATCTAACCCTTAATAAGGTTTTGGCAGAAGAATGAGATATGTGTAAATGTATCAGGAAATAATCAGTACCACTCTAAAGTAGGTCCATTAATAAATGAGATGGAGAATTAAATTAGTAATGACTTTGAAATGGCTAAGATAAAGAAACTCCATGCCAAAGCTGCCTTTAATAAGAAAAATAAAGTTAGATCAACTAGGAGTCATGGAAAACCCCACATAATTGTGAATTCAGTGTGAGAGAAAAGCTAAGGAAACAAAATTTTGAACATGCTACCACCCAATAAAATGGGACATTCTTTAGTGTACCTGCAATACTAAAACACCTCTTATCATCTGAACCATTAATACTGGGACTATATTGTCCAAAAACATCCTAAGATGTTAATTTTATCAAAAGAAATCCCTTAACACTGCCTTGATCTCTAGATTGTCTCACTCATGCTTTTTCTCTTGTTCCTGTTGCCTTCCCTATTTTGGTAGAAGTGTTTGCACAGTCTAATGTCTTAACTGCATTTTTGTAGTTTTCCACTGGGACAAATAATTTCTACAGAGTAATGAGCCTTATTAGCTTGCGTGAAGGTAATTCAACTGTATTACTTCCATTAAACAAACTAATTCATCAGCTCAGGTATGTCTTCGTGGCACAGCATTCATTGTACTGTTTAGATTTACGCTAATTAAATGTTAAGCTGAAGATTTTTTAGTGTCACTGGAGCTGGCACAAACTGCCATCTTTGGTCTTATCAAGGTTTCTTCTAGATGTTTCATCCATATTATGCCTTTCTTTCTTCCCTTTCCTACTCAGATCATTAAATCCTACCTGAGTGATTGCCCATGTCACACTCTCCTGCCTTTCACATACCAATTTGAATACTCTCTTCTTTTGGGGGACTGTGGTACATTAGGAAGGCTCATTTGGAAATGAAATTCCCATCTTTTTTATCATATTTTTCATGCTCATAACAAATATAAAATGCATTGGACTAATGTAATCTTGAAACAATTACCCTGAGAGGTGTGAATTATCTCTCTTTATTGAGAGTTTCCTGTTTTAATATCAAGGTGATTAATGATTGTAAGGGTCAGTAATTTAGCAGAAGCATTTGGATGATGGGTTATTTTATAATCATCAATTTTTGATGCTGAAAGGCTGAACTATTATTTATGCAAATGTGAATGCTTTCAAGCTGCTTTTCTGGTAACTATATTAGTTCTGGTTTTTTATGTAAATAAAATAATATGAATGACAAAACCCAAAAATATTAAGGCCAACAGAGACAATTATACTTTTCCACAGTAGAAGCAGAAGTGGAATAAACATTAAGTTTGTTACTGTATTTATCACTATGCTGAACTCAAGGTTTTTAATTTACAAGGATCTTTTACACTATTCTAATTCTACCACAGAGATGTTCCAATGAAAGCAGAGAGTCATAAATCAGAAGCAAAGAATGATCTTTTCGAGAAGAAGATTTAGAAGAAAAAAAATTGAAGAAACGAAAAAAAAAAAGGCAACCATGGGGAGCCTCATTTTTCTGACTCACAGATCATTTATTTTGTTTCTAAGACACTTTCTGAGCCATATTCATTAGCCATTCCTCATCTGGTGCTCCTGCTCCATTTCATCTCCCCCAGAAGCACTATGATTTCATACCAAGAAATGGTTACTGGTTAGGGAGGGAAAATCAGAAGATAAGAGACTGCAAACTTTGTTGTCTTTCTACTTGCAGATCTGGGGAGATAATGCCAGATAGTGAGAGAGCCTTTCCTTGGAAGTTCAGTGTTGGATAAAAGGGCAAACACAATACCAAATACTGAGAATTATCTGGAACTATAACAGGAAAAGAAATGGTTTTCTAGCTGCTTTAGAAACAATAGTGTGATACTGCATATGAATTTCAGCAACTTTCTTGTGAATTCAAAGGTCTTATGCACTCCATACTTTGTTGAATATTCAGACAACCTATAAAAATTGCTTGAATATCTCAAATCAAGAATAGTATCCAGAGATGTCATTAATAAGACATTTTGCATCTGATGCAAGATCTAATGAATTCTACTGAATGATAGAGAATGATCAGTAAAAGGTCAGACAAAAACTTGGAAAATGTTACACACATTATTTTGGCTTCTCATTTACATTATAAGTGTTCTGTGAATTTACATTTTTCTTTACAATTACTTTACATTAAAATGATGGCATAAAGTAGCCTTCATATAAATGAAAAAATGGCACGTACTCTGTAACTTACTGTTGAAAATATTGCTAATATAATGATACCAGGGAAGGAAGTCTAAGGAAAATGATAATCAGATCCTTACTGGGTCTGACAGAAATATAAGAAACATGAGGGTTTCTAAAAATTAATATCCTAAATTTGACAGAAGCACTCTGATATTCTCCTTGAAGAAGTAAAGATGGGTAAAATATTCCTAGGAAAAATCCTTAAATACCAAAATGAGGGTCAGCACAGAAAATTGCAAACCCTATCTGACTTTTCAGTCAGTTCACCTTGTCTGAAGAATCATGTTGAATCATATGCATCACCTGAATCATATTATAGCATTTTTGGAACAAACCTGTTAATAATCATGTAACTATGCAAATGTTCTATTCACTGAAGCAAGAGTAAAAAATACAGTGAAAATACTGCTTGCAGTCTTACAAGAAGTATATTTACCCTGTAATTCCCATTCTAAAGGAAGATTGCTATGCACAGCAAAGAAACACTATGAAGTTTCCTTGCAACATGTATTAAAAATATTTTTCGTAATACTTAACTGCATGTAAGTTGCTGAAAATTCTAGTTTTTTATTTCTTTACAAGGTTTGATAGCAAGAAAGGTGAAAAAAAATTGTCACAGTTTTCAAAATATCAGACAAAAAAATTAATGTTAGTTTTATGTTTACTTAGACTTCAAAGATGAGGGGTAGGAATATGCTTACTTATGCAAATCAAATGTACTCATCTGCATTCATACTAATGAAGTATATTACTAAAAACACACTGACTTTCTGTAAAATTATCTATTTTAAAGATCCTATTAAGGATCTTTAGTATTATTTCACAAACACAGAAGTTTATGATATATACTCATCCTCACTGGTATTTCTTTGGAGATTTAATGAAGTAAAGATATACTAACACTGCTAATGCTTTTTTTAAAAAAATGTGAGAAGCTCATGCAAAATCATTTATTTATGTTGGTGTCTATCAAGCCATCAAGCCACCAAGAAAAAATTTCTTGCTGAAGTTCCTTTTTTTAAAGTTGTTGCTCGCATATTATGCAACTACTGAAGTGAAAAATGTGAGATTTTTTACTTTTTTTTTCTCAGACATCAAATTTCAGTTTCAGAATGTGACTGACCCTACACACTGAATGATAAAAAGGTAAAAAACTTTGTATCACCATAATGTAATTGTACAGGCAAATAATTTTTGAAATGACAAAAACTTAAATAAAGATTTATTATGCTATCTAGTGTATTTATTGTCACAATACCACATGCAGCACAGTGCCAGCATATTGCAATACCACAATCCAGAGCTGAATTAATACTGTCACTTTGTTATTTTGCACACATATTTTAAAAGTTTTAGTCTTTTCAGTACAGTTTAATTCCTGCTTGGTCTCACTATGTACTACTGCAAGGCTGATTTTTGAGGTTCATCCAATAGTGATTTAGAACTGACTTTAGAAAGACTGTAATTGATTGCAATCATAAAGCGCAACTGTTTACAGGAAGAAAAAAAGCAACAAACAAAAAAATACTCACTTGCAAAAAAAAAGAGTGATTTAAGATTTGAGAACTGGAGCAATTCTAATTATATTAAAATTTCTCCACTTGTTTGTCTAATGGAAAATAAGTTAAAAAATTGCTTGTAATTCAAATTAATTTACATTGTGATTCAGAATATTCAATTTTATAGTTTATATATTCAAAAATAGTCAACATTAGGTATTATGCAGAGCAGGGTAGAGTTTACAGCTTGAGACACTTAGACATAGTTGTTCTCATGCAAATATTTGTATGTTTAGCTGGGCCAAACAGGCCAGTCCCATGCATATGTCATGTGCACTGCTGGGTATTGCAAGCAGCACAAGGTGGCTCTTTTCTTGGCAATTGAAGCTCAGCCACTTCCAGTTCAATTTATGTGTCCAAGGTAATGGCTCAGCTGTCCAACCACCAGACATCTGTTTTAGGGTGAGATTGTTAGCTCTATGGGTCTTCAGTTGACTAAATATAGATATCTAGTGTCATCTGGGATGTCACAGAGAATCTGAGACATCAACCTGCAGCTGCAGATATACCTTGGGGTATACAAGAAACTCAGTGAACAGGGGGAACATCTTAAGATGTGTTCAACAGCACTATATCCTTATGTGTGGGCAGTTCAGTTAAGCATAAGGGCTCCATCTACTGTACTGACAATAGGCTTGATTTAGTTGCCTACACATAGGAGATTTAGAGGTGGGACTTAGAATCATAGAATCAGCCAGGTTGGAAAAGACCTCTGAGATCGTCAAGTCCAACCCTTGATCCACTACCACCACAGTTACTGGACCACAGCACTAAGTGCCACATCCAGTCGCATCTTAAAACCTCAAGTGACAGAGAATCCACTACTTCCCTGGGCAGCTCATTCTAATGAACCTGATTACCCTCTCTGAAAAGAATTTCTTCCGAATATTTAACCTAAACCTCCCCTGGCAGAACTTGAGACCGTGCCTTCTTGTCTTACTGATAGCTGCCTGGGAGAAGAGACCGACCCCCACCTGGCTACAACCTCCTCTCAGGGAGTTGTAGAGAGTGATGAGGTCTCTCCTGAGCCTCCTCTTCTCTAGACTAAACAACCCCAGCTCCCTCAGCCTCCACTCACAGAACTTGTGTTCAAATCCCTTCACCAGCCTCGTTGCTCTTCTCTGGACCTGCTCCAGCACCTCAATATCCTTCCTGAACTGAGGGGCCCAGAACGGAACACAATACTCCAGGTGTGACCTCACCAGCGCTGAGTACAGGGGAAGGATCACTTCCCTGCTCCTGCTGGCCACACTGTTCCTGATCCAGCCCAGGATGCCATTGGCCTTCTTGGCCACCTGGGCACACTCTGGCTCATGTTCAGCTTCCTGTTGATCCAAACTCCAAGGTCCCTTTTTGCCTGGTTGCTCTCCAGCCACTCTGTGCCCAGCCTGTAGCGCTGCAGGGGTTGTTGTGGCCAAAGTGCAGGACCCGGCACTTGGCCTTGTTGAACCTCATCCTGTTGGAATCAGCCCAACTCTCCAGTCTGTCCAGGTCCCTCTGCAGAGCCCTCCTGCCTTCCAGCTGATCGACACTCCCCTCCAGCTTGGTGTCATCTTATTTCCCTAAACATAGGTTACTTGTCTTACGAGATGTCCTAAGGTACATCTCCAGACCTCTGGATACTTCTCTACAAGGTATGCTTTCGGAGTCATCACCAGGAGGATATTCAGTGCACACAAAGGTGTCTCAAGTGACACTGGATGCTACATTGAGATAATTTGAGACCTAATGTCATTTGAGACATCCTAAGCATTCACACTAAACTGACAAATATGACAGGAAAAACAGGAGAGACTCTCACCCTTAGGGAGTAGCAGCTAGAGGCCACCTGGGATGGCTTTGCACTAGTGCTGAAGTGTTGCTTTAGATCCCTGATGAAAACTCCAGATATCCACTAGTTATAATGAATATTTTTACACTTAACTCTAAGGTAAAACACTATATACAGATGCTTAAACACAGGTGTCTTCCCTTCATGATCTGAATTCTGTCAAAAAGGAAGTCTGAAAATGTCTATAATAAAAATGACTGAAAGTTTATTCGTATTTTGAGACTGGGAAAACGGTTCTGCACCTCTATACCCTGCAACTGTAACTTAGAATGGAAGTTTGTAGGTATTAAAGTTATTTTAAAAATTAGCTAAAAAAATACTATGCTAGTCTCTTTTAAAATTATTTCCATCCAATTAGCAGTGTTCCTGCACATTTGTGTCTGTTTAACTCTATTCTACTAGAGCATTACTTGTAATTTCCTTGTCTGCAAAATACAGCCAAGATCTCTCTTCCTTCAAAATGTATTTGGCTATATCTGAAAGCTAAGTCTAAATTAAAGTTAGGTCTCTCTGGCTCCTTTTAGCCTAGTCATTATGTTTCCCAAATCCTGTAGGTACAATTAGTCTAGCTCGCCAAAGGCAGAGCGTGGGTCTCCTTGTGATGCTCTATGTAAGGAGCAAAGCTGAAGGAAGCATAAAATGGTATACAAAGGTTTCTTACCGCAAGTCCACAAATGTAACATTTTTGATATTTCCTCAATTATCTCTTGCTTACATTTGGTCAGACTTTTTGGTTTTGTCCTCTTTTTATTTAAGTCCCCTGGCAGCTCTAGATCTATCTATACTGCTAAACTGATGTCTGAAGGGCAGGCTGTGACACAGAACCCTGATTTGGTGTTATCTGCCTTGGTGTTACCTGCCTAGGTGTTAGCCCACTCCACAGATCAGTTTTGGTCTGTTTCCACTAGCCATATCCAAATGAAATTTGCCTTTAAGAGAACTAACCCTAAGCAGTGTAGATGTGTGCCAGTTTGTGCTGGAACTAATGGCTCTCTTTCATTTAATGGTGTAGCATATAACCACAGTGACTCTAACCCTTTTTTAAATACTCTCCTTTTCCCCAGGACAGTCTTTCTAAGCTTTGCTACAGTTCACAATAACAACTCCTTTCTTCATGATGCAGCTGTCTGAGTAACAGTTTTTCACGATATTGAGACTGGTACATAATCTACAGTCTACACATCATGAAACAGAACATGGTTCCCAGACACCAGCTCTGACAAGTACTGAAAAGTCACAGCACAGTGATATGAAGACTGTCTTCTGATATTTGAGTATTGTGTAAGTTTACCTGTACACGTATGCAACTGGACCTGAGACATTCACATGTGCTCAGCTGGGGTATGTCTGTTACTTACTCTGTGCTGGGTATGCTCTTCAGTGATGTGGACACAACTCATTTTGCACTCTCTTACGTAACTTCAGCACATGGTCATATTAATAGCAGAGTTTTGCTCCATAGTCCCAATCCCTCCAAGCAGATACATATTCTCTTGAGTTTGGAGATAAGGTATATGGAATCAGTTTACATTTATCTTCACTGCTGAAGTCCATGTGACTTAAAAGAGTATGTGTAAGAAAATTGGCTTTGATGGAGAAAGAAGCTCCTATAATTACTATTTTGTCTAAACCACTGAACAGCCAGCATAAACTTCTGTGTCATTGTGTCACTTGAAATGGCCACCCTGAAACTTGGTCGAGGAAGGATTACACCTTTTTCTATTGAATTATTTGGTGTAGAGCCTGTTTACTTTAGGAATTTTTTAAAAAATAGTATTTTATATGTTTAAAAATGCTGCAGGCCCATATTTAATTTATTTTTGTTTGGAATCCAAAAAAAATTAACCCTGGAATCAATCTATTGCAGACAAAATGTTTTCAGCTGCATGCAGCTGCAGGCAGACTTTTCTGTTTCAGATATAATAGCTGTAGTTAATTTTCCAGTCAACAATAATTCTATTTAGTCTGAGGAAAAAAGCACACCCTAGTTTTAATTTTCAAGCTTTAAATCAGCAGACACTGGAACTTAATCAGTGTTTGTCTAATGAGAAATTAAGCACTGTCCTTAGAAAACAGATTTCACTCTTGTCTTCTAGGGATAAAATTAAAGTTTAAATTTGCCTTTATAAAAAGCAATTTGTATTTTTAGTAGCTAAAAGGAAAGTGATACGAGGTTAAGCTGGGAAAGGTCATGCATTACGAAAAATATCACACTTGACATGGAAACACCTAGAGAGATTTCATTTGGACAAGAAGACACAAAAGAACACCAATCTGTTTCATCACAAGTGCTTTACAGTTAAAATGCAAGAGAATGGTTGAAATAACCTCTCCCGCCCCCCCAGGGAAATTCACTACTAATTGTGAAATATCTAGCAACACTGGACCTCTGACACAAGAATCGAAGATCTTAGACAACAGGAATAGGATGAAACTAACAATATAGTAGGTGCAGTGAAAAGCAACTTCAGCTTTCTAATTTAGTCTGCACATGATCTGCCTGATATCGTCTTCTCCAAAACCCTTACTTGAGAAGGAAAAATGTATAGTAATACTGCAAGATTATTGTACAGGTAGTAAATGTCTGGAAAGGAAGGGTTGTTACACCCTAGTCCAGAAGCTTCAAGCTCTTACTGGGTGTACACTTTAATTTTAGACTTCAAGAGATTTTACCTGTGCAAACTCTTGCAAAGCCTTTGGTTTTTTGGTACCTTGAGTTCACATCCAGAGAAAAACTACACATTTTTCTCAAAGAGATTTCTTTTAATTTGGTGAGAAAGTAGGTGTTTTGACAAAAAGGATTTAACAGAAATCACACGCAACTTCACAAAAGCATTACACTTAGTTACTAGACAAACAACAACCCAAACTTAAGTGAAATACAGACAAGCTACCCACAAGAGGAATGAAAGAGAGATTAAGAGAGGAAAGAACAAAGACAGAAAGAGAGGAGAGAGACATATTTACCACTCTGGAGGTCGCATGTTGACAGATCAGCAGGGCGAAGGTCAAATGGGGAAATTGAGGCCTTGAGCGTGTGGATGTGGTCTATCTGGGCTTCAGCAAAGCCTTTGACACTGTCTCCCATAATATACTCCTGGAAAAGCTGGCAGCTCATGGCTTGGACAGGGGCACTCTGTACTGGGTTAAGAACTGGCTGGAAGGCCGGACCCAGAGAGTGCTGGTGAACGGGGCTGCATCCAGCTGGCAGCCGGTCACCAGTGGTGTCCCCAAGGGATCAGTGCTGGACCCAGTCCTGTTTAATATATTTACTGATGATCTGAATGAGTGGATTGAGTTGACCTTTAGTAAATTTGCAGATGACACCAAGTTGAGAGGGAGTGTCGAGTTGGGCTGATTCCAACAGGATGAGGTTCAACAAGGCCAAGTGCCGGGTCCTGCACTTTGGCCACAACAACCCCATGCAGCGCTACAGGCTGGGCACAGAGTGGCTGGAGAGCAGCCAGGCGGAAAGGGATCTGGGGGTGCTGATTGACAGGAGGCTGAACATGAACCAGCAGTGTGCCCAGGTGGCCAAGAAGGCCAATGGCATCCTGGGCTGGATCAGGAACAGCGTGGCCAGCAGGATCCTTCCCCTGTACTCAGCGCTGGTGAGGCCACACCTTGAGTATTGTGTTCAGCTCTGGGCCCCTCAGTTCAGGAAGGATATTGAGGTGCTGGAGCAGGTCCAGAGAAGAGCAACGAGGCTGGTGAAGGGACTTGAGCACAAGTCCTGTGAGGAGAGGCTGAGGGAGCTGGGGTTGTTTAGCCTGGAGAAGAGGAAGCTCAGGAGAGACCTCATCACTCTCTACAACTCCCTGAGATGAGGTTGTAGCCAGATGGGGGTCGGTCTCTTCTCTCAAGCAGCTATCATTAAGACAAGTGGGCACGGTCTCAAGTTCTACCAGGGGAGGTTTAAGTTAGATATTAGGAAGAAATTCTTTACAGAAAGGGTAATCAGGCATTGGAATGGGCTGCCTAGGGAAGTGGTGGATTCTCTATCCCTGGAGGTTTTTAAGATGCGACTGGATGTGGCACTTAGTGCTGTGGTCTAGTAACTGTGGTGGTAGTGGATCAAGGGTTGGACTTGATGATCTCAGAGGTCTTTTCCAACCTGGCTGATTCTATGATTCTATGATTTACAGACTCTGGCCCTTGTGGCCACTCCCTCTATACAGGACCTTTGTCTCATACCACTCACTGTCCCCTTTGCCAAAGCAAAGGGTGCCACAGCCACCCAGGTGGTAGGGAGCCACCAGGCAAACCCTACTGACAGCCCAGCCACGTGACTTTCCCTGCCATATGCTCTGCATGGACATGGCCTTGTTGGCTGCAGGTCTAGGTCTGGCCCTTCCCCACTGCCCACACCAGACAACTTGGGCTACTCCACCATCGATCAAACAATATGGTGAGATACGAATCCAGTCTCTGACATTGGTCCATAATATGAAAGCAGAATAGTTCTGACTTTTATACGTTTGGAAAAAAACCCAGTTCTTTGCTGCTTGTCCCTCAGACTGCTCTCTAGGTATGGCCTAAGCTGACCTGCAGGCAAATGCATCTGGTTTGTGTTGTGATCTCCCTAGAGGAACTAATTCTTCTGGTTTTGGACCTGATGTTCGTCTGACCTATGTGTTTGGCCTTCCCCTTCTGTATGGGGAAATCAGGGTTGTAGAAAAAGTATGAGGGGGAAACTGGTCTTATTCTGATAAAGTGTGTGTTGGCTTGTGAGGCAGATATGCACATGAACTCATTGCTTCACCATGTGTTCATACCCATTGCCAATGCTTTTTAATATGAATGATACCTGCCTGCTGGAGGAACGTGTAAGTAATCAATGACTATTTACACCCAGATAGGAGGAGTGAACACGTAGAGGGTGAGGAGTTCTTGCCACCTCAGTGACTAGTTCCAGGCAGTCTGAGGAAGCTGAAGCCATCTCAAGACCTCTGCTGTTCTTGACCAGTGTAGTTAAACCATTAATATATTGCATCTTGAAAGTGATAGCCTTTTTACCCAGTTTCAGCTTTAGGTGTGCCCCACTGTAAGAGTGGGGCTGTTGATTTGTCTTTTCTTCAGGACAGGAGGGAGGGGTACTTTTAAACCTCTGCTCAAGATCCATACTCATCTCTTACAGACACATTGACTTTCCACCATTTTCAGCTCACCTGTGTTATTCAGTATGACTTCCATTAACAAACACAATGTGTGCAATTTCTTCCCCCTTATCCCAAGATGCAAACCAGTGTTATATGCATTTTGTGTTTTCTGCCTTTCAAAAGTGCAAAGATCCTCCTTTCTCCCTGCACCACTCAGATTTGTTCAGAAACCTACTTCAAAGTGTGGCCTCCTGAAGCTGTGTTGGTTGCTTGTAATATGGCAGATTATGGATTCATTGAAGTGCAGTTTCTGAGCTACAGGACTAGGTCTAACAATGTTTCACAATAACCATTTTGTCTATATACTTCACTGCCTCATGGAAGGGGACTGTAACTCTTTATTAAGAAGATGATATAACCACTAAGGCAGTAACTGAAACCCCTGGTCTTAATTCATGGAAATTGATCATTCAGGTTCTAGGGACTAACTTTTTGGAGGATAAACTTGAAAGGGATGAAAAAAGTTGAGCTAAAGAACTATATAATTAATAGATCTGTTAGAAACAAAACCATTTTTTTTAAAAAAAGTGATTCTTGTTACTTTTTTCTATATTGATTCTTTTAGAAGGGAGCACACAAGAGCCAGGTGGGCATAGAACACATATTTACGTCCAAAAATTGGAAAAACCACGAAGAGTTAGCTGCAGTAAAATATAACATTTTTCTTAATGGTAGAAAAGTGTGTGTCACTGAGTATTTGCTCTGCTTGAGGCAATCAAGTTAGACTGGCAGAAGTTACGTTCTGTTGTATACCTGATGTCACAAAATGTCATGGTGATTTCAGTCATTTGTATGTATCAGTCCTAATAGTAATTGCTCCAGTTAAAATATTACTTTGGTTGTTTTTTGCACTTTTTGGATTAATAAATATCAAAAGCAGTCTGCAGACAGAAATAGTAGTCTGTAATTTGGATTAGTACTGAATTTTTGGAATAAAATGAAATAGTCCATTTGGCTTAAAGAAAAAAAAAAAAAATATATGCTAGCTATTTTTAAAGTGACTTTGAATATACATACCTGCTGTGCATATGCTTATATATAAAGTAAAAGGATTATTATATGCTTTATTTTTTTAAACACAGCAGCTATTGACCAAATGGCTAGTAATAGCTCAAAGTACAAAATGAATTGCAGTTTACTGTGTCAATGATCTGTGGATTAAAGACTCCCCAAGTACATATTCATAAGATAAAACAAATTATGCCTATGGAATCAGACTAGGCTATCATGGCAATGAACTGTAGATTAAAGATCAGTTGGAATAGTTAGAATTGCAATGGAGCAAACATAATGGCTTTGCTATTGCCAAAGTAGTCTCAATTACATTTTCTATTTTCTGTTTATCAAAAAAAAAACCCAAAATAAATTGAAGATGAGTGTAAAGGCTCTCTCAGCTTGGATAAACGTATTCCGGCAACAAGGAATATTTGAATTAGGTCAAAATCACATTCAGTGTAGTTACTGCATGTATAAAAAGACTGGAGAGAAGGAGAAAACAGTTCAGGTGTGTTGGGATTCCTCCGTCTGCATTAACAAACAGTAAGTGGTTCAGACCAGAGGGAGAAAAGAATGACTTTCAGAGGTTATTTAGTCAGCATGAGGAGAAAGAGTTATTTCTACCCATGAAAGGCTGTAGTTCTTATTTTTATAATGCAAATCTCCCAAGAAGTGCCACAGCTTGAAGACAGAGTAGAAACAGAGGCCAGGAGCAGCAGAAGCCTGCGAAAGAACCATGGGTAGACACAGCCTCCACAGTACATGAGGAAGAATGGACAACAGGCAAGAGGGAACACCAGATTTTCATTCAGTGAAGACGGAAAAGCAATTTAGATACACTAAAAGAATTAATAATGTATAATAACAAACAGGATAATCATGAACTGTTATACTGACAATATGGAATAGATGCTTTAATCTATGTCAAAATGCAGAGAGTTTCTTCTGGTAAATTTAGTGACAAAAGGATCGAAAGGTCCTTCATTTACAATCAGATTATATATCCTAAACTAAATCTTCATAACATTTTTGCTTGTTTGTTTAGTAGTAAATATAGTAATAGAATGAACATGAGAGCTATTCTATTTGTATACATAATACAGTAAAAAACTCACACACATTCATATCTCATATCTTTACTGTTTGTTTACTATTCACTCTGTGGATCCATATACAAGTTACACTTTTCATAGAAAAATAGAAAATAAGGCCCTAAAATTTTAAAAGTTCAGATGCAGGATTTTTAGATTTAAGGGAACACAGGACTGGGTTAGGCAGCAGTGATTTATCTTAAAATTTGTCACCCTGAAACCTTTCAGTCTGTGTGTTACTGCTAGCAGATATTTAAATTCCACTGAAATTAGAGGTGCTTACACTCATCTGTGTTTGCATAATGCAAGATCTGCATTCAATGCAGTGTAATGGAACATGACCAATGGAAAATCTATTTTGATAGTTATGGAAGTAGAATAAATAGTATGTATGAAAGAATATTTTCCAAAGGAAACTAGCAGAAGTTCCTTGAGCACTGACTGTTTCTCTGAGTACAGTAAACATCACTAGTTAATGCAGTGAAAGAGCAGTACATGAAGTGCACTGGCAACAAAAGGATTATCTCTTATAGTACTTTATACTGTAGACATAGCAGAATGCTAGACTTTACAGGGACTCTTACGGAGATTTTTAAATGTTTTTGAAGCATTTTGATGCTATATGAGGAAAAAAAAATAATAAAAAAAGGATCCAAACCCATGATCTATTTTTGCTTCAGGCTAATTAAGGAAAATAAGAGTGTAAGTTTTGTGATTTGTGAATATTGGCATGCATGGTCAATCAAGGGGGAAGAAAGCTGAGAGTTTGTAAAACACAGGCCATCTGTCTTCTTAGCAGAGATAATTAAGTATAGTACAACCTGTGACAAAATTACAGAAGTATAGATCTTTAATATGGGATATTAAAGAATCTGATTTATAAGCTAGTAGTTAGCTAATAATTATTTTTCATACAGCATTCAGATCATATTTCTTTTCCCTTGAAATCTATTGTCAAGGATATACTCTTGAATGGAAGATAAAATTTGAGAAAATATTATTTTTGATTATGCCTACAATTGAAGTCTTATGAAAATCTTTTGTTATTAAAAAAACAACCATTGAATAACCTCTCACAGTTTAGCAAGTTAATTAAAAAAGTAGTTTTTTATATTATTCCTCAAAATTGGTTGATGTTGAAACACCCTTTCAGAATGGAGAGATTGTAATAGAGCAGATATATGTATCCATTTACCTGACTAGGTTGGAGTAGTGCCTAGTCACTCTAAAAGGCACTAAAATTTGTCCTAAACATATCATTTGAAGTACTGGTAAGTTGATGTATAATGATCCTGTGAGGTCATGCTGCTCCTGGGTATTGGGTGCTTCAGCCCAGCGTGCTTCCCAACTCAAATTTGTTTGATGATATTTTCCTCTATAGGATGTTTGAAGGGCAAGTGAAGGTGCTTCTGTGTAGTGAAAGCTCAGGTGTCCTGCAAAACTCTTTATTCTAAGAAACAGCAAGGGCTTCCTGTGACACTATGAGGACATTATCATTACTCTGGAAATCCTGCAAAGTTCTTCTGTACATGAGTTGAGTACTGGTTTTACTGAGATTACTCTTACCAGTGAATGTTTAACCCTGCAAGTTTTTTTCACTCATTAAAAGTATATGTAGACCAGCTGAAAGTCCCAGGTAGTCCCTGAGATGACCATTAAGTAGTTCAATTGAAGGTGAATGCATAAAAGACAGGTAGAAACTAACTAATGCAGAATTTTGGTAGTACAGAAACCGACTTCGCTAAATGTGCTTAAGGCTTTGACAAATAAATCATCACAATAATCATAAAGTGTAAAGGAAATGTAATTAAATTTGAAGTGGAAAAGTTGGGTATATGCTTAGTCAGTATTTACAGTTCATTAGTTTTTCTCAGTGTGACAGTAGTATCCCTTTAAAGCATTTGATTTGCTGCTTAAACTTCAAAATCACAAAAAAGAAATCATTACAAGGTGACTTGGATGATTGACCTTCATTAGTCATTAATGAAATTTCTTGTGCTCCTTGTTGCTTTTCTAGGTATCGACTAGTGTCTTGCATTTTTCTGTAGAGCTCTGTTGGCTTTACCATCTTGTTTTCGTATCCATTGCAATCCCATTCATCTCCTTTGATATTACTATGCAAATATTAGATTATATTAGATAAAATAATAGGTCATAAACATATTGCAGTAGCAACTTTTTAAAATCTTGTATTCTTCTCTGTATCATCTAATAGAATACAGACAAATCTTTGTAGGTTTTTGTAATCACTTTCATTTATAAAGAATGTTTTCTTGCAATTGCAGATATATCATTCCTTGCTTCCAGAGGAAATAAAATCTCACAGCCCCATCTCTGAGAAAACTTAAACTCAACTGTCTGGTTTTTAGGAGCAAAGGAGTTTATGCAATCAAAAAAGATAGGTATTTTACTGGTAGCCCCTTGAAAACAACACAGACAATCAGCCCTTCTTCTGGCTGTAAAGAGACATACAGAATTAACTTTTTAAATTCTTTTCAGACTGATGCCAGCTATTGCAGCTCTGTGCCAAAGGCAGTCAACATGCAGAATATTTACTCTCTTTTCTGCAGTGCTATAAGTCACTAGTTTAGAACATACATGACGATGGTATGCATTTATTGTCTTCTCTTGTACTGCTGCATGTGTCTGAGCTGTTCTTTATTTCTGTAAATTAATAGACTCTTACTTAGTATTAATAGATTCTTAACTATTCAAAAAATACATGTGACTATTTAATATCTTCACACAAGAATAGGCACTTCTGAAGAGACCAGCACAGCAATTCTTCTAGAAAACTATCCAGGCTCTGAGTGTAGCATCAACCTAGCTAATTCAGATTAAGATGTAAAATCATACATTCTGACAACTGCAGGACATTTTTTTCTTCAGTGAAAGGTGCTTTGCAGTATTAGTATCTAATCTGTGGAATTAAATATATCACTATGTAATTCTGATGAAAATCAGGTTGGTAAGCTTTTGTGGGTTCTGCTACTTCTACACTCATATCATGTTTAATTTATAGGGTAATGGTCATCCATTTTAGATATCTTCCATTTGGGAAGTAGTAGTGAGATAGTGCAATTCTTTTGCAGAAATCCTTACATAGTCGTTTTAAATTTACACTCCTTTAAAGTATACCTTACTGAAGGTTTATAAAAGAAGATTGTTGCATGGGGAGATCACTAGCTCCCATGGAGCGTATTAACTGGAGAGTTAACCACACATCATGCTAAAGCTCATTCAGGTCAAATAATCTCTATCTTTTAAAATAAAATTTATCATCACTGACTTAATAAAGTTTTGTCTATCCTCTGGAATAGTCTTTTATTGATGCAGACAATCCTCTGTACTTCCCAGCATGAAATTATGATAAAAGGTTGAGTCTTATAGGTGTCTAAAATGTCCTTGAAATAGAAAGGAAAAATGGCCTAGTTTGCATTTCAAAAGTGAATACGTATCACTTACCATAGAAAAATGAATTAACTTTGTATTCCTTAGATGATCTGTGAAATAATCTTCAATTAAATGGACAACTGATTTCTAGTTCCTGCAAAGATAAAACTTTCACGCAAGCAATCTTAAATGTGTTTTTTTACTTCCTTCTTTCCACGTGTCAACGTTGTGTTTAACATTCACTCTTTGAGAAAGAGTTTTTGTTAAGATAGAAAACGGAAAAGCAGACACAAGAGCTTTCATGAACAGCATGGTAAATGACACAGTTTTACCTCTGTTTTGGCACTCTAAGAAGCAACGCAAGATTTATTTGGCCATGTAGTGTAACATAATTCAAAATATGCGATATTTCCATTTTATTCCAATTTATATTTTTAGGACATGACCAAATGAACCTTCACCATGCACACACAGGGGTAGAGGGATGGCAGCATGTGAGGTTTTACTTGCTTCAAAACTATTGAGTTCAAGAAAGATTGTCGAAGTTTTAATTCAGCCTTTACATGTACTATAATGATTATTCGAATAATCATTATAGTACACGTAAAGGCTGAATTAAAACTTCGACAAAGTGCCAATGGTCTCAGTCATGAATAAGATTTTTTGTTTCAATATAAGAGACTTACCTCCAAAAACTGGAGAAGTAAGAAGAGATTGATAGATGCTACAGCCAGATACTGGGGAAAAAAGCAGGGGAAAACAAAGTATTGTCTGTAAACAAATACAGATCAGAGACTGAAGGCACATTTTCACTAAAATGTGAAATTACTGCCTCATAAGGCACAAAAATGATTTTTTTGGGGAGGTAAAACTACATAAAATTACTGAGTGTTCAAAGGTATGTTGGTTTTGGCTAGAATAATTTTCTTCCTAATAGCAGGTATGGCGCTATGGTTTGGATTTATGCTTAAAACAATGTTGATAGTACAAGGATATTTTTCTTATTGGTGAGCAGTTCTTACAAAGTGTTAAGGCCTTTTCTGCTTCTCACTCCATTGCAAGGAGGCTGAAGGGATTGCAGCTGGGACAGCTGACCCCAACTGACCACATGGATATCCCATAGCACTGGTATCATGCTCCGCATAGAAAACTGTCTAAAGAAGGAGGAAATGAGGGAAATTCAGAGTGATAGTATTTGTCTTCCCAAATCACCATTCTGCATGATTGAGCCCTGTTTTCTTGGAGATGGCTGAGCACCTGCCTGCCAGTGGAAAGCAGGAAATGAATTCTTTGTTTTTCTTTGCATTTGCTTTAAACAGTCTTTATCTCAACCAACGAGTTTTCAGTTTTGTTGTTGTGGGTTTGTTTGTTGTTGTTTGTTTTTGTTTGTTTTTGTTTGTTTCGTTTTTTGTTTTGGTTTGGTTTGGTTTGGTTTTCCCTTTTACCCTTCTGATTGTCTAACCCATCCCCAAGATGGGTGAGTGAGCAAGGGACTGTGTGGCTTAATTGCCAGTTTGGGTTAAATCACAACAAAAGAGTAGAGCGGAAGCCGAAATGTGTTTGTTTTGCAAAAGTGAGACTGGAGCTGATGTTGTTTTCTAGGAGACAAGTAGAAGGTTTAGTGCAAAAAAAAAAACCCAAACCAAACAAAACAGGAAAATACAGGGAGTATAGCTTTTGCACAAGAAATGTGACCCAAATTCCAGAAGTACCCTCCAGGATATTTCAGGCTAAGGATGAAATATGGTTGAGAATGTTTCTTTACGAAAAGATGCTATAGAAACTTTTCCTTCCCCTGACGTTCCCTGTGCTTCTTTCCCAAAATGCTCTCTGTGCACACTGTTAGTGGGAAAGGAAGAGGCCCCCCAAGCCCTGGGATCTCATTCATTACCCCCTATTACTAGACCAAAATGAATACTGAACATTAATGATAATTATATTCACATCATGTCTCTGAGCTTATTATCAGCACTTTACGTAATAAGCATTTCCCTGTTTCTTCATTCTGTAGTTGTTGTAAAATTATTCTCATTTTAACACAATGACAGTGTCTAGTGAAACAGGAATTATTTCCATCAGAAAATATCGATCTTGTATTTTTGTAATGCTCCCTTCTCAGCTGGTACCCATAATTGTCCCTTGACTTTCTTCAACATAGTATTTGTCCAAGACCTTGTGCTGAAACAATGACTAAAAATAAATCTCTCACCTTAATAATATGTTTTTACTCAGTTAGTGTAACAGTTTGAGGACATTATCTACACAGTGTGTGGATTTCATTTTTGAGGCAAAGTGTTCTGTTTGTGCCTCACAAATTGCAAACTTTATTTTTACTGCATTAGTTTAGCCTGAGCTTCAACCAAAATTCATAAAGGGTTTTGATCCAGGGCTAACAGTAGTATTACTGGCTTAAAATGTATCACTTAAATATAATTGCTCTGACAATAAGTTAACTCCCACAGAGGAGAATTGTTTTGTCACCTTGGCAATAAAGTAATTTGGAGAGGATCAGAGAACATCTTGTAGGGCTGATCAGGGATTCACCAGACAGAGCAGCTAGAAAGTTTTAAAAAAGAAAGCGAGTTGTTTGATCTGCTTTAGTCTTCTTCAGCATCTAAAGGTGAAGGAAAGATCTGTGTGCCAGGGGCATAGTAAAGAAGGGAAGGCCAGAGCATGAGTAGGTTCTAAAGGGGTTCCAGGGAAGTGCTGGGCCAGAGTAAAAGACTTAATATTTTGAAAGTATGTAAAAAATTATGTATTTTTCTTTAATTCCTTTATAATTTGTTTTTCTTTATTCTCTAAGTAAAAACAATAGTATTATTAGAAGCTCAAGGATTTTTTTTATATATATATATATATATATGTATGTATGTATATAAAATGTATATCTTCTTATTTGGCAAGTTACTTCCACCTCAGGCATTCTGGAGAATTAACCTGTTAAAGGTATTCACTTCTGGGGCAAATATTAGACAAAGGATTTTGAAGGTATGGGGGGACACCAGAACAAAAAAGCACATTTGGACTTCGTAAACAATCTTTAAAATGAAAAAAAACCAGTGTTTTTAGGTGTGTTCCAGACGTGACAGAAGAAAAACCAAAGAAAAAGGGACAAAATTTAAAACATTATTTATAATTTTCCTTCTATGTCCCAAACAAAGAATCCTTTTCTTTACCTTGGATTCCACCTGTATTGTTCTGAGGTTGCATTTTTCTCTCCAGAAAATAAAAATAATTGCACCAAGTATAGCTTTTGTGACCATGAAGGCATTTTAATTTTCTCTAAAAAAGCAAAAATGTAATTTTTTCCCTCTTTCTAACATCATGCTCTCATTCAGCTTCTTTTAATAAGCCCTAAATGATAATACAAAAGTCTTGTGTCATTTTAATCAAGTGTTTCCAAACCTTGAATGATTACATCAGACTCCTTACCTTTCCTTCTGCTGTTATGCACCAATGTTCTTATACACATCCAAACCAATTTCCTGTTGTTGAAACATGACTCAGCAATACATCATATTAATAACTTAGTCACTGGTGCTGAGTCAACAGTAGATGATTTTCTTTCATGCTGATACTGATTCCCCCAGTTAATATATTAGAATCATTTTTTGGGGAAGAGAGAGTCAGAACTCTATTTTCCACTAGCTACATTTCTTCTGCTTTTTGGATGGGTGAGTGTGCGTGTCTTCATCTGGTTTAAGAAAACACCCAACAGTCAAGCCATAAAATGGAAGAAATTCTTTACTATGAGGGTGATGAGGCACTGCAACAGGATGCCCAGGGAAGTTGTGGATGCCCCATCCCTCAAAGTGTTCAAGGCCAGACTGGATGGGACTCAGAGCACCTTGGTCTAGTGGAAGGTCTCTCTGCCCATGGCAGAGGTGGGTGGAACTAGATAATCTTTAAGGTCCGTTCCAACCCAAGCTATTCAATTCTTCTATGATGATACATAATTCAGAGGCAGCAATATCCAAAACAAGCCAAGCAACATCCAAAACCAAGGAGAAAGCTTTGAGTAGGAGTAGGTCATATTTTTAAACAAATTTTCTTCAAGTTTCCTTGAGCTTATTTTAAACAGTAAAAAATTTTATCATCAATCTTAACTTTTTGTACACCTCAATCTTCTCAAATTACTTTCCATTAGATATACACTAACTGATTATGTTAGTAGTTAGAAAAATTTAAGCAACTACTAGGAATTTCTGCAAATTCTGGAACTCTACTGGAACTTCATCTTGAAAGACACAAGATATTTATCCTGCATTCCTTCTGGTTTGAATTCTTTAGCTTATTTTGGGAATTACAATTTGAAGAGGAGCCTAGGGCTCTTTGTACACAGCCATGGCATCTGCATTATTTACAGGAAGCACATCCAACACTCGTGCTATTACAGTCAGAGGTATGAATCTTTACCTTGAAGCGGTAGTAGAACTACATGGGTCATAGATGATGCACCATGGTACACACAAATTTATATTGTGATTTTGCAGATCTTCACACTTTATTCATTTTTGCCTTTTATTTTTCCATGTTTTTATTTTTATATGAAGTTATTTTTTTTGTTTGGTGCTTTTTTTTTCCTCAATAATTCTCATTTTATAATTAGAAATACCAGATACCTATTAATAAAGAAATATGTAAAACCACATATACAAATGATACACAGGCCTTAAGGCTCTTTTTTGATATTCTCAATGTTGTTGCTGTATCCAAATTACAGGGTGATTCATTCATCTTAATAGACAGACATGATTTTTCCAAAACAAATTACTTAGTACATTTCCTGTGTTAGTACATTTAACTGCAGTTAATTTTCTTTAATTCACAACAACTACAGAGGCAAATTTTAACTCATGCCAGAAGACTAGACTTGAAATACAAATTTTGTATTGCCCTGAGCAATATCTGGAAGAACCCTGGTACTATGCATGAGGTATTGTGCAAGGGACACCAGGAGGAGAACAAAGAATTATGAACTGTGAACTATAAGATCAAATATCCGTCTTTGTCCACCTTATGCCTTTTCAATTAGTTGATAAAATAAATCACTCAGAAGACCTTGGATGCTGATGAATGTTTTATTCCTATTGGCAAGCTAGTTGCTGGAAATCCTCTTTTCATTCTACAGTAATTACTTTTTTGTTTCAGCCCATAGAGATGTACTCTTTGGCTGAAAGGGTTGCCAAACTTTAGGCGGTGATGAATAACAGTTACTTTATTTTAGTTTTGTGTATCCACATAAATTATATACAGTGTATATATAGATATGTATGCACGATCTGTATAAGTATATAGTTATCTTCATAGGCTTCCTGATGAAGTCAGTGCTAGGAGTCCAAAGGATTTCACAGGATAGTCAGTATGCACTCTGCTAGAAGGAGTCCATGCAGTGAAATAAACAGATTAAGAGTGTTTATGTGTATGCACTTTGTCTTTTCCTTGTAAGCAGTTGTACCTATGTTCCACCATATATTTCATATATCTAAGTCATAGGAAGTACATTGACTTTGAAACCAACAGAGTGAGTGTTGTTGACACTGTAGCACCTACTTAGTAAGTAATCATGATGTCTGCATGTATTCAGTGACATATCTATTATAATTACCATAAGAGTATGCAGAATGATCTTCCTTAAGAATTTGCAATTTCACAGATACATTGGAGAAAAGCCTAAAATTTGAGCCAAACTGCCAGAGTTTTCTTTACGAGCTTATACCATGTGAAAACAAAAGAGAAATATTTCCTTCAAATCTTAAATAGTTTTTTTTAATTTAGTCTTTCTTTAAGAGATGTGAGAAAGCAAACAAGAGGTAAAAAATAGAAAGAATGCTTTCCTATGGTATATCACACCTAAATAATGCAGTTAACTATCTCAAAACAGTGTCCAAAGAAGGAAATTCGCATAAGGTAAGCCCCTACACTGGAACTTGTGATAAGAACAGATGGCAATAAGAACGAGGCCTGGTAAGGCAGATATGGGTAATCTATCAGGAAAAGGATTCCCACCATAGGAAACTGTGAGAAAGGAATGCATTAATCTGAGACCTAAACAAAGTTAAAGGTTTGAAATCAGCATATCCCACAAAATTCTGCTTTGCAAGCTGTGAGAAAGAAAACAACTGCTTCCACCCATGCCATCCCAAGTTGTGGTAGCATCTGCAATGCTCCATGAATACCCGGGACTTGGGTTGTATAAGAGTGGCACCAGAGAAGCATGACTTCAGGACCTCACCAGTAAGAAGATCAAGAAGAAAGGCAGGACACTGTTGGAATCCATGTGGTGGTGATCTTTTACTTAATCTGTCTCTTTCACTCTCTTTCTCTCCCCTTTTTCTCTGTCTTCCTATTTCTTTCTATCCCTCTCTACCTCACATTTACTGTTAAAGAAAGTGTGGCATATGGTCTCATTTGCAACTTAATTTGGGAAGAGGTATTGCCTAATAATTAGATCCTAACAATCACCAACATAAATTTGTGTCATGTTCCAGGAAAAATTTCAGGAATATTTTTTCTTTGCAAAAGGCAAGAAATGCACTTGCTTTTTTTTAATTGTGTCAAAATGTCGCAAGGTTTTCTAGATTTTTTAAAGACACACAAAAAGCAGTTCCCTGCAAATCAAGTATATTTAAGTAAAACACATATTATTTTAAAACTTGTTTGCTTTTTTTTTTTTTTTTAATGCATGCATTTAAAGGTACCAAATTTGTAATCATTAGCTGTGTTGATGGCTACTGTTTAGGGAAAATATCACAATACATACATAATTCATTACAGATTGGATCCTGTGTGTTTAGCAGGAGCTGAATATCAACTTATTTGTTTATGTATACAAAAAGCACAGTGGGTTTGCCTATATCGACCATGTAAACTACCTCATATAATTTGCCCTGTTGGAGGTTTATCTAGTCAATGGAATAATAGCCTGAAATTGGTGATTAATTTGAAGCACAAACAAACAAACAAACAAGCAAACAAAATAATTTGTTTCCTGAAAAACCTAAAACTACAGGGAAAAAGTTACACTCCAAAAGTTACTTCCAAGCCTTCTGCAGATAGTGAGTAAAATAGAACAGTGTTCTCTTCTATGAAGATAATTGTATCAGCAAATAGTCTTACCTAAATTCACTATTTAATTTTTAGTGAGGTACCTTCAAGCTCTCCTATGAAAGACCTCATCTTTCAATATCACAAATCTTTATTGTTTGGTTATATGAAGTGAGCAACACGAAGAAGCATTTGACCTTTGACCAAGGAGAAAACCCATTTAGTATCGCCATGTTTAGCAAATACCTCAGTAAAACACTGAAGGAAAAACTGAGCAGCAAATGGGATTTTCCAGAAATAAGGTACTAAAATAATCTGAAGTATATTACTCAAAAACTCACTTCTGAAAACTGGAAAAAAGAAAAAAAATCAAAAGTTGCATAAAACCTTTTCTTTTCTCCTATAGTGTTTTTCACACACAGGTATGTGCACACACACATAGATGTAATAATTTCTATTATTTTTCCTCACTAAAGCTTATAAATTTCATTTGTGCTTGAGTGCTTACTAAAGATAGATTTTGATTTTCTTTCTTTTGAGGAAAATAATGAAGAGATGAAAATATATAAAAATAGTATTTTCTTTGTTATTCAGTGCTTTGCCACTTTTTCCTTTCATCAAAAAAAAAAAAAAAAAAAATGGCCAGTCTTCGCGAGTGAAGATCCGGGGAAGGTCTTTCCACCTTCCAGCCTGCGCATTGGATTTTTTAGGTGAGACACAGTGTGCGCGGAACTGAGCCCACCCTTTAATCCTAAGGTTCATCTGCCGGGGCCAGGTGAGCTTGGACGGTGGCAGCGAGGTCCTTAGGACGTAGGTGGGTTGCCTTTAAGGGCTAACGAGCCCCACCTGCCCAGGAGTGGCCCTGACCGGGAATCGAACCCGGGTCTCGGCGGTGACAGCGCCGCGCCCCTAACCACTAGACCACCAGGGGCTCCTCCTTTCATCAACTTCTACTATATTTATACAAGTATATGACAATGGTTCTTTTGGGTTCATCTAGCCTTAAAACCTGCATCTGACAATGACTGATATTTTAGAAAGAGCACAAGAATAAGGTAATTTTATAGATTCTTGCAGTCTGCTGTTCAGAGAATTCCTCAGACAAAGATTATACCTATTTCCTTCATTCAGAAATATTCTAATCACATTAAAATGTCACCTAAACTTTCAGTACCCACAGATTTTGTGGCAAAACATCATTCACAAAAGAAGCTTGACACTGCTGGTTTTAGAGCTTCTGTCTGAAATTTCATCAGTATGCCCCTGTCTTCATACTGGGAGAATCAGTAAATAATAACTTGTTTACTTTTGCTGTATCATCGATGAAAGTGTCTATGCTCATGGTGTTTGAACCACACTAACATTTATTTGTACAGAAGCCATTTAATTCCTTTGATTTTTCTTATTGCACTTTTTGATATCTTTTCTTAAGCTAATCTACCTTGCTTGAGACGGGGCAGCACCAGGAATGTACATCTGATTCATGAAACAAGAACATACATAGACATATGTATGTCTATTTATTATGTCTATGTATTAACAATAGTTAATACGTAGATATAATGCTGTTTTGTTCTCTAATATCTGTTCTATTCACATCTTTGCCAGTGGTAAGCATTAAGATGATGTTTTCATCAAAAAATCCTCAGTATGCTGAAGTGGGATTTATTAATTTAAAATCCTTTGTGTCTTTGTATTTAGTTGTTTAATACATTCAAATCCCACATCTCTATGTGAGGATTCATGAACACTGTGAGTAACTCTCATAGGCCTTTGGTCATCTGCATTTGGCAGGGTTCTGTTTCTAGAGAAGTCATAACATTTGGAGCAGACAGGGTGCTAGTGTGCCTTATGGTTTTCCCCATGAACAACACTACTGCGAGTCATGCACTTGCAGTTTAACCTCATATAGATTTCACCTGGGCCCTCAGTAAGGTTTCATATGAGTGTGCTTCAACTCAACACAAACTGGAGAACACTAATAGGCTGAATATGAAAGCCTGATAACACCATTTTAGTTTGGTGTGTACTGCACAGACTACAAACTAGTCTTCCCAGATCAGCAGCAGAAAGACAGAGCACCTACTTCTCATTACACAGGCTGGCACTGTTGCCAACAGTGGAGTTGGCTCCGAGAAAGAAAGGTGAAAGGACAATCCTGTCTAGGTAAATGTATCTCAGCACTTTAGAAGGGATGTATGTGTTGTACTTGTGTGCTCAAAGTTAGTTTTATGTCGCTCTGGCAAGAACAACTGAAGTGGAAAGCCTTGCAAACAGAGAGCTCAAAACCACTGCAGAGGTGTTACAAAATCCTTTAGAAAATGATTGAGCAGGTTGAGTCAGGGGTCATTTGAGAGTTTTCAGGGTGATGGCAGGCAAGTGAGTAACACCAAGAGCCAGCACACTGCAGCTGATATAGAGAACACTAGAATTCAGTTCTGCAAATATAAGTGTGCAGTGCTCCCTTAGATGTAAGGCCTTCTCACCCATCTGGCACCTTCCTTTCCAGAAGATTGTGGTTTTCTAGTTGTCCCTGTGTACCATCACAATGAAAATATTTCAGATGGCTTGGTGCATCCTAGATAACCAAATGGCACTGGGCACCCATGTTTAGGCAGCTAACGTGAAACCAGCGGGCTGGATTCAGTTTACTATTTTAGACAGATTAGATAACTACCTGTCAAGATGGTATTATCTAAACTGCATTATAACTAATGCACACCTAGGACACTAGCCCAGGTAATTGTGTAGATACATCCTGAGGTTATGCGCTGCTTCTGATAGGATTCACGGAGATTCTGAATCTGTACTGAAGTGCATGAGTAATATCTTTAATCCCAGAGGAATTATAGACAGTTTATTTTTGTTCATTAAATGCATAAGAGATGTTGAACTGTCAGCATCCAAATCTGCTGCCTCAGAGTTTTCCCACTACTTGTGGACTAATACTGCTGAAATTTATTAAACAGAATTCATAAATTTGAGACAGACCTTTTGCTAAACAACTAAATATTTACTAGATGCTGAGATAAGGTCCTTATTTTCCCAGATCTGCTACTGGGAAGGAATATTTGTGATTGAAAACATGCACATGAAGCTGCTACAATCAAACTGTCTTTTCTCAGGGTATTTTTCAGGAATGAATTAACACATGTCAATAATTCTTGAAGCTCATTGTTTGCTGGGATGCTGTGTTTATTTCTGTGCTATTATATTACTGTCTGCTGAAGCAGGCCAGGAGGTGAGTGAGTGACTTTTCTATTCTCGCTTGCTTTCACACTTCAATCAAACATTGCAAATTCTAAGAAACCAGTATGTAGCTTTCAATCTTGTTTTGGGTAGTCCCTGAAGTATGACTGGTAAAAGAAAGTACTGATGCTGTATTGTTTGGTGGGGTTTTTTTCCTCCTTTGCTGAGAATGTAAAAAGATGGTTGGGTTTGTCTGTTTCAGTGAGTTAATTGTAAAGCTAGACATAGATTTTGCATTAGATCTTATTTCTACTATTTGCTTATACTCTTGAAATTACATTGATGGTTGTCAAGAAAAAGAGACAACAGTTCAAATATGAAACTTTTGAGGCAGTACTTTTTTTTTCCATTTCAGTCATCACGTTTAAGACACTATAATGAAACTACTTACTACTCACATTCTTAAAATTGTGTATCATGTATATCTATGTAACAAGGATCAAATTGCTGATGCAAGTGAACTTGATTGATTGGAAAAAAGTATTCTAAATACTCTGAATTGATTAGGATGAGACAAACACCAGCCACACTAGGGATGTTATTAATCAATATGAATGTTTCTAATATGGATCAAAATCTTGTCAACTTTATTCATTTACATAGACACATTTCAGATTTTTGAGAGTTAACTTTTAATTTTTTTAAACTTTTTTAATCTTCTCCAAAAAATCTCAGCCTTCTTTGGTCTAATGAACAGCAAGCTCAAAACTAAGAAGACAACAGTTTAAAGATACATTCATCACCACATACGTTTGTTTGTTTGAAATCTGGAATTTTATTTAATTAATAAGACAGTTTTTAAAATATTATTCATATTTATGGAGCAGTACGTGACATGAAAAACTGAATAACATTTCTTGAAGTATTCCACTGAGAAGACACCCAACTGTGCAGAGAGTAGAGGCTTTTTTTCTTCCCCCCCACCCCCTGCTGGATTTCATTAACACACAATGGCTTAATTTTAAGCAGGGGATTTATTTTCACTTAGTTGGGGATTATTTGCTAAAGCATGCACTGGGCCTTCAAGCTTTGAATGTACACAGCCTATATAGCAGTAAATAATCTAACAGCTCATTTACTTTCAGATCCACCTCCATACCTAATACTGCCTTTTTGCTTGCGTATGCAGTTAGATTTGTTATAAACACTCATATATCCCTTTTGCCTAAGGAATAAATGGTTTTCCAAAGACACCATCTTTGGTTTTTAATTCCTACAAATGTTAACTCTGGGTAAAGGAATAGAAGAAAAATGGATGTGTAGAAAAAATACTGCAGAAAAATAGATACCAATGAACACAAAATAAAGTAATAGATTTTCTTAGTGAATATGATAGTTTGCTTTGATGGCTCTCTAAATTGCATACAAATATATGTACATACATCTATAACAAACTTTGTTTAACACCTGTACAATTTTACCTTTCTCTGTTTAAACATAGAACAAATATAATTTTACACAATATGCAGTGATTTTCTGATTTTTTTTAATTGGCTGAATTGATCTTTGGTATTTTTTCCCAATAAATTTGACTGCCAGTTCTCATTATCCCTATTGCTGTCACTCTACAAAACAACAATAAAATGGCATGAAGATGGAGGCTTTAATAGTTTCCTTAGTTTAGCTTGAAAGATATATCTTTTTATCCCCTTGACTCCTATGAAATTTTGTACACTTTGTATTTTTCAAATTTGAAATGTTAGCTGCTTTTGTGTCCTGTGGTGACTTGGCCTTGGCTGGGAGCCAGACCCCAGTCATTCTCTCTCTGCATCCTCAACAAGGCAGGTAGAGAAAATAAGATGAAAAGCTCATGGATCAAACTAAAGACATGGACATCACTCACTGACCACCTTCATTAGTGAACTTAATTTGGTGTTAACCAAAATAGATTTGGATGTTACATGTGCACAAATACATGGAAAACATTTAAATCAATAATGGAGGAAAATAACAACTGCAGATGTCAATTAAGCAAGTGCCATTTGAAGGTTTTGCTCTATCAACACAAGGGAAGGCTATTTTGAAGCATGTTTTTAATGGTGCTTAAGAGGCAAATTAAATAACCATTTACAGACTGCATAACACTTTTTAGCATAAAATATAGCATTTGATTTTCTCTAAAAGCATCCCTTATACATAAAGAATCTGTATAGGCAAAATTAAAGATAAGTAGTCTATGTTTTTAAAAGAAGCCACTATTGCCCTTTTCTCTTGTCCAGTTGGCAGCAAGCTTTGAGAAGTATTCTTGTAAACTCTGGTGGTTATCTTTATTTTTAGCCTATTAAGATGAAAATTCATAGGGTTTTTTTGATTCATCACATTGTTTGAAAAATATCTGTTATATCTTGTTAACCTCAAAGGCAACAGGACCAGATTTTTATTGAAAAGGTGAGGAAGGATTGACAAGGTCTTCTGAAATGGTTGTACTCCTCCTGGCTATGGAAAGGTCTGACTTGTTTACAGGCAGATACAAAGCCAGCCAAAGCCAAAATACATTAATGGAAATACATCCATTTATTTAAAACAATTTAGGGAAGAGTTTTCACTGAGTTTTTTCTGACTGTAATCACTCATATCAATAAAATGATGAGAACAATTTTTTTTATTCTCTACAATGTGACTTCTCTTCAACATTAATGCAATTTGGTAGAAAGAAAACCAATATGCTGAAGCTTAATTTATATAATGTTGAAGCTTTTTTTCTTGACAGCTGCTCATTTAATAAGAATATTGAACAAAACCTTATAGCAGCATTCCTAGAGCAAGGACTACAAAAATGTGGTTCCTATTAGAGTTGAACTCTATATATATATATACAAAAATAACACAGCTTTGGGACATACATCAGGCTATTTTGAAGTGTTTTCTGCTAAGTTACGCTATGATTTGGAAGAAGTCTTTCTTCTTTTATTTCCTTTTTTTTTTAAAAATTTCAGGTCACTTACGGTTTTACGTACATAACATTTCCAATACCCTAAATTATACTTTGCACATGTAGAAGCTATGGATACATTAAACTTTAGGGATTCCTCTGCAGAAATAGTCACACATCCAGTCTGGATAATTCCTCATTTTACAGTGTTCAAAGTGGGCAGAATATGATGACACAAACACTGGAAATTGAGTTGTTCTGAAGAGTTAATAATGAAAAGGCTCAACAATAATTTAAGCATGTTATGTAGAGCATCTGGAATATAGCAATATCAGTTATTTAATTCCAACTATCACTAGGTAAATCAGGTTATAGGGGATACATGAGCCTGGAAGACTGAGATAAGTCTTTGTGTTTAACCTTTGCTGTCTGAAAAGTTTGTCTTGGGTAGAAAACTAGCTGAATACTAATTGTTCCACGGTGTCTTGCAAGGCAGGCTGGCTGATATTTTGCTTTTGATTTGGATGTAACTTAGCTATATTATGAGACTGGCAGCCCACATATTCTCATTTGCATCCATGCATGCTAGAGGACATACATGAATAGTTCTTATTCCCAGATGTTCACTGCTGTTTTCAGCAGAGATCTCAAACTTAAAAACTGGCACCTTGCCAGAAATTCAAAATTCTGGACACTATTTGCATATAGTCAAGCAGGTGGCAGGTGCCCTTATTATTAATTTAGAAGACTACAGCTCCTGGCTCAAAATATTCCATCTTGATGTTTGCACTTTGAAAAACCTTCCCATTTGTCTATGGCTAAAAGTCTATCTGTTTCAGTAATATATTAAGTAATACACCTATATATATAGTTCAAAGAAATCTAAGCACACATATCCAAACCCCACATATATATAATTACATATTATACCACTCATATTTGTCTTTTTGTATACTTTAATGTGTGTATATATATATATAAAATATTTGATAGTAAACAAATGAAAATACTATTTTTTACAAGAATTAATAACAATGTACATGACCACTTTCAAAATTTGCTAGTCTTGTTCTAAATGTAAATGATTGAACCACGTCTTCATTTTATCTCCAAATTATTTTCTTGTTCTGTACTGCTGCAAATTGATTTTGAGCAGAAATGGATTTCATCTGTGCCATGTAAGTAACCTTTTATAATTTACACTTCAGTGTGGACTAAACTTTGCCTGTTGGTTGTTATAATGAGATGGCCAGAGCAAAAGAGTAGCTCTGATAGAACAGAATATCTTCTGTCAAATGTAATATTTTGGAAAGCCATGATGAAATCTTTCATACATCTAGCTGACTGTGTATTAAGACATTTGAGATCAAAATACACTCCTGATTGATGCTAGTTATCTTAAACACTTCATTTAAAATTCTAAAGAATATAGCTGATTTTTTTGTTAGCCTCATTAGAAGAATATATCACAAGTAAAAAAATTATTAAAGAAGTGGATTTATTCCTTTATTTGTTTTCTCTTTCTGTATTTGACTTCTAAATTTTAATGCATTAGAGTAGTCCATTACACAAAATACATGAAGATTTTAGCATTAACAAACTCCCTCAGTGTGGATACTTCCAGTAGCAAAACATCAAGACTGTGACCTTAAACATAATTTCTTTCTCATCAGATCCATTGGAGAAGGTTAGTTTCCCTGCTTTAACTGTTGCTGTAATATTGAAGAACCTACATTCATATCCAGGTTTTTGCATACTTGCAGCATGTAGAGTCTTGTGTTAATACTATAAAAAAATTTACCAAAGCTCATGGTAAAATCAATGTTATTGTTTATTGATAGTCATGTGGTAGTTCTGTGATGACTTTTGTCAAGCAGAGACCAAGAAAACGTGAAAGGCAAGTGATATAAATCACCAAAACACACTGAACTGTACAGTCACACAGCCTGAACTTTACATGATCCATGCATTATCTATAAAATAAAGCAGAGAAAGGACAGAGTAAAATTTTATCTTTTAGGAGTTTCTCGCTGAATAGCTACATGTCTAATAGGCACAGTTTGCCATTTTAGACAACCTAATTTTTTGTTGTATTTAGTCTGAATTTACTCTGGCTACAGGATTTATCTGATAGCATCCCAAGGAGCAAGAAATCTAATTACATTATCATTTGGGACACAACTGTGCTGTTGCCTAAAGATTAGGAGCAAAAAATCTCCAGGAAAATTTAGTATAAATAAGACAGAGAGCAGGTCTTTAATGAAGGCCTTTGGTGTAAGGAGTACCAAGGAATGCACACATGTGCAGGGGTTCCACAATTTATGGTCCAATATGAGAACTACTCACCCCTAGATCTGCTCCCTGGCACACCTCCCAATAAATTGAGTCAGAGGTCCTAAAACCCCTTTCTTACCTCATTTTCCTCTTCTTCATGGCATGTACTGTCTTTGAACCTTCTCCAAGGTTCCAGGCTTAAAGGGTGCTTTGAATATGATGGTATCTTGTTGTTCAGGCCTGGGCTGCATATGTTCTTAAACAGAATGTGTTTATTATAGTCCTACCTTGAAATGAACCTAAACAAGCCTAAAGAATTTAGAAAATTCAATATGAAATGCGGGAATAGGGTTTGGTAAGTGTTAACTATTATTCTAAAATGTGAGAGACTATACAATTATACTAAAATCTATATTTACTACACAGCTACTTTAAAATCTACAAAAGGCTAAAAAACCAAAAAATTCTGAGGCATCAGTACCTATACCAAAGACCTGAATAAAAAATAGGGAAGGAAAGGCAGACTAAGTAACAGAAGAGAGTTGGAAATAAACCAAATAAAATCTGGTGGAAATTTATTTAAGTCATAGTGCAGTTGTACATGTTAAATTCAATGAAGTCAATAGAGATGTGTCACTTTACCTAAGATGAAGTTCTCTTCCAGGATCAAGTCTCTTTTGTTGCCTGGCAGTAAAAATACAGTAAAACTAAGCTGCAGATTGAAGACTTAGAGCACACTTGTAAAAATTTCTGACAAGAAATGTGATAATATAAATCAGGAAATATATGAAAACTGTGGAGAATAGCTGTTAGGAGATTTCAAGCTCACTATGTGTTGCGCATCTCCCTTTCATCTTCAAGTCCAAAAGGTATTATTATAATTTTCTTGAACTTTCTGAATATAAAACAGGTCATTGAATTTCTCTGAGTGGTTCCATATCAATTTTTTTGATGTACATTTTATTTGAACCATAATGGCTCACCCATGATTAATAAGAGGATTTTGCACATACCAGTATATGTACTGAAAGTGCTTTTATTAGGAGCTGACACTTTTATTTGCTATAATTTTTAATTACAACTTGATACTATGTGAATTTTTTGGTGTTTGGGTTTCTTTTTAAGTGCTTTAATACCGTTTGTACTTTGCAGGATGTTGTATATTTGTACTTCATTAGTCATCCATAAGCACACAGGCCAGTAAGATAAACGAAAGAATGAAAATCCTCAAACACCTTTAATTTCTACAGGACATGAATCTCCAGAAACAGAAATGAGTCAAGTAATAAATTTTATGATTTTATTCCTCTCAGCTATGCAATTGAAGAAATAGCCATAAAGCTGAAATTATGAAAAAAAAAAAAGTCCTGATGTAATAAACCAGACAACATACTAATATAATCCTAAAATACAATCATTCAGTCAATAAAAATGCAACATCTTGCAGCACAATTCACAAAAACATGAAAACTTAACCTTTTTCCCAGTACATGACAAAAGTTAAGGTTCAATATGATAGAGATGTCAGTGTTTTACAATATTATTACTGTACAATGAATTTTTACTTATTATATAAATGATAATATACTAAAAAAACTCTGTTCCAATAAAGAGGAGACTATAATTATTCTCAGTTTATTCGTTTTCCTTAAAATTTTTCACTTTAAGTAGCTTTTCCCAATTAACCTTCCTTTACTGGGAGAGGGATTTTCTTTAGGTGTTGCATGTGATCCAGTCATCCTCATCCTTTCAAAAGGTAATAGAAAGAGATCTGCACCCCTAAAGACTAGAATTTATTTCCTGAGACTTCAACTTGAGGAACAGAGGAATCATCTATAGGTACCTTCTTCATCCATCAAATATAGACAGAAACCTGTAAAGTATATGGAAGCAAAATACTCCTTTAATGGTGTCTGATCAAAGAAACCATAAACAAGATCATACAAACATGATCAACACGTGATAAGGGAAGTCTTGATAAGAACAAAACTGGTCAGATACACTAATTAGTAAGGATATGTGGAGGGCTCTGACTTTTTTTTCTCAGTTGGAAAGATAAGGAAAGGGAGGCAAAGAAGCACTGTCACAAAACATGATCAATTAGCACTAACAAAGACTGTGTCAGAAACAAACCTGGTAAGTCTCATTAACTGATGGACTGTCAAGAAACTGCAGGCAAGCCAGAACTTTGCAATGGATAGTGATGTAAATCTGAGGGTCTGGAGCAATGGAAGGAGTTCAGCGGGACTATGCCAACAGATGAGGCAGGGGAAAGGGAGGCAGAGAGAAACAAAAAAGAGATAGGCAGAAAGGCATAGAAAAGAGGCTGATCTCATGTAAAATGAGGTCAGTCACTAAGTTTGGGTGAGCCTGCTCTTGGGCACTCCAGTCTGTCCTGTCTTATTAAATAATTTCTGAAGAATCTCTCTGCGTAATCTACCCTGTGTGTGTCAGTGCTACAAGAGTTCAGTGACAGCTTCTGGAGGGTGAGTGGTGTGAGCAGAGGTGAGTGAGGGGCTCAATGCTGCTGACTGAAGCAGGACTGTGGCTCACAGCCCATATGCTGGATGTCAGCTGATGGGAAGGAGCATCTATATCTTCCCCAACTGGTTGTACACAGGGCGTGCAGGTGGATTTGCTGGAAAACTCCGAGCTGGACCAGCCCCAGGTGAAGAGTCTGTGCTTGGAGAGAATTGTGAGTGTGGGGTGCCTGTGGGATGAGCGTGTGAATGCAGAGTGTGTTCAGTATGCATCCAGATGGACCAACTGGTGAGTAGGGGATCTGTGGGCTGGGATCTGAGATGAAATGCTGGGAAGGCAGAGGGATTGTACCAGGGCTCAGGCAATCTGTGAATGTCCATGTGCATAGGAACCTGGGCAGTGTGGTGTGTGTGCTGCACTAGTGACCTTCTGCCTCTGTTAGCCCAAGAGGAGGAGGGGACATGTCTGTCTGTGTCTGTGTCTGTGTGAGTCCTGAATGTGGAGGCTTCTGGGGGCAGCACCTTGTCTGCATCTCTGTCAGTGTCCTGTGTGTGTCTGGGATACGTGGTCAACTTCACTGTTGGTTGAATCTAAAAATCAAAAGCAGCATCTACGTCCTTCAACCTCACCCTGGGCTCTCGCACATCAGCAGGAGGGTCCTGGGCTGGCACTGCTGGAAGAGGCAGCTGCAAAGTCTGGTTGAATGTTTCATCTTGAATCAGGAAACAACAGAAAAAAATTAAATGCGACACCTAAATTTCAACACACATTTCTTAACTGTACACCAGGAAATCAAAGATCAAACACAGGATCAAACACGTAGTCAATCTTCAGCAAGATGACTTAAAATGTTTTGCTGAACTTAATAACCTTCCCCTTCTCCTTCCTTTCTGTAGATTCCAGCCTGCAGTTTATTGCCAATACCTAAGGTGACTTTAGTCTTCTTAGAATCTAGACTTGGAGTAACTTCTGTGCCAGTAGATACTTCTCTGCCCAGAGCTATTTTCCATACAGTCATCCTGGGACAAGATTTGAGCTTGTGAGAAAATTAATCCAATGCAAGCAACCCCATGAGAAACTAGAAATTTATCTTTGGGCTGAGGAGAGGAAATTAATTTTGGCCACCTGTGCATAGAACCATCTCCAAGTAGATACAGATTCTACTTTGCCTACATCTACACTACATATGGACACTGATGATGAGGAGGCTTGGACCTCTGCAGATGGACAGTGTGGTCTCTTCTACAGGTCCGGGACATGGTCTGGAGTGATATATTTTCCATGGATTTGTGGGATCTTTTGGTACTTTATTTGACCTGAGGCTGCAGTTTTGAACACATGTAGGCAACAGTTCCTTGTCCTCTGAGAAGATATCAAGCTCTCTGAAATGAGTTTTCCACCAGACATGTATTACCTTAAAAGAAACTGTGCTTTGGAGGCTCAGCAAAGCACGCCTGTGTAAGCGTAAAGATTTCATAGTGCCTCTAGTGGACTGGAGCTGCTTCACAACTTAGTGCTTGACTGAGGCCAGTAGCAAGTGGACACAGTTTCCTAGGGAAAAGGAGGATTATTTGCTAAAAGTGAGGGAAGAAAGCAGTACTGAATGTCTTTCTTGTAGCACTGCCATGGTAGGACACCACAGATGGAAACAAGCAGATGTATTTTTCAGACAAAAAGCAAAACAGTGCTCTTTGAAAGTAAAAGTGGAAGAGGAAGAAGTCTGCTGTTGAAAAGAGGTTTTCAGATGGTTTCGACAGAGTTTAAGAGTAAACAGAGGAAATACACTCAGTGTAGTCTACGTAATTGAAGGTAATTAGATGTTTGATTTGACATTACTACTCAAAAATAAAAGATACAAAAGAAAGTACCTTCTGAAAATATTGCTGTTTTATTACCTTGATAAATTAGAGCTTTAAAGTCCTTTTCTCCTCTTGGCAGAAAAGAAACTGGAGGCCTTGATAGACAAAAAACAAAATAGAGGAAATTATACTTAAACATATAAAAAAAACAAACATTTTTTTTTTTTTTAACCCTGGAAGTGATTGAATATAGAAGGATGTGCAGTCTCCATCCTTCGAAATACTCAAAACCCAGCTGGATAAAGCCACTGCCAACTTCACAGAATCATAGAATCATTAAAGTTGGAAAACACCTCCAAGATCATCAAATGCAACCTTTGACTGAACACCACCTTTCCTACTGAACCACAGAATTAAGTGCCACATCCAGTCATTTCTTGAACACTTCCAGGGGTGGTGACTCCATCACTTCTCTGGGCAGTCTGTTCCAGTGTTTGACAATCTTCATTTCCTCTAGGTAATTCTTCTTTGAATAGGAAGGCTGGATTTGATGATCTCCAGAGGTGTTCTCCAAGTTCAACTATTCTTCTGTTTTGTGAATGTGCAGTGCCTGCATGAACACTCCCACTACAGCAGAGACTCTCTAGTAACTAGTGATTGGCTTCAGAGTGTCATGGTTTTACTGGTTCCTAGAAACGAAGTAGGAATTTTTCCCTTCCCCCTGACCACTGCATGCAGAGCTATTAGGTGAGCACTTAAGAGACACAAAAGAACTGGCTCTCTCACTAATTGCCCAGAACTTAGTCTCCTAAGAAATGGAGAAGATGAGGAGTTACTCTTTACTTTTTTCTCTCATCTCCTGGGAAAGGAGAGGAGGAGTTTTTTTCTTTTGTGTTAGCTGTAGCTAGAACACAGGTCAGAGTGGAAGCTGAGTGGTTTCTGTTATTCTCGACCTGTTTGACAGCTACGGACCCTGCCTGGCTTTTTCATCAGAGAGGAGCTGGTTTTTTTTCTGGGGGTTTTCCCCTTCCCTGTTCCTGTTTGTTTTTTTCCTGGCGGTGGTCCTTGTACACATCAGGGGGAGAGAGAGGACTGTGCTGAGTAGTTCAACCAGCCGAACGGAGTGAGTTTGGTTGTCTTTTTCATTGGGAGGATTTTCTTTTTTGTTGTTCCCCTTCCCTCTCTCCCCCTCCCCTTTCCCAGTGTGTGGGAAGGGAAGGGAGGTTCAGGGTTTTTTTGTTTCTTCGGCATACCCAGGAGGATGTTGCCATCTTCCCCCTTCCCCTCCTGGTGGCAACCAGTGATCCCACAGCGCCCTCTGCTGGCTAATGTGGAAAATTGCAAACTCTGCATATGCAGTGATCCAACAGCACCAGCTGGTGACTGGTACAGGACACTACAAGCTCTGCATCTGCAGTGAACCAACGGCGCCCCCTTTTGACTGTGGTTAGAATTGCACCAAAGGGCCCAAACTGAACTATTTACCTTTTTTTCCCCCTTTGCTTGTTTATTGGTTTGTTTTGAAGGGGATTATCTGTGGGTATAAGAGTATTGTTTAGTTATTTTACTTATTTCTTTTCGTCGTTTCTGCCAATACACACACACCTTTTAATAAAGGGCTGTTATTTTTCCTTTTCCATAATTTATTTTCCTTCAATCAGAGCCTCTTATCTTGGATTTATAATTGCTTAGAGGGAAGAGTTTGGGTCTTTTCTCATAACTCATCCTCAGCAAAAGACCCGTGACTCATTTAAACTGGAACACAGGGGATGATACCAAGATTCTTGGGAAGAATTGAGTGGTGCTTTTTTTTTTTTTTCTCCAGCTGTTGTTTCATAACAGTATATACTGGTCTGTCCATAGTCCAAGTATTTGTGCCGAACCAAGTGCAGGCTAGAGTAGATGAGAACTGGAGAGGCTGTTACACACTATATTGTGAAATATTAGTAAGGTTTTTAACAATATGCCACACAGTTTTCTCATTTGAAAGCTAAGGAAGTATGGACTGTTAGATGGAGTGGAATTTAGATAGACCACTGAGCTTAAAGGGTGACCTAAGATTCATCTGTCAGCTAACAACAGAGTATCTTAGACACCCCCACTAGGACTTTAATTTTCAACGTCATCCATCCCTGTGAGGGATAACTCATCCTTGGTGAGTTAGTTATCAGTTATCCTTGGTGAGTTAGTGTATCAGATTAAGACAGGGAGAGTGACTGACACAAATTGGTAGAGCTGCTGTTCAGTATGAGACTGGTAAGCTTGAAGATTCAACCAACAGAGATCTCACAAATTTTAGTGAGGAAAAGGGCAGAGATCTGACTTTTCGATGGAAGAACTGGAGTCTGAGAAGGAACTGTCAGACAGCAGTCCTGATGAAAAGGACAGTGAGGTACATTGGATGCCAGGTCAAATGTGAACCCACATCACATTTCAAACGAAGCACACTGTGTGCTACTAGTCTGTATTCCAAACAGTTAGCAAACGTATCATCCCTTTGTAATTAGCAGTAATGAGGTTGCATTTGGAATATTGTGTCTGGTTTTAGATCCCACAGTCTCTGGTTGAAGAGGGATGTGGAGAAACTGGAGAAAATCCACTGGTGAGTCACAAAGATAATCAAGAGCCTTACATATTGTATATTGTGAGTACTGCTCTAAATCATACCTCTGTAGAAAATTTGGATTCTCTGTGTTGTGGAAGGCAAGTCCAAACAACAAACTCTTGCCTTCCTGCCTATTTGTGTTCTCCTGGCAAAAAGAAGAAAATTAGCTTAGTACAGGCTCCTTGCTGATGGGCCTTTTTTAGTCTGCTGATGGCAGTGACATAAGCAAAGAACACAGCTGTGCTTACAAATAAGAAATGGAACCTGGAAGCAGGCACAGCTGTCCTTCCCTTCTGCTGAAGACATTAGTAGGTAAATTCTGAAGAGGGTGCAGATCTGATGGCCTAGTTTGGCTAGTGCAACACCAAAAGAAAATTCTGCTGCTGCAGAACTTTACTGTAGAGCAGTTTGGGTGGGAACAACACCCCAGGAAAGGGGTGTTGTAGTATAGAGGTAACCTGGACCCATAAACTGTTTAATATGTTCAGACACCAAGAGAAACAAACAAAACAAACAAACAAACAAACAAACAAACAAACAACCAAACAAAAACCCCAAACCAAACCAAGTAACATAAAAAAACCAAAACCAAAAACAACCAAACCCACAAAAAAACCCAACCCAAACCAAACAAACAAACAAAAACCCTAACAAACCCCAAAACCAAAACAAAACACAACAACCCTACAGAACCCCAACTTTTTTCTATGCAAAAAAATCTGAACCATAAAAAGAGTGAAGCTGTTTAACTCCATAAACACTTCAAAGGTAAACAAATGTAAAAAAAAAAAAAAAGTGCTTCTGAGGTAATCATAGCACTATTCAAACATTTAACTAACTTTATGGTGGATAATGGAGGACAAAAGATAAGCTCTTAATTTATCATCACAATATGTAAACTAGAAATTTGTTGGAGGCTGCTTAAGTATATAGTCTTTGTTCAAATGTATTCTTTAAATCAGCCTATTGGGTACAAATGAAGGTAATATCAAGAAACTCTTGCAAAAACCTTGTGCTTCTTTTTAAAAGGAAAATAAGGATGAGAATTGAGAGGGTGAGAGTGGATACTGAGTTGAAAAACATAGCCAGAAAGAGAGTTTATTTTGAATTTCGGTGAGAAGCTGCAATGGGTAACACATAGGTTTGTTTATTCCACTACCATATTGATCTTTAAATTTTAGTGGACCACCAGAAACATGGCCCTAGTCAGAACCAGTTGATAGTCTGGCCAAACATTAGAAAAACTTCCTTGGGATACATTGTACATAGGACTAGACTCACAATTACTAGACAATTTCTTCTTACCCCACTACATTATTTTATAACACTGTAGACAGGTAGTAGGCAGTTCAAAGATATAAGAGAGATTTTTCAGAACTGAAGTCTGAGCAAGACAAATGTTCCATTGGTAGGTCAAAGAGAACAGATTTTTACCTCTGGTGCAACATTATTTAGTGAGAAGTGTACGTTCTCAGCTGGTCCACTTTTCTAACAGAGAAGCAAAACCAGAATCTTCACTGACATCACAGTGAGTAATGCTTCCTGTCGTCTCTGACTACCTAGAGGATTCTATCCTATCATAGCTAAAAATGACCTGGTCTCAGTTATTTATGCTTTTGCCACCTTTCAACCTGACTACAGTAGTATAGCATATCTCACCATGAAACTGTTTTCTCTCTGTTTAGTAACATACCAAATCCAAATCTCCTTCCTTAAAGGTGGCTTACTAGGAGCTCAAAGCAGCCGACAGAAGTAACTGAAGGATTAAGAAATGCTCTGTTCAAAACTCATTGCAGTTGTGCTTTTCTAATACAAAGCATTTTTCCTTTGCCTGTCCTTGTTAGACACCAGATCAGTGATTATTGGGTCACAACCACCTAGTGGGGAGTGTGTGTATGTGTGTGTGTGTGTAGGAGTGACAGGATTGCAGGGGAAATGCTCTCTGCTTTTCACCTCCCCAGGATGGAGTTGCTGTGCTGTGATCCCAGGTGCGGGATGCAACAGTGACCACACGACACACAGGCACGCAGGAGGTAAAGAGGGTTTATTCAAGTTTCCCGTGGTTTATAAGGATGCTGGAAGGAAGGCAAAGGCTTGGCTACTTGGCCAGCCAGTGAGAGGGACCAGGAGAGTAATACCCAGTAAGAACCAGGAACTGGGGAAAGGCAGGGGAAACAGTCAGTGGGGTTAAGGATAGGGGTGTGGCCCGGCTCTGGGGGCAGAACAGAAACTGCATTCCACATGGCTGGCAGCATGGGATGGTGGGGCGGAGAGAGGTTACATAAAATAGAGTAACGTGGAACAATGATTTCGCAACATGAGGTTTCTCTGTGTTGACTCCAGGAGTTCTCTTGGGCTGCATCTGTTTCTCCTCTATGATTGATGTTTCCATTGCATGTATTCCACGTTGTGTCCCATACAGGGGAAAGGGATGGATTCAAACCTCAAAGAGGTGGGGTGGTGTCATATCCCTCAGGGCAGGTCCCTGGAGCCCCCATGGGTAAGACCTAGAAGGGCTGTCAGTCACAAACAGCCCAGGAAAATTATAACACACCACACCTCTTGCAGTCCCTCACCCAGCTCAGATTGGCAGGGATAGTGAGGACACTGTCACTCACCTTGGCCTGGAACTCCCAGAGTGGCTGGTGGGTCAGAGACCCTGCCTGGAGGGGTTGGCCATTAGGGAACAGAGCAGATAAAACCACAGGAATGTTGTTTGCTGGAGAGCTGGTCTTCTACAAGGCTTTGGTGGTAGCTATATAGTCTATCTCTCCCTCTTTCTCCTTCTCTCTTCTTGCTCCCTCTGCTTCTCTTTCTTTGTTTCTTTCTTGATGCTTAGGGTGGTTTGGAGCTGGAGAGTTGGATCTTGATTTAAGTGTTGTGGATTAATAGTATATCCTGAGTCAGTATCGTGGTGGAATACTTTTGTCTAGCTTCTGTGGTGTCCTTTTGAAATTGGCCAAGTCCCCTTATTTGCTCCCTTAAGTTAATGAAGAAATTCCTTGAGAAAAAGCTCGTGGCTTATTCACTTGATGCTGTTTTGAGATATTTAAGAACCATATATCTTTAATATAAAGTAAAACTCATAGCCAATCCCATGAGCCGGCAGCTCCTGGGGCTGGATTTTTACAGTCCTGAGAGTGCACTCAGCATTCACCTCAGGATGATGAGAAGCAGTTTGAATGCTGAACTAGCTCATTTGAGAGGGTGTTAGACTGATGATCAAAAGGTTCCTGGTTCATTCCTGAGTTTTGGCAGAAATGTTTGACCGCTCATCTTTGAAGATGTTCAAGGCCAGGTTGGATAAGGCTTTGAGAAACCTCTCCTAGTGGAAGGTGTCCCTGCCTGTGGCAGAGTGTTTGAACTAGATGATCTTTAAGGTGTCTTCCAAACCAAACCATTTTGTGATGATGAGAGCAAGGTATGGTTTACAAGATTTAAGAGCTCTAAAACCAGTGTTTCACTGCATACAATTCTTCAGCACAAAAAGAGTATAAGAGAACAAATACATTGGAGTTGTCACCTGATAACACATTTCTCAGAAACTATGGTGATAAACACTGCACAGCAGCGTACAATGAAGAATAGAATTTTTAATAGAATTTTACTGTGAGATGTAACCCTACCTGTAGGAAGATATTCTCTCCATAGTTCCAAGTCTGGATTTCTGAAGAACAAAAGTTGTCAAGTTTGGTGGGGTTTTGTTTGTTTGTTTGTTTTTGTTTGGGTTTTTGTTGGTTTGTTTTGTTTGTTTGTTTTTCCCCTGGAAAATGGCTGAAGAACAAGCTTTAACATTGTTATGCAAATAACTTCCTAATCTAACAATTTAGTAAAATTCACTTAGAACATTACTGGATTAATTCCATGGGAAAATTCACTGCAATAATGAAAAAGGAAAGCATTAAGTATTTTTCAGTCTTTAAAGAGCACTGTTGTCCTGTAGCAGAAGGTATTTGATTTGACAGAAATGACTAATAAAACTATTAACAAGAGCTGATTTCTTGCATCACTAGAAGGGTTTTGCAAGACTTCTTCAGAAAGTAATGCTTAAATTTCCTTACAATCAATCAATCTTTTTACATTAATCACAACATAAATAGAAGAGCTAGCAATCTCTGAAAATAAAAAATATATCTCATTACCTACTGTAAAAGAATTGCATGGAGTACTTTACTAGAAAGAGTAGGAGTAAAAGAGCTTGCTTGGTTATATTCCTGTTTGCCAGCCTACATATGTCATTATAGGTGACATTGATTTATTGTGTATTAGCTGCAGTGGAGTTCACTGTTTAAATCTAAAACTAAAACAAAACCCATAATATCAATGAATACAGAATATTAGATGTAGTGTCATTTTGGTGAATCTTCAGAAATCTGAAGATTTCTTCAGAACTTTTCTCATTACATTCCACTAATTAGTGACTCACTTGGATTTTTTTGTTTGGTTGTTTGGTTTTTTTCCTTCCTTCCCATCCTCTTTTTCCAACACCCCTTAAATCCAGAAGGATAAGTTGATTCTGTGTCAGGAAAAATTTTAGTTAAGATGTAGGTTTTTCAAAAATTTGATGACAAGTGTTTTTAGATAAATTTAATGACAAGAGATCTCTTCAAGGAAAAAGCGACAGAGAAAGGAGAGAAAAGTCTAGAAGCTTTTGATGGAGCAAAGTCACTGCAATGAAGAAAATAGTATAAATGACAATAGATCAGGTTGAATTTATACCTGCAGCAGCACTGATAGCCTTCTGAGATGAAAATGATGACAAATGCTTTAGCTGAAATATTGTTTTTTAAAACCTTGCAGATGTTTGTTACAACATACTGTTAAAACTCTTGCTAATTGGGCCAATTGTTCAGCATCAAAGGTCCTCATCACAGAAATCTGTCCTGTCACTGATTATGTCTTGTCATATAACTGTATTATGTTAGTGACTAAGGTACAATGTATAGTGTGATTCCCATTATCTAAAAGCTAACAAAATGACCACACAGAGGAAATGTGCATACTACCTTTGAAGACAGCCTCAGGCCAGCCTGATCTGATGGGGAAGAGGAATAAATACCATTCCTCAACTTCTCTAGTTTTGCCAGCTGCCCAGACGAAATTGGCTTTAGGCACAGCAAAAATAAAATTACTGCATGGAAAAGCTGAATAGTGGAGACATCTAAGAGCTGTGTTTGTGTTGACTATGGTTTTCTTATACTGAAATCCTGTAAGGTCAGGCTGGTCGTCACTGAAGTAGCAGAAGCAGCAAGTCACAGTTTCCTGAATATACTGATTTCTTGTTTCATCACTGCCCTCCCCTCTACATCTCCCTTTCTGATGGCAGGAGGGAATAGAACTGTTCTTTCTGAAATACAAAGCCAGCTTTTTATGTGTTCTGCTAAGGAGTTCCAGCTGGGGTCTGTGCCCAAGGAAAGGAGGTATTATGGACAGAGGTTTCACTTAATTCCCCTAACTATGGTTACAGTTGAGTCTTGGTAGTTCTTGTATAAGACAGCTTTTAAAAGCAGTGAAATCTACAGGAACCTCTCTCTCCCTTCTGACCTCTTTTGGGTACACAGTGAGGCGGTGAAGTCCCTGTCTGTTCATCTTCTGTGAGGACAGGCTGAGAGAGTAGGAGTTGTTCAGCCTGAAGAAGAGAAAAAACCTTACTGTGACCTTTAAATACTTAAAGGGGGCTTATAAGAAAAATGAGGGAAACTTTTGTGTATGTAGTGATAGGACAAGAGGTGGTGGCTTGAAACTAAAAGAAGGCAAATTTAGACTAGATAGAAGAAATTTTTTATGGTGAAGGTGGTAAAACACTGGAACAGGTTTCCCAGAAAGGTGGTAGATGCCCCAGCCCTGGAAACATTCAAGGTCAGGTTGCAAGGGGCTCTGAGTAATCTGTAGTGGAAGGTGTCCCTGCCCATTTCAGAAGGATTGAACTAGATGGCTTTTGAAGGCCTCTTCCAACTCAAACCATTCTATGGCTTGTTCTCAGCCTTGTTCCTTTTCAGAGTCCTACTCTGTGGAGGGATGCTTACATCTGATAAACAAAACACTTGTATATTTCCATCTTCACACTGTCATCATTGCAGTGTATATTAACAAATTCTTGGTTTTGTTTGACCTGTGTTTCTTTTCCTGTAATTTGTGATGGTAACTTCTGCCTTACAAATGATACAGTATTCATTCAGTACTTTTGAATACTTTGTAACATAAATGTTACACTTTTCTTGTTATTATTAAGTTATTATTAATATAGTCACATTTTATTAATTGACATAATCTATTAAATTTGTTTTTATGAAACCCTTAATTGAACACCATACAATCCTTTGGCACCAGCTGACTGTATCACTATTGGGTGAAATTTGAACTAATCTTATCTCAATTAAGCAATAATCATTACCATTAAATTAAATTGGTATCTTGTGAGAAATCCAAGTATAGCGTCCCTCTGTGTCTGAGTGTACTCACATTAACTGGAACATATTTTACCACAAGAAGTAATCATGGAGAATTCTGACTTTATTTCTACCATGAGAAGCAGCAAGACATTTTTTCTGGGCCAGGTGATAATGAAGTAAGAACCAAGAACTATGCATTAAGATCTTACAGAAAATCAGTCCTGTCACTCAGAGTTGCAAGGAAATAACTGTTTTCCTCTCAAGGACCAAGTATGCAAAAAGATAAACGCTCTCCTAGAAGATATTGCTGGACAGGCTGAGACCATTGCTCCTGCTATCCTCACAGTAGAAGTCTGTGTACCCCTTTGCACAGGAAGGAGCAACCACAGAGAGAAAATTTGCTTGCTTGACACACAGTCTCTGTGCTGAGATGCTGCAGGTTTTCACTCTAGCATACCAGTGATCTGTGCTATAAAAGATGTCAGCCCAAAGTCTGCAACAATTCCCTTGCCTACTTTGGTCAGCATGTGCTGGACACATGGCAGAAACACCTACTTAAGTGGTGTCTTAGCCATGGTGTCTAAAATCCAGATCCTTTTTGGGTTTTGTATATCAGAATGATTTGGTGTGTGCTACTGAGATTTCTTCATCGAATGCACTTTGAAATTCCTTTTACAGATAAAGGAGCCTCCTCACTCGGGAGGTACTACTGGGTTAATTCTTCCTTCTGCTCTCTTCATGGCCCACAGTGGCTTGAGTTCCTTTCTGCTCACGGCCAATGCTGTGGTATAAGGGCTCAAGAGACTCCTTGCACAGACTGTGCTTTAGTTTGGCAATTTAGGTGCTTTGCTGTCAAGTAGAAAATAACATTTGGGCTTGGTGTTGGAACTAGATTATCTTTAAGATCCCTTCCAACCCAAACCATTTTATGATTCCTTATAGGAAGCAGAAAAGACTAAGTTTGGATTCGTTCTTGTGAGAGCACATTGATCAGAAGGATCCTCAACCTTTTGATGTGGGCAGACCTTGAAAAGGTGAAGTGAAAGAGTGTCTTGTGGAAGAAAGGGTAGTGCTTCCTCAGCTGTTATCAAACAGAAGTCACGTAGACTCTTTGGCCATGGTAAAAAAGAGCCAAGATTTCAGACCAGGCTTTCACCTGAGTGTTTCATTTAGGGAAGCTCTCAGTTACGTTCACACAGAGTTCATTGCATTTGGGTCAGCCTTCTCAGAACATCCTGGTATATTTTGATCTCTAGTGAGACCTTAACTCTTTCCACATACTGATTACAGAGCCTGGACTCCCACATTTCTCTCAAGAGGACAGTGTCTCAAAGTGACCTTACATAAATAATTCCTCCTTTAGATTTAACCTTTCATTTTAAATTTACACAGAAACAAACAACAAAACCCCCCATATAAAACAGTAGGATTTATGTTATATTTGATCAGATAAATTCTAGTAATTCATGTGTCACAGAGAATGGCTAGTTTTCTTATTGATTTTAATTTAAAATTAAAAGAACATAATTGTTATAATGAAGTAAGTTTTCTCTTGTCTTTTTCTTTTTGTATTTTCCTTTCCCCTTTGGATTGTCTTTTCATGTTTTATATACTGAAGAATAATATGCAACTAAAAGTAATCCTAGGGATCAGCAAGGTGGTTTAGACAAGAGTTTTTGGATAATTTGAGGGAATATTGATTATAATTTGTGATGCTGGGTATACTGTCTCTTCTGGGTAGCAGGAAATTTTAAGTGACTAAAATTTAAATAATCAAGGTTGGCAAATGTTACTAGATTCCTTGCCTTTGACAGCTAATTTTGAAAGATAAAACCTCATTATTATTATTATTATCAGTATTCACTACATATTACAATATTCAGGTATGATTTACAGCCTTGTAGCTTTCCAAATTACTGAACTACTCTAATATGTGGTTTATTTGCCAATGGTATTAAAGTGTAGAGCACAAGAATTCAAATCCCACATCCCCACAGCCTCTAAAAATGCAGTGAATGGGCTCAATAAACCTGGTAGGCTTTTCTGGCACAGACTTTTTAACCTGAATTTATTGCAAGGTTAGTTCAGGCTACCTTTTTCTGCTGTTGTTTTGCTTTGATGAAAAATAGGTGCTACGAATAATTCTTATGAAGCATGCAATAACCTGTAGGCATAATTTCAATTCCTTTTCATGGATTCACTGCAGCTGCTTGCTCCACTTTGGCAGCCTTTACTTTAATTTCTAATCAATTACACCATTAAATGCATTTTCACTGTTTCTCACTTGAGTTTGAAAAAGTGTTAACACATTTGTAGGAGAACTTCCATTTTGGTAATTGTCAAAATTTTTTCAGACTTCTAGATTTATCTCACTCACATAAGGATTGTCTTTCATGAGCAACTCTGTTTTTTGATAGCTCCCCAACTCTATTTCACAGGTGACTGCTACAATAGTCTAGCATACAGTTTTGGCAATGTTCTTGAGTCTAATGGATTTTAGTTTCTGTGGCACTTGAACTCAATCAAAAATGATGTCCGAGAAGGAAGAGAGAGTACCCTTGCTTTCACAGAAGTTAGAATAACATTTCTGTGATAATTTTCTCTTGGTCAAATATTTACCAACACATGAATGAGTAACACAGGGAAATACAATTAGAAGCTACTTTCTCTAGCAACAAAAAGGCTATGCCTTTCTAAAAATGTGTCTTTCCTACATTGAAAGATTCCTGTGGGATAAGGCCCTGAAATGCAGAGGAGACTGGGGAAAACTGGTTAATATTCAAAGACCACCTTCTCCAAGGTAAAAAGAGTTCATTACAAATGAATAAGACATCAAACAAAAATGGCTCCTGGCCAAACTCAAACACAAAAATGGAAACATACAGAGGGTGGAAGCAAGGATGGGTAACTTGGAAGTAATACAGAAATTTTGTCTGAGTATCCAGGGTTAAAGTTAGGAAAGCTGAAGCCTAAATGGAATAGTCTGTGTCCAGGGATGTCAAAGGCAATAGGAAGGACTTCTATAAGTATGTGGGTGTCAAAAAAAAAAGACTAGGGAAAATCTAGGTCCATGCTCAGTGAAATGACTGACTTGGTTACGCAGGGTATGGAAAAGGCTGAGGTACTGAATGCTCTCTTTGCCACAGTTGTTACTAATGAGATTGGCCTTCAGGAATCCTCTGAAGAGCTTAGTTCTCTTCCTTTGCTATAAAGGACCTTATGCTGATCATCCTCAGACATGAACAGAATTTCTAGATGAGTTAGATTAAATGAATCTTATGAGTATATCCAAAAGAGATGTCTAGATTGCGTGTTCTCCCCTGCTTCCTGAAACCACTGTAATTTTACTGTGATGCTAAGGTCCTATTATAGCATTTTGTGTTGAAGCAATGGGCACACAGTTACTCTCCAAAGCTCTGTTGGTAAATTTCCACAGTTACCAGTATGAGAAGGATGTAATAACTTTTCATGAATTCTTTTCTGGAAGTCACTGAGACTAAATGTCAATATCCTTACATTTCTACATAGCTATACATGATTCCACTTTCTGCTGCATATGAAATCATGATTGAAAAATCAACATGTATATGTTTTTGTTTCAAGGTCTGCTGGAGTCTTTTTTATTACCATTTTCAGGGAAATAAAACCTTTTGGGCAAATGCACAAGCCCGACTCCTAATTATCAACAAGAAGATAAAAATAGGAAAGCAAAAATTGTAGAGATACGGTTAGAGTTTTGGTCTGAAGGGAAGTTGAAGTGGTCTTAACTGATACTTCTCATTTTTATCTGCTAAAACAAAGAAGGCATGTAGGAGGCCTAGTCTCTTGCAATTAATTTTTTTTTTTTCCTACACGGTTGGGGTTATTTGTATAGCAATAGAAAAGGGGAAAACCTTTTTAAAAATAAACATAGGAAAACACTTGATACTTGATCCATGAAACTTGATAAACTTGAAAAAGCTAAGAATTTGCTTTCTTCTGAAAACAAACAAAGGGCTTTCCTAGAATAAACAAATAATTTTATCCTTAACATCTATGTGTAACCCAAATTTAGTTTTAAAGCTTCAATGAAATAGTATCCTAAGTTTTAGGGAAAACCAATCTTGATCTTTGGGAAAACAGGGATCCTTCACATGTTATGAATTAAAACCAATAAAAACATGTTAACAGTGTGGTTTTAAACTGAAACAAGAAGTCAAGGTGTCTTGGTTTGAGACTATTTGGAGGGGCAGAGACCTTGAACAAAAGTCTCTTCCTTCAGATTCAATATCCCTTGTTTCTCCAATACAGAGAGAGAGAGATCAAATACGCCCAGATGTAAGTGGAAAAACAAACAAACAAAAAACCAAACTTTTTACCAAGAAGAATACTAATAACAATATTGATAACACTGGGATGAATCAGTAAGGAGAAACTTCCCAACCCCCACCTACTGGACCAAATTAAGATGGCATCTGGCTTCCCCCACGAGGAAAAAAAACCCATGTGGCCACAGGACAGAGACAAGATGCCACCCTTCCACGAGATCCACCTCCCCCCAACCCCCCCCCGAAAACCTAGCAGGAATGGTTGGAGAGTCATTACTGGCAGGAAACGGAGGATAGCTGGGATTTGATACCGGCAGATGCTTGCATGGTGCTGGAGTGCAGGTACAGGGAGTCGGAGGAGGGCTGAGGACCCACCAAGCAACTGGAAGGACCTGCAAGACACCAGTTGGATCCAGCAGAGAGACTTGGTTGTTGCAATTTCAGTGTTTGTTGGTCTAAGTAGTGGTCGCAGCCCAGATCCACTGAGGTGGTGATAAGAGCCCTGGGAGGTGGGAGAAGCCCCACAACTCAGAGTTATATACACTCAGGTTCAGGTGGAAATGCCTCCAACACTTTCTTTAGGGCCGTGAGTTTTACACTGAATGATGTAATACTGTGAGTCACGGGGTACTTTGGGAGTCTCTGACACTTTCTAAGATGTTGCAGCTGTCTCTTATGTCAGTGCAGCCTGGTACATTTTGGCCCATTATGGCTCATCAACAAGAGATAAAAACCTTCAGTCTAGATGTGAATGTTCTGGGGGAGTTATCACATCTGAGTCATCTGTGTAAGGAAAATAAACACTTCTCCACCTTGAAGGATTTGCCGCTTGCCTTACCTTGTTTAACACCCAGCTTGTAGCCTGAGGTGTCAGATGTGCACACCTTCAGCCCCTGGCTTGGGTGGCCACCCTGCACGTTGTTAGCAAAGCACACTGCAGACTGAGCCATCGGCACCAATAGTCCAGTCTCTTACAGCACCTGGGTGGTCACTGCAGGTGGTTGAAAGTTTGAGTAATTTTTTTTTTTATCACTAGCAGTTCAGTCTCTCTAAAGAAGGCAAAACACCACAAAGCCAAAAAGGCATATTTTGGGAGAAAAGAAAAGGTGGATACCAGAATTTTTGTGTAACCTGGGACACAAGGAAAACAATTCATACTTTTATCTTCTGTTCAAAGGTGTAGAGCAAAGACCAGTGGGATTTTCAGATCTATGCATATGTCTACAGAAATGAAAAACATAAATTCTTCATAATTATTTTTCTGCAACTCCAGTCTCCTGGAGTTTAAGAAAGGTGAGCTTGAGGACAGGAGAAGCATGCCTAAGGTTATATAAGTTGATGATGCATCACAGTCACAGCAAGTTGCCTTTTTAAATGGACCTATTTCTCAGCTAAAACTGGGTAAACAGGAAAAATTATTTTCTTTTTGTCAGTATCTCATTGCAAGCTCAAAAGAAGAATAAAAAAACCATTATGTCTGTAACTAAGGTAGCATCTTGAAGTATATTGAATCATTCCATGTAAAAGGTAACACATTTATTTATTTAAAAGTGAACAATATTTGTTACGGATTTGGTAAGGTTAGTCCTTCAGTTCAATAATTGGTTTATGTTTCTCATATTGCTTCATTTATTTCTGTATTTTCAGCAGTTCTACTCTGCTTTATTTACTCAATACAATAAAGCATTCTGGAGTTTGTTCTTGAGTGAGCTTTGCATCTGGACTCAGATACACGCAACAAAAATACCCCACTGATCATAATATTTTGTCAGGCAAAAAAGAATACCGTTCTTAATAAAATTGAAATCAATTAATTATTTGCATGTGTTCATTCAGTGTCTTTTTGTCTATATAAAGCCTACATAAAACCCTGTTTCTGATCATATTATGTAGAATTTGATAAAAACTTTGAAAAAATCTGATTATGAGTTTACAGAACCTGATCCTGACCTGCACAGAGGGTTTGGGATGGGAAAACTGGGAATGAAAGGAAAAGGAAAGAAAGAAGCTCTTGTAGTGTGACTCTCATTTTACGTAACATGTGCACTTATGTATCACCTTTTTCTCCCTTTCCTTTTAATATATATTGTCTTTTTTTTAATGTTTTCTTTCCCCTACTCCCACTGTATGTTTGTATAATAGAAAATATGTGCTGTTTGGAAACAAAATACTTCATTCCCTGCAGCTACTAACAATTTACTTTTCTCAGAGTCAGAATGCAAACACTCTATGTCTGGTTTTCTTCACCTCAGATTATCCTGACAGTGCTTTACTGTGCTGGAAGGACATTTTGAAGAAAGGTGAAAGAAAACATAACAAAGTATCCTTGTAAATATAGCTCAGTTCTGAGCTGAACTGACTGCTGTGACTGTGTGGCTTGAGCACCAGTCTTTTAGCGCCTGGTTATTGGTCTCATATCACTGAAAGTTATTGATTGAAGGTAAACGACAATATTTTGCTCACACAGTCTGCCTATCTCCTTTATATTTGAAAAATCTCCATGAATACATACTTTCAATTAAATACTTCAGGCCCATTTGTGCACTTTTTCTCAGTTAAGGTTCATTTCTCTCATATTAGAATACAAGCTAACAAATACCAATGCATTAATCTATAATAAATAAATAACATTTCAATTAATAAAATCACACAGATTAACTTCAGTGCCTGCTTCCAGTTCCTGTAAGAGCATCTTTACCAAATAAATATTCAATTGATAAAATTTATTTTTAAGTTTGAAAAGCTTTTACTATGGATAATTGAGGATTGTCCCAAGTTTACGTGGTCTAATACAACACAGAAGTGAGGTTATTTTAAATCCTTTCAAAATTCACTGATTGAGTGGAAAAAAACACAACAAAACAACAACACCAAATCTATTAAAAAGTCTGCATTACAAAATTAAGAAATAAAGTGATTGGTACATGTATTTGAAAGGTGCTTATATGAATATATGTTTAGAAAAAGTTACATCAGCATATTTTTCTTATTTATTTCATAAGAGGGATTGGAAGACATAAAGTAGCTGCATCATTTGAAAGTCATTCACATCCTTAGAAAAGCCATGAATCACACAATTTAATTTACAGTCTGCAAATCCTGTCATTCTTTTACTTTATGTCAGATAATCCTATCCCCAGATACATAATCCTGCTCACAGTACATTTTGATTAAATAATTGAAAACAAGCAAAGAAATTTACAAACACAGCAGATTAATTTACTTTCCTAATTTAAGTGCCTTTTACCTTTAACTATAGCTCAGTTTTTATGAAGATCAGACAACCGGAGCATGAAAATTTAAAAATCGCTGAAACTTTTTAAATGAAATAATAAGAAAGAAATAGTTATAGACTATCTCATCATCAATTGCCAGTACAGTTTTTGCACAGACATGTGCACATTAATAAAATAACCATATCTTACAATTTGATACATTTGTAGATACCTTGGAAACTACATAATATTCTTTTCAGATACCGAGTTTTATTATGTTGAACTATTTTGGACTCAATAACCTTTGACTCATAAGTATTTAATGCCATAATAGCTATTTCAGCACTGTTTTTCAAGGTATCTTGTTAGATGACTCAGGAACCTGAAATAATATAACAAAACAAATTTATTAAGGAAAATAATTACAGTTAGTGAATTTCCCTAAATTGCCAGAGAGAAAACCATATAATTTGACCTGTAGGTTTGGGAAAAAGTCTACCAACAAGGCTGGTTACAGAATGAAAACGTAATTGGTAAAGAACATTTCTGATTTATATCAATTACAAAATACTTTCTTTGTAATTCACTTAGCTTCTTTAGAACCCCATTTATTAATGAAGAGTATGCTGCATTACCATAAGGATCTATCCAAAGGATTTATTTGGTCAACTTATTCACACAGTGAATGAGAAAAGAGATCGTTTTCAAAGGGATTGAAAAGAGATCTAATTAATACTTTGAATTTGAACTCTGTGGCAGTATTATCTGAGTGAAAAACCTTGGTATCTAGCCTTAAGCTTACTAAAATAAGAGCCAAATAGCAGAAGTTTTGCTTGAAGATATATTTTCCTCGTGCACTTCCATTTTGTTCTTGCTTGTTTGTTTTGATAGCCTTTAATTATTACTTTAGTTGAAAGTAGTCTCTATCATCACTGAAACAATTCAGATAATAAGCAACTGGACTTTACCAACCAGTTGTTTGATATCTTATCTTTAAGAAAAAGTCAATAACCTTCTCTATGGGAAAATGGTTTTAGCTTTCTTCCAGTCCCATATTTTTTATAATAGAAAATTTGAATGTCTGGATCAGAGGTTATTAGCTATGTTGAATGAAGGCTGCTTCATACTATGTATAAATAAAATGTTGTTAATTTGAATATTTTGTTCTTGACTTTCATACTGAAGCTTTGTGGACCTCAGCATTGACTATATTGTTAAAAAGGAACTTTGAGAAATGAGACACTGTGATATCTAAGTTGGTGAAGTGGAATGCAGAATGTCATCTTCAAAAAACATTCCATTAAAAGCCCAGGACATTATCAAATGAACCAGCTTGGTGAGAAATAATTTTCCAGCACAGAAATTCATTACATTTAACTTTTGTGGTACAATAAACTTCCTTAATCGTGTCATATGTCATTTCTAATTAGTTAGGATTTCACACTTAGGTACAGGCCTGCCCCTATAGGTACCTCCTCATATATGTCTGTCCTGCATGTGTCTTCAGCATCTGAAAGGAAAAACATTGATCTGTTGGAGTGAATCCTCTCTTCTTCTTCTCCCTCTCCCCCTCCCTCTCCTGTTCCCTCTCCTTCTTCCTGTTCCCCTCTCCTCCCCTCCCCTCCAATAGTCTGCTCTGCTTCTGTTTCACAAGAAAATATTTTCCAAATTTGTTTTGCTAGCAACATGACTAGCAATGTTCATGGATCTGATTTCTTGAGTAAATATCATTAAAGAAATTTTAAAAATACTAAATAAATTTATTTTTCAAAGTGCTCCATGAACTTTTTGGTATAGTGACCTTAATTTTCCAACTTCCAATTCTACCTATGAATTGCTGTCTTCTCAATTTCAATGAGTAATTTCTCCTGTGGCAACATGTCATCTGCTTCACTGAAATCCAGACATGTTTCATCTACTGCATTTCCCTACTGTGAAAAATAGGTGTCAAAGAAAGATATATAGCTCACATGATCTATCCCTGTACTGTCTACCCCATTTAGCATTCTCCCAGAATCTCAGAATATGCTGAATTGGAAGGGACCCACAAAGATCATTGAGTCCAACTCTTAGCCATGCACAGGACCATTCCTGAGAGTCACACCATGTGATTTGATTATTGTACAGTGTGCATGCTGTTCTTTGATTACCTAAAAATATCTGTAACTTGATGCATTTATTGAAAATTTTTGCCATTACAATTGCAATTTCTTTTGCATTTTTTTCCAGAAGTAGACAATGTTTCATCACTGCTGCATTAAGTTGCTTGATTTTGCTGTCATTTCAGGTATACAACTTTTAATTTTCTGCTCTCATCTTCTCTTTGAGACTAAATTTAATATAGTTGTACCTATTGAAAAATAGAGTTTTCCTTTGATTTTTAGAACATGCCAAGAATAATTTACATACTAACCCTCAAAGTATAAATGTATTTTTCATTCCTTTTCTTTGTCTCTTGTTATTTCATTTCCTGAGCAGAAGGCTAGAAGTTATTATTCCTAAAACATGCTGTGTATTGTTTGTGTGAAGTAGAAGTGGAACAGGAATAATTTTCAGGATGATGCAGAGTATATACTGAAAAATACACGTGTAAAATCTATTTAAAGTCAATTGAAAAACAAGAAAAGCTGTAAAATATAAGGATTATCATTAGGTCTTCTGTTTCTTATTTGCTAGGTTAAGATTAGAAAAGAAATAATGAACTATACATGCTGAATTTATTTTTTTATATTTTTTGGTAACGACTGTCTTCATCCATTATCAGTTTAATTCATAACAAGTCATAATAGAGTGATTATTCTTCATCAGTGAGTAATTTAATAATTTTAAAAAAACAATTCTAATTTTTTACTCCTTGGAAAAATGCAATGACTTTTAATGTAATGGCATCAGCTACTAGCAGCCAGTCATATTGACTTTAACTATGCTAGTAACTCAAAAAATGCTTGCAAACAGTCGTGGCATTTCATAGTCATAGAATAACTCAAGTTGGAAGGTGCCTCTTGAGATCATATAGTCCTGTCCCTTCCTCAGGGCAAGGTCTCAGTGCCATGTTCAATTAGATTTTTAACATCTCCACAGAAAGAGACTCCACAATTTCTATGGGCAGTCTCTTTCACTGTTTGATGACTGTAAGAGAAAAAGTTTTTTCTTTTGTTAAAGTGGGATTACCTGTATTTTAATTTGTATCCATATCCTCTTCTCCTGTCCCTCCATACCTTGAAGAGGAGTCTCCATCTTCTTTACTCCCTGCCCCCATCAGGTGTTTATATACTTTGATAAGGTCCCTCGACTCTTCTCTTTTCAAAACTGAACAATCTCAGCTCCTTCAGCCCCTCCTCTGTATTAGATACTCCAGCCCACCCAAGCATCTTTGTGACCCATTCAAAGGCTGGGCTCAGTGATCTCAGAGATCTTTTCCAACCTAGTTGATTCTGTGATTCTGTGATCCCACTGCCTCCTCACACTCACAGGGTCCTGTAAATTCCAGCGCAGACTCTTTGCCCACCCAATATCCTTGTCCAAACCCAGGGCCTCATACTCAGACAGATGGTCTAGCTGGGAGTTTGCCAGCAAATCCACATTCATACCTGGTTTGAGGAAGATACAGAAAATCACTTCCCGCAGCTGGTACCCAGCACACAGGCTGTGAACCTCCATCCTGCTATGGCCACTGACACTGAGCCCCTCAATCGTCTTACTCATGCCCATCACTCCAGTTGCTGGTTTTCAGGACACATACCATTTCTGCCACAGTGGCTGGAGGTTAAAGACCCCACTGGTTCCAGCAGCTGATGCTGAAAGCCTGCTGACTCGCAGTAGCTGATATCACACGCCAGAGGTGCTCACATGCCTGCTCTGACCCCAGAAGTTGGCATTCAGTCCCCTCATGCCCATATCCTCCCCCAGCAGCTGATGCTGAGTTCTTGCAGCGCTGATACACAAGGGATAGGGAGCAATATTACACAGAGAGATTATTAAGAAAAGATTTAGTGAAATAGGACAGAGTGGAATGACAGAGCATAAGGCTAATTTTACGCACAATCAGCCCTTTTCATACCACTTTCTGCCTACCTCCCTTTAGTTCCTCTTTGATCCTCTTCTCCCTACACATCATGGCATGTGTCTGTACAACTCTATTGGTGCCCACAAACCATCCAGTCTGGGTCTCCCCTGGTTTGCAGTCCTATCAGTTGCAAAGCCTAGGCTGATATTCCTGGAAGTGTTGTCTGTACTTTCTGGATAGCCCCTCAGTGAGTGTCACTGTCATTGTCTCCATGTGTGTTTTGTCTCATCTGTGTTTGGTATATTTTGTTTCTGTTTTCTCTACTTTCGCTTATTTTCCCAATTGACAAGATCCCCAACCAGATAACCTCACTGGAATAAACATTCTCGCACTCCTACATGTCCACATCAATTACTGCAATGGACTAGGTTTAGTTCTTATCACTGCCTCCCCTACCATTTGTCAGTTAGGTTTTTTTCCCTGTGTGTTCTTATTTATGGTTTCCTCCTTTTCTTATTATTCCTTTTTTTTTTTTTTTTCCAGGTAAAAAAGGTCCTTGACTAGACACTCTTAAAGGAACAGACACTTTCCTTTGTCATAATCTTTCATAATGGGCTTTTTCATGGCTGGTTTCTCAAACATTCCCTAAACTGATCTTCCTCCATCAGGGAATTTTCCAGTGGCCACAAGAGCCTGAGATTCATGAAGGCTGATGCAAAGATGACATTAACTACCTCATCTATCTTCATATATTTTGCCACTCCACCTCCTAACCTACTCATTAGAGGATCCACATTTTCCCTCTCCCTTTTGCTGTTGATATAGCTGTGGAGGCTTTTTTGTCGCCCTTCACACTCCTTGCCAGATTCAATTCCAGGTAGGTTTTGCCTTTCCTATCTGTAATCCTACATGCTTTCAAAATGTCCCTACATTCCTCCAAGGTCTCTGCTTCCCCCTCTTGTATGTTTCATGTCTACATTAGAGTTTTGTCAGGATCGCCCTGTAGACTAATTTTAGTTCCTGCTCTCTGGGATTAATCATTCTTGACCTTAGAGAAGGTTATTGTTGATCTTCCTAGGACCCAGGTCTCAATAACCTGCTCTAGAAACCAGCAGACTGGTCCTACACTAAAAATATCCTCAGCACCTGTGATGGATTGACATATGCCACAGAGCTTTTGCAAGAGGCATTTTCATGCTACCAACCTGTCTGGTGGGGTAAAACAAGTGTAAGAGGTTGTAGATCGTTTCATCTGCTTGGTCTTTCACACAGGATTGTCCTAGGCACATTCAGCTTACTGGAATTGGCATAGCAATGGCATTTGAACATACAGAATTCCAAATGAATGCATGGAGGTTGTTTGCCATCTGTATTCAGCTTACTCAATATTACACTGAAGTCTTCTTCCTGTGCACGAAGTCTAACCCTGACACTGAAAAGTAGATGAGAGAAAAAAATAATATGATGCGTCAAATGAGATAAATTTGATAATGAGTCTTTGATGTTGGACACATAGAAATAGGACAGAAACATCTGTCCTGTAGTTCCTTATCTAGACTAGCTAAGATGGTACCTAGCTTCTAAATGGGAGTAGCTAAAATATTAGATTTAGAATTCACAAGTCAGAGAATACTACGTAAGATGCAGAATTTTTGTCTCTTAAATCTGAGGAGGGGGTTAAAATACTTTTCTCCTGAATAGAGCAGCAGTGAAAATTGACTCCCTCAGAGATCACGTTTACCCAGATTTTTTTTTCTATTTTGTATGATTTGCTTTTTTCTTTACACACTTTTATCCTTGTCTCTGTTTTATAGGGCCATATCAATTTTCTTATTCTTTCCTTAGGAAAATAAGAGCTTATACATGAAGAGCTGTGCTCCATTTGGGGTAATACTGAGTTTGCTAAAGCTGCTCTCACAAATGATTCTGAGGAGACCACTAAAATACAGATAGCCAATTTTTATATGACAATGACTTGATCACGGAATAAACAGATTCTTTATGGATTTTTCCTTTCCTAATATGTGCTTAAATTACTCTCTCTGTAGCTGTCTGTGCATTCAAGAAATTATTAATTCCCTGTGACAGCCATCTTCATAATAATGTATTCTATCCATTCTTCTATCTCTTCCCTTCATTTCCTATATTCTTTCTATACAATCCACTGTCTCATTTTTAATTTAATGGGAAAGTATTTTACCACTTATGTGGGTAAATATTTTATTTGTTTCATGGATCTGACCTATATATGCTTGATGAAAGGTTAAATCAGATCCTTTATTTTACAAAGAAAATATATTTTTCTATGTGTTCTATATATAGGAAATATATATTCTACATATTCTAATATTTCCATATTTTCACTCATTACCCAAGTTTCAAAAATAGCAACTTTATTAAGATGTAAGTTCCCAATATATTGTCCTCCACTGCTTTCAAGGAGATGAAAATCTCCTCATCGAAAGCAAACTAAAACCAGTTTTCTGAAACAATATTTTTATGAGATAGCTTATGAAAAAATTGAAGAGTTATTTTTGTGATTTAAATGGGTTTGTAAATAAAGCCACCTATCTTTTTAGCTCTGTAGCCTCTCACTACTGAGAAGCCTGAGGCAAAAATAGCTTAAAAAATCCTCTCTCTGTCTCATCTGTTTCATGCTAAATGACTTCATGCTCTGCACATTAAGATGCACAGTTTCCTTTTCCTTTTCCTGATAATAGTTCTTTAAAGACTTCTAATTAATGTTGCATGGTCTGGGCAAATATACACAGACTACCATTCTTGCTCATATTCAGAACTCATGCCACAAAACAAGTCAAATAAAAAGATTAGGGAATAAAGCACTGTACATAAGAGTCGCTGAGGAAAGGATGACTTTCATTATTTGAAGTCACTCACACTGATACCATCTCCAGACTTCCACTAAAATTTATTTCATATAGATTTGCATGTGGATCAGAATAAAACCAGGTAACTTACTTTATTTTATTCTGGTAGTTTTATCTATCCATCAATGTTATGTGGAGTTATGCCCTGGAACAGATAATTCTTTTTCATTATTTCTTGATAATGATTTCTAGTGACTATATCACCAACCACAGTTTAGCCATTTTTAAAATACTTTCATAATGCTAGTTAATCTAGAATCCCCATAGAACAAAGGAATAGTAAATTAATGACAAGAATGAGAGTGAAAGAATGTTAAGCCTTTCTCTCTGAGCACTGTATAGGCAGAGAGTGACAAATTCATGGTTTTGTGTATAAACCTCTTGCTTAACAAGTGTTCGTAACCTTTAACACTGTATACATCACAACTCAATGTAATATCTTAGAATAGCACTTGTGTTTTTCTAATTCTGGTGCTCTGGATACCCATGAATAATTTTTTTTCCACCCTTAATCTTCTGTTACTAAACTGAAGTAAATGTAAGAGTAAGTGTCTTGTAAATCAGACCTTTTATATAACATGTTCTTTTTTTTTTGTCTGTGGTGCATATTTTGGTATCACCCCTCAGCTGTTTAGGCAAGCCTTAGAACAAATACAAAAGTTTCCTTAACTTCAGTAGAAACTAAGCAGGTGTTTCAGACTAATCACTTGCTGCAGTGCTTTGTGGAATGGGGTTTTAATCAGAAACTCTAACATAAATTTCCTTTTTAGAAGTATAGATTTCTTTCAGTTTAATTGAGAGGGTGAGCCAGTTAACTAAGCTAATTTAGTGGCATGTGTCTGAGTAATGCTAGTTTTATTAGGTGCCTTTTAGAAGTGATGTCCATTAACTACAAAACTAATAGCCTGATCCTGAAAGCATTTGCTATGGAGACTAAATACTTACTCCATGTTCCCACTCACGTACTGCCAGAGTAAATGCAGATATTTGTAATTCAGATCTTTATTTAGCCCATCGTTGCTGGCATCTGTTAACTATTGTTCTACATAGTAGACTTAATCTGCAGTGCATTATTTAGTCACAATTTATGGCATGTTTTTAAAACCATAATTTCTAAGGACTGTTTCTTGAGCTCTCTGCAGTAGAGCTGACAATTCTTTGAGCTGTAGAAGATGATGACAATATCTAAGAGCTGTTTACAAGCAATAAATACACATAATGAGCTTCAGCTGCAGTATAATTTCTCTTAACATGCCTTTAATTCAGATATATAGGTATTTATGCTTAATTAGATGAATCTCTTGTAGGACTTCTAATGCTGGGTAACTCTAGTGTGGAAGGAGGCACCATTCACACAGCATCTTCTGAGCTGAGTTTTTCTACTTCCTGTTCAGTAGCTGAGAATTATCTCTTAACTTTGATGCCAACACAAAAAGCACACTTAAATTTTATATTTCCAAAATTGGTAGGAAACTGTTTTCCCTTGAACTGTTCTGCTCTCTAGATATAGGTACATCTTACTCCATAGATATGTTTCTTTAAGTAGCATTTTAATGGTTTACTTTATATTTTACCTGTGGGGAATAGTTAGAAAGAGGGTATTGCATGCATTTTAAAAATTGTATACTCCTGTGAAATTGGAGTAAGTTTCTGATAATTTCCTAGGGGATCCAATGAAAGATTTATTGCTTCCAAATTTCAGAGTCCTGTTTTTATTTTTTTTCAATAACAAGGCTCGATAAATTATGATAAATTATACCTCCCCCCTCCCCCCTTTTTTTTAAGTCGAAGATTTTTTTTTTATTATTTGTTTGGCTACTACTAAATATAATTGTGGGGGTTCTGACTTTTTCTAAAAAGAAGACACAGTTCAATTGCAACTCTACTGAAACCAGGGATTACTGTTCGAAATGCTCTGCCATATATTATACTGGCAGTCAGATGAGATATGCAGAGGTCTTTCTTGAACTCTACATATATGAAGGCAAATTGTCTTTGCTCAAAGTTGCTCTATAGGTAGCATCTGCCCAACGAATATAAAATTTCAGGAATCTGCAGCTCCTGAATCCTGACCAAGAATTCAGGATTAAAAAACTCCACAGTTCTGATCATAGATAATACTGTGTCCTAAATAATAATTAAATATAGCTTATCTGCTGCTTTTCAGTTTAAAATAAAAATATTTTTCATATTATAAACACTACATAATCATTTTTCACAAGAAATCAGTTATACAGATAAATATAACTAAATCACTTTAAATTGTTCTTTGCATTCAGGTTGCTTTTTATGTTATCAGGAGATGGAAGGGAACAAAACTCCTGTAGTTACCTTCCTTGGAGCCATTTCAGACAACTGGGCATGTGCCCTGCCTGAGTTTAATGTTCTGTGTTCCTCTTTTGCTCTATCATGTGGTTCTTTTCCATTTTTTCTGCTGTTAACACCTCTCTTGATATATTAGCAGTTTGTTTCTGATTGGAGATGGGACCTGCATCAACTACAGTGAATATTTTCACACAAAACCTGAGGTTTTCCTTAACTTGTTCTTTTTTCTCCCTTTCTGGGAGAAGTTTTTAATCCCAACATCTATGATGATTCTATTTATTGTTGACTACAATGAAAGGGTGATTGGGCCATTAACACTGAAGAACCTTTTTGGCTCATTAACAAAGATGTTATGAAATTCTATCATTTCCACTAGGCTGACCTCTGTAAAAATGACCTTTTAATAAAAATTAGTATTTGCAGTTAGTCAGTCAAAGAAAGCCAAAAAATCCTTTAGTCCTTGAAAGATAATTGTACTTAACAATCTATGGCTTTCTCAATTTCAATAAGATCCTTGTAGGCACTTGTTTTGAACTGGAATGTGTGAACTGTTCTTGAGAAGAAAAACAAAACCCAAAACTTTGTATAAACATTTAATTTTGGCAGAAGAGGTGTGATTAGATCTAAACCCAGGCTTTTTGTTAGCCAAGACACTTATTGTTTTCTGTCACTGTGTTTGGATCATGCTAAGAAAAACTGAGCTGATGAGCAAACACTGCTTAAATGGTTTGGCTAGCAAAGGGAACAGCTGCTGCTTTTGACTTATGATATATCCTTAGTCCACATGGCCATAAACCTGTTCTACATATTATTTCCTACGATACCCCATACTTAAGAGTATTTTTTGTTTTTGTAAACCAAAGACAAATTTTTTACGTGTTATAAATTGGAGCCAAAATGCCCAAACATTTAGCCATTTGTTTACTTCCAAACTCCAATCGCTCTTATTGAGAAAATAAACAAAAAATAAATAAATTGTTCCTTCTTGTGAAACTGTGTAAAACTGTACTCCTCATTATCGTTAAGAAAAATCTATTCTAATGAGGTTTTACTCTAGTCTTATCATCTGGGAATTAAACACTTGCAGCACTCAAAATTATGAGAAGACTGTGACAGAGAAATGAAAGATACAACAAATGTGAACTACAGAGGCTCAGAAGCATGAAAAAATTAGTCTGAAGTTCAGAAGAGCATCCTATTGTTGAAACTAACTAAACTGAGGAGTTAGTTCATCAAGAATAATAACAAATGTTCAAATACTTGAAAATGGAATAGAAGTACATGGAACAATTTTCTGCATTAACATTACGATTTGAAGAATATTTCAATACTTCGCAAAGCATGCACGTTGCAAATAAACGTATTTCCTATCTACAGAGTTATAATCACCTTGTTTCATTAAAGCAGAGGTATTCTAAAAATACAATGTGATTGTCATGGTTTTATTGCATTGACAAACTAATGACTTCTTTTTCGCAATCTATATGAGCACTTCATACCCCAGACCTCTCATTTTTAAATTCTGCAAATCATTTTGAGACCATTAATAACAAACATACTGACTATGAATGCAGTGCAACAGAAGACCAGATTTCCAACAGAAGCCTAGGAATCTCAATCTGTGCCCATTTTTAGGATTTAGATAAATAAATAAAGGTTTGTTCTAGTGTTGGTGATAGTCCTGTTTCAAGTACAAGGATGAACTATAGAGGTCTTTTCCAGACAACAGTTACATGATTCCATGAACTTGCATGAGTTTAAATTTCTATGGTCCTTATACACATAAAAGTTGTTCTAAATCAATGTCAGATTAAATTAGCTGTTCCCCTCTGATTTCCTGGGAGGGGGAAGAAGGCGGTGTCTGCCTTTATCATCCAGTTTGAGATGTGTGACATAAAGACTGAAGTTTATGAGGCTTTCAGCAAAGTGAATGGAGAATGAAATGGTTCAGAACACCTTGGTCAGTCTTTGATTTTTATTGCCCTGTATGAGACCAATATCTTGCTGTAGCTCTCTCTATAGGTGGCCAGTGAAGGCAGGTCTGCTAATTTAGGCACCTAGAATAGGTTTCATTTGACTGAATAGAAAACCATATCTGGGCTAGTCATCCTGAGCTCTCTTTGTAGTCAATGGAGAAACAAAGTAATTTTGAGGATGCATTTTATCTTCTCCTATTTCATGTCTGAAGACAGGGTAGGATGACTAGCTCAGACACAAACATCTAGATGAAAAGGACACAAGCTTGAGTCAACTGAAACTCTCTGAAGTTAAAGTTAGATGAGGTGTATCACAACAATCTGGCTAAATGATTACAGTAGATGTTGTGAATAAACCTCAGTTTTCATTACTGAAATTTTTTCATAAACACAGAAGTCTAAAGATGTACCTTGATGTAGGGAGAGAAAAATAGATAGCTCAGGAGCCTCCAGGTCTTCATTTATGATGAGCATACATTTGATGATCTAAGCTTACATTTGCACGATCCAGGAATACTGCATTTTACTGTCTGGTGGTCACAATGTAGGGAGAAAGAAAGTGTAGGCAATATAAGTTTCTTTTCATTGCACATTCTGCATTATGGTCGCACCATAATCCAGTAAATGTTTACTGAGGACCTAATCTCCAACAGATCTATGCCCTAACACACACTAAGCAGAGAAACTATCATATGGCATGAGACACAAATGGATCATCTTGGGATCATCTCTAGTCTATAGTAGTTTGAGCTATGGTCAACAGTAGTTTAAGCACACATTTGTAGACAGATTTTTTTTGTGGATTGCTTAGACTTACTCTCTAAAAAAAAAAGTAATACCATAAAATCAAACAATAATCAGCTATTGCAATCAACCCTAAAGCCATAGGTATCACATTATCCTGTTATTTTATGCTTTTAACTGATCACGTTTGCTTTAGCAGTTAGAATAATATACAGAAAATGGCAGCCTAATTTTTTGATGCATGTTAAATGCATCAGTGCAACATTTCAGAAAGTAGCATGGGTAGGTTTGAACTCTTGAATATAAAAGAGAAAGTCTTAAAAATGGGCGAGGTGGCAGGAAGTGCATGGCTAAGAAATGTGGTTATTTCACGGTTCTGTGATGTGATTCTGAAAAAGCAAGTACACAAATTATACTGTGCTGTCCGGTGCCTAGAACAGGCAAAGAGACTAGGAGAAAGAACTAACTGACACTCTCAGCCGCAAAGCCTTCAGTCAACACAGTCTTATAGACATGATAGTAGTATATTAATCAGGAAAATATTATGGGTTGCAGTATCTAGATTTCATTAATAATATTGAACTATCTTTCTATGTCAAAATATTCTCATATGCCTTGAGAAGTGATAAAATACAAGTGATCAAATGCAATAAAAGATAACCTCCTATGGAATGAGAATAGGATCATCCTGTTAGAACAGCAAATTTTCTCTTTCTCATTAATTTTTTTCTTTTAAAGACCTTTTAAATCTCCAGGAACGGTGATAACAACTGAATAAGAGCGCAGGTGGCCTTGAGAAAAACAAGTTCAGCAGTAGAAAAGTAGAAAGGAACATTGATGTCAGCATCTAGGTAATAGGCAGATCATTCATAGATAGGCAGCCAGCTTTTAAACATTTGAACTCTTTATATCAACTGGATGGTTACTACACACTACCAGTCTATTCTACCCCAATGAATGCTGTGGATTTAAAAGCAAAAAAAATTAAGATATTCTTGACAAGTTCTCTTACCTTATTAAGTAGAACTTTCCTCTCAAAATTCCTTGCAATTCTATTGTTACTTAACCTACAGAAGCTAAAACACAGGTATTTTAAATTTTTCCATTTATATATGCATGTGATTTGTAGCATTAACAGCACCATTTTCTCTCTCTTTCACCAAGTAGCAAATATATAATGTTTTTCCAGGCCAGGTTCAGAATGTGTAAAAGCTAAATGCTTTCAGTCTCTGCTTGGCTTGGATACTTAATTTATTATATTTTAATCCCTAAATTTAACCCCTAATGACTTTTTGATCTCTAAAATCTTAAGTTATCCTCAGCTGAATGTTATCTGCTTTACAAACCAAAATAATCAGCTCTTCAGCTGCAGGCAATATGTGTTCTATTCAGCAAATCTGTTGCATGATTCATGGTTCCACAGAAAGAAGCTATTCTCTTACTTATGAATACTATCTCATCTCAAACTTTACATTTCTTATTCAGGCAAAAAATTGTATCAGTCTTAGTGTTAACTTGAGTAAGTATAAAGGATTACAATCTCCAGATAGAGTAATGGAAAAAAAAAAAGAACTACTATATAAAATTTTATTCAAAAGATTGTTACCATTTTGCAACTGAAAGTAATTCTTACACAGTTTATACATACTTTCCTAGGGCTTCCAAGGAATTGTAGGACCCTCACGGAATTAGAGAGCCCAAGTTATGCCATCTGCTGTGAGCGGATCTTCATCCTTCTGCATTGCCACCTTACCTCTCACAGAAAATTAATAACCATGGACAAACAAGCTTATTAAACACAGAGAAATTAATCTTGAAAATCACTCAGATGTTCAGGAGAAGACAGTCAGTCTGTATTTTTTTTTTTCCCATAAAGATGGAGCAGACTTCCTAGAAAAGTTGTCCTTTTCTCTACAGACTTAAAAATTATGCTTTCCTCATATTCCATCCAGAAGAATCTTATCATGCTTCTGGAGATGCTAATGCAAATGAAACGGGATGTGTTGCTGAGCACATTAACTTTCTTGCTGCAAAGGTTAAACAATAGGACTGTCTGTAAGTAGGTTTGTGACAGAATAAACTTTTCCAACTGTGGCTTCCAGATTTGGATAAAATAATTTGCAATGACACAACACAGAGAATCATGCATCAAAGCAGCTACTCTTGTGTCTCCCTGGAAAAATTGCAAGCTTTTTGTGACAGCTGAAAAAAGTGTATTTTTCTGATTCCTACTCTTTTAATCTAGAAGCTAAGATTATTCCATGAAAAACCAAAGATTATGTTATTATGAAAAACTGATGAAGAACCTCAGTAACTTCATCCCTAATTTTGCTAAAGATTAGAGTTGCCTTCAGATCCCATCCCACTCACTGCAATTTTCTTTCTTAACATAATTTCTTATCTAACTAAATAAATGCCTGAGTTAATTTTATGTTCTCCCCAAAGTAATAAATTCTTGAGGGAATAAAATATTCCTTTAAAAGAGTATCACCAATGACTTTTTGCAGTCTTTTCTCTGCCATTAATTATTTCCATGTATGATGATAATATATCTTCTGTTTGAGAAAGGCAAGATGTCAAGTAGACAGTTAGCTGAATATTAGGTCTAATTTTGGCACAATTGAATTACATGAGATTGAAAAGTAATGTTTATTGCTTAGTACTGAATAATCAATTCAATTTACTCTAGTATACTTTCCATAGTTAAACCCACTGTTATCACTCAGATTGCCATCACTTTCATCCTGCGTATGATTGTCCAGGGGCATTTTAATGGTGGCAATACGTCACCTTACTAGAATCTGTATTTCTACCTATTCTATTGTTTGAACTAATAAGTAGCAGATATCACAGATTGTCAAATAATGAGATATAATGAATTATTAATTTTTTAAAAAGGAAACTATTATTTAATGAATTTTATGTAGTTTACACTGTCTTATTTCAGAATGAAGAGTAAATATCAGAATTCTTGGACTCTGTTGACAGACTTACTGGATAATCACTGAGAGTGCTATACTTTTTTTAATATCAGTGAATCATGGCTAATATTTATGACACCTTAGTGAAATATTCACATTACAAACAGAAACCATATATAAAGTATGCCTGAATTTAACTAAGAAACTATGATCTGAGCTGATTTTTTTCAAGGGGAATAAGAAAACAAGCTGTGCAATGTAGTGTCCTATATACTGCATTTGTGATTCCCTTACACATTTTCAAAATTTCTGTCCTCAGACAACTTTTGACAAAACATTGGATACTTGCTTGGTTTATGAGGTCTTGGTACTTGCTTATATATCTAGAAGAGCAGAAAAAAACCCCAAATCCAGTCAAACAAAAAACCCAAACTTGCAGAAAACCAGAAGCAGAGATGATTGATTATGAATTTTGTAGAATCATAGAAGGGCTTGCATTGGGAGGAACCTTAAAGATCACTTAAAGATCAACTTCCCCTGCCATGGGCAGAGTTTGATGTAATTGACTATAGCATACTTTTGAATCACATGCAATTAATTTCCATGTTTTGATTCAATATCAGGTGAAGCTTGGCCATAAAATTATCTGAGTTTTTATTTAAGATTTGAATTTGTATTATATACATCTTCATCTTCCCCGAGTTTAGCAAAACTATCAAGTTGTTTAATTTCTGAAATAAATTGTATCTGAATAAATACATGAATAGATAAGAAAGAAACAGCTCTGCATATGCAAAGAAATATCCCTTTACATAACAGGAATTTGCTATGTTAAGAATCTGCTTTTATGAGAGTCTTTGAACAAATATGATTGGATAAGGTTGTGATTAAGACACTGGATTAAGAGATCAGTATTCAACTTCTGGCTGTGTAACACATTATCTGTGACCTTGGACACATCACCTAGCCCCTCTTCTATATCTCATTCCTCTGCCTGTTTTTTTCTCTTTTTTTTGGTAATATTGTTTTAATTCCATTTGCTTGCAAATAATGCCTAGGACAATGTTCATTTGCTAGTAAAAGATGTACCACCAAAGCAATCAATCAAATGAAGCAGACAAAAGTGCCTATTCACAAAAAGTTCTATATAAACATATATGCAAAGTGATTTTTGTGAAAATTATGGAGATAATTAAAGTCTGCTGTACAGAGCCAAGAAATTTTTCTCCAGCATTTTATTTATGACATTTCTATTTCTTCAGTCAGAAAATAATTTGAGTGTTTTCTATTTAGAAATCAGCTTCATAACTGGAATGTTAATTAATAGAAGCAAAATAAATTTAATACTATCTAAAATTCCTTGGACCGATCACTTCCAGCTTTCATCCTCAAGAGGTTCCACTCTTTCCTCAAGAATTTTGTAAGTCCTACTTACTCAAAGAAAGAGTTACAAACTGTGTCAAGCTAGTACTCCAAATATATAATTTGGATAGACAATACATTGCGAAAATTGACATAGTTTCACTACCATTACATGAGATACATTTTCAGAGGATCATTGCCCTTAAGCTTTGAAAAATAAGGATATTGAAGGTCTAGAATATCCATTAAAAATAATTATATTGGTTTGAATGACCCAGATATATAACTGTTTTGTTCAACAGAGTTGATTTTTGTCGACAGTCTTTCTTTAAGTCTTTGGTACTTCCCTTGGCCAAACAGTATGTTGAAATTTTGCAGCTAGGAAAAAACAAGTATTTTTTTCTTAGCTCATGAAATGCCACAATGGGAGCATAAACTTTCTTTTTGCTGATTGAAAAGCAGATTTATTCTACTATTTCTATAGTCTTTGCAGGTCAAAGTAGCACATGTTTTATATAAAGCTTAGAAGTCATTCTTAATCTAATTAAAATATAAATCTGTTCAAAATGCAATAGATATTAGTAGTAGTTTTGGTGTAATGATGCTAACAGTTTTAGTTTAAATTATCCAATTGATCTAGAAAAAATAAAAATAATTATTAATATAATTAACATTGTTATACAAAAGGTATAACAATAAAGCATTGTTATTGTGAATTGTAAGCATCCCAACTCCTTCACCAGGTTACAGATCCTGGAGTGGAGATCCAGATGTTGGTAGTGGGGGTTTCTTCCTCACTGTTGGGAGCTGCTTTGACACATTGAGAACATCCCATTCTCTCTTCATTGCTCTGCAATTTCATGCTACATACACATTTACTATGTGGTTGTGGTTTGCATGATCTAACTAACTCTTCCTTGCTCTCTTTGTTAACACCTGAAACAAATTCTATCTATCTTACAAGGTTTCACTTCTTTAATGTTCATTAACTGATGACTGCTGACTTGTTCTTAGCTCTGAGGCTTTTTATATTGTCCTGTGCACACAGTTCCAAGGCTTCTGATATCATCCTATGCTTTTAGTCCTCTACATCCCATCATTATTTTAAGGTAATATAAATAAATAATAAAAATAATGGCCAGTCTTCGCGAGCAAAGATCCAGGGAAGGTCTTTCCACCTTCCAGCCTGCGCATTGGATTTTTTAGGTGAGACACAGTGTGCGTGGAACTGAGCCCACCCTTTAATCCTAAGGTTCATCTGCCGGGGCCAAGCGAGCTTGGACAGTGGCAGCGAGGTCCTCAGGACGTAGGTGGGTTGCCTTTAAGGGCTGACGAGCTCCACCTGCCCGAGAGTGGCCCTGACCGGGAATCGAACCCGGGTCTCCGCGGTGATAGCGCGGCGCCTTTACCACTAGACCACCAGGGGCTGCCTTTAGGGTAATAGATTCTACACAAAATACCTTTTATCAATACATAACAGAAGTTAATTTTTTATAACACTAGACATTACACCTACTATACAAAATTGTTCAAAGCTAAGCAATACTGAAAGAAAAGTCCCCTGACTACTGGCCGATGGCTGTTACAGCTAAGCAAGATAAAATTATGTGCCAGAAAACCCCAAAGTAAGTCCAGACAAAAAAAAAAAAAAGAAAAAAAAAAAAAAAAGAAATTATGCCTTGATGAAGCATTACAGAGTTAGTACATCCTGTGACCTGTTAAAGTAATGGCAATCCCATATTTGTGAACCTACAAAAGGCCAGTCTTCTCTGTGACAACAGCCTTCAAAACTCATAGAAATAAGCCATTTTAAGAGGAGTGCTGACAACTCTTGTTCCATACCTCCTGCAAACTATACGGCAATGGGGTGCCAGATGAGTAGAAGTCAACTTGAGTGTAGGGTTAATTTTCACTCAGAAAGATTCTGTATGAAAGTACTATATCAGAAGAAAGGTAGTCTGGATGCAGAGACAGCTCTGAAGAAATAGATCTGTCTTATCAATTGTAGCTTTGACACCTCTTGCATATAGATTTGAATACAATATCTAAGAAAATAACTATCTTCCTGAGCATCTCCCTCCCCTCTTCAGATCCTTGCTCTTGAAGAGGATGATAAAAAAAAAGACCTCAGAATACAGAAGTAAATTTACTTCTGTCATGGCCTACCTATCAAGTCTTCAATTATCAACATGTTTTTTGTAGAATTTTCTGCATTTTTCCTTTGAGACCATTTTAAAATCCCTCCTTGATCAGCCGCAATAGTTAAGTGGCTGAAAACACTTGGTGAATGTATGGCAAGCTTGGGTTCTTTGGAAATTTTAGTAATTATAATTTATATTTCTTTAGAACAAGAAGATGTAAATTAATTCCATTCTGAAAGAATAAAATGGGAAGCTGATGTAAAAGCAAACCACCAACACAACTATGTCATTAGCAGAAGTGGTGTTTAGGCTCCTGTGAGTACTTTTTTGTTTCTTTTGCATGCTGAACGGATCTGACTTCTTATTTAATACATCTGTGAGGCCTTTGAGACCTTGAAATCCTGGGTTCTACACATATCTTAAATTCCATGAAATAATTTTAATGTAGATCTTACAGAGGCTTGCATATAGTTTAAAAATTATCAGTTTATGAGGCTGATGAAGGATGTTGTCTGTTTCATTAAATTTCATTCAACATGTCTGGGATTATGCCTGTCAACAAATACTTCTGTTCATGTGCTTTGTGATAGTTTGGCAGGCTCTCCACCAAATATCATCCTATTTTTCTGATTCCTCTCCTATTCTAAGGCTGTGATAAATGAAAACAAAGTATAAAGCTGATACAAAGGAAATAGCATTAATTATGTATTTCCGGACAAAAAACCAATCAAAAAGTTCAGTGACGCCTTTGCTAATTACATCTTTAAGAAAACAGAAGAGAAGGTTGTGGCGCAGTTGAAATTAGGAGCAGCAGCCATGTAGAAGGGTAGCGGGCCTGAGGAGGGCCAAGGCCCCCTCCTCCCCCGGCTTGGGCCGGGGGGCAGGGGGCAGGTGCAGCACTGAAGCCTCTCTTCTCTCTTGTGAGAGAGTGAAGAAAAAAAAGGTTTAAAAGACGAACTGCTTAGATGAGAAACCGCTGTAGAAGAATTCCAGCCATGAGATAAGAGAACTTCCAAGGTCAAAGCTGCAGTCGCAGGAGAGAGAAGAAAAATTCGAAGGGGGGAGAGCTGCTGTTTTTCTCCTTTTCGCTCTCCCTCCCTTCAGCAGGGTAAAGACTGAAAAATAAAATCCCTGCCACCTGTGGAAGTTTGTTGGGGTGAAGAGACCCCTCGTGCGGCTCACAGAGGAGCTTGTGGATGCACCAGAGATTTGTGACTTTAACAGAGAGAAAGCCTTATGCTGGAGTAAAAGCGGCTCAGATGAGGCAGAGTCCTGTTAAAGACTTTGTGACCCTCGAAGGGGACGATGCTTATGCTGGAGCGAGACGGCTCAGATAAGCTCGGGATCTCAGTGAGAGATCCATGTTGCTGCTGTTGAAGATTTATGACCCTGACGGGTATTAGAACCTACGCTGGAACACAAAACGGTTCAGGTAGGGATGTTGGGATCCATGTGTGGGATCCGTGCTGCTGGTGCTAGAGAGAACCTATGCTGGAGCAGAAAATGGCTCAGGTGGGATATTGGGATCCGAGTAAGGGATCCAGACTGGACCCATGCCGAGAAGTCAATCAAGGACTGTTCTCCCATGGGGAGGGACCTCCATAGGGAAACAGGGGTGAACTCTTAAACCATTATCCCCTGTAACCCTGTGGAAGAAGATCCATAGTAAGCAAGTGTCCCCTTGCAAGTCTATGGAAGGAGACCCTTCAGGACCTGAGTAACCCTCAGCCTTCGGTTTTAACTCAGGAGGGGGGTAGGCCCAACCCTGGAGGCCAACACAGAATAAGAGAGAGATAAAGAAGTTCCAACTGCGACGAAAGTGCTGCAGAGTTACTGGAGAGAGAGAGAGCTGGAATTCTGAGAACAGAAAAAAGACTGCTTCTCCTCCTTGGACTGATATAAAGGGAAGTGGGGGGAGAAGTATCTTTTGTAAATACATAGTACCTTTTACTTAAGTAGAATTGTTGTAAATATAATGCTTTAGTTTTAGTTTGTTAATAATAAATACTCATACCTTTTTTTCAGTTCAGTCTCTTTTTGTCTACATAAACCTTCTCTCAACTAATAATAATTGTATGGGGGTATAAAAGTAAATTGAGCCAGGGCAAAACCACGACATTATGTTGAGACAATCTGCTGGCACTCAGGATGGATGAGGATTTTTACAATCAAGTTTCACCAGTATCAAGCTTCTGTGCTTGTTCCACTGCATGGCTGAACAGCTAGGTAGGTCATTTGTCACAGAATATAAAAGAATTTAGTCTTTTTGAAGCAGGGAATCTAAGCCTACAAGACCATCAGTAATTCATACTATAATTCCATGTTTGCATAATCAGAGAGATTAGCTACCAGCAACCTGTTTATGTGAGAGAGCATAGAAAAATCTTGGAGTTAGTTTTCCTTGTAAGCCTATAAATTTTTATGAGGTTTATGTGTTTCAGTCAGCAAAACATATTTTGAGGAGGAATAAATATTTTTTCCACTAAACTTATTTCACTTTTTAATGACGTGTGCATACTGGTTTGGCATTTTTGTATGAGAAGTAGCCAGAAGCAAATTGTGTTTTCTTTTTGTAATTGGTAGACAAAGTAAAAACCTTGAATTTGGGACAGTTTTAATGCAGATGACCACTAAATGAATTTGAATTCTAGCTCTTGAATCAAATCAGCTGAAAAACTGAATATTAGCAGGACCTGACTGAAAATCAGATGTAGCACAATAGATACAGTTTCTGTAAACAAATCACAACCAAAACCTATGTGAAATTACATGTAGTTAGGGTAAAGCAGTACAATGAGAAATAGATTTGTGATATTTTTAATTGGAAAAATCAAAGGATCAAAGGTTCAAAGAGATATGTTCTGGTTCAAATACATCTTTGCAGTGTGAGATTAAATAGCATGACATTGCAAATTTTCTATAGGGGAACAAAGTGCTTAAAATCTGGGAGACCTAACATAATAGAATATCATCTAATAAGGAATACATTTGGCAGAATCTAGTCAAAATTATATGGTGAAATATCAGATGCTGGTTATTTTCAGAGACTCTACAGTCTTGGGAGTCTCAACCCCCCCATTGCACTGGAGATGCAGGTGGGCTCTGTGCAATGTCAAGCAAGCAACTCAAAGTCTGTTGAATATGAAGGCTGAAAGATGGTCATTACCCATACAGAAAGGAAGGCTCCTGCTCCTCCTGAAGGCTTGCAGCAGACGGATAGGTTTAGTACCCTCAAAGCTGAAAAGGAGCTGGGCATGTTTTCAAGCGAACAACAGAGTCAATGGACACTGGGCAACACAGGATCACCTGAAAGAAGCTGTGTGTTTGTTGTGGGTGACTCTGTGCTGCAGGGTACAGAGGCACCCATCTACAAACCTGGTCACTGGTTGAGAGAGATTTGTTGTCTGCCAGGGGCTTGAATGAGAGATGGAAAAGAATCCTACTATTAGTACCTACTCTTCTTTCATATGGCCACTAATGATACCAAAGACAACTTGGGAACTATCAAATATGCTATCAAATAGGATTTCAGAGCTCTGGGGACTGCAGTCAAGGGTCAGGGGGCCCAGGTAATTTTATCCTCCATCCTGCCAGTTAAAGTAAATGATGAGAGAAGGAGGAGAAGGAGACAGATTTGCCAAATAAACAGCTGGTTCTACCTCTGATGTTGGAAACAGGGTGTTGGTTTCCATAACCATGGGACCTGTTTGAAGGTCAGTGACTGACTGGGAGAGAGAGGACCCACCTCAATAAATAGGTCACATGTACCTCAGCCAATAGGTTGGTCAACCTGGTAAGAAGAACTTTAAACTAGGAAAGGTGGGGGAAGAAGACAGTAATAGAGACCACCCATGCATCTAAACAACTCTCAAGTGAGGATACTTCCAAGGAGTTTCTGGGGGAGTGGCTACAAGACCTGATGATGGGTTATCTTCTTGCACGCCTCCTGGGAAATGGACACACTTGAATATGTCAATAGTGTACCAATGGACAAAGTTCAGGAAACAAGCAGGAAGATTTAGAGATCTTTATGCAGACTCGAGGCTTGGATTTTGTCACAGTTACAGAGACATGGTAGGATAGCTTGCATGACTGGAATGTTGTTTGTGAATAGCTACATGTTTTTTAGGATAAACCAGGCCAGTAAAGCAAAGTGGTACTGTTACCTTTTATGTAAGACAACAACTTTGAATGTATTGAGCTCTGTCCCCCAGGAAGATGATGAATGACCCTTCCAACCTTACTCAGTCTATTATTCTGTGATATGTGATATCTGATTCTGTGAATGAGTGTTCATCTTAGTGGTTTCTTCTTAATTGTAAAATCCAGCTGGGATCCTTTCATGTGTTTTCTAACACACTTTTACATATTTGAATTCCTTAGCCTGCAGCCCCATAGTATTTCCAAATGTAGTGTCTGTGGTTCCTTTTCAATATGTTAGCTACTACTGTCCTCTTTGTCACCCATAGTTTTGTCTAGATCCAGGTCTGCATTGATATAACTGACTATGAATAAGTTGTGTTTAGCTGTGGGGTCTCCACTGCCCTTCTGCACCTGTGCCACAACTGTCACCATTCTGTGCCTGCACTTCCCCACTTTGCATCCTGTGTCATCACTTCTCAAGCCTTTGTTATTGTACCAGATTCCTCCATACTATAAGACTGTGATACAGTCATAAATATTTCATTCTCTATAGAAAAGCTACTTGTAACTACTACCCACATAAAACTATGTTTGTACTATAAAGAGATAAACTTAAAACAAATTATTCATCAGATGAGCTGAAAACCCTCTAAAACAGCTAAACTGAGTAAAACAGCTGTAGGCAGGTCAAGGTAACTTCAGAAAGTACAAGTCTGACAAGCCTCAGTTCTGAGGCTTTAGGAACTCAGTATAAAGCTTATGATCTGTTAATAGTGATGATAATACAGTATTACAGAGCTAAATGATTACATCTCTTTACTCCTGAACTTTAGGATGCTTAGTAATTTCAAGGATGAAGCCAAACATTCAAGCAGAGGTAGAATGCTGTGATTCAGAAATCTTAATATTTTTGCATTAATTCCTTTCATGTGTGGGTGTATCTATATTTATGTATATCTATATCTAATCTATAAGGTGTTTTTTTTCCCCTGTGTGCCACCTGCCAAGCACACTTTGAGGATTTTGATGGTGTGATTCAGGCCATGGATAAAGTAGTTATGTTTCTACCTGATTGGAAAACTTCTTTAGTGATACTTTTTCTTCTAAGGAAAAAAAACAACTGAGAACAGTTTTTTCCTATATGGCTTCATTTTTTTTCCTTGGGACATGGTACAAAAACTATCTAACATATTTGTTTGTACTCTATATTTTTATTTAGACGGCATAAATACTCAAATTTAAGGCCAGTTTTCATCTCTGACTGTACAAGATAAGATCTTGATATGCTGAGAATTCAACTGATGGTTTGAATCTTGGAAGAATTAATTTTTGCAAAAAATCTGACAAAAATATGATTGAATTTGTCTTGGCATTACTGTGTTCTTCATATGTGATTTGCCATAGTAGGATATCTTAAATTTGTTTGAACTTCCTTGTCTAAATCTTAATAGGTCATGGCATGAGAGTGAGACCTCTGCAATAGAGTAGAATATATGTGGTGAGATTTTGAAAGCTCACATATGTTTTCAGATGCATTTATAATAATTGCTTTTGACTAGAGATTATAAGTCTCAGTGGGTTGTTCTTCTGAAGCATTTCCAGGCAGTGATAGACATACTGCAAAAGGCACTTGAGACAGTGTTTATGTGCAGCCCTAAAGGTACTTTGAAAAGCCTCAGTTTTTTTAAACAGATGGTGTAATTTACTTCCTGCTGTTTTAAGGGTTGTCTTCCTTATCCTGAGATATTCTAGTGTACTCTTATGCAAATCATATTTGTCCATTACAACAATTTTTGTTTCTTTATTTTAATTCTCCTCTGACTTATCTTTCACTTTTATTGTGTGGTATTTTATTCAGGATATTACTGGCCTAATAAGCCTCATGTAGCCATAACACACACGTTCCTGAATAGTTGTAATAAGGCTGCTCCCTCAATTTTATTATTCCAAAATAACACATTAAAAATTCCTTCTTTGAAATTACAAAAAGAATTGCTAATATAGTGTAATTATGAATACGTTACACCATATTCCCAGAGCTTTTTTTTGCAAATGTAATGTGAAATCCACCTATAGCAAAGACTAACTTAAAAATGCAATTTAATATAGCTTTTTTTTTCTTAGAAGACATGGTTTTTGTGCTCTGGACAGCTGTCCACTGCCATCACTGATGAATAGAACCCTTTCCCTTAAAACTGCACAATGTTGAAATCATTGCTTTCAAAGTCATGGTACTTTAAAAAGAAAAGAGAATGACAGTCAGAGAGAACCATGGTGCCTGTTTTATATTTGGCTATTAGTCTCTGCTGGAGAGCAATGCAACCAATCAGGGCCACCATTTGTCAAGCCTTCGTATTGTCCCATGATCACATCCCAGTGGTGGCTGTCAGACGAGGATGTATATGGAACACCATGAAATGAATGAATTCTGTTATGCAGATGCCTTTATTTTTTTCTTGATAATGATGACTGAAGCACTACTTCTGAAACTGAGAAAGCAAGTTCAGAGACAGCACTGCATAACTTACTTCAACTGTTTTACTTAGCTTGCTTGCAGCTGCTATGCCTATATTTAAGGAAATTTATGTTTGTCATGCATTGCAACATGTGGACTTCTCATGATGTCTCTATTTTCCTTGCCATCTAGATCCCTGGCAAAGAAATCACACAATGGAAACACAAGTTGGTTGACTGTGTATGACTTTGGGAATATTTTCCACAGGCTGAGGGTGTCCGTCTACTTAAATATGTCTATATACAAGAATATAGCCAGTTGTCCAGTAAGCGTTCCAACACTGAACTGCCAAGTCATGAATCAGCTCCAGCTCAGGAGCTACCTAACTTAATTTGTGAAATACTGTGGCTCATCTAAGTCATTCTACTGTGACCAGTTTTGGAGATCACAGAATCACTGAATATGCCGAGTGGGAAGGGACCCACAAGGATCATTGAGTCCAACTCTTGGCCCTGCTCAGGACCATCCCCAAGAATCACACCATGTGCCCAAGAGTATCATCCAAACCTGACTCTGTCAGGTCTGGTGCTGTGACACCTTCCCTGGGGAGCCTATTCCAGTGCCCAACCACCCTCTGGGTGAAGAACCTTTTTCTAATATCCAGCCTAAACCTCCCCTGACACAACTTCAGCCTATTTTCTTGAGTTCTGTCAATGGTCACCACAAAGAAGAGATCAATGTTTGCTCCTCCTCTTCCCCTCATGATGAAGTTGTAGACTGGGATGACTCAGTCTCCTCTTTTCCAGGCTGAACAGACCAAGTGACCTCAGCTGCTCCTCATACAGCTTCCCCTTGAGGCCCTTCATCATTCCTAGTATTTTTGTAATGTAAAAAAAAACCCTATTAATGAGGTCTTTTCCGTGTTTGAGGTCACAGGAAAATATGCTATTATTTCCAGGTTAACACAAAAAACTATTCCTCTTTGATTGAAAGTGTCTATATACAGTCACAAACCTAATATTAATATTCTGCTAAATTATGTTTTTGTCTGACATCACTGGAACAGTGCTAAAATATGTTGGTGAATCTGACTCTGCCTTCAGGAAGGTAAAGGAATTAAACACTTCTAATTTAATATATTCTACAGTGAATAACAGCTGTGAAAATACAGAAAATGAAGGGAGTAAAATTCCTCTAGGCTTCTACAGAACTACTTATACCCCTTTCTTAATCTTGATGGCGAGAGATGTAAATAGAATTAGGGTCACGAGCACTTGTGATCATCAAGCACGATTCAGTAGATTACACTGATCAAATCTAATTAGGATAATTATTAACCTCCTACTCCAATGCTTTTTATATTATTATGTAAGACAATTTAGGCTTTTTCATCCTGTATTACTGTATTGGGTCTGGCTGAGATGGAGTTCATTTCCCTGTAGAAGCCCTCACAGTGCGGTGCCTTGCTTTGGTGGTGCTAGAGAGGTGTTAATAACATATCAGTGTTTGGCTACTGCTGAGCAGCGCTGGCACAGCATCAGCACTGTCTCTCAACACTCCTTCTTCCCCGCATCGAGGGTAAGATCCTGGGAGGGGAGACAACCAGGTCAGCTAAACCAAATTTACCAATGGGATATTCCATACCATATGATGTTAGCTCTGATACAAAAGCTAAGGAAAGGAAGAGGAAGGGGGTTGTATTCGCTATTTACAAGGTTTGCCTTCTGAGCAACCTCTACACATGCTGAAGTCCTGCTTCCCGGGAAGCGGCTGGACATCACTTGCTGACAGGAAATCAAGAATAAACCTTGTTGTTTTCCTCTTTGTTTGTGTGTGTGCAAACTTTCACTTCTGCTTTAGTAAACTGACTTATCTCAACCTATGAGTCGTTTTCCATCTTATTCTCTCTCCCCTGTCCAGCTGGGAAGAGGGGTGATAGAGTAGCTTGATGGGCACCTGGTGTCCAGCCAAGATCAACCCAGCACAATTACTGCTGTGATACATAAAACAGTAGCAAAGTTTTACCTCAGATGTTCCTTGTATTTTAAGGAAATATTTCAATATGGATTATATACAGTTATTTATTGACACCCTTCATGATGAAAGACAAAAATGAAATTATGTTGCTCACAATGTTATTGAACTGCTGTCGATTGTTACTGAAATTTGGTCCTTAACAACCTGTGCTAGAAGCTGCAGTCACCCACAATGGAACACTTAAAACCTCTTCATTTTAGTTTCAGTAATGGCTTTTCCATAAAGTAATTGCTTTTGTATGCTCCTGTTCTATCAAGGCTATTTCTAAAATAGTGGAACTTTCTTTCAAAAGTGTAGTGTGGTCATCTGCAATTGGTTTTTTTCACATGTGGCAAGTAGAAAAAATATACAGGTTTTTTTTTTTTTTTGTTTGTTTTTTTTTAATGAAAGCTAGGCACTTAACTTCAAATGACAAAACAAGAAAGGGAGAAACACATGAAGTTATTTCACATCACACCACAAATAACAATAAAAGGAATAAGTGACAAGCCAATTTAAATGCAACTGAATGTAGCTAATATAATTCAATAACTCATAGAAGGATAATTCAAGGGCATACTGTACTCATTAAGAATACTTAAGGTCCAAGTCTTGTAAGTGCTTTCACTAGTTAATCAAACAAAATGAAAAAACAAACCAAACCAAACCAAAAAAAAGATTAATCATTGTAATACCATTTTCCCTCAGAAAGACTTAAGAAACTTAAAAATAATACTGAAGTGTTCTAAATGTGTATCAGTCCAAATGTCATATATTATTTTAATGAATAAACACTTAAAATTAAATATAATTTTAATTACTAAATGTACTTTTTTAATTTTTGCACCCCAATGCTTTGCAAAATGCAGTGTTGCCGTACTTGAGAAAAGTTTCTTTTAAAACATATTCCATTATACATTGTAAGCACCTGGAAAGCACTTGGAAAAAAACAAATGGATCCCAAAGGTATCAAAAGGGTTTTTTTTAAAGTACAGAACTCAGTAAAATAAAAAGATGGGTTACATAATATGTTTTTTATACCTGTGTACTAATCATTGCTTTTACATGTATACTTCTGAAGAAATCATATGGTAGTTTCTGTACATTCTTCCTAAATATTCCTTGAAAAAGATGCTTGTGAAGACAATACAGGTCTTTCACTTTTCCTCCAATTCTTCACATGTGTGAAATAATCTCATATACCAAGGAACCCTGATGGAGCTGGGAGAGAGGGAGTTTAATTTAACTGGGTGCTCTGAAGTGCTGTATAAATGTCTCCATTACTGACCTTGGCAACAAATGATTTCAATTGCTTGTTGGAAATTCTTATTTCTCTCTGACAATAAGAACTGCTCAGACTTAAAAATCCAATTTATTTTTGTGTCTAAGATGGGGAGGATGTATCTCTCACTGCACTGAATGCTACTGAACTGCATGTTGGATGGGCATGGGTGAAATAACTACCATCTGCCCTTCTTCCCTGATTTTGCTTCCTCATCAACATGCAGAAGTTTCTGACCCAACACTGTATCTGAGGTTGACACCTTAGAAGCTACAGGCTTGTAATAGTTGGTATAAGTACTACCCATCAGTATGATCCTTCAAATCTATGTGGATTAGCCCTGCATAAAATGCAAACTTACCTGTTAAACTATATTTTTCACACTTCTATTGTGAGCAAAAGTGTTCCTGAATCCCAACAATGAGTTAATAGTGACTGACAAGTTACCTGAGATCCCATCAAGTAATCCTTCAAAGCAGGTATAGAAGTCCTGACTGCAGTTACTCACAATATTCTCTCACAAATATTGTCAGTCACTAGGCTGTCCTGTGGATTATCTGGAAAGCTGGTCTTTTTTCAATGAACAAGGGAAAAACAGATCTTGTGATAAGCACTGAAAGCTGGTCCCTTCAAGTAGTTATGGATCAAGAGATGAATCAGAAGGTTCAGTCCTTCTTCCTTCTGTGTTTGACAATGTACAGAACTGCACAAGTGGTCAGATGGTACCCTTGAGAAAATAAAGATCTGTACAGAAGGGAAGATAACAGATATGATCCAAATGGGAGATGAGACAATTGCACCACAGGTGGACTGGCTGTCACCAAGTGCTACTGAGAGAGGAGCTTTGCTACATCTTAGGAAGTCCATGCCTCTGCACACTTCAGTGGGGAAGAAAAGTGGATAAAGATTTGTAATGATCATATGGTTACCTCATGTTAATAAAGGAGTGGTGTATAATATAAGTTCACTATTCATTTTTAGGTACTCCCTACATGATGCAATTCTTGCATACACTTTTGTATTGTACTACTGGACTTATTTTCTTTTACTACTTTTATATTTTTTTTTTTCATTTTTCATGCAATTTTATTTGGACATATGTGTTTTCCCACCTCTCTTTTTACTTGCAGAAGTTCAGGTATCCCCTGTTAGTGAGACTTGGATCAGTATTAAGAAAAACAATAAAGCTATCTGTTGAATAGATTTTAGCTTGTCTTATCTTTCCTAAGGGAAGTAATTTACAAGTAGCAAGTGTGCACTGTTGGAGTGACTTTTCATTCAGATTTCAAAGCTTAGAGCACAGAGAGCACAGGGTGAGTTTTTGTGTGTCTGAGCTTGGTCCTACTAGCCCTTCTGACCACTGTGGTTATTTGCAGGGATGTATGGTATAGGTCTCAGGAAGTCTCCCATCATCCCCATATCACCATTGGTGAAACAGAGCTCAAATCAGTCCAGCAGTTTAATTACCTGGGAAGCATCATCTCCTCAGACGGTAAGACTGATGCAGAAATAGACAACAGGTTAGCAAAGGAATACAGAGCTTTCGGTAAACTCCATAAAAGAGTATGGCAAAACAAACACCTGAAGAAAAGTACAAAGTACAGAGCCATTGTACTGTCTACTCTTTTATATGGATCCGAATCATGAGCCATTTACCACCACCACTTGCGTCTCTTAGAACGCTTCCATCAGCGCTGCCTCTGTACAATCCTAAACATCCACTGGACTGACTATGTGACCAACACGTCTGTCCTTGAACAGGCAGCAGTCACGAGCATTGAGGCCATGCTGCTGAGAACACAGCTGCGCTGGGCAGGGCACGTCTCCAGGATGCAGGACTACCGCCTCCCTAAGATCGTGCTCTATGGGGAACTTGCCACTGGTTGCCACAAGAGAGGAGCCCCGAAGAGGAGATACAAGGACTGCCTGAAATAATCCCTCAGCCTTGTCCATACTGATCACCGCCATTGGGCTACCCTGGCCTCCAATCGGGAGGCCTGGAGACACACCATCTATAACGCTGCTGCTGCTTTTGAGAACACACGCAGGATCACTCTCGAGGAGAAAAGACAATGCCAAAAGAACCGTGTCTTGTCGATATCACCTGAGGAGTCTTTCTGCTGTGCCTTCTGCAACCAGACTTGTCTATCTTGCATTGGCCTTTTTAGCCATCAGTGTGCTTGTAGCAAGCGTCGGTAGAACCCTTCTCAAATCTTCTTTCGCGAAGCCTAGCCATGGTGATGATGATGGTATAGGTTTTCCACGGAGGATGAAGAGGGAAAAGGAAATTCCTGCTCCCTCCTTTCTTTATTCCTAGTAAAAACATTCCATTTTTTTTAATTATTTTTTTCTTTTTTTTTCCCTAAACAATGTTGTGCTCAAAGATCACAACATCTCAGCAGAGAGGTACATAGATGGCCTGAGAGAACAGTGAGATGAAGTTGAAATTTCTCTGCTCCTGGTGAGAAAAGTAATTGGGCAGTTCTTCAAGTTTCTGTCCCAGGATTTGTATTTCTAAGAGACATAGAAAACAGGTACTGTCAAAACAGCATAGAATACAAGGGAAGAAGTAAGAAGTGCTGAGATGCCATTTATTCTACCTAACTTGAGCTGCCTAAAAGTACGTATCTAGTCGAACCCAAAGTTTTCACAGCTGACAGAGGGAAACAAGGGTACATGTCAGAGGCTGTCATCCAAGGGTATTAACACACAGGAATGAACTGTTCTCTGGGATTGCCCATGTTTCCACTAACTAAAGAAAGAAATTAATGAGAGTGTACAAAATGCTTACCTTTTAGATAGTTAACTTTAAGTGAGATAAATGTCTTTTTCAGTATTCCTTCAGATTCTCTAATTTTCTTGTCTTCCTAATTAGGTATTAAGATTAAACTATTTAGTCTTTAAAAAAAACCTACTTAATTTGCATTACTATTTTATATTCATGTTATAATCTTGATACAGGTGGTAGTTCTGGTAAAAGTAAATTCAACCCTGACTGTAAATGGGATAAGATACCTAACTGGAAATATTCAAGTGAATATTCCTTTACCCATAACTATCTATGGTCATAAAACCACATTTCTTTTGGTATGGTTACAAATGTAAAATCTTGAGAAATAGGGACACCCACCCTGAGGTGAGATAATTAGGATTATGAAAGACAACACTAAAATAGACTTCTAAATAAGCTTAGCCTTCTGCAGGGTAGGGATGACTATTCTGATGAATTGCCCATCACACTCAAGATATTCACAGAACTGATCAAGATATTAATTTAGAAGATGTTTAAAGGATAACATCAGAATTGACCATGAAATTATCCAAGTTAATCCTAATATACTAAATATCCTAAAGCATACCCTCCTGAAATGCATTTTTTCATTATTTGATGTCATCAAGAGACAAAAAATCCAGTACTTCAGTTTCTTGCTCTTGTTAATCACTCTTAATTTTTTTTTTAAATTACCTGATCTCTGTTTCTTCAATATCTAGATCTTGAGTAATTTTATGAGTTCTTTTATACCAGTTTAAAGACCCAGTCTGTATTCACTTATTTCATCTCTCGAGAGATATTCCACTTACTATAATCAAGATATTTCTCTTTTCTTTAATCATCTAAAAAGAATAATTTCCTTAACTTTTTCACTGTATAGAATAGTTCTCCAGCTCATGAATCATTTTAAATGCTCATTTCTTCCTTCTCTCCAGCCTTTGACATTTTTCTTTTTTTTTCCCAGATGCACTTCTTGCCTAACTTATCAGCTGAGAACCGAGTTTTTGATGCATTTTGTCAAATGAATGAATCTCCCCAAGCATTTTCAGATGATTATTTATAAGTATTACCATGTGAACTGCAAATCAGCAAAGCATGCATGGGTAATTAATGCCCATTTCATATGAAATATGAAGAGTAAACATAATTAATTTACCTTGCATAAAAACCTTTAAAAATCAGGATATGTATTTAATACTCTTTCATGCAGATTGAATTTCTTTAAGCTTGTCATCTCTGCATCCTAAGGAATATGTCATTCAACACCATACATACTGTGCATAAAAAGGTGATCAAGTGTGACCGCTTTTTTTCTCACTTGCAGCAAAGGGTTATTTCTCTGTAATCCTAAACTGCTAGAGTTTAGATCCATTGATGCTTTTCACAGAATCTATTGATATTAAACATAGTTAACTGTAGAAACAGTCAACAATGCCTTTATAAAATTAAGATAGTAGGTAGAAAAGAGTAGCTGAAGAAAGATTAAAAGAAAGGTGAATGAAAAGACAATACCATGATTCCCTCCAATTTTGAGCACAAATCTAAAACTTTTCACTTGGAGTTTTTTTGAAAGATATTCCAAAAGTTTGGATGTCTCTAGAAGTGTTCCAAGAAAACTATTCCCAACAGACCTACCCTACTCCTTTTATGCATATTAAGGATCACATTGAAACATCATAAATAGAATTGACTTCTACCATCCTTGATGGGCTGTGGGATAGGAACTGTCTTTCCCTTATCCTCATTTACCTCTTTTGGTGCTCCATCAGTACAGGCAACATCCTTAAAATGGAGAAACAAAATGATCAATTAGTCACAATGAGGAGCACTTATGCAAAATGAGAAAGCCAGTACTTTTATTTGTTTTCTATCAGATCTAAAATCCAAAGGGATTTTCAGAAGCATTGCCAGTTTTTCTAACTTTGGAGAGAGCTGATACAAAGAAGTTCTGCACACTTTGAAACCAACAGATTCTTCAAGACTCTTGGTTTTGTTGTTTCTTTTCTGCCTACCAGGCTGAGTAGGTATACCATATACTTGAAGTGCTTGTACTTTAAGCCTTTTTAACTTGACTTTAAGAAACTTCTTTTTTGACTGTGGTAAAGAAATCACAGAAGTCTTGAAACTTTGTATAACTTCAGCTATGTCAGTAGAAGTCTGGATTGACTGTGGAATGCTGTATGTGGACTGAGAAGTAGAAGGATGGTGGAAAAGGAACATAAGAACAAAGTATAAAAAATAGCTTCAAGATGGAGAGTGTTTTATAACCAAAATTATTAAAAATATGCTTTCAGTGATAGAAGCTATATTTTGCAGGAGAGTCTGCCTTTGGCTATTTCTCAACTACAGGCAATAGTTTACCAGAAATGTAATTTTGATTCTTATGGCCACAATACACAAATATATTAGGCTTGAACTTAATTAGAATAACTTAATAAAGTCCAAAAGTGAGTAATATTCAGAGTTTTCCCAAGGTGTTATAATGTCAATTTAATTTTTGTCACAGCTCACCATGTCTTACTCTCTCTTGATATCTGCAAAGGGATCAAGTACTGAGAAAATAAATAAACCATCATATACACTTTACACTTACATATGTTCACTTGCCATGCCTGTATTCTGTCTCATTAATGGAGTTATATAAGAGAAGCCATCAGCATCGTTGTTTGGCTATGCTATACTGTTCTGATGGATAGAAATGTGACAGAAGGATGTTTATGTTTGAAAAAAAAATACAGCATTAGACAAATATTTTCAATATATTATAAGTAGTAAGAAAAAGACCTTCACTAGATGCCCAGCTACACTTCAGTCTCTGAGTTCTGCAGCACTTCAGAAGCCACTCAACCTTTTGTAGTCTATTTCATGAAATCTGCTGAGTTCTTTAAATGAATTACAGCCTTGTATTGATATGGTGGTTATCTCTTATTCCAAATACTGCATTGCAGGATGCTAAACAAAATATAGAAATGATAAACTTAAATATAGGCTATTTCGCCTACAATCTGAGAAAGCTATGAGTATTTCTATTCAGTTATTTGTAGACAAAATTATTGGTTAATACAGGTAAATGTATTTCTACTGCTATAATATGCATTTAAATTCTATTTTAATTTTTTTTGTAAACATGTGCAATTTTAGTAATTATATTTTTTCTTCTACTTTTATTTTTGGTAAATGCCTGAATATACTAACTGAACTGAGTCTGTGCCTGGAGCACAAAATAGAGCCAGTAATGAAAGAAACTACCCAATATTAAAGGGTGGATGGGTAAGAGAATGTTTGGAATGTTTATCTTTTGTTTCCAAAGTCTTTCAAAGCAATAAATAAGGAAAAGGATAAGTGGCCATCTGAAGAATAGGATTTGTGAATAACCTACTTCAGATGATCTCCTAAAGGTCATCAATCCATTTTGGTCAGGATACAACAGAACTTATCCTAGCTTCAAAAACAGCACTCTCTAATTCACCTCCCCAACTCAAATTTCACACATTTTTCCAGTGAGTTATTTATTTTTTTTAGCCTCTGAAACATCTGGTATAAGAAGTTGTTGGAGAAAGTATCCTGGTTTTGATAGACCTTTTCATCTGTTCTGCTATGAGTCATTTTATGCTCCACCTGCTTTGTCATACTGAATCACATTTAGAATGTCTTTGAAATGTTGCTTAAAAGCCATCCAAATGTTAATCAAAATGTGTACAATTAAGGTGTTTTCCGCACATAAAGGCAAATCTGTAAAAATATGGTTATGCAAGATCTAGAAACTCTTTTGTCAGAACTGAAAATGGTATATTTTGCTCTTTCTGATGTATGCAATAAAGTACTTTTCAAAGAAGATATAGACATTCTACTTGACGTGTGGAAACGTATTAATATGTTAACTTTTTTATTCTGAAATAGGTAGAAATCAGGTGTTAAAACCAGAGAAAGAATGAAAGAATCAGAATGAGGTTTCTGTGCAATTAACTGGCAGAATGATGCTCCCGTTTATTCTGAAAAGTTACTAGCTGCTCAAGTTGTTTTAAGTTAATGGATTTCTTTTCAAAGTAGACTTCTACTAAGTCAGAATAAGCATATCAGAATTCAGTTCTGAATATTTTAATAATTTTTTAATGGAAGGGCATTTGTTGTTGCAGGGTTACATTGAGTCATACACTGGAATAAAATGTCAGATCCGTAAGTGTGTATTTATAGACATTTTTATCCAGGTTGACAGTATTTTTCATGTATCCTGTCTCCTTGTAAATTCTTTCTGGTACTATTAATGTAAGTTCCTGGTATTTATTTTTGCCTTTTGCCATATCCAGTGTCGTATGTGTACACTGTTCATATTCTGAACAAAAGAAAGAATGGAACATAAAGAATTTAAGTCAAAACCAAAACAACAGACACAGAAAAGCAAAGCCAAGAGAGAAACCCCGATTTTTTCTTATCACCAAGTAACAAATTATCACTTTCTTTTTCCCCTGGCATTAGCTAGGCTAAATGGCAGTACTTTGTTGCCAATGGGTAAGTAAGAATTTAGTCTCACTTTCCCATGAAGATGAAAAGTAAAACCACTTTGCCATGACCCAGTAGCTGCATCAGACTGAATAAAGAATGAGCTAAATAATGCAAGCCACCTAAACTGGGATTTTTTATTAACCACATTTAAATATTCTTTGATCTTGCTCTCTGACTCCTGCTCTCAGTACCATGTGAGAGACTGGCTGGGAGCAAAGCTAAAGATATCTCTCTGAACAAATAGATTGTCATCTGTGATCATGGAATATATTAGCAAACATCCTGCTAATGTGAAAGCTTGAACATCCTACTAATGTGAAAGCTTGCACATCCTGTAGTCTCCAAACTGCTACTGGTTATGTGAAGAGCATAGTGAACTGTAGCACTTACAGTACAAATCCTGGATAGAAGAAAACAAAGATGCAAATTGTTTGTTTTTCCTTAGGCTGACTAGTCATGAAATACTCTTTCCCAGGGTGGTTTAATATTTTCCTTTTTTTTCTTTTTAGTATGTGTTAACAATAGCTTGATTTCTCACCTATTTCTTAGTGGTTTTAACTTTGGTTCTTACTGTCAGAAGATCTGTGCCATGGATCTGCTCAACAAAGCCAAGTGTAAGGTCTTACACCTGGGGAAACATAATCCAGGAGTGTCGCACAGGCTGGGATCTGCCGGGCTAGGAAGCAGCTCTGTGGAAAAGGACCTGAGAGTCCACCAGTGACCAGGTGGACAACAAGATCAGTAGGAGTGAAGAGTGTGCTGCTGCAGCAGAGAAAGCCAACAGGATGCTAGGTTTTGTCATCCCCAGAAGGGATAAGGTCATTATTCTACCTACTCAGCTTTTGTCAGGCCACAAATAGAATTCTCGCTTCAGTTTTGATCCTTGCTATGCAAAAAATGATGAGGACGTGCTGGAGGGGATCCAAATTATGACCACAAAGGTGATGAAAGGGCTGAGAAACCTGACAGGTGAGGAAAGGCTGAGAGAACTGGGTTTGTTGGGTTTTGAGAAAAGAAGGCTTAGCGGAGCCCTTATCACCAAGTTGCAGTATTTAAAGGGTGGCTACAAAGAAGTCATATAGAAAAGACAAGGGGTAATGGGAACAAGTTACTCCTGAAGAGGTTCTTATTGGATGGGATACTAAATTTTTTCACATTGCAAATGCTCAGCCATTGGAATAATCTCCCAAGGAAGTGGTGCATTCCCAGACACTGGATACTTTTAAAGTTCAGCTGGACAGGGTGCTGGGCTGTCTTTTCTAGACCACGCTTTTACCAAGGAAGTTTGGATGAGATGGTCCTTGAGGTCCTTTCCAAGATTCTATAATTACAGTGCCTTATATGAAATGTTGAAAGAAATAAAGTTGTTATGGTTTAAAATGTTATATCCTCTCATGGATAACTAGCTAGTAAAAAAATAAGAAAGAGGGATAGGGGAAAAAAAAGTTACCCCCCAAAATAATTTTGTCTTATTCAATCTATTCATGAATGATATGGAAAAGGAAGTAAGTAGTAAAATGATAAAAATACAAAAATTAGGAATGATACAGATTTTTGTCAGGAAATATTTACTTTTTACGGGATATAAATTGTCTCTGAGATATCTACAATATTGAATGGCTGGAAGAAAAAAATGTCAGATGAAATTCAGTGTTGTTAACTACAAAAAAAATTAATATGTGGGTAAAAAAATATATAATATACACAAAGCTGAGATGTGAATTAGCTATTACCATTCAGGAAAGAGCTCTTGCTGCCATGGTGAATAGTTCTTTGTAAATGTTAGCTCTGTGCTCACTGGCACTCAGTAAGGCATGCTGAGAATTATTATAAAAAGATTAAAGAACTCCAGAGAAAACAGCATTCTATCAATGCATAATCCTATGATGAGTACATCACTACTGCTGTTTGTGAAGGTCTATTCAGGCCTCCACTTCCTCAGCTTCAAAATACATGAAACTTGAAAAGGTGTTTTGGCAAGGATGATAGGAGATATGGAAAACTTTTTATGACAAGCAATTAAACAGGCAGGGAGTATATAGCCTGATAAACCAAAGACTGAACAGAGTTGTGATATCATGAATGATATAAAAGTAATGGATAGCACAAGAATTGTGGGCAATTATTTTTTCTTCAAATGAAATTAGCTGACTGTTTTTAAAGAAATATCAGGAATTACTTTTCCATATAATAAATAATTACACTATGGAAGTAATTAATACACAATGTGGATGCCAAAACCCTCAAAGGAGTTAAAATGGAGTTAAAAAGGAGTAAAGGACAAACTAGTGCAAGAAAAGTTACTACACACAAAGAGACAGAGATACATTCATCTCAGGAAATCTCTTCTTCTTTGCAGAAACTGACATTCTTAACAGAGGTGATATTTCAGATAAAAATAAATCCCCTACAATCTATATTTATCCCAATATTATGTGGTTTTTTCCACAAGTATCTGCTCTGTTGCCACTGTGAGACAAAGGAGTAGGTTCAATGATATTTGGCTTAATCAGTACATATGTCCTCATGTTTCATGGTCTTGTATGTCCTCTCAATTCTTTCTGACACTGCCTGCCTGACAAATTTGTCTCTTGGTGACTCAGTATCTTTGGAGTGGAGTCATTCTCTTCACAAATTAAATGTATATGTCTAAGGCAATAAAGGCTTCATGAGACATACAGAATTTGCAGGAAGATATTAATGAATATCTTCTCAGCCTAGGAGAGAGCATTTCTTTTCTTATCTCCCCTACTTCCTTCCACTTCTCAGTATTCTGACATGATTTTGCAATAGTTTGGGATAAATCTTCTCTATACCGCTGTTTATTTTGAGCTCAAAAATTTTCAATTATAGTCTCTTGCCTTCTCTATATTATGGATAAACCCATTATTTTAGTATTTCAGAAGTATATTATCTGACCTTGAATGATGGCCATCTCTTCTCCTCTTACAGGCTGACTATGTTGAATTTAATATGAATTTATTTTAGAGGGACAGGAGAATGAGAAAGACCTCTTGGGTCTTGTAGTCTAATCCCCTACAATCTCAGCACAGTGAGGTCTTTCATGCCAGCTGGAATCACAAATTAAATGCTGGTGGCATTCCTTAGAGCACATGTGCACACATTCTCACACATCCACACACACATCCACACTCCCCTACCCAATGTGTTCAGGTCAGATTCACATCATCTGTGTTAGCACAGCAGTCATCTCAGATTTCTAACAGAGTCAGTAGAGAGTGATAAACAACTCCAGAGTTTAACTGAATCCACCAAAGATATGGACTCTTTGGAAATACCTATCTCTTTCCACTGATTACTGATGGTAGGTACTTTGTCAGTGATGAGGTTCTATAATAATTGCCTTAAGTGTCAGAGATATAAGTGCTCTAATAGGCCTTAATGGCTCTGACCAGTCTCACTCCTTGCTTGAAGGCTCAGGATCCCACTTCAGCTCAGGTCTAGGACTATAGTTCTTGGCTGAGGTATGTTGTCAGTGTGTCTGTCTTATATCCTGTGTCCTATCGCCCTAACTTACTGATTGATCTTACTAATCTTACCTTCCTGGTGGTTTTCCATCCAGTCCTATCTCTGCTACTGTCTCATGGACAGACCACAGAACTATGTTACAGGTAGCTTTGTCTCCAGTTCCATGACTTGCTCTGTATCCAGCTGTTCCAGATTAGTCAATCAGAATGGAATCTAGACATGACTGCTTATATTGATTGTTTGGCACTATGGATGGTCCCAGTCATTGCCCTCAGGGCTGTCCTGCCCAGGACTTTCTGCACCTATTACTAAGGGCACCATGCAGCCTGTGGTGGGGAAACCTGGAAACTCTGGGCTCTCAGCTAATCCTCCCTTGAAGACCAGCTCTGCTCCTGTGCTCACTGAAACTTAAGTTCAGTAAGATGAGAATGAAGCTTGTCAAAAACCTTGATATATAAATATCTCTCTCTCTCTCTCTCTCTTTGTATATATATATATGTAAGAGTTTGAAGTTCAGTGCTTCTAATGTTCCAGAGAGTCTCAATAGTCACGACTCTAGATTTCAGGTGATCAGACTTCATCCTGTTTAGGGTTCTGCTTGAAAGAATCACTCTTACTCCATGAGACTTGTTCATTTAACAATAACATTTACCCAGAGTATTTAGATAATCATTGTTTTCCTATGTTCACTCTCTAGAAATGGAGAAAATAATACTTTCTTTTCTGCTTTTACTATTTAGTTTATGAGCATCCAGGTCTAAGAATGTGTATGGAGAAGAGTAAAGTAGATCTTGATACAGCTTTTCAGATTTTACCACAAACTACAACCATAAGACAGTATGAAGTCTTAGTTTATAAAACCTGTTTAGAAAATGGTAATAAACTGAACAAAGGTGATAGAGAATTGATCGGTATGGGTTAGAGGAAACTAACCTGCTTTGACCACTAGAAGAAAAGGAGAATTAAGAAATCTGTAAAGAAAGGAATAGTGTAAACTCATTCAAAGCAAAATCAAAATAAAAGTGTGAGTAAATTCTACCAAGTCTGTAAGTGTGGTAAGAAATGTATTTATACAGAAGAGAGGGAAACCAGAAAGGAAGTTTGAAGCAGTACAAAATCCATAGGACTATGGAAGACACATTTTTTTTTTATTATTTTTAAGGAATGTAGTTATGTTCTTATAGTATGATATTGTTAACAACCCATAAATCTAGAATATGTCTTTATGGGATATTTCTCTGACATTTTTATATGTAAGTTACGATATGATTTCAAGTCCCTTTCTATTCAAATAATTTCCCCCTCAGCTCAGCTGCCTCTCCATCTTCCTTTTTTCCCCTTTCCTTCCCCACTTCTGTACCCTTTGTCCTTATGATAGTTTTCTGTAGTTTTATATTTCTGGTTTATATTTATTGGTAATCAGTGTGGAAAGTATTGTTGTGAATACTTGTGAACCTCAGTATTTTCTTAACAGAAAAAACCCCAAGCATTTCAATTAATTTAATTTCCTTTTTATGTACATAATCATGTTATCAAAGACTTGAGGGTGATCAAGAAAAAAAAAGAAAAAGAAAAAGACAGGAAGAAACTTTTTCTGTTTTAGAATATATTTTTTTTTAGACCATTTTCTTTTACATTACAGGGTACGTTTGAATTAGTATTTGCAAGCCATTTTTAATAGAGCTGTTTAAAAGTGTCAGAAAGACCATATTAACAATAGTAAATAAAGACTGTAAAGAGTGCAAAGTCAGAACATACGCAAGCATACTCAGAGAAAGGATTGCTGAATTATTTAAAAGAAGAAAAGCAAGAGGGTAAGTAAGTTTGTGTCATAACCAGGTCACAGTTCTAATCATGATTTCAATTCCATGTAACACTACCTTTTGCTTTATTGGCTCGGTAATTGTTTCTGTTCATGCCATAGATAAAACAATAATGCCCATCTAGAAATGTGAGCAGTCTAGAAGCGATACTAACTGCTTGCTGTCCACACAATTAAATAATTAAATGTAATTTCAGATACTCCAGTTTCCAGAATGGTTTGGTCAGAGGTAAGACAATATTAACCGCTCTGCAAAATCAGAGGAAGAAAAGGAAATTTTCCACTTTGGAGCAATACTAGCCAAAGTTGCTTTAACTCTTTCTACACTTGTTGTTATTTTACCAAAAAAAGTCCTCTGTTTAAAAATATATTATGTTTGCTCTAAAAGTAATAGTGGTATTTCTTAATACACCTGTGATATTTTATACACCTCAAAAGTATGCAGCAAGTTAGACATGCATACCGGTTGGTCCTGGAGTAATTTGCAAGTGTTAACAGAAAAGCTGGAGTCTGCTGAGTGCTAGAATTACACAGTAAAATACACTAAGGAACACTTATCTGTCTCAGGGTGTACATTTTATTTTCTGTTAGTGATAGGAATGCAATGTTCTTGTTGCCATTGTGAAAGTTTTTGATGGGACAAGTGACAACAGCACTGCATCTATTTTCGTTGCTTTCTAAAAATGCATAGTATGATTGCTGGAAGTACACTGATGCAAATTATAATGATTATTTGATCTGAAAAGCACCTTTCTTACCATGCTCTTCAGCACTGCGTAACTAGTTATAGAATGTATTAACTATGACTTTACTGTCTCTTTATGATAAGAGACAAGATGACACTTTGTGTGTGATGGAATATCTTTTACAATTACATTGCTTTCCATCTAAATCTAAGGTCTAGTTTCACAAAAATCAGATTTTTGAGTTCAGTGGTGAATGCAATTCATATTGTGTCATTAAAATATCCTTTTAAAGACAGAAGAATTGTCATATTCATACTATTTGATAATTGATACAATTATTTTAGAATAACACTTTACATATATGCAGAGCTGGGTAGCAAAATATTTTACTGCTCAGGGAGCATCAGTGAATGAAGCATTTCACTACCTTCCTGTGTTTCATATTATTATCTTCTTCTCTCAGATGGAGAAGGTAAGTTATGAGTAATTGATTCAACAAATTATGAGCAGAACTAGGATTACAACTAAATCTCTCCTCATCTTCTTTTAAACATCAGACTATGTTTTTTCATTCTCATTCTTCAGAAGATCTCATCAGAAACTGAATTTTAAAACCAATTTATGTGCATACTATGCCAAATTTATAACTCAATATCACGTTTAATGTTTTTAAAATGATAAAAAATAACCTGAGGCATGCAGTGTAAACCAGAGGCACCATTTATTTCAGCAAGCTTTTTCTCATGAGCAAAGTATTGCTAGCACCACTGACTTCCCTGTGGATTTTTTTTCACTCTGGTTTTTTTTAATGTATGTTAAGCTAATAAGAAATTTGTGCATATAATAATCAAAATAAGTCTCAAGAGATGGTGAACAGCCACCAGGAAAGTTTCAGTGATGAGATTTTTGTTCTCAGAAAATACCATTTTCCTCAAACTAAGCCTTTTGCTGTGATGAATTGGTTTCGATGAAATACTGTTGGAAATGTTTGTCAGATCTAGGGTAGAATATCTGTCAAGTCAGAAACAACAAGTGAGACCCCAGAATAATAAGTGACTGGGTAGGAAGGATATTTAACTGAGATGTAGAAGACATGGATTAAATTCCTTCTTTGAGGGATTTAATACTTTCATAATTCATGTGCCCTATCAATTTAGTTATTCGGAGACCAGAGTCACAGTGCAATGTATCATTACCACCTAGGAATTTTTCTAGAATTCAAAATGCTCTGTTGAATTGGAAACAATATTTCCTACTCAGTCCTCCCTGTGAGGAATGGAGGTAAATTTTCTTAGAAGATTAAAAGTGACAGTTGACCATATTCTGATGGTTTTAATAAGTATTTTAAAACACGGAAGTATTTAAAATTAAATCTGATTATATTAAACTTCTACTAAGGAACTGATCATGCAATGTTTTTTTGCAAATGACATATTAGTGTCATGGCTTCAAAAAACAAGAGAAAGAAGAAACTCTGTTTTATCTTGTGGGTAGATAAGCTTTAGACTGAAACCTGTATGTTCCTGAAATCCTATGATTTGGGTGAGAGAAGTTGTTTTCATAAACTGAAGTATATTTAATCAAAATAAATTTGTTTTGGTTTCAGGTAGCTGCACTACGCTGGATCAATGTAATGAGGTCACGGTTGAACTTAATTAATATTACATGTATACACTGTTTCCTTTTTAAGTTCTGGTTGTACCAGTGAGTGCAAATAGCATTGATGGATGATAGATGCAAACTTTCCAAATGGGCTAAGCAGTAAAGTTCAGTTGTAAATTGATCCTTTAGAGAACAATTTCATTTTTAATTATCAGGCTAGTAGCAAAATTTACTAAAAAAAAACCCAATCAAAATAAAAACAAACACCCTGGATAAACCCAGGGTAAAACGTTAGTGAAGAATTTACCTGACTTTCTGAAGTTTTAGTCCACTGAGTAAAAGATATTCACTTTATATGAGATCAGTGTATTGGAAAGGGAAGACATTGGTGGGTCCTAGTTCACTATGTCAGTTCCATACTGATTTCATTAAAGTTAATAGGAATTTCGTTGTTAAAGGGTACTCATAAAATATTTAAGAAACAAAAAAAAAAAATTGAAAATATTAACCAATATATTGTTTAGTACTCAAATGCCATTAATATCCTGAGTCTATTAATCCTGAGTGTATAAAATCCGAATTCATATTAAGATTTTTTATGGCAGTTAGAGATATGGGTTCCAGAACTTTGAGACAGTTGAGGGAACTCAGTATGGATTTCTCACTTCTGGGCAACTGCTTCGATTATCACATGCCCTTCCCTCACTTTTCCCCCTCAAACTCTCCCAAAACCCTGTATGTGCCTATTCCTCTTCATTTCAACTACACTGGAATCTAAGCTGCTGTAGATGTTGACATGGTGAAAAAACTTTTAGGGATCTCCTCTCCAATCAGAAAGGAGCTACCACCCCAGAAGGTGGTTGGTCACTGGAACAGGCTCTCCAGAGAAGTGGTCACAGCACCAAGCCTGTCTGAGTTCAAGAAGCATTTGGACAAGGCTTTCAGGCAATTGGTGTGATTCTTGGGTTGTCCTGTGCAGAGCCAGGAGCTGGACTCAATGATCCTTGTGGGTCCCTTCCAACTCAACATATTCTACAATTCTGTGATTCTATGACAGAAGTAAAATGTGAGATAAACTTCTTAAAGTCTATTGGCCAAATCACTCACTTTGAGAACATTGAAGATCTACTTTCTAAACACTTTTTTTCCTCAAATCTAATGAAAGAATATAAGTTGACAAAAGTTTTTGGGTGGGCAGTAAAAGAGTTTATGTGCATTTGGGGCATCCATTTTGGATTTCGGTAGGTAAGCAGAGACTAATGGAATAAAAACTTTCCTAGGTCTATCTATCACCTGAACAGTAGGTACACTTCATCTTGTTAACTGCTTCAAGGGGAAATAAATGCAGAACCAAACTATAGGCCACTCAATGCTGCAGAGAATGATGGAGTTCAGAAACTACAGCCAGACTCTCAGCACTTCTCTAGTTATTTTTCTCTGAACACATATAATTATACTTACATCTTTCATGTGCTCTGAAATAATTGATTTTGTGTTGTGATATGTTTGTGTAGAAGATTGTCTTTTAATTCTAGGTCAATTAACACAATTTTTTTTATTTTTTATTAATTTTATTAATTTTTTAAAACTGTCTTTTAAGACTTCAAGTCAGGCAGATACATAACTGTTAGCACCACAGACATGGAAGTGAATGTCCTTGATCTCCTTTCTCTACATGTATGCTGTCTGATTTCTAGCATTTTTTCCCCAACTAATACAGTCTTTGAGCTCACAATTTTTTTCTCTGGAAGAGTAAGTCTTCGTGTACAATGTATTGTGGATAAGTACATTAACTTTAACAAAATGACTGCTTTCAGCAACTCTAAGTCTTGTCTCAGTGACTACTGATAAGTAGACTAACAAGATGTCCTCAACACCAATTTATTGTTTTATTTTTTTGAGAAAAAACCCACTTCAATTAATACAAAAAGGTTTTAAAAAGCTGTTGAAACATATACAGGCTTCATTATTGTAATAGGAACTGGGAAATTCTTGGGATTTGTATGAGATGTATACATCTAGCCATTATTATTATTATTATTATACATCTAGCCCCATCCCTCCCTCCAACATGCTTCTGACAGCTGTCTTCTTTCAGAATAAAAAAGTACCTTTTAAGATGTAAGCATATTTAATGATATGGAGTTATTCGAGGGGAGTGGGGAGGAGTTTCTGGCTGGTTGGTTAGCTAATTTAGATTAGGTTTGGGTTGGGTTGCTTTGGGCTTCCTTTTGCATCAGCCCATTTCTAGTTCAGCCAAAGTAGTAACACAGTGATGAAATTCTGCCATACTCTGGCCAGTTTATACAATACAGAGCAATTCTTGTATATCACAGAGCTGCCTGATGCCCTTCACAGACCAAAGATAAACCAAGATACGCCCTTCCATTTGAAAGTGCTTATTACCTTACTTATTTGGGTTCTCACCACGTCTGCTAGGAAAATTAAAGCCCCGGTGGTCACCTACAACACAAAGAGAAGCAAATTGCCTATTATAGACATCAGCCAAAAGGGTGGCATAGACTGAAATGAAAATAATTAAAAACTGGTCTTCTAAAATGAGCTTATTAAATTTTAAGTCGTTGTTATAATAGCTCAATAAAAAAACAGACTTGGCTATGTTTGATGCCAATTAAAACAATGATTTATCTATGATGGATAATAGGTGAGTAGGAGCAAGATTTTATTGTATAACTGCAGTCATTTATTTCATTTGAAGCTCTTGAGGATTATAAAAATATTTCAGAGCAGCTAAAGGGACAATGATAAGGCCAGTATATAACCACTGACAGTACTGCTTTTGGGAGGAACAGCAGTCCCACAAGAGCAATAGGTGGTTATTGGACCTATCACTTCTGAATTAGTTCAAACCAGATCAGGTCAGTTATATAGTACTGCCTAAGTTCCTCTGTTTAATATTGCCATTCATTGCAGTCATCTGCCCAATAATCACTGAGAATTAAGATTCCAGTGAACTTCTCAGTACTATCAAATGTTCAATTAGATGCAGTTGAGTAGAAATTTATTTCCAACTCATGCAGCCCCAGTTTTCCATGTAATACACCAGTTTACTTCACATAGGGAGCAAGAAAGGGGAAACCTGTATAGAGTATTTCCGCTTCAATGATGGGCAAGAATCCTTGCTCTGATCCTCCCTTCTCTGTATGGCGTCCTAAATGGCCTCTGTTTTCAGTTCCAAAAAGTGATTACCCTCAGCCAAGGTAGATGAAACAACACAGCCAGGCTGTTCAGAAAAAGGGATGAAACTATTTGTTAGTAGTAGAAGGGTGATTTGTACAAGAGATAAGGCTTTCACACAGACTAGGGTAAAATTGTACAACTTAAGTACCGAGCTGAAATGCATGTCTTTAATAGGGATTCATGCCATATAGTTTTCACATGCATCGCACATATACATATATGTGCACAATTAACATGCATAAACGTTAATGCTCACTACACCCCTATGCTTGTACATTCCATCTGCTAATTTCTTCAGGATGAGAAGACACAGAAAGAGATTACTTGGCCTAAAAACAAATTGAAAACTTCAATAATGTGCAAAATTATATTGATGCTATCCAGTTTACTTCTCTCAAAGTAGTTTTACATATGGAGACTGATTATGGAGAAAGATTGTTTTTGACTTAAGGTAAACTATGTCCTTCATTCTTTTTCTATCTCATCCCAAGGAGTGGTCTCAGTGCAGAGGCCTCTGTTTTAATATGGATCTCTTTTTTTCAGCCTGGTGGAATATGTATTTAATAAAATGTTTCTCAACAATAACTGTAAAAATATGCTGATGGAGAACATCTTATTTTCCATTGTTTGAGAATCTCTGTGATGAGCTGACCTACATCTAGTTTGCCTTTTGTTCATGAGAAATTACAAACCCACAATATTTAATCCAGTAGGTATTTTGATCTCAATTGATTGTGCTTGACTGTCTCAGGCTATCTCTCAGAATGCCATTCAGCTTTGATCTATAGATAGAAAAGGCCTACTCAGTGGATCTTTTACTCCTTTATATTTTCTACAATAAAAACTGTGTTGTGTTTAGAACTTATTTTCAATGCAATCAGTCCATTACTTTCTCTAAGAAAAATAAAAAAGGTTATCTCTCCACTTTCTCAAATTATCTAATTTTCTCTAAATTTCAAAATAAATTCATGACTCTTATCTACATATCTCCCATTTTTAAATGACCTTTCAAAATGTAAGACCAAAATTGGATGCAATGTTCTAGCACTGTTCTGACTAATGCCTTGTACATAAAAATATTACTTCTCTATTTCTGTTTCTGCTTTTCCATTTATAGAACAACAACAAAAACAAACAAAACCAACCAACCAACCAAAAACAAACAAAAGCCCCCCCAAACCACCACCACCCCCCCAAAAAACAAACAAACAGAAAAAAACAACCAAAAAAAACCCCAAACCACAAACCCAAACTCTAGGCTTTTTTTCTTGCTTTTTCTATTTCATTTCTTTATGGTATTACAATGGATTTCAAGTGGAATGGCTTACTCATTTGGGTTTTATTAAAGAACAATAAAATTAAAACTCATATCCACAGAACCTGTCCATAAAAACCTTCATTAAATGACATTTTCCCACTGAAGATTTTTTGCCCAACATCTGTCATTAAGGGGTAGTAACTACATTAACTTTAGAAATTGTTAGACTTATTGTAAAGGAAGATTACGTGTGGGTACCCCCAAAATACCAGGCAGTGGAAGGATTTAGGAGAATTTCTTTCCAAAAGCTGAGAACATTTAACATCTCGGTACAAAACTGCACCTGGCCTAGGAAAGACATGTCCTGCTCCAGGGGCCGTCAAACATGTCTTCAAGACTCTTGTACCCAGGAGTCAGCTCCTCTGGAATGCAGGAGGAGAAAACATCTAAAACTGTCCCTTAGAAAGATGCCCCTTTCCAGGTAGGACAGCTTTCATAAGAGAAAAAAAACCCTCATCTCCTCATAATAAATCTTCTGGAAGATTTTTCTGTACTTATACTTGTTTTATTGAAATCACATAAAGCAAAATTCTGAAGCACATAATTTGATTAAAAGTCAGACATCTTACACCAGTTTGACTATTACAACTTGACTTAAAAAAATTTATAATTTAACCAAAGAGTAGTTCAGATTCACTGTGTTGAAAAGATGAGTTTTGCACAGGATGATTCCTACTTTCATTAATTGCCATGTATTATCTTTTAAGTCACAGAATTGTATAATGTCTTGGCTGGGAGGGAACCTTAAAGATCAAATAGCAGAGATCAAATAGGCAGAGACACCTTCCACTAAACCAGGTTGCTAAAAGTCCCCTCTAACCTGACCTTGAACACTCCAGGAATGGGTCATCCACAGCTTCTCTGGGCAACCTCTTCTGCTGCTTGACCACACAAATAGTAAAGAATTTCTTCCTAATTTCCTAATCTAAACCTACCCTCTTTCAGTTTAAACTCTCTCCCTTTATTCTATTATTACATGCAATTGTAAAAAGTTCCTCTCCAGTCTTATTGTGTCCCCCTTTAGGCACTGGAAAGTGCTAGAAGGTCTCCCTGTAGCCTTCTCTCCTCCAGGATGAACAATCCCAGCTCTCTCAGTCTGTCATCATACGAGAGCTGCTGCAGCCCTCTGATCAACTTAGTGGTCGTCCTCTGGACTCACTCTAACATATCCATGTTATTCTATATTAGAGGCCCTAATTTGCTATTAAATTAGTTCAAAATCAGCCTTTTCCTTATTTTACCTAGGTTTTAGGTATTATTTTACTTGTAAATATTTGGGCCATTTCATCTAATCCCATCTAACCTTTCTAAGTGCTGGTGTAATATCTTTATTCTTCTAGGTAGCCTGTAATTTGCACAAATTAACCAAACCCAGAAAAAAATGTTCAACTCTGGTATCTAATCCTCATGAAATAAAGAATATCTTTTCTTTCAGTCTCATTCATTACCAGAAGAATAAGAATTCCTCTCTCTACTGCAGTTCAATAGATGCAACATTCTTTTATGAAAAAGCAGTGGTTCAAACCCAAGTTATAGAGACCACATTCTGCAATCAAAGACTGCAGATGAAATGGAGGCATGATATTACAAAGCTATAAGAGTACCTTGGAGTATCCCTGCACTCTTAGGTGGAAAGAAAAAACAGTTTCTCTTCTAGAAGTTTTTTTGTATCTGTGCCTTAAAAACTTCTTTTCAGACTAATTTATTTTACAAATTCGAGCTAAGTTGAAATTACCATGTTTGAGTTACTAGTTGTGTGTCCAAACCCACTATTTAGTAGTTGTATTCTCAAAGGAAAATGTATCTCATTCAACCCGGGAAATTTCTGTAAAAATTTTGTTGGTTTGTTTTTATTTCATGTCCTACTGCAGTTTTATTCATTGTTCAATATTAATAATAATGAATTGAATTCTTACAGAAGCATCTTTATTCTCTTCTAATTACATCACACCTCTGCCTGACTTAACTCTCCAAAATGTTAATTTCTTTTCTCCTGGGAGCTTCAGTTCTTAAGCATATGCCAGAAGTTTCACTGCACACATATTTACCTTTCAATCTTCAGCTATATTTATTACCTGAAAGAGGTCATAATCATCTGATTAAGGAATGGTGAGAGACCATATGACTATATATCAAAGAAAAAAAACCTTTTTCAGAAATCAAGGGAGGATGAACACATTAATGAAACATAATAGAGAACACTTGGAATTAAGCTGACATTCATTCAGTCATACGCAGCAGTTTTATAAGCTAGAGAAAAAACAGAAAAGTCTACATGCATCCAGGTGTATAATTTTGGGACTTTTTCTTCTTCTATTTACACGATAATTCTTAAATCTTAATTTTTTTCCTGCTTCATTTTACCCACACTTGTTCATCTGATAGGTTTTGGTACCTTCTCTACTTTAATTTCTGCAGATATTCCTTACTTTATCTTTTTGTTTGTTTTTATTTTTTGGCTACGATAGCAACCAGCAACCTTCTTCATTGTTACTAGCTAGGTCTAATTTTTTGGTATTCTTTTTTTTTTTTTTTTTGGAGGGGAGGGTGAACGAGGGGGAGAGGTCTGTCTGGTTCAATAAAAATTACTAATGGATTCTTAGAAACATCTATAAACTAATCGTGCCCAATGAAGTATAATGTAATGTATATTACTCTTTCTAATATGTGATTTGAGTTTGAGCCTTAGAGGAAGTGCCTAAAAGAGTCTTACACTTCCTTTTATTGTTTTTAATAAATTTCAGATAGATCAAATAGTTTCCTATGCTAGTTTTTTTATATTTTAGTTAATGAAAGTTGATGGAAAGTGACCAAAACTGCATAACACTGTGCAAAAGTTTTCAATTTTACAGTAGCTTATAGTCAATCATTATCTGAAAGCAGTTTGTAAAAACTGCATGTCTTTTGAAGGCAGATTTCACTTATCAAATAGTTTTTTTCACACAGATCATCTTAGAGAACATTCAATTCAAAAGTACCCTGAATTCAAATAAATAATTTCCAAATACTGTTTACATTAAAAATAAAACAGTTTGCCTAATTTTGGCTAAGACTTTCTGATACCTGATGAAGAGGCAATGTAAAAATTGTTGTGCTCTATTTGACCTATGCAACAGTTCAAAATCTTATGAGCAATCTGTGCATCTCTATTAGGCTAGAAGGAATTTTTTTTCATTCCCCTTCTGTAGATTTCCACATCCTGGTTTTGTAATTCCCACATAGTATTTCTTACCACACATACAACTTTTACTGAAGAACTGCATACTCAGCACACTGCAATCTATCATCTGCTGACTTCAGAAGACAGGATAGAAAAGGGACTCCTTTCATTGCCTCTACGTCTGCTCTATTTCATTCTTCTTATGATTTGTGGAGTTTTACTTTTACAAACAGTAAGAGACATGGCAAAAAATATGCCAGTTCTGCCAAAAGCAGCTGTCCCTATCACTTCAAAGAAATTCACTTCCACACTTACAAAGATTAAATAAAAAACCAAACAAACACTAACACAAAAAATTCCATATTTGGAAAAGAAAAAGAAGTCGTCTCAGCAGGTATAGAGATTTTATATGTGGCAACACTTTAGGAGTGTTTCTAATCCCTCTAACTGGGAACATAAAATATGATAGTTGATTGTCTCTTGTTCTAGTACATAGTCTGGATTCATTCTGTTTAATTTGAGATATTTAACCGAGGTACCTTTGTGAGGGCCCTGCTGTAATGTCTTTCTGGTATAAACTGAGAGCACTGCAGGTATGTTATAAGCTAGAGTTGCCTTCATTACAGAAGCAATCTTATGTATGTGGACTCCTAAATTGCTTATACAGATTCATGTGGTTTGGATTACATGAATCTGTGCTGGGCACCCCTCATGACCTGGCATTTCTGGATGTTGCTAATACTAAAATCTCTGGCTTTCATTATATTACAAGCCAAAGTTTAAAAGTGTATTTGGAAAGTTAGAATATACTATCAGGTTCTGAATAAAATATCAAGAGAAAAGTCTTTGAATGCTCTGTAATGCCCTTATGATGCTGTATCATAGCTGATAATAGAAGAAAAAAAAAACATTGCTTTTTAATAATGTAATTTTTATTCCAAAAGATAAAATTGGAAAAAAAAAATCTTGTGGATTTTGTTCCAATATTTTGTAAGTGATAAATATGTTACTGATCAAGTAATTTGTCCAATACAATCTGTTAAATAAAATTACTGTTGGATAGATGTTGAGAGATTCAATATCAAAGGTAACAGGAAATGTAATTTACAACCAATACAAGTATTCTGACCCTGTAATATTTTATTTTTGATGCCTTTAAAGCAGCTGTAATGACAATGGACAATATTGGTTGGTTTGATTTTTTTCATATTAAACTGTATTTTAATATAAATATTGAATACTTTTAAATTGGATTTACATTAGTGAGAGATGATTCTTCTCACCTCCTGAAAGGACTGCAGCAAAGACTTGGAGGATGTGTCCTATATGCTTAAAGCTGAAGGTACTGAATTGTTTTCATTGTGCTTGAGCATACTGGAAAACATCCTTGAGGAGCTTAATACATTACTTAATACATTAGTTACGTTGAACATTCAAGATTGAATTTTACTCCAGAACATCTCCTCTTCCTGCATGCTTCCTTCCGTTACTGCTTTTCAGATACTTACATATCTACCTTTTAGGTGTCTAACCTCATATAGGATGTTTCACAATTTAAACTCAAAGAAAAGCCAGTTAAAGATGAGTATCCCTGTGTTTTCAGTTCAGCTAAGCTTACCTTGGTAAACAGAAATAAATAAAACAGCACACCAATAGAACTGTTTGGCCTTTGCTTTTCTCTGATGACTTATAACAAAAAAGACACTCTCATATATGTGGATGACTTCTGGAACTTCTATACAGATATGCAAAGCATCCATTTGAACATATTTCAGCAGAAAACATCTGCAGGATTTACACTGTGTAACACAGTGATATATCAGAACCCTCTAGTCATACTGTCATGAAATTTTTATTCTGTTTATAAAGGTGAAGAGGAAGGTTACTCTAACATTATGCATTTTAAGGAAAGTGAGCACAGAAGCATGTCTGCTATTTGTGTATTGTCACAAAACAAGTTCTCATTTCATTAACAGCATTCAAGGAAAAATTGTGCCACAGTATCAGCTTTTATTTTGTCTGAGAAGAAGCTAATATTTGTAATAAGATGTTTTTGTCCTGAGTTAGCAAAAATGAATGCACCCAACGTAAGAACACTACAGAAAAGCACCATGAAAATGGAACACTGTTATCATCATGAAACAGACACTTTAGGAATATTCTACTCAAAGCCTTGATTTGTCTATACAATTGTGACCCGCTGACAATGAGAATCAGTTTTTACTGTATTTTGTGTTAGTACACTGTGTCAGGAAATCCCAGTGCTCTGCAACAAGCTCTCATCCTTACATGTTAAGAAAAATGATGAGATATTGCTGAAAGGGGGCTCAACACTACTGATAATACACAGTAAATCCAGTAGATCCAGAACAACGTTTTTGTTTCTGAGCACTTATTTTTGTTTCCCATAAGCAGTCTTAGCAAAGAGTTCTTTCATTTTGACTGCATTTATTTATTCTTTCTGTCTTCTGTTCTCTTCCACTTCAGTCTGTCCTGAAGTAAAACACATCCTGAGATGCAGTTCTGCTTTGTATTCTTTCAGCCAGGCCCTTTATAAACACATTCCACAGAAAATAGAGCCTTAGACATAGGATGAACAACTTTTACCCCATAACTGTCATGAGATTGTAATTTTAATGGGACTACAGCACAAATAAAGGTAATAGGTTTGAAATTATTCTCTTCGAGGAGACAGACTAGTACCTCTGAAAAAGATTTAAGGTAACTGTTTCAAAGTTTCAAATTTTTTTTTTTTTTTTTAATACTAGAAGCTGCTCATCATGGAGGGAAGAGGAAGAGCACAGGGCTGTATTTTCCCTGGTTTTCCCCCACCTTGACCCTCACTGATTGTTTAAAGAGATTTGCATGGAGCAAATTGCATGGCACCATTTCAAGGCTAAATATTTCCAGTTCCTTGGAATGCTCTCTAGTGGACAAGCATGATTGTGTCTCCTCAGCCTTGGGATTCTGACATTTGAGTCTGTGTATTACCAGCACAATAGCTGAGTTTCCAAAAGAAGGCTAGAGACTGTCCTTACCAAGATATGCCTTTAGCGTCATGCCCAAATACACAACTGAGAACACCTGAAAAATAAAAATTTTCTCACATCCTCATCAGTGAATATATATAAATGTAAATAAAGGATACATCTTCTTTTACTGTATTCTACAGGAGTGACTTGCATGCAATGCTTGCTACACTAAAAAAAAACCTACTAAAATTAGGTTTCAGAGCTTATCAATTAGGTATGATAGTGGTTATATTTTAGGCTTGTAGGTCTTTTCTGGCTCTGATGCTAAGGATCAGATGTTCCCATTACAGTCTGTGAAGCTCTATTCAGTGGAGTTGAAAGGTTGATACACTCCCTTTGTCACCAGTGGGATATGCATGCCTATCCATAGTTTTTTCATGTGATTTTAGGTGCTGCTTTGCTCTCCTGACATCTAACTTCTACTCTAGGAAGGCACAAGACGTCCTGACAGCACTGCACAGAAGCTTGAGATACTCAAGTGCAATCTAGATAGCACTTGCTGTTAATTTTCAGAGCAGCTATACCTTGCCCCAAATGTCTGCTTTAGAGCAAACTCTGGTTCTATTGACTGTGCTGATGAAACTGACAAATTACAGTGGAAGTTCAGACTCCCAGCTAAGTGTCAATACCTGTCTGTAGACATTTCAACATAGATGTGTGAATATGGAGATGAATCACATCAAAGACTCAATTCAACATGTATTTGTGTTTACTGAACATCTTCTAAAATATCCAAAGCATCTGCACTGACCTGGCATATATAATAGTTCACTGAGAGAAAGCTTGCGCTCTTCCAGAAGTGCAGTTGGAGGACAGGTGGGATACCTTAAGGCATCTCAAGTAGCATCGGATACTGGCACAGAGGTAGAGGAAGCAAGCTGTCACTCCTGTTATGCATAAGGAGGTAAGAGTTCTCACCTCACTGGTTTTCTCTGAGGATGAATACTTACCCCAAACTTTGAAGATGGAAAAAAAGACAAAATAATTAGGACAGTAAATTGAATAGATAATTGCAAGGGCTGTTGGGAGTAGACCAACATCCAACATCATGCTTAAAATGAAAGCGCTTTAGATTTGAACACAGTTGAAATAATTCCTTATAATGTATTTCTGTTAAATGCTTGCTACTTACCAGCAGCATTACCTAGCCATATGAAAACCTTCAACATCAATATGTAAGCCTATATTTGTTTTTACAAGCAGTGGAATAAATGACTGAATGCATCATAAATGATTCAATGTTTCTTCATTCACAACAATGTTTTCTTAGCAACTGTTCAAAGTACTATCATCAGAAAAAAATTGGAATTGAAATTTGGCCTATAAAATGCATTCAGTGATGAAACTGGAATGCAAATATAGTAGAAATCACTGAAACATTCAGACACAACATGTTAGAGAGACTACGCAGCCTATCAATCTGTGGTATAAGAATGAAGGTATTTTTCTCATCCATAATGTGAAAAACAGAGCTGTTTATATTTTATAACATTATACTTTTATATTGGTTTATGAGCCAAAATCTTTGAATCCTGCCATCTCAGAATGAAGATGGCAGTTTTATCTTCTCTGATGGTTCACTCTGGTACAGAGACTGAAAAGGAAATGTCAACACTGCCTGCACAGGTATCTTTGCATATGCTTTAGTTCAGAAAACTGTAAATTATGACATGTTGCAAATAATTTGAAATTTCATAACTCTGAGGAACATTTGGAACTTAAGTTAGAAGCTTTCAAATAAGTTTCCTCAAAACATTTCCCACACTATTAAAATACAGTATAAACCTAACTCGTGCAACCTTTATGTCTGAGCAACTACTACTCATATAAAAAAGTATAGGACCCTACTCTGTAGGAAGTGGGAGTGCTGGATCTCTTTATTTCCCCTTTAAATTTCACTAGACACCTCCTTTAAACTCATACTATTTTGGTGAGGGAGATGAACTTGCTTAGCTCCTCAAACTCCACCTCTCAAGTACAGTGGTCTAAACCAAAGTTTTTTGTTTTAGCTGACTAATATTCAATAATTGTTATGCTTCGTTTTTCTCTGTAATTTACATGGGTGAGAGGAATGTACGTAGAAACTGTGAGAACATGTTGACAAGCACAGTACAGGGGACATGGCAGTCAGCTTCCAGCTTCCAGCACAGCTCTGATGATACACTTGAATCATGAATGGAAACACTCTGCATATTCAGCTGATGATTTCTTTGTGGCAGAGATGCTGCATACCTTCACTTGGGCCAAACGGCAAGGTATTTCTGTGATGCAGGCCACTGCTACCTCAAAGTTCATTGCTTTGAACCAGGAGGTGAAATACTACCCGTGGACTACCCGTCATCTTCATGTGTATGACTAATTTAATGAAATCATCCCAAAACAGCAGTTAGGGACAGAAAACCCAGTCAGCAATCAAGAGTTTGTCACTGCTGTAATAGAGGTCAAGTTTTGCTAACACACTTGTGCTTCTTGTTGGATGTCCTGTTAAGATAGTGGAAACTTTTCACATTCTTCTCAGCAGATTCTGGCACAGTTGCATATTTGAACCATGATACTGAAAAATGGACATAAAAGGCCACAAGATTGTTTTCTGAGTTTTGACATAAAAAAAAAAGCAATGCACTCTAATTCTCCTTCCACCCTTTTAATCTCATCCTTTATTGATATTCAGCCAGGTGTTGGATCAGTTTCTCATCAAAATGGTAACTTCAAAGAGTTCTATAAAAAAGAATAAAATGAAGCAGAAAGACAAGACTGATTTTGTCTGTCCACTGCCACTGGGCTCACTGCCCATTTCTTGTCTTTCATTTTTTAATTTGTTAATTCTAATGAAAAAGTGTTTGCATGACAAGTTTAGGAAGCTTTGGCAATACAAAACCTAGGACAACCTCATTTTTTATAAAGATGAACAAGGGGCATCCTCTCACCCTAATATTGTTCAATGGACACTGTAAATGAATAAGACATTTATTTTTGTGCCAGCTCAACTACCAGTGACGACAAGATTTGCATATATTTTGGCAAGTGTACTGCACAAGGTGGTGATAAAATAGGCCTTTTATATCTGAGTCTAATTTACTTTAGCTATACTAACTAAAAATGTGTTTTCATGTGAAAAGGATTTTGGTAAGGGATACTTTGGAAACAGCAACATCACAGAAATGTTTGCTATTCAGCCAGCATCAAGTGAGAAAGAGTACTTTTTTTTTTAGGAAGAAATTCCCAGGTTCTATGAATTTAAGACTCCTGTTTTGGTATTTTTAATCACTGTTAGGCTTAACATCGCAGGCTTAACTTTCATGTTTATTACTTGCAGCTGTATGTTTTTTAAGTAACACAAAATATGGAACAAAAAAAACCCCAAACAGTTCACTGCATATTTTGCCATTTTCAGTGACATTACCTACATAAAGGCTAATCACAGGGAGGCAAAAATGTGCTCTGTGAGGTCTTATTCATTTTAAAGTCTTTTTAGTAAGTAACAGTGTGTATGGCTGAAGGTATGATTTAAAACCATTTTCTTTAAATGTGTAGAAAATTATGACTGAAATGCTTCATGAGCAGTACTTTGGTTTTAACAGATAACATTACATTTTATTACACATTAGGAACGTGCTTGAACTAAACAAACAAAAAAGCAACAAGAACAAGCATGTTTAAACACACCTTAATCAAACAAGGTCAAGACTATGTATTTGTCAAACCTTCGTTAAAGTATATGCCTAGTGTCTCATGAACACCCGCTGAGAGATGAGGTTATGGTTTTATTGTATTTCTTCAGTCTTGAGTTTGCTCCTGTTTAAACTGTCTTGAGATTATGCTGGACTGTTAATTCAAATAAGAGAGGAGAAATAAAAACAATCTTGTCTTTCAGCTACCTTGCATCCTTTCTGAAGAGAAAAATGCAGAGTATCGAGCTTCCTTATCACAGCAATAAAGAGCATGCCTAATACTGAAGCCTGAAGATAAAACATTTTTTCTTCAGAGATAAGAAACAATGTCTTTTTGCAGCAAGCCATTTCAGAGATACACACAATTTTCATATTTTGATAATATGAAAATAAAGGAAAAAAGGAGATTGACCACAAAGCTCTGACAGGCTGAATTAGTTTTCATGAAACACAGCTATCAAATAATGCATAAACAGAAAATATTTTAACCTGAAAAAACAACCTTTTCCCTACAGCTAGAATGGCAAAACATGGGTATTATGATAATACTCTTACTTAGGCTAAGTAGAACCAGTATCTATAAGAAGCTCCAACATTTCAATAAGTTCAAGGTGAAGTAATGTGCCAGTCACGGAGAGAAAAATCAAAAAGTCGTTCAAATTGCATTCCCTACTTTTAAAACATGTATGAGCTGAGACACCATTTCAGCATCATGTGAAATACAATTGTCTTTGCTGATAATTTAAAAAAGTACAGCAAAAACTGTCATTAATAACTTTGAAGTGTACTAATTTGGGGAATTATTATGACATGTCAGACAAGAAAGCCAGCACCTAGGCATTTGTGAAATATTCATTTCTTACAACCAAAATAATATTTTTTTAATAATTAAAATTCTAGGAGAGGGAGAATAAGTTATTATGAAAATATATAGCTTTAATTTGCAGACATATAAACACTCTTGGTACATTACAGACATATGATGCCAGAAATCAAAATAATCAAAATAACAGTTTTAAGCATAACACTAATTTATCTTGTTCACACAGAGAAATTTGATGCAATCATCATACAAAAGATAGTTCTCAGCTCTTAAAACGAAGTGAAAGTAATACATCACTGTTAAAATTGCTGCTTTGTTGCAGAAGATACAGCAAAGAATAAATTATCAAGGAAATATGTCATCAGTCTTACAAGTTAGATTTTGGATCTAATCCAAAATCAAAGCCAATGAAAAGGAGCCAGGAATGGTCGCCAAAAGTCAGAAACAAGATCTTTCACATGAAATACCAATCCAGGAAGGAGCAACAGTCAGAATAAACAAAGTCCTATAATTCCTTAGAATATGAAGTGATTTTTGTTTTCATCTGGCAGATCAGATTCCAAAGTAACACATGAAAAAAATCTATTACACAACCAAACTGATGGAGCACTACTGACAGATTGCTCAAAGTACAAAAAATATCACCACTTTTGTGACAACTAAAGATTTAGCCATTCCCTTGCTTCCTTGCAACTGGCATGTTTATGAGGATGAGCATGGGATTCTTTCATTATTTGCTGTAGGAAATAGTAAATATAACTTTTCCATAAAAATGCGCAGCAGATTGCTGCAGCAATTGATAATGAGGGTGAAATCTGGAGAAAATGAAAGATGATATGTCACAGCAGTTCAGATTCTCTTTACAATATCTTGCATTCTTGCTCAACAGGAATTGCACTTCTTGTTAATGCCTCTTCTATCCTACTATATAAGCTTTACTTGTGAGGTAATAAACATTCTGGTTTTTATTACTAGTGCATTTTAACATGTTTATTCTTTTAATTATACATACATTGGGACAGACATTTTTTTGTAGCAGTTAAATGTCTGTATGCCAATAGGTATTTTATATTAAAATCAATATATTTAAAATATACTCTGTTTATCTCATGGACAGTACCTTGAACAGTTCCCTGCTCAGGAGCATATGATGCCCTCTTGTGGTTAAAAAGACTTTCAAAACTTGAGTTTAAACAATCATCTTACCTTCCCCTTTTTTATGTTCACTGATCTTATTGATTTATGAAAGCTGGAAATGATGTCCACGTCTTTATAGTCAGGGTGCTAGCTGTTAGTTACTAACATTTCATAAAAAAGCTGTACACTGAATTTGAATTTAAAAAACTGTAAACAGATATTTACAATTATAACATTATTAAGTTATAAATTATCAGTCCTCATTGCAACCTGTCAATGCAACCCATGGCTAGGTGTTTCAGTGTTTTCCAGGGTTTTTCAGATGTTGGATTTATATACAAAGAAAAATCAAATGTTTGAAATCTCCACTGGTTTCTTCTCCAACATGTGCAGGTTAATTCTTCCATTTAATGGGATTTGTACTTCCAAGTTTTCATCTTCTCTGTGATGCCTTTTACCTTTTCTTAGACAAATGTAAATGCCCATCCCTGTTACTAAAGCAATTGAACCCAAGCTTATTATTGAAAGAGCTACCAAGGTAGGCATGCAAGATGTTGACTCCATTTTTTTATGTGTAGGCTCTATGGATATTTGTGGCTGCTTTTCTTCTATACTGATATCAGGCTCCTTTCTTAACAAACTTTCTATGTAGCTCTCATTGCTAACTGTATCATTGACAAAAAGGTTCACCATGACAGTGGAATGGAGTGGTTCTGGATAGCCGTGATCACTAACTTTTACAAGCAGTCGATAGAGGCCATAGTCATTTTGCATCAGGGACTCTTCCAAGGTGATATTACCAGTTTTGGGGTCAATCCTAAATGACTCAGGTCGAGGGCCTCTTCTTCCTATGATACTGTAAGCTATGACTGCATTCATGCCAGTGTCCTTATCGACAGCATAGACCTCAGTAATGGGAGAGCCAGGAAGGGTAGAAGGAAGGACCAACAAATACGACATATTAGATTGAGGAAACAGGACCAAAGGGGGGTTATCATTTATGTCCAGAAGAAGGATAGTTATTTTTGCTGTAGAAGACAGGGCAGGATCACCACCATCGACTGCTTCAATCCACAGAACGTAGGAGCTTTGCTGCTCCCTGTCCAGAGAGACTTTAGCTCTCAAAACTCCTTTTCCAGTATCTATGACAAAAATATCACTTCCATTCAGAACCGAAAGGGCAACCCATCCATTTTGCCCTGCATCAGCATCTGTGACACTTATAACTCCAATTTCACCAAAACCTGGAAAGTTTTCTGGCACAAAAAAGCTGAAATCCTTATTTATGAATCTTGGACTGTTATCATTTTTATCCAATACAGTGATGGTAACAGTTGCTATTGATTCTCTTGGAGGGAAGCCAGAATCTACTGCTTTGACAGTATATCTGTATTTTTCTTTTTCTTCTCTGTCCAGCTGGGTGGAAACTGTAAGAACTCCTGTGGTTTTATCTAAAGCAAAATAGGAAGGGGCATCAGGACCTAAGAAATAGGACACTTGCCCTCTTTCTCCGCTGTCAGCATCAGTAGCATGCAGTTTGGTCAAAAAAGCATTGGGAACATTGTTCTCTTCAATGGACAATTCTATCAGCTGTTCAGAGAAAACTGGTGAGTTGTCATTGTCATCCAGGACCTGTACTTTGATTACTTTGTTGACACGAAACCCTTCTGAGTTCCATGCAACTACAGAGATTTCATACAGTTGCTGTGTCTCAAAGTCCAGAGGCTTTGTGGTCTCCAACAAATATTCATTGTTGTATGGTTTGTATGGTGAAAGTCTGAAAGGCCCATCACCATCCAAATAGCAACTGACTTTGTATTTTTCATCAGGGTCTTTGATGGTAAAAAATGCTATAGGGGTGTTGATAGGCTCCAGTTCCTTTAAGTAAACCACCCCTTCCACTTCATTAGCTATGAAACGAGGGACAACTTCAGGTGGCCTCATCATGACTTTGATGATGGTCACTAGAACTGTGATCACAGCAGGAATACATCCAGGGCCATTGCCCAGTATGATCAGCCTGTGTAGCTTTGGAGTGTCCCCATCAATTTTAGTGGAGAGTGTGATGGCTCCTGTGCTTTCATTCAGATGAAACAAGTCTCTGGATGGCTGGTGGACCTTCTGGCTGTAGGAGTAGGTGACCTGGGCATTGGATCCAAGGTCCATGTCTACTGCGTGGACAGTAGCCACATGTGTCCCTAGGCTGGAATTCCCATAAAGGGTGATGTTGAGTTGTGAGTCATTGAACAGTGGGCAGTTGTCATTGATGTCGCTGATGCCAATAGTGAGGGTGGCACTGCCCACAAGTGGAGGTGTGCCCCCATCCTCAGCAATGATGACTGTGACATACTCCTCCTGTGTCTCCCTGTCCAGCGCCCCCATAACAATCAGGTAGGGAGTCCTCTCCCCACTCTCATTCTCCTCCACATCCAGGGTGAAGACCCCATAGTTATCTCGCAGGCGGTAGGTCTGGACACTGTTGGTGCCCATGTCAGGGTCAAGAGCTGGGTGCTCAATAGCCAGGCGGGTGTTCACAGGTGCATTCTCGGGCACTGAGAGATGGATGTGGGGCACAGGGAAGCGGGGAGCATTGTCGTTGACATCACGGATAGCAATTTTTACCTTCACCAGGCGAAAGTACTCCTGTGGCAGTACCAGCACATCCAGTAGCAGCAGGCATGGCTCAGATGAGGGGGAGGAAGATGAGACAGCAGATGATCCAAAGACGGTGGCCCCACTGCTTTCCACGCATAGGGCTTCCCTATCGATTTCCACAGCCGATGTGTGCAGCTCCCCAGAGCGGTTGTCCAGCTGCACATACTGTCCCCCCAAGCCATGAGAGGCCAGAGTGAAGGAGAGTGGGGGCCGCAGGGCCGCAGGGTGCTGCCCACCAGCTGTTGGGAGCCGCAGATCTCGGGCCAGGCTGCCGATGAGCACCCCAGCAGGCAGCCCCTCGTTGAGGCTGTAGAAGAGCTCGGTGGCACGGCTGTAACTGGCAAAGCAGTTGAAAGGCCCAACGAAGAGCACGAAGAGGAGCAAGTGCTGAGAAGAGAGGTACACACGTGTGTGAGGAAGGGGTGGTGCCTCCCCCCGCCCACTGCCTCCCCACACTGCCACTTCGAGTAGAGAGTGCTGCATCTGCAACATGAAGCCATCCTCCCTCTCCCCACCATCTTCTCCTTCCAGTACAGCAGCTACTTCCAGGGCATCACCATCTGTACCCTCCAGGCAACACCAGATGCATTCCCCACAGCAATTATGCACTGCTAGAATGGCCCGGAGGCACCCTGACTCCCCCCGGCCCCCAGCACCACTTGCGCCCCGACGTGCTATCTTCCCTTTTCCCTCCGCCCCAAGCTCGCCCCTTCCTCGCCAGCAGCACCTCCCCTCCTCACCACAAGCGCATCCCAAACCGGGGCATCCCACTGCACACCCCCAAACAGTTGCTCGTTCTCCTCCCCTACCACAGCACGAATGTGACACGCGGCCCTTGCTCCCCCCACCCCAGGCCCCGTTCGAAACCTGTTTCTTTCCGCATGTCCAGGGGCCTGCGGTGCCGCGGAGACACCGCGCAGCCCGCGGGGGTCCCGGCGGGGGTGCCGCGCTACAGGCGGGTCCCTACGACCCGCGGGCGCGGAGCCAGAGGCTCCAACCTTCGCGCCACAGATCTCCGGCCGCCCCTCGGGGTCCCCTGTGCTGCCGGCGGAAAAGACGAGCTGCAGAGCGGAGCCGCGGAGGGGCTGCGCGGACAAAGTTGCCCGCGTAGGGCGAGCGCGTCGCCCACTCCTCACCTATGGAAAGGGGCTCCCCGAAAGTAACTTCGGGCATCGTCTCCACGGAGGAAATTTTTCCTCCTTGCCCTCTTTCTAATCACCCGTTCCCCCTTTTCGCGGCTCTGTCACAACCCGCGTCGGCAGCAGCAACAAAAATAAAACTTTTCGCGGCTGCTCTGATCTTTGCCGATCGGATCCAAGAGAAAAAGACCCAATAAACAGATACACGTATATACGGTTTTTCGGGTTGTTTTGTGCTTTTTTTTTTTTTTTTTTTTTTGCCAATTTGTTGCCTATTACGCTGCTGCCTGCGAAGTCGGGCTCGGGTGGCCGGCCGGCCGCGGCGCCTCCCCCCTCGCTCCGCCCGGCCCTCACCTGCAGGCTGCCGCGGGCGGTGGGGCTGCCGCGACCGCCCGGGGGCCCCATGCCCGGCCGCCGCTGCCGCTGCCGGCTGCGCCCCCGCAGCCCGCCCGCTCCGCCGCCCGCCCGGCGCTTCTCCTCCCCGCGGCTGCACATTCCCCCACCGCCGCCGCCGCCGCCACGCTGGGCTGGGCTGGGCTGTGCGCGCCGCCCAGGACACTCCCCCTCCACTCCGCTCCGCTCCTCTCTGCTCCGCTCGGGAGGGCTCCGCCGCCGCTGGGAGGGCAGGAGCGGGGGAACAGTCACGGGCACGGCTGGGAGGAGGAGGGAGGGCGGAGGCTGCGGCAGCGCCGCGGTGAGCGGTCAGTGGTCGGGGAGCGGGGCGGGCGGGCAGCGGGCAGTGCTGAGCCCCAGCGGCGCGGCCACACCGGGCAGCGGGGCCCTGCGAGTGTGTGTCTGTGTGTGTGTCTGTATGTGTGTGTGTGTTTGTGCCCGCGGGCAGCGCCAGGAACAAGGAAAAGAACGTGCATCCCTCTGGAAACTGAGGTGGGAAAAAGGTATTGAAAAATAAAATAAACTCGGGTCGTCCTTCTGCTGTGGAAAAACTGAGAGCGACTTTTTACGCGGGCAGACTGATCAGACAGCTTTAAACTCAGAGGAGAGATTTAAGTTGGATGTTGAGAAGAAATTCTTTACTCAGAGGGGGTAGCAAGGCACTGGAACAGATTGCCCAAAGAAGCGATGGATGCCCCATCCCTGGAAGTGTTCAAGTACGGGTTGGATGGGGCCCTGAGCAACCTGATCTGGTGGGCGGCATCCCTGCCCTTGCCGGGGGGGGTGAAACTAGATGATCTCTAGGGTCCCTTCCAACACGAGCCATTCTATGATTCTATGTTGTGGTGTGAGCGTCAGCAGGCAAATCGAGAATCAACAGCTGCCTTGGCATTGCTGAGCCTCGGTGAATATTGAGCAGCTTGTGTCTGCATGAAATGAAAGCCACGTATTCAAGGAGTTTGCAAGCATTTGGTTGGTGGAAGGTGTGTGTCCTGCCGAAGTAGAAGAGCAACTGCGATTTTCTGCTGGCTGAGAACCCAAAGGTCCCCTGCAGTAGAAAGTTATGTGCTTTTATTTTATACTCTTTATTTTATACACTAGACTATAAGCTAGACTATAAGCCTGCCATAGAACTAGATGACAAATTATCAACACAGGAAACTTTAGATAACACAAGACCAATTACACATTTCTTTAACATCTTGGACTATCAAAAGGATTGCTTAGCCTCCCCAGCATTACTTACACTATCTGTCTTCAAGATCTCAAACGGTATTTGAGACGCCTGTCTTTAGCCTTATGGTGCTCATTGGTCTAGATCCAGGCTATTGATGAGAGCTCAAGTACTGGGACTCTTAGGCAGCTAAAGTTTGTGTGGGAAACTCCCACCTAAATCACATAGTCCGAAGACCACTTTGAATGCCCCCATGCTCCATGGCAAGCACAGTGTGCAGGCATTTGATATCAGCTTGGGTACTAAAAACATAGAGCGCAGCAAAACATTTGCCTTCGGTCAAAACAAAAATTACTCTTCCCTTTTCCTTTTACAGTTCCATGAAGCAAGCTCCATATACAATCCAAAATAAGGAAGCAACAACAAAAAAATAATTAGAATCCAAATCCCAGACCAATCTTATGCCTGAGTCTTTTGTAATACTGCATCTTTCAAAAGCAAATAATAAGTGAAACATACAGAACGTATGGTCTAGCAACTCTTGGGATGTTCTTGGATGTTGTGAGGATGAGGGCAGTGGCACAAGCTGAATAGAATAGACTAGAGTACAATAGAATAGAATAGAATAGAAACTTCTGAGACTGACTTCTTCTGGGGCTCTAAACAATTCATGTTTATTCCTTTGTCTCATTTTTCCATTGTCATCAGAATCTATTTTATTCAGTGAAACTCTTGGAAACATACTGCTTTTAATAACTATTTCATCCCAAGAATGACATTAGCACAATAATCATATGTGACCTAAACAGTGAAGCATTACTGTACTAACAAAAGGCCTGGTTATATTTATTATTCACTAATCTCTAGGGTTTTGAAACCACTCAGTATGTACTGCCCTTATAAATTGTTTATATCTTTGCCATTCATTTCTAGCACAAATAGAACAGACAATGCAGTGTGTACAGTTCAGAGCAAACATGTATAATTTAAGAAAGAAATCAAACTACCCAAGTCCTTTACTAAATTCTCATCCATGTGCCCTGTTCTACACATTGCTTGGTGTGAAAGGTGCTCATAAACTCAATTCTGTTTAAGTTAGTTTGGCTGGACATGACAGGTGCTTTTAGTTGACTCACTTCTGCTCTAATTTTATTCATTTCAATAGAAATATTACCTCATTTGCATTTCAGTCAGATTTTGACACTGATTTATGTGGAGTTTGAATTTCATAAAGAGGTTATCATTTTAGTTTTTGTGAATCAGTAGTCTTCTTATAAATGAGCATGAAATCCCTATAAAATCCTATCTTTAACTTTTGGGTTGTTTTTTTTCTCTGATACCACAGTTTCCTCTTCTGATGTTTCTCCCTCTTAAGCTCTTGAAATTACTGGCCTATAACTATACCATTTTTCATACCATCACAGCCACTACATTTCCCTTGGTCCCCTGATAGGGTAAGCGATGACTCTACTATTATAGTATTCAGGTTTTCATTACACTCAATGCCTTTGATTTTATTAAAGCCCAGGTGTAACATCAGAATTAAAAGTTTTCTGGAGCATCTGGTACTGTATAATATTTTATTTTGTTAGACATCAGCAACATCTAGTAAGGCTCCTTGAAGACTAATGTGTCCAATAAATCTCCTGGTTAAGAAGTCCTCCAACCTGTTTAAGAAGTACTCCATCTGTGTGTGGGATATGAGATGAAGGGTGTGAGAGAAGAAGCAGTGTAGAAGAGAGACCAAATTGGCTCATTTGATCCTGGCATTATTTTGGGGATGAGCCCCTTCCAAGGTTAAAACATTAAACTGATTTAATTATATTTCTATATTCTATAGAATTTAGAAATATTCTATATTTCTATATTCAGTTATGTTTTCTGGGAGAAAGATCTTAATCTTAGCAATTCATAAACCCAGTCCCATTCAACTATGTTAACTAAATATATATATTTTAACTTATATTTTACTACATAAAATCCTATTATCACTTTATCCAAGATTCTTTTTGCAATTAGTGATTAAGAAGGAACAAGTAAGAGCATTTCTGTGGGATTCCTGATTGCCTCAGGTATGTTACAAACCACAGGACTGATATTAAATTACAAGTCATACATGAAGTGCAATAGTTATTGATTAATACATCAGAAGAAGTACAGTATTGCTTTGGTAAAATAGGGTATTTACTTTACTTTAATGAAGGACATAACAGGTACTGATACTCAGTTGAAGTGCCTTGGTTTTGTGGGCAAAGTTCCAGTGGCAGATGGAAACATTTCCAGATGAATCGTCCAGGATTATCACTTCTGAAAGAGAATCTCAAATGGTATTTTTTGGCATGGCTGGCAACCCTGGCCAACTTTTATAAGAGACAGGGATGCAGTTACATGTTGTCTCCTCAACCTAGCAAAAAGCTCTCTGTTATAACCCCTGGTTCTACAATGGAAGACTGAGGCATGAGATTTCCCCAACAGTGAAATTCAACTGTTCAGACAACAAACTTTGTAAGACTCTAGTCAATGTGATGCTTTGAGACAGGTTACTTTTCTGTGGGGAAACAGAGTGAAAGCCTTGGTGTCAGTATTGATTCCTAGTCACAGTAAAGCTGAGAAAGGCACGTGACTAGCAGACTGCCACTTCTCTGAAGATTTCAAACTGTGAGAGATACAGGACAAGTAAAGATCCTTATAACTGTTAGAGATATCAAGTTTTTATTGTTTGCCTGCTTAGTAGGGAAAATACCTTAAATCCTGAGCTTCATGTGCAGGATGGTGGATTACAGTGTGAAAGACTCTATGAATATTAGATAGTGACCTTCCCCGCAGAAGTACTGAGCATCTGGTGCTCGCACTTTACTGAAAGCTGTGATCATTCCATGTCACTGTAGATCAGACCTAGCATGATCACTCTGTTTTCAGCACAGAGCAGGAGAGGGGCCTTGGCACTGCTTTTCCTTGTGGTGCTGTAAGACAGTAAAAAACTCTGTGTCCAGCTTGAATAAAGCAGCAGTGGAGCTGGAAAGAGGAAGACTCTTTGGAGTTTATATCACTCAAATCTCCAGTCATGCTTTCAAAGGGTTGGTTCTCACAAGCTCTTGCAAGGTGAACCTGCAAGGTTCTGCTCAGCAGTCTTTCATGAACAAAGCTCTTCTGCCATCCTTACAACCGTACAAGAAAATAGCTAACATATGAAAGCATTTTCTGAGCTTAAGAAGAAATATTCCATGAGACAAAGTGATGTTGGAAAGGAAAGCTGACAAAAGTGGATGAGATTTTCCTGACTAGTTAGCTTAGTATGTGTTTGGGCCTACTGTGTTGAAGTATCACAAATCTGAGATGCTAAACACTAGCAGAGAAAAGAGACTTGGGAGGAAAAGTGTTTCCTGCAGTCTCTAAACCAACTGCATTTGATACATTTGACTAGCTACTTCTTCCACTTCTTTTGAGGTTTCATAAAAGGATGACTTCCTTGGTTTTGCATGTGTCTCCATGTGTTTTGTGTTTTTCTTTTTGTCTGGAAAAACACCATAATATTCCAGTAGTGAGAAAGATTGCCTTCAACATATTTCTAGACTAACAATAACTCTATTCTCAAAAGAAAAACTAATTTAAAATTTATTAACTAAGCATAATTTGCTAAAAGTATAGTAGGAAGGAAGGCTTAACTCAGCTTATATTCCAGCACACTTTTTTTTTTACAAGAGTTTTTAATACTGAGTTACACAGTGCATTAATGCTTGCTATCACTGACTTCTTGTGTAAGGCTTAAAATAATAATGATACAACTCTTGTTTAGTTCAAGCCAAAGCACAGGCTGAAGTACAGTACTAACATGACACTGCTAAAAATTATTAATACCATAAGTCTTTCATTACAGTCCTTATTACATTAGCTCAGGGACAGCATTCCAGCTTTTGCCAGCTCACTGTGTACATAATGCCTGCAACTTATGAGAGTGTCATGAATATGTAGAGATTTCTTAATTGAGTTCTCATTGACATGAAGCCATGGCTTCTAAGCTGAAGTGACAGATGCCAGAAATCAGCTCTGAGAGGAGAACACTGCTCCCAGCAATGGAGAACAATGCACTGAAGAAGGCCTGTGATATGGTAGGAAGCTGTAAGATCGGGAGGCATGTGCCTGTCAGGATCCATGTGGGCTACCTCTAGACTACCAAGAGACTGCAATCACATTTAATTTTATGAGATGGAAATGGTTATAGTGTGGATATAGTGCAGTGATACAGTCTTTTTTCCTATGATTGCTGCAGCTCCAATGATATTCTAACCTTTCCTCTGAAACAGACAGTCATATGTATTTTACTTTGTTAGTTGAACTGCATAGCTCTGCTCTGAAATATAAACAGTATGTTGTAGCTTAACCTACAGGTGTTTGGCCATACAGGATGAACATTTTTTCCTTGACAATAAATTATTGTATGAGTTTTCCAAGGACCAGATTCTGTCATCTTTCCTCAGTCTATCTTCAGGTGAGAATTCCTAATGAAGTTGTTAGCTTTAATTCTCTAATGCTAACTTATTCCTTGCTCAAAAATAATAACTCAAAAAGCTTTTTACTGACGAGTGGGATAATTACTACATGATCTGGGATTTAAGCCAGACTGTGTCTTTTATTTAGATAAGTGAATTGACCAGTTCTCAGTGGAATTTAATACATTTTTATTTCTATGATGAAATGAAGATAGTGAAACCAAACAACTTAATATGTAAGATGCTTTTTAGATAATAAGAAAATATATTGGCTGTATGCTTCAGAAATCTTGCAGCTGATAGGGGCTTTATTGTTCATATTGTCACTCTGATCACTCAGCTCTTATACTGAGATAAGAGACAACAGTGTTTTCTCTGCAGAGGCCCTCAGTTTGCTTGGCAGAACTGAGCAAATGTTTGGAATCAAATCTACTTTGAGGTTCATCCAAATACAGATTTTCTTGAGCTTGTAAAAGCATTTGGTCATATCAAAATCATACTTCTGTCTCATTCAACTTTCATATGTAGTAGAAAGAGAGGATTACTCATTAGAAAGGGTGAGATTTGCTTGCTCTAATTTTGCTATCTCAAAATCACAGCATCCAGTCTAGACCTTTTTTTCCTTCCTGAGGTATCAACATTTCCAGGGTATGTAAGGAAAAGACAGAGGTGCCTGAAACAAGTGAGACAAATTGCTTTTTGTTTCTCTTTCAACTAAAAATTTAGCCTGGGGTTAGTAGCTCAGATACAGATGTTTATACTGTATATCTGTTTAAAAGTAGATTATAAAGAAAGAGAATCCTGAGTGTGCAGCCAAAGTAGTTACATTGTAGATGTGACTTTAAACCATACTCTTAAGGTAATTATCAGTATATTTTGAGACCACTTTTAAATCCAAAAAGCCTAATATATAGGACACTAGCAAATTACCAATCAAAAAATATTTACAGATACTATTTCATAATCATTTTAGACAATAATTACATGTTATAAGGGGAAAAAAAGTGATCTATCCCTAACAGAGTTTCATAAAGTAAAATTCATTATATACATTATTTTTTAAACTATTAACTTTATTACCAGACACCACTTTTTCTTCATACTTATACAGTTTAACTCAGGTAAGTGAAGAAAATAATTTGTAGGAAGATAAAGTTTGAAATTTTTATCCACAATAAGGTTGTACTTTCATTTGACAAATTTGAGGGATTTTTTAAGCAGCATTGAAAAATAGAGTTTGACTTCTCTCCTCCCAGTTCTGCACTTCTCTAGGACTTCATATAATAACCATTTGATTCAAGAAATCAGAAACTCAGCAAGGAGTTTAATAAAAGTCAAAAGGTGTTTCCTACAGCACAGAATAAAATAATCTAGTGTTGTACTTCTTCATACAGTGAATTTCTTCAGGGAAAAACTATTTTTATTTTGTTAAAAAGTGAAAATGCATAAACTGTGGAAAAATGAGCAGCCTCTATACAAGAGTAAAACTTTTTTCTCCTTATTTAGGGTAATATGGGATGGTGAAGGAAATAGCAAATAATGCAAATTTCTATTTCAAATCTTATTTTAGTAAGGTACCATCTAATGTGACAGTTTTAACAGTATAACCAGGATGTTAGTGTTTTCCCTATTCCTTAGGGATATAAAAAGTTCAATTTCAACTGTCTACCCAAGGAACAAGAGCATAGAACTGCTAACTGGAATAGCTTTTACATGGTAGATTGCTCTTCTGGTACATGCCTTCAAAAATTGGTATATGCGTAAATAGTACCTCTATGTATAGAATATGTATTGTAAGTAAATTGACTGAGCATATCTTGCAGCAGAGCAAAAAGTAACAATTCAAGGAACTTCAAGTCATGGAAACTGAATAAATTCTGATTTGAATTTTGTGTGTCATGCTACAAAAAAAAAGAAAAAATAGAATATCTCTGTTGTATTTTTTTCATATTATTCAAGGTAATTTCTCCATACAACTACTGACATTAAAATACTTTTCTTGAATTAATCCTTCATTTGATAATAAGTGCTTTTTGTGAGTTTTAAAAATAATAAACAATGGGAAGATCAATACAGGGAAGAGATACATACTAGATGAACTATAGAAAAGAAACATTTTTTTTCCTTATCCAATATTAACTCGGATCTCAGTGTGATCAGTCTGAAACTTTAAGAATTACCTCTACTCTTTTACTGAGAGAAAGTAGAAAGATCAACTCCTGAAAGTAATGGTTGTCAGTATGTTGAATACATTTATTTTTTTAAGCTGTTACCATTTAGTGGATGTATTATGATCCTTAAATGTAAAAATGTGCAATATGTATGCAATATATATGTCCAGCATATATGTTACTAATTGTTAGTAAGCAAATTTTCTTTTACAAGAGCAATATCCATCTCTCACCTTTCAGCACAACTTGACACTAGCTTTTATAAACATAAACACAGTTGTTTCCACATATCACAGTGTAATGAATATTGATTTTTTTTTAAATGACATTAAATTATCTTTGATTTTCTTCACAATTGTCTATTGATTTGTATTTAGCTATTTGACATTCATCCATTACCTTCTGGTTTTATGATCATAGCTTTATTGGCACCAAAAGCATAACCAGATTAAAAGCTGGTCTGTCTGATATAGACTGATATTTTGTGTGTGTGTGTGTGTCTTGGAAAATGGAACATAAAAAAAAATTGAAAATGTGCTATTGAGTGTTGCTGGTTCTACTGCAGGTCAATTGTTACTGTAGGTCAATGGAAATAATAATAGTTATTACGGGTCGCTGACCTTCATAACATCAGTGGCTTTGCACTTTTCAGAGGCTATTTTTAGAATTTATAAAAAGAGTTCAAGTTCATGAACTTTTTTCTTCAGTAATTTGTACCTATAGCTAGTTTCAAGGTTGTTGTAATTTTAAAGAGAAAGCTAAACATAATGTTTGTTTTTTTCGGAAAGGGAGAAGTGTAACAGCATCAAGAGCTCCCACCAACCTAGAATGTGGGCTTTTTCTCCCATTGCAGTACTTGAGAAATTCATGACACAGAGTAGAATTTGAAAGAGTTTGTTGGTTGATCAGAGAGTCATTTAAAATTAACATGGTCTATGTGAAGTGTCTAAAGCTCACTTGAGAGAAATATCACACAATTTTACTCACTAAATATATCGTACAGCTGGCTTGGTTTACTTAAAGCTACGGATTGTCATGACTGGACAACACAAGTCTCAAAAGAGCCTTTGACTTAGCAAAGAGGCCTTAACTTTCCCTGAGGGGTCGAGTAATAGGAAATATCTTTCTTTTGAGAGTCAGGTAATGGCAGATGAGCTGGCACTCCATATTTCTAAAATGGGCTGGTGTTAGAAGCTTTGCTAGGGAAGGTACTTTCAGGACTTTCTTCTGATATATCTCTTTGAATGAAGAGAATGTGTTTCCTTCTAGGAGTCTAATGAGAAGGAAAATGCTTAGAAGTTAACCAGGTCTTAAATGCTATTTTTTGTCAGTTTTGACTGGTTTCACATTATATGCAGAATTTAGGTGATTCTCTTTTCAGTGCATTTGTAAGGTTGGATCCTGTTCTGAATTTCCTATCTTTCTACTGGTAGCACATGTATTCCTCACATGTGGTCTGGGAATACACCTGGTCATTACATTTCTTGATCAGGACCTAAGCAGATGTGATGGGTTGACCTTGGCTGGATGCCAGGTATCCGCCAAAACTACTGTATGACTCCCCTCTTCAGCTGGACTGGGGAGAGAAAATATAATGAAAGGCTTGTGGGTCAAGATAAGGACAGGGAGAGATCATCCACCAATTACCATCATGGGCAAAACACACTCTACTTGGGGAAAAATTAATTTAATATATTACCAATCAAATCAGAGTAGGGTAATAAAAAAAAAAAACCTAAATCTTAAAACATCTTCCACCCCCCCCTCATTTCTTCTTCCTGGATTCAACTTCACTCCTGAATTCTCCACCTCTTCTCCTTCAGGGGATGAGGAATGGGGGCTGTGGTCAGTTCATCACACATTGTCTCTGCCACTCCTTCCTCGGGGGAGGACTCCTCATACCCTTCCCCTGCTCCAGTGTGGGGTCTCTCCCTGGGAGACAGTCCTCTAAGAACTTCTTCAATGTGAGTCCTTGTCACAGGCTACAGTTCTTCATGAACTGTTCCAACATGGGTCCCTTCCAAGGGATGCAGTCCTTCAGGAACAGACTTCTATAGTGTGGCTCCCCCATAGGGTCACAGGTTCTGCCAGCAAACCTGCTCCAGCATGGGCTCTTCACTCCATGGGTCTACAGGTCCTGCCAGGAGTCAGCTACAGCCTGAGCTTCCCACAGGGTCACAGCTTCCTTCAGGTTTGCTCTGGGAGAGTGTCCTCCAGGGTCTACAGGTGGATCACTGCTTCCCCATGGGCCCACATGGCCTGCTGGGGCACAACTGCCTCACCATGATCTTCATCACAAACTGCAGGGAAATCTCTACTCCAGTGCCTGGAGCATGTCCTCTCCTTCCTGCACTAACCTTGGTTTCTGCAAGGCTGTTTCTCCTACACATTTTCATTCCTTTCTACAAGCTGAAGTTGCTGTTGTGGAGGGCTTTTTTCCTTTGTTAAATCTGTTATCCCAGATTTACTACCATCGTACTGGATGGGCTTGGCCTTGGGCAGCAGTGGTGGTCTGTCTTGGAGCCCACTGGTGTTGGCTCTGTCACACATCGGGGCAGCTTCTGGCATCTTCTCATGGGATTCACCACTATAGACCACCACTGTCAAACCCTTGCAATGCAAACCCAATACAGAACCTCACATGGCAGTGTATTTTATCTCAGAGCTGGGTGTTACTGGGTTCCCAGGAGGGGCAGTGAGTGAACTTAACCCCCTAATCACACACAGAGTATAGCTGCTGGTGCAGCATCTTGGCTCTGATTTGGACTACTGCAACCAAAAAGATAACTCTGACGTTTCTGGGGCTAATTAATATAAAGTTAGTTCTGCATGAGGGGAGTTAGGACATGAATTGCTCCCTGGCCTTTCTATATTTGTCAGTACAGATTGAGGCACTCTGCTCACTTCCTCTTTAGAAGACTGTGGGCATGTGGGATATAGAATATTTCCAAGCTGACTCAGAGTGTATGTGCTATTCCATATACAGAGATGTAAATTTCATATGTTGGGAAACAGTCAGAGAAAATTCCCTCCTTAGAGGTAAGAAGAGGCCAATTATCTTTGCTTGCTGCACACAGCTGTTTTACGAAGTGGTCTGGTCCTAGAAAACTTCAGAAGGCTTCCTGAAAAAGAATGGGTTTTGGTGTCAGGTGAACCAAAGAATTTGCTATAATGTTAAAATGACTGATCTGAAAAGAACCAGCTTAGTATCTGCTGTAGTATTGAGTTGTCTGAAGCTGATTAGCTTCAACAGTATGTCATCCTTAAAGACAATTGTCAGTATGAAGTAAACACTGTAAGTGGCACAGTTAGTCAAACAGAAAAAGATAGGCACTAAACAACATCTTTATATTACTAATTTCTGACCTTTTATACTCTTACTAATAAAAAACCCCAACCAAACAAAAAAACCACAAATCCAAACCCTGCAAATCCTTCAGCTTTCCCAAGCTGTTCTCTTGCTTTCTGAAGAGATAGCACCTTCCCCTGGCCTCCTGCTGCTTCACTTAATCTTAGCTGATTTAAATGTAACCTCACTGTGTTTGCAAATAGAATTTGTTAGGGAGAAAGTTAAAGTAATTCCTTCCCAGGGAAAATCGGAAAAACCCAGAAACAAAGCAACTTCCTAAAAACAACATTATTTTTTATCACAGCATGTAATGGCAGAAGAGTCAGAGAAGACATTAAAAAGTGGCTGACTGAGGGATGTGCCGTATTGTCACATACATAATTCATTTTCCAGACAACATAAAGCCTTGTATATAATATTTCTTGAAAATAAATATGAAGATAAACAACATACTTAGCTGTTCCACTCTTGCTGTACACCAGAAAGAGGGGAGAAATCAAGGGAAAGGGCTCTGGTGGATAAAATTGTACTACCTGCATATACTAGTACTAAATTATTTTATAACCTTGAGTTCTATGTAGAAAAGCATTGTGACTTTCAGAGGGAGATCGTGACTTCTCACAGCACTGATGGTTTTATTTATAGATATCCAAGACAAAAATGGCTTTGGAGGTTACAATTCAAAAATGCTTTGATTGCTTGCACGTTGCTCAGACAGATTGGAGCAGTGTATCTGTCCATCTTAAAAAGACACATCTCTAAGTTAAACTGATCAGACGTGGTAGTATCTAGTTTCAGTCATGAATGAAATAATAACCTTTTGCATTTTTTATGTGTCTTTAGGGTTCACTTTATTCTGCTTAAACAAAGATTACAGAAATTGATCATGTGATCCCTGACCTCAGATTTCACTTGTAAAAAATCTAGCAAATATGATTTATATTTATATAACAAGACTTTGCACTGTTATATGATTCATTCAGTATATTTAAGTAAGAGATATTTAATATTCACAGTGTTTTAATCAGTCCTTATCTGAAAATGCTTGTATTTTTAATTTTTATTCTGCATGTTCATCAAAATGAGTAAATTTAGTCTCATCATTGCAAATCATAGCAGAAATTCCAACAAACGAGTTAATTTTAGCTGATATTACTGACATGAAACATAAGACTTTAACAACATTCCCCATATACTTTATCTATGGGATGATGAGTCCATGGCTAAGTACTGATGTTTGACTAACCTAGCATCCCAATGTTTTTGACTGCATTCCACATCTGTTTTCATGTGGTATTTATGCAGGGGGTGTGATACAGCTAAAAGTTTAAGAGCTTGATAGGTTAAAGATAAACAAGCATTTTTAATGTTTATAAAGACAAATTAATAGTGTTCCACTGTTTACAGTGTCATCATGCTAGAAAAGCTTAAGTGCATGTATTATTCCAACAGGGATATATTGTTATGCTGTTTCAAGTAATGGGAACCTGTGTCACAGCACTGGTTTTAGATTTTAACAAGGTGTCTAACTTCCAGTGGTAAGATTCCTCTCTCAGAACTTTGCACTTCTCAAGTCTGACTCATTTGACCTGCTTTAGGAACCACCTAGAAACAGACACGCACATCTGTGTTTGCCTGTCTCTCTGGTTTGACCATAAAGATGGCTTGCCCAACTCTAAGCATTTGTGGTGTTGCTGTCTAGTCCTTAATTAGAAGGCAAACCTTTTCATTATCAGTTAGCATATTTTTCTCCGTCCTTTCTTTGTGTGATTTGTGCTTCTTCCCCTGACTCTGTATATGGGTCTTCCAAGTGGTGAATCATGGCTGTACACTGTTCTAAAGAGATCCTTTTAGCTATCCTCACTCTGGCTTATCAGTCTATAATACTCATGATTATTTGTTGCACTTCTTGCACTTACTTTAGACACGTTATGGCAACAACAGATTTCAATGATAGAAAAGAGCTTGTTCAAAATGAAAGGTTATTTTTTGTTCAGGAAACTACAGCAGCAATCAAAACCTAAATAATAACCTACCTTACCTAAAACCTGAAATCTCCTCAAAGATGTGACAGTTTTCATACAACCTAAGTTCTGCTTTCTTCCCCTCCTTCACTTTGCATTTGAGCTGATATGCAGTCTTGACTTCTCCATTTGCCCTTTAAATAGCATTGTCTGTGGCTTATCTCTTAACTATTTTCAAATTCTACAAGATGTTTAATATGAAAAACCATGGAGGTTTTGAGATTAAGACTCGTTTTCCAATTAGATGCCTGTGGTCCAGTCAAATTCATGATTCCATAGTATTGGAAATAAGTCATAAAAGAATTAATGCCAGTAAATCCATTTGAACTGAAGATTTAGTGGCTTAATTAGCAATGCACTGACTGTTAAATCAGAACATATACATATATTAAATTACTGGTTTTTTTCCCAGCATTAAAGTTGAGTTAAAAGAAGGAACTACTGCCCCATGATGCCACTTTTCTCTTCAATAAAGTTATATATTTGTTATTTTCATTAGCACTGTTCTACATACACTTTGGGGACTATTTTTGTGACAAGAAGACTATGAAAACTTCATAATTACTTTTATGGAAACAGTTATAACTCCCTCTAGTACCTCTGTAATATAACTCATTTTAACATGATCTAAATTACTGCAATCAAGTGTGTAGGTAAGGTTTTAGAAAACACAAAGAATTTCTTAAAATTGCTTTTACTTGAACTAGGCTGACAGACAAACCTGTTAAATATGAAGACAGACATGTATGATACTTTACATGTTTAAATATACAGAAGCAAGATTTTGTATTTTGATTATTATCAAAATTCAGTACTCCAGACATTCCTTCCACCAATCCTCTCAGAAAGGAAAAAACACGAATGAAGATAATGACCTAATTCCAATTTACTACAGTTAATGATGATTGCTTATATAGCGTGGTTTTGGTTTGAAATAGTATTTTTTTTCTTCTTTCCCCAAATCTCTAGCCATATTTCAATACAGAGGTTGAAATTCACAGTTTTCCCTTTTTACATTTCTATATTTTTTTATAATATTTTTTAAAAGGTACAGAAATGCTTTGCATAATGTTTTCCTTATAAATCTTCAGCACAGTTTCAGTTTATACTGCTGGGTGATCCCAGCCTGTGGCAAAGTAGTCTGGATTGACGGACTTGTCTTGCTGTGGTATTGGCTATTTTGATGAGTACAGTGATAAATGCTCTCATTGAACTGTTCTTCTGGCAAAATATCAGTTGAAAGTTTCTGGTAACCCATGTAGAAACATGAGACTAGGTTCTTTCCTGAGCACATCTAGCTCAAATCCATTCATGTCAAACTATAGCAGAGGCATAACTATAGGATGCAAATATTCCTCTTCAGCAAGACAAACTGATGCCATGCTGATTTTTCAGGATTGAGTGTATTGATGGCATTTTTTGATCATACAGACATAAAGTTTATTTAAATTAGTCACAGTTACTTCTACTGTTGAGAATGGTTTTACTATCTGATCTGTTTACCTATTTTTGTTTTCTGTTTCTTTTAGTTCCTCTTCTTTTTCCTTCTTTCTTCTCTCTTCTATCTCCTATGTATTTTCCCCTCTTTTATTTAATTCTCTTTTTTCCCTTCCTTTTTTTCCTTCTGCCCATTTCAGGACACTGATTTTTACACTGCCAGTTTCTAATGAGAATAATGTTTTACATTAATATATTTTTGATACTTCAACTAGATATTTCTATTTTTCCTCTTTCTGAATGTAATTCTTTTGAGTTTCAGCTTTTTTTTTTAGATTACTTACAGCAAATTTGACCCTTTACTCCTGTATTTTTATTCTCCAGTTCTTAAAGATTATTTTTAGCTATTGTTGTGGTTTTATCCGAGCCAGTCACCAAGCCTCATGCAGCCACTTGATCACTCTCCCACCAATGGGACCAGAGAGAGAACTGGAACAGTAAAAGCTAGAAACCTCATGGGTTGAGATAAAGACAGTTTAATAGGGAAAACAAAAGTCACGCACACAAATAAAGCAAACGAAGGAATTAATTCACTTCTTCCCATGGGCAGGCAGGTGTTCAGCCGTCTCCAGGAGAGCAGGGCCCTGTCACATGCAGCGGTGACTTGGGATGACAAATGCCATCACTCCAGTATGTCCCTCCCCTTCCTCCTTTTTCTCCCCCTTTATATACTTAGCATGATCCCATATAGTCTGGAATATCCCTTTGGTCAGCTGGAGTCACCTGTCCCATCTGTGTGTCCTCCCAGCCTCCCATGCACCTCCAACTTCCTTGCCAGTGTGGCAGTATGCAAATCAGAAAAGGCCTTGGCTCCGTGTAAGCACTGCTCAACAATAAGAAAAACATCACTATATTATCATCACAGTGTTCAGCACAAATCCAAAACATAACCCCATACCAGCCAGGATGAAGAAAATTAACTCTATCCCAGCCAAAACCAGCACAGCTAATCATTCTAGTTCATCTTCTTTTCCTGCCCTGAAAAGTTTTCCTAAGAAGTCCATTTAATTTAAATTAATTTAATTTTTTAAAATTAAATTAATAAATATTAATATTTATCTATCTTTTAGGAATAAACAAATTGAATACACTCTTTGTTTATTTTTAATTTCATTATTTTACAAACCCACTTTTACTTATTCAATACTTTTATTGTTATTATTAGCATTTGCTATGTGACCTACCCTTTTTAATCTTTTGGAAATTTTCTCTGTCCATTCACAGTATCAACACGTCAGACTGGAGAGATCTACATGTAGATAATACTGAAAAATATGTCTTTCATTGTAGGTGCTATTTGAAAAGCCATGTTCAATAGTGAATATGGTGGATCCACTATAATTTAGTGGATCCCTTAGGACTCCAGGTACTTTTAACTGGATCACTGAGTAGAAAATTCCAGTACATTGAATATCTTAGTATTTGTACCCATTATAATTCATAATATTCACTATAAATACCATATGAACTATAATGACCCTGTTTGACAAAGGTCAGTGAATTAGAAAAATGTGAATGCCAGGTGTATGTGTGGATAAAATTTTATTGTATTTATATATTTTGCTTTAGAGAGTGTTTTGCTTGATTCATTACACAACATCAGGTGCTGTGAGGAGTGTTCTGTATTGTCCTGTAATTTACATTTTTTCAATCTCTTTCTTGTTTGCAGAACTCAGTCTTTATCTTGCCATTACAGTAATTTAATAATAATTGCCTTTGGTCTTTTGCCTTTCAGTGGCAAGAGCTTGTCTTTATGCAACTTTTCCATTTTGATGTATTACAAGGTGGAATATCTCCTAGAATTCACATTATGTAGCTTTTGAGTATAGGCAATCAAAGGCAGCTCCTCATTTTGCCCTGGAAAATCTATGATTTGTAGGCTGAGGACTCTTCTCTCAGTCAAAAGCTGAATTTCAGTCAACCTACATGATTTCCATTTACCTTAAATAGGTAATATATTACCTTTATTTTATGATTTTAGTGTTTGATTTTCCTACTCAAAGGAAAATGCAACACTGACAATATAGGACTGGAACTATAAATGGGACTTAGGGCTGAGTGCTATGGTACCCTTTAAAAGATATGTCTCATACATTTAGTGACCAGGTGGGTTCTACAGTTTAACCTCTGAACTGTCCAGGCATTGAAAGGGTACAGATGACTTTTAGGGGTTACAGTTGCATTATCTAGTGAGAAGTGCTAGGAAAATACTTACATTTTCCCATGCTAACAAGAAAAATTTTCATTCTTCCTTGACCTCCTTTCTGCCCTTTTCTTTCAGAACATTGCAAGGGAGTTTTTTTTCAAACCGAGTTGTTTATTTCAAAGTCGGTTTCTTCTCTCTCCACTTCTTAGTTTAAAATCTAGTATTGACACAGAAATTTGAGAAAGGTGGCTCCCATTACACCTTTTAACTTGTTTCCTGCCTCATGCAATTCAGATAGTGACTTAAAATGTTATTTGATATTGGGATATTTTCTGTTTCACCTTTGAAAGCTGACCCTCACTGCACTGTGTAATGAAGGAGGGAAGAAAAAGAGGAAAAAAATGGAGAAACATTATTCTGAAACTCAAGAGTACGGGATAAAATAGGTAATTATAAATTTCCTCTTTGCTCAGATCATTGCCCAGGCCACAAGATCGTAGATCATTTTCTGTCTGATTTGATACCTGTTTGATTAGACCATAAAAAACTTAGCCTTATTCTGAATACCTATTGCCTTCTGATTACAGTAATACACAAATTACTAGCATCAGAAGGAGAAATTTAATGCATATATCCTCAATTCCAGACAAATACTCAAACCAGAGATCTTTCAATACAAAGGAGGGTTTCCTTCCATCTGTTTTTTATCTGTAGGTACTGCTCTTGCAGATCAGGTGCACCAGCAACAGCGAGACACTCCTAGCTTGCAAATCCCAACAGGGCTTAGATGGGAGACTTCAATCAGGGTGTGCATGCCACTTGCTTTGAAACAGACTTCCTGGTCCTTGGATACCTTGTAGTTGTCACACATGTTACTTTCTCTGCTTCAAAAATATTAGTAAATGTTGCAGGGAATTGAGCAAAGGATGCTGAATCTCTTTGCAGTATTAGTACTTTCTCTAATTTCTTTATCAGAAGCTCTTCCTGTTTTCTGCAGCCACTTTTCACTCTTTCCTTTAGGTTTTGGACCACAGTCAACTGAGAGTACCTTTGCTTAACATTTATCTATGAAGTTTCAAGATTTTGGGATATTTTCTGGATTTTTAAGCCTGTCTTCTGTTTTTTCAGAAAATTGTATCATACCCGAAGCAATGTATATAATTAGATAAAAAGAAATAAATTTTAAAAATAAAATGAAAAATAAATTATTAGAGTAATGAAAATCTAAAATACTTGCGAGCTATAAAGAAGCTTTTATTCTTCAATGCACATCTACTTTTACTATTGCTATATAGTATTTTTCAAACCTTACAGTAAGACCACAGATAATTCATGGGGAAAGCAGTGTAAAAATATGTAAAAATTAATCTGTCAGGCTTTGATCCAAGAATAATTTACATTTTTCTTGGTATAACTGCTTCCTTCTTGTTCTGTTCTCTGACAGGTACTTCCTTCATCAAGCTCTCTGCAATCCTGAATCTTTATCCTCAATAGAAATATTTTTCACCTCAAATCTCTTTTGTCTATATTTTTCCCACAGAAGTATCTTTTTTTCTCCCCTAGATTTCTATATGAACATTCATTATATTTAATGCTTCGGGTTGGTAAAAGTTAGCATGAAGGCTGGAACTGCTTGTGTACTTAAAACAAAATTGACCACAAAAACCAATATAAAATTAAATTTTTCAAGACAACGATGGTAAACCATTGAGAATAGTGATTGTATCTTTTGGGAATGGGAAAAAATGCAGTACACTTCCCAAACTCATGATGGAGTGGCTACAACTATTGTTTTAGGAGTTCTCAGTAAAGAATCATCTGGAACTGTCTGTGATCACACATATTGTGAGATTATTCAGATCTGGATAGTATCTGGACATTCCAAACACCACTTTGGGATTTTTAATACATTTTCTACCCCCAACACTTCATCTGTACTATATAATCATGAGTAAATATGTTGTTGTTCAGTGGTTGGGTTTCCTTCGCTGTGCCTTGAAATGATAACCACTTTAGGGCAAACTGGATGGGAATCAGTTGCCCTAACCTTAGATCACTCACACTTTCTTCTGTCTTTTGCTGTTACATCTTGTTTCAGGACAACCCAGAAAACCTGAGTTTAGGTAATTGATTGCTACTCCTATTGTTTCTTACTGAACACTTTCATATTACATCACCACTGGAGTGGCAGTAGCTCCCAAATGCGCATGCAGGCAAATAATTTGTCTCCCAGACATACTTAGGAGTGATACAGGAATTACTCTATCACCTTGCTGAGGCACAAGTATGGTTAACAATATGGTTTCTCTAGGCTCAGTAAAAAGACAGAATACAACCTGAACAGAGCATCCACAGTTCCACCAAAACATTAGTTATAATAGCACAAGCCTTATCTTTACCCATACTTAATGCTTGCTATATTCTAGCTGTATAGCCACCTAGGTGGCTCTGTCTTCTGTTTTCCTGTCCGGCTCAGTGATCAAGGAAATGTTAGTCTGTATTCAAACTGACTTTTGCTTGTTGAGTCACAATGAAATTTCCCTTCCCCTGTTAGCTGTAAGCCATTCTTCTACCTTGACACAAAGCTGGGAAGAGTGGCTGATACTCCAGAGAGCTGTGAAGCCCTTCAGAAGTATCTTGACAGGCTGGAGAGATGGACAGAGTGGAATCTCCTGAAATTCAACAAATGCAAGTGTAGGATCCTGCACCTGGCGAGGAATAACCCCCAACACCAGTACAGGCTGGGGGCTGATCTGCTGAAAAGAAGCTCTGCAGAGAAGAACCTGGGGGTTCGGGTAGACTACAAGCTGTCCATGGGCCAGAAGTGTGCCTGTGTGACCGAGAAGGCCAATGGTATCCTGGGGTGCATTAGGAAGAGTGTTGCCAGAGGTCAAGGGAAGTGATCCTGCCCTCCTGCTGTGTGCAGTTCTGGGCTCCTCCAGTATAAAAGAGATATGGAGATCCGGAATTGGGTCCAATGGAGGGCAACAAAGGGTTAAAGGAATGGAGCATCTCTCTTGCGAGGAAAGGCTGATGGAGTTGGGCCTGTTCAGCCTCAAGAAGAGATAACTGAGAGGGGACCTCATCAATGTCTGTAAGTATTTGAACGGAGAGTGTCAAGAGGATGGAGCCAGGCTCTTATTTGTGGTGGCCAGCAGTATGACAAGAGGCAACGGGCAGAAACTGATGCACAGGAAGTTCCACCTGAACATGAGGAAGAAGTTCCTTACTGTGTGGGTGACTGCACACTGGAACAGGTTGCCCAGAGAGCTTGTGGAGTGTCTCTCACTGAAGATAATCAAGAACTGTCTGGACACAATCCTGTACAATGTGTTCTAGAAGGATTCTTGCTTGACCAGGGAGACTGGACCAGATTACCCCCAGTGGTCCCTTCCAAACTTACCCATCTGTGATTCTGTGGTTCTTGATGAAGTGATTGCAATATAAGTCTCAATGGTTTAATGAGTAATGTACATTTAAATGATTCAGTCATTTGTAGGATGAAAAAGCAGGTGTCATGAAAATGGCATAAATTCTATGGGCATCAAAAAAATCCCCATTTCCTGGACTTTATCAGCTTAAAAAAATGGCACATTTAGTTTTGTCTCTGACTTCACTGGGCACTGCATACCTTTTACTGTAGGCAGTAAATGAGTGAGTTTGGAGCACTATGTCACATGTAGCTTCCATCACAAAATTTGCCTGAACACAAGAGAGAAAGTCTATTTGAAGTCCACTACACAGACCTTGAAAACAGTTTGATTTATATGAAAACACAAGTAGCTTCCAGAATCAATAATGATCATCATCAACAACATCATCATCATCATGTACAATTCTGTAGTCCCTTTTTACTGAGATCTCAAAGAAGTTTAAAAGTAATTGAATTACACTTCACCAGCTTCCTGTATACTAGTTTGCATTTTACTAGTCCCATATGCTATTCTTTTGAAATGGTGATCTTTACTTTTGGAATTTTTAAGCATTTTGATGCCATAATAAATTTATTAATAGACTATTTGGATATAAAGGTTAAAGAATCACTACTCTAAATCTGCAGAGAATAGGTACTTATTGCTCAACAACATAACTTTTGATTAGATTTTTAATAATGTCTTCAAAAGCATTTCATTAATATAGGAACACAGGTTCATTTTCAGAGGAGAAAATTAAATTGGTCTTACAGTATAGTCATATTCACTTACACCTCCTTTACTTTAAAAATATCACTAACCAATCAGCCATGATTCAAGATATTTGAGTGACTTCAAAAATATGGCCCTTCAGAACCTCAGACTACTTACAGTTTAATTCAACTTGGACTTCTAATTACTTAAGTTACTTTTGAAAATTGAATCTTTAAGTCATTAGTACCCAGATGCTTGTAATTATGAAGACCCTTAACTCTCTCTGAAGTGTCAGCTAAGAGCCCAGATATTGTTCAGACTCTGGTGTTAAGTATTTTTGGCCAATGTCACCTCGGACATACTAGTGCCTAAGCTGGAGACTGGGCAGTTGTACAGTGCATGACTCTGTAAGAGAAATGCTATTCCGCATGTGCATTGTGTGAACATGTGCTCCACATGAAAATAAATCCCTGAGATATTTTCAAGTAGAAAAGTGAAAGTTATGTCCTATACCATCCTTTTATTCTCCATTTCTAAAAATATCTAGTCCTTCTTCAGGCCTATAGGTTGAATGGAAAACTCTGTTATGTCCTTCAGATTTAGAAAAATGTTACATTAGGAGCCCTTGTGTATTAAATCACACATGTAAAGAGTTCATTGGAACCATGTGTTTCTTCAGGGCAGAGTTGAGTCTTCTTGTGAATCAGCTAGTAGGAATCTTTCTTTCCCTGTCAACTTTCCTGAAGCAACTTTTAATATGATGTAAGACACAGGAAGGAAGTCCTTTTTTCATATCTGCATCAGATATTTTGAGACATTAAAAATCTAATAGAGTTGCAGCACTGTTTGGAAGAGTAAAGCATGGCAAGGAAAGGATCAGAAATCTTATGGCATTTGTTTTGGAAGTTGTTTAGAACTGCATGACTTCCAGCATAATTGTTTTGTGAAAAGATGACTAATTCTGCATGACTTTCAACATCATTGTTCTATGCACCAGTGCAAACAAAGAAATTTTTTTCTTTGTTTCTAAGTGAGGAAGGAGATATATAACTATTGTATTTAGATGGTTTCATATGGTAAACAATAGAGCAGGAACAGGCATGTGCTTTTCACACATGCACACTAACACATGAACACTCATCTGTTTTATACGGTGTGCTTGTTGTTGAAGAAAAAATCCACTCCTGTAATCAGTGAAACTGATACAAGTACTATCAGTGAATATCTGCCTCATATTTTTCAGGAAATTCTGAGTCTAGCATCCAGTACTTTTTGTTAAGAACCTTCCAAACCACTATTTCTAGGTTCACAGGAAGGCTGCTTCTTGCTTCGTAGACTCTTGAAGACTCAGTAGCCAGACTAAATCGTGAACTTTGCTCTCTGACAGTGTCACAGGTATGCAGGCATGCCAGTCAGTGAAAATAGTTTCTGGCATGTCAGGAAAGATTAAAAAAGCCAGCTCCCATAATTATGTGGTACACTTAATGTATATAAATCCTTATACCTTCCACTCTTCACTCTACTCAGAAACAGCTCAGAGAGAAGGTGTAAGGCAGGAGAAACCCACCAGAAATCTCATCACAATATCCTAACTAATATCCTTAATTTATTAAAATTTACCCTTTCAAAATTAAACCTCTTTAGTCCAGATCAACTGTTAGCAAAATAAAATAGAAACAATCATATCCACATAATCCAGTTAGAAAATCTGGTGCCACTGATATTTTTCAGTCTTGAAGAAGTCTCCATCCAGCAGTTGTCTGATCTTGGGCAGTGCCACCACTATTGCTACAATATCTCTAGGAAAGCTCCTAGAAGTTTTTATTTCTTACTCTGACAGGATCTTCAGATTTTTTTCACACTAACTCCTTATTAGCATGTGAGTTTTAATTTTTTCTTTTTGGTTTAGTCTGTATTATCTTTACTCTGAAGTAGCAAGTGGTTTATTTGATGGCACTTTTCTATCTTCTTTCTTCCTCACTTCTGTAATATCTATTGTGACTATAGAAAATTAAATTGAGTAAGTGCAATCTAAAGACATTTAGAAGGTTTATTGTAATGGAAGCAACCTTATAAGTTACATGACTTCTAAGACTTTGAATTCGACTCAAGGTTCTGTGCAAATGCAGAGAACTGAGTAGAAGACTCCTGTAATTGCTTGTCACAGACAACACTGGTGATAAAGAAAGCCATTTCACTCTGCCCCCCTCACGAAGGGGGGCATGCTGGTTCTGAATCCCATTCATCTAATATGGAGGTCATTAAATCACAAATAATCAATTAAAATGATGGAACAAAATCTTCTGGACAGCTACAGGTGTATTTTTCTGTTGCATGTGATTAGCTACTAGCTGAGAAAAATTTGGGAAAGCTGGCAGAAATGCAGACATTTTTGATGAATCTAAGAATATTTCTGAGACCTATTTTTAGCAGAAAATGCTTTTTGTAATCAATAAAATTCAGTCAATAAACCCCTGCCTTTCCTAAGCTGTGCTTTTCTCAAATTCTTTCATTTAATGATTTGGCCAGGGCAACCATGATGTGGTTTATTAGTCCTACCTCTATACATTAACTTTTCCCTATGCTTTTCTCTATTCTTACTTCAGTCTTTCACTGTACTCTCTTCTTAAGAAAACAATTCAACAAAAAAGTTATTAGTGTGAGTTATATGTACAAATTAAATATTATTAAAGGTCTTTTAAGACTGTCTGTGGAGCATGTATATATCAATGAAAAAAGATGATAAATTTTTCCACTTTGTTAGGAGTGATGTATTAAAAACAGACATTTGATTCATGAGATCCATGAAATATCTTGTTTCACATAATATTTTCAGTGAACAATTGAAACTATATTAGATTACATGAGGCCAATACTGGTAATATTATCTTACTAAGATTACGGAATTTTGGTGTCAGACAGATATTCACATAACAGCTTGTTATAGCTCACAGAGGATTGTACCACCATGCCTCTGTGGGCCTTTAAAACAAAACTGAAAAACTCATTAGCAAATGACATGCTTCTGCTTTTCTGGCACAGCTGACTACAAATATTTATATAAACATCTACCTTCTCAAAATAATAGACTTTTTATTTCAAAGTATGTATACCAGTTTCAACAATAGAATTATCCACTAATGAAAGCAAATGTGTGCATGACCATACTTTATTGCCTTATTTATATTTAGTTAAGCACAGATGTGTAATGCTGACTACATGGACACAGCATGTTGAAACAGGAAATTCCCTTGGCCTGTAAAATATGCCCACCTGAAGCCTCTTCCAGTGACTGGAATAAGCTATATTGTTTATTTAACTGATTTGCATCCATGATAGTATCTTTGCAAAACACTACAAAGAAAGGAGATTGTGGACTTTAAATTCAATGAAACAGAAGGCAATTTTTGTAAAACTAACTGGTGACTTGAAACAGCTGACAAATAACCTCAGATAAACCTGAAATTTAAAATACCTCATATATTCACATAAATATAAAAAGATGAAGAGAAATATAATAGGACTTGTGACAATGTTGAACATTTTAGAAACTTTCTGACATCACCCACTGACAGTGAAGAGGATAAAGACACAAGAAAATTACATTTTCTGCCTAAACTTTAGTGTTATAAATTAAATACAAATACAGAAAAAAAATTATAAATGTCTATAAAGAAAAGAGAATCTCATACACGAATTATCCCACCAAAGAAATGTTTTAAAAACCAAAGTAGTAAAAATTCAATATGTATGTCTAATTTTTTTTAAGTCTAATTATTTCTTTAAATAAAATATAGACATTATTTAATTAAATCTCATATTCTCAAAGCATAACAATGTAATTTATAATATGAATAAGCAATTTGCTTTTAAAAACTATAGAAAATGTGACATTGGCATGACTGGTTACTACGGAGACACTTAGATAAAAGATACCAGAGTTTGTAGATGAACAGAGCTATATGACCTTAATATGCCAGGATGTAAACCCCCTTAAAAGTATAATCTACGTGGATCCCTTACCATTGCAATAGGATGATTGTCTATATCTGCAATAGTAAATTTTTTGTCATCACAGTAACTGTGATTCAACTGCTTTACACTTCTTTTAAATTGAAGACAAAGGTACCATTGAATTAGCTGTCACAATCAAATGTTTGTGAAATGATAAAAGCACATGTTTTTAATTGCAAATAATGAATGCTAATTAACATAAAGAAAAAAGCTTCACTGTGAAGCATTACAGACTCATTAAATAGTCACAGTGAGGTCACCATAGTCTCAATGAAGTGGTCATCTTGTATCAAGACTGAAAAATAAACTTCATTATTCTTGAGATGGTTTTCTTAGAGCCTGCATTAATATCAAAAGAACAAGTCAAACCTAAATATTTCTTGGACTGTGTTGTAATGTTAGAAAATAGAAACTTAATAGGGGACAAATTTAACATGGGCAATTTTTCAGAACTACTTTGCAGTGTGAATATTTAACATTCATACAATTACTTTTTCTATAAAAAGGCACATTAGAACATTTTAAATTATAATACTTAACGTTTTCTGTCTTCCCCATGTGGTTATCAATGAATTAACTAAGGTCTTACATTGCTGAGGCACTTATATTTGGTTTCTTCTGATATAAATTATTTGAAACACTAAACATAGTAAGAACAAATTAAAATATTGTAGGAACAAATGCATCATTTGCTACAGAAAGAAAAAAAAATCCCAAAGCTTTATATGTATCAATAGCATCTGTTCCAACTGCTTATCCGAAGATTTTGTACTTTCAGGGTAGAGATGAATTAATGTCTCTTTTTTCCTTTTACTTCTTTCTCATGTTGGAATATTTTGATTTGATATTGATGTCGACTTTTTTAGTTACTGCTACTCAAATCAATGAGAGTTCATAATATGTTTTTATTAGTAATGTAATGGTTAAAGAAAAAGATCTGGCAGCTGTATGTAATAGATGAATCATAAACACTGAAGATGGCACAGTTCCTGCTCTGAGGAGATAGAGTTTATCTGCAGTGGGTGGAAAGATTAGGAATGATCATGACAAAAATAGAAGGGAGGAAATAACAAGGTAGTGTTAATTAGATCATGCAGTCAGCTAGTTATTGCACACTACATTGATTCCAAGGACTCTCCCCCAAGATAAACACTGATTAAACAAATTGTAGGAAAGAGAAATCCTTTCCAGATGAATTATAAAATCAGCTCAAAGTTATAGTAAACGTACTTTGGTTTACAGGGTGGGGTTGTGATTTATTAATTTATTTGTGGATTATTATTATTATTATTATTGAAATAAAATATGCCCAAACATGTATTAGCTGAACTCTTTTGACACCTAGTACCCATGCCTTTTTGATGAGAAATCTGTAACTGACATTCAAAATATCAGCATTAAAAAAAAAATCCTAGTACAGCCATGAGAAACAATACTGAAATATTATTGTGAGGGAAACTTCACCTGTTCTCACATGCAAGACTTTTCTAGGAAACTGTTATGATTAACTCAAATACATCTGTGGTTCAGAATGATGTCAACAATTAACATGAATGAGAGCTGGTCTGGCTTTTTTTTCAGAAGCAATCATTTGTAGCTCGAATAAAGAAATACAGCTACTTTGATCACCTGGAAATGTCACGCACTATATTCCTTTTACTTGAGCAGTTCAACATGATTCAAGAAATGAAATTCCCAGACTGATGATAAGACTCACATCATGTAGGGACCTGGATCATTAACTAAAGATGGACTCTTCTGGGTAAACCATTCAGATAAATCTGAGTTTACAGCTCCTGTTAGCTGAAGACAAACTAAAAAAAAAAACAAACCAGAAACAGATAGATAGATAGATAAGATAAATTTGCGTACAAGTGTTTTCTCTGATCACCAGTCCCAATCTATGCTATATTACTAGCTGTTAGGACCTTAAGAACAGAGCTAATCATTATAATTCTCCTGACTTCCCTCAGCAATTGTCAGGATCAAAAATGTACAAAATTAGTATTCTTATGTCCCTTTCAAGTGAGTTTCATCCAGAGTATAAAACCTCAGTAGTCCTGAAAGCTTGGCATAATGTGTCTCAGAAGGCAAAGTGATTTGAAAGGTATCTGGAGATAGTGTCTGATGGGATTTACAAATAAAACTTTCAGTCATTTTCTAACAGCAAAGAAACAGAAACATCAACAGAAAATACCTACAATATACAAACTGCTGTAAGAGAAAGTGTTTTAGTTGTGCAATATCTTTTCCATTAGTGCTTATTTTCCTGTTCTGTAGGTTTTACACACCTCCAGTGTTTGCTCTTTGATTTACTGATCATGTTATTGTTGATTTTCAAAGATCTTTTCCACATCGCCTTTCATTTTCTGAATCACAAAGCAATTTTTTTGTGCTAATGATGTTTAAGAGATTTTATATGTGCACAGCATATTCGTGTGTCTACACAAAGATATTAAACTCTCAGTTAAAATGAAAAGATTCTCTCGGTTTGGGTAGGAATTGTGTTTTTTTTTCTCAATAACTTAGCCAGTGGGTAGCTTTCATTTTTTCCAATTTCCTAAACAACCAAAATTGTTCAGTTGGGAAGACAAGTGCAAATAATATGCATAATATGTTTTCACATGAATAATATGACATATCCATACATATGCATGGTAATGTATGCCTCCAGAAAAGGTTATTTTTGAGAAATACAAAAGAAAAATGTTCAGAGAAGTTCAGGGTTGGAGGTGGGTACACCTACACTGTAGCTCAGGCCAGGTTTGGGTGCCCAGGCCTGGGCTTGTATATCACCCCTGGGTCCATGGACAGTAGAATGCAGACGTCCTGGAGAGACTGACGAGGGTCATGGAGGCCCAGTCCTATGCTGATGAAATATGTAATGACTTTCTGTAGAGTCTCACAGTCTCCTTGCCACCATGGCAGTATGAGAAGTAGGAAAGGCCTTGGCTCTTTGTAAGTGCTCTCAGCAATAACAAAAACATCTTCGTATTATCAACCCTATTTTCAGTACAAATCTAAAACATTACCTCATCTAGCCACTAGGAGGAAAATTAGCTCTATCCTAGCCAAAACAAGCACAGCGTTAGAGAAACTGTCTTTTTCCCTATCTGTACATGACCCTGGTGGCTTTTCAGCCAAGTTACAAGTTCTCCAGATGTCTATTTTTCCTCTACAGTGGCCCCAAAAAAGGAGTCAGGCTAATGAAACTAGGCACTAATCATTCTCCATTGTTTGTCAGAGTAGTGTAGGAGGTTTCTCAACCTACAGTTTTTTTAACTTTTACCCTTCTGATTCTCTCCTCCATTCCATCGATGGGAAGTGACTGAGTTGTTGTGTGGGACTGAACTGCCTAAAGGATTAAATTGCAAGATTAAAGAAGAGTTGAACTCTGCTATATCTATCTTGCATTGGTGAACAGTCTGCAGTGATACTGTGAAGACTTATCCAAGGGAAACCAGTTAAATTATTTATGCAGCTGTTCAATGCCCAATTTCTGTGATACATCATATTCTGACATGAGAGATAATCTTGCCAACAAATTCCTGAACAAATACTTTGGCAGCTGAACAATAAACATTTACAGTTTTGCTGAATTCCCAAATTGTAACTCTAACTAGTAGAAGAAGAAACATACAGCCAGAGATTAAACTTTTTTCTTATGCAACTGTGTTAAATTAGTAGTTTTTGCAGGGTACTTTGCAGAATTTTTAGCAGTTTGTACTCCACAGTACTGACTAATACAACATTAAATGAATATGCAAAGGAAGACAAATTCATTATAAACTATTTATATATTCCCAGCTTTTAAATGTACTATCAGTACACATTTTATTCACATTAATCCCTTCTAAGAGAACCCTGAGACAATTTCTATTCACTTGTAAAGACATATACTTACTTAATCAACTGTTGTGACTTCTTTTGAAGTAATGGTAGTGTTTCATTACCAGCTAATTTCTGGAGACCTAGAATTACTCAAGAGATGATTATATAAAAGTCAGACTCCCTCACGGTTTAAAGACAGTAGATTACCAATTAACCCTCTACTTTCAGGCCTCCTCTTTTATCTTGAAATAAAAATAATAAGACGAGCTTGTGCTTCACTGAATACTTTTCTCAGAGTAGAGATAATTCTGGTACCTCTAGCAGCCAATAACACTAGTGGCAGCAGTTTAAAACAGAAGTAAATTACATCTCAACTCACTAAATGTATATGATGTAAATAACAGTTTCTGGAGATCTGTATCCTGCTCTCCTTTTATAGTAGTCAGTGGAGAGAAATAGGCACCTATACAACATTTTTATACAGCTACATTAAAGAAGTTCTGGGAGAAAGACTAATCAGCCCTAAAATTTTAACTAATTTTCTGTCTTTGCTTTGAACCTCTAACTCTCCCCTACAGAACTCTACTGTGTAAGGCGTGAACCCTAAGTAGTGCTGATATGGATTACTTGATGTTACTTAGGATCGGTACCCAGAATTTTATTCAGTAAAAACAGAGCCATGGACTGGAATTAATCTCATCGTACAGCAGATGCTTAAATAGAATATAAGTGTGTTCAATATAAATGTGTCTCTGCCCTTTTCTCTCCTGTACAGGACCATAGGCTGACATGACACACTTCCAGATGTGAAAAAGTCTATTAAGGGCTTATAAGCATGCAGTTAGACATATGTCCCATTTTCCTAGGTTTCTTAAGCTAAATCCTATTCTGTTTCTTCTTTTAGTGTCAAAGTTCATTTCCTGAGTAGGTAAATATTAGCTCTTTATCTTGTTTGTGTTGAAGCATCTTTATTTAGGATGTGAAAAATCTAAACTAGTACTTTTCCCTATAGCTGAAAGCCCTATCTAACCTGATATTGGACACTTCAATATCACTTCAAACACTTCAGGGGATGGGGTATCCACAGCTTCTCTGGGCAACATGTGCTAGGTTTTCACCACCCTCACAGCAAAAAATCTCTTCTTAGTATCTGGTCTAAACCTACTCTTTTTCAGATTAAATACATTACTGCTTGTCCTATCACTACATGCCCTTGTAAAAAGTCCCTCTCCAGTTCTCCTGTAGGACCCTTCAAGTACTGGAAGGTGCTATAAGGTGTCCCTGGAGCCTTCTCTGCTCCAGAGTGAGCAACCCCAACTCTCTGAGCGTGTCTTCATAGGAGAGGTGCTCCAGCCCTCTACAGAATTATCTTCATGGCCCCCTCTGGACTCGCTTCAGCAGAGCCATGTTCCTGTGCTGGGAGCTCCAGAGCTGAATGGAATACTCAGGTGGGGTATCACCAGAGCAGAGCAGAGAGAACCTGCTACCCATGCTGCTTTTGATGCAGTCCAGGATACAACTGATTTTCTGGGCTGCAAGTGCAGTGCTGGAACACACTGAGAAAATCTTAATGTGAAAAGGTACTGAATAAGTTATACAAGCATGTATGAGCAAAAGTGTGAGTGTGAAGAGGGAAATTAACTATAAAAACCCTCAAGATCTAAGGCCCATTCATAAATTCAGAAAGTGCATTCCATTTAAAGAGAAAGGTGAATGGCAGTACATCAGAGATATGACAGAAATATTTGCTGGGAATTTTTATAAGAAGTAGATTTCATACCTTTTAGACTGTAGATGCTTAGTATTAACTGCAGTAGATCCAACCCAATTTCTTCAGCTCCAAAGGAAGCACTGTTTTAAATAAACACTCATTTAATATTAGTCTTTAAGTCATTAGGAAATATATGACTGAACTTGTATAGTCTTTTCTGCAGAAGATAATTACAAGGATGTAAACCACTACATTTTCAGCTGAGTCAACCACCCAAGCTAATAACCTTTTTAAGCCATTCTCATGAGCAGGTTTTTAATATCTGAATACAACTAATAGATGTGTAGCATTTCAGTCAGATGAGCAGAATTTTAGCAGCTCTGCACAAGCTTTGTTTTGTATTTTTGTTCTCCTCACCCCCAGTATCAAGAAGACAACCTTGATTGTCATCTGTTCCAGCTATTTTGAGTTTGTTATGAGACCAGAATGGGAAGAACAGTATTGACCAGTGAGACTTTGAAATCCTTTCATGCTTTCCTGAGCTTGTAAATACCTCAGTCAGCTACGACCTATCATGAGTTAAATTAACCTCAAATCTGTTAGATAAATCCTGTCCAGTTCTTTGTCTCTGGAAGAGCATTCTGTGCTAAATGCTGAAAGCTGTGAGATGGAAGCTTATGGACATAGGGAAATTTTCTCTAGTTGTTTTTTTTTTTTTTTTTTTTTTTTTTTTTTTTTGTAGTAACAAAGTAGCAAGAAGCAGATCCCCAGATGAGACCTACTAGGGTCTCACAATACAGACACTCACACCAAATAATTTGTTTTAGTTCAAATTACTACTACTGTTCTCAAGATTATTTTAAATAGATTTCAGGAAATTAACTTCCTTTTGTACTCTGCAAAAATGGTTTTCTTACTTGAGTGATAAAGACTGAGGTGTGTACTACTCATGATATACTTATTGTGTGAATTTATTAAGGGTTTTTGGGCAATTAAACTGTCTGTGCTCACAGGTAACAGACTCAGTATAAAAACAAAACCATACCAACTTCTGAGCTGCCCATCTACAAGAGTACCCTCACTACTGAAGTTAGGAAAAATGTACCTAATTAGTCTATACAAGATAAACCTGAGTGATGGTAAATAATGGTTCATTAGGAAAGTGTCACAAACATGTCATGGCTACCACAATAAGTCCTGGCTTAATTACAGACCTATAATTTTATGGAAAAAGAAAAAGTAACAAGCTAGGATTTATTCCATATCACTGCACAAATGGTATGTGTCTGAAACATGTCCATGAAAAAGTGATCATCCAGTCCCCATTAATTGAGTGTGGACAGCTGGGCCAGGTGGTGCTTGCTATGGACAGATACAATCCGATTTCAGGTTCTTACTCTGATTAATCTGGAGAAGGAATTAGAAACCTTTGGGCATACACTATTCAGAATAGAAATCTGCTCAGTTTCTTTCAGGAGGGCTCCTCAGCATTGTTTATATAATTAAATAATCACTGAACCAGCAAGAAAGAGAAAGAAGAGGGTATATAAGTGGTGGTTAGCATGTGAGGGTAATAGACTTTTTCTGAGTTCAAATGTCTTTCCAGGGAACAAAAAACAAACTGCGGTTTTCTGGGATTTAGTTCATGTCTCTGCTCTCAGAAAGTTACTGGTTTTGCTTTTAATCACATTTCATCAAGCTGAAACTCTCTGAAAAAGTATTTCTTAAATAAATTCCCTACTTGTTTGACTCTTAAGTGACCTTAAGCACTCATATGTATTAAAGTATGTTTTACCCAGTGCTTGAGATTCTTCCAAAGAATATAGAATAGTTTGGTTTGAAAGGAACCTTAAAGATCGTATTGTTCCAACCCCTCTGTCACAGGCAGAGATGCCTTCCACTAGATCAGCTGGCTCAAAGCCCCATCCAACCTGGCCTTTAACACTTCCAGGGACGAGGCACCCACAACTTCTCCGGGCAACCTGTTTCAGTGTCTCACTACACTCACAGTAAAGTATTTCTTACTAGTATGTATTTTAAACTTACTCTCTTTTAGTTTAAAGCCTTCCTCCATTGTCCTATTCCTACATGTCATTGTAAAAGTCTGTATTTCTCCCAGGCTACCTGTCCTTGCTTCCTTGTTGTGTTTGGGTTTGTTCAGGACCTCCTTTTTCATCCATGCAGCCTCTTGGTGTTTTTGCCTGACTTCATTGGAACCAATCACTCCTGATCTTGGAGGAGGTGATCCTTGAATATTAACCAGTTTCTTTGTTACACTCTTTCGTCCAGGGCTTTATTCCATGGTACTCTAATAAGCAGGGCCCTGAAGAGACCATAGTCTGCTCTCCTAAAGTCCAGGATAGTGAGCTTTCTATACATGCTTCTCTGACTCCTTTATTTCCCATACTACATGTGTTTGCATAGAGACAATACAGTTGGGCTCCTGATGAAGCTGACTCACTGCCTGAACTGGTTGGGATTCCTTTGTGCAGCCCTTCAGGTGTTTCTCTTCTGGCCTGTGATCCCTCCCCAGGCTCTGAACATCTCTTGGTGTCCCTGACATCAAATTGGTAACAATGCAGTGGATTAAGGTTCCTCCTCCCAGTGTGTACTAAATGTGTAATACATGTGCAATATTTTTATTTATTGCTGTATAATGCATGCTTTATGATTTTTTGCCAAATCCATTGCATCTAGAGCACTTTCCCAGACATTGGGAAAGATTCTTGGGCATATTTATGAATAAACATTCACTCCCAAATGAAAAAAGGATAGAGATAGAGCTTGAGTGCTAGACCCCCTCATCCCCTCACTGCCTTTGACCCTTCTAAGTGGCTATTTTCTACAGAGATCATGTATAAGAGGAGCAAGCAGTAAGAAGTGTGTCAGTGAGCCTGCCTGTGTCATTCAATTGCACTCACATCAATTGCTGTCTCTCCTTTAATTACTATAATCAAAGCTAACCCTCATGATGGTTATAAAACCTGAAATCTTTTTTGAAGACACGTATAGGTTAAATTGATGGAGATTTATGAAACACACTTCATTCGCAAGAATAACTAATAAAAATTAGATCTAAGGTGCCTAAACCCTAGAGGAAAAGCCAGAAGACTCATCTTTTAGTATTTAATCATCTCTCTTAGCATATGTTTTCATTACTTCTCAATGAAGGTTGTGTTTAAAAACTTACTAAGTTCTTTTCAAAGATCTCTTATGTACTTTAGTTCAATAGCTCATTTTTCAGTCAGTCTTTCTACTTTTCTTTTGGGGAGATTCTTTAATTATAGAATCAATCTTTGCATTTTTTGTTCTTTGAGTATGATGAGGACATTTCTCAAATCAATTTTAAAGTTCTCTTGGTCATATAAAAAAACTTCATTAAAATCACTGGTCATTGTAAGGTGGATTTAGCTCTATCTTTTCAATGATGTCTATTCAGAAGAACTTGCATATCATTGCATGTCATCTGTCAGCAAACTCCCAATTTATATGAACAAGAATGAAATAATTTCTTAAATTAAAACAAAACACATTTGTAGCTATCAAACCATATTCTTGTATATCCACAAATAGGTGTTACTGAGATCAGGCTTCTTTTCTCTGAAGTACCTTTACTCGAAGAGAGGTAAACACTTTCACATTGGAGAGTTCTTAGAGCTGGGTAATTCACTATTCACATACTGCATACCCATCACCTTGAGGTTAGAGTTCAAACTATTAGTACTTGTTCTCTATGCAAGATTCAATGGAAGGCAGAGATTGAAAGTAGAAGGCTTATTTTCCCTTGGCTCAGTCAAGTGTAGTCAATTTTGCTTGATCTTTCTCTAACATAGTTGTAAATATTTTAATTTGAATCTGATTACAAGACAGTGAACATCACAGCCCTTATTTCATTCCTGGCTTTGAGCAAAACCTCAAGCTATTGGAAATTAATAAACACACATGCTTCAAAGATAACTGAAAGATTTCCGTGAAGAATAGACATCTGGGACCTCTCATGTTCTTCTTGCCTTTGCACTGCTGCAGCAGTTCCTTGTCTAGTTGCCTCAGAATTTCCCCTTTGTGAAAATGTTGACAATGTAAAATTACAATGTTTTTTCCTGTGTAACACTTAGCTTCCTCTTGTCAGAAATGTTATATGACACACTGGGGGCACACATGAAGGTGTAGTTCTATAATCTGACAATATCCGTAAAAAGCAGACAGTTGTAGAGTACACAATGTAATTGTTAATACTGATTAAAATAACCTTAAAGCATCTCTATTTTGCATCAGAAGTCAAACCATATCAAGAGATCATCAGAATGCAAGAGTGATTTAAACTTCCACCTCTGTAGAGCTGCACTTCTGGAGCTTTCTTAACTGTTTTGAAGTGAAATGCATTGATGGTATTTTTCTAAGCTTTAGCTCTATCTTCTGTAAATTACAAACTCTTTTTAAAACTTGTGAAACAGAGTTTATTTCAGTACATTTTTGAGGTAATCTATTCAATGACCTGTGGAATATTCAAATATTAAATAGTAGAAAGTAGATTGCTTTCACTTTACTTTCCTAGACTGAAATCTGGGAAAGTATACATTTATATTCACTACAAAAATATTATTTATCTTCAAGACTGAGCTCTGATTTTTCATCAGCTTTTGTTTGCAGCCCCAGAAAACAATCTGAGACAGAAGAGCCTGGAGTGATCTGAGTTCTCTAGTTTCCCATGTTTTGTCATACAAGAGTGCATTTTTATAGAAGTAAAATAATTGAGTATAATAGAGTAAGGAAGTATTTCAAATCACTATATATCCACTAGGATACTGAGGCACGTTCACTTATTCTTCAGCCATACATTTTCAGTCTTAGCAGATGTGTAGCATAATTTCAGCAGAACATTTTGACACAGCAAAGGTTTTTTAAATTTTTGGGCTTTGTTTTTCTTGGTGGCTAGGATGGTGTTCTGGGAGGAGAATGTTATAGAGGCAAATCTCCTTAGGTTCAATTATGCCTAAAATTCAGAGCAAATGCCCTAATTAGAGCATTATGCAGATGGGTACCCCATCTAGTGTCTTCTGGTAATGACACTCTGCATGTACCTAGCCAGTTGAGTCCTTATGGTTTCCAGGCATAAGGATAGCCTTTTTTTTCTAGATCCCAAAACTGCTTTGATAAGATAAGTGTGTCTCCGTCCTCAGCTCAGATAAACTGAGAGTGCTTCCAAAGATGTGCAGTATCAGTACTTCATATCCTTAAGGGAACTTTTGGCAATAGCTTTATGAAACTCAAGCACAAGATCAGAATTATTTTCTGGCACAGTGCTATACTTAGGCTTCCAAGCTGAGTTTAAGGTGCATACTAAGCACTTGCCTTCTCTCTCTTGTAATATGGATATTTTTGCACTGTTAGATACAAAAGGGTCAGAAGGGAATTTAAGGACTAGATGCAAAAAAGTTCAGGGAAGGATTGTAACTCCATCTCTCATATATTGTCTTTGGAGATTGGTATGAAACCATAGGGCTTTATTCTTTTAGTTTTGTTAATTCAGTACCTGAATCCTAAAACAACATTCTAATGGCAACTACCCTATTACACTAAGATTCTGTTGCCTTGGAGTTTATCTAATATACTATAAGTTTGTGTTTACAACTTGATGCATCATTAGACTTTTCAAATTCTCTTTATATCACAAATACTACTATTTGAAATGTATGTCCAGGAAAATATTATAGCATAATAATAAAGTGTGCTTCAAGTAATTTTTTCACTGAAAGTGAACTTCTGGTTTAATAATTAGACTTTGCATGGCTTACTCGAGTTTCTACAAACAGTACTTTAGAAGAAGAATTTGTTTTCTTATTCAGTGATTTTATAACTTCCGTCAAAGTCAATCTATAAACTATAAAATTAATGTGTTTACTCTAAATGTTATATTCTTATTTACACGCTTTCTTGCAAAGTTAATGACCATGGTATTCATAATTTTATCTCTTTGAACTGATTATTTATGCTGCTGCTGAAAAAAAAGTAACTTATGGGACTATGACATCCTTAGAACTCAAATAATACCAAATGTCAATGTGTTTGATTTTTGAATGAAACATGTTTACCAAATATTCATGGTAACATTCTAGCATGTTCTGTGCACTGTTCCATCGACACTTGCAAATTAGTGAAAAAGAACCGTTACAATTTTTAATTTTGCTTGTGGAATTTAAATATGTCCAAAAAACCACAGTAAAAGCAGATGATGCGACTTTTTATTTATTATTAAACACTTTATGGTTTTATGCAAATTGCGTTTGACTAGAACAACAATAGAGTTTTGGTTGTATGTACCTGTGAGAACACAGATTTATGGTGGAAAGATTTATAAAAAATCCACAGAAGTATATAAATTAGGAATGTTTTGGAATTTATAATGTTAGATATTTGATGGAGCGGGGCCTATCCTGAGATTCATATCTCTAGAACCTATTATTTCTCTTATGTGTCTACAATTAAAGACCATAGTTTGGCTTTGAGATGACATACCTTGCAGCTGTGGCTACTATATGAGATACCTCCCATGGTAGGATCACAATCTATGTTTATATGATTCAAAATAAATGCCCTGATCAGTCAAGGAATTGCACTTAACTCTCCAATAGCTAAACACCAAGACTTGAATGGATAACAAATACACTGTCAAGGCAATGCCAGAACAAAGATACATGTTTTACATCCCTATTTGGAAGTTACAACTCCCATATTCTTTAAAAATTCCATGGAACAATCCAGAATTAAGGGTAAAACATGAAAATTATCTGCTAACATATGTCAGATATTTTTATGAGAGTAGTTGAAATCTGTCCCCTGACTCAGCTGTTGCAAAGGGCACATTATATTGGAGATAACCTGTAAGGTAAATAAAACTCTAAATGGCCTAGACCAGTTTTCACCTGAAATTGCACTCAGTACTCATGATGGTATTCAGAACATTGTGATTGATTCAGATTTTTATTTACTCTGTAGAAAGAGTTATAGTTAAACTCTGCTGGAGAATTAAAATACCTTTCAATAATACAATAGATTTCTAACTAAAAGGCAGTCTGACTTTATTAATAATGCTTGTTAGAATAAACAAAATCTTGATATATTCTGGTTTTGATGTTATTTCAAGAAGCTATGACTATGGTGCATGAACAACATTCAATCACAAAGAAATTTATTCACCATATTAACTACAAGAATAAAGAGCATTTAAAACTGTCATGAAAAGTGAGAGATAAACAGTAGATAACGGCAATCTCTATCGTTGAAAATGTTAACTCAGAGTTCCATGTATATAGAGAACTAGCCTTGAACTATGAATGAAGGCAAGTCATGAAAGGTGATGCTTTCAGGTAGTTACAATGATACAGAACAGTCATTAATCACTCTTAAGATATTTAGCATTTAAAGCCTTTATGGTGATCTAGAAAGACATTAAATGGCATGTCATTGAAATAATGGATGATGAAAATTTACAAACTTTGTTAAAAATGGTGAAGGAGTACTGAGGGATGTAAATTGAAAACACAAGCAGTGAATAAAGGAGGCCTGAGTTCTTTCTTCAGATATTCAGTGTCTATCTGAAGCGTTTGGATGGACTTGACTCAAATGACCTTTGAATGGTACCTTTCTCAGCTCTATTCTGATACAAATTAGAAGAAATTATGACATGCTCAATAAGGTGTGAAATCATGGGAGGGTGTAATGGATCTTATCTAAATTGTCTTCTAATCTTCTCTGTAATGCTCGATAAAATCTATAGGATGTTTTATTTTGCTTTAAAGATTGTCAAAAAAGACTGATTTTATTGGTACAGACTCTTTGAAGATGGGCAAATACAAAAAAAAGAAGGCGAAAATTAGTAGGAAGCATTTAAATGAAAGGCAACAGAGAGCTGGAAGTTAGCTAACTATAATAATTTATAAAGCACTGCAATTTCTTCATGAGTTGCTGATCATTAAAGTATAACAATAATTTAAAATTTAACAGTGAATAATAATTATAATTAATTACAACTCTATACCAGGAAAATCTGATTTTAGGTTAAGCAAACCAGTTATTTCTTTAATGATTGTAATTGTTTTTCTAACATTCTTACCATGACATTTTTTACAGTTTTACCTTAATACCTTACTCACTGCATTACATATTTGATCTTGTTTGAGTCTCCTCTAAAATCAATAGAGTTCCTTAAAGGATACCAAGACCCATCTACACAGAAATGATTAGAAGGTAATTTGACATACATACCAATTTTTTCATTTTATTTTATTTCCATTTAGGTCAACAACAGAGGACATTTTGTGACATTTACAGAGTATATATTTTAAATAAGTTACATTAAAACTTCTCTTACGGTTTAAATTAAATCTGGATATTTGAATCATTTCACTGCAAACTTTATCCAAAAAAATACTAAATCAAGAATTTGGTCTAACAAGTAAATATGGAGATATTTCAAATGGCAAATAACTGGGCTTCATATTATATTTAAGTAACATTTTATTTATGGTTTATAAGAGAATTGCATCTGAGATTTCCAACAGTTACTTTCATCAGATGTTAACCAAAAGAACATAAGGAATAAATGCCACTGAAAACCTCAAACCTGCAAAGAAAACTGGGTTAACTAAGACTTTTAAAGAATCAGCACTTTTAATTAGGTTTGTTTGTTTGGGGTATTTTTTTGGCATGCAGGAGCTATTAGGTTTTATATTTACTGATGTAGTTACCACATGCAGTCACTGTTAGTCTTCAAACTAAATCTCCCTGTAAAATTTTTGTAGGGGGAAAAGAAAAAAGCTGTATTTACACAGAAATCATATCTATAAACAATAAAGTTTATGTCTCATTATTTCTATCCCCCGCCCTTCTCAGAGATGCCCAAAGTCATCTGTTATTGCATGGCCTTGAAAATTTCATCTTAGGTATCCAATAAATGTTCAAATATGCATATAGAAATTGTAGACTTCACAGTTGACAGACTCTAATTGGTGTAATGTTTTTCTTTCATTCTCAATGATAAACTGCTATTTTTTTCCTCTTGATGTACGTAACAAAGAAGTGAGGAAAAGATTTCCGTTGTGCTTGTACTGAATTTATAATGCCAGCCTTGAGTTACTTTTTAAATGTTATAAACCCTCGAAAACCTGATTTATAATTAATGATGATATATTTTTACCCATGGCAGAATGCTACCTTGCATCCTTTAAAATCTCTTAAGGTTAAAGCAGCTTTTGAATTATTTTATTGCATTTTTTTTATAAAGTATCTGTAATGTCTAATGCTTTGGTTATTGCCTGAATAAAGATTCAAGATCTTGATTCTCCATTGCTTACACCTTATTTTATCATCTAGTGTTATATGAATCAGGTAAGAAACATAATCTCTCTGATTATTACTCTATAAAGCGTGATAACCCCAAAGTCCCAGAAATTGTTCAGCTGGAAAGGATCTTTCATACTGAGAATTTAATACCAGCTTGCACCTCAGTATTCAGCCTGGGAGGTTGCTTTATACTGCTCCTAGGTTGGTCTTAAGTCTTGTCTCAGGTAGCAACTCAATAGTTTGGTGATGGTGTAAGCTGCTGTCTTTCAAATGAGACAGCTGTATGATTCCGAGAGTATTACTCTTTACGGTTCGTTGCCCAGGCAGAGGTTAGTTTGGCTCACCTGAGCTTTAAGAAGGCAGTTTAGCTTTCCAGGGGAATGGGAAAGAAGCATTCATGCAGGCAATGATGGGTCTGGCTGAAGAGGTAATTAGTAGATGTGTTTCCACTGATATTGTGGACAAATTAAAAGAGTAACTTGGACCCTTCAAGTCCTGTCATGAAAGTAGCTTGTAATACCTTCATTATCAGTGCATCATGTGATGTTGACATTTTAATATTTTAGAGGTACTTTTAGAATAAATAAGCCAGTAGAAATAAAAGTGGCATAGCCATCACGATTTTCACATGTGGGTGTGAAAGGTATTGACTTCAACTTTTTGAAAGAACTAAACTGTTCAAAGGGAGTACGTTCTCATGTCCACTCTGAAACGGCTTGAAGGGAATAAGCTAAACAACTGGAAGTGGCATAAACCTGGTCCTTTACATTAGTGTTTTCTGTCTTCAGTTCCTTCACCTGTAACTCTTTTCCTTTGCATAATACCAGTTCAGAACTTTTCCCTGCAATGAAACACTGCTGTAGCTTTATTAGGTTCCCAGGACTAGTTCCGGATTTGCTCTGTGGTAAAGGTCTCCACACTTTTCTTCTTTTCCTTGTTTCTACTGTTGTATACCACATTAGTTCCTCTGCTGGTCTGAACAAGGATAAATCTCTGTCTCACAACAGAGTATCAAAATTAATTTCATTATGAGTGTGTACAGACATAGTTAAGATGTTAGTGTCACATACTTACACTCTGTTACCAGTGCACAACATGAAAAGAGGATTATCTGAAACAAAAAGCATCAGCTACAGAAGAATTTGCACATATTTTTTTTTGATAATTGAGATTTGTGCTATGTCTTTATACAGCCCTTACATATGGCATTACAGCCTGAGGAACCAATGAAAATATTCAAAGGCACTAAAGTTGTATATCCAAAGCCACAGCAGAGGCATGAGTACCAGAGAACCTTCTTTTCTCAAATCCAGGATATCTTGAATAGAGGAGAGCTATCTCTTCCTCTTAATTACAGCTTTACATTAGAGGCATAAAGTGAACTTGGGGCTGTCAATGAAAATTGAGTCAATACAGCTAGAAGTTTCTGAGCCTCCTTGTCTCTATATTTCCTTGCAAGTGAGACACCTATGCTGGTCAGCTGAAGACCTCTAAGCATCTTGTAATACATTGATGAGGGCCTCAGTTTAGTTGACTAAGCCAAGGCTTCTATTGCTATTTCACGTGCTCGTGCACCCAAGTTATGCATATGGCATGGTGCATAGGACTCAGGGTGCTTGCGAGATGGTATTCAATAGAGAGAAGTTGGCTTGTTTGCAGTCTTAATATTTCATTTTCCAATGCTGTGACATGGAGAGCACTTCTAAGTAAAAAAACCCAAAAGAGTAAAGAAGTCAAACAAAAAAGCATCTATGATTTGACCTTTGAAGGAGGTAGAAAAAGAGATCAGAGCTACCCAGTCTATCTCCTTGCAGTATCATCCTGTGCCCAGGAATATCATTTAGCTTAATGAGAACGGTATGTGTAGCAAGAGTCATAAAGAAAGGGAATCTGTTGCAGACACAGTAATTTGTTTTGTGGAAATGCGAGGAAGAAATGAGAAGTGGTTGGAAGAGAGATGCACCGAAGAGAGAAAAGTTGGAGGTAAGTGGGCCTTCGTGAGTGATGTTTATTGACAACATGACCACTGATCTGAACATAAATGGTTTTGTTTATTTTAAAAACGTATGCTTGGACTAAAAGACATTTTCCCCCAAGTTGCCATAGTGGAGGCATTCTTAATACATCAGCTTTCCTTATCCCCAATCAGTGTAGTTACCTTGATAAGTCTTCCATCATGAATAGTTAGATTCATTGCCTTCTCTTAGACTTCCATTTTTCAGTAGGGATTTTAAGAGACAGGTATATTCATAACAGTCTGACAGAGAGAATACATTATTGTATTAAAGAAGCATAAAGAGTATCTTTCCATCTAAAGTTACATAAAGGAGATTCATTGTTTATTTTTTTATTGATTTACTAAATTAATAGGATTATTTAAATTATTTATTAGACAAACAACTTTAAATCTTTGAGCCTTCAGGAAATTTTTCCAGGAGTTTGTAAATGTTGCAGAGAAACATTTCAGTTTATTACACAGGGAGCTTTTCCTTGATGTCAAGTCAGCAGTAAAAGTGAAGAATTAGACAGTCATTGATGTATCTTGTTGTATTACTGTGTAGAAAGGTATTCTAGGCCTGGTTGTGTTAAAATGTGTTGGAAGGAAGCTCTATTTTCCCTTTAATCAATATTACAGAGCCTTGTTATATAAAGAAGCTAAAATACATTCATTACACTTCATAGTACTTTGGAAATAACAATCTGAGAAGTAATACTGCACCACACACATAGCACACAGATACAACTTTCACCCCCTCCCACATCACAATGTTTTTCTCAAGCTGCTGAATAGTGAAGTAGCAACACTGGGACATAAGCGAAAGAGACAACTGTGCATTTCTGTTATCTGTTTGTAAGATTGATGGCAATGAAGTTTGAGGGAAGTATATGGTACTTATCCTACTGGCACAAGATTTTATGTAAGGAATTTCTCCTTTGAAAACTTTTAGGATGGTGTTTTCCAGAGAAAGCACTGTAGATAGAAGGCTTAGTTAAATAGGCAGTACATTTTGTAGAGTCTCAAGAAATGGAAATAAACACATATATCAATCAGTTACTCTTCTCGCAGGGAAGAACCCAAATATTTTCATATATAGGTTTATTTCTACTCTTGTATCTTTGACTCTGAAGATAATTAAAGGGTCATTTTATCCATAACAACAGAAAGCTTTAACACAGGGAAGAAGACAGTAGTCTCTTGTGCATGGTAAAGTACATGCTGTTCCTTTGCTGTACAAGAAGCGAAGCATAATTACGAGTCATGAATGCAGACCAAAACCATGTGCAGCATAATGCTTGCTTCTTGTTTTCTGCAGCTCTCTTGTTAGGAAGCAACTAAGACTGGTCCTGCAGTTCGACCAATATTTGTTTTAGATACATAACTGAAAATATACACTGAGATTTAAAATGTTAATGTGAAGCAACTACTTAATTAATTAAGTAATTGTCAATACGTGATTGGTAACTCTCTGTCTCTGCTGCTAATGGTGCTCTTAGTATTCATCTTGCACATAGACCAGTAGTGGATTGGGTACAGCAGAATGTTTCTAATGTTATCTGCAGTGAACAGCATTTTCTGCATAGAAATTCGGAACCTTCAAAAGGGAGAACATAAATTAAAGACATTATTGACTCTCAGAATACAGCAAAAGGAATAAAAGCGGAAAAAATCAAGGTAATAAAAAGTGTGTCAATAAGAAAATTATTCTGGAACCAAGGATCAAAGTTCAGGTAAACTTTGACCTAAATAAAAGGTAAATTGGTTTCTAATTTTCTGGAAATAAATTAAAATGTCTAATATCATTTTAAGTGAACAGAAATACAAATAATCTCGTGAAAGAGATTATGTCTCTAAAAAAGACATTATCATGTTCTTCACATATTGCATGCATCAATGCCAAGCCAATTTAATATGTGATTGTTAGAAGAGAAAATTGTGTATAAAATGACTGAGATGTATTATTTCCATGGGTTATATTTTTCTATTCATAGTGAGGGTTACACTTTTCTCACTACTGTACAATCACCAGTCTTGGAAATGAAAGGAAGAAGATGGTTTCATTCTCCAGTCATTACTCTCTCCCTCTGTGTGACTAAGAGCCTCCACAACCTATAATATAGAAAGCAGTATTTTATCTTGTAGTCTATGGAAATAAATTATAGAACTTAAGGTATATGATAAACCATACAAAACTGTATTAGACTGCAAATATTGAAAACAGTCCACAGTCAGTATTAAGGATGAAAAGCATATTCGCAATGGAAGAGGATAAGAAGTGTTGAGAAACTGGGGTCTATTTCCAGGAATAATCACTAGAAAATTCATGATTGATGCAGAAACTCCTATACACTTTTTTGGTGCTCAAATCCCTGCCTGTCATCCTAGTGTTGTTTTTTTACTTCAAGTTACATTATGCAAACTACTAAAATAATAAGCTCATTTTAAAGTGCAAAAGTTTCAGAAAAGGTAAAAACCTCCTGATCTGATTTCCATAGATACGTAAGTTTCTAATTGCAACTGAAACTACAAAGGAGCCCAGGAAGATGTGCTTTTGTTTGGTAATGCAGTGTATATTGGCTAAGCTCATGTACTCCACAAAAGTAGCAGATACATTTTTCCGAATAGAAAAATATAGGTGGTTTATGGGAGATTTTTGAAAACTGCTGTTACCTAAAAAAGAAAAATCCAATTTATGACACAGAGATAGCAGTTTCTCATTTTGTTACTGAAGACTTTGAGGAATGTCGTTAAAAATGACAAATACATTCTTCCTAAATTCTAAATATCTGAAGGTGTGGGACTGATGTTAGACAGGTTCATTTTCAGGAATACTTATATACTGAGAAATGACAGCATAAACAACATAAATAAATCTGAGTGATTCATGCAGCTTTATTGATTCATTACTGCTTTAGTTCACAAACTGAGGAAAGAACCTACATATTTCCTCTCTCATCAGATTATACTGACTTTACTCAAAACACATCTTTTGCTGTCTATTGAAGACAGAAAATACAAGCACAATTAAATATTTCCCTCTCAACTTTGATATTCTCTACTTATATGTAATGGTGTTCATTCTTACAAGAACAGAAATAATATATTTTTGTGCTTAACTGGTTAGTGTACTAAAGCAAAGAACAACAGCAACAGCAAAAAGTCTTTTCTAAAGAACATCTAAACTTTCCAAGGAAGTAGCTGGTGACCTGCAGTCATTAATTCTACCTACTTCTCAACTCTAAATTGAGACGCTTTAAGTAAGTTGCCATAGATTCCCCATATAATCAATGAAGGGATGGATAGACAGTGAGAGGAGTCAGAGAACAGTCACAGATTGTGAGAGATCTCTCATAGAGAGCTCATTTGTGACTTCATCAAAGGGCTAATAAATTCAATGGCAACTAGTGAAGCAGCTGAACATATAATTATATCTGGGATGCTACCCAGAGGATCCTTAATCAGTCTGTTCCTTTTGTTTTTTGAGAATCCAGTTTTTAAATATTCTCTCTCTGGAATAGAACTGTAGACATGAATATATGTAAAATTTCTTGTTTATTAGAACTGTCTGTATCTACCAATTTCACAATAAAGGACAAGTCTGGAGAGTGTTGATTTTTTTTGTTTAATTTCATTTTTGTTTGCTGGCATCATCCATATTCAACAGTGTCTTATCAAAGAATGAGATTCAAGGAGACTTTCAAGAAGAGACTGAAAATCTGAGACACATTTAAAATGAAATATTTTCCTATACAGACTTTATAACAGAATGTGCTTCCTAAGCTAGTGTCATACACTGTCATAAGGCATAAGGATTATTTGTCGTGGGGTCCTTTGAAATGGGGTTTTTAATCAGGTGTTCTTTATTTTATGTTACACAGGAGCACAACATGCTATAGATGTTAAACACTGGAAATTCCAAAGATGTTGGGATTTCAAGGCTTAAGAGGAAAACCGTTATTATCAGCCAAACCATTTTGTTTAATCACAGATAAATATTTAAAACTAACCATCTACTTTATAATCTAAGTATTATAAAAAAGCTTCCTTCAAATATTTATTCCTTAAAAAAAATAAATAAAAAAAATTAACCAGTAGTATTTGCACAGTGTTTAAAAATGACAAATATGACATCCAACTATAATGTATAGTAGCCAAAAATTTGCTGGAATCATAAAATATTATCATCTTCACTTGGAAAGTATCAGTGCTTACTTTTTCTAGTATTTTCTAACATTTAGCCTAATTGAAAAAAAAATACTGTCAATTTTGCAAGTATTTTTCTTCTAATTCTTTGTCTATTTTAAAAAGCTCATGAACATGATGAGATACTCCAGGGAATGAGTTATGATTATGAACTAATTATGAAATGTCTAGGAGGTTGCTAGCATTCTACCCTCTTCTTTCTATGTAAAAATTATTTATGTCACTAGAATATCATAATGCACACCCTGTTGTGCCACTCTGTTTGAACATTAGGAGCCACAAAAGCATATAACAAAAGGAAAAAAATCCCCAAAACTCAATAAAGTGTCACATCACCCCCTCCAAACCTCAGGAAATGCAGATTTCCAAACATTTTAAACTCACAACAAAATAATTACTTTCATTATTCAGAATAAAGACTTCTGTTATAACTCAAAAATTAGAGAAATTGACAAATACCCTTTCTGTTGACTCTGTTGACTGCAGGGTCTCTAGTGACATGTCTCAGAGAAATGCTAGAAGAGTGTAGGACTGAAGAAAATGACTTTATTTCATTGATATCCTGCAGAGCAGGGCACAAAAAGCACTAGATTCTTTAAGACAGTTTGTGCCAAAACAAAATCACAAACCCCTATCTTCTTTCCTCTCCTGCTCCAATAATATCTTTCCCACTTATCCAATAATCCAATAACAATCCAATTAAGCAATAATTTATTATCTTTTCAGCCACTCTTCTCCAAGCCTGGAGTGCTGCATGGAGTTCTTGTGATCCAAGCACAGGATCGAGCACCTGACCTTGTTGAACCTCATCCAACTAACCTTGGCCCATCAATCCAGTCTGTCAAGATTCCTCTGCAGAGTCTTCCTACCCTCCAGCAGATGAACATTCCCACTCAGCTTACTGTTATTTGCAAACTAACCGAGGGTGCACTTCATCCCCTGTCCAGATAATCGATAAAGATATTAAACAGAAGTGAGCCCAATACTGAGCCCTTGGGAACTGCACTTCTGACCAGCCATTCAACTGGATTTAGTTCCATTCACCACTCTCTAGGCCTGGACATCCAGCCACTTTTTTATCCAGCGAAGAGAGTACCCGTCCAAGCCATGAGCAGTCAGTTCTCCAGGAGAATGCTGTGAGCAATGGTGACAAAGGCTTTACAAAAATCCAGATAGATAACATACATGGCCTTTCCCTCAACCACGAAGAGAGTCAGAGGTATCTATTGAGAGATAGTGTGAGTAGTCCTCCAAAAGGTGTTTATTCCTCTTTGATGAGGGAGTTAACAATATATAAGTGAAACTCATTCCAGAATAATTTATGATATAAAATGGTACTCTCCTACCTATATATCTGAAGATGAAAGTGACTTTAATACTACAAACTAAATAATTATATTTTATTAACACAGAGAAGTAAACTACTATTTTTATTGGCTCAATAGCACTAGAAAATGCAATGGCATATGTGATAGAATAATAGATAAGGTATTCCGATATATTCCTATAAATAATTCCTATGAATAATTTTATACATGTGTTGACAGTGTTAGCAACTTGTGTTAGTTAAAAATTATCTGCTATCTTTTCAGTACTAGTGAACTGGAAGCTTTTGATTCAGAACCATTCCATGACCTGTGAGCAAATACATTAAAAAACTGCAAACCACCCCCCACACACACACATACGTGTGCACACACATATGGTTTTGTTAATGAAACACAAGTTGGAAATACTAATTCTTAGCTTCTTGTATACACAAAGCATTGAAAGCAAATGCTTTCAAGTAGAAAAATTTATTTCTAGATGATGGTGAAAGTAATTTTCTAATGAATTGTGGAAGGAACATGGTATGCAGTGCAAATATAACGAGAAAATTGTTCTTGCATATAAATCATGTAGAAATAGTAGATAATATGGTAAAGTAGTAATATTTTGTCTTTTAAGAGCCCAAAGGATATGCTGGATGTATGATGATTTCAGGGAATTGTATAATTGGAATTGTGAAGAAGATTTCCTGCAAAGAGCAGCAGGACCTGGCTTTTCTGATAGCTAGATTAGTAGAAGTAACTATCAAGAAACAAAATCTCTGTCAGATGTTTAAAAGACAGGCTACACTGGGAAAAATAACATCAAACAAAAGAAAGAAAAAATAAGTTTCTTAACTGGAATGCATTGATGCATAATAATCTACAGTAGAAAATAATAGCTCTGTTTTCAGCTTTAATATCAGCTCATAATGTAGTTTAGAGTCTATTGCTGTTTTGACATAATAAAGTAAAAAGTTGAAATGCATGATCTTTGGAAATAAGGACATCAGTTACAGTGGAATTGACAACCAAATGAGGTTTTGTATATCTAAATCTCTGATATGAGTATGAGTAGAAAGTTTACAGGGATTTTTTTAACAGTTAAGGACTATCACTGTAGAGGACATTAAATGACTCACAGAGCATTAACAAGGAGAGGAATTTTTAGTGAAAACGAATATATAAGAAATCATGACTATAAAATAGATTTATACATATGAGAGTGTGTGTGTATGTGTGCAAATTTGACTTTACATAAATTATAAAACAATTAAAAATATTTTATTTATAGATTAAAAAGAAGTGATTAAAAAACATCATTATGTACTGAAATAAATATATAAAAAGTAATTCTTAAAAGTAAAAAACAGAAGAGTCCTATCCTGTTCATGAGACAGACATGAACCACCAGATATGTAGGTGATATTAACCTCTAGGTGAACCATTCCTTCCACATTAACAACACAAGTAGGTCTCCCCCATTCACCCCCCAGTAAATTCATTGTGGGAATACAAATTTTCTTCCACATTTCTAATTATCTACAGTGGTTATGTAATTACTGGAAAACTAATTGGTATCTATTACTTTCTCAGAAGTAGTGTTGAACCTCTCTAAGTTAGTGCTTCTAGCTATGCTGTTAAACTGGGATACCAGATGACCAGAATGACTCTCTCCTTTAGAGTAATAATGAGTATATTCCATAATTTTAAAAGGATATTACTAAATTACCTCTTATCTGCAAATCTCAACTTGAACATTTTGGTATTATGCAAAATGCCTACTTAGTATCTTGTTCAATCATCTTTAGCAGGGAGCTCTCTGTGATTTTGTTCAAATGAAGCTGAAAACTGTTAACTCAAGTGGACAAAGAAAGTTTCCTCTGTGATTTCCTTAGAGCTGGAAATGTAGGGCAGGCATATGAACTAAATCTGTCTGTAGGATATGTGTCACATACAAGACACATGAATATTTGAAAAATTCTACGTATTGAAAGGTTTGTCACTAACATCATCAATGGAGAAGTGTAATTAAAGAAATAAAAGTTACTAGTGGACTGCTGTGGGTTTTTGAGTTTTTTTGTCACCCAATGGTGTGATTGGGTGACTGTCCTTGATTGTCTGAGTCCTTCATTGACCTGGAGTTTAGTATAACCTGGCCTTGCTGATGAGACATATATTTTTGTTTTTACTGTCTTTTTCTTATGATGCTTCTATCTGAAAACATATATTTTAAGTGAAAACATATATGAGAGTGGTATTCTGGATGCCATTCACCATTTAGCAGAAAAGTTTTACTTCAAGCCTACAGTTTTGTCTTTTACATAAGGACATTTTTCATATATTTAGGGATTTTTGATGTTTTTAAAACGTTTTTTGTATATGTATTAAAATGCTGCTGTATAATTATAAGCATCTTCCTAAAATGTTTGACTGCTATATTTTTTACCTCAGTAATTCAGAGGATTTGTTTTCTAATAAATATTGAACATAATACTTTAAAATAAATGAGTAAGAATGAAAATAGTACCATCTGCTTACTCAGCTTGAAACACATTACTACTTAGCCTATCCAGTAGTGCTCTCATGATTTTACAGTGGCTAATTTACTTTCTATTTGCAGTAAATTTGGAGCAAAAGCTTCCATACTATCTCCTAAATGAGTTAAAATTACTGAAGACAAATGTAAAAAGAAAGACTGAGATAGATGCTAGATGGACAATGGATTTACAGCAGCAAAAGAAATGGAGAACTCTGGCTAAGCTTTGTGCCAAATTTCAAATGCTTGGCACTTTTATTTCACACACACAGAACGTCTTAAATTAGCATAGCTGTTATTTAAAGATCATTCTTTATAACTTGTTTTAAGTCTACATGTGTCAAGGAACAACTAACAAAGGCTACCATAACAATGTTTTTGGATTGTTTGTTTGTTTGTTTGTTTGTTTTCAATGTTAAACTGGTGTTAAAAGAGGGATAGTAGGTTGCTGGATTCCATCTGTTGCAGTTGGACATCTGCAGACTGTAACCTCTGGCTGTGATAGGCATTGTTCTTCAAATTGTCATAGAGCCCTGAAGAAATTGTTTTTGCTTCTCTTGAACAAGAGACCAGCTGCAGAATTCTTCTGTCATCCCACCTCACCATTAGGCAGCAGAGAGTCAGATCAGGGTAAAAAGCTTCACTGTGGTAGCTAAGAAACAGATATGCAATAAAAAGTGTACCAAGAAGCACTCACAGTCTGGCCTTTGACAGTGTTGAAGAGGTAGATGAGCCAGGTGGAAAGGGTTGGAAACAGTGAGATACAAAAGCTCAAGTTAAACAGGAAAGTTATGTAATACTAAATAGCTTTCTAACAATTTCTAACACAGTAGATATCGTCAACAGGGAGACGTAGAAGGAGAGTATGAGAGCATATAAAAGGAATTAGTGGGTGGTTAAACAATTTTCAGTGTGAAAGGCTGGGAAGACCCAAGCAACCATTTTACAAAAATCCTATTCCGGGGGGGGGGGGAGGGGGGGAGGGGAAGGGTAAAGGGTTGTCCAGAGATTAAAAAGAAGGCAGGACACTTCTCAAATGACAGTTTATAAGTAACCAACCAGCCGAGTAAACAAAAACGACAAGGAAAAAAAAAGCAACCAAGGAACCAAAAAAACCTCCCGCCCCTAATGTCACAATATTTCAGTGTGTTTAAGATAGATTTACTGCTAAAAAGGTAGAGAAATGGTCTAAGGAATTTTTATATTGAACATTGATGGGACAGTTTGGACTGTAAAGGAAGTTGAGGCAAGTCTCTAAGGGATACATTTATAAAGCTAACCTGAATGTGACCATATTATCATAGCTTTGTATACACAGGAGTGACAGGATGCTGCACTGTGTCCAGAGCACCGAGTGGATCTGATTCTGTCTTTATCTCTAAGAGTGCATCCTCCGTAGCAAAAGAATTCCTAAACTGAAATGTCAGTTTTGTTTGAACACAGCAATCTTTTAACTGAGGAATTTTGCCGGGTAGACAGAAGAAAACTAAGGGACATTGAAAATGAAGACCACCACATATTCACTGTGCCTTTTTCTTCAGTCTTGCTCACATCAACAACTTTCAGTGCTTCCTGGCTACCATAAACTGTCTTGTTTGTTTGACAGCTGTTCTGTCATTAATTCTCCTAGTGTTCATGTCTGTGGATCATGTCAAGGACTCATTTTTATTTGTGTTCATGGTCATCTTATGAAAGATCATGTTTATTTAGAAATATTTTTTTTCTTTTTTTTCCTTTTCCCTCAAGGATTCTACAATCCAGGTGAAATATGTTATAGCTGTATGATTAGATATGTTTTTCAAATGGATGAATAGGAAAAACATGCCTCCTGTCACATAATGACAGCCTGACAATGAGGAAAATTATCAAATTCCCACTAGTTGTTTATAATTCCAGTTGCCAAAGAGAAATTCTTGCTCTCAGAAGCTCAAAAATTCTATAGGTCAGAAATACTTTTTTGCTATTTAGTGTTGCTTCTAGCATGGAAAAGATAAATCCAACTTACTCAGATAATTAAGAAAGGTTTATGGTTGATTATTACCAAAAGTCACAACCAGATGAGTAATTTCACTCCCACAGTGAAGAATTAGAGTTATTAATTCCTGAACCTGAGATCAATTTGCTGGAAAAAGTTTCAGAAAGAGAGAGAGGGTCAAGTTTTCAAAAGTGGGCTGGAGTCCTGAATATTTTCTACCTTGATTGACTTAACTTGAAAGCATTAATTTTTTTTTCCCCCCTATCTTCTCTGTGCCACAATCTGTGAAATCTTATGGAAAGTGCTTCCACATTTGGTTATAGCTTCTTGTCAACTGGATGGCTTTAACTGCAGTCTAGAAAGGATGGAATATATTTTCTCAGCCAAAATAGGCATCTTTCCGAAATTTAATTTTCTAGCATTACACAGTACTTTTTCAACTGAAAAGTTCATAGAGAAATGCTGTGATTACTTTCAGGAATTACACCACTATTTCTAATAACTCAGAGCTGAAATATCTGTCAGGAAAAAAAGCAGGGTTTTTTAAATATGGATGGAACCAATGTTAAAGTTGTTTTGAGAATTAGATTACCACATTCCTTCTGTACATTCATTTTGATATACATACAGAAAAAAGTTTCTTAACTTTATGTTAATTTTTGATGTAACAGAAATACAATTTCTGCTTCTATTTTATTATGACCATTTTCCAACTGAATTCAGATTTTTTTTCATTTAATGCATTAGAAGCTACTATTTCAGTGTTTTTACCAATGTAATTGATAGATATTTGAGGATGAGGCTATGCCATGTTTCACGGTTGCTATGCCATGTTTCAAGGTTTTGATGTTGTATCATTTCACCTAAAATAGTCAGGCCTTTAAAAATATGAACTCCTTAATATACTGTAGTCTGTTCTAACTAATACTGGTTTTAAAAGACTGTTAAGCTACTGAGATGAATGCAAAAAGACTTACTGTAATATTTATTAGTCTGTAAGTTTTCTGATTTTAAAGGAAGATGCTACTCTTCTGATAACAGTCGCAGTAAGATGAAGATTATTCCATTGCTTTTCTGCCCTCCACTAACAAGCATTTTGAATTTTACTGTAATACAACATACATTAACTCTCTACTCAGTGATCAAATACAGAACATTTTTGTTTTACAAACTTAGCTATATTTTTATACTTTCTCAATAGCTTTTTTTTAAAATATCCATTATAAACTCTAACTTTTAAAATATTACTTTTCTTTGTACTTCTCCAATGTTTTTCAGATTATTTTATTTTCCAATATTCCTTTTAAATTGAAGGAAAAAATATTTTTATAAATATGTTAGAGAGCCTCTTGACTCTGTAGAACTTGAAGTCAGTAATGATAAGGTTGAGTGCCTGTGGATTAGAATCAAGGGGAAGGCCAACAAGGCTGACATCCTAATGGAAGTCTGTTATAGACCACCCAACCAGGATGATGAGGGTGACGAATCATTTTACAGCAGCTGGCGGATGTCTCAAAATCACCAGCCCTTCTTGTTGTGGGTGACTTTAATCTGCCAGATGTCTGTTGCAAACTCAGTGCAGCAGAGAAGAGTCAGTCTAGAAGATTCTTGGAGTGTATAGAGGATAATTTCCTGCTCCAGCTGGTAAATGAGCCCACAGGGAGTGAGGGGCCACTAAACCTGGTGTTCACAAACAGAGAGGGGCTGGTGGGTGATTTGTTGGTCAGAGGCCATCTGGGGCACAGTGACAATGAAATAATAGAGTTTGCAATACTCAGGGGTGCAAGGAGGGTCATCAATAAAACTTCTACCCTGGACTTCCAGAGGGCAGATTTCAGCCTACTCGGAAGACTGGTTCACAGGGTACCTTGGGAAACAGCCCTTGAAAACAAAGGGCTCCAGGAGGGATGGACATGCTTCAAGAAGCAAGTCTTGAAGTTGTAGGAGCAGGCTGTCCTAGTGGACCGAAAGGTGAGCTGGTGAGGAAGATGGCCAGCCTGGCTGAACAGGGAGATTTTCAAGGAGATTATGGGAAAAAAGAGAGCTTACTGACTGTGGGAAAAAGGGTTGGCTACTCATGAGTCATGTAGAAAGAAAATTATAGAGACAAAGGCACAATTTGAACTCAATTTAGCCACTTCTGTTAGGGATAACAAGAGGTGCTTCTACAAATACATAAACAGCAAAAGGAGGGGCAAGGAAAACCTTCATTCTTTGTTGGACATTGGGGGGGGGAAACAGAGTCATCAAAGATGAGGAAAAGGCTGAGGTACTTACCACCTTCTTTGCCTCAGTTTTCAACAGTAAGACAGGTTGTCCTCAGGACAACTGGCCTCTGGAGCTGGTAGATAGAGACAAGAAGCTGAATAGCCCCCTTGTAATCTAGCCACTTGGATCCTCACAAGTCTATGGGACCAGATGGAATCCATTCTAGGGTAATGAGGGAGCTTGCAAAAGAGCTCGTCAAGCCGTTCTCCATCATTTACCAACAGTCCTGGTTCATTAGGGAGGTCCGAGATGATTGGAAGTTGGTGAATGTCATGCCTCTCAATTCAGGAAGGTTATTGAGGTGCTGGAGCACATTCAGAGAAGAGAAACAAGGCTGGTGAAGGGACTCGAACACAAGTGCTATGAGGAGATGCTGAGAGCTGGAGTTGTTTAGCTCGGAGAAGAGGAGGCCTCATCACTTTCTACAACTACCTGAAAGGAGGTTGTAACCCAGTGAGGGTTGATCTCTTCTCCCAGGTAACCAGTAATAGGACAAGAATGCACATTCTTAAGCTCTTCCAGGGGAAGTTTAGGTTGGATATTAGGAAGAAAATTTTCAGGGAGGGAGTAATCAGACATTGGAATGGGTTGCCCAGAGAGGTGGTGGATTCACTGTCCCTGGAGGTTTTTAAGATGAGACTGGATGTGGCACTTAGTGCTATGGTCTAGTAACCACAGTAGGGCTGGATCAAGGGTTGCACTTGATGATCTTGGAGATCTTTTCCAACCTCGTTGATTCTATGATTCTATTCTATGATTGTATCCTTGGAAAAAAATATTTCAGAAACTAATTCCCCTTAGTATGCATGTGAAAAAATGTAAGGATTTTCCCTTAGGGATAATACATACAATTTGCATACATACCTACATATATGCTCAAATATACCTCATTAGGATATTTTTTTTCAGAAAATCATAACTTTAAATTCAAATTATGTCCAACTGGGACTGACAAAAATTGCAGAGGACAAACTATGTAAAAGTTTTTGGTGTTTTTAATAGCAGTTAGCTATTTAGTAACTCAGTAGGCTACATTTGTTATCAATGGTACATCTGCAATGCAATGCTTTTCTTGCTCCTTAATATAAGTCACACCTCCGTTAGTAGTTGCACCCATTTTAAGAGCAATAGTCCGTAGTCACAGGGTCCTGAGTACTCTTACTTAAGTCTCTGCTTTCAGTAGAGGGTAGGACAAAATTCTCTCCAGAGGTCATCTCCTACCCATTCATTTCTATGATTCTGCACTGTCCTTTAGGGAAGTTTAAGCAACAGAAATGCAGCAATATGGTGCATTTCTGTGTTAGAAGACATTTTAAAATGAATAGGAGAGTCTTCATGAAGGACACAGCCCACAGCTGACAAAAAAGCCTTCTCTTCATGTACAAGCATTTGTTCAGACTCAAACAAATTTTGGCTCAAAAAATGTTTTGGAATTTTTTTGTTTGTTTGGATGATTTTTTTTGTTTTGTTTTGGTTACTCCTCTAACTATCTCTCACTAGCTAGAATTTCCACTACCAGAAACTTTTTGTGTTGTGAAGTACATACACCAATTAAAAGACTCTATTTCCATTGGAAATATGTATTTCTTTAAGATACGCAGAGAGCTTACCACATTGCTGTGTTTATTTTAATAATCTGTTTTAATTCTCTCAAAAAGAACACAAGCTTTTTTTATTATTATCCAAGTTGGAACTCTCCTTCACCTTTTTTCCCCACTACTAGACCAATTGCAGAAAATTTTCTAAAATGCTCACAGAAATCAAACTCCACTAGTCAGTTATAGAGGATGAAAATCGGCTTCTGAAGCTTTAAAAGCCTACAATTTATCATTAATTCAAACAGTATAAACCCATTTAATTTGTTTGAAAGCTGTCCCATGATCCTGTAAAGCACCTAAGGATAGAGTCAATAAAACTAAGGCATCCAAAGGATGCTTCAGACAAAACTAAGATAGCAAAGCTTGCAATTTAAAACTAGTAAATAATTAAATAAATATAAATCATCTGACGTTAACAATCTCTAGGAGCACTGTGTTCTTAAATAAGCACAGGGCAGTACTCCAGTCTAAACATCTCCCAATCTCTCTTCCAGCTGTGCCTGACCTGCAGTGAGGAAGTAGGGACACTTCTGTGTAAGTCCTCATACCTAAATGGAAGATTTAATCTAGTTGAACTGATAGCAGTGGGTAAGTAGTGGAAGTGCTGGTCTGAGAAAAGGCAAGCTATATTTAATGTTTCATGAAGATGTTCGTGGCCAACACACTTTTATTTATTCTTTTAATAGTACAGTCCTGCTGTTAGGTACCCTATCTCTGTTTCTTCCCATACAGCTGTGCTACCTTTCCAGACTCTGCTCCCAGGACTGCTTCTGTATTTCTCTAGTGAAACTTAATTTACAATTACTTTTTGGAGCAATGCTTGGAAGCCATATTTTCCCAACTATTTCCATAATCACTAGAAAGTATATACTCAGCCTATCCCTCAAATTATTTTCCTCTGTCCTCTCCTGAAGCAGGAGAGGACAAAAATAAGTTGATATAACTGTTTCCATTTATGGAAGCTCTCCGTGAATATCTATTTGCCTTATTACCTTCTGTAAGAGTGACTGGTAATAGTTTATACATATTTGCATATGGAAAAGGCATAATTTCAGTTCTATTAGATCATGAAATTCTAGTCATGCAGTTTATAGTCAAACCGTTGGAGAATGATTACCTTCAGTAAATGTAAGAACATGATATGACTTTGTCCTATTACAGAAAATTCTATTTCTATTTCTTGTCTTCTTATAATTTCTAAGATAGAAATTGGTATGTATGAAGATTTTGAGATGCATCTATCAGACTGCATTCAATCTTCTGTGGAGAAGATGTAGATTGGTCTCAGGGAAAAGAAAGAAAAAGCATGCAGAGGCTAATGGCTTGCATAATTTGATACAAGAAGCATTGGGAGCCCTTGAGTATATAAGCGTAGTGACAGTCTTCCAGGCTCCCCATTTTAGTAAAAAGAACATGATTAGTTCCTGGTAGGCTGATCCTTACCAACAACTATTGAAAGATGTCACAGAATGTGGAGAATATTTCAGGAAGCATTGATTTATTGGGGGTTTTACCAAACTTTAGCCTAGTTGTGTTTGATGAAGACTGCAAGATCTTTATTCCCTGGCTTCTCCTGTGTCCCGTACTGGTTACAAGTTTTCTGACATACTGGTGTTTTGCACAACAGCTGTGTACAGGAGGCTGGGGGGAATATCTGTCAAAGATGCCATTTCCCACAACATGTCCTCAAGTAGCCTCTAATATAATTGTTGTCCACCCTTCTACACGGTGGTGTGACATATATAAGAAAGACTTTGTATAGGTACTTGGTCATTTGTTTTAGGGCATTTCTTTACATCATTACTGAGAAAATATATATACTCAAAAGAGTAACATTTAAAATTAATCATATACATTAATTGTTACTGATTGACCTGAGTTGCACACATCACAATGTCAGTTCCATTAGCTTTGGCATTCTAGTACCATTTTGATAGATTTCTCAATTCAGATGCCTAGATTTTGTGGCAAAAACTCTGAGTTGTTTGATAAAGATGTACATATTGCCAGTATATCTTTAGAGTACAGATAAAATACTCCTACAAGTACATAAATCTGTAGCTTTGGGCCCCTTAGTAAAAAGTTTTGAATGCAAACTATATAGCTTTGGAATGAACTAGAACTCTTTCTTCTCAGATATGACAAACTCTTTTCAGATTAAATTACATAGCTCACACACTGCACAGTTTAATCACAGATAAATGTAAGTTTCTATATATGGTTAGATTATTTTATGCCAAGGTTTTTTTCTTTTCAAGATTTTACATCGAACTACAAATCAAAATACAAATTCAGTGTATTAATTATTACTTCTGATTCCTGCAGTGTGAATTAATGTCAAGTCATCCACCACTGAATAAAATCACAGATTCTGAAAAAAGTTCTTGGCATTAATAAAAGCTCAACAGCCATTATTTGCTTCATATACTCCAAAGTAATCTTGATTAGTGCTTAGGGAGAAATGTGCTTTTTCTCTCAGCTTAATGTCGATGCAGTTTTAAAAAGAAAAAAAGTCTTCCTGTTTTCTGATATGAAGATATTTAAAGGATGTATTTTGTGCTTCTGATATTAATCAAAACTAATAAATTTGTTCATGAAATGTGCTTGACATTGGCACTTTGCTTATGAGAGAATATAACAATAGAAAAAGGTATGCCATATATGCTTTCAATAATTTATTGCAAATTGAGACATAAATGGCAAGGAAAGAAAAAATTTAAGAAGCAGAATATGACCTGATGAAAACTGGGGACATAGACTTGAAAACAGTAATGAAGTTGTACGATTAGTTAAGGAACAGCTTGAAACCAGTGAGGAAGATATGTAGAAGGAGAAGATCCAGGCAATGAAATTGTGTTGCTTTAGAACTGTAAATAGTAAACTAAGACTCCTTCTATTTTAAGAAACTATAATGTATAAAATTTGATCTTCTGTTTAAAACTGTTTCTCTTATCAATTTTTTTAACACAAATCAAATTATTAAACTTTTAGATATTGATAGCAGAGCAACTGATATGGACCAACAGCTTTACAATTAAAAGCAATACTTAAATGTATGTAATGCCTTACTGGCAAAGGGAAGAGGGGGAGAGGATGAGGGTGAATTGCTCTATTTCGTTGTGTTGCTTTTAGACCTCATGAGTCTGTTGAAGATAGTCCTACTTCCCTCCTGTAAATCCATTACTTGCACTAGGATTGTGTGGTTCCCAGTGAGATTCCTTCCTAGCCGCTGAAAGAAACAGCGGCCAGGACAGTGTTAATTTTTGCAGTAGCCAGGAAGGAGCATGGCTAGAACTGGGAAGTTATTCTATGCCACCTCCTTTCATTTTCCTGGGATGGGGAAGGGCTGTCTTCTAGGTCAGCATAGTGTGGCGGAGGGAGAAGTCAGCTATTGTCTATTGTTGGCACAGACTGTGTGCAGGTTCTGTGTGAATCCTTTGTCATTGGTATTATTGCTGTTATTCTTAATTTTATAATCTCATTGCTGTTTCCAATAAATTGTTATCTCAAATGGTGTTCTTTACCTTTTGTGCCTCCAAAATCCTCTCCACCTTGCTGCAAGGGAAGGGTGAAGAGAAGCGGGGGAGAAAGTGACTGGAAAATGGTTTGGAGAGTCTCAGTAGGAGCACTAAATTCAGGACTAACCTTCCTAAACCATGACACAATTTTAGGATGTGACAGAAATGTAAAACACTTCAGGTCACTTGAAAGCAGCATGTGCTTTTAGGTTGTGAGTGCAGATCAAACAGATCAGATTGACAGCCCTTGCTAAACATGCAGTGATTATGGAGGACTCTTTAACAGATTTCCTATTTACAGGAACATAGATAGTGGGACTTCTTGACACATGCCAGATACCAAAATGTACACTTTATGGTCTTTAATTAATGGTCCTCCTGTGCTCCTTGTTTGCAAAATTGCTTCCAAGGTCACCTCTCCATTAGACTTTTCACCACATTTTCCTGTTACTTAGCATGTGAGAATTCTGACCATCAAATTAAACAGTCAGAAATCATGACGACTGACCAGTGGGCTTCTGTCTCTTCACTAACCTACTTAATTGATCTGAAAAACATCTGCTTCCTACTTTTACTTACAGTTGAGGTGTCCTATGCCTAGCTCTGAATCTTGATATTGAAGTGAATCTGACTGTCCCAATAATTTCAGACTGCAGTAATTTCGTTTTGTCCTTATTGAAGCTTTGTGCTAATTTTTAAAGCTAGATAGCTTTCATTGTGGGTAATTCCTTTCATCTGAGTTAGCAAAAAAGTCATGCAGTGATTTTAGAATGTATAAGAAAATCGCTTAATATTCATCTGCTTGTTAGTCGCTGTTTGTAAAGCAGAATATAATGTCTTATTTTCTACTCATTTTCCTGTGTATTGCCAAAGCTATTTTGCTTGCCAAATTATATTCATCCTTTCCCAGAAGCTCATAAAATTATATAGAACACTTTTATTCATCTATACTCTTTACTTTCACTCTGGTTTGTATTCTAGTCAGAATAATTGAATCTACTATATTGTGGCCAAAATATTCTGAAGAATATTTTTCTATTACTAAATTATCCTATGGAATTTGTTTTCATATCTCATTGTACACAGGTTATATCACCTCTGTGTTTTGATATCTAGCAGAACTGTCATTATTTTAGCAAAGAATATTGTAAAGAAAATACCAGATACAATGTAATATGAAGTACTGTTCTTCCTCTGTTACACAGATATATTTTTTTATAAGAATTTATTTTCCTCTAACACCTCTATTTTCTCCAAAGGAGAGGGGAAAAAAATAGCTCTTCAATTTGCATAAATATAGTAGAACTGAAAGTTTTTAATTCCAAAAGGTTATTCTCATTATTATCATTACTTTAAACAGAAAAATCACTACACAAAAGGCAGTTATTAAAAGTTTAGTTCATTTGTTTTGTGTTTTGTTGTTTTTTTTCCAAACCAATTTACTTCATGCTTACTTTTTAGTTTACTATGCAGCAGTTACAGGCAAAAAGGGAAAGAAAACAACTTTTAAAGCAAAAATCTGTAGCTTTATGGTCTGAACTTCTATGAATTTTGAAAGGTCCCAGTAGTCATTATATTGTTTACAGCAAAGATTTAGCAATCTTAAAGTGACACAGATGAAAATGAGAGTTCTATCAGGAGAAAGAGGAATCTCCCTTGTGCACACCTGAGCAATGCCTTAGCAGGGTCTGACAGGTTTGTCTTGAAGTAATGGAAAGTGAAAGCTGGAGAGCAGTTCCAGAGCTCTGTGAATGGAGGTATTTTCCACGTGAATTTCTCCTTTCTTTGACAGAAGATATTCAGCTGTCTTCAAGAGCTAGGATGTTTTCCCCGAGCAGAATAATGATATCAGGAATGCTTCATCTTACTAAGTTTTTCCTTAGTAAGGAAAGTTTTCAGTTTTGTTGAAGTGTATATTTTGAAAATATACTTGATTTTAAGATACATTTTATTTTGTATTAAATTTTCAATGTTTTAATTTAAGAATATTTCAACATTTAACCTAATGTTTTTTATTTTATTTTTATAATCTTAAAATTATTTTATTGCATGGACTTTTACACTTGATTGCCTCTAGGAGTATTCTAACTTTTTAATTTTATTATTTAAATTTTTGGTTTATTATGTAAGTTCACTGATGACAGGCTGTTACAATTTTGTTAAGCAGTAACTTCACTTTATAATTTAAAAATATAATCATAACTATTATTTACATTATTAGTAGTAGTTATTCATCACTCTATTTAATCATGTTCTGTACATAAGCAAATGGATAGATATAGGTAATATGCAATGAAATACTTACGTTCCCAAAACCTAGAAGTAAAGGTAATTTTACTAAATGAATGGTGGAAAATTAGTGGCCTACATTTGAGAAAGTCAGTATAACATTATGACTATTTTTAGAAAACTTGTGCCTTAGGAATAACCTACTACTGACTCTGTCACCTTATTTTACTTTGTAGTATTTCTTGGTTTGCATGCAGCAATCTGAGTTTGAGGTTACCTTTCTTCAAAGGTAATGTTAATGCATTTTTATGTTAATGCAATTTTTATACCATTTTAGGGCACTCCTACTGTCTTAAAGATTTGCTGTAAATGCTTCCAACAGGTGAAATCTGTTGATCCCTAAAGGCAGATATGCATAAACAAAGTGTTTTCATGGCTGTCACTTTGTGTTTTTCAGGAGTGGATTTGATGTCTAAAGAAAGTGTCTGTCTTAATTTGAAATTTCTGGTAAAATAGATACTTGTTTACACATCTGAACATTGCCTCTAATCCATGTATTTCTCAACACAAAAATTTTCCACTGCAGCTGATATGTTCAGCAAATTATTGTGATTGCATATTAATTGGAAATAGAGAAGACTAGTGTTGCACAGGTTTTTATAAGCTCAAAAATCGTGTTGTTCCTATTACCTACTATATATTTTTCATTATATTACAATTATATCTGGAATTAACCTTCAAGATATCAAAAGATTTTCTCTCAGAGAGTATGAAATTCCAAGTAAGAAGATTTAAGCCAAGATATAAAAAGTGTTACTTGTTTAGAGAGAGACAGGGAATTATCTCACAATAAAAACTCTGTTGTTATATAAACACAAAAACACATGCTAAACTTACATCACTGCAACCAGAAACAAACCACAGCACAAACAGTGTTCAAGACTTTGTGACAACTACAAAGGAGCAAATGAAAGAAAGATAATCCCAAAACATTCGTTGTACCAAATAAAAGAACCAGCCAGACCCACTAATTGACAAGAAAGATAAGGAATAAGGAGCTCTTTCTCCCAGTTCTCATATTATTCTGTTGTAGGTAAAGAGAGAAATGACAACACAGAAGACCGAGTAATATATCATCATATATACAAATACAGAGTATATATGTATGTATGTATGTATGTATCTAAGAAATAAGCAAGTAAACAAACAGAAAATACCTTCTCCAAAAGAAAACAAAAGATAATTTGTATATTTAAACTGTAGGAGTAAGAAACACACATGCATTTGTTTATCACATCCATTTTAGAGTTTTGTGGGGAACAGCTTACACCATGGGCAGGAGGGCTCAGTTCAGGACAATTTTGCTGCCATCAGGACTCAAGACAGCTTGATTACTAATCACTTTTCTAATTACAAAAGTGACATACCTTTAGAATACTGAAGAGTAAAATTATAGAAAAAATTATTAAATAGAATTTTTTCAAACTTCACTTGAAAAGTGCTCAGTGTCTAAAGATATAACATAGAGTAAAATTTAAATTTAGAGCCTAACAACCTCAGAACAGAGCAGTTTCTTCATAAGCTCTATCATTGGCTCTGACAGATATTCCTCCTGGTGTTTCTTAATTCACTCACCCTCACTGATTTTATCATGGAAATGCTACAAGACACTGAAAACAGGGTTTATTGTAATAACATTGCAGCTATTTATGAAAAACAATTTACTGTAAGTTTTACATTACCAAGTGGTTTCCAAGCACATTTACTACAAATGGTAAAAATTGCATTAAGTTGTGCCCTGTAATTTTTGCTTTTTCTGTTCTCCACATATTTTCTCCATAACATGAAATAACTGAACTTTTGAGGAAATTAGTGATAAATGAAGCTTGTACATTTAAGCAATCGCTTGAAAACACATGCTATTGCATGTCAATTATGTTAGTTGCCAGGTCCCCAGCATTTAATAACAAGATTAACAATATAACCCTAATATGAAGAAACTTTTTCTAGGTTTTATATTATGTACATGAGAGTCTTTAAAATATCAGGGTTAAAACATTTTTTTTTTTTTTAGAGCAATCCTCATTTAAATTACATCAGTTATAGACTGCTGCAGGTAGCATAAATAACTACTTCAGATTATTGGTATTTCCAGTTTCTTTTCTAATTTTTATTTGCAGTGTTTGATCTGATATTTTTCTCTGTTTTCATCTAGAAATATCATGTTCTGTGTTTGGTTTTACAGCTTTAGAGTGATTAAAAAGTCTTTCAGTGGCCTGAAACACTATACCTGGAGGCTAAAATTTTGATTCAGTTTTAACCTCAGTCCATCTGTCTCATGAAGTGAGTTAGCTCTGAAAGAAAATGTTGTCTGGTGAGTATCAAGGCCGAAGGGACAAACTCTGCCATGGAGTCAGCAAGGTCAGCTTCGGGTTTGTCTTGTGGAATTAAATTGCATACACTTGTTTTGGGACTAGGCTTTTATCTCTGCAGTTACTCATCCCTGAGGGATTAGTAGCATTAGTCAGGAACAGAAGGCAGAAGTGGGCACGTGAGTTTCCTTATAGTGCCTGGATACTGCTTGTGAATGCTTTGGCTGGGTATCAGTCACATTACCTGCTCCTTCTCTCTAACCTCCAACACTGAACATACATCTCCATGATTCACCTGTTTGGACATATCATCATTTGCCTGTCTTACTCATGGCTGGATTTATTTCTTCTTGTGTGATGGTTTGGAGCTGGCTCCCTGCCAAGTCTCCAAACCCCACTGCAAGAACTCTCCCCATCCCCTCAAAACCAAAACCTAAGGGAAATGAGGAAAAAAAACCAAGAGAACTGAAATAAGAGAGAGAACTAAAGCTATATATATATTATTTACACTTATATTACATTTATATACTATTTATAAGAAAACTATATATGCATTAAAAAACCCCACCAAAACAAAACAAAAACAAACAAACAAACAAAACCCCAAAACAAAACAAAACAAAAACCCAACACCTGAAAACAGAAAAGAGGAAAGGGAAAAGGGATAAAACAAACAAACAAAAAAAACCAATAACCAATATACACACTCAATAAAGGACAAACCAAAGAAAAACCTTAATACTTTCCTTGAGATAGCACAATCATGCTAAACACTGCTGCCACGCTACCAGAATCCGGATCAGCAGAAAACACCAGGCCCAGTAGACTGAGCTAGGCCCCATTTCCCCTACAGAAGCGGGACCAGCTGCGGGGATCTGTTGTCTCCAAACCTTCCTGGAAGGGAAGAGAGCGAGGTCTCTAATCTCCAATTTATTTATACTCTGGTTTATGTAAAAATTGTATGGAATACTGGGAACATGACTACTTCCTTGGTTACAACCTGGTCACCAAGGAAGACCTAGATTAAAACTACCACATCTTGGTTTTTCAATCATTTAGAAATAGGTACTAGACAAACTTTAACAGATGTGAATATGTATGTGAATAAAAAACAATATGGACAATATCTATTGCCATGAATATATTGACAATTTTGAGGGGCTAGAAATAACAGAAAGTAAAACTCTGAGTGAGGGAAAACAGTCTTTTTAAAAGCTGTAATTTCTCACTATATATTCCTATGTGAAGGCAATTTTTGCAAGATAATTCATTATGGTTTTCTATAAATCAATAAATAAGTCCCCAGACTTTCAGTTTAAACCTCTGAAACTACTCACCTTAAGCTGAGAAAGATAAGACCTTGAAAGGACTTAAAATGAATAAGTTCCTCTATGCCATTTAAGAAGATCAATGTACTCTTGTTAACTGATAATTTTATGCAGGTGTATGTAGGAGAGCGCATGGTTTAAGTATGACCACAGCTTTTGCAGCTGTGTGGTCAAAGATGAATAGAATAGAATAGAATAGAATAGAATAGAATAGAATAGAATAGAATAGAATAGAATAGAATAGTTCCAGTTGGAAGGAACCTACAATGCCTCTTAAACACTGACTGGCTTGGGGCATTGATCACTTCTCTAAGAAACCTGTTTCAGCATTTGACCACTCTCTTGGTAAAGAAATGCTTCCTAATTTCCAGTCTGAACCTGCCCTGTTGTGCTTTGAACCACACCAATTAATCCTGTCACTGGATCCCCAGTAGAAGAGATCAGCACCTTCTTCTCCATTTTCCCTCCTCAGGAAGATGTAGAGAGCAATGAGGCTATCCTTCAGCTTCCTTTTCTACTGTCATCAGCTCCTCATAGGACATTCCTTCCAGCTCTTTCACCAGCTCTGTTGTCTCCTCTGGATGCATGGTCCTTCATATCCTTCTTAAATTGTGTAGGCCTCTATTCTATTCCTACCAAACATTCTCTGTCAGCTCTCTATCAGAAGTTCTCACCAGGACTTCCCACAGGACTTTTCCTGCCAAACGATCCTGCCATTGTTTAAGGTTATCATATCTCCTTGGACATCTGAACTGGCTACATGCCAAGAAACCAAGTACAACCTCCTTTGAACGCTATAAAACTCGAGGACAAATTTTGGAAAATCAGGGAAGAGAAAAGGGAGAGAGGACTGGTTGCCCCAGGAGTCTCTCCTCACCTCCCCTCACCTTTCCTCTGCCACTGCGTGCTGCCTACCTGCCACTGGAGACTGACACTCTGTCGACCTGAAGAGACCTGAGACCACTGTGCCACATGTGTGAGTTTTATCTTATCCTTCCAGCCTCACTACATTTCTGAGGGCCAAGGAGCTGTGGCTGAATGGGACCCTGTACAACCTGGGATACAGTGCGAGCAGTGAAACCACACATCCTGCATTCCAGAGAACTAAAGCTGCTAGACCCCCTGCAGCTAAAGAGATAACACTGAAAAGTGGCAGAGACAGAGAAAAAAAAAAGACAGAAAACTGTTTCTCCCTCCACCTCCCCACTCAAACCAGGTATAAAGGTAGTTTTTGGCAGTATATTTTCTCTGCTTCTAAAAAATATTCTTATCATTTTCCAATCTTTTCTTATTTTTTCCTCTTTCTTTTTGCATCTCTTATCAATTAATAAAAATCAGTTTTTGGTATCAACAGATAACTTGTGTGAGTTTTAATTTTGCTCAAGGGAATATTCGAATCTGAAGTTCTTTCTGAAACATATTTAAGCAGATTGTAACACAAAAATAAACACAATATTCCTGTTCCAGGGACATTGTGTATTCTACAGTGCCAAACATTGTTTTCTGATTAGTTTCCCATTCCTTACCTAATAAATTGTAATACCCAATTTGCTTGTTTGACTGCTTCTGAACATTAAGATGATTACTCTATTTTCATAGAACAATGCATTATAACTCTGAAATGTCTTTCTTCTGTTGTACAAGTTAGTTCAGAGTCCTTCACTGTGCATACAAAGTTAGAATTGATTTTCCCCTCATTTTTCCCCATGAGTATCACTAACAATAATACTGTTCAGCCTGTGAATCTAATCACTATAAAACATCATTAAGGCTAATTGAACATTTATATAGATCATCACAAAGCTTACCCTGTTATATTAGAAAGGGAAATGGATAAACTCTCATACTTTTGGACAGAGTTTTTTGCAATAAAGAAATTGAGTTTTATAGAACTTTCCCCCTTTTCAGTTAGTTGGGAGTAAAATCCAAGAATTTCAAAGTCTTCTGTAACAAAGCTAAGAAATGCTGAATTTTCTGGCTCTGAAACACTCCAGCACGTTGTCACACATCTACTTAGTTTTGTCATCAAGCAGTCATTTGCATGAGTCAGTCAGAATTTGAAACCAGTGTCTGAGGAAATATTCCAGTAAAATGCTACATAATATCCAGAGGGTAAATGTTTATATTTTGACTGCTATATTTTTCTGATTAAGTTTATTGGCAGAATCTAAGAAGTGTTTGCTGTTACTTAATTATTCAGCAAGTGTATGCTATAAAGAATTTGCATTTTTCTGTAGCGTGTCTGATGTAACCCATATCAGATAGGCTACCAAACAAGAAAGTCTTATATACATATGGGTGTAAAAATTCCTGTGTTACAATTGTATGCTGTGGTAAAGTTCTTTGCCTTTAATGAAAATGGGAAGGGTATGGAAAAAGAAATTTACAGCATGTTTTGAAGATAAGACATACTTCGCCGTAATGTTTTACCATCACTAATGTGTTTCACAGCTGAGTACCCTTGACTGAAAACGCTTAATCCATTGCTGTCATGAAATGCAGCAAAAGTTTCTATTATGTTATAATGTTAAGCCTGATTATTAAGAACCTGCATGAGATACTACCTTAAATTAATTGAACAAGTTGAAATTTTAATTGCTATCATTGATCTAGGCATACAGCATATGAAGCACTGGAACAAATGCCCTAATTAACTTATCTAGAGCTTTGAAAGCAATGGCTTTCATGAAGTAATGCAGGAGAAGATGCTTATTACCTTCAGTGTCACAAGCAGGATGCTTAAATCTTGCAGAATATGATTTGGGAGAAAGATAAGGATGAAATATAAGTTTTTTATGATAGGAGAGCAGAATGTAGAAAGGGAAATGTGCTCCTTCCAGTATATTTTTAAGTGTAAATATCGGATGACTTCAAAGGATTTGCAGTTAAATACATGGATTTAAATTGAGGTCAAATGACACTAAACATGTAGGTAGGTCACACTTCACCATGGCTGTAACAAAATTATGAGATATAGCATATAAATCAGGTAGTGTTTTGAATACGGAAGCTAATTGTCTTTTTCATTTTTTCAGGGACTGATTTAAATAAAAAAAAATGAACGCCATGGAACACAAAATATATTTCCTTGATTTGCCACTCTTCTATAAACTCCTAATGGCAAGGCTGTGACAGATGGCCTTTAGGCCTCTTTTGGCCATCCTACTTTATGATCTCTAATTAAGTCCAGATCACATCTTCCATCTGGAAAACACTTTCTGGCAGTAGGAATTCTGGTTACAGACAGCAGATAAGAAGCTATACTGCAGGTTTAGAGATTCTGAGCAGCTAAAGCCTCCTCAAGCTGCCCTTAATACCATGTAAGCTTTAGCATTAGTTTTAATATTAGTCATATTTGAATGTATATATTTCTAAGTAAAATACAGCATGGACTCACGCAAAATTGACTGTTTCAGTACAGCTTTGTATTTTTATTTATTAAGTTGGATAATTTTCTAGGTGAATTAAATGAAGCAAACCTCATTGATTTGTATATAGGAAACGTAATCAGTGAAACATCATATAGAGGGTGGCAGCTATTTTGAAGCTCAGATAATCCTTTCCAAGTGTACTTGTGGAGGGGTGGGACTCAAATGCCTCATTCTTTTCTGGATACCATAGGGCATTCAAGACCTTCTTGCGGAACTGGTTGAAATAGCACAGAACCTATGGGAGATCCATGCTTCCTTGGAGTGCCAGCTGAAGATGTGGTAGATATGGTAAAGCCTCAAAGTATTGTTTGGCATCTGTGTTTACCCAGCCCAACTTCATCTTTCTTGTTTGCTTTAAAGTGCACAGACTCTACCCTTAAGCTCTGCTAGCTGTATTAAGTGGGCCTTCATTTACTGCAGATGGGTCTTAAACACCCAGAACAGATGTGGACAACTTACGCAGACATGGTTTCAGTCTGAAATTTTACCTCACTTGATAGTGACACTGGGGAAATTTTCAGGAAAACTGGAGGATACAAGGGTTAAGACATTGGTTTTTAAGGGGATGTGGATCTGGTCCATATAAAACCATGAAAGGAAAGAGAAATCAATGGGTTTACTTTACAAAAAAAGGTATTCTGAATCAAATTTTACTTGAGACTTGGAGTAATGACCTTTAAATATTTGTTAGTGGAAACTGGTAGTAAAATAAATTTAAAAGGTACATAAATGGTAAAAAAGAATTCTATGGGGTGTTTTAGATTACCTCAGGAAGGATTGAGATATTAGGAAGACAATGAATTAAAATAGTGCAAAATAGCTGGTCACACAATTTAGGAACAGTTAGTATAATTTCTGGTATTGGTCAGGAAATCATCTTCTGGAGACTTTTTTTTCATAGAATAAGCAGTCTCTATACAAATTTCTGTCAATTAACAAACAAAAAAGATTTTTTCCATTCTATGTTTCCCTATGTTACTGAGACTGCACACAACACATTAAGATTGTAAGGCTTGTGGCAGGGGGCTAGTTTCTTGCTATATGTTTTTGAAGTGCCAGTCATAAACTTTTGTTAGGAATCCTGTGAGACTTAGGTTATATTAAAAATAAATATTTAAAAATATATATTGAATAAATATATCTTCTTTTAAAAGCTGAACCAATTTTACAGGAAACAGGTTAAATATGGCAGATTTGATTTAGAAGTCATAGCTCATCCATGGTGTAAAATGAAACCAAAACAAGTGTTGTATAGGAATATCTAACCTCTCTGATGGCAGCATCTGAGACAAAAGGTACAAACCTTTAGTGAATGAAGCTTCCTCTTCATCAGTCCATCCCACTGCATTTCCTGAGGGGCCATCAGAATGTTATATGTTTCTTGCTAAAATATTTGAGTTATTCCAATTAATCCACTTTCATTCCCCTTCCCTCAATTGACTTGCTTCCCTTTTTACTGACCGTATCCAACTTCACTGCCTCAAAGCCATTTTGCCAAACTTCTTATTTTCTGCATAAGTCTCTATGATGTAACAGGCTTATATCCCCCTCCTGCATGATCCAGACAAACAGCTCTGAAGAGGTGAAACCCAACTATGCTGTCACTTTCAAATCCTGTTCCTTCAGTATTCTGGGAACTACTACTTTGCTGTTCTTCTAGAAAGCACAAGACATAGGAAGACATATATTAATAGTCTCTGGAATTCCTTCTTCCTAAGGAAGTCAAAGTGTAGTAGTCTAGAAGCTGCACTGCTTCCCAAATTCCTGCATTAATTATGCAGGACTTAGAGGGAGAGGACAGATAGAAAGATGCAGGAGGATGAACTTGGAAATGGGAGGAATACAAATGTGTTTGGGTGATACACTGCCTTTACAAGCCAAATGCTGGAAAGAGTTGCTCTTGTGGTGAAATGAAAACTGATGAACTTTCCATATCCTTCTCAAGCCATTTCAACATGAAACATTTGGGATTTTTGGACAATCTACATCCTGAGGGCTGATTTTCTGAAGAATATGCTGTTCTCCTGAAAAAAAGGAAGTGAACAGATTCAGCAGCTTTTCCTGCTAGTGGGTGTCAAAACCAAAAAAAATTGAAGTCTTGAAAGAAGTAGCAAGAGAAGATATATTTCAGTAATGACAACATAAGTACTGTGTTCCTCATAATGTAAGACTACAAGAAACTAATCTACATAATAATTTTCCAAAATACATGAAGATTATATTTCTTTCTGTGCAAAACATATATTTTACATTCCCATTCTACTTGTGAGATTGAACTTTTTTTTTTTTAAAGTTTCTAAGTAGGAATAAAAGCACATACTTGTATCCTGTATCTAGGAATATAATCTGCAGTTGTCAGAAAACATAATTCCTTATATCCTTGTATCAATTCAGTCTTAGCTGACCCATTTGTCATATAACCCTAAAAAATGTACTCCAAAGATATTTAATATTAGTACAAATGGCTAAAGAATTTAGTGTATTGTTCATGAGAAAAGGTTGGAAATATAGTACTGGTAGATTTCACAGGATATTGTTTAGATTCTTGTATGCTCAACTATCCTTTTGGACATGTAAACTGGAAAGCATCCTAAAGCTTAGTTTAAGCCATCCCAACTGATACTAATCTTGTATATATAAGCTTCTCATAAACCAATCAGTGACCTCACTTAGGCTCTGTATCTGAAAAAGAATGCATGCAACATAGCTTGTCTAATCCATTTGTATATTCTTAAATTACTGAAACAGGAAAGTTTGTTTATAGCTATTAAGATACTAAAAAGCTACACCTGTGGTATTTATTCTTTGAATTTTATAAAGAAGACCTGATATTACAAATGATCCCCTCAGAACAAACCTGGTTCCTGAGAGTCAGAAAATAGTTTTCATTTTCTTGTCAGTCTAATTAGTAATCTGAAATAAATATTATCTAGTTATTTTGCATGTTTCAATACAAAACAAAAATGAAAAATTCTGTATACAAATCGTTCAATTATATGAACTTCTAATTGAAAAAATCCAGGTCTTCAGTTGGTACAGATCAGGAACAATTAGAAATGTAGAAGGAATTGTAACATTATTTGTTTCTGTTAGTAGCAACTTTTTAAATTACAAATTACAATGCAACGTTGCGTCTACAGGACAACTCAGAAGGCACAGAAATTAAGACTCTAATAAATGTCTTTCTCTTGTTGGTTATTGAGTTAGATTATTATATATGTAATCATTCCATTATGATTAGCCAAGTGGATAAAATAAAAAATACTTTCTTATGGTTAATATCAGAATGAATAGTTGCTAACACTTTAATCTTCATAAGTCACTGGGAAAGTATATCAAAGCTTACATGGCTTCAGGGAGATCAGGAACATTAAAACCATGTCCATAACAAAATGAAATTTCTAGAAGTCTTCTGTTTGAAGAATTCAGGATAGTTAAGACTTGCTGTGAAAACTGTCATATTCCTTATTTGCTTAAGGTGTTACAAATAAAAATATTTGTAAGATAATGTTTGCTATTATTTAGGTAAAGCCATCTTTCAGTTATGAATATTCAAATGGTCTTTAGAAGTTACTGTAATTATGTACTTAACAGCCTCTTTGCTCTTCAATTATTATGTGTTATTTTAAACCAAGCTGAACAACCAACCTGGACTCCTTACATGGAAACACAAATGTACAAATCATAAATGGGATGATGCCATTCTTTCTTTTGCAACTATTTCAGTAATGACTTTTTATGTCCTGCACTACCACACTACCTGTGTCAAACCAACCCTATATAACGTCTAGTGCCAAAAGATATAGAAGAAAAAGGTTTTTTTAATAGTCTCAGAGCTTACATATTTATTTATATTTTATGGAGATCATAAATTCCTCTAAGTTATTCTCTTTACCTAATAATTTTAATGAAGAAAAGAGCAGCTTTTTCCTTTCCTAGTAATACTAAAATACCTTACTATGAGGGGTCATGTACTAAGCTTATGAAATGGAGCTATCACATTTATTTGCATTATTAAAATCTTGTAAAAGGTATTTATGTGTTGCTTGTCATTTTCTAATACAAATCATCCTAATCCCCTTAATCTAAAGGCACACATTTTGATATCTTTTTCTTTTGCCCTTCATAAAAATTTCGTAGAAATACCATAATACTGATATTTGTAGCAAGGAGTCCAGTATCAAAATCCACATGGAATTTTTACACAGAGAAACATAGAAAGCAGTACTGTTGCCTGAACAAAGGCTGTGCAAGACTTGACATTTGGGAATTGCAGCATTTGTCACAGATTTGGTAACTCTTTGCTGTGCAAGGTTGCAGTGGTAGGGGAGGGGAGGAGACAATCTCCTATTTGGTGGAGCTCTAGCACACTCAGATTTGCCCTATGAGTGATTTTAATCCATACCATGTCTTCATTAGAGGTGCTCTGAAGTGCTCTGAAAGTATTTAGCACCTCTGCATACTCGCCTTTGTGTTTGTATGTATTTCTTACCCTTACCTGCTGACTTCGAAGTCAGCACTGAAGCGATAAAAGTATCATGAGAACTGACTTTAGTGTGCAAAGCTCTCTTTAACTAAATCCTTTCTTCTCCATTATCCTCAGGCACTTAGGTTGGTGACAGAAGCATATCTACAAAAGCAGATGGAAAAGATTCAAATGCCTCAGCTCAGCAAAAAGATATTTATTCATGGATATTTCTCTCTTGCTTAGACCAGTCCCTTAACTAGAACAGACTACAAAAGCAATGCGACTAACATAATTCAAAATAGAAAACTAAGTATAAGAACTGGCACTGCATATTAAATGTTAAAAAAATATATACCAGCCAAAAATAATTAGTTACAGAAATGGGGAAAGAATTTAACTTAAAGGAAAAAAAAAAAAGGAAAGAACAGGTTCTGAATGAAACTTTTAGCCCTTCTGGAAGATGACTGCTACTGTCATAAATGCCTGTGGACATGAATAACGCAGTTATCCTTCTGTGAATTGATTTTGAAGATTATGTACCTCCTTTCTTGTTTTTCCCCAATCATCTTGGCATCTAATGTCAAACTTACTTGTAAATGCATTGGTAAAACTCCATCAAAGAGTATAATAAGTTCTGGAGGTAACAGAGGAAGTCACTACTTAGTCATGCAGTTGAATTTTGTAACAAGATTTTCCTAGAATATTTTTTTTGTAAATTGAATCTATACCTGCCTTAGACTGCAATTGTTAAAAACTACTTTAAAAAAGAAAAGTACTTATAAGCAAGGAGATATAGGTGCACATGTAAAAATAATATTTCTATGATATTATAGAAAAAATAAAACACATTTTTTGAAAATCCAACGTAACAGCAAGTGATACTCATTTACTGCATGTAGGTAAAACCAGTTTTTTCTTCTGAAAAAAGAAAAAAAGATAATCATGCTGCCACACTGTCATCTGGATTTTTTTTCTAAAAAATAAAGACTACTTCAGTAGGTGCCCGTGTTAGGAACTGAGCTCAGGATTCTTTGGTAAAACCTTTATCTGCATTAAAAAATATTAACTTTCCTTTATATAAAGTATATACTCTCTCAATTAATTCACAAATTGACAGAAGATAATTTATGGGAAAAAAGGAAAATTATTTTGGCTATCAAAATTTATGCAAAAACCTGTAAGACAAAAAGCTGTATTAATAAAAGGTGCCTGTATATCTCTTCAATTTTCTGTATTCGAAAAGGCATTTTCACACAATAGGTCGAACAGAAATGCATATTATGACATAAAATGAGTGAACATCTATCTCTAAATTCTGTCTGTAGAGTAACAAATTGCAAGTAAAATTGATTTGAGGTGTAATTTATGCCATCTACTCTAAAAAATCATCAGCTAATGGTGTCTGGGCTTATTTTCAGTACTTTTATTTAAATGAAGAATAAAAGGTACTCTTGCATACTGCATTCAATTCTAAAAATAACAGTAAAAATTGCTCTGTGAAGTTTCCACAAGTCCTTATATGTATAGGTGGCCACAGAAGCTAATGCTATGTAGTGCATTAAAAATTGAAATATTACCATAAACATCCAAATTAATTTTTTGCATTTGAAATCAGCAAGGTAGAGACAGATGTAAAAGCACTAACCCCTACCTGTTTTTCAAAAAATTATAACCATCACTGTTGTTGAAAATCTTTCTTCTATGGAAAGGTAGTGGGAAACATAGAGGTGACTATAAAAACCCTTGCATTCTGAGGTTCAGGCTGTAGTAGTACTTTCAGGTTCTGGAGTAGTATTTCGTGAGTGCAACATACTGGTACTGATTCTGCATACCAAAGAGGTATTTTATTCTGAGTGGAGTCTATGATGGCACAGATAACACTGGTTTTAGTATAATTTTGCCACTAACCTCAGCAGAGAATTTGGATTTGAAATAATTCTACACAAGGCAACATGAGTTATATATAGTTTTAGGATGATGTCCATACCTAAACTATCAATTTTTCAAGTTGAAGTATGTCTTTTAGAGTACCATGATCTAAATTCAGCCTGGTGGGTTGAAGTGCTCTTTATGTTACACTTTGTTACACGGGCCTGTTTTAACTTGAAAAAAACCTCAGAATTAGGACTTACTGAGGTTTTGTCTGGACTTACTGTGCTATTGTGTGCAGTTTGAACTGTCTATGGACCTGTAACACTAACACAGCATAGAAGAGTGTAGGCACGGGAAGATGGCAGAGGACTTGAAAATACAAGCTTGGGATGATACCAGAGGTCCAGGGCTATAAATGTTACATTAGTGGTCAATTAGTGGCCACCTCTGTAGTGCAGCCTAGACAGTTGGGTAGGTCTGGTTTTACATATTAAAAAAAGGAAAATAAAAATAAGTACCCAACATATGGAAAATGTACCACAGAGAGTAGATCTGACATAAAATGGAATCAAAGACCAATTAAGGAGGTGATGTTAGAAAACATATGAAAATATCCCCAAAAACCCCAAGAGTAAGGAGGAAGATACCGCATGCCTCTTTAAAACCACGTTTTATTCCTCCTGATTTGGAGTAACAATTTTCCCAAACACCTCTCGTTTTTCTTTTAAGGAAGGTGGAACCCATCAGTCTTAGAACACAAGAGGCAAATGGAAGGTTGAACATAATGTCAGAGAAAATGGTAGATACTCTGTGTAGAATAATGTTACCTACATTATTAATGAGAATTAGCTGTAATAGGTAATTTGGTTTATATATGTTAACAATTACTAGAATCCTAAGAATTATATTTATTCGAATAGTCTAGTTATTAGAAAAATGGTAATTTCTTGATTACAGCAACACTCAGACTGGTCTAAATATCATTTACTGATGTAAATTCTTCGTTGTAAGCTTCTTTGGCACACCCACAAAACATACCGTGAATGCTGTTACATTATACATGTTTGACAAGAGCCAGTCTCTCACATAGAAAAATTCAGGCATGAACAGAATCATGCTTATGTGGCTACCAATACACAAAACAGTTGTATGCACCTTTTACTGCATTCATTACCTGTACAGTCATATATTTGAATATTTATATTTTCTTTCACATGAAATATAATTTATCCTCAAAACTCTTTGTATTGCTTATCACTGGAACAATCTTTTAAATTCAGAAATTTACCACTTCACATGTAAGTGACAAAGATATTTGGAGTATTTCTACATTCTAGTTCATCAAAATGTCAACACTCTGTCTAAGCAAAGATGCAGCATGATATGAAAATGCCAGCTGGTAACCCAGCTGTGGCACCACATTACTTGCTGCACCGATTCTAATGAATATTATGCTTATATGGTTATAACCTTCCCAGCTATGGAGCTAGGTGCCTTACTGTGAGATCTATATATACCCTAAAAGTCTTGCAGTCAGAGTCTTAAAGGTACTTAATAATATAAAAAATTCTGATAAATGACCGAGGACAGTTTTTATAATCAACTCTCACTCATAGTTCTCTGTGAGGAGCTGAAGATCACAAAAAAAAGAGAAAAAAGTCTCAATCAAATTAATCCCTTACACTCAGTTAACATGTATTTCTTTAACAAGTATCTTCAGTAAGAGTTCTGCAACTATGCAGTGTTTGGAGCAATGTTACACACTTTGCATTGTGAGAAGGAGAAAACAAACAAATAAAAGGAAATCCATCTTCTACTTTTCCTTCTCTAGCTCTGTTTTTAGCTAAAAATACAAGCAGATGTCTCTCTAAATACACGCAGGGAACAGACCAGATGATCAAAAAGAGCCAATTCATATGTAAGAAACTGTCAAGTTAAAATTCAGATATTCAGATAATATATAGGAATCCACTTCCATAGTGAGTTTGAATAAACCCTCTGATTTTCATGCAAGGATTTTGTTTCTGCTGGTTTTCTTTTTTTTTTCCCTTGATAGATACTACCATGAAACAAAGCTTTGTATATACCTTGAGCCCACTTCTGTCACAATAAAATATAGTTTAGCACAGAGAGACTTTTGCAGTAGTGTTAACTTTGAACTTGAAAACAGAGTCTGGTATGGCAGCTAGGGCAGGGTCAAATACTGCAGCTGGAACAATTTGACTGTTGATTTTGGGAGACTGAAACTTGATTCTTCACAACTAGTTTTTGAGATCATTTTGGCAATAGATGCAATCCTTAGGTGGTAGAATTAGGATACACTATGGAAGAAGCTTTTAGTTTATTCATAAGAGCAGTTAATTGTAATGAGATCTGTATGGCACAGATCAGGAAGGGAGCCAGTGCAAGCTGAGTCACAGGAAACTATTTCAGAGTTGAGTCTGTTTTAGCACAATAATAAAGGGGATTGTCATTCTTTGACAAAAACCATATTCTATGCTTATACAAATGGTAATAATAGCTGAATGGATAGCTAGAACTATATTTTCAAATAGAAGCTTTTGATTTCAAGGAATCCTGAATGTGTTTGGCAAATAGAAGAGGAATGGAAAGGACTGTGTCTGTTTCTGGACTTTATTCTTTTTTGTAGCTCTAGTAATCAGAATATGAGATTACAGGGGGGAAAAAAAGGGTTTCAATTTTCTCTTTTCAAAGAAATTGGATTAGAGGATAATAAGATGGGATAAACAATTTGAAAAATTAACTTTTGTCGTCTAGGAGATGGGTCTTCTGGAGAACATGACAAAAATTCTGTAGAATGCAAACAAAATGCTAAACAGAAGATTGATTCAGGTAGCTGAATAGGCATTAGAGGAATTTCATTAGTAGAAAATGTTATAAATAAAAAAAAGTTCTACTTTACATGATGTTTTTAACATCACTCAAATTTATCTTTCTTCTACCTTGTTCCACAGTTTTCCTTTAAATGCCTTTCTAAGTTGCATACTGAAAAAAACAACAAACTAAACACCCCACCCCCCAACAACTTAGGAGAGGATTCATTTTATATTAAATGTAAAAGTAGTGCAAAACTGTTTTTTATCTGGATACTATGAGTAATTTAATCTTGTATCAGTTTTGTAGAGGTGTTCAATGGTAAAAAGATGAAGATTAAACTTTTTGGAATGATGTTGGATCTGCTGCTATCCTGTTGTTGACAGTTATAGACACTGATGAAAAGTTTCCAGAAAAATAAATATTATTTTAAGTGTTTAGAGACACAAAATTTAGATACATCTGTAATAAATGCTGATTAAATATAAGAGATCTGCAAAAGAACAGATAGTAGCTGATACGTTCTGGAACTAACATACCAGTGGTGTGATTGACAAAGTTTAGGTCATTGATTCTCAAAGAAGTTGAAAAATGACAGAAAAAAGCATATATACAGAAAGATTAACCTCTTCAATAAAACAGCAGTTCAGCTTCTCCAGACTAGAAAGAAATATCTTTAGTCATTGACAGTTTACTGAAACCATGCCTGCAAGCTAAATAATTGCTGACAGTTATCAGTAATTAACACTGTCTTCCCCATGTCACTTTAGTGGTAATTGCATTGTTTTTTGTAGATTAAAACATTACATGCATGGCTGGACTTGAGTTTGTGTTTAAGTGAGAACTGGGACAGAGAGGAAGATTACTTTCTGAGGGATCATACAAAGACGTATGCATTGGAAGTAAACTACATTCCCAAAAAACTGAGAAACAATTCTATAAATCTCAACAGTTCTCTGAACTCTGTTAGTTAGATGATTAGTTTCCATATAAGCTAAGCATTTTCTGAAAAAAGTAATGAGACAGTATCTTTTCCAGTGTATAGCTAGTTAATACAGTATGCAAAGGGAATTCTGAAGGAGCTCATTACAAAATTTTTGTCTAAGAAAACTGGACTCCAAGCTGATTGAATCAGTCCTCTGCTATCTTTTTTATTTTTTATCAGATACCCCCGACACCAGAATTTTGACAGAGAAACTACCCTTAGTAAAGAGACTACTATAAATTATATGATTTCTTCTATTATGTCCAATAAATGTTTTCTTCATAGGAAAAATTAGAATATTAAAATCATTAGACATCTGCTTCCTCACTGATATTTTAGAAATGATCATATAGACGTTTTTGAAGGAAGAACTCCTATCAAACTCTTAAATGAGTTTTATTTTAGTGAACAGCAAAAATTTGGATTCTTTCCCTGAGTGACGTTATTTTTCTTTGATTTTATGTCTCCATGGCAACTCTGTTTTCGAGAATCCCTTTTTCTGTCTTCCTGGGAAAGCCCAGATATGATCAGCCCTGCAAACAAGTTAAATTATTAATTTAAAACCATTTTTTTTCAGTCTTTATTAAGAGGTAAAAACCTTCACATCTTTCATTTAACTGAATACTTGAGCCTGAAGGAGATATAAAATACATTATTCCTGCAAGTGTCTACTCAGTCATGTGTTCTCAGCTAATTTCTGTTTTTCCATGCGGTAATTAAACAATAGCTCTTCATGTTCAATTTATCAATGTAGTAAAAACTAGTTTTAGCTAATTTCTTGTATTTGAGAAATTTTCTTTATTTTTCTTTTCTTCTTTTTGTTTTCCTCTGTTTGCTTCAATAATTTTAATTACAATGCAAATAAAGCTACAGGATTTTTTTTCAAATACTGTGGACCATAGATGTATAGTTAGTTTTGTCTTCCTGTGTGTTCTATGTTATCAATATTTTGAAAGAGTAAACAAGCTGAATCTTGACATGCAAGCTAAAGATTTGCATGAAGCTCTTTATTCAACTGCCTTAGATCTTATACAGTTATAAAACAGGAAAGGAATCTATTTAGATACTAGGTTTTCCAAATAATTTTGGTTCATATGATTGTTTTAAATGATATATAGGTTTAATAGAAGATTTTGCACTTACCAGCAAAAGCATTTTCCTATATTCAATGAACTAACAATAATCTAGGAAAAACCACGTTTTGTAGATCTCTGCTATCCATTTGAAAAACTTATGTAAAATTCACCATTTACTATAACTAGACATTGAATTAATCCTATTGGCAGTAAAACTGCTTTGAAGAGTACATATGAAATTATTTAAAACCTTAATATTTGTCATGTTAATTTGTTTCTTTAGTAGCTTTTTGGCTACTCACAGTAGTTTCTCCACTATATCTCTCAAAAGTCTAGCACCAACTTTTAAAATTTCTTGATCTTATTAATTGTAAAATATTTCTTTTGATAAATCACTTTCTTGACCGCACTTTGTTGACAAATATTTAGCATTCAATAAGTTTTCCTTCAATATACCAGCTGTATGTGGTAGAGTTTTTGATCAGTGTTCTGCTTTAAAGATTAAGATTACAGATCTGAAACTCAGCTCCTGAGGTCTTTCCTGAAACAGTCAAGAACAATTCACAATTTCAAGAAACTTCTTTTAAGTAAACTTATTTATTAAAATGCCTGTGAGACATGAACTCAGACATAAGCATAGTCAAGCAAGTTGATTTATAAAGAAAATGAATATTCATGGTCAGCATTTTGTACGCTGTGCTTTCAAATCAACCTCCTGCTGCCAAGAGAAGCCAGTGGAACAAGAAGTGCATGCAAGTAGTGTGCTCAGAGACTCCCACTTTCCTCTCTTGCTTAATCAAGAGGGAGTGCAATCATTTAGAGAATCCTGAATGCTCAATAGCCAAAGAAGAAGACTTTTATTTACCTGCAAACAATTTTTCCTAGCATTTTTTCCCTCTTCTTCACAGACCCCTCATTTCACCTGGTTTTTTTTTTTCAGAAGACAGCACCATGAGTTCACCATGAGTTCACAATGAAATTAGTTAAGGAAAACAAGGAAACATTCAAGATCAGATTGGACAGGGGTCTGAGCAAACCGATCTGGTAGAATATGTTCATGCTGATTGCAGGGGTGTTAGACTAGACCATTAACTCTTGTCCTGGTGATCAAGTGCCTGGTGATTGACTCTCAGTCAGTTTGCAGATGACACAAAGTTGGACAAGAGCATTTATCTGCCTGAGGGTAGGACAGGTTGGATTGATGGGCCAAGGGGAGTCTGTGATAGATTTCCCAGCCAGGACAATGATGCCATTGAGTTGCTCTTTGAGGAACAAAGGGACACTTCCAAGTCAACTGTCCTTGTCCTCATAGGGGACTTCAACTTACCAGAAATTAACTGGGGGCATCACACAGCTAGTACAACCCAGGCCAGAAGATTCACAAAAGACCTGGATGAAAACTTTATGGAAGAGGTCCCAAGGGAGCCAACTTGGAGAGACACTCTCCTTGACCTGCTGCTTGTCAACAGAGTGGACCTTGTCAACAGTGTCCCTTGAAGTGGAGAGTGGTGACCATCTTGGTCAGAGTGGTCATGAAGTGATCAAGTTTAACATCTCTGTTGTCAGGAGGAAAAACACCACCAAAACCTCAACTCTGGATATGAGGGAATTAGTAAGGTCCCCATGAAAATGTTTTGCTGGGGTCCATCAGTGCTGGTCAATTTTCAAACGTCATCTCCTAAGGTCAATTCCCAAATGTCAGAAGTCAAGCAGGCAAGGCAGAAGACTGGTTTGGCTCAACAGGAATCTTCTCTTGGAGATAAGGCAAAGAAAGGAAAGTGTATGCCTAGTGGAAGCAAGGTCAAGTGATATGGGAATAATACAGAGATGTTGATTGTTGCTGTAGGGAAAGAATTTATTTGGCTAAAGCTCAACTGAAACTGAAGCTGGCCAGAATTGTGGGAGACAATAAAAAGAGCTTTTTCAAACACATTGATGGTAATAGGCAGTATAGAAATGTCATTGTCACATTACAGGATGAGGATGGTCTCCTCACAAACAGGGACAGAGAAAAGGCAGAGATGTTTAATGCTCTCTTTGCCTCTGTCTTTAACACGGATGAAGGAGCAAGGGGGTCACAGTGCCCTGACTGAGAGTCAACTCTCAGTTGACTGTGAACTTTTGTAGGGCTCCTGCTCTAGTAGATGATATTCATTCTAAAATCCTGAAAGAGCTGGCTGATGTCATTGCAAAACCTGTCTTGATTTTTGAGCAGTCTTGGGAATCCAGACAGAGGTCTCAGCTGACCAGAAAATGACGAATGTTGTCCCGATTTTCAAGAAGAAGAACCCTGGAAACTACAGGCCTGTCAGTCTTACTTCAGTACCTGGTGAAGTTTGAAGAAAGTTTTTCAGCGAAGTATTGAAAAACACCTGAAAGACAATGCTGTCATCGGTCACAACCAGCATGGCTTCATGAAAAGAAGGTCCTGCTTATCAAACCTGATTTCCTTCTATGACAAGGTAACCCATCTACTTGATCAAGGTAAGCCAGTTGATGCAATCTTTTGGGGTTTCAGTAAAGCTTTTGATACTGTCTCTTCAGGATCCTACTGGACAAAACGTCCAGCACACATCTGGATAAACACATCATGCTGTAAGTGAGCAATTGGCTCACAGGTCAAGCACAGAGAGTAACAGTGAATGGGATAACATCACACCAGCAACCTGTCACTAGCGGGGTTCCACAGGGTCCATCTCAGGACCTGCACTCTTCCATATCTTCAAAAATGACTTGGACACAGGACTGGAAGGGATACTAAGCAAGTTTGCAGATGACACAAAACTGGGAGGAGCTGTTGACTCCCTTGAAGGGAAGGAGACCCTTCAGAGAGACCTCGACAAAGTAGAGGACTGGGCAACTTCAACAAGAGAAAGTACCAGATTCTACAACTGGGTTGGGGTAACCCTGGAGATACGGACAGACTGGGGAACAAGATGCTAGAAAGTAGTGCCATAGAAAGGGACCTGTGGGTCCTGGTCAATGGCAAGTTGGATATGAGTCAGCAGTGCCCTGGCAGCCAGGAGGGCCAACTGTGTCCTGGGGTACATCAAGCAAAGCATCGCCAGCCAGTCAAGGGAGGGGATTGTCCTACTCTGCTCTGCACTGGTGCAGCCTCACCTTGAATATTGTGTGCAGTTCTGGGCACTACAATATAAGAAAGGCATTTAGCTCTTAGAGAGTGTCCAAAGGAGGGTAACGAAGATGGTGAAGGACCTTGAGGGGAAGCTGTATGAGGAGCGGCTGAGGTCATTTGGTGTGTTCAACCTGGAGAAGAGAAGAGCGAGGGGAGACCTCATGACAGTTTATGACTGATCTCTTCTCTATGGTGACCAGTGACAGGACCTGAGAGAACAGCCTGAAGTTGTGTCAGGGGAGGTTTAGGTTGGATACTAGAAAAAGTTGCTTCTCCCAGTGATTCACTGGGCACTGGAACAGGCTGCCCAGGGAAGTGGTCACAGCACCAATCCTGACAGAGTATAAGAAGTGTTTGGACGATACTCTCAGGTGTAATTCTTGGGTATGGTCCTGTGTAGGGCTAAGGGTTGGACTTTATGATCCTTGTGAGTCCCTTCCAACTCAGCATACTCTGTTTCTGTGAATCATCCCCCATTAAAAACGCTTCATTCATTTTCCCTAACTGTAAATTGCTAGTGCCATTTCAGATACTCTCTAGTATCACAGAGATCACAGATACAGAAAGCAAAGAAACTCATGCCCTTCCAAGCAGTTCATGTGAGATGGTGCATCTCAGGTACCATATACAAAGGCAAATTAAACATCATCTAAGTCAGCGTCAGATGCTCAGAACAGTTTAGGTAACTGCGTACAAAGGGTTTGAGACATATATCTTAACACAAATGTCTAGACATGAGATGACATGTAGATATCCATTGGATCTCTAGGTTCTATTCCAAGAAGAAAAGAATTTTCCCTTCATTTTGTGTAATACCCGCCAACCTTGGATATTGGGTGCATCCTGGTTAGCATTTGATATCTGTCTTAGATAACTGAATCAAGCTGCACGTCTCTATCTTCTTCAATCTAATAGCTGTAGGGAAAATATTTTGTTAATAAAGTGGCTGGCTTGGTTTCAGTGTTGTAAAGGGAGATTGTTGAGGTAGGTCATATTCAGATAGAGTACAGGTAGATGCCTAAATTACAGTACCTCAATATAATACCAGTACCCTTTTTCTTTATTTTGAAAAAGGGTGTTAGGTTAAGTTAAAATATAAGTTTTAAATTAAAAGTTGTTAAAATGCTGAAAATAAAAAATATAAAGCCTTTACTATAAAATATTAGAATACGTATGTGAATCCTCCATCAACTGAATACAGGAGTAATTTGCAAAATAGTGTTCCTGTTTCAAAAATATCATTCACTTTGCTTCACACATCTTTGTTTTGCTTGGTGTTATTTGTGAATTAAAGAAGCTGTGTTCATCACATTTCTAGAACTGGATCACTAGTCTGGGAAATTGTGTTGCAATGCAATGGTATTAGGATACTAAAAACTGGTTTGGTCTATGACTTCTTAGAGGAAAGGTGCATTCAAATATGACTTATTGGGACTAAAAACTTATAATAAATAAAAGTACATATTTTCTCACTTTTATGGAAAATATTTATGGGGCATCTCAAGTGAAGAAGAAGCAATAGTGGAAAGGTGTACTTTAAAAACTCTAGAATTTGTTCTGAAGAAAAGAGATCTTTAGCTTCTCAAAGACTGAGGTGCAATCATAGTTCGCAATTTATTCAGCAAGGCCAAATATTAATAAAAAAATCTTAAGAAGTCTACAACGTTAAAGTGAGTTGATAAATTGATCAATGTATTCTCTTTAAATGAAATATTTCAACATTCATGTATATTCACATCATACGAAATTAGTTTTAGAGTATTTTTAAGAATAAGATTGGTAATTTTTGTGGGGATTCATAAGACACTAGTTTATTTTATGCGGTTTTTTTCCCTTTTTGCTCTGTGGCATTTGCCTCTGTATGAATTTGGAGTTACTTTTAGAAATAGATATATGTTTTTAAATTAAAAAATTTTCCATCCCAGGGGCAAGATCCTGAACTGATGTAAATCGGAGTTGTACCTATGAAGGCAACCATACCACACAAATAGAGCAGAACAAAGATTCACAGTAGCAGGGTCTCTGTCTCCCTCTTATACAGACAAACCAAAGTGCACAAAAATTAGCTTTCATGGAGATATAAAGCTGGAAAGGACTTAAAATAGGTGCTTATCCCATTTTTCTGCTTCAAAGAAAATCAGTAATATCAACGTCTTTGTTGGTGGATTCTTTTAGTTGATTCCTAAACACTTCCACAATAGTGCATCTGAATCCTTCCAGATACACTTTCAGAGTTTTGTTATCTTGACATTATTTTTAGCAATGACAATGAGGACTCGAGACTCTTTATGATTTTCTGTATTTCTCCTTCTAGTTCTTCAGAACTTCTAACTAGGAGGCTGTTTGCTCTTAACAGTTATGCAGTTATTTCTGCCTAAACTTGGTGCATTTCATGTAACCTATAGAATCATGTAAAATTTCACCCTATTATTTATTCCTTCAGTATTTAATAATCTCTCTGAATCCTATTGTCATCCTCTAATATACTTGAAGTTTACTCTACTTAAATATCAATTGAAAAACTAATGGTCATATTCATGGTTTAAGGTCATTAAGTTAAATACTGAATAGCAGCTGTCCTGGGACACCACCATAAAAAATTTAATTTGATAAATTCTTCCATTTGGACAGTGAACCACCAATATTCTCTACCTGTATATTTCCAATTACTTTTGCAGTCATCTCATCATAGATGCATTTAAACAATTTTCTTTTGCATGCATGTGATGTTCACATAAAAAAAAACCCAAACAAAACAACCTGTAAAAAACTTTACTGAAGCTAAATGTAAAACTAATATATTGTTTGGGTTTTATCTGTAAGGCCTGTTCCATTATCCTAGGAAGAATTAAACTAGTTTGACATGATTTGTTCTTGACTAATTCATGTTGGCTGTTACTCACTGAAGGTCTAAAGTACACTGATTAAAAGGCTGTGACTTGTGAAATCAGACAAGAGCTTGTCATAAGGTGACACTGCCCAATACATCTTTCTCTTTCTTTTGGTAAGGCTTGGAAAATGTTATCTGTTCCAGGGTTTTTGTGACAAAAATATGCCACCTCCATTATTCTTTGTGATTGAGTTGATTTCCTCTATTGAAGTGATGTAAATGAACACAGAATAATTTTTAAGTTACTTGGGAAACTGAATTGTGCTTTTTTTAATCTCAGTAGTAATCTGAAATGAAGACAGTGTTTGTTTGACTAAGGTGGCAGGAACTGGTATTCAGTGAACACAGATTTTTTAAATTACTAATATATGAGGATGGCAATGACTGAAGTAAGGAAAAAAGGAAAAAGTCAAACCCTGTTTCTCACAAAAATAAGTAATTTATCTAAAAGTATATTTTCTATTTTCATTTTTCAGCTCATGAATTTAATAATATCAAACATATTCATTGTTTCATGGTTTCATCATGTCAATGTGTGACTTAATAGCCAAGAGACTATTCTATGTGCAAGAATGTATTACTTATTCATTTTTGTCTTCTCATAAATATACTTGTTCTCTATGCACTGCATACCAACTGGGAAGGAACTATTTAATCTAATAAAGAGGAGAAACGTGTGGGATGAAATTAAAGGACAGATATACAATATATATATACAAAAACTTAGATAAGTTCTGTCAAGCACAGTGACAAAAGTAAGATTCTTTATGCACTTTTATCTGTGTGAGGACAGGGGGTAAAGTTCTAAAGCCTCAGCTAGGTGTCGTGGTTTTGCCCAGTCGGTCAACCCCTGGGGCTGAGAATGGTTTTGTCCAGGTGAATTTCTGGACAAGAAGCCAATTAAAACTCTCAGTAACGCCTTTGCTAATTACATCTTTAAGAAAACAGAAGAGAAGGGAGTTGCACAGTTGAAATTAGGGGCAGCAGCCATGTAGAAGGGCAGCGGGCCCAAAGAGGGTCAAGACCCCCTCCTCCCCCGGCTTGAGCCGGAGGGCAGGTGCAGCACTGAAACCTCCCTTCTCTCTTGTAAGAGAGTGAAGAAAAAAAAAACAACTTTAGAGGACTGGTTGCTTGAACGAGAAACCGCTGCAGAGAAATTCCAGTGAAGAGATAAGGGACTTCCAAAGTCAAAGCTGGCAGCCAGAGGAGAAAGAAATGCAAAGGGGGGCCTGCTTCTCCCCTGCTTTTGCTCTCTCCCTTCAGCAGGGTAAAGACTAAAAAATAAATTCCTGCCACCTATGGAAGTTTGTTAGAGTGAGGAGACCCCCGTGCTACTCGTGGAGGATCCTACACTGAAGTAGGTTGCATGAAGAAGCCGAGACTTTATGAGAGACCTGAGGTGAGGCAGAGACCTGTCGAAGGTTTGTGACTCTGAATATGACCCTGAGGGGGATGAGACTCACGCTGGAGCGAGATGGCTCCGGTGAGATGCTGGGATCTGTGTGTGGGATCCATACTGCTGCTGAAGATTTGTGACCAAACCTCCACTGGAGCACAGAATGGCTTGGGTAGGGAGGTTGGGATCTCAGTGGGAGATCCATGCTACTGCTGAAGATTTGTGACCCTGAGAGAAACCTCACGCTGGAGCGAGACGGCTCGGGTGAGATGTGGGGATCCAAGTGAGGGATCCATGCTAGACCCATGCTGGAGAGGTCTATCAAGGACTGTTCTCCCATGGGGAGGGACCTCCATAGGAAACAGGGGTGAACTCTTAAACCATTATCCCCTGTAACCCTGTGGAAGAAGATCCATGGTAGGCAAGTGTCCCCTTGTAGCCCATGGAAGAAAAGACCTTCAGAGCCTGGGTAACCCCTCAGCCTCCGGTCTTAACCCAGGAGGGGGGTAGGCCCAGCCCTGGAGGCCGACACAGAGCGAGAGAAAGAGATGAAAGAGTTCCAGCTGCTACGAGAGTGCTACAGAGTTACTGGAGAAAGAGCTGGAACTCCGAGAATGAAGAAAAGGACTGCTTCTCCTCCTTGGACTAATATAAAAGGGGGAAGGAGTATTTTCTGTAAATACATAGTACTTTTACCTAAGTAACATTATTGTAGATGTAATTCTTTAGTAGCTTTTAGTTTTTATTTTGCTGATAATAAATATTCATATTATTTTCCTAAATCCAGTCTCTATTGTCTGCATAAACCTTCTCTCAACTAATAGTAATTGTGTGGGGAGTGTGAAAGCAAATTGACCCAGAGTAAAACCATGACACTGGGTAATATCCATAGGTAAGAGCCTGAGACCATCAAACTTAGTTATTATCAGTCCTTCTTTCAGTTAAATATTAAAATAAAGGCTTTGATGTTGCTGTCATCTGTACCAAAATGGCTGGGTACTGAAAATCATTCATTTGGGAAATGAGCTGCAAGCTAAATTCTTGCTCTTCCCAATTCTAAAGTGTATCTTCTGATAAAATGCTACAAATATGTTTGAAGAGAGGAAGTTTGGAAGAATTGTTTTAAACTTTATTTAGAGCCTAGAAAACTGGACAGAGAAAAGTTGTTGGTACTCAGTGGATTAGCAGTCTATCGGATTAAATGTATTTTTCCTCACTGATGTGAATCCATATGCTGCCTCTTCCCAGTATGACATCTATGTTGGTCATGAGTACACAAACTCAACTGAATCCAACCTTGATCTCACTGAGTTTAACCTCCTGATACAGGCAAGAAATTACCTTAGTCCTTAGAAGGAAATGCTCTGGTCTGCAAGATCCACAGATATGGATGGTCGGTTTTCCATCTTTCATAGACTACCCTGGTGCTCAGGGCAGTCCTCTGTGAACTGTCAGTACTCTTAGGAAGTGGAGTAAACAGAATCTTAGCTTCTCAGTCTTTGTGGGCTGAAGAAGGAAAAGTGAACAGTACTACCACTACACCTTGGTTTATGAAAGGGAAGTAAGACAATCAGTTATTAGAAAAAGTACATTTTTTTCTAGATAAACATCAAGATGATGGATTCTGAGTGCGAGTAAGTATTTCTCTGTGTGTCTTAAAAGAATTGATGCTTCATTGCATACTAAATTATTCCCTTAGTTAGATAGCTAGACTAGGTAGAATTGACTTTATATTTCTACAGTTTTTGCTGGCATATTAGACTTCTGTTTGCCTTCACTGAATAACTGCAGATTGGCTTTGTCCATACTGTGCGAGTCTCAGGGCCATTTGATCATGTACCTCCTGCATAGGTAGCCATAGTCCTACTTTGCTGCAAGCATTCTTTCTGCATTCCTGTTGGACAGCCTTGGCACAACCCTCTTCTTGATTTGTCCGAGAGGGTATGAAGTCTATCAGGATTTCACAAGGACTGGGGAGAAGATCCATTAGAATTCATATTCCAGGATGTGTAAATTCCATCACAAAAAAAACCAAAAAACACCAAAAAACAACACAAACCAAAACCCAAACCCCTTTTCAGTGCTTCTCTATGATGCTGTGCCACTTGACCTTTCCTTTCCAGTGAAAGATTATTGTCAGCAATTGCCTTCTAAGAAGCACAGACTAAGTTTTTGGGGTGTTGTGGTATCTCCCTAGATAGTGCAGCCACATACTGTGATAGAAGGTACCTCCTTGGTCAGTACTTTCTCAATAGTGTGGAAATGGGGGGAATGGTATGGAAATTTGAGGCATAGCACAAGCTTCTGGAAATCATTTTAGATGCCAGAAACTACATTTTAGATAACATAAAACTCATATATTAGTTCTGAACCATCATGATGTTGAATTGCAAAGGTCATATTATGATTGTGGCCTTGAATTTTATTGACAAAATTAATGAAGTGAACTCCAGAAATTATCCATGAATGGGCACAAAAATACTATGTAGGGGGAGATTCTTATTACTTTTTTATTCTGTGTGTTTATGCTGTAGTCAACATGGAAGACTCAAAAATAAGCCTTCTAATTTTCTTGAAGAAATGCTCTGTAAACATAGGCAACAAATGCAAGTGCTCCAAGCACACTCACACACTGCCTAGGTGTCTGATGGTCTGCAAATAAATCTGCCTATAGTTCTTACAGCTTTTATAATTACCTGTGTTCTGACTTCCATACTAATTGACAGACAAAAGAACTGGGAGAGGAGAGGTAGCTGAAAGCCTCCAGAATGCACCTCCACATTCCATGCAAGGTTTAACCAATATAAGTGTGTAGGGAGAAAGAAATGTTTGCTTCTGGTAGTTGGTGCTTTTTGCTTCTGCATTATTGTTTGCTGTATCGCTGTGTAGCCTACTCAGACTAAATTGGGGTTATATCTGCAGGGTTCCTCCTCCCTTAATCACAGGATATTGTATTATAGTCCCAGAGGTACAACACAAAACCTCACCTCTTGGGTCACTTCAAGTGGTTTCAGCACAGTAACCAATGAACTGGACATGAATTACAAATATTGCAATCCTATCAAAATTCATTGATAAGTTTTTCTATGAAATTTTACTTTTCTGCCTGTTTGATATAGTTAATCTCAGCTACTCAAACATTCATGGAAAATAAACATGAAAAGGTAAAGAATGTGGCTGAGCTGAAATTTGGTCTAGAAACTCAAGAAGCAGTTCCATTTCTGTTTTCTTTACTATTCACCTAGTTGTAGAAAGAAAGCTAATGTTCATGCAGCTTTTAGCTGCCAGCATTTTTGCTAAAACAGTAGCTTTTAGAAGCCCCAGGGAATGTTATAGATGGGGAGAAAACACAGAGAAGTTTTAAATTGTCCTTTGCTTACCATACATCAGTGTTCTCTTGAAAAGGTAGGTCATAATAACCTTTTTTAGGTTTCCTATTTTTATCTTTCCTTTGGAAAAGTAAGTAAAAAATAAAAACTCAAAACTATATGTAGAAACCAGTTTTAGAAAGTACAAAATTCTTCCACTGCAGGCCAAACCTCTGATACTTTGGCTACTACCCATACTTATCCTTATTTTAATGTGCTGATTTCCTTATACAGTGCTGACTGAGGAAGATGTGGTGTGGGATTGTTTTTCACTGAGTCCTGTTACCTATCCTCTTTGGGATCAGTTTATTGAGGCATCATTTGTAGGGTGAAAATATACTCTGCAAGAGATATATGCACAACTTGAAAAGTAACAAGCAATTATTTATCAGTTGGGTATGCACAAAATGTAGCTGAGATTTAATGATATATTAGGCTAAACATTAGTTTGCTCATGAGTACTCTTAAGGTACCCAAAAAGTCTCTGTTGGCCACATAGTCATCACTCAGAAGGCTCAGGGCCAGCCTCCATCCCTCCTTGAACAGGTTGAACTCAGTACTGCTGAGTCTCCAGGTCTCACCAGCTCTGTCATCAATGGTGACACTGATGTCTCAATGCAAAGCCCCAGTGAGTCTTAATGACTCAAATAGCTGTCCAAATTCTTCATTTAGTATTTTATATTTTTTCATGCTAGTGCTTTTCTTCTTGAACGCTTGAGCTACTAATTATTTTGTCTCAATAGATCTACCTCTGGCTGTAATTTTATCTTATTTTTCTATTCTCTTTCTCACATCTCTCTGACTTAATAACTTTCTCAGAAGTCAAACACAAGGTTATGCTGCTGGGCCAGGTTGTAGCTGGACCCCTAATTCTTGAAGCATAGGCTTCTGAGCCCAGTGGAAAAGGGGTTTAAGCAGTGTTTGCAAAGAGCTTTATATGTAATTTTTGTCTATGTGAAAAAAATAAACAGGCAAGGAAAAGACAATCAAGATATAAGCAGTTTACTTATACATTTTATAATGTGAAAGCAAATCTTCCATCTGTTTGAAATTTGTAAATGCAGTAGTACCAATTGAAACGAAGAATACTTGAAATGTGAGGGGTTTTATTTGTTACTGTTTCTAGCTTCAAAGTCATAAATTCTGACAGCAAAATGTGATGTCACAAGGAATAAGATATTTGTGGGTAATGTGAACAAATTTCTGATAGATTAATATGTGAAATCATTATGAGTAGGGAAACTGTTGACTGTGTTTAGGAAAATTTTGAAGTTTATTTGAAGTTTTCTTATTCATACAAAAGTGTTTGGTTTCGTACAGTAATAAAAGAAATAAAAAGAACTTCAAATATGTTTTCAGAGAAAATTAAATCACATCTGGACATAAGGAAAAGGAAAAAAGAAAAGCTGTCACTCTACTTAAGCAGGACAGTTACAGAAGGTTCAAACTGTTCAGATTTGACAAACATGGAAATATGTTTTAGTCATATTTGCAATTCTGCTATGAATAACAAGAAGCATTCAAAAACTGTCAAAGACTTTTCTTTAGCTGATGCTTCATTTAAAGGTCAACATTGACAAGTCAAATAGGAAGTAATTTCATCAATTTAATTTAATTTTTTTGTTACTTGCATTCTAATAGGGGATATCTATTTGTAACTATGATAAAACATGACTATATTTCACTTGAGATAAAATGAACTCTTGAACACTAAAGTAAAACTTTATTTTCTACAAGTCAGATTTCCTTACTTTGTTAATAGTGCTTATAGATTGGTAAGAAATGCTCATGTTCCTCCATACAGGCAGTAAAAAATATTAATTAAAAAAAATCTCAAAATTATTGTGTAAGCTAACCATGAGTGATCATCATACATAAAGATCCTAGCCTTAAATTGGTAATATGTCTATTCAAAAAATGTCCTGTGAGACGATCAGCACCCTTTTCATAGTACATCTCCTGGGTGATAGATACCTCAACATATGGCCCATTTGTTTGCCTCACTGATTTTATTATTCTCACTTTTGCAAATGTTGCATGTTGCATCAAATTACAGTTAATCATCTTCCAGGTAACAGCATACACCCTCCCAGTTCAAGTTACAGACCTCATCTTGACTGCCTCCTTTGAAAAGAAGAATGCTGTAATTCTGAACGATGGGTATAATGAAATATAATAACTCTTTTCTAGGAAGAATAATGTACGGTACCACCTGTGCTAGTAAAGACATAGTGAGCAAGATTTGTTATAATAAAAGCATGCAGCTGCTTCAGACTGCCCTGCAGCTCAGTGTTCTGATCATTATTCTTTATAATTTTTTTTTTTTTTATAGGGAGCAGTTAAATGTATGAAAGTGTGGATATAGATATCTAGCTATTTTTTTCTTCACTTAGAGTTTTCTTGCTCATTTTGGTCGTGCTTGTCAGCTACACCTGGAACTTTGACAGCACACATCTGATGCAAACTTTTTCTGCACTGGGAACACTAACGGACTCTTATTTTACCTTTCTTCAGAGATGAAAGAATGAAAGTCACCAAACTGATAACTAATTAGCTGCACAACTATCATCTGCATCAGTTGGAGTGGCTCTAATGAATTTTCAAAGACTTTATTTAGAAACCTGTATATGATTTATAAATTTATTTAAACCAGGGCTCCAGATAGGACCATCCTGGCTGTCTCTCTCTAAGTTTAGATGTAAATAAGCAAAGCTCTGCAAGCTATTCCTACCCCCAACCAGGATAAATAGGTGTATTTTCTATGGTAGAGAGAACAGAAAGGTGCAGATGGGGCCTGAGTCAGATGGGGAGGCAGGGAAAGCTATGAATCAAAATCTGCTGCTACCATACACAGTAAAAAAAAAAAAATCATTAGAAAGATGAATTTAATAAGGTTAATATTGATACTGTTGCATTTACCTGGATCTTACTGTTTAGGTAGATATCAGCAAGTGCTATGCATTTGAAATAAATAAGTTTCATATTTAGAGTCTCTATGTTTTATTGTTTCAGACCTTCAGGCATTCAACCACCACTATTTTTGTACTCCACGTGTTCTGAAAATAATTATTTCCTTCCCCTTCTTTATTGGGACTTCTTGTTTACCAAATCTGAGGAAAAACACATGTGACTGTGATTGCTTCGTTATGCTTCTACTCTCCCCATAGGTGCTTTAGGGTGAGGTACTCTCTACCTACATAGCCAAAATCCTTGGGAATCATTTGAAATCCCCCAGTGATTAAAAACTGAAACCTAGACTGTAAAGGTGTATGTGGGCAGGAACAATAAATCATGGGAGAAACCACAGAAAGAGATTTCAAGGTCTTACTGTAGAAGACGCTTTTTTTTTTCCTCACACAGAACATGGTTCTTGTCAGACTCATTGCTGCAGATTACTTTGCACCTCAGCCTAACTGGCATCTTTCCTACCTTCTACATCCCTTATTTAACTGCTAAGCTGTAGTTAACTTTTCCGCTATCATGCCCATGAGGTAGTCATACTTTCTGGTTTTTTATTTCTCAGTACATCCATACCTATTAGAGCTGGTTACCTCAGAGGAATTACTCCATCTGTCCTGCCTATTAATGAGCAGGTTTCTACTATCTGATTCCTGTTTTTTGGAGGGTGTTGGTGATGTTGTTGATTTTTAAAATAAATGTGGGGTTTTTTTTCTTTTTTCAATTAAAGTGGAAAAAAACACCCAAAACAATTCTAGCTCAAAAGGAAAAATCTCTGTCATCACCAGTAGGAAAACCATTACATAATCACTGAATCATTCGAAAACAAACTAACCTCAAATTTCCTTCCATCACTGTGGTAAGCAATAACATGAAAAACGGATTGACAGTAAGGTTTCTCAAAAACATTTTCATGATTTGGGTTATTTGTTGCTGTCTGCTTGATCTGCTAATCGGTAGTATAATGTAATTCACTTCAGAAAGAACAGTTAACTATTGCTGAAAAGGATCTAGTATATTAAAAAAACCCATAAATATAGAAAGCATTATTTTATAGACTTTTAGGTAAATCAGTTGAAAGTTCCACCTCAAATACTAATTTTAATAAACATAAAACCTTTCATAAGGGGAGGCATTCCCACAGTGTTTCATTTCCCTCTCCAACCTTTCAATGTCAACTCCAAATCTTTTATTCCTTTTTAAATTTGCTTCCTCCTTCAGAAATCTTGCCTTCTCTGGGTGACCTTCTCTTACCTTTCATCAGTTCCTTTACCTATGTCTTCCTGATGCATTTGTAATTCTTCTGCCTCCCTATCTTTGTTAGTTAGTCATCTATCCCGAAAATAGCTCAATAGCTAACTTTTGTTTATACAGTTTTTTACTCACTGTTTGAATACTGCTGTTCAGATAAACACAGGGAACAAGGAAGACAAAACATTGTGCAATATGCAAATATAAATACTGCTTGTCTGGAGAGGAATTTTAAGCAGTTTCAGCTTCTTTTACTATTTACTTGGAAATAAAAATTATCAAAGCCCATCAAGGCCATTATATGGGCAGTAGGTTTGATTGCTTTGAGAATATATTTATCGCAATATGTACCTGCACCTCTGTTATATTACTGATACTATTAATTTTCTTTAGAAATCACTTTCTTAATTTGATTAATTTGAATCAACTGAACTATATATAGCCTTTGCTTTTACTGGGTGGTGAACATCTGCTAAGATTGCATTTCTTTATCTTCTTTGTATATTGTGATTTTGACTGTTTTCAGTAGTTATAGCTGTTCTGTATTCCAATTCCTCTTTGCCAGCCTTCTCAAGCCTAGAATTACTTGTCCGTTTTCCACAGCTGTTTTAATTTTGGGGATATCCAAGGGAAATTATAAAAAACAAACAAAAAAACCTCCACAAAACATACTTTTTACAAGTATAAGGGACAAATGCATAGTTACATTCATGGACTTTAGCAGAAAATGAGGTCATATGAATGAAAAGGTTGTTAGTAGCCAACAGTAACTTAGAAAATGAAGGTCAGTGGTCAAATTACCTGTGTAACTATGAACCTGTGTGTTCATTATTTAGCACATTCTCAGTTGTTCAAAATTTCTTAGAATCAGATCACCATCAATCTTACTACACCCAAGATATAGTTTCCCAGATTCTAGAATTCAACCCACCATACTGCCATACTGGGTTCCCCCGTCAAGCAGCTGAGCATGACTTCACTTACCACCTCCCCCAAGCTGATCAATCCCCAGCCAATTTCTAAGCAACAGCCACCTTGGAAGACAAACACTAATTCCCCTCCCCCCCCATCTTTCTTCATCTACTCATAACACTTAGTTTTATGAAAGAAAAAGGCAAAAGAAAACAGAAAAATACAACTGGTCAATAGCTTCTTGTTATTAGGAAAATATTCTAACTGATTTGGAGGTTTGGAGCTTTAATTAATTTGGATGAAGAATTGAGAAGCTGAGTATTGAACTCATTTAAGGACATCTAACATTTATTGTTATGGAGGGAGGCAAAGTCTGGCAAATAAAAGCCCTCATGGACTCTGCAGAGAGATCAGTGGGATTATGCAGTGGCTACACTCTAAACTATAGTAACTCTGCTCAGCCTGGCTCTAAAAACTTGGGGGTCACATTGGCTCAAATTAGTTTTGCTTTCCAACTGTTTTTGGTGCAGTTCATGATGATTCTCAACTTGCCTTTGCTCATTGTCACTGAAAGAGAGACAGTTGCTCAGCTAGGGGTTACAGGAGGTCTCTCTGCCATCCACATCATTAAACCATCACTGTACAGTAAAATCACTGAATTCTGCTGTAGATTTTGTTACCAGTTTCCATTGTCTCAAAACACAATTTAATGTATTGGTACTAGTGTACTAGAGCTTATTGTGATCCCAGTGAGAAAGGCATTCAGACTTTGTAAGGTATTGCTGGAAACACCATATGTTGGAGCAATCACGAGCAATAAAAAAGGTTAGTATAAATAATCTTATGCCTCTTCAGGTGGTGGAGAACACCATGTTATGCAGCATCAGCTGGACCTCCTGGTAATGCAAGTCATGCTGTGCAGAGACCATTCATGGAGAGGTGTGCTGACATTTTCATTTTTTCCAGATCTTACTGGATTTTTTTAACAGAAAACAATTCTGTCCATCAATTCCACTGATGAGCAAAAGGATGATCTCATGTGAACATCTGCTGCTTCACTTTAAGGTAAAGGCAAAGGTATGAAGGTGGCGTAATTTCCAGCGCCCATAGGAGGTTGCCTCAGAGTCTTTCATAATAATTCACTGTTAAGGACATTTGGGAGCAGCCCCCTCCAGACACAGAACACTGATCTGCTGCCATGTTTCTGTTGCCAGACTCTGTTGAAGCATTGCCTTTTCACTGTGTGAAAATTTAGAAAACAAAGCAAGGATGTTTTTGAGCCATGGTTACTTCTCTTTGCCCAGCTTGCCTTTATCTGCATGAACACTTGAACTTCACACACATGCACACATGCACAGAAGAAAACTTCCTCACTGATAACAAGGAAGGACACAAAATGCTTCAGTTTTGAAGTCATTTGGAAGATCGCAATTCCTAATGCCATTTGGAAGATTGTAACTTGACCTTGGAATTTATACACAGTCACAGAAACGCAATAACTATTAACTTGAACTGAAAAATTCATGAAACTTTCTGGTTCTTTTCAACATTTCAGGAAGTCAGCAAATTTCTGATGTTTTATGATGCTTTTAAACATAAATGCAGGATTTTGCCTTGAGGCTTTCATTGCAGCAACAGTTAATCTGATTGAGAAGAGACTGAGATGCAACCCTGTTTTTACTAATTACTGTAGTCAAAGGGGTAGTAAATTTTTATTTTTTGAATACCATATTTGCTTTAGACACTTTTTAAACAAATTAGCTCTATGAAAGTTCCTGGAATATCTTCTGATATATAGCAAAATCAGTGAGATTATAATTTGGTGATTAGTTTAAAACAGTTTAAGAGTCCAAGAAACTAGAAGAGGACATTTTTGTTGTCAGCCTTTCCCAAAATTGTATATCCTGTTGCCTCCCTGATGCCATGACTTATTTTCCCATATCTAGGCACACAGTCTTGTGAAGGTAATGTACCCTTTTAAAGTTATATTAATGTTTTATTTAGGATGAATAGAATAAGATTAAGGGTCTATGAAGGAGAGAAGATAGAATGATCTCTGCTGCCTCAGATTGCAATAAAAATCATATTTTTTGCTGACACTATTTTCTTTAACATTTTTCTAGGAATGGCAAGAAAACTGTTAGCAGCAGCATTTCACATAACAATAGTGATAGCAGAAATAAATTCCATTTTACATCCTACCTCTGTGAAATTAAAACATCAAAAATAAATATTTGAAGTTAATAGCTGTGGTTTGCCTTTGAAATTAGTCTATTCATATCTCCCGTATATTGACAAAAGTTGAAACCAACCAACCTAGCTCTATCCAAATTGTTTCCTACTGGTTTTGATGGAAGGAAATAAGCACATATAAAGGGTGATTCAAACTGCCTCTTATGCATATTTATTTTTTGATGGGATTCCTCCCTTGGAGATACTGATTTTTTTTTTTTCCCCCATGGCTCTCCCACCCTGTTTGTGGGCCAGGATCCCATTTCATCTCCCCAGGACTGTCAGCTCCCTGGACCAGTGACACTGAAGCAGGACCTGGTCCTCACAGCCCTACCTGGCCATAGACCCCACAGAGTCTGACTCACCTGTGGACCATGTCCCCTTGCAGCCCAGCCTTGGCCCCATGGGCATATCTGATGCCCGGTGCTGGGGCTGGCCCTATTGCCCCAGTTGCCCTGCCCTTTCCAAGCTGTACTGGTGTTTCCCAAAGTAAGAAAGAATTTAGGAGAGAGATTTGGCAAATCTCATGTGTCTCTGTAGCTTTCCTGGAGCTCTGCAGTGGACTCTGTAAGAGGTAAAAATAAAAATAAAAATAAAAAAATAATTTAAAAAAAATTCCCTTCAGTGAATGAGAAATGGGTTCAGATTTGAAGACATTTTTCATGGCCCACTAACTGCAGGGCCTTTTCCAAATCCACATAACCTTTGTAAATTTACTACTCATAGAAGAACCTGTATTATTCTGGTTTTATTCCTTTCTATCTCCTTTCCAGATTCTGTGAATCAAAATTGTTATTTTTTTATATTGTAATTTCATCTGTTATGATAAGTAAGGAGCTCTATACTCGTTTGTGGCTATTTCTTAACAAGTGGTTCAGTGGATTTCATTTTGTGGATGGGTGGACAACAACAAAGGAAAAGAACTTGAATTCTAAAAAACCCCTGTCCCTTACCTAGAGGCTTTTTGTGATGATGAAGAATTTTCAGGTAACATCCATTTTGTCAACTCATTCAAACTAAGTTATGAATTATCCAAGAACAGCAACTAACCTAATTCTTGACCTATCTATGAAATTATTGTTGTTAGGTAGAAAAATACAATATTAATCAAATTCAGCAGTGTCAGCCAAGCCAGGAATATTTTTACAAGATGAGTTCTTTAATTTTTTTTGTCTACAAGACAAACAAAAATAACCCTGACACTAAGCCTGGCCAAATCAGAGTACAAAATATTGCTTTATTTACTGGCTCTGTCAGACTGCATTTAAACTGTGCAAAGCTGATTTATAATTTTCTGTTTGCAGTAAATACTGTTTGTGATAGAAAACAATCAATTTCTATCTCATATTATTAGAGATAGATAGACAGATTTTGTGTATTAGCTCCAGAGAGATAATGAATGTGACAAATAAAGTATGGTTGTGCTTTGTAATGCAGCAGAAAAAGCCAAACCAGTGAAAAATAGGAAGGAACTCAAGCTCCCCTGACCTCAACCACCAGATTAATAGCAGCAAGTACAATAACTATTCTGATGGAAATGCAGGGTGGAGGCTTTTTCATCAAAATTAAAAGACTGAGAAAGAAAAATGCATTGCTGCATAAAAATCCCACTACTCAGTTGACATTTCAACAATTGATATCTTATTATAAAAAAAAAAAAAAAAAAAAGAAAAGGAAAAGAATGTGAAATGGGACTGCAAGATATAATATCCAAAACTGATCATATGCTCTACTGTTGACCATGGACTGCATTTAAATGAATTCTTTTAGCAAGACTGAAGAGGAAAATTTTGGCAGTGTTACTTTTATATGGAGATAAAATTTTTTATACAGGTGTCATATGTACCCATTGATGGAAGTTTCATCTGAGAGGCACAAGATCCAAAGAAGCATTTTTTTGCATTTTGCTGCAGGGAACAATATTCTAAAATGCAAAAAAACCCCAAGAAACATTATATCAGCTTATTTTTATATAATACCCATAAATAGGAGACAAAAGATCTCCATCATCATCCAAAGCCATAACTTATTTGTTGTTTCCACCCTTTTTTCAAACTAAAAGTATGCAAAGATGCTTTTTTAATGCTATTTGACATATGCACATCCCATAGTGGAAAGATGGAGTCAAATGCTCTTGGTTATCTTGGGCATCACATGGGACTGGTAGATTTGACCTAAACTGTGATGCGACGTCTTGAGTCAGGTGTCTCAGGCAGCCCCAAATACCTGCAAGTGGGCAACTGAAACAAGCCCAAACACTAGGATTTGCTTCCATATTTCAAACACACAAATTCAATTTTGTCAAAATGCAAGGGTCTATAAGCTAATTAGGTGAACTGTGGATTTACAACAGTAAGAAATACAGTATGAGACTTGGTTACTCCACCTGTAGTTATCAGCTCTTATTTTAAATACTCTACCTCATCTGACTACCAGCTGGAATTCCTGAAACCTCGGCTCTCCCGCAAGCTTAGGATCATGTCTACCATTCCTATCATATGGCCCTCCAAAGGTAATAGATTTCTGCACTGGCTGTGTCCTGAAACTCAATTCAATTCATGAGATCTTTATAAAGACAAAGAAATATGAAAGTCTGTGACTGAACAATTTTTTTTCAATTTATCTAAAGGAATGGATTTTACAATAAAGAAGTTCCTGTTTCCTTTACAGTTATTCTTTCCCCATCTGAACAAAAACCTCTTATCTTTGAGTCAATAGGAAATTTCACTGTACAAATCTATTTTTCACATCTAAAAATGAATAATCTTACAAAATAAGACTAATCTTACAATTTATCCTTGAAAAATTCCACTAGTAATCTCCCTGTACAATTGCGTTTTCTCTTCCAGTGCTGTTCACTGCCTCATTTCAAAAGTCAGCTATTGTATATCCCTGTAACCAGTTTGGCTAATGGATTTTCCCATAGAATCATATGAAATTCTTTGTTAAGTACAGCTAGATTAAGCCAATTTACATTCCTGTTACCTAGAGAATCAATAGTCCTTCTGAAAACTGATATCAAATTAGTCTACCACAACCTAAATTTCACATCTATTTGTTAATCCTATTTGTATCTTTAGTTGACTTTTAAAGCTTTTGCTGAATATTTTCAAACCATTAGATTAGATTAGACATTAGATTACAAATCCTGTAATTAATCTCATCCCTCTCCCAACTGTTAAATAAGCATATTACGTTTGCTCTTCTTTATTTGTTTGATTCCACAGTTATTGCTCTATTAACATCATCATTTACTGTGAACAAGGTGGAAAAAGTAGGGAGGCAGCCACTATTTAAACAGCAGCAAAGTAAAACTTAGTTTCTGGATTATTAAGATCATTTTTCAAGCCTGCAATGTACTTGGGGCCATTAAATTTCATCTAGTGTTGATATATATTGAAAATGATCTGTGATGATCTGTATTTATTATTATTACTATTATTGATCATATTTGCTGTATCATTACCCAAAGACTGAAGAAGAAAAGAACTAATCTGAGATAAGCATTGTATCAACACAAACTACTTGATGATCCATGCCTTGAAGAGTTTATAGTCAAAATATGAACATACTGGATTTGGAGATTGGAATGTAAAACACCCTGCACAATAATGATGACCACAGTAGAAAACACCTTAGCTGTAATATTTAATTTTATTTTTTTTCCTAAATCAGAGGAATATAGCTTGAATGAAGCTCTATAGAGGAGTACCAGAAACAAGTGGACAGGTTAGTAAGATTGAAAGGAATGTAGGGTTGGAATGGAATTATTGTGAAGAGATATGATACCCCTTTTATTTTTCAAGTGGTTAAATGTACTGACAGTTCAGCAAGAATAAAAAGCAGCACTCAGGGAAAGATTCTCTTAATTTATCCTTTTTTTTTTAATTTTAGGCAATGTAGAACACAAAAAGTTACATTTAGTAGAAGTATTCCAGCTTAATTCAAGGTTATATATTCTTACTTGACTATTTCTATACAATATGGTATATCTAGACATACAAATGTTTCTGAGAACAAGATTCGTGTACCCTCAATCACCACTCAACCACCCCTGGGTATAACAAAAGGAACTTTACCTATGTGGTTGACACAGTACTTGTAAATAACTGTCAGATATGCTACCAGATGTGTCACCTTAGTTTTGAATGAGCAGGAACATTTGACTGTCTTTTCTACCCTGAACAATCATGCTTGTTGTATAATTCTTCAGTTCTGACCTTATCCAGCTTGACAGGTTTCTCTATGAAGAAGACTGTTTATATACTGCATTCTTCTGGTTGTAGTATGTATTAGATTTAATCTAGAAAGAACTGGGTTATATAGATTTCAGGATTTGCATTTCAGTGTCTATTAAAGTAATGGAATTGACAAGAAATCAACATAGAGTGTGTTCGTATATTTGGTGTCTAAGGTTATTTTTCTTATTGACATGGTGCAAAACTGCAGCTCGAGAAATCATACATAATACCTAACATAATAACTAACCATACAAAATCCTGATTATCAGCTCCTAAACTCAAATGTGCTAAAACTATTAATTTTTTAATAGATTATCAAGTATATTAAAAAGGTTTTTCTGACATAAGATAGGTTGGACAGTGACAATGGTATAATACAGAAAGCTACATTTCCCTTGTTGGAAACAACTGCAAAACTGTTCTCTGAAAAGAACTCTCTTTGCTGATAGTAACGGTTCTAACTTCTTTGGTGAAATAAAAAAAAAAAATTACTCTTTCTGTCAGCAAATTTGACTCCACTGGGCTAAGACTGACTTGAAAACAGGTAGCACTTTATTTTGCTCTTGTGTAGTAATTAAATTGCATATCAAGGTAAAGACAATTGACTTAGGCAAATACAACTAGCCATATAGTTTGTTCATTTGCATGAAAAAGAAAAAAAATCATTTTCAGAGCTCAAATTTGTATTTTTGTAGCATGGTAGAAAGAAAAGTATGTTTATTTTTTCCTATAGAAAGAACAAACCTAGGATAGCTTGTCTGTTCTTAAGCAGATTTATTGACTAAAGATCTAGCTGCTGAATCATAGTTATCAAGGAACCTTGAATTCTGAGAGATAGTTTTATGAGTCCATAACCAGTTGCTCGTGACAACCAATAACTAGTCTCTGACACTGAATCTGGGGTAGAGGTGAATGAATTATCAGACCCTCAACCTACTTGGCTGAGCACAGTAACAGATAAACCAACCAGAAGTTGGTTGTGTGATTCTTCACCAAAGCTAACAGATTCTGCTTTATAGTCTTCAGTTACCATTCCATGTGAACAGAGCCATACTGATTCCAGACCAGGATTGATTTATCCCCAGCCACCCTGAGCATACTAAGGCTCATGTGCTTTATGGATCTGTGACTAGCACAGAGATAGATAGATAAATAAGAGGGTCATCTTGGGCATCTCTATGAAATTTTGCACTAAAGACAGGAGAGAAGGGGGTAAATGTCCCAAACTTAATATGTTCTTATGCTGAGAAAATCTGCAAGAGTGTGCATAGGATGAGAAAAAGAGATGAAAGACTGTTCTAAGGGTCTGTCTGGGTACTTGTTTGTCCTCTAACCTTCCACTTTAACACTAGGAAAACTAGGCTAAGTCAGAAAAAAACATTATAGAAAAAGACTTTAAAGAAAGCTAAGTGAAAGAAATGGGGTTTGCATTTAAATCTGAAAACTGTGAAATCTGAGCTCATTTCACAAGCCCCTATCACATGTAAGAGAGCTGCCTGATCTCTGTGCAGCTCTTGCAAAAGTTCTATCTCCTGTCCTTGCAAGTAGTTCCTTCTTGACAGAAAACCTTATGGTTTCTTTCAATTATAACAGTTGTCAAGGGAGGTCATGATTTCTGAAAAGAAAAGCAAAGCTTGGCCCTTGGAAGACTCTGAATATTAATATAAACTATAACGTGGGGTGATGTGTTCAGAGATCTATGTATTACTGAAAAGACGGGTTGATGTATTTCGAAACTTCTTTCTTAGTACCTGCTTGGATTCATTCCCAGACATAATGAGTTGAAATAATAAATTATGAAGGTGAGGAATGTATGGTTTACTCTAGTAAGCTTTATTTCTGCTATTCCAAAGTTATTTTATGCTTAAATGAGTATAAATGAGAACAGAATGTGCCCCTATTTTATATTTTCTTATTATTTTAACTAGTCATATAAGAACACAAACTTTGATTCTAACTATTGATATAGTGCATTTGTTAAATCTGGTTTCTGGAAGAAGCTAAAAATCTAATTGTATCTAACTCAGCACTTACAACTGCTTATTTAAAAGGATTTATAGTGTAAGTAGAAACTGATAATATTCAACTACTAAACAAAGGATAAAAATGTTTAATAGAGTTGAATAAGAATAGAATAGAATAGAATAGAATAGAATAGAATAGAATAGAATAGAATAGAATAGAATAGAATAGAATAGAATAGAATAGAATCAGTTCTAGAAGAAACCATCTTTCTAGGATACCTGTTCAAGTGTTTGATCTCCCTCACGGTAAAGTGCTTCCTAATGTCTGGTCTGAATCTTCCCTGACACAGTTTTGAGGGATTCCCATGGCTCCTTTCACTGGATCCCAGGGAGAAGAGATCAGCAGTCAACAGCTGTTTTTGATCAACCGGTGTTTTCTATCTGTCTTGGACAAATTTTGCCCTGCTTTAAAGCACTGTGCCTCGGAGCAACTTCTTCAGTAAGGCTGACTTAATTTAAAATTATAACTAGACCCATAGATATCTTCATTTACATTTTAGATGAAATCAGACAGGCATCGGTGTTCTGATTAGTGAAATTAGCACTCTCTATTATATTTCTCAATGACAAATTTCACAGAAGTGGTGGAAACTGCAAACAAGTTGACATTCTAAGTTCAGAAGATGAATGCAGATCACTATATATCAGAGACAATATATTTTCTGGGTATCATTGTCTAGCGTACTATTTAAGATAGCACAGTGTATACTTAATGAATTAAATACTTCACAGTTATTCAAGTACCCTGAAGGAATCCCTATTTAGACACAGATTAGTCTAACTGGTGTTTTGGTGTCCAACTGTGTAGTCCAGGGGCTAAAAGGGAATGAGGAAATGAGTTCTGCTTCATGAAATGTCAAGATGGATTACTGGTTGCACCACAAATATCTTCAGAAACTCTTTCCCCATTTTTGGCCAAAAGTCCAGGAAGACAGTTAGCCTCACAATTTTTCTCAGATTTAAAAGAAACTAGAGCCAAATCTCAACTAATACTGTGTCATATGATTTATGCCATAAGTTTTGGATTGGATAACAAATATTTAAATTTCTTTGAAGGTATCTGGATTCCAAGTTTTGTCTTTGCTCATGATAGTAAAGATTACTAATTCTCTTACTTTAAAATTGCTACAAAAGCACTACAGTCACTTTATGTGTTCCTAAACTTGTAGCAGAAGAGGACATAGAACATATTAGTCATAGTCATATAATTTAGCTGACCTCCTTGAATAACTCTGATTGTTCTAGGAGATGCAATGCTTAGAATTCAATTCTGGCACTCTAATGGCATGGGATAGCATTAAAATACTAAGTCAACATTCAGACAAAGTACCAAACAGCCATGTTAGAACACTGTGTGTTTTATATTTATTATGGCAAATTTACTCTGACATGTTTAGAGTTGAGTTTTACACTGGAAATTTAATGGGTATATGGCCTGCTAGTGACACGTCCAATAATGAGGGGCACCGCAAGACACTTTCTGAACCATTGCTAAGTTTTCCTAACCTTTCTTTGATTACTTGTATTTGTACTGCTACAGGAAGTAAGGAAAACAGAACTCCCTCATGGGATTTACTTGTACCTGTCACAGTCATGAAGAGTTACCTACTAAATTGTGTCCAGAACACTGGCAGTGGGAGCACTTTGGCTGTCTCAAGCTGATAAAAACTCTATTAGTGGACAATTTTCACGTGTAATGGCCATAGGCAAGTCCAACACAGAAATTTACCAATGCTTCAAAATGGATTACAGCAGCAATATTGAGAGAGCTGACCCCACACTAGACAAGTCATTGCACCAATCTTTGCTGCAGTCTAAAAACCTGTAAAATGGGGAGAGTAATAGTTCCCTGGTTTATAGGGTACTTAGAAAGCTAAAATCACAAGCTTATAAGATGGATTGCTTACAACGGCCATACTAAAAGTGCATCAAACACATAAATTTTAAATGGGCATTAATCACATAGGATGGATTTCCCCTGTTATAGTCCAGTTACATCATTACAATTAATCACTCAGGTTGCTCTAATTTTTCTGTGTGTGGGTGTGGGTGTGTATGTAGGTGTTACTCTAAAACAAGCCTGTCTTTTTAGGATTAATGGAACACTAAAAAATTTCCAGCAGCAGCTGTAGCAATACCAGCTCAGGCTGAAAGAACTGTGACTTACCCTAGTGCTTTTAAGTGAAGTATCAGTCAAACATAAGACCAGTTCACTTTATCAAAAATGCAAGATAGAAATGTCTCTTGCCAGTCACCTTTTCAGAAATGCAGACAAATCAAAGACAAGCATTCTTGATCTGAAGCACACATAACTTCTGAGCCTGGAGAATACAGTGGAATGCACTATATAATGCAGTTCGCAAAAATTTATGCTTAATATAGTTCGCAAAAATTTATGCTTAAAAAATTCTACATGGTGAATATCAAGCTTGAAATCATATAAAAAGATAAAGAAATACTTTTTTAGCTAATCTCTATGCCTTCTGTGGGATAACTTAAAAGACTATACATACATAGGTGTTCTCAGGGTAGGAGGCTAAAATTATAATGAAGGATAATTTTTTTTTAGTTTATTTTCCACATAGAAAAAAACAGGAGTCAAAAGTTCTGACTCTTGAGCCTTATACCACAGAGACCTACACCATTTATACATTAGTAGGGCTCAAGCTTCAGGTGCAAATATCAGAGGAATTGAATTATGGTAGTTTCGTTACCTGAAAATTTCATATTTCATCCCTATATATCTGAAGTCTTCTTGACTTTGAATTTTCAGAGTGTGATTTCAATGTGAGTATCTACTATCTGTGCGTAACTCACTTCTGCTTTCTATAGATATCAATAAAAAATCCTCTTAGGGACAGTACGGTAAATATTTGCTGGAGTAAATCATGGATACATGACAACCAATTTCAATTTACTTCTTCTTTTTTTCTCTTCACGTGGGTGGACAAAACCTACCCTTACTCCTCATATATTAGTTTTCCACCTACAAACACACTGAGCCTTAACTTTCAGTTATATTTTCAGAGACGTAGTTAACTATGATATTAGCTTGTGAAACCTATGAGAACAATGCTACAGTTTCCTGATAGTAAAAAGAAAGAATGAGAAGATGACATACAGAAGTTAATTCACTTGAGCATTTGGAATACCTGGAAGAATATGTCTGACTTAGCTGCCAACTTGGAAGACCAAGGTTAGGATTCAGTTGTTATAATGCAGGTGACTAGAGTCAGGCAAAACAGGTCAGGGAGATATTATGAGACAGGTATGTGCACAGGCTACCAATTTTGACCCAAGACAAGAGACACATTAACTTTCTGGAGTGACCACTACAGACCAAGTAGGACACTTCACATTACCTAAAATGACAGTAGGAGACCATGAGACAGTTGAGTTTTGCCCCAAGGTCAAAGGTCAATTCAGCTCACCTTAAATTAATCAGCTAGGGTAGGATTCAGTTCTTAAACTGAACTTTCAATGTCATTTTGGGTGCCTTACAGTATGTCCAGCATTCAGCTGCTGCACAAGTGGGTTTCCCTTAAAGCCCTTGACATGCTCGTCAGTCTTCTGCATTTCTAGCAAAGGGAGGCAGCCTGGCCACCAGAAGGCTAGACAGGATTCTTTAATATCTAAAATGTCCATCAATGTCTATTGGTTGCTAGGGAAATAAAGAGAATAAAACTGAAATTTTTTGCATCAGTTAAGCCAAAGAATAAAAGTCCAATTTAAATGGTTTTCATTTAAGGATTTCTCAGATACACACACAGCTCCCTCTAGTTGGTTCTATGGCTGAGGATATGACCCAGTACCCTCTGTATTTATTTGTTCCATTTGCTCCTAGTATTAGAGACACATGAAGCTCAGTCCTACTAGAATATATATTTTTAAAAAGTTTCAAAAGTAAAGAAGAGCAAAGACTGTTAAATTCTACTTTTTTCCTCTAAAATATGTTACTTATGAACATAGACATGAATATCCCACAACTAAGCTCTTAATTAACAAATGTTTTCTTTTTTCTTTCTAAAAAATACATTATTTTATTTACTCATTAGCCAAAATGTGACTCTTGTCTATTAATCTTTGATCTTCAGTTTTTGATTGAAGACATCTTTCATCTTGCACAATGTAAAGAATTTTGGTGAATTTTGGAAATCTAGTTAATGGCTTTCTCACTCCATGACCATGGCATGTAATTCAGTATGCAATAGCTACTAAACTGTTTTCATCAGAATATAAGCTTTGATACATACATTAAAAATTTCTTCATGATGGTATGTGAGAGTTTACAGGGAATAATGCAAGGATATTTTATTTATCAAAACAATAGATGGCCCCAGTCAGTCACATTTCAGAAGACTAATATTACATGTATCTGACTTAAAATGATGAGACTGTGTATAACTGACATCTGTATCACGTATTAAGTAATCTTGTTATTTTATGATAGTCTATAAATTTATACTAAAATACATGGTTATAAGAACCCTTTTGCAGTAAAAATTACTGATATTTTTGTTTGACAAACTGAGGTCAATACCTGAAAGCCCAAGGACCTCAAACTTAAAATGCATTGTATATCTTCAGTATAGTATAGTATTACAAAACAGCAAAAATGAGGGGGACAACTTAGTGAAATCTACTCTGTTGAGAAAAGATTATTAAAAGATCAATGATAGAAGAAAAGTTCTCTTGGTTTGAATGGAGATGGATGATATAGAAAAAACCCTTTAAATAAGCATTCAAAATTTAAAATATCTTCCACAAATCAAAGCTACAAACATTTTGATGTTTGTATACTGTTTTTTGTCACCCTTAAGCCTTATGCTATGATGTGTGAAAGTGCTGTAGACTTTTTACTGTTAATAGAAAAAGGCAAACACAAATCAATACCTTACTCTTTAGCAAGCAGTAATGTTGGACAAGTCCTGTCTGCCCCTGTTAGTGTGTATTATTGCTTACTGGCTGAAGATAAGATTGATTTACTTTCCCCTCAAATTCTTGTTATACATTTCCTGCTACAGTACATTCATTTTTGAGAGAAGAGTAAATGAATTCCTGGGTTAGAGATGACACATACTTGTGGTGCAATATAAAAACTGTTAACATCCTTCTGGGAGAACAGGGAGATTATTTCCATGTGGCTGTCATCCTTCTCTGTCCCTGCTTTAGTAAACAAAGCCTTTTCTTCTTCTTTTAGACATGCAATCACAAACAATAAGCACAGAACATCATACCTCAAGGTTACTTTTATGTTACTTATGAAAAGAAGGCCAGGCAGTGAACTCAGGAATTGAGCTCCTCCACGGACCCAAGCAGTAGATTTGGTGAAGCACACAAATGACAGTTTTCTGCCACAGCAAGGGTTTCTTTAACAGAATGTGCAAGCAATTTGGGCATAGTTACCCAGATGATCATCCTATCAGTCATCAGCTGAAGTGTTTTTCTCCTTGGCCTTTTTGTCTAGATATTTCTGTCCTTGGGTGAGAGTAAATCATCATGTCTTTTCTGGAATCATTTTGACTACATTACAGACAAATCAAACAATTTTGTGTTTGTTTAATTTATAAAGCCTTCTGCATTGCTGGATGCACTTGCTGATACATTTAGTCATCCCTGATACATTTAGTCATACAGTTGCAGGTCTTGGTTTAGAATTTTAATGAATGTGTTTAATCATAAACTGTGGAAACTTAATAACTGTATTCTATCAACACACACACAACCCCTTATTACTTCCTATGTCACACAGTAACTGACAGTGCAAGATTTAAAGCAGTATCCCATAGTACATATGTGATATTTCTTCCCTAAGAACTTTATCAGGTCAAGACACAAAATTTTTGCTAACTAAACCACAGGCTGGACCTATCCTAGTCCTAATCTCTCATCCTGTGTATCTGTTGGCTTGCTCCCTAGCTCTAACTTTTGTCCTTAAAGCAAATCTGTCATAGATGGGAGTGTTACTCTTGACAAATGTTCCTATAATCTAGTCTTAAAACCAAGAACAATAATTTTTTTACATCTTCTAGAGGCAATCAATTTCAGAACTACATTATTTTTACTTTTGGAAAGGTTTTCCCAACATGAAGACTGAATCTTCTTACTGCAATCTAACTCTATTTCTCTTATCCTATGTTGTAAACTGTTCTTGATTAGCATTGTTTTTTGTCATAGGAAATTGTGTCAAGGGTATCTCTCAAAGTGACTTACTTATGGTTAAAGTGTCTTAAGAAAACAAAATATAGACACTTTGTACCTCTCTACAAAGTCATCAAATTAGAAAAGATATTCTCTTTCTTCTTAATTTATTTTCCTCTGAAAGTATAGCAGGACAGCAGTCATCATCAGTGAGTTGTCAGCAGGGCTGGCTGAAAATCTTCAATCAAAGCTATAACAAAAAATCAGTATTAGACAGAAAGTTTTATTTATTCACCTACCTGCTTATAGCAGTGTGAGTGCTCCATTTTTTTAGCACTTTTTAATTTTAAAAAATCTGTCCAAAATGTAAATATTTATTTTCATTCATAATCAGCAACAAATCCATGAACAATAAAAATTGTTATTACTTCTATATTTTTGATCATAAAAAAGACAAGATGAAAAATAAGTATTCTTCCCAAACTATATGTACTTACACACATGATTCTGTATATATTGATGTTGGAAGATTTTTTTTTTAAGGCACAGTAAAAATTTTGATGTTTATCTATTGATGAAAAAAAGAAAATCAATTTCATACAGTTTCTTTCTGGAGAGAAGTTATTTATATGCTTAAGTGACCCATAGTAAAGAGATTATTCTGAAAATAATGAATACTATGAAAAGTTTCTGGGCATAAAATGCCTTTAGTTGTCCCATATCTTGTACAATAATCACACTGTGGAGAAAAAAACCTCACAACTACGTGCATCTTTTATTCATCTTTTTTTTCTTTATTTCTCTTAATAAATTGTAGGAGGACACTGAACTAATTGGACACTTGTGATGAAACTGTGATCCCTTTTCCTCTTCACCAAAATGGGCCCGTCAAAAGACTGACTGCAAAAGCTGTAAAGTTGTGTTATAACAGGATGCAAAATACTATAGTGGATCTTCTTAAACAAAACAAACCACAGGGACAATAGAGGAGAAAGCACTAAATAAATCACCTTTCCCAACATCTGGCCAGTGAGTTCTATGGCAGGTCATTGTTTACTGTCTAGTTCTCAATTTATCAAGTGGCTTCCTCTGTCCTTCGGTCGACTGCTTCCTGGTCTGCAGTAAACTGCACACAATTGTACTGTCTGTGCAGTGGAGACTCTTTCTCTCTCCACGTTTAGGTTTTAGATAGAGGTGTGATCTCCAAATCTCATGCTCATATTTTGTCACTGTTTCTTCTAATAGTCATGTACAAACTTAACCCTCCCTGATGTCATCAGGTTTTTCTCAGGAAGATGTGATTCCCCCTTTCCCACAGCGCAGACCTACTAGAGAAATTTGCTCTTGTTTCCACCAGAGTTGTGCCTTCTCTGGTGGATGGAGAATGAGTCACTTTGCTGAAAAGAAATATCATTCCTTGAATTTCCTACATGTTACTTTGGTCTTACGTTGTTAAACCTTGCTACCTCTTTTTTCCTCTGACCCCATGCTTTCTTGTTTAGTATAAGTCAACATGAGTCACCACTGCCTCAAGAAAAATACCCAGCAACCAAATAATCCTACTCTTCTTTTGATTCTGTTTATATTACTGTACTCTTGAGCTGGTGCACATATCCATACAACTAGCCACTGAAATGACAAGAAATAAAGTGGGTTAAAATCTTTCATATTAGGGGCAGGGAAGATGGGTAAAAAAAAAAAAAAAAAAAAGGAAGAGAGAGAATTTCAGCCTAGATCAGTTATACAAGGTGGGCACAGTACACCTTTTTTCAACTCTGGTCTTGATTTATGTTGCTTTAAATTGAACACCAGACTGTGACATGTATAATTTAGGAGTTTTCAGGAAAATAAAGAAGAATCTCTTCTTTTTTAAACCTACAAATAGGCTTAGATGAGACCTCCAAGTGTGTAAACGTCTATTAAATTAGCATAGTCAGCAGAAAACCCTTTTAGCTTTAAAACTAGGTGAATTTCTCTACAGAAAAGTCACCATCATTACTCTTTTTTTTTTTTTTTGTAAATCCACATTTGGAAGTGAAGGTCAGACAAACATTCCAGTGTAGAATGTGGAAATCAGTACTGTAACCTACTGTAAAAATATTTGTTTAGAAATAATTCTACAGAAAATGCCAATGATGTCTTTATCTTATTCCTCAAACAGATGTTGTAACTTCACTATGTGTCTAAAGGAGATAATTAATTTTTTGGAGAGTTTACAAACATGAAGATGATTTAGATTCTTCCTGGGGAATTATTTTTTTCTCTTCTGTTACCTGGTTTCTCCCTCGGAACTGCTTTTTCCTTTCTTTACCTCTATTTTAACCAAAAGGTACTACTTAGAACATTCTTCTTGAGGAATAGTGATCCTGTGTAGTTGTGCACTTTGAAGTTTGTCTTTAATGTCAAAAAGGTGTTCCCTATTCTTCTTTAGCTCAGTATCTGCTGCCATAAGCATTCATACGGTACTCAGGAGAAAGAAAAAGCTTAATCTATAGAGCATTCTGTTGACTAAGTGTAGCTAAACAGCCCATGATGCCACCTACACACAGCTAAAAATACTTTAGGTCAGAAATTCTTAAAGTGATTTATATCAGAAGAGAGTTCTGGTGATCATTTGGCTCAACTCCATGAGCAAAGGGGTCATTTTAAAGCAGACGACTGGGAGTTCTGTTAGGTCAATATCTGAATATCTTTGGGGATGGAGATTCTGCAGCCCCCTTAGACAACCTGCTGTCATATTTGACACCTCTCACTGCTTACAATATCCTAAGTACCTATTTTGAATATTCTTTGACGATTCACTTTTAACTTAGTCTTCCATAGGTCCTCTTCTGCAACGCTGTATTTTAGTTTGTGACTGAACCGCTACTACTGGCATGTGGATATTGCCAGTCTGGTATTCAGTCACTGCTGAAGTAGACCTGATTTACATGGTCACACTTACAGGACATATACAAAATATTCAAATGATAAATGTCTTTTGATTATGAATCAGTGTTCTGTTTTAAGAAGTTCTTCAGGATCTCTGCTCTGTACATCTCATTTATGACCTGCACAGGGACCAACAGGGAATTTATATATTGTGTAGTGAACAAGGCAAAAAATAGCAGGAAAATAATGCGGTCTTGCCCTTACAGTATTTGACTGCTGTTTTGATGAACTGGACTTTTCTTGCCCTTGGCCACATAGGCCTTATATAATGTTTGATAATCACTTCAAAGAAATTGTTCACAAGTGATTGTTAATGATGTGCTCTTCATTTTCTTATTTGATAATCTTAGTTTGTGGAAGTGTTGAATGTCCCCAGCAACGATAACTGCCTTAAATCTGGGCTTATCTTTGCCTCTATGTAGTATTGTTTTCTGTCTCTTTTTTTCCTTATGACTCTTTATGCACATATACCTGTGACAAACAACTGGATTTAATCCAAGCATCTAAGAATAATATTTATGTAATTAAAACATTTAAATGAGTCCCAATCATTAAGATGAAATATGCCTTCCTTTTTGTTCAACAAGAATAACACATTTATCACTTATCCAGTAAAATTTATTTGGAGTTTTACAACTTAATTTAAAAATGTTTTCATAAATTCAGTGAATAAATATACTGATGATAATTAGTAACTGTATTTGATTATATACTGAGTATTTTCATATTTTTGAATAAAAAAAATAATTCTTGTATTAAAATCTCGCAAGTAAACAGAATGAGGAAAGACGGCTAGCAATATAAGTTCGATGGTTCAACAGCCTTGGAAGAGTGAATCATTTTCCATGCATTTTTAAAGGATATTGCAATAAAATTGCAGTGCCAACAAAACAGAAATGCCTCTGAGTTCAAAAAGATTTGGAGCAGGGTAGAGAAGATTGCTTTGAAGAAAAAAAAAAAAAAAAGGAAAGAAAAAGCTGCACAGAGCTATAAATAGCCACAAATTAGATACTTAGAAATTTTTTCTTTGGTGTTTACTGCAATGAATTTAGAGTGAATAATGAGTCTATTTATGCCGTGGTGACCAGGCTCCTTGTTTGATAGAGAAGTCTGTTTGCTAAAGGAATTTTTCAGATGGTAGGACCTATATAAACTTTTTTCAAATATCAGGATTAAAAAATATTTATATTTCTTATTACCAAACAACAGAAAATGTGAATATTTCTCAGAAGGTAATTACTCCCTTAAGAAACCCTGCAAACTTAAACCACCAACGCCCCCACCCACCCACACACACACAAAACCCTCCACAAAACACCAAACAAAATACCCAACAACAACAACAAACAAACCCACTTTTGACACAGAAACCAAAGTAGTTCTTATAGTTGTTGTTTTCAGAGGACTCTGACTTGTCTGCCTTTTACAAAAGTTAGATTTATGTCTGGTAGTATCTGTGAGAAAAACAGCATCAACCAAATAGCATGGAGCAGCTTCTGTATAATGCCAAGGGAAGAATAAAATCTTTACAGTTTCAAAAGCTGTAAGAGCTTTACTTCAATATGTAGGTAGTGCTTTTTTGAAAAACCACAGAGCACGATGAAATTGCACACTTTATTCTTGGAATAGCTCTGATGTCTTAAGAATTTCTAAAATAGTTCAGAAACAGTCTTTGTAAAGAGGTATATTCAGTGGACCCCCTCATTATTGCCAAAGAGCAGGTAACAGTAAATGACACAGCCAAATGTGCCGTGGAAAGCTTCATCTAGTTATGATGCAAATGTGGTGTGTTTTTTATATATTTCTGAGCTTGGGTAGAGCCATCCTCATGAATGAGCAGGATGTATGTTTGATCATGCATGTGCAACACTAAACAGAGCAGAAGGGACAAGCTCCATAAGCAAACCTGACCTTGAAACAGTGTTTATACTGTGCTTTGGTTTTAAGGAGTAAAACATATTTTGGATGGGATCTGGCTGGACCCTAGTATTTTATCAAATTAGAATTCCAAGTGTAACCTGTGGCAGTTTTGTAGGAAAGGATTACAGGGTTTAGGGTAATGTCACAAAGATCAAAAGACACAGGTCTGTACCTTATGCCTTTACCTCTTGAGTTTGAAAGGTCTTTAGAGTAATTTTATAGGTATTTTATGTATGCAAAAATGTTGGATAATGAAAATAATTCTTAATACTGTCTTTATTTTTGGGAAGTATCAAAGAACTGAGAATTTGGCTACATTTCCCTTGTAGAAGTGGATTATATTGGTTTTTTGGCTCCTTTTTAATCCAAGCATCAGATAAAATCAGAGCAGTTGGGTTTTAATACTCCTTTTGCAATTTAAGGAAAAGAAAAGAAGAAACAGAAACATGAAAGCAAAAGGGGTTGAGACAACATCTTCTTCTTTTCCCAATGACTTTAGATCATTTTCTTCGTCTCTATTCAAAGTAATGGAAACTATGACACATTATACTCTGCAACTACTCAAAGTCAGAAATAGTTCCTATTGAGCATAGCTTTCTACATCTGGAAAAAGGCAAAAACCCACAACTATCCTTCATTTTTAACTGATCTCTAAAATTTTAAAATAAATTTTACCCTCTGAAGAAAGAGGAGCTAATTGATTCCTAACTTTGTTTTTTAATAATTTATTCTCAATTTAGTATACTCTTTCCTCTTTTTTTTCTTTCATATTTATTAATCTAAAATGAAACAAATTCTCTAGCAGTGCAGCTGTGGTAAAATCTCTTCCTTTAAGTCCAAATACTGAACTCAGATGTTCATATGAAACACTGAATGAGTACAATCTCCTCTGACAGTCACAGCCAAAGGCAGTTTGCCTTAGTTTTCAATTCCTTCACTACCACAGAACACAAAAAAATGTTTTGAATCCACTGTATTCTGTGTGTCATTCTATGTACTGACATAGCAGATTGATGTCAAGAATAAACTTGGTTTGTTTTTCCAGTTCAAAAAGGTTTCTCCTGCTAATGTTTTGTAAGCGAACAGGAATATATTTTCTGTTCTGAGGTGAAATACAAGCTGTTCTTTAGGACATACTGTTTTTCTTTTGCTCCCTCACGTTGTGCTTTTTATAAATTCTTAGTTGAACTTATTCAAGTAGAGATTGTTTATTTCCTTGAGCCCTTCACATTTCGGATGTTGAAGGTATACATTTTGGAGAAGGAAGCTTCCTTCTTGGTAAGTAGAGAATCCAGCCAATTGGATACTGATACTGCTTGCATCCTGTGGACTTCTTGTACATTTTGGTTCCCATCCCTGCAGAACATAGACACAGTTTTTCATTGCAAACTCCCATTTATTTCAAAGACAGCAAAACAATTCTTGTATGAACAAACTCAGAAGTCTATGTGAGCAGTAGAGGATAATTTTCTCACTTTTTTTTTTTTTTTTTTTTTTTTTGCACAGTCTATTCCGTAACTTGCAATAAATTGCTCAGAACTACAGTGTATAAATCCCCATTATACTGCTACTTGAAACTGCTATGGTTTGCCTTTGGTAATATAAAGGAATACACCTTGAGTTAATGTAGATCATGGAATCATAGAACTGTTTGGGTTGGGAGAGATCATCTAGTTCCAGTCCCTCTGCCATATGCAAGGGCACCCTCTGCTATGCCAGATTGCTTAAAGTCCCATCCAAACTGGCACTGAACATTTCCAGGGATGCGATATCCACATCTTCTGTGGGCAGCCTGTTCCAGTGCCTCACCACCCTCATAAGAAAGAATTTCTTCCCAATATCTAACCTAAATCTGCCTTCTTTCGGTTTAAAGCCATTCCCTCTTTCCTGTTGCTACATGCCCTCGTAAAAAGTTCCTCTCCAGCTTTTTTTAGGTCCCCTTTAGGTACTGGAAGGGGCTGTAAGGTCTCCCTGGAGAGAAGGAGACGTATAAAAGTTGGTTCCAAGCATTGTGTTCCCTTCATTAAGCCACCTGGAGTTAATTTCTTACATGTCAAGTGCACACACTGGCTTTCAGAGCCAAAAGATCAGTATAAAAAAGGAGATAAATCAATTTTAAAGACCAATTCGAACATCTTATGTTCTTCTTTTCTCTCTTTTCCAGTGACATATTACAGTCATTTTGTTTCATTGGCAGTTCTTCTACTCTGGTAATTCCACCCTGAAAAACTATCTGGAAGATACATTTTCCCTTCACTTTTCTCTTTCTTCAACCTTATTCATTTTAAGTTGTTGAGTTTCTATCTGACCTCTTCTCTATACTACATGAATATTATTGGCTGAGGTTGCTGTCATTTAAAATTGCATATATGTCATATTAAATTTGAAACCTTTGCCTTCTTGAGATGAATATGTGGTTTTGAATTTTAGTTGTTTGTTTTTGTTGTTTGTTTGTTTTTTCTATTAGGCATAGCTAATTTTTAGTTCATCTTACTATATTCTGCATTATTCCTATTTGGATTTCTTCAAGCTCAAGATCTTTATAAAAATATAATGACTAGATTTTATAAAAATATCAGTGTGACTTAATGATTGAATGTCATTACATTGCATTAGAATCATATTCTATTATTATAGTTATATGTGAAAAAAAATGTTGATTTTCTCGGTGCTTCTCTGAACTTAGCTGGACAGCTTTAAAGCTAAAACCATTATTATAACAAAGTCGTGCAATATTTCAACTTTTCTATTAATTTTATTCTTGAGGAATGTCTGTTATTTTATTTTCTGCTAGAGTGGTTTTTAATCCATTAGCACATTTTATACATCTATGGTAGTAAAAATAAGCTGCATTTGAGGTATCAGAATTACTTTCTTTATAAACTGGTTTCATCTGTAGTTTCTAGTCACGTTTCTGTAAATTCAACATTTGAGGTACAAAGCAATTAAATTGAGAAATAATTTTAAACAGGTTTTGAATACTTTGAGTTCTTCTATATCTTAGACGGAAGAAACTTCAATATGATAATGAAAAATATCCGTAACCAAGTATGGCTTGATTTTGAAATTCCATACTTCAGATAAAAGGACAATGTATTTCTCTGTTAAGCAGGAGTACTTCAGCTTGAAAAAAATCCAGGTCCAAGGTGTTTAATTTTTTTTGTATATGTGGTTTTGTTTGGGTTTTTTTGTTTGTTTGAGGTTTTTTTTAATATAAATTATCAATTTTAAAATATTTATTTAATGTAAGATTTTCTTAAATACCAAGTTGAAATGTTAGGTACACCCATATGAAAACCAGAAACTATATTTGTTTTGAAAAATGTGGGGTTTATTTATTATTAAACCTGATAATTGAGGAAAAAATTGCTTTGGCCTTTTATATGATGTAGAGGGTCACAGTGATGATCTAGTCTGAAAGCCCGGGTCAGAGCTAACTAATTAAACAGCAGATTAGATAAACAATATGCTCTTTAAAAACTTAATTTGAGCATGTAAAGATATTTGGAAAATTTATAGGTTTTGCAAAAAATTGTTCAAGAAATTTGTGGGTCCCAGTGATACTGAAAGGAGTAGAAGACTCAGTGTAATTGAAAATAAACTTATCTTTTAATGCTTCATATGTTTCAAGTTTAAAATGCTTCCCATTCCTACCTATACAAAATTAATAAAGAAAGGTCAACCACTGTTTTAAAATTTGTAATATTTTATTTTGTATTTAGGCTACCAAGGATTTATTCGTTTTCTTTCTGTTGAGAGACACTTTGGGATATATAGATTTGTCTGCAAATATGTGTACAGAAAAATCTTAGAATTTCTACTTAAAATGAAAAGAGATATTTTCAAAGAAGTTCTTATGTTTAGGAAATTACTAACTTCTCATGCCTGAAATGATGACTAACTTGAAAATTATGAAAAATTGCATGATAAAAACAGAACAGCTATTGATACAGATATCAATAGCTCAACTTGTTCTGTCCAAATATTTTTTAATATTAAAATTGGACTATTTCCATCAATGTAGAACTATTCAATAAGTTGCTGATAGAGACAGAGCAAGCTGTACTACTAGGTAGAACCATTAAGTCTAATGTGCATAATGTTCTCTAAACTTCTATAATGTTACTTCTAACCTTCCAAGTGGGGGATTCTGACAGGTTTTTTTCACTCGATGTTTTTTCACAAAATCAATCCACAGATATGGGTCTCTGTGTCTACTTAGAGATATTTGATTTCTGGAAAGGGTTAGGAATCTGGTTGCACTGACAGATCTTTATTGTTTCAGTTTGATTTTTATTTTTGGCCCTATATAATCTCCACCACTCTTCCCTAGGGCACACATAGTTCTGATATGCATAAACCTGCACAGAGGTTCAATATATATTCTTTGGTCTCTGAGCTCCATCTCTATTTTGTTAACTGGTGTTGCAAATTGCTCATGCTTCTAAGAGAACAACACTATAAAAGGTTAAACTGCAGGATTCACAGATGCTTCACTCTAGAAATAATTATTTATGATGTCAATTGACAGTGTGAAGAAGAGGAATGAAACTGACAGTAGGAGATTTTAAGCACAAACATGCACAAATACAAAATAGATTTGCAGTAGCTAATTATGGATGCCTATCACAAATATTTAGAGTGTCCTAATCTGGGAAAGTTTGATTTATGCTGTCTCTGCCATGCTGTTAATACATGAATTGGAATGAGCTAGTACACAGCAATTTTGAAATATACCTTGATATTTCAAGTATAGTTTGGAAGAGAAATGTTTCCAGGAAGGTAAACTATAATTATAAAGGCTCATTTTCCAGAGAGGACTTTACTCTTTAATACAGATGTAGCATATTGTTTCCTTTAATAATCCAGAAGCTGTTAAACACAGTGGATAGCTAGACATAATCTGAATGCATAGTTTCCTTTACGAGGTGGTGTTAAAGAAGAAGATTTGACTGTTGATAAAGGCATCCTGAGGGCTAGGGTAAACAAAACAAGATCAGCATAGTGTTTTATTCTATTGCATAACTGTTAGCGCTTTTCATTTTTCAATTTTGCCTTTTTTTTTTTTTTTTTTTTCTTTTTTACCTCCAAGGCAACATGAAATGATAGAGAGAGAATATGTTCCCAGGAAATGGGACTGTTATATTCCTTGCTTGATGGCAATAGAAAGAACACATTAACTGAAGCACTTATCGATGTTTCATTGACTTGAAACAAAGAATTAGAACCCACACAAAACTGTTAAGTATGATATATATCAGAGATCTGTTATTCTAAAGAAAGTAAAATGAATGCCACTTTTGGTACAAAAACCAACCAACCAACCAAACAAACCCAAATCAGAAAACCAACCAACCAACCAACCAACCAAAAGAACTTCAAAACAAAAAAAACCACAAATCCTAAGAAAAATCAAGGAATATTCATCCTGCTTTCTCCTTTTGCAACAATGTGGAGAAAGCATCATCTGTTAGACTGTTCTGAGCTCATTTCCTAGACTAAGAAAACTCTAGATAAATAACTTTTAAATTATGATTTATCTCTACATTAGTTTGGAGAAAAAAAAAGGTCTTAAGTGTTTCTTTCTCTCTTCGGTGTACACAGTCTTTTGTTTGTAAACTTTGTTTCCTATCCCTTTTCTTTTTACACCTTTGAATTTATTCTGACATTAAAAATTCTCATTAAAAAGAAAGAATTACCAATATTTCTACAGAACACTTGTTTAAAAGTTTCTGAAATGAAACCAGAACATTATGAGAAACCTGATCTCCTCTCACTTGCAGCACTTCAAGTAAATCCTTTAGAAAGGTACATACATACCCTTTCTCCCAGATTCAGACACCGAGACACCATCCCTGCCCTACTGAACATAGACGGAAGTAGTTTCACGGTTTCATGGGAAGCTTCAGGGGTGGTGAACTACCTGTACCAACCCAGGCTGAGGTGCCTATACAGAGTTTTGCTCTATAGACACTTAGGAGAGCTGCTACTGCCATAGAGATCCGCTACAGTCTATTTAGGTCCTTCCCCAGGCATGCTGGAGACACCAGGATATTCTCTAGACAAAGCCAAACAGGGAAATGAACACTGTTTACCTTCAGTGCTGTAATCACAAAATTGAAGGAAAAAATACAGCTGTCTCCCACACTGCCCATTTAAGGCATAGCAAATATAAATAAAACACTTAAATACTTTGTAAGGTTTCTGCTGGGGAGGTCTTGGGCCCATTGCAGCGCAAGTACAGGTTATATAAAATTTTTTCATAGTTGAATTGTGTTTACAACTCAGCAGGCCTTTTCCATGGTCTGGGTAATGACAGGTATGTGATAATTACTTGTATTGCTTCTGTCACCAGTGTTTGTAGTCTAAGGTTCCAGATTATAGATGTGTATTACTGCAGTAATAGGTTGCAGTTTGCAGACTATAGCTGTGTTGTTCTGCACAGGGACTGACCTTAGTCAGGTTATGAAAACTTGAGGGGAATTGGCAAAAATAATTATGTAAGAGGAGATAACTCCTTCTTGAAGATGTAACTTGATGAGCAGACAGTTCACTCCAGTCATTGAAATGGAAGTCTCTGATTAACCTTAACGCAGAGAGTATTGGGCTGCTGTCAGGTAAGGAGAAAATCTGCAGTTAATGGCAGAAGTTCAGAAAAAAAGGCACTCTGAATACCTAACTTCTTAGCACTTTATGCATATCCCCTTAGTCTGTGACAGAAATGAAATATAGTAATAAAATCTCATTAGTTCAAAGGGATACCCTTGTTTTGCACAGAACAGGGTAGACAGTTTCACTAAAGACATTCAAGTTTTCATTTTTTTGCAGCTCTGGCACAGTAGACTGGCTGGTGTAAGATCTCTGAGGTTTAGAAGGGGGTAGGTAGGGAAAAAAAAACCAAACCAAAAAATCACATTTCATGAGAGAACATGAGAAAAACCCCCTACCTTTATTCCTTTTTTATATTGACTTCCAAGAAGACAGTCAAAGACATAATGATTTTTAAAGACTAAAAGTATGGGTTTTTTTCAGAAGTAAATGCAGGATTCTATCTCTAGAAAGACTTTTCAAAGGAACTGGAACCAGCAGTACTGCAGCTACAGACACACAACTGTTACTACCATCTGGAGGTTTTACATGACACTACTTAAACATTTGCAAATGATTAAGAGGACCCTTTAAACACAAATATCAAATTAAATTGTCAGAATTAAGGTTCCAGATGTATTAATGCTCCAGCTTCACTGATGATATAAACAATTTCAGTGTCATCTTATGTCTGGTGTCAGGCTAGTATCTTGAGCCTTAGGGATGTGTTGAAATCTATCAAATTGTATTTACTAACTTCAAATTTTAATTCTCATATTTATTTCTTTGGTGAAAAGGTGAAACTCATTACTGGGAATAGACTTAGCAAAAAGTCTATGCTCTTTCAGGCCCTCTAAAGCTTCAGGCAAAGTAATCAGGAAGACTGAACTCAAAAGCAAACCCATATTTTGATATACTTGTCAGCTCTGTGCAAGTTGTCCAAGAGATGGGAAGATAATCAAAGGCAGAGAAGAAGATGGAGAGAGGAATATCCTTGGGTATTTTTGTTTTCTGATCAAATAATTTGTTTAAAATTCTTGGTAGGTTGTTTAATAGGAGAATCTGTATTTTGTGCACTGCAAGAGGCAAAATCATTTTCCTTAATTATATTTGATAGTTTATCCATCTTCCTATGTTTTCCTTAGGGAATAAAAAGATAACTACATTCTTAAAGCAATAAAGGCAAACTGTCTAAACCGAATATTATGTTGGGTTATAATAGCCTCAACTTTTCTAAATTACTTCAATAAAATTCCCAAACTGCTGTAATCAAGATGAAGATTGGAGATTTTTTGCAGGTCAAATGGCAACTTTATTAATGTGTAAAGCTAGCAAAAAGGACAATAAAAATAAGATTTAAAATACATGGGAATGTAGCACACACATGAACAAGTAATCCACCTAATTTTGTTAATAATGAATAGTTCATTATTCTCCATTGAAATTGTTGGAAATAATAATAATAATAACAACAACAACAAAACCAGGAAGGATAGAATAATTAGCATTCAAAATTTTCAGAAATCATTACCTTTAAAATGATTTTTTAAAACTACTTTTGTAATTTTATTACTAAAAGAAGCAAAAAAAACCCCAGCCCTAAACACTGACAAAATTTACCGTATGGAAACTGCATTGAAAGCAATTAATTAACCTATGAGATTTTGACAACAGTTATAACAGTGTTTTACCACAGCCACTAGTGATCATTACTGAACTTGCAATGCAGGAATGAGGAAATGTTTAACCTGTGTTGCTCTTGGTCACACACACAATTGTTCTGTTTTAGCTGGCCCTTTTCATGTGATGTAACCCTTTATATCCTACAACATCCTGTATGTCCCCAAGTGCTACCTATAAAGACCTATGCATGTGAAGGTGTACTTATTACTCTTTACAGTCTTATTTATTTTTATCTATTTTGTTTACTTATTTATGTAATATTTAGCTGTATATGTTCTCCTTTATGAAGCCTCCACTACTCAGTGAATAGTGCTTCAACATACTTGCTCTATTCTGTTTCAGTGTTTTAGGCCTGAAGTGCTCTCCTGCGTATTTTTAAATGCCACCACGATTTAGTAAATGAAATAAGGAATATATATGTTGGAGGCCTGTAGCTAATGGTGTTACCTCAGCGGTCAGCACTAGGTACAGTCTTGTTCAATTTATCAATGACCTAGATGAAGAGATAGTGCACCCTCATGAAGTTTGCTGATGATACCGAACTAGGAGGGGTGGATGATTTACCGGAAGGCTGTGCTCCCATTCAGTGAGACCTGGACAGGCTGGAGAGCCTAATGAAGTTTGACAAAGTGTGGGTACAAGTGGGTAAAAAGTGTTGCTACACCTGGGAAGGAATAACCCCAGGCAATAGTGCAGAAAATCACCTCTGTGAGGAAGGCCTGGGGACCATGATAGTACAAAAAGTCAATCATGATCCAGCAGTGCGCCCTGGTGATCAAGAAGGCCAATAATGTCCGGGGCTGCATTAGGAAGAGTGTGGCCAAGGTCAAGGGAGGTGATCCAGTCCCTCTACTCAGCCCTGGAGAGGCCACATCTGAGTGGCCTCTGTGCTCCCCAGTACAGCAAAGACAAGGAACTAGTGTACAGGGCCAAGGGGAGGGCTATGAAGATGATTAGGGGACAGGAGAATTTCTCTTATGAGAAAGGTGAGTGAGCTGGACCTGTTTAGCCTAGAGAAGAGATGACTGAGAGGGGATCTTGTCAATGTGTATCAATATCTTAAAGAGCAGGTGTCAAGAGGATGAGGCCAGACTCTCTGCAGTGACAGGGCAAGGAGCAACGGGCACAAATTGAAGGACAGGAAGTTCCACCTGAACCAGAGGAAGAACTTGAGGGTGACAGAATACTGAAACAGGCTGCACAAGAAGGTTGTGGAATCTTCTTCGGAGATATTCAAAACTCTCCTGGACATGATCCTGTGCAACCTGCTCTTGGTGAACCTGTTTTAGCAAGGGCGGTGAACTGGAGGATCTCCAGTGAACCCTTCCAACTCCAGCCATTCCGTGATTCTGTGATAATGGAAATAAATTCTGTATATGGATATACAGATAAAAGGAGCAATGAGCCATTAATCTTCCTGTCACTACATATTAATATTTTCCTGGAAACAAATGAATAAAAATATAGTTAAATCAGTTAAATTATTTCATAAAAGTATTATTTTCTTATGCTGTTCTTTATTTCAAATGTACCAGTACAAGAAGCCTGGTTGAGCTGGAACTTTCCATTTTACATCAATGGTTCATGTAAATTTGTTATGTTTTTCTTCACAATGAAATGTATTTGATCATGAAGAGAAAAACAGCAGTACATGTGATAATAACAGATGAGTTCAGCTGGAATTTGAAAAGCAATTTTTTATTTATAAATTCTCCCTGAAACTTGTAGACAAATCAAAGAGCGTATTGGATGTTTCCACAATGTCACTTAATTAATTGATAACCCTCTAAAATAGACCCTAATTTTTAAAATTTTCTTCTACTTTAATGAATGACATGGTTTTATTTTGAATTTCTAAAAAAGCTCTTGTAATCGTCATGCTGTATCTAAACTTTGAATAAATATTTATAACTTTAATCCCTTTTATATTATCTCTGTGTTCAGAGATTTAAACCAAATATTTATATTACAACCAAAACTGTAACGGTGACACATCAACATCTGTGTTAAAACTGTCCAAAATATCAATCTTTTATAAGAAGCATAAAAGTAAACATCTAATTTGAATGTCTGTAAACAATGATGGACGTCATTTCCCTCCTTTTGAAGTAGAACATTACTGTCCCGGCCATTAAATTGAATGCAGAACAACAGCAGCCTGTAAGTTTTATTTTTCTAGAAAGAGAATATTTTCACGATATTATGTCAATAATTTTTATGTGATGCAATAGCAATAGTAATAGTTCAAGGGTGCTAGTCCTGGGTTAATATCAGGTGCCCTCAGACTGGATTCAGTTGCCAAATGTAGTATTTTTAAATTAAAATTTCTTATAAAATTGATGATGGATAGGTGATTTTAGAAAGACATATTTTTTTTTTAAAATTTTCCCAATTAGGATGGAAGTGCATTCAGCTGTGAATCTCTGAAGTTTTTGTTAAGAGTGTTATCTGTAACAAAAAAGTACAAATAAAGTGTGCGATTTTAGGTATAGTCTCAGCTTAAATTAAATTAATTCCTTTTTTAAATTAAAAAAAAACCAAAACAGTTGGTTTTACACAGAAACAACCTTCTTCTTAGGTAAAAAAAAAAAACCAACACAGAATGGCAAACTAAGAAAAAAAAGGCTCAAATTCTTCTGTGTGTGGTTTGTTTTTTGTTTTTTTTTTTTTTTTTTTTTTTTTTGGTTTTGTTTTATGGGGTTTTTGTTTTGTTTTGTTTTGTGTTGTTTTGTTTTGTTTTGTTTTTGGAGGATTGATTCTCTTAGAAGGTTTTGTAGCTTTCCAGGTGTCTGAAGTTTTTTTGGGCTCATGACTCTTTCAAAACAATGTGAGCAAAACTTGAGCCTACACAATGTTTTATGTTGCTTTTTTCTTTGGAAAGAAGTGTCCCTGTTTAGAACAGAAATTACAGCAGAGACCAATTTGAAATGGTTTTTATGGTTCTTTAACAAGGGTTAGCTCCATGAACCAAAATAACCAATGAAGATTGAAAAAAAATTGGGATAGGGCATTTGGAATTACTGGCTTTTTGCCCAGCCTAGTGGTTTATGACTTGTTCTTGTTCATTACATATGATGTAGTTATGACTCAGTCACTGAGCTGAATTCCGAGTAGAGAGGATAATAGAAATCAATACCGTGGCAAAGAATAAACAATAAACAATGAAAGCTCTCTATTAAAGACAGCTTTCTTCTAACCTCATGAAAATTGAGCCTTCTAGTCAGATCACAAGAGATTCTACTTGCACAATTTTAAATTTAGCACAGCCAAAAAACCTAAACAACCAACCACAGCTGCAACCCAAGCAGCAACCAAGAAAAAACAAGTCAACCCATGAAATCTAGAAAGTTCTGTAAATTTGATAGCAATGCCTTAAAGTTAGAGCTTAAAATCGACTGCTTTGCACAAGACTTCTGGATATCATACCCTGAGACACACATCAGTCCCGATAATTCTTCAGCCAATAAGAGAATAGCAATTAGGCTGTTGAGATAAACTATTGTGAAGGCAGAGGATGAGCCTGCAATCAGTAAAAGACTGATCTCAGATATCTACCCATTTCACATTTGTTGGGGTCCTCACCAGAAAGCCTCCAATCCACCTGGAAGAGATTTACGGTGAAATTCAGTTTGAAGGTAAATGTATTCAGTTTTCTAAACACAAGTGCCTGCTGCTGTTTCATTGCTTTTCATTGGGCTAGGACATCTAAAAAGGGATGTAGGGATTATCTTTGGGGATCTGCAGCTAGGCTAGAACACCACCACACTACCTAAAGTGTCAGTAGGCAATTGCTCTTATATTGTTCTTGCAAAGTTAGTCAAGGACATCATTGTTTCTGAAAGCTTCAATCAGCTTTAGAAGACTTTTTTCATCCTATTTGTCAGAGTTCAGCATAGAGAAAAGCAAGTGCTGTTTTTCTCCTGAGATGTGAATTCTTTCTCTTTTGTAGATGCTTTTTTTTAAGACTTGCACTGAAGCAATTGTTGTACATGAGGCTATATGGGTTTAAAACCAATTCTGCTTTGGTTGGTGAAAGCAGGAAAAATGTTCATTCATTTGCAGCTGTGCATATATATACTTAATGAAGATAGCAGCCCCAATTCTCAAGTATATTACACACCATCTATAATAATTTGTTCCCATATAAGTAAAGAAAGTCAGTCTTTCTTTCTTTCTACATTTCTTTCTCTTTCTTTCTTTCTTTCTCTCTCTCTTTCTCTCTCTTTCTTTCTTTCTTTTTCTTTCTTTCTTTCTTTGCTTCTTTCTTTCTTTCTTTTTCTCTGTTTGTCTTTGTTTCTTTGATTCTTTCTTTGTTTCTTTCTCTCTTTCTTTCTTTTGCAGACATGAACTTGTAATAAGAACAAGAAATTATGTGATTTGTCTGTTTAGTGGAATGTGTAGGTTGAGAGGAATACAACCTCAGAAGTCTTTTTGAATACAGTGCATTGTTGATCAGTTTACTGTGAAAAATTGAAGAATAGAATTAACAGACTGGGATTGTTAATTATTATTATAAGATTAGAGGTGTATATTCCAAATAAGCAGATTTATTTTTTTTTCACTACTATAACAATTCATAATGGCATTTTGTAGATTTCAATGAAATCTGAAAAAAACCAACACCCAGCACCAAAATAAACACACTAAAATATGCTCTGGTTACGAGTTCAAATTTTATTTAATTTTCTCCATGTTGATCTCAATTAGCGAGTTCAAGGAATAGATTACTGATGTTAAGTAAAAAGGAAAATAACTTTATTATCAGTTTGATGCCATATATTGTGATGAAGAATTCTGCAGACCAGTGTTTCATCTACTGCTTCTCACAGTATGTCCAGAAATATTTTAGCATACAGTGAAGACAGATGAGCAAAGCTAGGTTCAGAGTCAGTCTGTAGTTAGGTTCAATGACATAAGTGATGAAAGTCTCAGGGACCTAGAAAGAGGGAGTAGACAGAGCCTATTTTTTTAGTCCAAATGAATATATGAGGATGCAGCATTTCCAGGAGATTTTAGAAAAGTCAAAAGTAGTGAAATACATGCTTGAAGGCACATCATCTATACCTATGAGAAGCTGAGTGTGTCAGTAACAAGAAGAAATAACTGTGTAAAATGCAGAAATGTGTTCTTTAGCATAGAAGAGTTTCCTTATAATTAGGTAGACTTCTGTGCTGAATTGAAGGTTAATTTTTGCCATAAAGGTCATGCTGCCAGTGATATAATCACTCTTATTTCATGTCTGAATCTGTTCTTTGCATCTCCATACACTCCAAATTCATCACCTTATACAGACGTTTTTTTCCTTTTGACTTCAACAAACTCCATCATCACGTACTAGTGAAATACTTAGCACTTTATTTTTTTGCTTTAAAATCCTCACTGCCATGTGAGTTTTCCCAACATTTTTATTGCTTCCACAATTGCTCATAGGAAATAAAATTTCTTTTGGCATAAGAGTATCAATTCAATCTTGCTGTGATGTTTTTTTCAATGAAAAATAGTTTCCTGTGTGAAAGCCAGAACAGTAGCAACAAAATCACTTAAATGTTTTGTACACACAAGGAATATCAAGCACAGTGTCAAAACACAAATTGGTGCACTGAATAAAAGCTATGCCTCTATTATAGGAAATCTTTAGGGACACAGAAACCCTGTATTTTCATTAAGGAATAAGATGACGTGTAAAAGAGGATGTCTGTACAATCCTTCTGGGACTAACAGTAACAAAACCAATCAGTTTTTAGAATAGAAAGATCACACAAAAATACATTTGCTCACAGACAAGAGTTGCAGACCTGCCAGGCATTTGAGAGATTATTTCCAAGCACTCTTCCAACCTCAGCCAGAAAAAAAAACATTTAGTGGGTTCATAGAATAGAAAATAAAATTAACTCCAAACAGTGCCTAAGGACTGACTACATGACACAGAGCCTTCTGTGATGAGGCTAGGAAGTATGCACTGACTGGTTCTTACAGGTTAACCCACTGCATAGCTTGGCACACAGATCCACTCCTGGCAAATCCACAGTAGCTGCACAAGGAGGCTGTGTGACAGACCTGCTCCCCCCTCTCTGCAGATCTGCATGTCTCTCTCCTGTGGCAGAGCAGCTAGAGAAACTGTGGCAGGCCTACAGCATGTACAGCTCAGCCAAGAAATTCCAGTGGGAGAAGGAGAGAAAGTGAGACATATTTCTTCTAGACTATGCTTCAATAATTAATAACAAATAATAGGATTCTGGTCCCTTTCTTCATTCTGATGATGACATTTTCTAGTCTGAGTGGACAAACCAGAGACGAAGAAAGGGATTTAGCTTTCAGAGCAAGTCTGATGAGTGCATCCTGGCTTGTACTGGGAAATTAGTTTGTCTACGTGAAACAGAAAGCTGGCATTTCCTGCTACAGAGACCCATTATGGGATGTGTAAGGGAGCTCTGGCATGCAGTGAACTGAATAACACAGTACAAAAAAACTCCAAAAAACAAAAGAACTATGGAAACAGGTAATGAAAGTACAGATTCTGAGTTTGAAATAGGCAGTCTCAAGAGTAAGAGGCACTTACAGGATATGTATGTAAGCTATGACCAGCTTGCACATCACATCTTCACTTAACTCATTCCTACCTATACATGATTTAAGTGAATGAGCCTTGATTTTAAAACTGTTATTTAGATAAGCTTATAGGAAGACAGACATACAGAAGAAGATTTAGTCTTTCCCACACAGAAGGACAGCACTGAACCAGAGCTACTCATCTCTACATCCAACAGCAGTAGCCTGTGAAAACTGAAATCATCTCTCACCCCCTGTGCTGAACCAGGGATGAGAAGTAGCACAGCAGGGGTAATCATTTGTTCTAGCTGATGAAGGAAAGGGATTATGTGTCTATAAAACAGAAGGAAAGATCTTAAAGATTCTAGGCCTGCAGTGGCCAAAATTTTCTTGAATTGATCACACCACAGGGATGGTGAATGCATGGCAGGTATCACTATTGCAAATGGTGTGCAAGTAGGGTTTGAGATATTTGCCCTTTTCTGTTTGTTATGGAACTCTTGCTACTCACGCTGTCTGCAAGCAGTAACTGGTTATGGGAAGTGTTCAAAGCATCAGCTAAAGGGTAAGGATATAACTTAGATGCTGTAGGGAGCAGAAGGAAATAAGGTTGAATAAAGAGCAGATGGGGGAAGAAATAATGATACAAAGTGCATAAAAGGTTTATCAACACATCTTATTCCCTATAGCACTTTTCACACTAATGTATAGGTTTTAAAAGTAATATTTAATGATGACAGATATAGCCAAAACAGTATCATTATGCTCTGAATGGTTTATTAGCTTAAACGATGTCAGCCCTTCTCCACTTATTTTACTCTGTTTGTGAATGTTCAGGCATTGAATTTCCAGATATCACAAAAATTTAGGAATAATTTATAATAATACTCTCATATTATAATAATAAATAATATATGATATTAATTTATAGTAATAGTTTATATTTAACATGTCATCAAACACACTGATTTATAGCTACACAAATGCATTTTACATACCTACACAACACCAGTGCATTATACAGAGTGGTTAAAATGTGAGAAACAGTCTTTCAAGATCACATTTAAAATATTATTGTCATCTATCTAACCTGCACACGATGAGGTAAATATATCTTCAATTAGTTGTGAAATTTAAGAGAAGTGCCCTGGTCAATTCTCTACTGGTAAAAGTAGGAACAGTTCTAGAGAAATGAAAAAGCTTTTACCTAAACTGTTAAGCCTTGAGACCTACGGTGGAGTTTTTTTCTCCCCGTGAGTCTTTTGTCTGTGAAGTTAGTGATAATGTAGAATGACAGAATAATTACTGTTAAAATATCTTTTTTCAAATGGAATGTGATTATGTAATGAATCATCTGTACAGAGAATAAAGTATATTAAAGCACTTCACTTCAGTCAGTTTGAATCCAATTGGGAGTTTAAAGCACCATGAAGTTTACTCTTTTTCTTTCTTCTATTTTTTTTTTCATTTTTTCCATCTTTCTGTGGAAATCTTAACTATTTTTTTTTCTTTTTAGCTCTAAAGGAGCTTATGTCTCAGATAATCTCATTGAGGAGATAAAAGTAGAAGCTCTGCAAAAGACTGCATTAGAGGGAAGAAAAGTTTCATGAGTGACTGAGAAAGACAAGGTAGGGTCATTTCCTCTGATCATCAGCTATTCTAGTTACTCTGTCATAGCTGTGACCTGGCTTCATGACTTGTAGGTTTTCTGTCAGCTTCACATCATCACTTGCAATTTGTATAATGTGAAACTCCAGGAAAACATGGGGTAAGACAAGTTTAAATTAACCTTGTAAGGTCTGAGCTTTACACTGGCTCATTAATTTCAAAGCACATGTAGTTCTGATGCCAAGTGAATAAAGAATGCTTTCAAATGTACAAATGAAATGTAATAAAAATATGAAAGATTTTAACTTTAGTACTAAATCTGGTAAGAATGAGAATGAGATTTGGTTTTGTGTTTAATTGATGTTTCTCTTATAAGAAACCTAAATACTATAATATAATCACTTTCTATACTAAGGCATTGTATAAGCACTGAAAAAAAATTATCTGAAGATATCTTTGAATACTGACACTAAGCTGAGGAGAAAATATATCTCTGCTAAAATACAGGCTCTGCTATCCAACTTTGATAGTGTACTTGGTATAGTGTTTTTAATGAAATTAATGAATTTAATGAAATTAACCACTTTATTTTATCAGATAAGGATTCTTCTGTGTTCTTTAAGCTTACTGTGCCCTAGTAATTAATCTAAATACATTTCACTGCTTATATATAAATATAGCATATGTACATGATCCACGGAAAATTATCCTGGAACAGTATCTTGGTTAATCACATATCTTGGTTGCTGTCACCTTTACTGAATTTAAATACTGTCAGGGTTCCTTCAGGGATGTTTTAAGGAACAAAAATTCCAGCATACTAACACTTACTGTGATAACATTAACACAATAACATATAATGCATTTGGCTACATCAATCTGCTGTATAAACTAACTGCAGGTCGCTGGGTATGATAATCATTGACATCCCATGTTTGGCTTTTCTGGGTTAAGGATATTTATTGAATCAGGTATACAAAATGTTAAATTTGTGCTCAGTCATGTATCCTAAGCAAAGTATTTTAACTACTTAAAATAATCAATCTATTTTCTCAAACGATTCCGTATTGATTACAAGTCTTAATACATTTTCAGAAAACTCTTTAAAAAGGAGACAATCAAACAGAAAAAGAAAACAAACCCAAGACCCCAAATCTATGACATTAAATACATGCAAAAGCATATTTCAGAAAGTCAAAAATTCCCTGATCTCTCAGAAATGTCGGCCCAGTTCTAATGTTGCGATCCTGACTACTCCTTCTGAGCTGAGTGTTTCATCCCATGGTCTTCTTTACATCAGTTTCTTGGCTAAGAGCTTCTCAATGAAATGGTTAGAAGAGATTTTTGAAACAATATGTTTTCTCTTCTTTCTCTGATCCCTCTTGGTTCAAATGTTCAAAAATATTATTCCAACCTAAGGCATAAAAATGGCATGGAAAATTTCAGTACTAAGAATAAAGCTTAGCAAAATTAAAAATAACTCAAAATGGCTGTGTTGACTAACTTTAATAATAATAATGATGATAAGTACTGATAATTACAATGATTACAAAAAAAAAAATCTTCAATTTAAAAGATACTTGATTTCAGAAATGTCCCCTAAAGTACAATATTCACTATGAATAGTAAAGCATTACATTTTAAACTGAAATATACAAAAAAAAGAGCATAATAATATCTTGTGTTAATGAAATGCTTACTTTAAAGATGCTGAAAAGAATAGGACAAAATATCCAAAATGCCAACTAAGCAAACTTATTGTCCTTACATTTTAATGAACAAAGTTTACTAGATTTGACCTGAAGACACTGTTGTGGAAACAACTTTCCCAGAACAGAAATGAGTAAGGTTGAAACAGATCACTGTGGGTCATCAGGTCCAACCTCCCTGCTCAAGCACTGTCATTCTAGAGCATGTTGCACAGGATTGCATCCAGATGGTTCTTGAATAGTCCTGGGAGGGAGACAATCTGTTCAGGTCCACAGTAAAAAACTTCCACACAGTAAAAAACTTCTTCCTCATATTCAGGTGGGACTTCCTGTGCAACAGTTTCTGCCTATTGCCTCTTGTCCTATTGCTTGACACCACTGAGAAGAGCCTGGATCCATCCTCTGGACACCCTCCTTTCAGATACTTAATAGGCATTGATGAGGTGCTCTATCAATTCTCTCTCCTTAAGGTCAAACGGACCTAATTCTCTCAGACTATTCTTGTAAGAGAGATGCTCCAGTCCCTTAGTCATCTTTGTGGCCTTCTGCTGGATCTGATCCAGGAGCTCCATGTCTCCTGTGCATCGAGGAACCCAGAAATGGACAAAGTATTCCAGATGCGGCCTCACTAAGTTAAGTAGAGGGTTAGGATTACCTCTCTTGGCCTGGACCCATGCTGAAGAACCTTGTTGCTGAAGGTCTGCACCTGCAGAAGGGACCACAGGGAGCTGTAGCAGTTAATGGAGAACTGCAGCCCATGAGAAGCACTCATGTTGGTGAATTTCATGAGGGACTTTCTCTTATGGGAGAGACTTCACACTGGGGTATGGGAAGAACTCCTTTCCTTGAGGAGAAAGCAGTGGCAGAAAAAAACAGCATCTACTGTGATGAACTGGCCATAAATCCCATTCTCCATCTTCCTGCAGCACTGAGAGGGAGAAGGTAGAGTCTGGGAAGAATAGAGGGGTGGGCTAAGGTATTTTTAAGATTTGCTTTACTTCTCATTATCCTGCACTGATTTTGATAGGTAATAAATTCTATTAATTTCCCCAGGTCCAGTCTGTTTTGCCCATGAAGGTAATAAGCGAGTGATTTTTCCTGTCCTTAACTCATGAGCCTTTCATTATATTTTCTCTCCCCTGTCCAGTTGAGGAGGGAACTGAGAAAGTGGCTGTTGTGGGTACCTGGCATCCAACCTGGGTCAAACCACCATGCATTGTTGCAATCTTACTTATTTCCCTACTTCCTTCTCACCTGATGCTGAACTCCACAATCTCATGGGCACTACAGACAATTCTGCTGTGATGTCTCTACAACTCTCCCAAAACTTCACGTATTCAACAAGGTCTTCCCCATTTGTTAGTGTGAGGCCAAGGAGTACACCATTCCTTGTGGGATACTACGCTAGCTGTGACAGAATGTTATCATCAATGCTTTCCAGAAGCCTCCTGAACTATTTGTGCTTTGTTGTGTTGCTTCTTTATCAGATGTCAGGGTGGTTAAAGTTCCCCAGAAGAACCAGTGCCTGTTACCTTCAGGCTACTTCAAGTTGCCTATAGAGTGTCTCATCTACTTCCAACTCCAGATTAGGTGACCTTTAGCCAACATCCACAGGGTCACCCTTACTAGTTCACCCTTTTATCCTAACCCATAAGCTCTGTACTTGCTTGCCATCCACCCCAAGACAGAATCCAAGTATTACCTCACATAGAGGGAAATTCCACCACCATGCCTTCCCCGTCTGTCTTTCCTAAACGCCATGTAAGCCCTTCATGACAACATTCCTGTCATGCAAGCTCTCCCACCATGTCTCCATAACTGCAATGAGATTAAAGTCCTGTAGCTGCACACAGATCACTAGTTCCTCCTGTAACTAAATTTCTTAACCTACTAACTTTCTTAACCTTAGAAAAACTATAACATAAACAAAATCATTGAAGTACAAAGACAAAAAATCTTTGTGTAGGAAAAAAAAAATCCATTCTGATGTGCAACACTAAAACAGTGCCTGAGTCTATTCTGGTTTTACTACATAAATTAGTATTTTCTCAGCTAAAAGCTATTAGTTTGCATGGGATTCAGTATACTTAGTAGAGAAAGAAAAGACTTCCTGGATTTAAGGCCAAAGTACAAAAAGGCTTATGTCCATTTATTAGGACTAGCACCCTGAAGGGTAGGTAGGCTTTGTTCACAGTGGGTAGTGATTTTCAGTTCAAGTTACCTGAAATAACATACCTCCATCTTAGCCCACAGCCCATAGGCATGTATTGATAGAATAAAATTTAGGATATGACAAGGTCTGTTTCTAGGATGTGGCATAAGAGCATGGAATAGCATTTGTGGGAGCAAACGCTTCTGGGATGTGTTGTAGAGTTCTGTAGAATGGAAGGACCCAAATCTTGTACCACTTTGATCCTGTTTTCTAAGAAAGATCTTGACTGAAATATTTCCTTAAATTTGCCTTATTTTCTTATATATATCTAGATAAAATGCTAGAAGATTTCTGAAGTGCTCAGCTAACTCTCAGGGCTACATCTCTACCAAGTGTCAGGAGTGAGTGTGACTTCTTGACCTTGGTCATAGCCACTAATAAATTGTCATCTTTACTTCTTACGCTCTATAACCTGTTTATGCATCCATTTGTGAATTATTCAAATGGGCTTTTGACTTATACTTACTGGTTAAAAGTCAAGGTTGAGACATTATTGCAGTGTTTAATATTTGCCTTGAGCAGGACAAGTCATAAAAGCAATTTTCAGTTCAAAAGCATAATGCTGTAGAGAGATGCTTTAGCTCAATCTAAATGTAAGGAAATTGGTTGTACAGTAGGTTCTTTGTCTTAGGAATTATTTTCCTGATGACTTCCTGATGCACTGAAATTTGACTAGTTTAAGGAAAGACTTAAACAAAAAATCTCTTAAGAATGTTGAAGATAGTTTATAGTGCAAGGGAGGTTTTTTCAGCTTCCATCAGTGTTTAACTTAGGAATGTCTACAGTTAGTGTGTTGCAAACATACTGACTGGGAACTCCTACTGCAATGTATTTTGAAATGAAAACAAACACTTCAGAAAGAAGTTCTTGTGGTTTATTTTGTTCCAGAGTAAAAGTAACACTGAATAACCAAAGCATATTTTCCCTGTTCCATCACAGTGCTCATTTGACCAGGAATAGCACTTCTAGAGGACGACTTTTCCTCTCCTGGTATCAGAAATTTACTCTTACTATTGTTTATGGGCTGTGTGGCTTCTCGTTTATCCAGGGTGACACACATTCCTGACATACAGCATCTTTTCAAAGTGTCAGGAAGAGTGTGACAGAAACACAACACATTCCTTCTAAACTTTTACAAAACAGAGAAAAATTGCATCTTCTGTAAGATGCTGACATGTGAAACTGTCCTCTTGATAGCCATGTGTGTGGTGCAAGAATATACTTGCAGCAAACATCCTTTGCAGTTATTTAAATACCTCAGTTCCACAAAGGCCATTTATTGCTTTGTCTGCTTCAGCACTGTAGAATACTCCTTTAAATAGAAGCTGTGTCAGTTCTGGAAAACAGGACACTCAAACCTTCAGTTATACAGCAAAAGACCTTGACAGGAGAGGTGTTTTTTTCCTTTTTCTTTTTTTTTTTTTTTTCCCCTTGGATGGCAGATTCCAACACTTTGCCTCAGTACTGCAGATTATCCTCCTTTCAAAACTGATGAAATATAGCTGGACAGAGGCAGCTGAGAGGGGTATATACAATGAAGTTTAACCTATTCAATTTTCCAATCCATTTGGATTTTTGCAACCTTGGAGATGACCTATGCTTTTGTTGTGCAGGAAAGGATTTAAATATTATTGAAAACCCATTAGGAATAGTTAGGAAGCCTTTTCAAAACTGTAAAAAGTTGTATGGATATATGTGGAGTAAATTTTCAGTGCTGTGTGTGTAGACTTAGATCCAAGTTTGGCTGGTTTCTTTTTCTATAACAACTTCAAATACCTTTTTCTAAAGATTATTGTGTTTATGAATGGTATTATCATTAAAGTGCGGAGTACAAATGTTCTAGGGTGGATACTTAACAGTGTATATGACATAGCCATGTTTTTTGTGCTAATGTAGCTGCAATAAAAGTTATGGTTTGAATCTCGATTACAATGGTAGGTGTTTTATAGCTACTTTAATGTATCTACTTTCTAGAATTGATCTGAATATATGATATGAATATGTATTCTGAGTTAAGAATAGACCAATAGAACACTAGACTCCTTAATTTGGGAAAAAACCTCTGCACCTCAAAAGTTTATGACTTTTCATTATCTCTGTGGTCCTCAAAGACTTCCATGCAACTACTTTACAAGCTGTAGAGAAGTCAGTGCAATAGACATATTTGCTTTTTAGTGAAGATATGTTTCAGTACTGAAGGTACTGGACATAGATCAAAAGTAAATCAAATAGCTTTAATGACAGAAGGCACAAAACAAAGATGAAGCTCAAAGTCTAGCAGCACTAAATATTTTATCTTGCTTACTCTGTGCTATAAGTGCCTTGAGTTTAAATTTTGATGCTATAATTTTTAGACACCAAGATAGTAGGTTGTGAAAAGAATACAATCTTTGTTTTCAGCTTTTATAACTATGAATTGTGGTCTACTGCAACAGTCAGAATTTTGTTTTAATTTGTATAGGAGAAAGGACTGGAGAAATAAGTAACTTCTCCCAAATCTACAGTTGTAATTTTTTCCCCATATCTAACAGAATAAATAGTCTGACTAGTTTCCATCATAGTTCAGGAGAGGTGTTTGGTTTAAATATCTGTTATACATTTCAGGGTGCCACAGTGGTCAAGACTATTTATGTGTAGCTGCAACTTGAAAAGGAAAAATAACCCCAAACACTACAGGAAATGCCCACAATTACTCTTAGTGAAAAAAATTCCAAAACTATACTAAGGGAAGAATCACATTTGTCCTTTCATTATGCATCCTCTGCCTGATAGATGGTTATCTACCATATCAAAATACTCCATTAATTTCCTTACATGTATTAAAGTATTAAGTAATCTGTCATAATCAGTGTGAGTTAGATGGTGCTATAAAGAAATTATCTAGGCATATGATGTTGATTACCTTAAAACTCTTCATCTTGAATACACCCAAATCCATGGTAGGCATGTTAATTCAGTAAAGTCCACTGCAATTGTTTATATGATCTAGAAATGGGGATTTCATGCTGTAGAAGTAAGTCAAGTAAGCAAATATTTCACATTAAAAGGGCAAGTTTTAGAGAGGTTTAACCTACATTCATATTATAAGATATAGAGAAGTAGCTTATGCGACTTTTTATAGTTACAATACATTTATTTATTTAATACCATGCTTTAAAATTGCTATATGTGTCTTCAGAATGAAAAGAAAAGCAAAAAGACTCTCTACAGAGTCTCTGCTGCTCTTTTTTGCTTTACAAGAAGAAAGACATTCAAATTAGAAGTGTGTGGTTGTTCCTTGTGCATGAAGATTTTAAACACACTGCATGAAGAAAGGAAAATATCACAGAAATCTGTTTTTTAAGAGTGCCCTGGCTATCAAGAGAAGCAGTTGGACAGTAACAGTGGATTGAATGTTCTTCAAGATGACTTTATGTGTCCGATGGTACTATCCTAGTCCCCTAGGATAGAATTTCTACATTTATAACATGCCCTTTAAATCCAAACCAGACAAAAGTAAAGTTTCACCATATGTTCTCACACTACTTCCAGAGATCCTACATACTTATATGGCCTGCTTTATCCTATTACAGGCAGCCATGTGAGACTATGTCAGGACCAAAGAATGGGCAGAAAATGGCAACTAAACCTTAAACATGAATGGGACTTTCTGACAAAATATCAAATGTTAGCTTATGACTTCCGGGCAGTAATGTGTAAGCTTAAAGGAAACGGTCATCAGTGCAGTTAGCTGCCAGACAAAGTAAAGCTCTACCCTTAATAATTAAGTAGATAGAATGTCACAGTTTTTTTCTTGAAATATGGAAAAATGAGTTCAGAATCTTTCTTTTATGGCACATACAAAACTTTCAGATGCATGGTGCTGTATGTGTAAATCTATCATCCTCTCTGGAATAGTTTCACTTTGTGTAACTAATTAAATATTTATAGGAACAGAGAGTGCAAAAATAACTCTGTGTGAGAGAGGTTGTGATGGTTATGTGGGAGAAGAATACCTCAGGATAAATTCTTTAACTTAAGCAAAGCAGATTTGGACCAGGGCACCCTCACAATAAACAAGTATTCCCAACTTCAGGAATAGCATATACTGCTTTGGGGCTGTCTCATTGTAAATTACTTTAAATTGACCTTTTTTTCTCGTTCCAGAAAGAAAGAACTTTAGGCATTTCTGTAACTTTTACATGAAGTGGAACAACTCTTCTCATTTTACTTTTATGCAGATCTGTTAAATTTCCCCTAGATTGTTTCACGGTAGTTAAAAAAAAGTAAGAGATACAGAGATGCTGTGAATATTGACCTGTCTAATCTTTTGGTCTTATCTCTATTTACATTTTTTTTCAAATATGTTGATGGAAATAGGTAGTATAGAAATATCATTGGCCCATTAAAGGATGAGGATGGTCACCTCAGAAACAGGGGCAGAGACAAGGTAGAGGTGTTTAACACTTTCTTTACCTGTGTCTTCAACACAAATGATGGACCAAGGGGGTCTCAGTGCCCTGAGCTGGAGGACCATGACTGCAAGAATGATCAGCTCCCAGTCAACCCTGAAGTTGTGCAAGATCTACTGCTCCAACTGGATCCCGACAAATCTATGGAGCCAGATGAGATTCATCCAAGAATCCTCAAAGAGCTAGCCGATGTCATCAAAAAACCTCTTTCAATGATTTTTCAGCCGCCTTGGGAATCGAGAGATTCCAGCTGACTGGTGAACGTTGTTCCAGTTTTCAAGAAGGGCAAGAAGAAGGACCCTGAAAACTACAGGCCTGTCAGTCTCACTTCAGTACCTGGTAAAATTATGGAGAAGGTTATTCTGGGAGCCATTGAAAAACACCTGAAAGACAATGCAGTCATTGTTCAGAGCCAGCATGGCTTCATGAGAGGAATGTCCTGCTTATCAAACCGGTTTTCCTTTTATGACAAGGTAACCCATCTACTTGATCAAGGGAAGCCAGCTGATGTAATCTTTTGGGGTTTCAGTAAAGCTTTATTGTCTTCCGCAGTATCCTTCTGGACAAAGTGTCCAACACACATCTGGATAAACACATCATGTGATGGGTGAGCAATCGCCTCATGGGTCAAGCACAGAGGGTAATAGTGAATGGGGTAACATAAGACTGGTGACCTGTCACCAGTGGGGGTCCCACAGGGCTCCATCTTGGGCCCTGTGCTCTTCATTATCTTAATAATTACTTGGACACAGGACTGAAAGGGATATTAAGCAAGTCTGCAGATGACACAAAACTGGGAGGAGCTATGCGCTCTCTCAAATGCAGGAAGGCCCTGCAGAGAGACCTCAACAAAGTAGAGGACCAGGCAATCACCAACCATACGACGTTCAACAAGGGCAAGGTCAGATTCTGCACTTAGGATGGGGCATCCCTGGAGGTATGTACAGACTGGGGAATGGGATCCTGGAAAACCGTGACACGGAAAGGGACCAGGGGGTCCTGATCTACAGCAAGTTGAATGAGTCAGCAATGCCCTGGCAGCCAGGAGGGCCAACCATGTCCTGGGGGTATCAGGCAAAGCATCGCCACCCAGTCAAGGGAGGGGATTGTCCCACTCTGCTCTGCTCTGGTGCAGCATCACCTTGAATATTGTGTACAGTTTTGGGTACTGCAATATAGGAAAGATATTAAGCTATTAGAAAGTGTCCAAAAGAGGGCAATGAAAATGGTAAAGAGCCTTGAGGGGAAGCTGTATGAGGAGCAGCTGAGGTAATTTGGTGTGTTCAGCCTGGAGAAGAAGAGACTGAGGGGAGATCTCATGGCAGTCAACAAGTTCCTTGGGAGGTGGAAGAGGAGGGGCAGGCATTGATCTCTTCTCTATGGTGACCAGTGACAGGACCCGAGGAAATGGCTTGAAGTTGTGTCAGGGGAGGTTTAGGTTGAATATTAGGAAAAGGTTCTTCACTCAGAGGGTGGCTGGGCACTGGAATAGGCTCCCCAGGCAAAGGGTCACAGCACCAAGCTTGACAGAGTTCAAGAAGTGTTTGGACAATACTCTCAGGTACATGATGTGACTCTTGGGGCTGGTCCTGTGCAGGGCCAGAAGTTGCACTAGATTGTTCATGTGGTTACCTTCCAATTCAGCATATTGTGAGGTTTTGTGATTCTTTAATTTCAGAAAGAAAGTTAAAGAATAAAACTTCAGCTAATACACAGCATGCAGAACTCTATATAATTCTAATGCTGAAGCCTCTGAAAAAGGACGGTGACAGACTATAAAATTACAGTGTTTGAAATTATATCTTTTCGGTTTCTCAATCTGAATATAATGACACTTTTCAGTTCTCAGAACCAGAAGACTGAGGATGAGTCAGAAAAACAAGCTGTAACTTCCATTAAATGTTCCAAAGGGAAGAATAAAAGGAGGTGGAATTAGAAAAAGAAGACATAACACCAGAAACAAGAGTCACTATAGCACCACCCATAAGGATGGAAAAACTTTAAAAGTTTCTGCATTGAGGGTCCTTTGTTAATTGTTAAACCCCACTCTGATGCCTAACATTCTGCTGGAAATCTTGTGTGAACACATTATGTTTCAATTGTTCAAAATTTCCATTCCTTGTCTCGGCAGAGCCCAAATCTGCAGAGATACATGAAAAGAGGGAAAAAGGTATCTGAATGTAATCTATGTAAATAATTTACAGACACTTAATAAACCCCTTGAATCAGGTTTGACATAAAATATGGAGTGATTTTTTTTTTTAAGTGACTGATTTTTTTCTCCATTTTCTAGTTGGAAGCTGGAACTGAAGATGAAAATTACAGGTCTGTGTACCTTGTAGCATAGAGTAAGATATTTGTGTTGTCTAAAACAGTGTAGTAGTGGCAGAAATGCATCTTCAGCAACATATAGGTTAACTTAGTTTATAAAGGTTCTTCACTGGTGGAATGATTCCAGTACCTGAGACAACATATTGATGCCTTTGTGTATCTCTTTACAGGCTTCAAAACAGTGTTTCAGGATTACAACAGATTTGACAATATTCTTTACTTCAGTGTTAGATATGTATATCAGTGGTGCCTTTTCTAGATCAGACTGTCTTCGCCAGACAAAAAAAGTGATGTAAAATGGAATAAGGTCCCATCACAAAAGAGGATGATTCTTTCATCATGGTAGTCAAAGGATTCTGGCAACTGATTGGCAGTCTAAAAGATCTATTAGGAAAGGACCTGTAAGTACAAGATGTACATGAACACAAAGACAGTATTCAACTCCACACTCTTGGGCAGACTAGTATACTGCTATATTCTGTGGTAGTTTTATCACAAACTTTCCAAACCAAAGCAACACTGTATTACAAGGTATCAGAATTTCTAGGTGAGAGTTTTCTGAGAAAAGACACAATAGTTAATAAACTGTCTAAGAGACTGTTATACGTAGTATATACAACAGTTCTAGCTGAGACTGAGGTACTAATTTGCAAAAAGTATTTTCAAAAAGGTAGTGGAATCTGCTTGAAAGAAGTTATATTTTCATTTCAAACAGAAGGTGGGAAGAAGTGCAAAGAAATTGACTGATTTTCTAATTGTCAATAACAAGCTTTTGGAGAAAGAATTTTGGAAATCACACATGGTACTACAGCTTCTGGTGATGATACAGTTACCATCAATTGAGGACTTAAGCTGTGTGGGTGTATAGATGAACACTACAAGTTATCATTCAGAATAAGTTTTCCTCAGTGGAATTATGAAAAAAAATGTCCAAGGACCCCAAAAATTCTCTTAGGTGAAGGTGAGGCTGGAACCTGTCATTTGCTCAATCTATTTTTACAGTCATAGGTTCTTTGACCAATGTGGGAACTCTTCAATCATATCTTTTTGTTCTTTCTCTTTTGAGCTGTAGCCTTATACATCTTTTACTAAATGCAGGGTAGAGTCCTAATGATTTACTTTCTCAGAAGGAGAGTGGATATTTAGGGCTTAAAGAGTGACTTTAAATTATAGTATATGTAATTGCTTTTCAGGCTTTGAGAACCTTCTAAACCAGAGGAGTATGAGCAAAGAAATGGTATTGCTGCTAAGCTGTGGCTATGTATAGAGGACAGGCACACTTAGCATTGCAGAAGCGACATTTTTGAAATGTTAGCTCAGTAAGAGTATGTGGAATGTGACACAATCTGACTCATCAAACTACCTGGCTAAGAACTATTTAGTATAGAAAAAAATAAAAAGAAACAAGGAAAGTTATAAATAAACACATGCATATACAGACCTGAGAAGAAGGTGATAATAATAATAATGGCCAGTCTTCGCGAGCGAAGATCCGGGGAAGGTCTTTCCACCTTCCAGCCTGCGCATTGGATTTTTTAGGTGAGACACAGTGTGCGCGGAACTGAGCCCACCCTTTAATCCTAAGGTTCATCTGCCGGGGCCAAGCGAGCTTGGACAGTGGCAGCGAGGTCCTTAGGACGTAGGTGGGTTGCCTTTAAGGGCTAACGAGCTCCACCTGCCCGGGAGTGGCCCTGACCGGGAATCGAACCCGGGTCTCGGCGGTGATAGCGCCGCACCCTTACCACTAGACCACCAGGGGCTCAGAAGAAGGTGATAGAGCTGTGTTTATTGTTTCCCTAGATAATTTAATCCTGTGTGTAAGTTTGTGTATGCTGAATTCAGTAGCAAACTTCAAGCCAAACTAGCAGGTGAAGTAGGAGAAAACTGTGTATGCGGTGTCAATGATTAGTTTGGGAGCCCAAGGTCTGGTTGTGGATATTAACCAGGCTGAGAAACCAGCATTATTATTCAGGATCTGTGTGTGTGGGAGTGATTTTGAAACAGGTGGGTGATTTGATGCACCTGTTTGATAGTAAACACCAAGCTGGACAAGCCAGTGATCAGGAGGAGACTCATTTAGAAGGTAAAGGGGCGTGAGATCCAGATGGGGGATGTTAGGTAAATATTCAAGAACCTGAACCTGTGAATCTGAAGAGTGAGGGTATGAATGTTTTCAGTAGAAAACTTTGATCATAGTCAGTCAGAGAGAAGGAACAGGTCTTGGCCATCTGTACCAATATTTTATGAGAGTCCTGTTTTATGTGTAATTTGTGGATGTTGTTAAAGGCAGTGCCCTGAAAGTGCAAACTGAAAAGCAGAAACTGCCATCCATCAGCCTGGGATGGAGATTCCTGGGTAATGATGACATACTCTGTGTTTACTCTGATCTGTAGATAGTATTAATAAGATGTAACTATGCATACTACTAAAGAAATTAAAAAATAAAACTATTAGTTATATTTTCAATAGAATTTCTGGTTTTAATGCATAGAATTCAGTCATAATGTATCATTTCTTCTAAAATATGCTATTTTTTGAAAGTTTTGTGTACTTATTTCCATTTTTGAGTATTTTTTCTACACTTTTTCCTGTTTGCTTGCCTTCTGCAAGATTTTTTTTTAGGGTAACCTTTTTTTTTTCCCCCTATATAATATAATATAATATAGTCTTTAGATTATTTTCTTGGTTTACTTTCTTATTCTAAGATGGTAATTAGGCAATCTGAAAATAATTCCTCTGATTTATTTGTTATTTCTCTTTTGAAGGACCTATTGATTTTATTTATTTTCATTACTACTTTGGTAATATTTTAGAGTATCTTTGGTAGGATCTTAAAGAATGAATCAGAGTTTTCCTGTTATTTGTGGTGTCAGGTATACTTCAACTTACAAATATATTAAAAAGTAAAATAAAACAAACAAAAATGGTTGACCCATTTCTCAGGATAGGAAGGCATCTACGGAAATTTTTGGGTTTTTTCTCTATGTATTTTTGATAGAATTTAATCCTGACTTCTTGAGTGGATAACTTATCAAAATGATTGTATTAATTGTATTAATTAACACTCCTAGGAGTATTTGCTATTTTTTGAGATTAAAAGACATTTCTTTTTTTTTCTTGACTAAAAGAAACTAAGATTAAGTAAAAGATATATGAATGCAAAAATTCATATTCTCTTAACCATTCCAAGCATATCAGCTATAAAGTGAGAAAAAAGGAGAAAGATTTATTAAAGAGACATATTGGTTTAAATTCTATCAAACATAGAGGCTAGTAAAAACCTGTTGATACACAGACATACATACTGTTTTTGATTAACTAACCTATAACCTTTTGCAATCTGCAAACAAGACATATGATTCATAGCACATAAGATTCAAGGGAGAATTAAATATTGTATTTCATATGTTTTTCACCTAGATTTTGGAGAGCCATTTGACACACTGTTTTGTGAATTGCTAGCATCTATATACCCACTGAGTCTGTTTTACAGAATGGCCTGCAGTGGAATGAAAAGACATCTGAACCAGCACATGTACCAGACTCAGTGAAGTCTAAAAAACACTGAGTTCAGCATGAGCTGAACTTCCACTCATGTCATCACCATACGGTCTGCTCTCCATTATCAATGTTAATTGGAGCCTGGCAGAGTTTCAAAAACAGAATTAATACTATGGTTTCCACAATGAGCTAACTTGCTCAGGATCAGCCCTGTAAACATTCCATTTAGCTTTATGAAGGATGCTATGCTGCCCAAATGCATGAAGCCACTTTGAGTCTGAAGCTGTGTCCAGCACCTAAACAAATGAGCCCTCCAGATTTGCCAGAGTGCATGATGTGAAGACATCTGGGACAGCTCTTGATCACTGGCAAGGGCTCAGCACAGCATGGAAGCAGTTATAAAGCTTCTGGGCCAAGCATAGGTGTCATTGCACTCTTGTGGCTCTATACTTGGTGCAGCAATTTGTGCAGAACTTATACTGGCCTGCTTGGATCAGCTGGGATCTTTTTGCACCTCTGGCGTGATTTAGCTATAGCATGGATAGCTACTACTCAAATGATGCAAAAGTTACTGAATTTGAGTTGTCTCTGACCAGCTGTTGATGTTAATAATGTATGCATCTGAACTACTCAGCCCATTTCCCTGTATGGTCAGCTCAGAAAAATAACAGCTTTTGGGTTGTGATCTATTTCTTTATAATCCTGAAGAGAACTGCTCTTCAGTTTGCTTAATTCTCTGCTCTGAATAAAAGAAGCCTCAAGTGTCTATCTCAAATATGGACATATAACACTGATGTCTAGAGCTACCTGGCATCAACCTTAGCATCTACCAGGTCTTACTATTTTAAAATGCATTATGAAACATTTCTTGTAGAAAGAACACAAAGAAGCTCACGTTGCATTTACAAATTGACATAGGAGGGACATATTTTGCATATTGGAGTTCACAGAAGATGTAGAGAACTGATGTTATTTGACTCTGTGACACATCTACTTGCATTGTCAATTTAGGAATAAGCAGGTCATACCTTTGTATGGCACTGATAAAAAATACAACAGTGGGTTCAGGACAAGGATCTTGCCTATGATCAGTTCATAGCATCAAAGTAGAAACACTTATTTTGTGAGTTCCTTAGGTATCTGTGACACTGATTTAAAGTGGTAGATCCTACTGCTGTTTGGATAATTATTGATGTAGAGGGAAATACATAAACTCTTAGTTAATTGAGTGGATAAGAACTACATCCAAAGGATGGTTTTGGAGTAATGAGCCTCAGCTAAAGGGAACATATGGTAAGCTTGTAAGTGCACATACTGTATTCATCTTGAGAGTTGCTAAGTACTCAGCCTGAACTTGAAAAATGGGGTAAGAGAAATACTGCATACAGCACTTTACACATTCTTGAAACAACTTTGTTTTGTTGAGAATAAAAATTAACAAAAAATGGGGTTTGAGTCAAGGATCAAAAGGGGGGAAAAGAAAAGACCAACTTCAATTCATCTCCTGTTTTCAAAGACAAAATATCAGACCATTGAAATGTGCTGTTTTGACATCTTCAAACTTCCAAATTAATCACAGCAAATCCTTTTAAAGAAAATAATTTTTTTTACCACATCTAAATATACTACAATTGTAAATATCGTCCTTATTATTTTATTTGGAGACAGTCTAAGTGCATGATTTATAACTGAAGCATTTAGAAGTTTTCAGATACTTGTAAAAAACATGCAATCAACTGGCTATTACTTATTGATACCACATCAATTGAAATTGTTTTGCAAAATATTAAATGAATTTTTAAAGAATACAGCAATAAATTTGTACACAACTAATTTACATGATAAATAGTATTGACCATATGACTTAGTATATTGTTTGGTTATACATCTATTGATTTATAAAACTTAATGAGCTGCTCTAATACAATGTTATATTTTTGAGATAAATGCCATGTCACAGCTAGGAAACTGTTTGGATAAGGGTTTGATACAACAAAGACTGTATGTTTTGATCACTACACTTGTTGTCAGACAGTAATACATCACTGAAAGAGTGTACTTCAACACTAACTTTCTGAGGCTAATAAAAATTACACAGATTGTACAGTAACTGTGGTGGTGTGACTCCGGTCAGCAACTAAGCTAATCCAGTCACTCTCTCACTACTTTCTAGCAGAATGGGTGAAAACCAGAAGAGTGAAAATTAGAAAACTCATGGATTAAGATAAAGAAAGCTGAAAATGTGAAGCAAAACTGCATGCACAAGCAAACTAAAATAAAGAATTCATTCAATACTTCCCATCCACGGGCCTTTTTCAACCACTTCCTGGAGAGCAGGGCCTCAGCACACATGACTACTTGGGAAGACAAATGGCATCACTCTTAATAACCCCCCTTCTTCTTGCTTTCCTTTAGTATTTATTGCTGAGCATGACATGATGTAATATATAATATCCCTTTGGACAGCTGGGGTCACCTGTCCTGGCTGTGTCTCCTCTCAGCTTCACGTGCATCCCAGCCTTCCCATTGCAGGGTCAGAGTGGAAAAAAGAAAATCTCAGCATTGTGTTAGCACTGTTTAACCATAGCCAAAATGCTGATGTGTTATCAACACTGTCTTAATCACAAATTAAAAATGCAACACTGTTCAAGGTGCTATGAAGAAAATTCACTCCATCTTTTCCAGTCCCAGTACAATAACTGAGGAATCTTTAGTCAAATAACAACAACAACCAAAAACAAACAAACAAACAAAAAACCCAAACAAAATACCCAAACAAAAACCAAACCAAACCCAAACAAAATAGAACAAAATCTTAGGGCTATATTTTGGCAGATTTTATTTAACAGTAACTCTATATAAATAATAGAACTTACTTATGTCAATAAAATTCTATAAGTTGTGTGTGCTTGGCAAATTTTTTTGTCATTTTAGCAAGAGGAAAGTCATTACTTTTGAGCTTCTAACAGGTGATTGCAAACAAGAGGTTTAAAAGCTGTGTCTAAGAGTGTCCATTAAAAGCTGTGTCCATTAAAACTACTGTATACTAGACCTCCTATAATTCTGTGAATGTCTGCCTAGAAAACAGCCCCCAAGGGGTTTGAATGAAGTCTAAAGCCAGTACAAAACCAGAATTACGGCAGAAAGAATAAGTCCACAGTCTGTCCTTAATTCACCTTATTGACACTGCAGAACAGCATTTTGCATCTCTAAGAGCAGTCAGGAGGAAGGAGTCCCTTTCTAGAAGGCAGCTTAAAAGCAAAGTTGGTACAGACTGTTTCAAGAGTCTCTAAAAAAAAAAATCAAATTTCTGCAAGACTTTCTATTTAAGGAAAAAAAGAGGTTTTAAACTGTTTTAATGTTGGGCCTAGAAATATATGAATGAGTGACGTATTTATTGACTGCCTTAGAAATGGACCGAAAACCCCAAAAAACTGTCACTGAACTTAGTTATCATACTGTTGAATTTATTCCCTACACATCATGCTCAATTAAATTGATTTGGAGCTGAACACCTCTTGAACTTTGCTGCATTTTTATTGCCTCTGTTCTGATGTGTGTAGTGATGTGTGTACATATCCAAGTATCATACATTGTGGCCTTCACTGAAGTCAGTCAGTCACTACCACCTCTTGAACTAGTGACACATGAAGGAAAAAAAAAATCAGATTTTCTGACTTCAGTCTTGTTATAGAGAAGAACTCAGGAGTCTGAGTCACTCTTGGACACACCTTTTTTCTTCAGGCTTGCATTTTTTCTTACGTTGGCTGATTTTATTGCCCAAATTAGTCTTTCAGCACCTTAAGAATATTTAAACTTCAGTTACTAAAAACTTCCGTTACTAAAATCTCTCACGATGGTAAACTTTTTTCTGTGGGATATGCATTCTTATCATGTGCTCCACTGACTATGAAGTACATTTAGGTCCAGATTCTCTTGCTGAGTTGAGGTTACCATGTGTGGAATTACAGAATCAACCACAGAATCACAGAATCAACCACAGAATCACAGAATCACTGAGTGGGTAAGGTTGGAAGGAACCACAGCTGGTTATCTAATTGAACCTCCCTGCTCAAGCAGAGTCCTCTAAATCACATTACTTGGGTCTGTGTACAGACAACATCTGAATATCTCCAGGCAACGAGACTCCATAATCTCTCTGGGCGGTCTGTGTCAGTGGTCAGTCTCCCTCACTGTAAAGAAGTTCTTCCTCATGTTCAGGTAAAACTTCCTGTGTTCCAGATTGTGCTTGTTGGCTCTTGTTCCATTGCTTGGTACTACCAAGAGAAGACTGTTTCTATCTCTGGACTCCATCTCTTCCATTGGTATGATTCTCTCTCAGTCTTCTCCATTACAACATGGATGAACTGACAACATTATCTTCCAAAGATAATTCTTTTACCTAAGGCCTACCAGTTAGCTTGGGTAGATGGGAATATTTGAAATCTAAAGTTCCAGAACATTAAATTCAAAGGTGTAAACCACACAAGACAAACAGGAGACTTGCATTCCACCCTCATGCACTAACTTCCTTGGAATTAACAAAATGTTCTTACTGAAGAGCATTTTCTTTCTATTCCTGGCTTTAGATTCTGGCATGTTGGACTGAACTACTTCCAGCTGTTAAACCAAACTACTGTGTGAAGTAATTGCTATGTTTAATAGCCCCCTCCCCTTAAATCAATATTTATTTCCTCAGTGTTACAAAAGAAAGGAAAAAAATCTTCAAGGTTTGTAGTGCTCAATGTTAGTTGCTCATCATGCAAGAAGCAAATTTTATCAACTTGCTTTATTCTCAGTTGAGTAAAAGAAGACATAGTTTAGATACAGGCATAGCTTAGCAATTTTCTTCTGCAAGTCTTCAGATAAAAATTTGTTTCTGAAAATAAAACTCTCGAAATATTTGTGATTCTGTAATTTAATTGCAGTGTTACACTGCTGCCTCCCTACAGATCTCTGTGGTAATGAGATATCTTCATGGAGATCCTCCATGTGGATCAAGGAGTTATACTTACCCAAAGGTGTGCAAACCCTTGCCAAAGCTGACACATTTGCTGCTCGAGGCCACGGGTCTGTCTCCTTCCCTCCGTCTCTTTGTACCAACAACAGCCGCTTATTCAGTCCTTGAGCAGGCTTCATGTTTCTTTCCATGAGAAGGCTGCCTATTGTCTCAGCTTGTATTTTTAATTATGAAACCCATTTTCTATGGCGTTTTCTGAAGCAGCTACATTAGCACTTTGCCTCTTAAATATTGGGCATTATATCAGTGTTGGTGTATTAAAACGGTGACATTAAAAGATAGCGTGGGTCTGGATCTAGTCAGCGTTACTCTTCAAAGAGGCAGCTCTGAGCTGATCCTTGAATTTTCAAATAAGATTGGCTTTCTTAGATGCGGGGAAAATGTCTCAATTTTGTCCTGATGCTAAATTTCAGCTCTGAGCAAATTTTTTTAAAAAAAGACTTGCCTATGAGAAAACAAGAATCAGTTATAGGCTGATAATTATAGCAATGTTTGAATGTGCTGTTGTGACTTGCCTTTGTAGAGAAGCTAGCAAAGTATCCCCTACAGTAAGCTGCATTTTTTGTAAATACCAAACATTCAGAGATAATTACTGCAAAGCACTTGGATGCCTGAAGGCTCACATCTTTGTGAATGGAACCAGCAGTGAGAAACAGGCATGGAACAGCCATGCATTTCTTATGAGTGTCTGCCTTTCCCAAATGCATTCATTCCAGCTTGTTCTTCAAATCCACTTTAAAAGGCTTTTTATCCTTTATGAATTCAGAACATCATTAAACAATCACTGCTTTTCTTGTTTGAACAACGTGCTCCTCTCAGTTCTAGATTTAGTAACGAAGTCTAAAATTTCTGAGATGAGACATTTTCTAAATGAGCCATCTACCTCAACTGAGAAGATTTTGTTGTATAGTTTTCATCTTCTTTTTGTTTTTCTGTGGATGAATGAGTCAAGTAAAGATTATCAAGTGCTGGTGTTGACTTTGCCTAGTACTGTTAATATAGGTGAATATGTTTGTTTTCATGATTTACATTTCAAAAGTAAAATTGAACAATCTTTGTAGGAACTGACAGCTTATAAACAAACCTTGCACACACATATATTTCCTCTTTCAGTTATGTATTAACTTAGATCTATGTTTTCGCAACTTCTCACTTCCTAAAGTATTTTGTTGAGGTTTTTGTTTATCTCTTTGTTGCATCTGGTATTCTCTCTAATGATACTGTCATATATTTAATCTCCTTTTTCATCTTTTTTTTACCTGTTTAGTCTGGCTTGTTATTCACTGAAAATGTCCCTATGAAAGATGATTCTTTCAACAGGGACCATAGGATAGAATTTTTTATTTTTTTTACCTTGTGTTAACTGGTGAAGATGTGTGCTGCTTGGACATAATGACTTGTATGAATGATGGATTATTCCTATAAAAATAGTTTACTTTACTATGAATTTTCTGTTACTGGGCATGCTGTCTTCCAAAATTGCTAATTCCAACAAAGATGTCAAGTTACTAGTAAGGGAAAAATGGAACCTAATTTATGCTGGGTAGGTGCTAATTTCAGCCTTTCTTTACTTTAATTTTTGCAGTTAGCTTACTTTTGTTCTCTGTTTTTACTGATTGGGTTTTTTAGAAAAAATTCCCCTTAATACTGGCTTTGAGAAACACAACTGCACAAGGTAATAATTTATATTTTGTGATTGATGTGGGATTCAGGTTCGAGTTCAGACACCTACATACCTAGGTGTCTACACAAAACATGGTCGTCTATACTCTTGTATTGGGTCTGGCTGAGATGGAGTTTATTTCCCCACAGCAACCCTCACAGTGCTTTGCATTGGCAACTAGAAAGGTGTTAATGATACACCAGTGTTACTAGCACTGTTATTTTGGCCACTGTTGAGCACAGCTGGCACAGCATCAGCACTGTCTCTTCAACGTTGCCCCCACCAGTAGGCTGGGGGTGGGCAAGATCCTGGGAGGAGACACAACCAGGCCACCTGACCCAAATTAACCAAAGGGATATTCCATACCATATGGCATCAGCTAAGGGAAGAGGCCGAAGGGAGAGCATCCATTATTTACAATGATTGCCTTCTGGAACAACTCCCATGTGCTGACCCCTGCTTCCTGGAAAGTGGTTGAACATTTCTTGCTGATGGGAATTAGAGAATAAACCTACCTTTTTTTTTTTTTCTCTTTGTTTGTGCTTGCACAAATTTTTGCTTTTGCTTTATTAATTTACCTTATCTCAAATTATGAGTCTTTTTCCATCCTATTTTCTCTCCTGTGTCCAACTGGGAAGGGGAGCAATAGAGCAGCTTGGTGGGCACCAAGGTCAACCCTCCACAAATTTCTCTTCAGTAGGTGGAGCAGACTGCATTTCTGGGTTAGCAGTTACAGAATTTCTAAAGCGGCAATACACAAAAAATATCATCTGTGGAGGATAGAAATTTTTTATTAATAGTGTTGTCACTTAAAATATTGATGCCTAGAAATGCAGAAGGTGTAGAACAGGTGAAATTCATCTAATAAAGTAAATTATTCATTAATATTGGTAATTCTGTATTGAAGGACTGAAAATTATTGTGAAGGTTAAATATTTTTAAAAATCAAGTAAAGAGAGAAACCTACATCATATAAATGTTTTGAACTAGAAAATATGACAAGGTTCCTTATAACTAGCATGCAATGTGAAATCCAGAACCATGTCTTGAGTGTCTAGGCTCTGCAAAAAACAAAGGAATTGAGTAATACAGCAAGATACAAAGTGAATCAGCATGCTGAAACTACAACATGAAGGAAGCCTCAAGGCACTGGCCAATATAGAAAGCTTAGATACAGATAGGGATTAAAAATCTCATGTTGGATATACAACCAGGCTTAGGGAAAACATTCATGTCTGAAAACGTAAAAGTCTGAACCCTTATCAACTTCATTCTCTCTTTTGGAGATCTGGAAAAAAGTGAGATTTTTCCAGAACATAAATAAAAGATGAGCTTTATTTTAGTAAAGTTGCCTGGTGATTACTAGACACTCTTCTCATTTCCAGTTTACTCAGATGTGTGAATTCAATATCCTCCTTTGTTTCAAAGAACTCAAATATATTACTTCAATTTCTAGTGTCATGTAGTGGAGAAAGAAGTAAAGGAATGGGATAGGGAAAAGGGAGATGTAGTACATTTTTTTCATGCACTGAAATACTAAGTGTCAAGAATAATTTTTCTGGAAGGACAACCTTGAAGCTCATTAACTAGATATTTCCCTTTGTCCAGACAGACATCTAAAGCAAATTAATAATTTAAAAATATTGTGAATACAATTAATTTTAGCTTCCTTAGAATTCTGAACACTTGAAGTTTCTCATGCTTAAGGAATTCCATCTTAATTAATTTATTGTTATTATTATTTGCACTTCATAATATATTGAAACATGTTGACCATGGTATACTGTCCAAGAACTAAAGGAATGAAACTCAAACCAGAAATATTAATATATTTCGCACAGATAGACACTGGAGTATGAGATATCTATTGTAATTGGGCAGCAATATTGCTACTATCCTGATTATATTATTATTATTTCTCATTGACAAGTTGTTGCTAGTTCACTGCTTTATTTATTTTTTTGTTTTCCAAAATACCACCACAGTGCTTACTATAGACAAGGTCTAACCAGAAAAAAAATAGTGCCTCAGAATGCAATATCTATGAAGATCACAGTCAATGGAAACATTTTTTTACTAGTGTCTGCCCATGTTTTTGTAGAAAAAGAAAATTCAATCTTAAATTATAAGATACTTATCTAAAATCAGTTGATACTTTTCATGTTTAAATGCTGAGTTTGTTATTGAGCAACAAGAAAGTAATCAATACAGAGGTGCTATTCTAAGGTGAGATTATAGACAGCAATAATTTTTGTTTCATATGAAGTTGATGCCAGTTTCATGATTGCATAATAGCCACTGTCAGTCCTTTCTGTCGCCACATACATAGTCATATACGTAGTAAACTACAACCCTTCAGGATAAGTATTACTTCACACTCTATTGGCTATTCAAAATGTGTGTAATCAGATTGAGCTCATGTTATGGTATGACGCAAAATTAATCTGAAATCAATGCAGTACTGCAGCTTAAAATAACTTTAGATCAAGAGTTGTCACTGTGGTGATGCATCTCAGGTTATCTTATATTTGTGATGAAAAAGGCGTCCGTTTGTTTTCTGTGTATGTAACTATGGTGTTAGTATGGAAAGGAAAAAAGTGAGGTGGCATAACTTCTGCCCACCACATTACATAAACCGTGTGTCATTACAGTAAAACCAGGATGGGATAGGTGAAGGTATCAATGGGACTTTTTACCATCTGTGATTTAAGAAGAAAAGATGATTAAGGACACATTTTCATATGCAGTGAACTGTGGTGTTTCTCGTATGTCTGAAGTGAGGAATTGATCTCCACAACAGTTCTTAGTAGCTGGTTATTTAGCTGGTAACACCTAGTTCTGATCTTCCTTTGCATCAGTAACTGAAGGGCTGTGAAAGTAGGCTGATTTATAAGCATGTAAGCAAGCTTAAAAGTAGAGCCATAGTCTTTACAACTATATTATCAAAGCAGAGAAGTAAAACTAACACTCTTTCTCCTAAGCTATTTTTATGGTTCCCAACTCTGTACATGCTGAGGCTCTCATATATATTAATAAATTTATCCTCACAAAGTTCATTTGAGAAAAGGGAATATTTTTTAGGTTCTTCGAACAATTGTTGCTGTGGAAAAGAATCAGATGTATTAAATGTCAAGCATCAACAGTTTTATTCCCAATATTACTAAAAATTCATAGTCTGCAGAAATGAGAAATGAAAGGTTAAATTCAGTAATGGTCTCTCAATGTCATTTCAGTGCTGTGTGAGTCAGTGTCACACAGAAAGGTATTTGCAGATTTTTTAGAGCAGTCATTCTTACCGTTTTTGGAGTTACCTTCAGTATAATGATCTTCTCACCATCCACATGCCCTATCTCTCTGTGACTTTAACAAGGGCTCTATCACTGTTCCCTTCTCATTTAGCTGGATGCAGTCCTTTGGCAGGAAATTAGTGGAATAAATGGAACCATGTTAGTGCATCCACTGAGACAGTTTAGCTGATCCTACTTTTTCCAACTCCCTGGACAGAAACAAATTCTATGGAGTGTATTATCCTATATCTTGAGCTGCACCACTTGTTTCTGTGCTCTGACATAACAGAATAGATGCCACTATTTATATTCAGCATGGAGAAGCAATGAAGAACTGATATGCCATGCGAGCTGTGAAGGCTGGAATAGCCTGTTTGGAGAGAAATGCTGCCTCATATTTCAGGTGTGTTGAGAATCCACATGTACTAGAAGGGCAAAGGATGAGACAATCAAAGTTGCAAGGAACTACCTCACCTCCTCAGATGCCCTTTTATACAATACCTATGAGGCCTTGGAATGTGAGTATAAGGGAAATGAGAATGTGAATGAAGGTCCATGTAGACTGAAGATGCCCTGCCTAGGGGAGGGCAGCGTACCCTCCACATCACAACCTCCTCAGTCAAGAAAAAAGAAAGGTGGTAATCATTGGTGACTCCCTTTTGAGAGGAATGACGAGCCCAATATGCCAATCAGACCCAACCTGTAGGAAAGTGTGTTGCCTCCCTGGGGCCAGGGTAGAACAATCACCAAGGAACTTTCCAGCTTGATATGGCCCACTGATTATTATCTGCTACTGGTTTCCCAGGTGTATACTGGTGATGTCTCAACAACGAGCCTACGGACAATCAAAAGGGACCTCAGGGACTTAGGAAATCTGGTCAAGGGACCTGGAGCACAAGTTATATTCTCTTGTGTCCTGCCAGTTGCAGGGAATGATGGGGCAAGAAATGAGAAAATCATACCTGGTTTCAAGACTGGTGTTACCAGCAGAATTTTGGGCTTTTGATCACGTGTTGATTTATATGACACGAAGTCTGCTGATAAGAGATGGTGTCCGTCTGGGTACAACTACCTGGCACTTGTGAGCTTCCTGTGTTTTGTGTCAGGGTGACAGACGGATGTCTACAAAGGAATGAAAAAAAGCAGGGTAAAGAGTAATCATAAATAGAACTCAGACATCTGAGTTTTATCAGACATCTTTGACTTTTGATCTGATAAATCATGCTCAGTGTTAGAGTTTAGTACATTATCAAGGTAAACTTTTGCCTTTAAGAAGTCTTTGTAAAGCTGAAATATTTTTTCACGTAAATCTATAAAACCTTATCATTTGGGATTATTCGTAGTAGTCTTTTTAAATGAAAACCAGTGTTAAATCTTCTTGGTCATTGAATAGTCATTGTTTCTTTGTAATTAACCTTGGAAAAGTGTTCTTTATTATTCTGGATTTTCCTAGTGTTCTGAGACCTAGAGAAAATTCATTTCTCAGTAAATAAAAAAAAAGTCCAAATGACTGTATATATTATTAACCAATAAATATATTTTTATTCCATATTGGTACCTAAATCATCCAGTTTATAAGAAGACTCCAGAAATGCCTGTGTCATTAGAAAGAAGAGTATCCAGCTATAAGCTAGTAATGGAGATAGATTAAGTTCATTCAGAAAGAGATTATATTTTATCTGTGCTTCATCATCTCACAGAGTAGCTATACATTCTTACTAACTAGGAAACCAAGAGTAACCCAGGTATCTCAATAAAACATTTAAAGTTAACGATGTGATTCAATCCATAAGCTTTTTAGCCTCACTAAGCCAATACACTATTTCTCTATAAGACTCGAGAACAATGACTTATACACACTATATAGTGGAATATATTCTCAAAGGTTGATTACTTTCCTAACAAGCTGATTTGAAGCTTACAGTAGCTACATACAATTTATGATGAAAACTGCTGTCAAACACATTATAGAAGTTTCATACACTTTCAGAAACCTTAAGACCAATTATATTACTATAAGCACAGCAAATATTAAAAAACCTAAAATTCTGTGATAGTTTTCAAACTGAACCTAAAATAAAACTGTTATGCAGAAGCAGTTCTCTTGCAGAAATGAGAATGAAATTGTAAGTTATTAAAATTATAATTTATATTTAATAGCATTTGTATACTGAAATATATATGGAACTAGGATTTAGAAAACAAAACAAAGCAACATCCTTATATATCGTTCACCTTCTGAACTGATCTTATGGCATGAGATCATGTTTCAGATCTCAATATTTTCCATATGTTGAAACAGAGTCTAGAAAAGGAGGCCTATCCCTGTTCTCATTTTCAAAAATAACTTGTATTCTTTTCAAGATCTACCTTAACCTAGCCAGCTGCTTGTGTCTTTAATTGCTTTCCTGTTAAAAGTAGCTGTCAGTCAGTTATGACCAGAAGCAGTTCAACTCGGGCATCACAGAGTATTACGTCTCATTATCTGCAAGAAGAGAATTGGGCTGAGAATTAAGTCAGATTTTAATTATCAGATTTCTGACTGTCTTTTTACAAATTTAATTATTGTGTTACCACTGTCAAAAAGAACTGCCTGAATGACCCATTTTGTAGTCAGTAGTTTAAAAGTTTTAGAGGACAGTATGGTAATGAATTTCCTGACATTAACTTCTACAAATGTTCAAGCAATTTCTGAACTGTTTTTTAAAATTATCAACCCAAGGTTTATGAACTGCACTTTTTAATGTATTCTACTGAAAAGTGCAAGATGATACCAGCTGTGTTGAGGTTTTGTTTATAAACTGCACTTTTTAATGTATTCTACTGAAAAGTGCAAGATGATACCAGCTGTGTTGAGGTTTTGTTTATAAACTGCATTTGCTTTGAAAAAGATAACTCTGTGCTCTTTTATTACATTTCCATAATTAATTTGTGCTTACTTTTGTATACAAGCAATTTTCTTTTTCTCTGTCTATAAACTGGACAATAAAAGCTCTTTATTAAAAGTTTGCTCTTTTCTATATTACTAAAGTTATAGGAGCTTCTAATTGCTTTGTATGTACATTGTTGGTGTTTTTTACCAAAATCTGTAACATTTTTAACTTTTTAACAAACCTTTAAGACAATAAAAAAGCAACACTTGCTTGTTTCTACATATATAAAGGATTTACAACTAAAAATAGGAGTTTGTAATAGGCAAAATTTTAGAAGGTTCAAGACCTTGATTTATATTCACATACATACAAGGACTATGCTGAGCTATCTGAGCTGTCTAAATCCCTGAGGTCCACAAAAATTGACTCTTGAAAACCTGAGAGAAAAAAATTTTTCTTCTAGTGCCAGCTGTTTCAAGAAGCAGTGAAAATAGCTTTTCTTATCTTATTTTAGCACTAGTTCTCCTGGACAGATTAAAAAGTATAGGGGAAAGTAAAATGAATAACAATAGCAACAACAAACCACAAGTTACGGAATTTGTAAAAATATTTAGTTTGAGTCTACAAGTTTTGCTATCTTTCAGCACTCTATATATCCAGTGACAACTGTTGTACATCCCTTCTAGATGTATCTATAATTATTTAAAACATATGGGAATATCCAGTAACTTGTCAACATGATGTCAGTGGAAACTTTGCCATTGACTTCAATGCAGACAGATTGAATTTTCACACACTAATGTCATTTCATATACATAATTTCATGACTGTGACATTTCAAAAATGATCTAATTCTGAGAAGCAATCAAGATTTCAATGTATAGGTATTATTATACATAAAAAACATAGTCCATGATGTATTCTGTGCTAAAACACTTAAGAAAGTTAACTGCTCCTTTTCAGTCATTCTACTGATTTTCTGTGTAAATAAGGAAAAACACTGACTATCAAATCTATTTCATTTAATGTTATGTACCTTACCCTTGGTATCTGCTTAGTCAATGGTAAGATACAGGTACCTCCAAAGCTAATTCTCTCCTTTAGATAACTAAAACAGGAGGACAAAAATCACCATTTAGAGCTGCTTGCATTTCCCCAATGAAAACTGACAAAGTCACGCTTTGATTGAAACAAATCCTGATTTTAATTTCTCCATGTCTCAATGCCCTTGTCTTTAAAGTCCAGTCTGAGCCTTTTTCTACAGAAGTTCCTGATGGAAATTTTAAAGCTCTTTTGGATTCTAGTTTTACCATGACAGCTGCCATCTAATAATCACCGTTACTACTGGTGATTCATTCTAGCTTCTGAATTATACACCTTTTCTAAATATTTTAAAAATATAAGTATTTGATACAGTAACACAGGAAATTTTAAGCTGTTGCATACCATAATACTTGGAGAGAGAAGAAACCCCCAAGGATGACAGCTGATATCTGCTATTTCCCTATGTGCTCAACTCAGCAAGATTATGTATCTTATTAATGCCATCTACTTTGAGATAAAATAGCAGTCACCTCTTTTTTTGGATAGTTTGACAAGTTGTCACTACTTACTTATGCCCTGCCAGATATCACTTTATTTTCCTGAATGGAAATACTCCAGATGTCTTGTCATTCTTTCCTTTCTCCTTTTTCTTCTGAATATGTTCCGATATTGACTTCATGCTCAATTGCTTTAAACAGTTTTAACAGCTCATGCCAGTAGAAATAAACTAAATTTTTCTAAAGTCAGTTACTTTATCCCCTCTGTACTATTTGTGATACTGTCAGTAAATGTAGCACAGACCACAAACATACATTTTCTCTGAAAAAACCCCTTCATCCATAATCTTCCTGGTCTAACTAACCTTTCCCAAAAATAATAGGTAAAGAGGTCATTTTGTTGTGTACTCTTTGTAGAGAAAACCTATTGAATGTTTGCTGAAGCAGTTCACAGTACAAGTGTGCAAACAGACAGCTTTGGGGTACTTTCATTAAGATCTAGTTTGTAAAGAGTGAATTGAAACACTTAAATTTTTGTAAGGCACTGATCTAACTTAGTTATTTATATTAGTTGCATGTCATATAGTAAAGCAAAGTGGTTATGTTTGCTGCATCAAAATAAAGTTTTTAAATACAAAGTGTGTTGCATTCTGTATTTCTTTTTTTTTTTTTTCCTCTGAGGTGTCACTTGACTTTATTTTGTTTAAACATTGCAAGATATATGAGCTTGCCTCTATTTACACTTTCTACTGCAGAAAATGTTACTTTATTCGAAAAACTTTTCCTGAAGGCTTAAGGGTAAAAAGTTGAGATTATAATCACAATTATGAGAACTATGGATAAGGAAAGTACACATGTATCTAAGAAAAGTCAACATTTTTAACTCCCAGTTAATGATTTTTTAAACTCCCTTGATCAGTTAAGACTGATCAATTACCTTAATCCACTGAATTTTAAGAAATCTTTTAAAAGAACATTAGCTTTTACTACACAAAATAAATTGTGTTTATCCAGAACCTTGGAGATTAGTCTTACAACCAGGCAGAGAGAAGAAAGATTAAATGAAACATTTACTTTATATTTTATTTAGAGTTTCTTGGGTGTTTTCTTTCATGGAGATAATAGAGTACAATTATAAATTTCTATTTAGTCAAAACAAATTTCTATAAGGTTTATCAAATTTAATAAACATGGAGATGATCAGATGTATTTTAACATTTTTTGCTGTGTGATAAGGGGATTCATAGTGGGTTTAAGCTTGGTTGGTGAACAGTAATTATGTTATTGACTTTCTTGGCTGGTTCAGTGGTCTTCTGCCTGCAGTCTATCATAATTGGAGTAGTTTCAAACAAGTATCAAATTTGTCATCATGGTGCATTACCATTTTCAAGCTCATGTCAGGGCTGTGAGTGCATTAATAAGCCTTAACAGACTTTATCAGCCTCACTTGATGCTTCCAACCACACCTCTATGTCCAAAGACCCTATTCCACATCTTCTGAGTCCCATGTCGAGCTGTGTTAGAAGAGTGTAGAACTTCTACTCAGCCACAGTCACTCCTTTGCCTGGCCATCGTACCCCATAATTAGAACCCAAATCCATCTACTGACTTTCTGGTTTTATCTTGCTCTGTTGCCATCATGAGGGATCTGTCCTGAACCAGAGCCTCACTGTGTGCTGTAGGGCTGTACTCTGATGCACCCATCTCACCCTCCCTGTTTGGACATAACCACCAGCGGGGGTTGTGATGGCTCTGTCCAGTTTACTCTGGATTTGGGGGGACAGATGGCAACGGGATAGCCAAGGGCTGTCCAGAATGGTGACCCAGATGTCTTGCCAGTATGAAATATGACTATAAATCAATCATCTTACTCCATAAATAGCTGACAGCCCAGGGCCCATTGCGTTCTCCTGCACATAAGTGGGCTGTGTGACAGGATCTCCCCTTGAGTAAGGACATCTTTGAAGGTTACTCCTCGAGGTTGAGAGGTTCTTTACTGCAACAGATCCTCAGTAAGTGACTAATTGCATGCTAAACTTTGATATAAGTGATATAAGGATTGATTGTGCACAAAGAATCCTTTAGGAATAAACTGTTGACCATCTGTGGGGCCAGGATTGGATATAGTTGCACCTATACTTCTCTCTGAGATAGAGTTTAGAATGTAAAGAAATCCTTTCCAAACCTAGTGACTCAACAGGAGGGTCTTCCTGACAGCTTGTTCCAAGCCTGTCCTTTATGCAATAAACAATCAAATGTATCTTGCCATAGAATCCTGTTAAACCACTGTCACATGTACCATAGAACTTTGTTGACTCAGAACTGGTTTATATCAGTAAAGTATATTTTTGTTTCTCTCTTAGGATTGAGGTGCATAATGCAGTCATGACATGAGGACCTGCTCTGCCAGCTCTCAATGTCTAATATTTCATATATTTAAGTGATTTAATTGATTCCCACTTACCCATGCAAGTCTATACTTATATTCAAAGGTTTTCTTGATCTAATTTTCAACATTTATTTCATACCCTTATATCCTTAGAATTCTTACAAATAAAATTCAGCCTAAAAAAAATTTGTGTTCTTACAAATAAAATTCACACACAAAAAAATTGTGTTCAGGTTGTGATTTGAAGACATATGTAAGTTTATCAGTAGTGAGGAAATTATCAGACATCAAAGACAAAATATTTCTGAATAAGTTAGCATTGAAATAATTTTTAAAAAAATTGTTCTGAAACCAGCACAATGCACTGGCAAGATCTAAGACAATTTTTCGTCTTGAAAATATCAACTACTTATACGAAACAAGCTGAAATCTAAACCAAACATTCAGGGCAATGATTAGTCATTCCACTAAAAATCAGAAACCAAAGTCTTGTTTGAAATTGGGATAGACTCTTTTGAAAGGCTTAAAAGTTCACAACAGACAGGAAGAAAATTTTCTTTCTATGTTATCCTATTTAGTAGCATACATTTTCATTTGCTGGAGGGTAAATATAATAATAATTAAAAAAATCTTTCTGCTAGAAAGATCTTCTTTTCAAGGACAAATAAATTTCACTGGTCTGTAGACCTTGAGACTAGCTCAGTTGGTTAGAGCATGGTGCTAATAACACCTGTTTCCAGGTTCAATCCCTGTACTGACCATTCACTTAAGAGTTAGACTCAATGATTCTTCTGGGTCCCTTCCAACTCAGAACATTCCGTGATTCTGTGAAAAGTAGAATAGAAATAAGTCAATAGTCTGCCTTTAGATAGAAAATAAATTCTTCTCAGAGAAGGATAGGGGCAAATAGGCTCTTGGATTAGATCCTTCTTCCCTTTTCACTGAAGATCTCCACACATAAGGGACCACAGATGCTACACTACTATTGAAATCACTGCAAGATCATAACTGTGGCACCAGTGGAGATTTCATAGTTAAATCAGCACAATTTGAAGGAAATTGCTATGGTTATTTTTTGCTTTTGCAGCCTAAGACCCTCCTAAGCCACTCTAAGAAAATATACAGTATTTTGAGATCTGCTTAACGTTGTAGGTATAACCTGTGGCATACCAAAATAGCTTGTGGTATACAGATTGCCACAGAGAGTCTTGTCTAATGAACTGAAATTTCAGATATATATTTATGAAAAACCAAGAAATATCCTCTCTCCTCTCCCCTCCCTCAGATGCTTGGACAAAAGACTGAAAACAGGAAATATTTTTCCTTACAAAAAAGATTATAAAAGCTGTCACACACTTTGATCCACAGTCTGAGACTTAAAGACATGTGAAGTGAAATGCAATGCCTACTGTTACACAAAGAGGTAAATGCTACACGTTCTGCCAAATATATCCCAGCAAACATGTTTTTCAATCCAGAATGCCTCTCCAAGTTGCCACTCAGTCTGTTTACCACAATATCCCATCAGAGTTAACACAGAGCTTTCTTTAAAGCACATTTCTATTAGCTGGCATTCCAACATTCATCTACAGTTCCATGTTTACATGCCCAGCCATCAGCTGGCATGCAAACAAAATGTTAACTGCAAAGCATACACTTCTAAAAAAATTTTTTTTTAAAAGTTGATGTTTTTTGAAGTAACAAAAATAACCCCATGATATCAAAATAAGCTTCAAAGAAGCAAGTGAAGTGCTTTCCTCTCTTTGACAATCCACATGCCTGTAGCTGAGGTACCTAAGAACCTAGTCAGCCCAAGGTCATTCTAAAAAATTAATTAGGAAAAAAAAGAGAAGTCTCTAATCTCTCTGTTTCCATTGACTGTACGGGAAGCTGTATAGCCTTTTGATATAGTTAAATAAGTTTATTCTCAATGTGTTTTAAATAGATTTTAAATCCCGACACATTTGAAACCAATTGAAAACACCCACTAACTCCACAGCATTATAATTTTCAGTCCTTGAGTTGCTTACAGAGAAAATATTTGCTAAGATCCATATTTATCATTGATATTTTAAAAATATTACTTGTCCAGCTCCCCCTGGAAAAATCTACAACCAACCAAATAGAAAAAAACCAACCAAACAAACAAACAACCAAAAAAAAAAACCCAAAAAAACAAAAAAAAAAACTCCAAGAGACCAATATTGTAATTCTTCTGGACTCTGAATACTCTGTTGCTTGAGAATATTTTGTAAAGTACTTTGAAGTAGCTGTTAAACTATTAGTTTACACTAAACATACAAATGAATAAGAAAATACACAGTTTTGAGTCCATCTCAACATCTGTAGTGCTTGAAAATGAAGCATGAAGATGAAACGATGTGCAAAAGATCTTAAAAATATTATTTGTCAAGCTTCTGCACTTTGCTATTTTCAATGCCATCATAAGTGTACACAAGACACCACACTTACTCCTTAGAAAATTAAGTTAGTCTGCAATTTAAGCTTTAAGGTATATCAGTCAAAACTCCACTCTTTCAGACCATTTAGTATATCAGTGCTATAAAACATCTTTAGAATTGGCTACATCATAGATTCCCGACTGGGATCTTTTCATTGTAACCCTTGAGTAAGACTAAAACTGTAAAACCAAAATTGTAAATCTGGGGGAAGTCACTGACTGCAACTGCAAAAAATCTGGGTCAGCTGCACTCATGAATTTAATCAAGGCTGTCTGGAAACCACCAAGTCCACACATATTTCAAATTTTGCATGTCCCAGTCTGTACAGCTGTGTGATTTGGAACACAAAAACATTCCTTTCATGATGGTCTCCATTTCTAACAATGTGGATGATTTTTTACTTGTGCTCTGATACCTTTGTGGTTTGTCTGGTGGTCACAGTTGACAGGTCATAATTTCCCAGTCTCAGGAGTGCTGTTTTGAAGTGACCCTTCAAATCAAGTTAGTATTACTGAGGGACTGGAGATACATCACACTTCTAGGAGGAAATCCATACAGTGTTACTAGCTTACTTTTTGGTTTCAGATAAGTTCTTTAATTTTACTATCTGTAAAATGAAAAGAGCAGGTGTTCATCTCCTTTGCTGGTATGCCAGAAAAAAAATAGATGTTATAGTTGAAGAATTAATGGTAAAGCAATACCTTACATAAAGACAAAATAAAGAATGGCAAAAATATTTCCATATAAAACACAAGACAGAAGAGAAATAATAAACTTGAAAATGGAATGAAATGGTGAAGTCAAGGTAATCAGCTCCATCCATATGAATGTGTGGATGGGCATTGGGAATGCAAATCGTGAGACACAAGATATATTGGCCAGGATCTCATTGCTTAAATTTTAATGCCTGGTTTGGTTAAAGAAGTAAATAAACTTAAGATATGCCATGAAAGAAGACATCTTGATGCTGGAGAAAAATTGACATTCTGATCGTAACTTAGAGGACAGTGTAATTATGTAACTACTTAGGAGTATTTTTCCTCAATTGGATTCTAGGTTGTTTGTGTTGTAATTCTGACTTATGAAAGTTGGTGTTAAAGCTATTAAATTTCTTTCATCACTTTTTGATATTGTTCTGAAGATCCATAATATTTTAATTCAATATAAATTTACTTTCCAAACAGACAGAAATCATTACTTTATTTTCAGGTCTGGTATGTACAAAGAATTTCTAGGTTCATTCTCTGCAAGTAAAATTAAATAATAAATGTTTCATGGAGGAAGAAGGTCAGCTTGACTAAACCACTCTTTGTTGTGTTATTTTTAACGGATGTAAAAGTGGACAATGCTTTTAAAGGAAACTGTTTTGCAATGCTGTGTTTCTATGTCACATGTATACTTATTGATTCTTTCCCACCAGTTTTGTGTCTGGATAATACAATAGAATCACAGTGGTGATTTCTGGTGAAAGACATTGAGGGTTAGTCCATGAAAATACATTTATTTATTGTAAATATTTTAAAGACTCAACTATATGTTGAAGAGTGTTCACATTTTAATATGTTTGATGATTACAGCTGTTCCTAAAGGATATAGATGGAAAGATGGTTTAAACATAGACAAATCCTATCTGTATCTGTAACAAAATATAAATATTTAAATCATGTACACTGTTTCTGTGAATGTATATGTATCCATCTGAAAAATATATGTCTGTATATCTCTGTGTCACGTCAAATGTAAAAGACTCCATAGAGTGTATGGGTTGCTTTAAAACAGAAAGGTTTTTCTGTCTTCTTGTTTGTTTGTTTGTTTGTTCATTTTAGTAAAAAAGAGCAGTTATATTCTGCACGTTTTTAAATAATCCTGTGTTAGAACCTTTCTCAGTAGGTGGGGAAGCTAACCTGCCCAGTTCTCACACTCTTTGTTGTCTATCTTTGCTGTGATAGGTCAGCAACCCCTAAAAAAAGAACGTGCACATTCCTTCATACAATTCCTAGACTGTAAAATATGTGCCATAAGTTTTATGATATAAACCCATTATCATTCTCGACTAGTTTACAGTCTTTCCATTACTCCAGACACTCTGACTGGGGAAGGAAGATGGTAAATAATACATCTTGCAATAATGATAGTGTTTTAGAGCCTCAAGGGCATCACATGATGTCAGAGGAGAACAGGGAAAGGTACATTGCATGGCAAAATAGGCTGTTTTAGAAGTCAGCATCCCTAGGAATGGTGGGTGAAAGACACAGTATCTGACTTAGGTACTTTTACTGTTTCCTCTTGAAAGCAAATTAGTTCTTATTCACAAAATGTTTTGGTCTTCAGGATACAGGCTACATGTAAGAAATGCAAAGATGTTGAAAATGCAGTGACTAACATGAGTTAGAGTATAATTTTAATATTGGCTTGTTGTTGATGTTAATTCTGACCATAAAAAAGAGGCAATGACTATAGCTTAAACCATATTTTTTTATCGGAAATCACTTGAACATGACCAAATTGGATGGTGATAAAAATCTCAAATAGCTAGTGTACTAGATAGATAGGTGTATATATATGCTTCAAAGGTGTGCAATATTAAATGATTTTTGCAATTAAGCTTTGAATTTCTCTTATCATTGAACATTTGTTTACTTTTTCTATTTCATTGAGTTTAAAATACTTTTCTGAGTGACTGAAATTCTGTATTCTCTCTCTTGGGCAATTAGAAATACAGTAGTTTTGCTGTAGTGCCTGCATCATGATTCAGAGGTAACTGCCTGATGATTTGCCTTTTAGAGTAGTTGAATTTCAAATTAGAGTTTGTCAAAAATTAAATCTAGTTGGTTGTGTGACATAAAAGCAGTGAAACATGACAAAAACTTGGTATAATCCATCCTCTATATTCCAGTTTCTAAGCCTCACATAAATACGTGAACTGTGTTTTTGTTCTTAGATGATAGTAAATCAACTTATGGGAGTTATGTTGAACATATCTGTTTATAATCCAAAAGACTTTGTTTGAAGGTGTTTTCTCATGCAACATGTCAAGCCTGAGTTTTGTACATTGCTAGGTATTTTAATGTAAGAACTTCAGATGTTCCTTGGAGACAATAAGTATACTATTTTGATTTGTACACTCCTGTAGTAAAAATTTATGCAACAAATTTCAGAGTAGTTGATATACACTACAATCCTGCGTATCACTGTATTGTTACATGCCGAAGTCTATGCTATGTAGTTATAATTTCTATTACAGATACGACAAATTATCATATATTTATTAATTTAATTTCTAATTTGGGAAAGTTGTATTAAAACCTAGGTTCTTTGAAAATAAAGAGTTTAAAATTCAATAGTTCTCATGAAGGATGTAGAGTTGTTTAAAAATGCAGTCAACACAGATATTGCAATCTGTTAAATTAACAGTTATTACTGAGTCATTGGAAGTCAGGCACCTCTGTCTCTTTCAGATTGGTGATAGTACCCCTTCTCTAAAATTTCAGTGTAGACATTAATTTTAAGCATAGAATATTAATTATATCCTTACCTTCTCTCAGAAGAAAGAAAAAAATATTTTTACTTCTTTTCTCACATAGTAGCTCTGGTAGGGACTCTGAAGCTGATGCTGAAAAAATATATGGAACCAGATAGGATCCATCCTAGAGTGATGAGGGAATTGGCAGAGGAGCTCATCAAGCCACTCTCTATCATTTATCAACGGTCCTGGCTCACTGGGGAGGTCCCAGATGATTGGAAGTTGGCTAGTTTGATGCCTGTCCACAAGAAGGGCTTGAAGGAAGACTCAAGAAACTACAGGCCTGTCAGCCTGACCTCAGTGCCTGGCAAGGTTATGGAGCAGATCATCCTAAGTACAATCACACAGCACTTGCAGGATGGACAGGGGATCAGACCCAGCCAACTTGGGTTTAGGAAGGGCAGGTCCTGTCTGACCAACCTGATCTCCTTTTATGATCAAGTGACCTGCCTGGTGGATGAGGGGAAGGCTGTGGATGTGGTCTGTCTGGAATTCAGCAAAGCCTTTGACACCATCTCCCATAGCATACTCCTATAGTCCTTGAAAAGTATTAACTATAAGAAACACGTTCACTTTTTGGTTTAATCTTTATGTCACATTACCTATAATGCTATCAAACTCTACAATATTCTGCTCCTAGAAAACATTAAAATACATCATAATGTAAAGCCACAAGTAACTTTTAGTTGCTGTAGTAAGTGAAGGTTTATGGTTAACATTTTCAAAATTTGAGTTGTAAAGTCTACCATTTCAGTCTGTACAGAAAAGAAAAAAATAGCCACTTTGTAGTATATGTATGAAATTGAGACTTCTTATTTCAAAAGACTTGTGCAAAAAAAATCAGTCCAAACTTGAACATGTAATTCAGGTACAAGGTTTTCTGCTTTTCTCCTGAAACCTTGATCCTTGTATTACTTTCTGTACAGGGGACCAGCTTCAATGGAAGCAGTGGAACGTGCTCCATAGATTAGTTGGTAGTTGTACAGTAGATATAGATGGTGAGATAGACAATGCTGAACTGTGCGATCTGTTGCTGGTTCCTTACTTCATGAATGAACACTCAGTTTTCATTCAATTCATTCAAATGTTATCCAATAGTTAGAAAGAGTCTATGGCTAGATCCTTTGCATCAGGTCCATTGTAGAATGTAGATATAAGTTTTTTAGTTTCTGGAAGTAGATGTTGTTTTGATTAGACTGGCTCTTGGCATGCATAGAAGACCCATGGATGTTTTCTAAACTCTCACACTGAGATAGGAAGCGTCTGCTGAACTCCCATGCTGAACCGATGTTTTACATTTTTGCTACAGTCCAAATAACACCTTCTTTTCACAATGATTTAATAGGTAATCTTTTCTGATTCTGCAACCCTTAAATTTTATAAATAGAACAAATATTTTAAAAACAGGTTTTGTTTAAAAAGAAACAAATCCAAAAAAATCCACCTAAAATCCACCTAAAAGCTAAAAATCCACCTTTTACATGACTGCACAAACAAAATTTTGGCTTTTTACTGGGCAGGTTTATTTTATTACTTCCCATGTATCATCTTCATAAATACTGTAGTTACCAAAACATGACCCCATAAAAATCTAAACAAGACTCTATGTAAAAAGGAAACTGATAAGAGGCATATGAGCCATGTATAATGATAGTAGTGTACAAATTTCTTTAGTTGATAAGTGTGAAATATTGTCTGATACAACAATTTCAGGTAATAAAATTTATTAATTGATTAAAAAAATTAAAATTTCATCTTTGCCATTATTCCAGTTCTTTCCTATGAAAAGTTACTGTAGAGGGTTGACCCTGGCCAGATTCCAGGTACCCACTAAAGTCGCTCTCTCACTCTCCCTCTGCAAGTAGACAGAGAAGAGAGGAAAAAGAAAAACAGGTAAGAATTCATGAGTAGAGATAAGAGCTGGAGAGGCCATTTGCTGATTACCCTCATGGGCAAAACAGGTTCAGAATGGGGATAATACTTAAATTTATTACTAACAGGATAAGACTTAAATTTGTTACTAACAGGATAAAAACCAAAGAGTGATAAATAAAATAGTCTTAAAAAACACCTTCCCCCACCCCGCCTTCCTTCCATGTTCTCCCTTCTCCCCGCACAACGGTTCAGGGGGACGGGGAATGGGGGTTGCAGCCAGTTGTTGTTTCTGCCACTGCTCAGGAGAGCAATCTTTCTCCTGATCCTCAAGGACTAGTCCTTGGTGGATCTCTCCAACGTGAGTCCACCCCTCAGGCAGCAGTTCTTCCCAATCTGGGTCACTCCTCCATGGGGTGCAGTCGGGTGTCTGCACCCTGATGGTCCTCCATGGGCTGCAGGGGGACAGCCTGCTTCACCGTGGTCTGCACCACAGTCTACAGGGGGGCACAGCTCTGAGTCCTTCCCCTTCTCTTGTGAGGTCCCTCTCACAGGAGACAGTCCTTGATGGACCTCTCTAACATGAGTCCATCCCTTGGGCAGCAGTTCTTCCCAATCTGCTGTCCTGTGGGTCACTCCTCCATGGAGTGCAGTCCTTCCCAGGTGAGCTGTACTGGTGTGGATCCCCCACAAGACCACGAGTCCTACCTGGGAAAAACCTGCTCCAGTGTAGGTTTCCCTCTCCACAGGCTACAGGTCTCCTGCAGGACCCCACTCCATCCTGGGCCTCCCATGGTGTCACAGCCTCCTTCATGCATCCACCTGCTCCAGCATGGGCTCCTCCACGGGCTGCAGGTGGGTCTCTGCATCCCGATGGTCCTCCATGGGCTGCAGGGGTGCAGCTGCTCTACCATGGTCTGCACCATGGGCTTCAGGGGACCTAATTTCATGGGGTCCCTCTTCCCCCTCCTTCTGTACTGACCTTGATGTCTATGTTGTTATTCCATGTTCTCACTCAGCTCTTCCCTGGATGAAATTTCTTCTGTGCAACATTCCTCTATTCCCAAGTATGTTATCACAGAGGCGTTACTATGCCTTCTAATTGGCTTGGCCTTGGCCAGCAGCATGAAGTCCACCCTGGAGCCAGCTATCACTTTCCCCATAGGACAGTGGAAGCTTCTAGCAGCTTCCAACAGAAGCCACCCCTGTAGCCCACCTGCTACCAAAACCCAGCCACGGAAACCCACGACAGGTATCCAACATACAGAAGAGTCAGTTTCAGTGCTAAACTAGAAGTGTGAAGTCAGGCTAATTGCAGAATTCCTTGTCAAAATGCATAATGTTTCTTATCTGAATATATTTCATTTTTAACTAAAAAAACTGTGCTTCCACTAGCCAACCAGAATAAAATGAAAAAATAAAACCAAATAACCAACCCAACCCAACCAAAATCAAAACCCTCATGATTAAGTAACAGTTCATGGTTTCTGAACTAACTGCAAGCAAGTCCGTTACAATCAAACTGCTTGCCATTATATGTCTGAGGTGAAACCGTATATTAAACTTGTAATTAAGGGGTAAATTCTCACTTCCACACCATTATGCTTCTTAGTAGAGCCCCCTGGAGCGAAGCCTTGAAATAAGTTAAATGAAATTTCCCTGGGGGCAGCATCCCTTCTAGAAAGCAACCAGAGACCTAATGCTTGCTTAATCTCTTAATCTCCTGGTTCCAAACATTGATGCAGAGGTGAAGATGCAGCATGTAGTTCGACAGAGAAACTGGTAGAATGGACCATACGGTAACTCAAAGAAGCAGCTATGTTTAACAACAATCCTCTGACCTTCTCTGTCCCCTCTATCTAACATATATAGACAGCAGATAGGTTTAAAAAGAAACAGTAGCTTTAACTCACCCATCTTCTTGCAATGCACTTCTTAGGTTGCACTACTCTGTCTCGACAAGATCTCTGTAGGGGAAAGGAAAATTGAGATGTTATTCTTTCTTAACTACACTGGAGAAAAACAAGCCAACACAGAAGGATATCCGCTCCCTCTACTCATCTGTGTCTGTAGCTTTGCATGTTGAATTAGAAGTAAGTTTGAGTACATGATAGTTTTTTTTATTTTTCTTCATATGCTTGATCTGGGACATGAGGAAAAAAGTTTAATCTTTGCACCTTTACATAAAGGCTAGATAGCTTACAAGTGATGATGGAAACAGAAGCAGGAACAGTCACACACAGTGCTCCCAGGGTCAGGATCTCTCTGTTGGAGGAAGGCAAGCCTCTTCTTACCAAAGAATGTAGAAATTCTCTGTGCAAAGTCAATGTGATGGACTAATATTTTTGTAATACATATTTGTAAAGGTGTTGTTCCTGAATTGAAAAACTCTTATTAGCTATGATTGTATTACACAGGCAATATATTTTTGTTTCCTAATTCTGGGAGAGAATAGTTTTCTATTTCTTGAGGGAAGAAAGGAAAAAAGAACAATATTTTATAGTCGTAGCACTAATTTATTCGTCACATTTTGCTAATGTTTTCTCCTCATACAAGCTAATCTGAGTTTGACTATGAAATGTGGCTTTGAGTTGGCAGGCCTGAAGCCTGATTGAACTGCTGAATAATAAATACAGCCCTTTATACCTCAAATAAAGCAAGAAAGCTAGTTTAATGTTTCTGCAGTAGACTGACATTAGGAAATATCTAACTAAAACAAGTTCCTCGATACATTATTTCTTGGCAAAGCCATCACTGGACACATAGGTCACTGAAATGTTGTTTTTCTGTTCTGTGTATTCTACCAACAGATTACCTGTATGCTTTTATTTTCATAATGTTTTAACATAATAGATGAGGAAAAGAAAGCGAGTCATTATAATGATGTTATTTGTTCTGAAGTTGAGACAAGGCATACTATTACTCCCTGCAGGATACAGAGATGAACTTCTAAGCATTTTGACAGAATCATGATTTTTAAAAGGCCTGTCCCCATTGTATTTCTTAAGTTAAGTGTGAAGAAGCTTGTTCAAGCACAGCCCTATATAAACATGTTTAGATCTCAAAAGGAAGCTGAGGGACTTCTAGTATTGTGCTCAAACGTGAAGCGTAGTCTAACCCTTTTCTCAGAAAACATTTGCGTTTCTGTAATTAATTTAAAAAAATTTAAAAACTTCCTGATGCTTAAGGAAACTGCACACAACACAGCAGTGGGGAATTCCCTGGGAATGCAGGATAAGCCCTGTTTCAGTCAAGAAAGTATAGCAGATGGTAATCTTAAGCATAATAAACACAAGAATAGGCTCATGTAAATAATTACAAAATAAGATTTGGATGGCTAAATCAATGTAGTATTTCCCTTGTTAGGATGTCTTAGCAAATATTTGAAATTTTATTTACCTACATAAGTAATAGTTTTTTAATTTTTTCAAACAACAGACTTTTAAGGTTTTTAGTTCCTGCACATAACCTTTCTTATTGTGTTACTGGTGGAAGAAAAACATTGGGATTTGCATATTATTTAGTTTTCCAGAGGATTAAATTAACCCATACGACATGGGTTAATTAACAAATCTTATTAACCCAACCTACTGGGCTAAAATCAGCCCAGGAGTTTAGGTAATCAAGGAGCAATGCCAAACCTTCTAAGCATGAAGGAAGTAACCTGTCAAGTAGACTGGAAGCTACGTAAAGGAGGAATGTGTTGTACGTGATGAAATCCATGTCCATCACATGATTGTCATGGTATAGTTCAGAAACCTGTCTGCACTGAGAATAATCAAGGATTAGCATTTCATTATGACTCTTTGTGGAATACAAAGAAATGACAGAGGAAGGAAATTTGATGTGGAATTTATCTAGGCAAGCATTAGCTCTCACTGTATGGGATTCAACCAATGCTGGATATGCATATCTGTGGCACATATTCCAGCAATGGCATAAAGCAGGATGGATGGAGACTCTTTCAGTGAAGAGCAAGAAATGTCTAAAGTTATGATTATCTCTGTGATGTGATGTCAGCTTGGATTTGAATCCAAACTTGAGTTCAAACTTCTTCATTGTCCATGTATTCATTTTTTCTGTGGTCTGATGCTGAACAAAATATCTGTTTCACAGGCAGGGAAACTCAGATCTGAGGCAAGGGGAGGAGCTGGATTCTGTGTGAGTCTCATTCTGTTAAACAGAATGGATGTGACTCCGGATCTTATTTTCAGATCTCAGCATTAGTTTTCCCATCTCTTAGTTTTACTGAGGTTAATAAGCTTCAGATAAGATCCTGAACACAGTCCTCAAGCTCATTTCGCATGACACATGATGCTGTGACCTTTTATTTTTTGAGTTACTTTTGTTTATACATTTGTCCATCTGGGGACCAAGATTAGGCTAGCTAGTCTACAGTTACCTGGATCTTCCTCTTTGCCACTTAATTTTTAAGATGTTTTTGTTTTTGTTTTTATTCATTTTTCAATAATCATCGGCCTTTGAATACAAAGAATAGTCTTGTAATGATACTGGTTAGTTCCCTCAGCATATTCAGATGCTTCTGATGTCATCATACTGGTTTGTGTATGTCAAGCTTGTTTTGGGGATTTTTAACTTGGCAACTGCTTTGGGTAATGGTTTTATTTCCAAAGACTGCTGCGCAGTTTAGGGAGGTGGTAAGCCTCAGAGCAGACCTTGCCAGTAAAATTGAGACAGAAGTGGCTCTGAGTCTTTTCTGCATCATTTATCACTAGATCCCTTGCCTATTGATATCTTGATAGTTGCCTTTTGAATTCTTTTCTTTTTCCATCTCAAGTTTCAACCTCTGGCTTTCATTTCAGACCTGTATGCTTGAGCAATATCTCTGCAGTTCTCCCAGGTAGCTAATTCCCATTTCTACCTTCTGTGTATTTAATTTTTGCATTTAAGCTCAGTCATGTGTCTCCTTTTCATCTATTCTGCGCATCTCACATGGTTATTAAACTGTCTGCACGTTGGAAAAGACTGCTGTCCTTGAAGATGAGCTAGCTCTCCTGGGCTGTATAGTTCAGTCTTTCATGTGCTCCCACCAACCAGATTCCAGAAGAAGCTAAAACCTGATATGTTTGAAATCCAGATCTTTAGTTCTGCTATTCATCTCCATTATACTTTTTAGAAGAAGGCTTTGAGAACCTTTAAAAGGCTTGTTGATCAGGTGGTCTGTAGCAGATGCTCAGCACGACATCACCCATGTTAGTCTGTCTTTGACCAGCTTGCTGTTTGCTCCAAGGTAAAGTTCCATGCATGTTAACTGCTCCATTGCACTAAATTCAACTCGTCCTGCTTGCTTTCCTGTCCCATCCATGCTAAAGGCCTGTATCCATCTGTTGCAGTGCTCCGTTCATGAGTCATACTCCATTACATATCTGTGATCCTAATGAGACCACAGCTCTGAAACTATTCATAGGCAGTCTTGAATTTCTCCAGTTTGTTTCCCATGCTGTTTGCAGGCACCTGTGATGAGATTCTAGTCACGCAGCTTTCACAGGTGTAATGAGAGCGCCTCCATTAACACAAATTCTTCTGGGTGGCTCTCTACTTCCCCTCAGGCCTTCTCTTCAGTTGTTTTCAGTATTCCTCAACAGCTTTGTTTAAAGCCCACCTCACTGAAGTAGCAAACACCTTTGCAAAGACATCTTTCTCTGGTTTTGTCAAATGGCTTCTCTTTCTACTCAGGCAGCCCTCATTCCCTACTATTCCTTACAGAAACAACAAAGCCAAGTGTCAATGATATTTTAGACAAAAGTTCATTCATTTACTCTACCTACTTTGTTTTCCTGGTACTTTTAATAGATCCTTGGTGTACTAAGGTAGGTTCTAACACTTAGGAGGAAAATAAAACTACTGATGAAAGGTCTTACTGAAATTGGTGAAAATGCTGGAACCCATTTCATTCAGACAGGGTTCATGATTTCACCCTCAAAAGCTGAATTTTTGAATTTTGTTAGTATTTCCTAGGTACCACTGCTAAAAAAACCAACCCTGAACCAACCAACCAACCAAAAAACAACCCCCTCAACTAATTCATGTGCCATTCTAAGTGGCAACACAGTTATGCTGAAGCAGAACTTTCTTCTGCCTCAGTAGATTATCACTCTCACCTCCAAATGTCAATATTCATATGTTTTGATTCATTAACTCACCAAAAACAGTGTACATTACATTTCTGAAGTCTGTTGTTTGGGATCTCAACTGAAAATTTTTATTTTCTTTTTCCTCAGGTAAGTGCTCTACTGGTTTTCTAATTTGGAAAGAGGTAAATAGTGGAAGCACTGACAAATACAGTCTGTTTTATAATGACATCATTTACTAAATGTATCACAGGCAAGGCCTTTACAGCATTTAAGACACATGATGGAGATATCTGAAATAATGTAAGTATCTAGCATAGCGATAGTATGAAGGTAAGGTAACATCAACTTCTGAGCAGGTGGTAAAGCTGTACCTTAGACTGTAGGTACTCATTAGCTATAAAAACTCTGCTGACATCCATTCCTCTGCATCTTTGTTGTTCTTCACTGATTTTAAAATTTGCTCTAGTCAAGCTAATTCAGGTTAACAAATGAATTATCTTTGTTTTTCCCAAATGGGTACCAAAGGTAACCCTACTTTGATGTTACAAGAAGAGCAAGAAAGATTTTGTGCATTTATGAAGCTGGAAGTTAGGGTTCTGAATTCTGCATAGGCTGACAGTTTCTGCCTTGCAGAAGCAAGATACCAGTTTGGAATCCCTTTAGACTCTGTGTAACAAAGTTCAACTGCAACTGTGAGCCAGTACCAAGAACTGTTGTCTCCGAAGGAGTTTAGAATTCAGTAACTGCTGAAGGAATATAGCTCCTGACTGTTACAGAACCACTGCGTGGCTCTATAAAAGTCAGCAGCTTACAAGCCACGCTGCTACCTCATGTCTTCTCTGTAGTGTTCAGTGACAGCATAAGAAACAAGAGGAGCAAGTCAAAACACTGAAAATTCTATTTGAACATCAGAAAACATTTTTTTACTTTAAGTGTGGTTAGATTCTGGAACTGTTTACTCAGAAGGCTGCAGAGTTCCTTTCCCTGATGACATTCAAAGCCCAAATGTACATGGCACAGAGCAACCTGCTGTAACCAACTCCACTTTGAGCAGGTGGTTTGGATCAAACAATGTCCAGAGATCTCTCCCAACTTCAATGACTCTGTGATAGTCATTACTATCAGCTAAAAATTTTTATTTGTTCTTGCAAGCATTCCAGCCATTTGACTTAAGAAGCTTTGCTATGATAATTTTGGAAAGCATAGATAAGTGAAATGTAATGACACATCCTACTCTGCTTAGAGCATTGCCTGTATAAGAAGATCCGACCTGTCTTTCCCTAAATACATTAATAAAACTACCAATCAGAATTTAAATACACTTATCAGCTGGTTGCAGTTGGGGTTTTATTTGTTTATTTATTTATTTCCTTTATCTCAGCCCTGGATTAAAGTCAAAAGAAGAAATGATTACCAGGAAGAATCATACTTGAGTGAGTCATCAATGATTTTATGATGTTGATGCCATTCTTTTTATTTTAGATGTGAGCATCAATGTCAGTGTGCAAAATACCTCAGTTTTAAAGATGGAGTCAGATTTTAAGGTAAGTATTTCTTTTATGACATTTCCATCAACAAATCCTACAGACCATTTAAAAACCCAACATGATTATGCAGGTATTTTTCTTGACCCCTATTTTCTTTAACACCTGCTTTATCTAATGTCTTCCTTTATTCTTTTCCTGCATTTCTGAGTAAAGCATTCTTATATAGCAGGAAAATATAATCTTACTTTGAAGTATTCTTCCACTTCCTTATTTTATCAGCCACGTCTGCATTTTAAACATACACTACTTTATTTTTTTATTATTCTTGTTCTCTCCATTTTTTTCTTTTTTTTTTTTTTTTTTTGACTACAATAACAATATTGTTCTCCTGCTTGAAGTCTACTTTTACAAGACTAGCATTTTTGTCATGTCCATTTATATTTATCTATCTTAGAGTATTGGTTTTACCTTTTCATCATCATTATTTTTATATTTCAGTTCAGTCTATAGTCATGAATCATTACTATTATTCTTCACTTTCTCCTTCCCTTTTTCAAGGTACTTCCCTTTTTCAAGTAAGGTACTATAGAAATAAAGATGATACTACTACAAAATCAAATTGAATAGATAAGACAAACAGAATGTCAGAGAAAGGGATATATTTTATGGCTGAGCAAGCATATTGGTAGTTTGTTAGGGTTGTGGTAGCACTGTAATTTTCCCTCTCAGTGCCTACTGAGAGTACCTGGACGTGGTTGCTCAGTTCCTATTGCCTATAGGAAAATAAAAAAAGACAATATAAATTTTTCTGGGAGGAATTACTGTGTGATGGTGGTGCTTTTGATAAAGGAATTAAGGAGAAGAAGTAAGGAGATAAGCCTAATAACGTCTGTAAGGTGGCTGCAGTGAAAATTATGAAAAAGGCTGGAAGAGAGCCGAAGGTTAGTGACAAAAGGAGAAAAAAAACACGTTCAGAATTCTACTGCAGAAAGAAGCCTGACACCATCAATTTCTGATATTCCTGGCTAAAGTCACTTCTTGTTTTTGTTTCTATAAACCTAAGTTTTTTTGGCATTGGTCCAGTACAAGTAAAGCCAACAATGAGTCTGTTGAAGCTTCAGTCTGTTTTTGTGATTTTTTTCTCTTCTCTTTGAGTGATTTTCATCTCCTTTTCTATCTTTGTTGAAATGTGTTTCCTTCTAGTTTTGCCAGTGTGGTTAGGTTATCACTGTGTATTGTCTTCTGGCTTAGTGGGAAAGTAAATCTTGGCTAGTTAACGTGTGACTTCTGTTAAAAAAACTCGAGTCATTGTGTCATCTCACCAAAATCTTCTGGCTGTGTTACAGCATTGAATAGCTGTGTAGCTTTATATAAACAGAAGTAAAGGCTTATAAAGCTGTTATGAATTCTTTGAATTAGAAATACCATCAAATCCCTCAGATTGTCATTCCACTAGTATTTAAAACCAAAGAGTGCCTTTGGAAATTTTACTCAGCTGTCTTTACAATTAAACTTGTCAGTTATGGCAAGAGTAATAGATGGAAGTGTTCTGATACATGAACATGGGACTCTTAGGAAGCTGATTCCTTCAAGTTCACAATCCTCTGAAGAACTTCAGTGCTATTTCTTAAATATACATCTAGAATAGAAGACTTTATTTTACATTATTAGATTACTGGTTTCTGAAAGAAGTCACAAAGTCCATGAGGTCAGATCAAGCTCATAATATGTATCTTAAAAAAAGAAAAAAAGTTATCCAAGAAATAAGCAACCAACTTTAAATATTTATTTTGATCAACATTCTTTTTAACAAAATCATAAGAGGTTCTATAAAAACATTATTAATTCCTGCACCGAAGTAATTGTTATAGAAAGAACCCAAAGATGTTTCCTTGTCACAGAGTTCCACAGAAATTAGCTGAAACTGAACACATGGCATTATGAATTTAGTGTTTATTTGTGGGGATGAGAAACCAAGGTGCATTACGTGCTTAAATTGCACAGAAATTTCCTTTAGGGACCTTAAATTCTCAGGGAAAATCAAGGTCCAAAGCAGAATACAAGCCTGCAGAAGCAGGATCTTGTCTACACAACACTTGTTTAAACTTTGGCAGACAAAATCTTGTGGTGTTTAAAGTGCCCCATTCATCCCCTCTTATATCAGGAATATAGTAGGGTACTGCTTTTTCCCTGTGTGCCTCATACTGAAGTTTAAGTTATTTACCCAGAGTGCAACCATAATGTGGCAGGATAGTCCACCCTCAACAGACCTACAATCTAATAATGCATACTATGCAAGCCATCATGCAGGCCATCATGCAAGCTACCATGCAAGTTGAGTTGCTGGTGCCAGGTGGCTGTCTTGGTGTTGAATTATGCTAACCCCATCCTGGTTCACCAGACTTTGAATATACATTCTGTTTTGAAACAAGATGTGACAGATAAGCTAGTCTGTGAGCTTGTAAATCTGTGACTACTAGTCCATCACTTCATAACTATAAAAGCCCAGTCCAAACTTCCGTATGGCAGATTCTTCCACATAGTTCCTTGAAGTGTGGATCTTATCCCATGAAGGAGGGACGTCTTGTCATGGTTACTCCCCAGAGGTTAAGAAAAGGAGAGAGATCTGCCCACTATCTCATATGGTGAGTTATATCAATCTCTACTTAATGATTTCTTTTGATAGCTTCGATACAATTGCTTTAATATAATTGTTTTGTTACAGTGCACTATATTACTTTGTTGTATAACACTTTAGTAGTAAATTTTGGGTTTTTTTTTTGCTTTTACACTGTGTAGTAAATAATTCTTATTAGGATCTTTCATCTGTTCACCTGTTTGTTAATTTGTATAATAAATAATTAATTTATATAAATCTTTCTGTTTTGCCATCATTAAAACCTGTGGGACAAAGTGTTTTAATCATACTTCTACAATTCCTTTAAATTTAAACCATGAACACAGTCTGAGGATAAGATAGGATGCAGCCGCACCTAAATCCTTCCCTGAGAATGAGTTTAGAAAAGCAAGGGACTCGTTTCTGCACCTTGAGACTCACAGGTAAGGCTTTGCTTTTTAAAACTTTGTCTAAGCCTTCCACTCTCCCATGACACATAATGAAGGCTGTGAGCCACAGCAACTGAGTGCAATTCAGCACTGAACCACTTCTAAATTGTCTGCTGTACTGTGCTACACTGAATAAAACACTATGGTTGTTCTGCAAAAGAGGTATTTTTATCAGCTTGTATTTATTGTTTATGAACAGTGTTTTCTGACAGTCTTGAAAAAGCCTGCAAGATTTTTATAATGACCTGGTTTTATATTCCTTCCTGTAATGGATAAACTGGCAAGGATATAAGCATCAGCAAAGGCTTGTTGCTAAATGAGTATCAGTAGACATGGTCCTCTGCATATTATCACTGTACTTTGTGAATATAATTCATCCTTATAATAAAATATTATCTCACAGCAAGCAATAGTGGGGCTGGAACACCACACACTAATCAGTCTGTGGTGATTGCTCATATAAGCCTAAGTCTGCTTGTTCCACAGCAGAAACAACAAATCTTATATCATCTCTTTGGTAATTGTGGTTTATGAGTGCAATTATGTGTACTAGGTGCTAGTGGTATTAATATAAATAAAAGCAGTAAGTTTAAACAAATCTATGTAGTGGTAAGTTTAATTACTCAACTGTATAAAAATTTGTTAACCTGTTAATAGCATTGTGAGCTAGGAACTACATAATTGCTCTTGATATTTTTCCCCAACTTGTTTTCTTTAGAACCATCAATTAGCAAAATGTTTAAGTATTGTTACACACATGGCAACTTGTTACATACAATTTGTTTTGTCAAAAGATTTATAGACTTACCTATATGAATTAGAGGTAATTATCACAACTTCAACCTCCTCCACTATGCAGAGTTTTCTACTAATGATGTTGAGAACTATAGCTTAATTAGTGATATTTCAGTATTACGGGTATTTAATTCTAAATTAGCCATTAGATGAGGCACACTCATGTTATCCTGTAGTAGACTAACCTTGTCTGGCTGCTTGTCTTTCACTCTACCTCCTCAGCATGATGGGGGAATTAAGAAGATGAAAAAATTAGTGGATCAAGATAAGGACAGGCAGATCATTCACTAGTTACTTTTGCAGGCAAAACTAGACTTGTCTTGGGGGCCAACTGAAAAAATGAGATTAGGATAGAAACAAAGACAAAACTAAACCCACTTTCTGCCCTGTTTCTTCCCAAGCTTAGCTTTACTTTTTCATTCACAACTCCTCTTCTTTCCCCCCTCCTGCAGGCCTTTCAGAGAGATGGAGAATATGCTTCAATTCATAATACTTCATCTCTCCAACTTGTTCCTACTCACACTCTTCCTCTGCTGCAGTGTGGATTCCTCCTTCCACAGGCTTCATTTTTTCATTAACTGCTCCAGCATGGGCTCCTCTCTCCCCACATCCACAGGCACTGTCAGGAGCTTGTTCCAGTGCTTGTCCATGGCATGCAGCTTCCTTCAGGGTATGTCAACCAGCTCCACTGTGGGGTTTTCCATAAGCTATAGGGAGGTAGCTCCTTCACTGTCATCTTCCAGCATGCCTCACCATGGTCATCTCTCCATGGGCTGCAGGAGAATCTATTGCAGTGCCTGGAGCGCCTTCTCCCCCTCCTTCACTGACCTTGGTGTCTGCAGGGTTGTCACTGACTCAGCTTTGGCCAGCAGTGGGCCCATCTTGGAGTCAGATGGAACTGTCTCTGACCAGTGCAGGAGCATCTCTTGGCCTCTTTGCACAGAAACCACCCATTCAACCTCCCCCTGCCATCAAAATCTTGCCACATGAATCCAACAAATATTCTTAAGAGCTTTTTTATGAGGGTTAAAATATTAGTAGGTTGCAATAATGTGCAGTGATTGAAACAGTGTGTTATAAAGATATGCATTGTGACCACATGAATCCTGTGCCAAATATATGGAAGGATAGCAAACATGAGAATTTGCATAAAGTACAGAGTAGATGTGGGGTTTTTTCTCTAATGAAACACAGTAAGGCTAAAATGGAGAAAAGTCATTGACACTGACATGCCTATGGAGCACAGAGATCCTTGAGCTAATCTTCACTGAGCTGAAAAATCCATGTAGAAAAGTGGAGGGCCATGTGGCTGCACCAGCTGGTGTCCACAAATATCTTATCTACATTTACATGGCACCACACTGAAACAATGAAGACTTGCCAGCTCTCCTGGCTTATGCTGAGCTAATTTGATGACAGCATTGCAGGATGTCTAACAGGCTGAACACATCCAGTAGCGACTGAGAGCTGATGGCACAGCTGGGCAAGCCTGACACATTTCATTCAGGCATACCCTGCCTTTTGGAGGGAAAATCACACTGGTCCTAGAATCATAGAATCATTTAGCCTGAAAAAGACCTTTAATATCATCAAGTCCAACTGCAAACCTGACGCTTCCAAGTCCAGCACAAAATCATGTCCCTAAGTGCCACATCTACGCATCTTTTAAATATCTCCAGGGTTGGTGACTCAACTACGTCCTTGAACAGCATGTTCCAATACTTGGCAATCCTTTTGGTGAAGAAAATTTTCCCTAATATCCAATCTAAACCTCCCCTGGTGCAGCTTGAGGCTACTTCCTTTTACCTATCACTTGTTACTCCTGATACTGAATTTTAAAGCTGCAGTGTGCTGACCTACCTGACAGGGTGACCTTTTAAAGTTGTGGTATCTATTTCCAAAAATTGCTTGAATTTTGCAGCATATTCAGATATATTTTGAAATTATAAGATTTTATTGAATTGCATGAGAAAAAGTCAGCACTATACCCTTGTTAAATTGATTTGTTGAGTATCAAATTCATTCAATGCAGTGAACTTTCCATGTCTTCAGTTCTCAGATTGAGTTTTCACATTCACTTACCTACATGAAATTGCCCATGTTTCTTTGATGAATTTTTTTTTCAGAAGAACAGCATCCTTTGGCAGATACATTCACATTCTTTCTACTATCTTTCCTCTTTGCAGTAGGATTTCAGATTTATCTCCATGTACCTCAAACTATCATTTTAATGTGAGTGTCCTGGAGCAGAACTCTGTGACAAGAGGTAAATTAAAAAGCAAATTCTGTAACTAAATTCTATAACAAACTCACAGAATCTCCCTATAGAGCTCCGTGTACAATATAGCAGAGTTATATATTTTGGTTTGGTTTTGCTTTTAGGTTTTTTTCTTTGGTAAGGTCATGTCTGGTGAAAGGTGTAATGCCTTTGTACTTCCCACATTATTAAACACAGTGCTACTTCAGCCTTTCAGTCAGATGCTCTTGGGACTGTACAAGGCAAAGATCTCGAAAAAAGATTGTCTGCAGAAACATGTTAACTTTGTACTGGACATTGGATGCTTACAAGGAAGATGTTAAAAATAGATGAATTAGTCACACAGACATCTTTTCTTCATTGTGATATGGAATATTTCTACTTCCTTTAATAATCAGCTTTGTGGAGGATGAAAGCCTGCTTTAATGTAGCAGATGGGAGAACATCAGGGATGGTTTTAGGATACCCACTGCCTTTGTAAACATTATTCTTTGATCTAATTTTAAGTCACATCACATTCACAAAAAGTCCAAAGCCAGGCTTTTCTTCCCTTTTCTTTACATTAAATTACACTTTTTGTGAATAAAACTATATGATTTGCAGGATGTGAACAGACTGACAGAAAAAACCCCACCGCATTCTTTTTCTGCTGCCTGTCTATCCTTAAATGTAGCTCAGCAAACATGAATTATAGACAATAAAAATAGTTGTAACTTTTTGCAGATAAGGAAGAATGTGCAACTATGAACTTTGTAAAGTGCATAATCATGGAAGAAAGAGTGTTCCCATCTCCTTCTGGACAGATAAGTGACACAATTCAGTTCAAATTAATCTTCAGACACTGAAAACATTTTTTTTTAATAAGTATACAGAGGATTTTTGTTTAATTTAGCATTTGAAGACTCATTCATTTTCATCTGTGGTTACATCACATCTCATTTGGTATTATCACCCCATTGAAGAAAAGACCGAGGAAGACATTGTGCTCATTGTAGGAAAACTAACAATATTTTGTACTATTAAAATTATTCAAGAGATAAGTTCCTTTCCAAGTACTCAGTTGAAAAGTTTTTATTTCAAATGTTTAACCAAAGCACCATACAGCTTGTTGGCATCACTTCTGCAGCTGTGAATGAGCTGAGTGCTGTTAACAAAGGATCCAACAGATGAAGCAACCTGAGCAGCAGCTAATGAAGAGGGATATAAAGATGAGGCCAACACACCTTCTCAGAACACTGTGGTGGGTTGACCTTGGCTGGATGACAAGTGTATGCTAAGTTGCTCTATTGCTCCTCTCCTCAGCTTGACAGGGGTAGAAAATAGGATGGAAAACACCGAACCAAAACAAACCAGAAAGAACCATCATGGATTGAGATAAAGGCAGTTTGTTAAAGCAAAAAAAAAAAAAAAGTTGTATTCATGCAAACAAAGGGGGAAAAAAACCCCAAACAACAAATATTTAATTCTGTACTTCCCATTAGCTGATGACTTTAGGCCATTTCCTGGGAAGCAGGGCTTAGGTACCTGTAGTGGTTGCTCTGGAAGGCAAACTTCATAAGTAACAAATGCTTCCCTTACTTCTCCTTTCTCTTAGTTTTTATAACTGAACATATGTCATACGGCATGGAACATTCCTTTGGTCAGTTTGGATCAGCCTGTATGGTTAGATACCCTCTCAAGATCATGCCCATCCCCAGCCTGCTGGTGGGGAGGCAGAGTGTTGGAGAGACAGTTCTGTGCCAGTTCTGCTCAGCAGTAGCCAAACACAGGTGTGTTGCCAACACCTTTTTACTTACCAATGCAAAGATCAGCACTGTGAGGGCTGCTGTGGGAAAAACAAACTCCCTCTCGGCCAGACCAAAAACAGTAGCATACACATCTTCACCCGTGGTGATCCCAAGCAGCCACTGGAGCAACTGTTCCTGAGATGTTCGAGGCTTTGACCCAGCTGGAGCTTCAGGAGGAGGATGCAGCCCTGTAAGTCTCAAGATGCGGGAAGCTGTGAGATCTCTCTCTGAGGCCAGGGAAGATTCATTTTCCTCCAGGAGGTCTGCAGCTGTTCAGAGTTGTGTTGCCTAGTGAAGGAGTTCCAGGTAGAGGTCAGCAAACTGTGTCACATCAGGGAAGATGAAAAAGAGATTGCCCAGTTCTTTGCTTCTTTGCAGAGACCCTGCTCTTTCAAGAACCCGAAATGTCAACTGTTGCAGAAGAGTCTGAGCCTGTCAGATTAGAAAATAGAAACTTCTTTGATGGCAAAGACTGAAAGCTGGTGACTTCAGACACCAGGAGGAAGGCTCCTCCTGGAGCCTAAAATTTGCAGTTACACAGTAGATTGACTGCCCTCTGAGCTGATGAGGAGCAGGGTGTGTTACCAGTGAAGCATCCATGCTTCTTGGCCCTGAGCCAAACAGAAGAACCAAGAGGAAATGGTGAATGACAGCAGTGGGAGACTCCCTGGGGAGAACAGCAGAGGTCCCCATCTGCTGACCTGATCTATAACCTAGGGAAGTTTACTGCTCTCACAGATCTCTTTCAGGAATTTGTGGAGGTGCTGCCAAGGTTTGTCTGTCACTCAGACTATTATCCTGTGCTGCTCTTTAGTGTGGGTACCAAAAGCACTGTCAGGGGAAACCTGGATAGTATCCACCATGACTACATGGCTCTGGAGAGGGTGACTGAAGATATAATGAACTAGGTCTCCTTCACCCTTTTAGTAAAGGGAAAGGGACCCTCTCTTTGAGAACTGATTACTACTCAGAGGAGTCCAAGATCTGCACCTCAGAAACCTTATGTCCCAATATAGACCGGGGCTGACCACGTGAGAAATAGCTTTTCCAAGAAAAAATTATGTGGACTATCTACTGCAGCAGCATTCACAACCAGGAAGAAAAGACAAAGGTGTATAATAAGAGAAAAATAACACAACTTGAGTCATTGACTCATCATTCAGTTAACACATATGTGTATCTTATAGAAAACTGGATTTCTTTGTCTGGGTTTCTCATTGTACTACCTTCATATCTCTAGATGAGGTGCAATACGTTTTCCTGGAAGATTGTTCCACTGGACATTTACATAGATTTACATTCACATTCTATGATGAACACTATACAGGAACAGTGGAGCAAATTCCTTCCGTCAATGTTCAAAGAAGAAAATAGCGTTCTGATGGAAAAAACTATAGAATCTATGATTATTGCAGGCAGGCTGACTGTAAAAGTAGTCCTTTTGGTTCCTTGAAGGCTCCCAAAACTCCAGCACCAAGTGCAACCAACCATAAGTCAAATATCTTTTGATTTCCTCTCACATATATATGAAATCAGCTGTTGTTTTAACTGAAGATTCATTTCGACTAACCAAACAACATGGAGTTCATTTTAAGACTGAGAGGAGGGCAAATCAGAGAACAAGAAAATAAATAATCATTTGGGGAAAAGATGAAAATATTTAGACAGTGTTAAAATGAAAAAATAGAGTCATTGGCAAATATCACAGGGTGATAGTGAGTACAACAGAGGGAAATGTGATTGGAAATATTAGCAAAACTTGAAAGTTGTAGAACAATTTTAGCCTATTCCACCAAAGATGTCTCACAGCAAAGCAGAGATGCCTTAGGGATTCTTTTCAGCTGATGATGTTAATGAAATGCCGGATAATATATTTCCTTTTCAGGATATTTAAGTTGGTTATATATCACCATTTTCTCTTTTATGCTTAGAGCTACTACCTGGTCCTAAACATAAGCTGTAGCAGTCAGTTAGCTCTATTTTCAGCAGCTAAAAATTAAAAACAAAAGACAAATAGGAAGGATGAAATGTAAATTTCCAGTTTCCTCTATCACTTTTACTATTAGTTTCTCATTACTGTACTGAGCTAGGTCTCTTATTTGAAGGTAGTGACCTTTAAAATTTAAGAAAACCCATAAAACTCTGAAAGAATGTCTTTTTTTAATATCTAAAAGGTGATTATAGGGAAATTGGCCTGTTAACGGAAAAGCAGAGAAGCAGTAGCATGTAACAAGAATATTTTGCAGCAATTTTGAATATGCTTGTTGCTTGTACATGATTTTTCTTAAGCAGTTAGGAGATAAGATAGACACCTTCATTCATCACTGTGCAAGCATGTGATAGCAGTTATGGGGATGAAAGTATCCCTTATTCTATCACTCTGTCAGCTCTGGAGATCCTTTAGTTTTCTTTTTTCCTTTTTTTTCCTTTCTTTTTTTTTGCTAGGTTGTTTGTTTTTTTTTCTCTGAGAAAAGAACAATAAATATTTCATTCAGAGCTGGTTTCTGCTGAATCTATGTGAGATTCAATATTTCTGCAAAGTTAAATATGCATATAATTTTGAAACCAACATTTTTAATATGGGTCATTTCAATATTAACAGCTAAGCATAGCTGGTAGTAGCATGGGAATGTTTCTGAGCTTAATTGAGTCTGGTTTTGATTGCTTCAAGATCTTCCTAACTCTCTTTTATTAGCAACATGGTGAGCCTCTAGCAGCAAAGGTGTTAATTGAGGCTGTAGCTCAAGGAAGATCTCAGCACGTGGAAAGTTCTTTTTGCATAAATATATTTACATTTTTGTTAAACTAAAAGGAAAACGGAAAATTCAGATATGTAATTCATCAGTTTAATTTCTAACATAGCTAGATTTTTAGCCTTAGTCATTTTATCAACTAAGTTCTAGAGATAATGAGTAGGAGTGTGTTCCTAATTTCCAGTCTCTTTCAGTTGTTTTATGAAGGCATGTGTATAAGAGTGGAACTAGATAATGATGTCAGCTGTGAAATATTATCAGTCATCTGATCCTTCAAGTGTACTGTCAGGAAAAAAAAGAGAAAATAAATATTCTCAAGTTTCAAGGGACATGATTGGTTTGATTTCAGCCTTCCCATTAAAACCACAGAGGAGTTGATATAAAATATGCTTACTGCATGCAGTAATGACAGTTCTTATCAACCCAATTCAGAGGATTAAAGATTAATCATCTCACATTAGAATGAAAGTAGCTTTAATTTCCCTCTCACTTTACTCTTGGTTTTCTGAAGTGCCTTATGTGAATAAAACTAACTAATAAATGTAACCCAGACTATAATTCCTTCTTCTTTCACATATCATAAAGTTGACATAAAATAAAAAAAAATAAAAACATGAACAGTAAAATATCCAGTTAGTCAAAACTCTAATAAAATTTTTTTGTTTTTTTTTGTTTCTCAGAAAAACATCCAAAACTTGTTGGGAATTTGCATTTTTCTTTGACTATACCTTTTAAAGGAAAATAAGCTCATTAAATTTGGATGTATGCTTTAAAAGCAAAATATGGGCTGAAAATTGTAATTAATTTTTTATTATTAAAATGTACTGACTTTTATGATTAATATAGACAGTAATAGTTAAGTTCCACTTCCAGTTATTGCAACATGGATTTGGAACTTATTCTCATTTACTGCTTTCAAAAGATCTCTTAGTTAATATAAAATTAAATAATACAAAAGTAATGAAATTTGCTTCAAGGATCTTTGGCTCCACCTTGTGTTCATTGAGCTTTTCTAAATATCTGGCATGTTATATCAAAATGCAAAAGAAAAATATGGATTACATTTTCTGCTTAAACTTTGAGGGAACTTTTACCATTGGCATCTGTGATGTTGGTTTTCACCTCATTATCCACTAAGGAGTGATGAAACTCAGAAAGTAGAGTATTTTCCAATTTTTAGTAAATATAGCATTTAAAATATAATAGCATTTAAAATGGAGAGACACATAAACAATTCAGAAATGTTTTCTATGTTCATTAGGAAAGACATTATTTACTGGAACAAATCTGCAATTGATATAAGTGAATTGTTTAGTTGTGGCAGAGTTTGACTAGAAAGCTAGGAAAAGCAAAGTGTCAAATGGCAATGTCCTATGCCTATACAGAGTAGATTGCACCTAAACTTTGAATGAAGAATCAGATTTAACAAATCATCCTTTCAGATTCAGCTAGGCCAAATCTGAAGTCAGTTTTATGAAAACTAAACTCTGTATTTTAGGTTCTACAGTACAAAGAGTCTTTCACCATAAAAGGATCTTAAAAAGGAGAAGTGTCTGGCCTAAAGGAGGGCAACTGTCTTCCAGATGAAGTCACATGTAGAATTTCAGTTCCTGTATCTTGACTATTGGTGTCTTTCTGCTCCTCTTCAAAATTATGTTGACAATAATGTGCTAGACAATAACTGCTAGAGCAGCGAGTGGTGTATGTAGTGAATGGGATTTATTTTTTTCCTGGGCTTATCACTGTTTCATAGAGTTATCTACCTAAAATCAGTCAGTGTTTCACTCTTTCCTTTTAGGTACCTGCACTGATAATGAGTTGTGGGGGGCTTACTCTGTTAGAAGTGAATGTTACACTTTGCTGTTTCATTTATGTGCATTGTCTTGTGATGCACATCAGATCACCTAAAGCCCTCTACCTAATAGCAGAGATATCAGATGAGAGTCTGGGCTTTTGGAAACTTCTCTCATGAACTTTTTAGAGGCCTCATTCTATGAAATGTGTGCCTCAACACAGCCAGTAGTCACCTCAGCAATCAGGAGTATCTCTTGTTTTCTTAACTTACTGAGTATATTGTAAGGGTAATAGATTACAAAGAACTAACACATAGGAATGGGACATTTTAAATTACGACTCTAGGAAGAAATGGGACATGTTTACAATAAACAAAATCACCTCTGTGTTTTCCCAGTTTTGTCTTTTAGTTTAATTCCTTGCTCTATTCACTCCGCTATTTCCATTTATTCAATTTTTTTTCTTCAGTTAGTTCTAATATATTATTAAGTTTGAGGTTGGTAGTTTATTTTGTGGTGGTTTTTTTTCTTTGACTGGTTGGATTTTGAGGGGTTTTGTCCTCTTTGTCATCTGTGGGAATTTTTCCTAAAACAAGAGATCCTACCAAGAATTTATATTAGATTTTCTTCCTGAAAAAAAATGAGACATCAGGTTTGGTTCCATGATTTGGATAAATATCCATTTGTCTTGTCTTGCTGTTTTGTTTGTTTCTTTTGGAATTTTAATGCATGGAATTTTACTGGTCTACATCACCGAAGAGAAGAATTTGCCAATCTGAACTTTTTTCAACCAAATTATGCCATAATTTTTAATGTAAAGATCTTTTTTTTTTTTGTTCCCCTTTCTAAGGAAGGACCTGCATAGACCAGAGTCCTATATGACCATTAAAAAACTAAGCTCAACCAGAGAAACAAAATAAGAGAGTGCTCTGTAGGCAAGAAAGGAAAGGGCAAAAACTCTGTGCTTGTTTTACTATATTTTTTTTTCCAATTTACACATTTTTCTTTCACCAGACCTTTTTCCCCCTTGTCCCTGGGATCATAATAACTATTGTCTTCCCTGAAGCAGAGAAAAACAAAGGACTCAGTAAACTGTTATGGAGTCCAGAACACGGGAGCTCATTACTGTCATTGCTGCTCTCTGGTTTCTGTTAAAGAGCTGTCATTTCCTGATGTATAAGCCACAGACTGAACACTGATCACCATGGTAGCTAGAGATAGATGTCTGTGAGGACAAATCAGTTTGGTGTGCAGTTTTTCAGTAACCATCAGGGGTTCAAATGTTCAAGGTTCAAGTGCTGGTTTAGGGCCAGTGGAATTGGCCTAACAGTTCTTTTCTAGCCAGGTAATTTCGTAAAAAAATATTCAGAATTGCTCTCAGTCATTAGAAAGAAAGTTATAATATAGCTGAGGAGGCATTTTGAGCTTGATTTTATTAACAGATGATTGGTGCAAGGTATTTTAGCAAAGAGACTTTGCTAGTAATAGTGCCACTATTTTTCATGGACATATGATAACACCAAGACTGTTTGCTTCCTGCCTAGAAGTAAACAGACACATACACTCCACACTCAGTGTAACAACTCCTGGGTCTCTCATTCAAATTAGGAAGAAGTTGGGAGAACTCAAAATTAGACAGAACAAAGACCAAAACAAATCCCATAAAAAATGAAGCCTCAACAGTCTAGATAAGGTAACAGCTGATATATTACCTGTATAATGTGCTCATAAATTACTGAAGAAAAACCCCACATTACTCACCTTAGTTGTTTCTATTTTAAATGCGTACTTCTAAAACTGGAATAAGTTTCATATATAGTTAGTCCTTTATATTCTGTTTTCTGTTTTGTAGTCAAAAAATTATATAGCAAACATCTGTAGATCTCACAAGTATATCACCCACTCTGAAAATCTAAGGATACTCCTTTCACAATCTGGAATAAAAACTCTAGTCATAACATATATAGACACAGATTTAGTTAGGTAATGGCTGGACCAGACGGGAACAAGTGCCATGATAAACGGCTATTCAAATCTTTTGTGTGTGTTGATGAAACTAAAACTATCTTTACTGTTTTAACTGGACAGCTGTAGTTTGAAAACTAGTTCTCTTACATATCTTATAATTATTCATGATCCAGATAAGGCTATTTGTATTGTATTCTTTATTTTATTCAAACATATTGCATCTCCAGCTCTGAGAAAACAGAAAAGGATGTAGATTCCAAGGTACATTTTACCCTGAACGATGAATAATCCCATCCAACTCAATTCACAGATTCACACATTCTTAAATTCTTTATTTGATCAAGGGCTAAAATGTACACATGTCTGTGTCTTCCTTATCATTATGATAACACTATTTATAAATACATTTTTCAAACTCAGGTGACAAACCAGAGCCCTTAGACTTTCAAATAAAACTTTCAAATTACTCATCCTCTTTATGGAAATACCTGCATATTTTCTCACAAAGTCTTGTTAATATAAAGTATTTCTACAATAGCAGTATTTAAACTGTAGCTGTTATAAAACTTTATTTTAGTCTGATAACTCAAAAAATAAGATTTTAAGAGAAAGATTTGTATGTATTCATTACTTGGAACAATTAAGTGAATTTATATAGTCCTCATTTGAACTGTGGAATTTTCTAAGTAGTTACCATACTCACAAATTAGTCAAGTAGGTTGTTGCAACAGCAGCTGACTTTAGAAAAACTGAAAGCAACAGAAGGCAGGGGACTCTAAATGGTGAAAAAATACAAAAAGAGAAGTTTCACTAATAGTAACCTATTTCTGCAAAAGCTACAACACACACAGACAAGAAAAAAAAAACAACAAACAAACCAATGATTTTCAACTTGGAAACTTGGCTTTACAGAAAAATATTTATATGAGTGACATATGAAACAAATCAATTAGTCTTGAAGTCCATCTAATTTAAGTTAGGTTGTTTGCAACATTCAAAGGCAAAATTTCAAATGCTCAGTATAATACACTGAAACAGATTCATTGTGAATGAAGACTATTGAATTAATAAAACAAATCAATCTCAATTATAACCAGTTAAGGATCAAGCTGAGCCCTGATCAAAGAGTGTCGATTACCTTACATATATTTTCCTGGTAAAACTCTAAAATATAATTAGAGCTTACTTCCACGTCTCTTCTAATAATCTATAGCAAAATTAGAAAGTGTAAATTAATTAACAATGTAATATTCATATTCTTCTAGGGGGAAATAAAAGCAGAGTTCAAGGAAGTGATTGCTAAGTGTAGGAATACTATAATTCCAAATATCTCACTCAAGATTGTCACTGCTGGTCATTTTTTCAGATTCTTTTGAAATGGTTAATGGTATTTTTATGGCTGTCACAGTTCCCTGAGTCTCCCAAGATCCTGAAACAGAATATTTCCTCCTTTTTTCTTGATGTTCTTTGAAGGACATTGACAGCTTCTAGTCTCTAAAGTAAAGTCCTGTTAGTATGCAGACATAGAAAAGAATCTAGAGCGCTGTAACTCTAAATAAAGGAATGCTGAATTCCTGGATAAACCAGTCAAAATATAAGTCCTTAAAGTAAATCTTCCCTTTGCCCACCTTTTCCTCTCCTCTTAAATACTTATTTCCAGACCAGGCACTTCAAAGGTTTCTATAGTTGGACCATCTTAAATGTAAGACATCTAAGGTTGTATTTCTACTCCTGCAGGATGGTCTCTGTCTTCTTAAGCAACTTTGAAGCTGTTGAACTGCAAAGTTCTCATCAGCTCCTGTGTTCAGGTATATCCCGCAACAATATCCTAGCACTGAGAAGACCTGGATGTGCATCAAACTGATTTACGTGATAGAGTCTGTGGGAGGAAAAGCTAGTCATAAGCAGCAAAACGGAATCATAACATACTATAGCCATGTCCCCCCTCAGTCAAAAGTCTCACAGAGTACAGCAGGGTTTGAAATCTCTCTACATCATTGCTTGTCCTGGTGAAAATATTTCCAAGATGAAAATATTTCAATGTTCCTCACCAAAGGCTCTTAAAAACTCTAACAAGTAATGGGATACAAAGAAAGGCTCTCAAATTAAGGGAAATCTACTGGGAAGAGTAAAAAATAAGGAGTAGAAATAAATTCTCGCTTTTTGCAGCAGAAGGAACTGGACTGTGGCAACAGGACTGTGGCAAGGAGCTGTGTTGTGGACTGTCCTCTTTAAGCTGTTTGTATGTGATACTACAAGGAGACTAAGACAATGACATTTCTTCACTGCTAACTTATTCAAGGTAATAAAGGTAAGTTCAAGAACCGCAAAAGGATCTTTCAATATTCATCAAGAAAATGGCATATTAAGTTCAGCTTACATAAAAGTAGTGGCATACACTTGAAAATGAACAGTCCAAAATGTACACACATAACGTTATGCTCTGAGGTATAAGAACACAGAAATGAGATCTTTGGGGAAAAACGTAAAAAGCTTATTCTATTTTCTGTTAATCAAAGAATTTGTGTTAGACAACATTCTCTATCAAAAAAGAGTAAACATTTCAGTTTCTGAGGAAGATGGTGTTTGACTCTGTAGTTCTGCAGATCCCCAACTACGATTATAATTATGCTTCGTCTCTGACACTATTTTGAGTCAGTAGTCAGCTTCAGAAGGTTAATATCATGTAGGTTACTTGCCAGTCAATAACAAGAAAATCTTAGCCATTTTTTGTGAAAGCTCATTTAACCTTTTGGAGCTTAAAATTTCCCTCAGAAATGTGCAAAACAAGCAATGGCAGCAAATTATTAAAGTTAAGTGAGGAGTAAGAATGCATCATTTACTTTTTAGCCTTCATTAAGCCTGGCCTCACTGTCTCTCAGAAGAGGTACAAGGGATGCTGCATGGAAAACAATAGTAAGCAAGGAGGGGGAGGTAAAGACAGACGCAGTCATCCTGTGGCCACCTTGGAAACCTATTCATAAATGGGAAGATTTTAATACTTACAGGGGACATTTGGGCAACCAGTTACCATTGACTTGCTTTCACAAAGGGGCGGCCTAATTTCAGAGGATGAACGTTGCTTTCAAGAGTTTTGAATTTATCCTATATGAATGTTTTGCCATATTGCAAGATACTGGACAAATGAGAAAAAACGAATACATTAAGCCAATGTATGTGATTTTGTAAATATTTTTAATTTTTAAAAAATTTATTTTTATTTTTATTTTTATTTTTGCAATGCAAATAATTTTGGCTAAAACATGTAACCAAATTTTAATCACACAAGATTTCACATTATAAAATATTGCTTAGGAAAGAACAATCATGAACAGGAATTTTAACAAAACTAATAGAAACTAGTTGCAGTTGGCTTTCAAAAATATGTAAGTACTTTAAAAGCTCATGAATTCTACACAAAAACACACATTGTATGCTCTTAGAAGGAATTAAAAAAAACAAGTACTGTATTGTAATCAAATATATAGAAAGTTTATAATTAATGCCTTGTGTGTAGACATATTTCAGTGTTTCAAATTTTTTGTTTTGACTGGTTATCAGTGCAGGTTCAAATTTCTCTCATGGTAGTCATGTCTTTGCTTGATTTGATATAGTGAAAAACAGATTTAAGATATGTCTCTCTGCTCTGATATCCTGATATCCTCATAAGTATGAAGAGGTAGGTGGGTCTTGTGCAGGTTTATGTGATCACAAAACTGGAATCAAATCTAGAAAATTATGCCAAAGAAATGAAAATATGTTTACATTGTCTTGCTGTTTGGCTGACAGCAAAATATTCGTCTGTGGTATCCCTTATTCCATAATCAGTAAAATAATATTTTTTTTTGCAATCAAATTAATTTATGAGAATAGTGAAAATGGTCACTGGATAACAGGGGATGCTAAATACTTGAATCTTTTTCTTAGACCTTTAAAAATTAATGTTTATTATTAATATATAATTAATTATAATTATATAATTAATTATTATTAATGTTTTAACCTGTTTATAATAGGAAAAAATATGTTATGGAGAATAAAGTAATTAAAGAGCAAAACAGATGCATTTGCAGTGAAAAAATTATCCTTACCTGTTGAATCCTAGAGCACAGATTAACTCTTGTCCATACAGGTGACGGTATTATAGGAAACTTGTATGCTTAAAATGAAATGCTGCACATGTTGACTCAGCAGGCCAGCCAGAAGCAGGGGCAAAAGCTATCTAATGAAGTTTGGTCCTGGCTAGAAAATGCTGGCAAGAATAATGTCTAACCACTTCAGGCAAGAATGCAAGTTGAGACTTTGCTTTGCAGACCTCTGGCCATTCTGAATTGTGATCTCTTTGCTCTTTTGAAGGTCCAGAATATTTTTAGGTTGTTGCAGCTAACTTTCCTGCCTGGAGGAGGTGGTTACTGTCGTGGTCCCACTGTAAGAGTAGAGGTTTGGCACAGTCTAGTTATCTTTGGGACAAAGTCTGCCATTGAAGACTATCCTGGAAGTTAGAGAATTTTGTTTATTTATTTGCAGTATAGCCTGGGTACTGTGCAGTACATTTTCTTACAAAGATGCCAACTGTTTTGTTTGGAGTTTTGAGCTCTGGGTGAGGTAAGCTACATAGTCAGACCCTTCCTTTGCTGCAACTGAAGCTGCTCAAAAAGAGGAGCTTATGTAGTGCAATGTAGGGTAGCCAGGAAGTGTGACAAAGCTAGAAAAGAGGTATCATGAAGCATGAGTGAAGAAATGGTGCAAACCACAAGTTACTTTGCTTTTGCAGTGGCACAAAACCACTTCCCAAAGCCTCCCTTTTCCTGTCTCCCTACTGCCACCTCTTTTTGTAACAAAGAGAAACTATTCCTGCTTCCTCTGTTTGCAAAATACATTCAATAATCAGACCCATTGCCGGGAAATTAAGACTGCAAACTACTCCAGAACTGTGTGCTTGGCGTCTTGCAGACTATTGATCTCTCCCCAAACTCAAGTGGAAGCTGTATAGCTGTGGGTAAAGCAGAGCTGAGCCTAAGATAGGAAAGAGCTTGGAGCACAAACTAAACATTTGTGGCCAAAATTAACTTGTGTTTGCCTGCCAAGGTAATCATGAACAGTATGATACCACAGAAACGAAGAAACAGCTTGGTTTTGGCATTTAAAAAGCAAAATGAAACAAAACACTTAACAGAACTATTATAGTTTATGTAGGACGTGGTGTTTTTCATGCCAGGAATTCCTGTCTTTCTATTGGAAATAAAGGCTCAGTAGCTGATGGGTCAGGGACTGCTGTTAGCCTGTGCATTCTTTGGTAGCCATGCTTGACATTTGTCTACTTACTGTTATTAAAGCCATGCCGCAAGACTATTAAAAATCCTGTTATTGAATCATGCGCTTACAAGGCAATGGGTTTCACTCTTTTTTCCTCGTGGTCAATGAAGATTGTGCTACCGAGATGAATGGTAGCTCTTTTCTGATAGATGGATGTTTTGTGCAATTAGTGTCCTATCTTGATAGTTCTAGAACAGGCACCATTCAAATCAGTCACGTTATGAAGAAAAAAGAGCTTTGTTCTCTCACTTGTCATTATGTGTAATGGTGAGAGCCAACTGATACAAATAACACTGGATCACTTTTCTTCATGTAAATCCAAGGTAAACCTATACTGGAAGCCTGTAGAGAATGAGAAAGTTCATGTTCCATGGAAGAAGATAGATGGATGGAAGAAGAGCAAATATTCAAGACTAGACAGAAAACTAGGGCAAGATTTGAAACTGTTATATTATTGTGGCTGGATTTGTGTATTTCTTGGTCTGTACAACAGAATGAGTTTCTTTTAAATTCTGAAAATTGTCATGAAATCTGTGTATTGTGTTTTGTTCTGCAGAAAAAGTGATATTACCCACCAATTTAGACATTTGAGAGCGTGAATGAGCAGATTGGTGTGTCAGCAAGAATATGGGTAGTTAGGAGGTCAAAATGGTCCATCTTGCATGAAAATACATTATTTTATGTTTAACAGAATATAGAGCTGTCAAAAAAATGTTTCAAATGAATAGACTACTGTAGTCTACTGCATCAAGAGATCTTTAACAGAATGCAAGTCTAGCATGAGGGAACAAAATGCTGCAGCCAGAAAAGAGCACACAATGAAGCCCTTGGAAAAGGCTTTGAGAGTTGTTGATGTGGAAACAGAAATAGGAAACCTTTAATATCAGAAGTACTGAATGTTCACAATTCCTACTAAGGTGAATGGGAGCTAAAATAGCTGTCCATAATCTTTTAAAACCTGAATAGTTAAAAAAGGTTCTTCAGAAAGTGCTACAAAAACATGAGTAAATGGGAAAAGAAATTATTAAAACTATGAGAAAGCTTTTTTTTAAAATTACTAGGTATAGTTCATCTATCAATTTGTCATTTCCAGACCCGCCAGATTATTTTGGTGTAAATCACTGTGCTGCTCAACTTAACCTAAAATTTTATACCACATGAGGAAGTAGTCCAATCTTGAAAACAATGACTTTTATTTAATCTATGTGGATCTCTAAATATAAAGTCTTTCTGCTTGTGGTTGTGTTTTTCCTTTGAGCAGAGAACTTATGATATGTATGTGAAAGACAGTTATTCTGCTCTGGTGAATTCTTTCCTCTCATCACCCTCCTCCCAAAGCACTTACTGTCTGGAAATGGAAAGCATGCCCCTACCCTATTTCTTACTCCTGAATGAGGAAAGAAATGTGTGTATGCTGTGATTCTGTTCTGACATACCATGCACAGTCTAAAGTGTCACTTAACATTAGCCTTGGATGGAGTTTTGCACTAACTTTCAAGTGAAAATAGGAAGAACTTCCAATGAACAATTCCGTTAGAGTGGAGAAGGTGGAAAATTGGTTTTATAGGTATAAAACAAATTGAAATGAGCCCTTGAGCATTTTACCGGTTAATTTAGTACATGAAGAGCCTGCAGCTGGTGGAAAAAATTCCCATTATTTTTTAATTACTTATATTCTCTTTATATTCATTAGGTTACCTTTCATGAAGCCTGAAAAAGACTACCAGTAATTTATTGGCATGTGGGCAATATTAATCAAATGTCCACAATGTGTTCTGGTGTTTAAATTGTGCCTCTTTCAGAAAGGAGTAGAACCCCATATATATCTGCTTTCATTCAACTTTATATGTGAGATATTCACAAGTCCTAAGGGAAAGAACTGACTTGTAAAATCAACATAAGAAGTTTGACAATGGCATTCAGAGTTAGTTGATAGACTATTGCCAGAACTCTTCAAAACATTTCTTTAATTTATTTTAGGATTAAGAAGTTTGTTTATTTTCCTCCCTGGAAAGAACAAAACAAAATTAGCAAAATATTCAGTAAAGGAGGTAAGCAGTTGAAACCTCGCCAGTTCTCTTAAATATTTTAAAATGAACCACCACTAATTATGGTCAAAATGTGGTTGTTGAGTAGGAAGAAGAAAAAAAAAAATCATAAAAACATCAGTGGTGAGGAGCTGCTCACAGACCACTCTTATGCAGCAAACTAACTTGTAGTTTATCATTATAATAGTATAAAGATTTATTCCAAGGTTGGCAGGTTGACGTACCCACTGTTAAGTTGGCCAATCTCACTAGTTATTGAATGTCTAGAAAATTGAGTAGGTTATGTCCTCTCTTGACAGCTACAGCTCCACTCATTAATTTTCAAGATGAGCATTTTAGCTGGCAACTTGATAATGGCTCCACCAAGTGGTACAACTGCTTCATTGCGTACTTTTGGTACCACTTGCTAAGGAAAACTTGGCTTCTTAATTTTGGCTAAGGGATGTATTTGACTCATCTCACAAACCATGAACTCTGCCAATAGCTTTCACAGGGCAGTTTTTCAGAGAAAAAAGATTTATTACCACTAAAAGGCCAACATTCATCGTGTGAATAAAAAAGGATTTAGAAGAGTGTGAGAGATTCTCAGAGAATGTCAGAGCATAGATTACAGATAGATGTTCATTACATATCTCTTATTATTTTTTCCTGAAACTTAGTGAAACAGTTCAGTTTTATGTTAGCACTGGATTTATTGCCTCATGTGATGGAATAACTTCAGAAGTTCTATTTTGTCTGAAAAATGAGTAAGCAATGAAATTTGAGGTATTATGGGAAAAAAAAGAAAGCCTTTATGTTGCCTAGGAAGTGGCCTTTAAGTCTTCTACCTTTTTTTACTTCTACAGCTATAAAAGTGTATATAACTGAATATAGTAGTTATGGTATTTGGTTACCTTACAGACTGTTCTCATAACACTTTATTAATGAAACGCTTACCATGTCAATAAAATATTGTTCTGCATCTGATGGGGAGATATAGTCCAATATAGCTCATGGAAAACTAGGATTTGCAGATCCAGGTTACAAAGCTTCAGGGCATTAGTATTTCTGCAGGCAAATAAGCTGAGGGGTGTGAATTATCTCTAGAAAATGAGTTCTACTTAGGGTGTAACCCACCTGCTATGCTTTGGGCATATTCTTTGAGAGAAACCAAACAAAAAGCAACCAAATAAAAAAACAAACATGAAAAAAAGAGGAAAAAAAGCAAACCAGAACTATGAGAAATAAAAGGACTATCTAGTTAAAAATAAAAATATTCTTTGTATTTGCTATTCATGTTTTATGATAGGGACAATCAGAAATTATTGATTTTTCATTATTTTCATTTGCAGTCATCTGCAGTTCACAATTTATTACCTATTTCTGTCCATACTTAATGGTGTTCAGTTTAGAGGTAAAATTGAGTTTTAACCACAGTATTTGTTCTGGTGTGGGGTTTTTTTGTGTGTGGGAGGGGTTTTTGTGTGTGTGTGTGTGTGTGTTTTTGTTTGTGTGTTTGTTTGTTTGTTTGTTTTCTTGGCATTATGTGGAAGATTGAAAACCAGAATTTTTGTAGATGTCCTTGTGCAATGTGACAATGCTTACACCTGCAACTGTACACAGGCTTGACCTAAAATTCTTTCTTCCTCTATCCTCTTAAAGAAGAAAGTTATTTTTACTTTTCCCAGTCTGCCCTGACAGGCCACAGCCTTATACATATGAATCCCAAGCATTCCTTTGGTGTTTTCTGGGAGAGTAAGAGTTGGAAGGGAATGTTTTAAAAATGAACTAATATTAGAACTGGTGATAGGTGAAAGAGTCTTTATGTTACCCTTCTTTTATTTACTGCAATAGGTATGGATACTGATTCTTGTGCTTGCCTCTGTATCATCTCTAGCCTTTGTGCAGCACCTTTCTATTTCCCATAGGTGTGGGAGAGAACCTTGGCACACTTATCCAGCATCCAGGAAGAACAGTGCTAGCTGAAATTTGTTCTATTCTTGGTAGGGTATGCAGGAACAATCGCGTCTGGCCAGGTTTGTTTTCATGTTTGAGAGAGTGCAGCCATAAGCCTGTTCTGATGATATGAGCAGTAATAAACCAGAAAGGGTTCTCTTTGAAATAAGGGAGAAATTTTTTATGATAATGGTGATAAAACACTGGAACAGGTTACCTAGAGAGGTGACGGGTGCTCCATCCCTGGAAAAACTCAAGGTCAGGTTGGATCAGGCTCTGAGCAACCTGATCTCACTGAAGATGTCACTGCTCATTGCAGGGACTTTTAAAACTCCCTTCCAACCCAAATTATTCTATGATTCTATAATCACTCTATGGTAAAACAACTCAGAAAAAATTCTGGGCTGTCTGTCATTGCTAGCATGTTTGATTCAAATGCTACAAACATTTTATATGTGGAACTAACTATGTCTCACACGCCTGACCAGCCAGTTGGCAGTCATTATGAATACTGGAGAGTTCCTGTTGCAATAGATAAAAATGGTTTATATGTGTAAATTTCATCCCTATATAATAATTTTATATACATGTAGAAACTAAAAGATATAACCTGTTTCATGTGAAATTTTTTCATTAAATTCTGTGTAATGCTCTTTAGTAACTTATAAAACTTCACTCAAACATAAAAACGAAACATTTTTCAAAGTATATAATCACTGCAACAACAAAAGAGAAGTCCATTCTAGGCTATCTCATAGTTTAAATCACAACTTTGAAAAGCAGGAATAAACTTAAATGGATGGAGCAATATTGGAGTCCATACACTCAGTTTCTAGTGGTATTTGCAAGGATTTAAGCATATATTTCATAGTTTCTCTGAAAATACCTTGTCAAACTGCTAAATAAAAAAGGGAGCTTCATGGATATTAGTTTTGTGTTGTTGAAGACAAAAAAGCATGTATAGTATTGCTTGGCTCTCTGTACCACTAGTCCTCTTCACACAGATTATTAACCAATACAGAGTGAGTCATCAGTTTTCTTTGAACTATTTGTTATTTCCTTCAACTATTAAAGTAGTTCATTGTACATTATCTGTGTCAGTCAAATTCACAAATCCAGTTGAAAGAGTGTACTCACATGAAAAATCCTCCACCATTAACATGATGCAGCATTTCACAGGCAAGGACATTCCTAGTCTGCCCCAAAGTGAAATTCCTTTCAAGGACTGTTCATTTTTGACTAATTTCAAGATGGAATCATAGAGAGATCTAGGAGAGGGTTTCTAACGAATCATCTGATTCATCTCTTTCTCTTAAATCAACTTCTCCAGTCCTCTAAAGTCAGCCCATCAGATCTACAGATCTTTCCTGTTGTCTGTAGCTAATTTTGGGAAGATCAAGCTGACCTCTTCTGTGGAACACAACCCTATCTCTTTTACTTTTTCTCTCTGCCTTGAAGAGGCAGTTGCTGTCCATTGCAGTATTTGAGTCACATGAGTTATTTCATCAAATTTCTGTACTTCCAAAGATATCATAATGCTGAAACTGCATGTGGAGACTGAAAATTTCTTCCTTATTTCCAAGAAAATGAGTGTTGGCATTCAGGCACTCAAGTGAAGTGTCATCTGTGCCTTGTCTTTGTGGGAAGTGTGGGAACTGCTCAAATGGCACTTTCAGCTTGTCCCTGGGTCATTGTTTGTCTCCAAGCTTTGGACCTCATTCCCAAAATAATCTAGCTGAAAACCACTTCTGTAGCTTACTTACTTATTAACAAAGATGTCATTACCCCTATCTGATAGGTGGGTACCATCTCTCTGCAGTTACCCACAGACTTAGAAGGCTATCTTAATAATCATGGAGACCAAAACCCTGCTGGAAACAATGGCTGATGCTGATTTGTGTGTTATGCCTGCTTCTACCTGCCCTTCCTTCTGACTGGCAGGTAAAATTTACTGTTTATTGTAGAAAATAACCTGTGTGACTCTCCCCTTTACTTCACTCCCTAGGCCTTTGCAGTCTTGTTTGATTATATAGGTGTATTTTTTGTTCAATATATAACTGGATCCAATGTAATTACAAAGAAGAATTAATTTTTATTACATGAAGTCAAAATAAATGGTCTGATGATTTCTGTGTATTCGCATGAATTAGCTCACAACCATTTTTCTAAAATTACTATTGTTTAATTGAATGTGTCCAATGGAAATCTCTTCTGTCAGAATTTCTAAACAGTACAGTCCATAAAACAACATTAATGGGTTTAAAATAAATAAAACTAAAAAAACCCCCATAAAATAAAATCTTGGAATCAAACAACTCTTTCTCTCTCAAAAAAAAAAGTAAGAAGATTTCTCAGCATCATTGCACTGCATTATTATTCTGACCACATCAAATACAGGAACCTGAGATAGGACCTTTATGAATCACATGTTATTCTTATTATTTTTTAAACAAGAAACAATAAATTTTTTTTTTTTCTTTTCAGTCATCAAGGATGAAAGTCAACTAGGTGTCTGTGAAACTGTCTTTGAATATGGCAACAAGGGCATACAGTAGCCTAAATATAAGTATTTGTTGTCACTTTAGACATTGCATGCCTCGTCTCCAGCTGCAGTTCCAGAAGGGCGACGGTATCTCATAAATCTTCTGCTGTACCTGCAGGCTTCATGTGGAGGTCATGGATAACTGGGTCATGCTTACTCTTGAGTGGCAGAACTTTATGCGTTCAAAGTTTCCACCTTCAGCTGTGTTGGAGGGGAATAAAGAGAACTGAGGAATTAAATGTGGTATGAGACAGAGGTTGAAAGGATGTCCTGTTCCTAATTTTAATCTTTACATATTTTAAAAAAGAAATCAGAGAATTTGCCTTAATCCCCTGACTCCAATAAATAGGTTTTTATAAATAGCATCAAGTATCATAGATATTAGCAGAAGCAGCAATACAGGCTTTTTTCCCCTTGAAACCTGCTTATCTCAGTTTAGAGAAGTTCTTTTTATTGTGTTTCCTTGATTAGTCTATGATTTTGATACTTTAAAATCAGTGAAATATGTTCAGAATGTAAAAGCTATACTGATACTTGTGGTTTTGTATGTGTGGCAGCATCAGGTTTTTTTTCCTTATTGAATGACATTTCTTTATCACTATACAAGTCAGCTATAAAGTCAAAAATAGTGTTGTATTCCAGAAGGTGTCAGCAGAGTATTAGAAAATAAAAATGAGGATTCTGCCTGAGCTCTATGGTAATAAAATGTTGCAACGACAGGAATTGCTGTTTCACATGGTGATTTGTACAAAGAAAATATTGTCTACAACTATTACTTGCTATTCTTTTATGTTAATTGCAAAGAAGACCTGTATTTCCATACTTTCAACTAGTAAATTAGCTAAAAGAAACTGAAATATATTCTGTTGAGAAAAAGGCCTCAGATCTAAATATTAGTGTGAAACAAAGAAGCAACAACATCATCTGCAAAGATGGCAACAACACTTTCCCCTGGCTGAGGGAGTGACAAGCCGAGTTTAGGACTAGAGCATGAGAAACTGCTTGCACAGTTATATGCCAATGTTGAGGACTTTTATTGGTCCTGGAGCCATATCACAGCTTTCAAAGGAGTATAGAAAAGTGGATGTTTTTATTTATGTTCTTCTGTCTCTACTCCTCTGTTAGTAGCCTGATCCTGTTCCCTCTCAACTCAGTGAAAGAATGTTAAAGAATTCACCTATATGAAATGCCTGACATGGCACAGTGCTACATTTCTACACACTTTAATAAATTAAACTACAGCATAGATAACAAGAACATTCAATAATTGTGGTGGTTTAGGAGTACAATAAGTAATTATCACTAGCCAGTGCATCAACTCTACTAAAAATGAGGAGAGAAAGATACAAGCACCTTGGGGTGACTTAGCAAATTTTTGGAGAGGCTTTTAATCTTTGTCATTGTGAAAGAAATGAAACTAAATAGAAGATGGAATTTAGCTGTGTGTCACAGTTGGGAATTTCACACCTATAAAACTGATCCATTCTAATTTGCCTCTTTTCTTACCTTCTTAGTGAAGAATATGGGTAGAGCTTGGTCTGTAATGATCAATAACACTAATGAAAATTAATTAATTAACTAATGAAAATTGTACTTACCTTAAGTAAAGAGGAAGTGGTTGCACTAACGTTTTTAACTAGAAAATGATAGCAAATACACATATAATTGAATGACGTTCTCGTACATTAATGAGTTTGTATAATGTAACATTAACAATATCAGTCAGAGCTTCAAGTTTGCACTGGGGAAAAAGCAGCTTACAATGTCCTTCAAAGGCTGCAGCATACTCACCCCTTTGGAACTCACTTGTTCTGCACATCATGTTCTCATAAATTCCCCAAGAGAATAAACAATGCAAACAAATTACCAAGTATCCTGTATGCTGTATCCCTTCCCAGACTCTTTTACACTACTTGAAGAACGATGGGAAGAATAGTGTCTTCCAGGCAGCCTCATCACTCCTCAAGGCTGGTGACAGTGGCTATGCCATATACAGACCCCACAAGAAGGGAGAGTTCTCGTTCTCTTCTAGCATCACTGCAAAGCTGTTGATACTGATGGTCATTAGGAACTAGCTCACTGGTATTGCAGTACTAATCCCAGTTAAGGGTGTTCTAACTGGTGGGGTTTTTTCCATCTTTTTAGACCAGAGCCAATTTAGTTCTTACAGTACCCTATGATTCAATTTTCAAGCTTTTCTTGGTTATGAAGAAAGGTTATAAATCATTTAAAAGGCAATGAAAATGAGATTCTTACCTTTATGTGATTTCAGAACCTCTTAATTAATCATAAAATATAGGGTTTTTTTAATACCTTTATGTCAGTTTTCTCTTTTGCTATTTATAATGGCAGGTGACTGAAAATAGGATAAGCATGGAAATATAAAGTAAATAATAGACTGTAAAAGACATAAGAGAGGCTATGCAATTAGGTCGTTATATTTTTTTATCTTAGAATTAAGGTAAAAATAATTCATCCAGGCATGATGAACCATGCCTCTGTTTTGCCTTTTATTCTGTTTTTATGAAGTTGGCCATTGGGAGATTTTGTTTGTATATGATCATGCTGATAAAAAAAAATAACCCCCCCAAAAAAAAAGCACAGTATTCCAAATGCATTTGACATGATAAATAGCTGTTTACAAGGCTGAAATTAAAATATGATCAGAGTATTTCCATGTTGGAGGTTCATCATGCTCTTTCATAAAATTAATCTTAACATGACTTTCTTCTTTTCAGATATTACGGGTTTTACTCATCATCCCTATCTAGAAAATTTCACAATGAAGAAAGTTGTGAAAGTTATGAGACATTTTATTGGTTGTCATGTATCTTGTGCAACTTCTCACTTGTTTAAGTCATTTGAATGGGTCAAGGCTTTGAAGTTTAAATAAGCTCTGAAGGGATGAAAGGATCAAGAATGAATTGCAGTCAATGATGTTTTCAAGTTCCCTCTTTAAGTGACTTTTATGAACAAAAAGAACTTGTCTTTGAGTGAGTATTTTCAAGGTCTATAATTGAAAACAAATGTAAAAGACACTTAAGCATTAAATTAGGCATGTATATGAATATATTAAAGTATGATTTTTTGAGAGTATCTGTACTTATCTGTACTTTACCTACTAACTATAAGTAAATGAATATTTCTTATTTCATTATTATTCCTTGTTTATATTCTTAGGTGAAGCAAGGGTGAATTTTCTGGGATGCAAAGTGCATTACTTCCCTTATCACTGAGGAGGGAGTTCATTCCAGACACCTGCTAACGAAACCTTTTTCCCAAAAACTCCCTAACAAAGAGGCCTCCTCTCAGGGGAAGTCGACTGAATTAGCTAAAGTTTGCTTTCATGCCAGTTACAAAATATTTTTTAGATACACTAAAAGTTGATAAATTTTAGCACTGCAGAGACTGCACATTCATATTTAGAACTGTAGTAAGAAGAACTCGAACATGTGGTCAGTGTGAGTCAGCTTCATGTAGACAGTCTTCAGACTAAGCTAGAGGAGTCTTACTCAGAGGCATTGTTAAAAAAAGTTTTATTACCTTCAGTGCCAAAGTTACAGAATCGTTCATAATACCATCTCTTTTCCAGAGAAGAGACAGTGTGCTAAGTGCTATTGCACAAGTTGATCAGCCAGATGAGGATCTGCAAAGTAGAATGCTGGTAGTGACAACGGGCAGAAACCTGCAAAATGAAGCAAATACTGAAAGAAATACTGAAAGATTTTTGAGAACCTTCTTTACAGCTATTGTGTTGTTATCACTTCAGTCACAATAGCTAATAAAGCACAACAATATTTTATATTCCTTACTTTGAAACCATGACATCTCAGGAAGATACATTTCTAACTCTGACAATGACTAGTGAAGGACATAATGGGGGCTAACCTGCTTGTCAATAGCTTGAGGTTAAAATTTGAATTTTATATAAGTATGGTTGTGGGAATTAACTATTTGTTGGTGTAGAATTATATTTAACTCATCATTGGATGACCAAATGTTATGACTAAGCTTACCCTGTTTTAAGAGGAAAACATGAGCTAGTATGATCAGATGTTCTTTGAGTGTTTGTTGTCATTTTGTTCTAAGTATGAATTTTTAGAAAACTAATCTGAATTTTGTGACTCACTGAAAGTACTGGACAGAAGAAATCAATATACTGGTATGTATACAGAGACTTCTTAATCCATGATTTAACTTTGCTGTGCAGAGAAACAGGTGATAGGCAAGATGTAGAGTATCAGATTAAAAATTTGAAGAGCACAGAGTTTAGCTTTGATCAGTTTTAAGAAATTGCAGCTGTACGGCTGACATTCTTAGTTTGGCTTTTTTAGTAACTGATCATTTAGAAGTTTCAGAAAGAATATTACAGTTCTATGATTTACATTCCTGAATTACGAAATTGACTTATTTTTCTAAATCTTCTGCATTCTGTCCTTCCTTATCTTCTAACAGATTACTTCTTATGAACAAGATGAGCAATTTTACCATCTGCTCTATACTTCAGACAGACCTAAAATGAGCAGTTATTTTGAAGTTCAGTCAGATGAAGGACAGCATAAAGCAGAAATTAGATATCAAATCTTGAGCATTTAATATGTCATTATGGTACATACATTTTTAAAATTACTCTTCAGAGATGCACGAACTAAAAGAGGAAGTTCAGAAGTTTACCTGAGCATAAGAGGTCTACAGAACGGGTGTGCTATGTGATGACTTGAATATTTTGGCAAGTTCCCTGTCCTACTACATTGGATCCTTGACCCAACAGCTGGGTCAGCTGGAAGTGGTTTTGAAATTAAACCCCTCAGATACAAATACTCAGTTTCTTAATGAGTTTCTGATGTACTATCTGCTGTACTATCTGAGTTTCTGGTGTACTATCCCCTGAAATAAAATGATCAGTATAGAAATGAGTACTACTGACTGGTTGTATAGAAGCCCACTCCAGTCTTTTGACACTTCCATACCTGCATTGCATTCAAACTTTGTGATCACCCACTACGCACAGTCCAAGAGGAAATATTTAACTCTTTGTTGTACAAATTGTAACAGACTAGGAGGCCTTTATAAATTAACTGTATAAACTAAACAGGGTTAAAAATTGGCTTGCAATACTGTTTATTTTCTGTAATTATATTCTAGAATGATTTTGCTGCATGTCTGGCAAACTTATCATTTAATGCTTGGCATGGGTATAGGTCATGAGATGGGATGTTTCCAGCTGGCAGTATAGCTGAAGCCATACTATTTTAAGGAGGTGATAAGAGTGTAATGACATGGTGGGGAGAGACTTATTGCACTGGATAACTTGTCCACAACAAACAATAGAAAGAACTCATGACCAAGCAATAGAGACCAGCTTACACAAGCATTGATTTAAATTAGCTACATTCATGTTAGAATTTTCTTGGGAAGAACTTACTGGAGTAATCCAAAGGCATCAGAGATACTGAGGCAACAGTTAAGTCTCTTTGCTTGCTTTATCTTTATTTAAAGAAAGAACCTTTTATATAGATATAGCTCATGATACAAGTAAAAAGCACAGTCTGTATTACATCTGTCATTAAACCAAGCTAACAAGATTCTACATAAATCTTTTGAGAGCTTGTAATCCCACTGGCACCCAAAAATCATTTGTAAGGTAATAAGTGTTATTCACTGTATTAAAACATGGGAAACTTGGAAGAAAAATGGATTATTTTTTTCCTCCTTGTTGTAAACAACAACTGACAAAAACAGGCAGATTAATTTTCCTGTTCTCCAAGAAGAGATTGCTGGTTTAAGAGTAAGCAATCAGACCACAAGAGCTATGTAAAATTAGTAGCTGGATTGCTAATAGTTGCAGGTGGAGGGAAGAAAGGTCTTGTTTTGCTTTACAGGGCTCCTGTCAGTCTTATCTTTTTTATGTTCAGACATACCCTCCCCCCTCCCCGCACCGACCATGATTATGTACTAGACTAGAAATGGGTCAAGCATTTGCCATGTTACGTTTGTTTACTTTGTTTGTTCCTACAGATTTCTGGCCAACTTCTCTCTCCACATCCCTTAGTACAAACTGAGAGACTATGTTCATTCCCAGTTAACGTTGCTGTTATCATTAGTCTAGGTGCAAATGTTATTTTTATGTTCTTTTAAGTCCTTTGACCAGCTAAAAATTCTGCTTCTAATGGCATAATTTAATGAACCCTTCAGTCGGTGGGCTTAATACAGCAGCTGCCAAACAGATGCCAAGACAGAGGTACACGTGGAGTTAGCAACTAAGTACTGTTCTTGACTTCAAATGTCTGAGATCCAACAGTGCTTTTGGTCTTGTTCTTTAAGATTGAAAAAAAGTCAGACATTTGATGTGTTCTTTTACTCCCATGTACTTCCATATTTGTTTCCATTATATCTTTGACTCTTCAATATCAGTAGGATATTCTTAGGTTTTGTCGTTTTTATTTTTACTCTTTTGTCTTTGAAAACCTACTGGTTTGGCATTAAATTATAGTGTAATCTGTGTAATCTACCATAGAAGGTGAAATCCTTTGGTTTTGTTCATTCTCTTCTAGCATTCAAAAGAAATTAGAAACGTTGGATTTATTTCTGTAGGTGTGATATTTTTCCTCTCTTTTGAAACAGGCATATTTAATATACAGAAACATTTTTTTATTATTATTTTGTTAGTATCTTAAGCAATCAGATGCACTGGACTTGTACTATATGTTTCCTATATAAACAAGATTGCTGGGAGAAGATTGTCTAAGAGCACAAGCAGGATATTAGGGATAAGAATACCAATGTGGAAAATTCATCATTAAAAAATCAGCTCAACACTCACAATCAGATTTTGTTAAAAATGCAAAGCTGGCTATTCAGGCTTTCTCCATAGACTACAGGATTTTGGTCCCTGCTATTAGTATTTGGGACAAATGCTCCAAAGGTACATGAGCACAAGATTAATTGATATGAGACTGAGGTGTATGGAATTAATTAATGTGAGAGACTGAGAGCTAGTCAATATGGGCATAGAGATATATGGACTAAATTAACTGGTATTTGGGGAAAACCAGAATCTCCTTGTACTATCAGTTGTACTCCATGGAAAATAAATGTGATACTATGTAAAAAACCCCAAAAATATTACTTTTCACAGCCTTTTAACTCTACTGGTAAGCTGGCAAATATTAAAATGGCAGCTTTCTCCAAGCATTACAACAGAAGTAAGATTTAAAGAGACAAATACATTTCAATGTTTTACTTGCTACATGAGAAAAATAATTTTTACTTTGAACTAAAACATTTGCCTTACAAGAAGAAATAGATATATTTTAACTAGACAGGATTCATCATGACTTGCTGTGCTTGAAATGAGCATTACAACTAATTTGTATGATGACAAATGTTTTCAAGAGAAAAAACTAAAAGTATGTTTGTTAACTTTTCAGACAAATAAAACCTCTTTCTTAATGATTGTAAACCAAAAGCATTCTGATGTCAAATAATTATGAAACATCTTAATCAATAGGGTATTGGTCAGATTATTTCTCAGCATGAGATAGAGAAAGAAAACAGACAAGATAATTAAATTTATTGTATTATTTGCTTTGTAGTTTATTTTGGTTTTATGTTTCTATTATTTCAATAAAATTATATAAACTTTTAGAAATTAAGCGAAAATTATCTACTTTGGATCATTTTGATGGATCCCTGAACTGAAGTGGTCCTTTGGAAATACTCAAATAAGACTACATCAAAAGACTGAAATTTATATCCCAGATGTTAATGAGATTAATGAGTCTGAGCTGCTATAGGTGTCCTGAGTAATGGGCTCCAAGTAGTAAAACAGACTCACACAAGCATGAAAGTCATTTATTCCGAGAACGGAAAATGATAAGATTTTGTTAATACCTACTATTTTGACAAGTTGAGAATTAAAAGTCTCCTTATACTCTTTCATAAAGATGGATAGAGCAGAGGCATCAAAACAAATACTGTGATTTTACAAGATTTACAGCTGGTTTACTTACCCAAAAGCTTACTATTAGTGATGGTAGAACAGTGGGGTAGTAAAATCTCATAGGAAGAATACCGTAAAAAAGGAGATAGTGTCCCTTGTCTTTCTGGGACACATTCTTTAAGCTGTTGAGCACTGTACCCTGGCCCAAGAAAGGAGCTTGGTCCTTTACTTGGCTTTAAATATGTTATTCTAAAGCAGAGATATGAATATTACATGAGTGGAAGATCTGTTGCATTCTAGTTACTGCCAGCTCCTACCCAGGAAGGATGAGATCAGAGGAGATAATGTGAGAGGTTTTGTGTTAGTGAAAGCTATGCAATTTGTCTCATGTTATATGAAACAGTGATTCTCTGCATCATTAATTTAAAGTTCAGAGGAAGTTAGTTTATTTGCCATTACTTTTTCTTTTTTGCTATATACCCTGTTTAATTTATTTAAGTCAAATTGATGTTGTAAGAGGTGTATTCCATACTGTATGCAAGGGCTGATTTTGGATAACACTTTTCTAAGTAACGTTTCCAGCCTATTTTATTCCTGTAACTGCAGTCCTACTCAGTAGAGATAAGCAACAAAACAACTGTCCAAAAAGTTACACACAGACTGCAGTTTATTGGGGTGATGGGGGCGGGGGGGTGGAGGAGGAAGAAGAAGAAAACCTATAAACCCAGTAAAAATAACATTTAAACTCATTCCCAGATGTTTACATTTATGTTATTGCTGTTTCATTTTTAAATGTCCACTACCCAAAGAAACTTTGCAGATGTCTTCCAGTGCAGGTAGTTTAACATGGACTTGAAAATTTCTGAAGATAAAAGTATGGAAAAAAGATGAAAAGAATATTATCTGATGATGACTGGGCAATTCCAGTACATTTCAGTTTTACAAAGGGAAATGCTAAAAGTAAGTACCATTGGTTTGAGACATAGTGCAATGGTGCACACACAGACTGACATCATTTTCATAGACTTTAATTCAGTCAAGGAAGATTTTTATATCAGTCTATAGTTTGGGAAATTTTGGGATGGAAAGGACTTCAAGAGATTAACCCCTTCAGGGAGGCATGCATATATAAATTTTCCCTGACAGGTAAGTGTATAATTTATTTTATTTAATACTCCCAGTGAATAGGATAATTCATGTTCTATTGATTTTTTTTTCCTCTTTAAACCATGATTCCCAAATATTAGAATTTGAGCAGTCTTCTTTCTTGATGGTAGATGGTATGTAGATGGTACATGATAAACTAGGTTCATCAGTTACCTGAATTCACTCTCTTCTGCCAGTGATCCCACTCTACTCTGTCTTCTATGCTCACTGGCTCTGGGTGATTCATAGTGGCCCTTCCATCTCTGCTCCATCCCATGCTTCTCACCTCTTCTGGCGCTGCCTTGCTCCATTTACTCTTCTCATCCCCTCATTCTCAGGTATAGCTTTTTGGTTTTCTCTGCTTGGCTTATACTTCCTACCTTACTCTATCATTCAGATAAGTAGTGAGAGAATATCCAGGGCCTAACATGAATAAGGGGCACTACATAAGAGCAAATATTGCTGAGATGTAACATATGTTGTTTCTACAGTCATAAAGGTTTGTTGGATTCTGTGGCAGGAATGCTAACTTGGAGAAGAAGTGAGCAGTCACAAGAGAGAGCAAGAAGAGAAGAAAGAGAAGATACTAGAAATGGGATTGTATGTGCCCCAAATGCAAATTATCTTTTTAGAATTCTGGGAATTATCGCAGATAAGAATAATTGCAGGGAAAGTCTCACTGAGCTTCTACTGCCCTGTGATAGAGCAGGTCTAGCACAGATGAAACCTGCAGGATGCTTAGGTGATAACTCACAAGATCCTAATTAAGCGTGAACTCTGCTTCTTTTAAAGCCTAATGATTCTGTAGTATATAGATGACTATACTGATACATATCTAGGGCAATTAAAGGACTATACCATATTTCAAAGATGTTCTTTGTCAGCTTAGGGCAAGTAGATTTTTTTCAGTGAAAGTCATTAGGTATTATTTTTTTATATGTAGGCAAAACTAATTAGTTTCCACCTATTTCCCACTGAGAGCTGCCTCATTCTACTTCATAACAGTTAACTCCAAATAGATAGTTATAGGTAGTAGAAAGGGAATTTTAAAAATAAATGAATTCTGAAAATCCTTAAATATAGCTACCATGAATAAGAAGTAAATTCTTTTTGTTTTTCCTTTTGTAAATGACTCATTTACATTGAGGTTTATCCTGAGTATAATTTAAGAACTGACTCTTAGAAGGTACATAGAATATGACTAATAGGTAAATTAGCAGAGACTAATTACTGAAATTGATTATCAAAACAATAATTATTCTGAGCTCAAATAATTCTGATTTATATGAAAAATCTAAGACCAATGGATATGAAAACCTAAAACTTAAAATCCATATTGCACAGCAGTGAACTGTGTCTCACCTAAAAAATCCAATGCGCAGGCTGGAAGGTGTAAAGACCTTCCCTGGATCTTCGCTCACGAAGACTGGCCAATTATTCATGCCCTGAAGTAAGAATATAGGAGCAATGTTTTGCAGGGGACATATTTAAAAGTAAGATCTTGTATCTCTCACTTGATATGGTTTATATTCTGATGAATTTAACATATAAATATATACAATCATTGTTGAAAATTGCTGATGTGGATATAAATGAACTGTTTTCTGTTCCCCTATAAAGAAATCAAAATAGATTTTGATATTTCATTAGTGTTTTCAACTTTGAATTTTGAACGTTTGACCTCAAATTAGAAATTTTACTTCAAATCCCTGGAACATCATAATAATGGTGCATAGTGAAAATCAAGCTGAATGTATGAGAAAAGTCATTGCTGCTCAGATACTGAACACTGTTTATTCAGTTGAGAATGCTGGGTCAGTTTCTCCTGTTCAGTGCAAGGTAACACCAAATGAAATACTTCAATTTGTTTTTAACAGTGTGGACAAACTGATCTAATGAGATATTGCAAGATGTTATCTCATTTTTTTTTAAACATGGTCCTCAGATGTAAATAAAATGTTCTCAGTAGAACATTAGTAACAGACATTTTACCCTCAATACTTTTCATTTTTTCTACAATGACTAGCAGTTTCCATGTCAACTGCATACAGTGAAGAGGTTTTGGTTCCATACGCTTTACAGAATCATATGTGTACTCTAAAGACAGCCTTCATGTGAACTGCAAATGCAAACTTGTTTTGTGAAAGGTTAAAGTGATAGAAAAAAACTGTTTCGAAATTTCAAAAACTATTACTGGTATTCCCCAAATAAATTTTCCAGCTGTTCATGTCAAATTCTTTTTGTAATTATTGGAGAACACTATTTAACATTAGAAGAAAGATATAAGCCTAGAAACAAAGATACATACAAAAGTGATTTTTTTTAAAATTTTTTTTTAAGCAAACTGTGGTGATAATAATATGTTGTAGGCAACGAGAGAGAATCTGTCTTACATTGGAATGCAGTAATAATTTTCAAGTAACAATACATATTCTGGGAGTTCTTTGCATAAAACAAGATTCAGATTGCAGTATCATTAAAAGTCACATGTCTCAGAGAATAACTGGGCAAAGAAATATTACTTAGGAAATTAAATTCAAGTGCCTCTGGTTCTACAAAACAATTTGCTGTTGTAGAGTGAACTCATCTTTCCTTCATAGAAACTTCACTGCAATCGTGTTCTTTTTATAGTTTTGTTGCTAGTTTTCTTATTAGTCTTATGAATTTTTGGTTACTTTGTGCACTGAGGCTCATCTACAGGAGCTAGAGATTCCCTCTTCCATTTGTTCCATACCACACTATGGTATTAGACACGAGGATTAGGCTTTCATGCTGCAGGGTGCAGAGTTGCTACTTTTGGTTCTCTTTTAAATGGTCAAAGTGCAAATCTAATTCTAACTCTTTAAAGTAATGAATGCCAGTCAAGTCGACATTCATTTAATCTAATCCATCTTTTTTTGAACCCATAGCTGTCTTACTCCCTTTATAGTTCACAGAGACAAACCATTCTAAAAGGCACTAGATCCTAGCAACTATAGACTAAGACTTAATGTAAAGGGAATCCAAACCACTATCTGAGGATAGGCTTAATTTTTTGAGATCTACTTTTGGGTATGATGAATTCCACCCTTCTTCTCAGAGAGATAATTACAGGCTGTGGATCTCAGGTAGATGAATAGAATTTTTGAGATATGCTTGTACTTGTTACAATGGTTTAGGTGCAGCTTGAAATTACTCCCTGTTAATTGGTGTTGTCAGATGCTGTTTGAAATGCATATTTGAGTCATCTACACATAATTGGAAATATGGCACAGGACCTACAAGAGATCCATTTCTGTTTGAAGTAGCATCTGCAGTCTTGATGAGTTATATGAGGCATCTCAAGTGACACACTAGGTGAATAATCTTGAATAACTCCTAGCTTATAAATAAACACTTAGGAAGAAGTGATTTTCAGTCTTGTTATTTCACTAGGCTAATTCATTTTAATTACGGATGCAAAGGACTTCTACAGAAAGGATTGAGAATGTTAGTTTTTATCTTCTCTGTATAGCAGGACCATCTGAGAGCTCTTGGATCTAAGTTTGAATCTCTTGATGTGAAGAAAAACTTGATGCTAAGTCATGTTTTCTCTGTGTGAGTGCTGAAATTGCTAACCTAAGCTACCATAAAAAGGAAGGAAGAAAAGAAACCAGCTTTACTACCATTGTCCCTGAATTTGGAAATAAATATGTTGTGGTCTCTCCTCCAATTTTGACTTTGAAATGACTATGTATTATGCCCAAAACCTACAAACTGCAAAATGCAGAGGGACCTTGAGAGCTGAAGTAAGGACAAACTTACTGTGTTATGTTATCAGCATAACACAGTACTTGGTCACAGCCAGCACGGCTTCATGAGACGAAAGTCCTGCTTATCAAACCTGATTTCCTTCTATGACAAGGTAACCCACTTAGCTGGTCAATGGAAGCTACTTGATGTAATCTTTTTGGATTTCTGTAAAGCTTTTGATACTGTCTCTCACAGGATCCTTCTGGACAAAGTGTCCAGCCCACATCATGTGGTGGGTGAGCAATTGGCTCATGGGTTGAGCCCAGAGGGTAATAGTGAATGGGGTGACATCACACTGGCAACCTGTCACTATTGGGTTCCGCAGGGCTCCATCTTAGGTGCTGTGCTCTTCAACATCTTCATAAATAACTTGGACACAGGAAAGGAAGGGATATTAAGCAAGTTTGCAGATGACACAAAACTGGGAGGAGCTGTTGACTCTCTCAAAGGCAGGGAGGCCCTGCAGAGAGACCTTGACAAAGTAGAGGACTAGGCAATCACCAATTATATGATGTTCAACAAGGGAAAGTGTAGGATTCTGCACCTGGGTGGGGCAACCATGGATTTATGTACAGACTGGAGAATGAGATGCTGGAAAGCAGTACCGGGAAAGGGACCTGGGGGTCCTGGTTGATGGCAAGTTGGATATGAGTCAGCAGTGCCCTGGCAGCCAGGAGGGCCAACTGTGTTCTGGGGGCATCATGCAAAGCATCGCAAGCTGGTCAAGGGCAGAGATTGTCCCACTCTGCTCTTTACTGGTGTGTCCTCACCTGCAATATTGTGTGCAGCTTTGGGCACAGCACTATAAGAATGTTATAAAGCTATTAGAGAGTGTCCAGAGGAGGGTAATGAAGATGGTGAAGGGCCTTGAGGTGAAACTACAGGAAGAGCAGCTGAGGTCATTTGGTCCGTTCAGCCTGGAGAAGACTGAGGGGAGACCTCATCACAGCCTATTACTTCCTTGTGAGGGGAAGAATGGGGTCAGACAGACACTGATCTCTTCTCTGTGGTGACCAGTGACAGGACCCAAGGAAATGGCCTGAAGTTGTGTCAGGGGAGGTTTAGGTTGGATATTAGAAAATATCTAATTTCTAACCAAAGGATGGTTGGACACTGGAACAGGCTCCCCAGGGAACTGATCACAGCACCAAGCCTAACAGACTTCAAAAAGCATTTGGACAGTAATTTCAGGCACATGGTGTGACTCTTGGAGATAGTCCTGTGCAGGGCTAAGAATTAAACTCAATGGTCCTTATGGGTCCCTTGCAACTCAGTGTATTCTGTGATTCTGTGATATACTCAGAATTTTTTAATGGGCAACCAAGACAACTAGGCACTCAGTACATTAGTTTGAAGATCCAAATCTGAGACCTATAGCTTCCCCTGTGCTTTACATAGGGATGTTGAAAATGTAATTTAGAGTTTATATTCTGACACATTCAGGCTAAATCTTATTTTTGATCTAACCCTATCTCTTGTTTCTCCAGTGATTTTCTGCTTTTTAGATGAAAAATTAGCCTTTGTGCCACTTTGGCAAAAGCAAAGAAAATGCAAATATTTGGACCGTCAGAAACTGGAATTTTATTCTTCAGTATAATATTATAATATTTAATTTATTGAAGTGAAATTTTGCTAAAATAAAACAGGAAAGAGAATTTCTCAGTTGCAGTTGATCATTCCTTAAACATTGTATAGTTTCAACATGTTTATGCTTATTTAAAGTTAAAATAAAAAGGTAAAGGTATTTGAATTTAAACAAGAGATTCTTCCATTGACAATCAATAATCTTTCATATGTTTGATCCTGCAGCCATGCAGTTATCTTGGAATGATATTATCTTACCCATTTTCATGGCAAATAGCAATGCTGGTATGATATCTGAAGCTATGACCATTCTTCCTCTCCCATGAATACCAACCATGAATACCAACCAATACTTGGTAATTAGTACTACCAAGAAACTATTTTTCTTCTGTTCTTATCATTACAATGTTTTATAATTTCTTCCTACTACTAACAGCCTAGCACCTCTTCCCCACCTCTTCCATTTTCTTCCAACTGAAACAAAATGAATGAAATAATTTGAATCATACAGTTTGTCCTGAGACTGTGATGAGCTTCTGACTTCCTTCCATTTCCCTTCTCTTAATATTTCTTTCTCTCTTTTGATTTCTTTCTCTCTTATCTGTGTATCTTTCTCTTATGGCAGGGTTACAAGCATCTCTCTTTATTTTATCCCTTTGCCTCAGCAGTGATTTTTCATTGCCTTCATAGCTGTTCTGTGAGGATTTGCAGCTGCATTCCCATGACTCCTCTTCACCCTGGCAGCAACTCACATTTTTTTTCTAACAACTCTTGCCTGCTTGTCATAAGGGTGGGTGTCTCCCTACTAGTCTGTCAGTGCTTTTGTTAATTAACAGAGACTAACTGAGGAGTGAATTTTGTTAATAAGTGTGTTAAACCTCTAAATACATGTCAGCATTTTCTTTAATCAAAGCATTTTCCCACTGAGTTGGTTCATGCTATTCATAAAAGTTTGATGCCTTCTAGCTTGCACTTTAACAGCCTACCAAGTGTTACAGTTTGGGTTTAATGGCAAACATGATGCTAAAATCAGAGCAAATTCTAAAGCCTGAAGAGTCAAGAAAATCTGGGCAAGCCTGACTCATTCTTAAGTAAAAGTGCACTGCTTCATGTCTGTTGTTGGAAATCACTTAAAATTCAGTGGTTGTCCAGAGATAGTTCAGACTAAGACAAAAAGCACTCTATTCAGTTTCGTATTGATAAGTCCCACCATACTACACTATTAAGGCATTACGCTGTTACTACGGCACTATTAAGATATCATTTAATTGGACCACAACTTCCTGTTACCATGGAGAACATCCTGGTACAGAAGAGCTCAGAATAAAGTTGAATTCTTTTTCGCATTTAAAATAGATAGCCTCAGTTTTGGAGTCTGTGTTTATAAAACTGCAGAATCTGATCTAGTTCATTTCTAGAGTCCAGTTAGTCACATACAGAGCTTCTAGGATGGTAAAGGCTGATAATAGAAGGTAAAAGATGATAAAGGCTTTTGCCCAAGGGAAAAATTTGTATGAGAAAGGTGGAGCTCTGTATCATCTTACCTTTCTGTTCCATATACTTAACAGAGCAAACAACATCCCCAGAACATCATTTATTCTACCCCTAGCTAGAGATCTGAACAGTCTCTGACCTTTAGCCAGCTACAAAAAGACATAACTCTGATTCTGATGGATAACCATTAGGTGTCTACAGTGAGGAGATGTTCTAACTATATTAACTATTAGCTGTTAATTAACTATGAGAGGGACAGAGGCTTAGTGGAGACCTTATTGCTTTCTACAACTACTTGAAGGAGATTTTAACAAGATGGGGGTCAGTCTCTTCTCTCAGGTAATGAGATAGGACAAGAGGAAGTGACCTCAAGTTGTGCTAGGGGAGGCTTAGGTTGGATATGAGGAAAAATTTCTTCATTGAAAGGGTGGTCAAGCATTAGAACAAACTGCCCAGGGAAGTGGTGCAACCGCTGTTCCAGGAAGTGTTCAAAACCTATGTGGATGTGGTGCTTAGGGACATGGTTCAGTCATAGCTCTGGTAGTGTCAAGTCAATGGTTGGACTCCAAGTATCTTAAAGGTCTTTTTCAGCCTTAGTGATTCAATGATTCTATGCATACCTTGAAAAAGATACACTATGTAAACTTATTTAAATTATGACTGTCTTCATTTTTCACTTGTCATCACAAAGAACACAGTAATAGGCTGTCTTTGGAATACTACCTTCAAGTATGAAACAATTCTTAAGTTGGCTGGTTTTAATGTGCTTGGTAGTATAAAGTATTATATACATGGAATTTGTTAATGTGAAATTAAAAAAAAATATTTTTATTTTCAGTTCTGTTCAAAAGAGCAGTTGGAGAGAAAAGAAAAATGAAATTAAAAAAACAAATGAAAAGGAAAAATTGGTAGATGAAATATTTTTCAGGGGTTACAAATAATGAAAACTAATTTAAAAAGTTACTTTGCAAAAAAGAATGTAGCAAGGTCTTCTTATCTGTTTGACACCACACGTGATTCTTTTGAACATCTTGCAAAATAAATTGTTTTAGGGTGGTTCATGATAAATTTTATACCTTTTTTCTTTATCTTGTATAATTATTGGAGTTATAATGAGTGCAAAGCTTGAAAGAAAATACTGTACTTATATATTGTTTATAGTAAGGTAGAAAAGGCTGTGACAGTCAGGGTTGAAACTGCATATTAAATATCAATATGAGGCAAGTGAACTAATATATTACCTGACAACACAAAAAAATTCCTTTGAATTAGGATTTAGCTTATAATATAGAAAGCACATCTTTCTAGAAGAAATACTTTTAGAAAGTGATTTTCAGAGCTTAAAACACAGAAATTATTGTAACTAAAAGAAATGTTCAGCTTTTATCACACATGCCTTCGCAACTGTAAGGTTTCCAGTACAACCTTGTTGACTGTTAGTATATTTATACAATAATAAGTCTAATTCTGATTTAACATATGACAGACTGCAAAAGTGAAGTTTGAGTTTGATTCATTTACTTAATTGTAGTCTTTAAGACCCTACAACAATCTGCATATCAAGGCGTACTACTGTAGGTCATTTTCTTTCTTTAACAGTTTTAAAGAAAAAAATCACTCACTATTTGAGGGAGGAGGTTGTTTGTTTGTTTTTCTAGGGGGTTTTGTGGATTATTTTAAAAACCTACATTTTAATGATGTCTCTTGGCATTAGTAGACTACTAAGTCCAATTTTCAGAAATAACATGTATATGTGTGTGTATTCAGAATAGTATAATGATATACAGAAAACAGATCTATACTGACTTCTAAGTAACATTTTCATTAAAGTAATGTTTCATTTCAGATTTGTCTTTATATTTTTAATGAGTAAGCCATTTTTACTGAAAAAAAAATTCCTGAACAGGGTGCTCACTTTAAAGAATGAACTGTAATAATTTTTAATTGAAGTGGGAATCTCTTTTTAATAGCTTACTGAGGAGAATCTCTCCTGTGCTCTTGGGTTGTGCACAGCTTGTATAGTCCAGAATTTGAGGGTAAAATTTTAGTGTCATCTGACACCATTTACAGAGATACTCAGATGGGGTTAGAGTCTTTTTTGAGTTTGTCAAAGTGTAAATACTACTTAATTCTTCAAAACCTGGTTTTTAATAGCTTTCTACTAGTAGGTTTGAATTTATTATTACTAATGATGTTGTTTTCAAAGTAGGTATTGCTATGCTGCTAAATAATCTAGCTCTTCTCTATTAAAATGGGACCTGCTCCTGTGATTACCTAAACCATAAACATTTTGTGTCCCTCCTGGGGTCTCTCTCGGATTCATCAGACTCGAGTTTTCTTAAATAAAGCATAGGTCCAGTTCTGACTCGAGGGACTAGCCACAAAGTCCAATGAAGAAAAGATAACATAAATGTGTGATTTAACCTACACCTTACACAGTTCTCCAAAATTGTCCCAGCAGGTTTGTCACACTTACTGGTCACTGTACTACACCATAGGGTATGTAACACGTACAGGAGACTCCTACTACATAAAAAAATACTGTGGTGGGATGCGGCATTGCAATTGGAATCTTTTGGACACATTACGCTGGGGGCAAAAATAAAAATTAAAAAAAAAAAAAGAAGAAGAAAAAAACCAAAGAAAATAATTATGTCTTACTGTCACAGGAGCAGTAGATAAGGCCAGAAGACCCAGTGTTGCTTGTATACAGTAGATAGTATCTAATTTTCTATGGAAGGAAAAATCACTTTTCTCTCTACAGCAAGCCTTGAAAGTGTCGTTGCAAGCTACCTCTCATCACTTGTCCTAAGACTAACCATCAGTCCCTGGGACTAGTGCACTTGGCAAGGTACATTAGGGTAAGGGTATGTCTCTAATGGTGAATAAGAAAGGGCACAAGACTTTGGTCGTATACTATTGTGTCTATTTTACAAGACATCAGGGCCTGTTGTCATTCCCTGCAAGCAAGTGGCACAGTCTACAGTGTGTCCGTATCACTTAGCAGGAAATCACACCCACAGGAACTACTGGGAGCAACCTATAGCTACTGCTTTTCCATGAATGGTGACAAATATAGTTTGGGAAACCATACCTAATTCAAAGCAAAATGGATATGAGCAGCAGGGCCACTTGGCTCTAAGAACCAAGAGGTATAAGAAGAGTTGTCTATTAATACAATGAAAATTTCTCTGCATTATAGTGTTTAATGAAAAATAAGTCACATATTGGTTATTCAATTTTTTATTCTAGCATTTTCTCTATGGTATTAGTTTGCCCCAGACTCAGAGACAGTCTCCCAAACTGAATAACAGAGATGCACTGTAATTTCTGTGCTCTGTGAATCAATACTTCTTCTGTATACCATTATAAATTACACTACATTTTCTTTTTGTCATGTTGTGTTATAAATTGATTTCAACTTTTTGCCTAACATCACCTGAGCTGTTTAAATTTCTTTTTTTATCCCTTTGTTGATGGCAAGAGGGAAAATGAATTTTCAGACCTTCTTTTTTTCCTAGATGTGGTGGCTTACTTTCTTGTTTCAAAATCTTATTTAGGTTTCTCTATCCATTTACTCAACTCTTCTGGTTTGACTTCTCTTATATTTATGTCCTTGATAGAGTTTGAATAGTGCCCTGAATAAGTGCAATCTGCAAACAGTATTAGCATAATGGTTGTTCCCTCTAAGTGCTCTAATGAAGTTGTTTAAAAAGGGCAGTTGTGACACAGTTGACAAGTTCTGCTGAGTTCTTGACCCAAAGCATGTTATGTTGGGCCACACAGTTTATAAGATCTATTTATTAAAAATGACTAAACAAGGAAAGTTTTATTTTGTATTTTTATTGGGCATTATCTTTTCTTTTAATAAAGAAGTTTTAAAATATATAAATAAAATTAAATTCTGCTAAAGTATATTTTAATGAATGGACTAACTGAAGAGAAGGAAAGTGAGAGATTTCTGAAATTCCCAGAACTAGAAGAAACCCAATTCATCATTACAGCACTGAAAGCATTCCCAGCAATTGATTCTGATCTATTACTCCTGGTGTATATAAAAACTCAGGAAGAGTCATGAAATTATTTAGTTGCTTTTTTCTTCCTTGGCTGACATTTCAGATTCTAAAATCAGAGTCCAAAACTGCTGTTTTGTTCCTATTACCCTTTCTTCGTATCTATTTTCTGAATAAGGTTTTAATGAGCATGTACATAACTGCCTTTGTCTTGGAAGTACTCAGAGGTTTTTATTTCTTTTTTATGTACCTGACATATCCACAATCTCCACTTCCTAATCTCATTTCATAGATACTTTCACAAAATATCTACTTGATTTAAGCTAGCACAGGCCTCAGCCCTGCTCAGTTTGATTGCTCAGTGATTAAGTAATCCATTTAGGATATGGGAAACCAAGACTCAATTTCTTTCTTTGCCTCAGCATTTCCAATGTGAATGCACTAAGGACACGTTCTGCAATGGTGTAATTTCAGTCTGCCCTGCTCAATCAGTTCCACTGTGCATAGTCTTGGTAAATATTCATTAGGCCAGAGAGAGAAGGCATGCAAAAGCCAGTAAAAGTGTTTGGCCCTGGGCTAATAGACTGAAAACACCATGTTAAGCTTGCTGTACAGGGGATGGATAGAGTTTGGTACCTCAGAGTGGAGGTCCAAAATGGTGACCTTAGGTGAAGTGCTACTAATAGACTGCTGATGAGAAAAACTACAGAGATCTTACCTTCCACCTGTGTCTCATCCCTGGTCTAAGATGCTATCACCAAAGCTATGAATTATTTTAAAGAATCCACTGCAGATGAAGAATTTCTTTTACATCACTAAATACCAGTCAAATATGTAAATATAAATATATAAATATACTGATTTTAATGTAGTAGATATTTACTGTATAATCATATTAAAAAGACATCTTTGCATATTAATATCAGAAAACTTTTCCAAAGACTGTCATCTGAAGCTCTAGGAACCACTGATCCCCTGATATGGTGTTTATTTGCATTCTTAATAATATTTAACATTTTTAGCATTTTACATCTTACATTATCAGTTACTAAAATAAAAAGAAGGTTTAGTTGTGGATGTGTGTATGCGTGTAAACTCAAACACTAAAATCTGTACTGTCACATGGTGGTGCTGTTGGACAAGAAAAAAATGTAGAGAAATAACACAGGGTGAGAAAGATTTTTACGGTGAGTTAAATAAAATTAAAAGAACGACAGCTTCATTCACCTCTGTCATTTCCAATCTTTCATTTCTTCTTTTGACACAAAGATTTTAAATTGGGTAGAATTGTTATTCCTGGTGGCTTGTATTCACAATAACTCACAGAGTGGATACAGATCTTTAACATGAATTTCATGCCTCTGAAGACTGACAGCTAATGAGGCTATTACTCTCATTTTTAAATTGGCCAAACGTGAGATAGAAAATTGGTGGTTTCACATCTTTTACTGTCATCTGTCAGTTCAAATTTTATTGATTATCTTTTAGAGCCTTTTATAATATAAGGTGAATACCTAAATCATCAGATGTTTTGATAACATATTTTCTATTGCAACAAGTATTTTGTTAAGCCAATAACCTTGTTTACCAGATACAAATGGCAAGTTCTTTGAAAAAAAAGGAATACCAGCTCCTACTGCTCTGGCTGATGTAACATCTTGACATTGAACTGCACATTCAGAACCCTGCTATCATGTAATTTACAATCCTTCTTCAGAAACGTTTTTTTTTCCTAAAAGATGTTCAGTGCAGTAGCTGTAAACAAAGTCTTCCATTTAGCAATCATCTCTGCTTAACATAGATTGGGGTAAAGGCATTGACCATTTCAGCAGACCACCATGGGATCTTTCAGTATCTATGGAAGAGCATGGAGATGCCCATTTTAAAAATTACTGAATGGACTTATTATGCAGTGCCTGATTTGATAAAGTGGGGGTGGTGCCATATTTGGGATTTGAGGTGTTGAGCTGAAGTTATTTTTTAATTATAGAAGTCATTATTGTGTTAACTCTTTCATCAGGTTTAGTGAATTTTGAAATTCTGGTGCTCCCACTAGAATTACATTATAGCCTTGTATGGGAGGTCAGAAAAGATGTCAGAGCTTTAGCAGGGATTTTCAATGACAAAATGAAAGTTTTTGAATTGTACTTTGCTTTAAAGAAAGGGTCTCAGCAGTGGCTCTCTTTTTCACACTGGTAGGCAGACACATCATTAGCATCTTTGACTTATAAGAATAGGAAGCCTGAAGGCATAAATTTTACCTCTTTACAGTTAAAAGAGGCACTCAGACTGTGCCTGTGGCTAACTGCTGTTTTCAATATAAGGGGCAGAATAAGCTCACAGTGTATTTCCACCTTCCACCTTTGTGCCCTATGTGTAGGGGTGGGGGTTTTTTGGTTGGTTTTTGTTTGCTTGTTTGTTTGTTTTGTTTGTTTGTTTTTATTTTGCTTTGGATTCAAATCCTGAGTCAGATCCCGAGCATCCTTAACTCCTATTGAGATCAGCAGCTTTTGTAAATGTAGAGTATGTTATCAGCACATTTTTAAATGCAGACTATGTTATCAAGACCTCTTGGGATCTGGTTCAAAGCCTTACTGTGTTTGATTTATTTTAGATGTGTTTGATTTGTATTTTATTAAAAGAAGCCCCTTCAAAGGTAATGGATAACTTGCTTCAAAGACAAAATGCACTTGTGATCTCACAGAGCCAGCATGGTCTCTTGGGTAAGTATCAGCCTGGGAAAAACCAAGGTTGTGATTTCTGGGTATTTCCATCATCATTCGTAACCCTGTTGAATGATCTGCAGCAAGTGGTTCCATCACTGTGGCTTTGGTGGTTCGATTTTTTTTTAAATTATGTTTTTATTTTTTCCGTCTGTAAAAAAAATTCAGATGGTTGATAAAAAGCTGATGTAAAAATTTGTCATTGTTATCACAATCAGAAGAAAGCAGTGCTTCTTTCCAGTGGGGTAAAAGGACATGAAGGGAACCTTGAAATAGGCACGTGAACTATGCATGTGCTGTATCTCTTTACACACATTTGTAGCTAAATATAGCAGTCTCACTGTTCAGTCTCTTTCTCCTTTCTGTGTAACTTCGTATTAGCTAAGTATTTCTAAGCTAACTGTTGTGTGTAAAAACATTTTTTCAAGAAGGCAAAAGAGAACAGTAAGTCCAGATAAAATACAGAAATATACATTTCTCACTGTTCTTCATCCATTATTCAATTTGCTATAGCAGAAGCTTGTACATGTGACATGAGACTAACAAAAACATTACAGTAATCAGTATTTTCAATTCCTAACATCTTATTGTTTGGCATCTAAATCTATGTGAGTTGTTTTCCTCCTGCTGTGGTAAATAGTCTAATTTTCTTGCCATTCTCTTAAACATTGCAGTCATGGAGAATAGCTGCCTCTCTAGGGGATGTGTATACTACAGTTTGTACCCATAGTCCCAGAGTAAACATAAACATTTATGCTGTTATGTCAGTAATATAACCTCCCCACTCCAGCTGAGTATTCCCCTGATTATGCAAGCAAGAAACGCATTAGCCCTCTCAGCCACAGCAGCACACCGGGAGCTAGCAAGATCATGTTCAGCTGTTTTTAACTTGAAGGAACAGATTGTTAGAAAGCAACATGTCCTTAGCTTCGTTGATTTAGAGCCTGGGTAAGCCTCACTGAAGTCAGAGTTTGGGGACTTCAGTGAGATCAAATGCAGCCATATTCTTGTCTAAATAAGAAATATTTAATGCAGTATTGCAGTTTAGCTTGGCTATTTAACATCATTTTGGGATGCTCACTTCTCCTGCCATGCTAGGCAGCTGATATTGTAACTGAAGTGAGCAGAAAATAATTGATAATTAAGCAGATAATGGGTAGTAGAAATTCACTAATGAATATGGGTGGTATTTCCATCTCTGTCTTTTTTTATACACTTCATTTTCTTTTTGGCTCTGTGTCTTGATGTAGCCACCACAACAGAAAAGCTTTAGTTTTATTAGAAGATAGAGGGCCATGTTTTCATGGTGCTGTTCCCACACCAAGTGCAAACTAGCCCCAGAGCTGCTGTAAGCAGTCTGGCAAGTTCATTAGGGTGCAGAGGTGATCCAAAACTTAAAGTGAGCAGGGATTTTTCTGTCTCTTCTTGTACCTGAAGCTGGGAAAAACTGACATTGCTCTAAGGAAGTATAAATGGCCAGTGTGTTGTTTTTCCAGGAATATTTTACTTTACAAGGGAAGAGAGTTCAAAATCACTTCCTTTTTATAGCTTGATGAAAGGAAGAATAAGGATGTTTTGGTTTCTGTAAGGGCTCTAGTTAACAAATAAATTCGAAATTGAATTGATAATCTAAGTCTTTGCTGGTGGGGAATTTTGGTGCTAGTGTAAACTAAAGGGGCATCACAGTGCTCTGATTCAACACAGAGCCTTATGCCACCCTCTCAAACTGGTTGATATTCTGGTTGATATGTGTGTATCAGGTGATGCCCAGTGTCTCACCTCAATTTTCCAGTTTTATGCAGAGGTATAACAGAAAAAAAATTCCTATGTATTTATACTGTAGTATATCTATCTAAACTCTATCTTTCCTTTAGCGATGGATCTAAAAATATGCTTCTTCATATGTCTCCATATGCTTCTTCAGCAGGTTAATCCTGTCTAGCTTGTCACAGTCCTAATTTTTTCTTACTATTTATCCCTTCTGTCCAACTTTTACTATCTCAGACCTTGAGTAGCCACACAGCAAACTGTTTCAGAGAATTGATCCAGCTAAGGACTAACAAGTTTATTTTATTTTATATTACTTTGCTTTATTTTATTTTATTTATTTCTTCTTTTATCCTGTGAATTTTCATCCATTCAGCTTCACCATAATATTTCAATACATGTTTACAGAAGACATAGTGCCAGTGCAAGGCAATAGAGTGCACAGCTGGGGATGCAAAAGGCAGCTGAGATCACAGCAGTCTCAATTTAGATTTGATGCAATGATTATGGATATGCACCTTTCATTTCCTGAATTTAAGCTGCTGCTGAAAGAAGTGATCCCCAGGGAACTGTTCAGGAACTTGAACAAAAATATTTTTAACCAGACCAGTTCATCATGAAGCTATATGGACTTCATGGATTTGGCAGAAGGTGAGAGAAGCTAGAGGCAAGTAAATGAGAGAATGAGGGATACTGTCGTTAGTTACAGTGACAGTTTATTTCATCCTAAAGTGGTATTGAAACTTCCTGTGTTTTAATTGAAAAGTGCTTTAATTAAAAAAAAAATCTAATTTCTTAACTAGTTTAAAAAAGATATTGTTGTGTTTAGACAAAAAAAAAAAGGTACAAATGTGTTTAAATACTGAAGAGTTTCCCAGAGGAATTTCACCCTGACCATCCTTCATAACCTCCCCCCTTTTTCAACCTCTCTTCTGTGCCTTCTCAGTTCCTCTAGATGCACAGAACACAAGGAATGATGTAGGAGAACACAGAATGTGTTTCTATGCTGTTATTGTCTACTGATTTGTAAGATTGCAAGGCTATTGGTCTTCAGTTCATAGATAAACAATTATTATTGTCTCTAATCATATTAGTTACCTGTAAATACTATTCAAATGTGTATCTACATCTTACAATAAATTGGAGATGGCTCACAATGCAAACCGAATACGTGTGAAACTTGATACTCAGATAGGAAAATGTCGTTATTCTCTATAAGCTTATATCAAACTTGCAAACCTCAAAGAATACAGTTTCATACTTTATTAAGTATCACCATAGAAAGATGACTTGTTGTTTGCTAAAATATTAGACACCACTAAAAATACTGCTGTTTCTGAATTATATATAGTAGCATGGTTGCAAACTAGGTTTATTCTAAATCCTTCAGGCTGAGCTCCTAAAATGAAACATAACTGATCAAATTGTGTATTGTGAATAAATCAGACAAGTATGGGAATTTTTCCTTAAAGAAAATTTTTCAATTTTTTTTTCACTTTTTTGGCTTAAAATATGGATTATTTTTTGAAAAAATATGATTATGTTTATACTTTTCCATCTCAGAATTTTACCAAATTTGTAATTATAAATCTAATTTTAACAAAAATGGAAATAGAAAAGTGGAGAAGAAAATATTTAGCTAACAATTAAAAAGGAATTAAAGTATTTAATATTAACTCTAGTCATTAACTTATTTCTAATTAAAAAATTAAAAATTTGTATTAAAATGGATGAATGTAAAGTCATGTTAAAAGTGATTTTTCCCAGAAATGAAAAAGTTACAGTTAGAGCACATACAGTAGAAATGAAATTTTACCATATTTTTTGAACCCTGACTAGGCACTTCAATATACTATTTCTCCTAGTTCAGTATCAGGTTTTTCATTCATTGATGAAACTTTTACTTTTTGAGCAAATTTCTAATTCCTTTTGCCTATTATTAGAAAGTTTATAGCTTAATTAAATTACTTTATTGATTAGCATGGAATAGTCTTCTAATAAGTCTTTCCCAGTTCACTTGCCTTGTATTTTTATTTAGTTACAAAAAAACTCTCTTAACCTATGGCAGCTTCAATTTCCACTAGCATTCTTATGTGAAAAAAAAAGTAACATAAAACCAGATGTCTTTTATTAAAATGTCATCACTGGCATTTCAATAGGTATAAGTAAATGAATTGGTGCAACTTCTCTCTAACCAGCAAATAAAATCGCCAATATTTTATAGCTCTCATGTGTACTTTGTTTTGAAAATTAAATATATCTTTTGTGCAAAAGCCCAATACGAAAGCTCTTCACAACACCTAATATCTGCATCATGGCTTTAGAGAGAAAGGAACTGGACAGCATAGCCTACCATGAATGCTGGAGTGCAAATACATGTGATGTATGTGTGTAAAACAGCCTCTGTTGTTTCAAACTAGCAGTAATGGGTTTTACTTCTTAATCCACGTTTCACCTTTAAAGAGCCAAAATAATCAGTTGTTACTTTAAGAATGGCATGGCAGAGATCATTTTAGCCCCAGCACTTAAATGTTTGTAAGCAGGATATACATGATAAAACCCAAAGAATTTTCTGCTATAAGCTGGGAAAGTTATGGTCTGTCGGTAAAAGCTCAATTCAGAATATTAATATCACTACTGAAGAATTTTGGTTGGAACCAACCACTAAACCTTGGCTAGTCCAAAACCTACTCAAAGCTTGTTTCTGAGTCAGGGCAGTTTGCTCAGGGTCTTCCACTTTTCCATGGGCACAGCTGCGGCACATGCCCTAGCTGTTTACTCAGGAACAGAGGGTCATACGCAGGCACAAGTGCCTTCTTGGCAGGTGTTTGGAAAGTCCATCAAAGGGTCTGTTGATTAGCATATGTGTATATAAAATCCTATAATCTTTGCATAGTGAAGCCACTGCTGTCTTGGAGATGTTCCAAGGCATAGTCTTCACTGTTGATGCTGGTGTGGGCTGGAGGCCTCGGACAGTTTCATTCAGCTTTTAGTGGTCTGCATGGATCTGTTCTTGTGGTTCAGTAGGGCATTTTCACACATTACCCTTCAACATATACTTCCATTTTCTTTACTTTGATTTTTTTTTTTTTTAAACAACTACTCACTCCACACCCATAAGTACATCATAGAAGACATTCACATAAACATCTTTTCTGATGCTCCCAGCAGTCTCAGGTGGGAAAGCTGAGGGTGTCCCACTAAGTCCATATTGGTTGAGGACACCACTATTCCTAGAGGTACCTAAATCAGCCAGGGCGAAGTACCATTTTTTTCTAGTGCAATATCATCATCTCTATGCTTGCACCACCATCTTCAAGCCTTTTTTACATGTTTTTGTTTGTCAATTCCCACAGTACTATCTTGTTCTTGTTTTTGTGCTCTTCTTCTTGTGCCACTGATTTCTAGAGCTTCCTGTCAGTTAAGTAGGAAACCCATCATAAATCTACCTGCCCTCCAAAACTTTCTGCTCAGTAGGGGTCATTTGTTCCCTTGTCATAGTTCACAGCCCTGGTGAGTCTGTCCCTTACTTCTTTTTACTTGCTATGCTGCAAAGGTGTCCTTTGGCATGAGTGTACTCCATCATACTCATATGGAACTTTTTGGAACTCACTGGATTTCAAAGCATAGTCTTAAAACTTAGAAAATATCCTAACAAATACAAACTAGAACCTTCCATAAAAAAAAAAGGAACATCAGCTAGGCAGATGTTTTAATTTTCTTCTAATCTATCTAGGTTTTTGTTTTGCTTTTTTAAAAATGTCTGCCTTTTACCTTCTTTTATACAGCAAGTAATCTAGGCTAGATATTTTATACATTGCACAGTGATTTTTTTTCTTAATCTGCACCTGTTTTAACAATAAAAACATCAAATATATTTTCCCTGACCCTTATTGAAGTATCTGAGTTACATATGAAAAACTTACTGAATTCTGAACGACAGCTGAGCAAATAATTTGAAATAAATCCCTACCTTAATTAATCTTTTCCATTTGCAAAATGTCTATAGGCAATTCATTATTTCTTCACATTAATTCAATATTAATAATTGCTCAACAGTTTTTCACTTAGTTGATTGAATGAGTAACTGGGAACAGCTCAAAGTACCTGTATGTTGTTCAGTACTCAGCCTGTCTGGCAATTAAAAAACTGTTTCTGATTTCTAACTCTTCTATATTTCCTTTTTATCAAACATCTCTTTGTGGCCTGTATACCACAATATCTAAGGACCTTGAAAACTTATGCATACTTACTTCTACAGCTTATGAACTCTGGAATTTTTTCTTTTTTCTCTGTTTTATGGATGAGAAGCAGCATATACAAAGCCAGGTCCTTTAAAGGTGCTAAGGCATAGTTCCACTAAATTAGAGAAGCAACATCTCATCTGTTGCCAGCTTACTTCCCGGAAAATTCAGCAGCCAATAAATGGTTTGGCTCCCAGTATGGTATAAAGAAGAGCCAAGTGCCTAAGGAATGGATTTTTTCAGAAACCTGCAAGCTAAGCAGAGTCTATGTCAGTTAGATATGAGACAAATCCATACAGAAGGCCATAAATAAAAGCTGTGACTTACAATCCTTCCATTTCAGTCATCCAGAAAACAATTGATCCAAAAAACTTAGGTCTGAGGCACTAATGCTGTTGAAAAAATGAGGGCACATCAATCTCTAGTAAGTACTAGAGAAGAATAAAATGCCCACCTTCCCCTTGGGGATCAGTGGCAAGCTATTCATTGTTTCCAAATAGAAAATGTCTTTTGTTTCTTATAGGGATGTCAGGGCACTGAAGACATCAGCCCACCTTAATGTCCCTGACAGGTTTTACCCAAGGCTTCCCTTCCCAGGGCCCCAGGAGCTCATGATCCCCAAGTCAGGCATCCAGCCCCTGCCTGAGCTATGTTGTAGATGTACTTACCTCCAGCTCTGCCTTTGCCTTCACCTGCTCTTGCTTATCACTTCCTTGACTGTGATGCATCATGTGCTGTGTTGTGTGTGTGTTGCTGCTGGAGACTGTACCAGACCTGTGGGACTATACCCTGTCAGTCAGGACATTGTCCATGCTGGGGTCACCCTCAGCTGCCAGCTTGTACCCTTGGACAAGGATGAGAAAATATCAACAAAGCTGCAAGATACAGTTCTATTATAGAACTGATAAATGCAAAGGCTTTTATTGGACAGAAAAGTACATTGACATATCCTTTTCCCTCTCCTTTGTCTTCCTACTCACTATGGTCTGTGACCATCAATGCTGTCATGATGTTAAAAAAGCTCTGAAAGCAACCACTTTTCTGGAACTGTTTCCCCCAGACTAGGAAGCACAAAAAGCACACCTAGCTCTCCTAAGGACATACCTGTGAACCAAACTGAGAATTCTGCTTAGATGAACTGGACTGAAAAACTACAGATTATCCACCACTGTCTACCAGCCACATTCACTTTTTTTCACCTGAACTGTTTAAATATATTAATTGGATATTGGAATATTAATTGTATAATTATAAATTATCCATATCAGAAAATGGATTTTAGAATTCTGAAAATATTCAGGAATGCAGCTTGGACTGGGGGTATAGTTTGTACAGGAGAAATCTGGAGATATGAGACAACAGGCTCATAGCCTGTCCAATCTCAAGCATAGGATTTGAGTGCAGTTGAAGAAACTAAAATTTATATGTTAAAATCTAGATATATCATTGTAATTTTAGATGTCTACATAAGCCTAAATGTGGAAAACTTGTTCAAAGTGAGGCAAGCCTTCATGGGTCTGGAAGGGGCATATTATTTTGTTGTTGTTAATGAATAATTTTGGTTTTTTTCTTATAATCTACAAAAAAAGCAGAGTTCCCATACTTCATACAGGTGGCATGTATGATTACACACTTTTAGGTTTATAGCTTGACAGCAAAAAACACTTATTCAGAGGAAAAAGGTTCTTCTCTCTGTTAGCTTTTTTTTTAATTTTTGACTATGAGTTAATTGTACACAGTTGTTGTTCCCCTTATGTTTACTGAGACCTGATAAATACAAGCTGGAAAGACTTCCTTTATGTTCACATCTTTATCTTGATGGCTTAAAATGAGAAATATATGGATACTATTAAAGAACCACTCTGTTTATATTCTTATTGATAATTCCATACCTTTTTGAATAAATATCTTTTACAGTCACAACCAACAAAGTTGGAAATCTTAAAATTATTCAATAAAGAAAACAACAAATAATTTAATTTCTGTAAAGATAGGGATGAATTGATAACTCAATAGATAAATTGCAGTGACTCCAAATAAAAAATCATCCTATGAATAAAACACAATCTTTCAGAATCCTCCAAATCAATAGATGTCATATTTCTCAGTCAAAGGTTGAGTCTCAAGAATATATAATTCATTGCACATATTGCTTTTGAAACAATCTTTGACATAGAACAAGAATGAAAACGTGATAAACATTTTGCTATCAAATATAAGCTTGTAGTACTACTTAGAAGCATAGACCCAAATCCTCACATGAGATTCGAGTGAATTGCCCAAATAAATATTTTCCAGGGCATGTGAAATTAAGAAAAAGAAGCTTTAAATAAATCATTATATTTTGGACAAATGCTGCAAAAACTTTACAGTTCTAGCAGTTTATCTGCCTGTGGTGATTTTATCCTATGATTCTAAATTTGTACTTCACAGAGATTAATTGTCCTACAACTGATTTATTTTTCTTTCCTGAAAATATTGAGATACTTTGATAAAGTTTTGTAAAGTTCTCTACTGCTCTTGTTCTGTTGGTTAAAAGTGAAAAGACCATAGTAAGCCACTGAAATGAATCACTTGAAGATTCCCTGCAGTGATTTAATTTCATGGGTGTCCTGAATCTTGTAATGTGAAGTTTACACTGTGAATTCTTTCTCATCAGCAAATCTGAAGGAAAAAATTGGAACAAGCCTTTGTTGCAAGTAGGTTTTGTAACTCAGACTCCTGAGCAGAACATTTCCCTTGTCTCTTACATTTCATTTCAAGATTCAGCGACTGTATACATAGTTGATTTTTGAAGATTATTCCCTCAGGAATCCAATTCTTCATAGAGACCATGAAGGAAAACTGAACTTAATGATTCCTACAATTCGATAATTTTATTGGTAGTATTAATTAATCTAGATGGGAATTTCTCTCTGTATGCTGATTTCTCAATCAGTAAAGTGGTTCTTTAATTTCCTCATAAACATATTGTGAAATAACTATATGAAGGTAGTGTGTTGTCTTCTACAATGACATCTACATAAAAATCTGACAGAAAAAAAAAGAAGAGAGCTTTAGTATCCATTATCCTGAGAATTTTTAAAATTTAAGGTTCTAGCATTATTTACAGAGACTACAATGTTGTACTGTTTAATACTAATCATGTCTGCTAAAAGAATACAGGAAGGAAAAGAAGAAAAAAAGGAAGCAAGCTCTCACAGTTACATGGTTGTAAAGCCTATCTGCTAGATATAAATTACAGTGTGGTATTATCTAAGTTTACATAATGAATTTTTCAGGTGATAGTGGGAATTTTTAAAGTATTCTTTAAGTAGTGGAAGATGTCACTGTCTCTCTGGGAGACACAGAGATAGGCATGAATTGCTGCTCATCCTTATTCCTCCACTGAGAAGAGTCAGTCCACACAGACTTTCAGAGGTGGCAGAGGACAGCTGTCATATTGTCTGTCTATCTGTCTGTCATGAGGACAGACAGACAGTGGCAGATGAGGGAAGGTCCTGGTGGAGAGTTGGCTACAGAAACAGTTGAACTTCAATCAGTATGTTCTCATCAAGTCTGCTGGCAATCTTTTCACTTGGTATTCATGTCAAAATTCATCCCAGATTTTACTATAATTTTCATTTTTGCTCAAAGGACATCATTATTTAGTCTGTTTACAGGCTTTGAGCATCCATACCCTTCGATAGGATCTTCATTTTTGCACATTAGATCGTAGCATTTAGGGTAGGCAGGGTTGAAAAGCCCAGAGTATGTGGAGAGACCTAGGGTGTGCTGTGCTGAAGTGGTGTGGAGCAATGTGCTCCACTGGGATGGGACTGAACTACTTTCTTGACAGTAGCTGGTATTGGGGTCGTGATTTGTGTTTATGCTGGAAACAGTGTGATAATACAGAGAATGGTTTTGTTATTGCTGAGCAATATTTGCACAGCCTCAAGGCCTTTTCTACCTCTTGCCCCATTGCAAAAGTTATGAGGTTGGGGGTGCAAAAAGGTTGGGAGGGGACACAGCTGGGACAGCTGGTCCCAACTGACCCAAAGAGGTATTCTAGACCATCTGGTGTCATGCTTAGCATATAAAGTGCAGAAAGAAGGAAGGAGGAAGGGGGATTGTCCAGAATGATGGAGTTTGTCTTCCCAAGTCACCATTATAGGTGATGGAGCCCTCCTGGAGATGAATGAAAACCTGCCTGCCCATGGGAAGTGGTGAATGAATTCCTTGTTTTTATTTACTAGTGTGACTGGCTTTTGTTAAATTGTCCTGACCCATGAGTTTTCTCAGTTTTACTCTTCTGAATCTCTCGCCCATCCCACCAGGGGATAGTGAGTGAGCAGCTGCATGGTCCCTAGTTGTCATCTGAGGTTAAACCATACCATTTTGAAAGAAGCAGTATGAGTGTAGCTCCTACTTCTCAGCCTTCCACTGGAATCCTTGTCTTGTAACATCCATTTTATTGTTTGAGAACTACTAATAGAGATTAAACCCAACGTGTTAGGGATGAACATATACTGAGTTCTTGCAATGCCCTTTGAAGACAGCCAAGTGCCTTGAATATTTTAGAGTAGTTAGGTGAAAGAAACCTCATACATTGTACTTCAGTACTTCAGTAGTAATTGCTGCAGCATGAGACTTTCAAGAGGATCCTGCAACACAGTGGGAAGGTGCATTTGGCAGTATGATTTAGAAATGCATTAGAAGTGTATTCTCCCTCAGACTCCTGACTAGCTCTTTGTTTGGATAAAAAGGGCATTTGTAATCTTACTGATAATTCTGACGGGGCTTGGGGGCTGCAGCATTGTCAGCTCTTGTAGTCTTGTTCCATACCTGTCGACACATGATACAGTTTATATAAATTCATGTGACTATCTGATGCCCTGTTTTTATGAATAGAGAGGTTATTATTGTTCCAACTGTCAATCTAATTCCATTTTCTAAAACAGAAGCAAACAAACAACACAAAACAAAACAAAATAAAAAAACCTATCCAAAACCCTTTATCAGTTCTGAAATTAGGAAAAACTAATTACATAAAACTTTTTTTTTTTTAAATCTCTGATTTGTAAGCCAATGTAGTTTTTAAAACTTGCTGGCTGTTTAGGTTAATCCCTGTGGTCAGTTAAGCTCCACATAGCCTCTTGATCACTTTCCCCTCACCCTGCCAGCGGAAGAGGAGAAGAGAAAAGGAAGAATAAAAGCAAAAAATTGGGAGTTTCAGACTTCTGACTGATATGGTTTCAGAAAGAAAAACTATACTGTACTGTAGTTGGCTGTCCTGTAGTATGCTTTGCTATTATACTTGACCTGCAAAGATTTTTTGGACACAACTGATATTGTCTGCTTCTGAAACCATCGAAGTGTCTACACTGTGCTCTCAGACTTGCACTACAACAAAAAAAATTACAGAAGACAACGGTATCTCAGACTCATTTTAAAATGTTGAATTTAGCTAATGGAGTCACTTTAAATAATAAATCTGATTAGTCCATGTTCTACGCAGCAATCTGAAAATCTTTACAAGAAATCAGTCACATTTAAATTAAGGAGGATTCATTTCTACATCAAACCCCATGCCCAGACTTGATCCCATTGCTGCACAGTAACATAAATGGAGCAGACACAACATGAAAGGAAATTGGACTTTTTCACTTGCATCAGTTGAAACACAATGACCATTTTTCTACTACATGTAAAATTCTGTGATGTCTGTGTAATTCAGTACATGTAATTCTGTCTGGATAAATTACAAAAGGAACAATTCATTGTCTTAGAAACTATTTAATAAAACTATGAGATCTGTTAGGAATATTGTCAATTATATGGAGTTAAATATATGTGATTAATTTGAATGTTATATCTATGCGTATTCTGGAGTCTATTAATGAACAAAGATTTATTTTCTAAACTCCTTTCCAGTCAGTTTATTGTATGAGAACCTTTACTCTTAATAAGATGAAGTAGGAACTCAAAGCAAAGACTAGAACCAAAATTTTCCTCTGTGACAGACCAGTGACCATGAATAATCATTGTGGTCTCATCTGGGGGAAAGAAAAGGAGAGAAAAGAAAAAAAAAAAAAAGAAAAGAAAAGAAAAGAGAAAAGAAAAGAAAAGAAAAGAGAAAAGAAAAGAAAAGAAAAGAAAAGAGAAAAGAAAAGAAAAGAAAAGAAAAGAAAAGAAAAGAAAAGAAAAGAGAAAAGAAAAGAAAAGAAAAGAAAAGAAAAGAAAAGAAAAGAAAAGAAAAGAAAAGAAAAGAAAAGAAAAGAAAAAAGAAAAGAAAAGAAAAGAAAAGAAAAGAAAAGAAAAGAAAAGAAAAGAAAAGAAAAGAAAAGAAAAGAAAAGAAAAGAAAAGAAAAGAAAAGAAAAGAAGAAAAGAAAAGAAAAGAAAGAGAAAGAGAAAAGAAAGAAAACAAAAGAGACAAGGAAAAGGACAATTTTATTACAGAATTCTCTTGATAATTTAAGTCTTATTGAGCTAATATATTCTTCCTCCTTCACTTTGACCTAAGTGCTGATATTACTGTATCTATCTTCTTTATATCTCAGGTTTGCATGTTTTTTCACAGAATCACAGAATTTTTAAGGTTAGAAGGGAACTCTGGAGATCATCTAGTCCTCCTGTGGTAGTGTGCAACAGCTCTGTGAAAATAATAGAAATAGTTAAGACAATAAATCATATTTTTCTTGAAAGATTCTATCTTCAGGTTTGTGATCAATAAAATAAAATTGAAATCTAAAAGACAAGTTGAGAGATTAATGATTTTTTTTAACCTACTTTTGCCTTCTGTGAGCATATGAAATGGAATAACTGCCCTTTCTGTTACCACTTATCTTAAGTGATTGACAATAATGAAATATGAAAATTTGTTTTAGTTTAGCTAGCCTAGTTGCTGAAGTATACATTATTCATGGCAGCATGTTTATATAATCCAGTTTCCAGCTGTAAACTAAGCCAGATTAGTTTTACTGTGCACTTAATAATTCAAAAAGGCATATCCAGAGAGTTTAGGAGACCAAAGCATAGGGAGAAGTCATCTCTTCCTTCCAGATTACATTAATGTCATCTGTTCATTCTTCATAGTGCACTGGTCTGATTTTTCTTTAGACAAGTTTTATCAGGCTCTACTCCTTGGGCTTCTGTAGAGTCTGTTTTGATTTACTTCAGTGCAACTGAAAGAAGGGTAAGGTTATGTAGTTCTCACGGGACACCCAGTCAAAAGATGTAATTAAAAAGACAAATTATTACACTATTTTATGGCTGTCACTATGTCACCAGACAAGGGCTTTGAGTCAACTCAGCTAGCACCATTGTGAGAGGAAGAAAAATCTCTGTATTTTAATTCAACTTCACTTAAAAAGGAAATAAAATTTCTGCATAAATTTCACATTTCCAAAAACAGAGTTGCAGGAGTGGAATCTGCAAATCTCTTGTCACAGTTCACTAGCAAATTACTGTGAATGACTGCGTTTACTTTCTCCAGGAGGTGTCACTCAAGACACTGGTAAATGTACATTCCAGAAGTTTGCAGTAAGAACACAGTCAGAATGAACTACGGCATAAAGATCTGTTCTCTCCAAAAATACCTTGGCTTATTTCAATATTATTTCTGCTATATATATATATGTGTGTCAGGAGCAAGGACCACAGTTTTCAGTTCTGTTCTTCTGTAAACTACACTTGTTTGCATCAGAGTCCATTAACGAGTCATCATTTATTTACATCCACAGGAGAGTGACGCTCCAAAGCAGTCCAAAGTCTGAATAGAGAGATTTGGGGCAAAAAACAATTCATACAGGAGTTATTGCAGCCTGAAGGGAAGAGATACTTCTGGCAGTTTACTACACATGCATTTTACATACCGATTTATTTTACTGTTGCATTAAAAAGCCTGTAAATATCTAGCAGTGTTTCATGCTACTAGGCATTCAAATCAGATTGAGAAATGATTCTTAGATAGAAACCAGACTTTTTGCTTCTGAACACAAGGAAAAAGGAAGGGGAAGAAGAACAAGAAGAAGAAGGAAAAAGGGAAAAATAGGGAGAAACAAAAAGGAAAAGGGAAGAAGGGGGGGAACAAAAAAGGAGAGAACAAGGAATATTAAATACTGAAGTGCAAGAAGACAAAGATTGGTATGAATTCTTTATTCTCTTGTAGTTTTCTCAATGCTGTCAGAAGACCCTTACTTTGATCAAGCACTAGAGAGAAACTTCATGATTTAATAGATTAAAAGTATTAGAAAGAAACTGTATGAAGGAACAAAGATGGACTTGTGATGGGGTGACCCTGGCTGGATGCCAGGGACCCACCAAAGCCATTCTCTCACTCCCCTTGACAACTGGACAGGGGAGAGAAAATATTACAAAAGGTTTATGAATTGAGGCAAGGGCAAGGAGAGATCACTCACCAGTTACTGTCATGGGCAAAATAGACTTTACTTTAGGAAATTTATTGAATTTATTACCAATCAAAATCAGAGCAGAATAATGAGAAGTAAAACAAATCTTAAAAATGCCTTCCCCCCGTGCACCCTCTTTCCCATCCTCTACCTCCTCAACTTCAGTGGCACAGGGAAATGGGGAGTGGGGAATGTGGTCACTTCATCACAGGTTGTTTCTGTCACTGCTCAGGTAGAGAAATCCTTGACCTGTTCCAGCCTGGGGTCCCTCCCACGGGAGACAATTCTCCACAAACTTCCCCATCATGAGTTTTTTCCATGGGCTACAGTTCTTCATGAACTGCTCCAGTGTGGGTGCCTTTCCATGGTGTGCAGTCCTTCAGCAACAAGTTCCTCCATTGTGGGTCCCCCACATGGTCACAAGTCCTGCAAGAAAACCTGCTCAAGTGTGAGCTCCTTTCTCCATGAGTCCTTATCAGGAGCCTATTCTAGCGTGGGCTTCTCATGTGGTCACAGCCTTGACCAGCAGCGGGTCCATCCTGGAGCTGGCTGCCATTGGCTCTGTGTATATGGGGAAAGCCTCTGGTAGCTTCTCATAAAAGACACTCCTGTAGGCCCCTGCCGCCAAAACCTGGTGTACAAACCCAATACATTAGATAGTGGAAAGCAAGGACAGCAACTGAGGAATGAAAGAAGCAGAGAGAAAGGAAAAACAGAAATAAGAATGTCTGTGAAAATTCTCCAGAGGACAAAGAGACTGGGCCAAGGAAACTGCAGTGGAGATTTTGCCTGGTCATGAGTATAGATACAGAAGAGGACTAGTTTTCTCAGAAGAAGAAACAAGATGAATTGATAGCCAGCAAAGTAACATAAATGAGCCAATGTAGGATGGTTAAGATCACATGGAAGAAAGACTACCCCATTGGTGTTAGGCTCTCTGTTAGCTCAAGCGGGCAGAGTATGGCTTATTGATTTATGAGCTACAGTTTTGGTGGAGAACAAAGATTAACATATAAGTCTCTACTTTTTACAATTATCATGTATAGCCCAGCACAAATTATTGTTGCACAAAAATAAAGAGTTAAAACTATGCTAGTAACCAAAAGAGTGGCAGGGATCCACTCCCTAGTTCTGCAGTTAATTGAGATGCTTTGGCTGTATTCACTGTTAAAATCTCTAAGCTCCCAAAACAGTACACTTGAGAACTGTTTTGAATACTGTGTGCTGACTTAAACCTCTTTGGAGACTGATACTTGACCCAGATCAAAGCTTTGACAAGGATTCTTTCAACTATCTAACCATACTGAGAGATTGGCTTGTCAGCACTGTTAATTTTCCCAGTACAGACATAGCCACTAAGTAAAATAATTGAGTATGGACCCAAACAGTGAGAATAAGTTCAGTGGCTAAAAACTCTAGAACTATAAAACTACAGGTGTATGTTATATCAGAGGTAGCATGGCCAGGAGGACTAGGACAGTGATAATCCCTCTGTACTCAGCACTGGTGAGGCCTCACCTCAAATCCTGTGATCAGATTTGGGCCCCTCACTACAAGAAAGACGTTGAGGTTCTGGAGAATGTCCAGATGGGAGCAACGCATTGGTGAAGGGTTTGGAGCACAAGTCTTATGAGGAGCAGCTGAGGGAGCTGGGGTTGTTTAGTCTGGAGAAAAAAGGGGACTTAGGAGAAACATCACTGCTCTCTAGAAAAACCCAAAAAGAGGTTGTAGCAGTGTGAGGGTTGGTCTCATCTCCAATGTAACAGGTGACAGAACAAGGAAATGACCTCAAGTTCCTTAAAAGGAAGTTTAGATCAGATGTTAGGAAAAAATTCTTCATCAAAAGGTTTATCAAACTTTGGAACAAACTGCCTGGGGAAGTGATTGAGTCCTCATCACCAAGGCATTTAAAGAAATGTACACATGGCATATAGGGACATCATTTCATGGTGGACTTAGCAGTGTTAGGGGTTAACAGTTGGACTTGATCTTAAAGGTCTTCTCCAACCTTAACAATTATATGATTCTATATGTATAGTTATATGGTTGTTCTATTAAATTCAAAAATCACAAGATTTACAAATTATTTTCTGATTCAGTGAGAACTTGTATGTAAAGCATTTACATTCATGGTGAAGTAAAATTGTACAAAATTATCAAAGACAAAATATAAATTTTAGGGTTTAATTAAGATGAATATTTTTTAGCTTTTTTTTTTTTTTTTTAAATATGCACTTACTTTTTCATCTATAGTATGTGTAAAATGTCCCCACAAAAATATATTCATACCCATATCCATATATGTATGTTTAACAGCCCAGGCATGAGATTAATAGTTTAGTATAAATTTAAATATAAAACTATTAGTGATGTCCAATTTTACAAAGGTGTTGCAGGATGTCTTTTTAAGCATGTTGCACGGTATGACAACATATATTTTTAGCTTTTCTGGATTATTTATTAATGAGACAGAAAATAATGTCATTATAGTGGTTATAGTGAGAAACAACCAGGCATTCTACAGGAACAAATCCTAGCAAAGCTGAAGTAGTCAGACTCTCTAGAGAAATAATTAGCAAGGACTATAGACCAATCTGGCAAATTGTAGGTGGATAGCGAAATTTAAACTTCTGGAACCCTTGTGTTGAGAATGGACTGATTCCAGAAAGTCTGTTAATGAATTTGCTTTATAAAAACTCAGTATGTCTTAAAATATATTTCAAAAATATTGTTTAAATAGGAAATTTAATTAATATTAAGCAACTGTGAAGAAAGATAAATAAACAGAATACCTTTTTAGCTCTTACAGAGACAGACTGTGTACCACATATTGGGGTTATCACTCACTGATTCTCAAAAAAAAAAAAAAATCACCGAAAATACATAACAGATTTGACATTTCTTTCAATGTAGGATTTGTTTAAATTTATTGTTAATGAATTTTACAGTTCAGTGAGGGGTTTTTTTTCCCCATTCTTTATTCAACCTAAGGAAAAGAACTGGATTCCAGGTCATTTTTGCCCATTTTGTAAATTACTAATATCTGAATGTTTATGAATGCTAGATCTGATAGCTTTTACTGTATTCTAAACTAATCTAAATCTTTGAGTGTAAGGAAAATGAAAACTATCAAGAGAATCAGTCTTACATGGAGTGATAATTGCTCATAAAGTAGCACAAACATCATGAGCAATACAAATGGTCTTTAAGTGCCATAGGCTAACTCCATTACATTAATGAGCCAACAGCTCCAACTTTGATGCCTTTTCTAATTATGCATGATTCGCCATTTCTTTCAAAAGAAATACATCTAATTAATTAGGTACAAAATGTCATCTATAGGTCATTGACAGCAAGGAAGATCAACACTCACTCGGTTTAGTCTTCAGGCAAAATTATTACTCCTCTGGGATTACCACCAAATGTCATTATTGAATCAAAAAGAGTTCCTGCTGTAGGAAGATTATAGAAAAGAGGAAAAAACCCCACAAATCCTTCATTACCACCCTGACTCATACACAGAATTATCTATTCGACCTTAAGTAGGTAAATATAATACTCCTGGGATGCCACAAATTAAAGACTCCCTTTTAATTACATAAAAAAAAGGATATTACAAAGTCAAAAGTGTTCCATAAAGCTCTTCAACAGTGATGCTAACTGTTGAATTACTCCTGTAAAATAATTTAGTTGAAAGTTCCCCTACTTCAATCTAACTTTCAACTCCCAAACTACAGGCTTGAAGTTACAATTTCAACTTATTTTACAAAATGTGAAACTACAACATCCTCTGAAAGGTTTCTAAATTTTTGGTTTGATTTAGGGCCTGATCCAACTCCCACTGATTTCAAGCCCACAGTTTGAAAAAAATTCAAGAATATTTAATGAATCCATCATTATACAGCTACTAGTCTGTTAGATTACCTTGTGGAAAAGTAACTGAAAAAGAGTTATCTGAAATGTGTGACTGATTATACCAAAAACTAAAGCTGATTTATTCCAGATGTTCTGTCTATAAATGAGAAGAAATGCTATCAAGTGTAACTTACAAGGAGATAAAAAAATGTCAGGTATTCTCTCAGTTTGATTTATTCTCCTTTTTCCAAATGTAAAAGTTTAGATTCTTGATAGAGCTGTTCTAGGTAGAAAATCTATAGGCCTTGTAAAGAAATGCCATGGTCAAATACATGGCTGACTGGAATATAAATTGTACATTCAGCACCATAGTGCCAGGTATTAAGATGCTTTTCATTTTCAGCTGGGATGGAAAGTTAAAATAGTTAATTTCTCTTACTTGGGGATTTTGTTTGGATTAAGTCCTAATTTTTTTTTGCCTTCCTCACCCATATTTCATACATGTTGGATAAATAAATTTATAAGGAATGATACTATCCTCTTGGGAGTTACAATAAAATATATGCAGCAAAATATTTTAATTTCCTGTAATAAGAATTTTCTGATAGAAAACAGGTTAATTAGAAATAATTAAATAATTATATTATTTCTTAACTTATCACTCCTAAAGGACTCTCTGTTTATTTTATGGTCTACAGTTTCAAGATGTATAAAGGAAAATGAACATGTTTTGTTTGGTTGGTTTAGGGCTTTTTCACTTTTGTTTATTTGTGGGTTTTTGTTGTTGTTGTTGTTGTTGTTGTTGTTAGGGATTTGTTTTGGTGTTTTGTTGTTGTTGTTGTTGTTGTTTGGTTGGTTGGTTGGTTCCCATTTCACCAAATGGAACAGAATAGGGCAGAGAACAACTTTGTGGTCTAAACCCAATATAAGTTACTATGAAAGGGACCTGCAGTAAATTTTACTCTGGAATTCGTGCTAATTTGTGTTTCATTGCCAGGTGTCATTTCACCCCAAACTTCACTTCCATTCTACTTCACAGAAAGCTGATGCAGAGACCATATAACAGGAGATGTCTTGCCAAACCAACCAAAACCTAACCACCCTACCAGACTACAACCACGTATTCATACAGAGGAATCCTCATTCACAGGACCTGTGGTCACCTCAGGGCAAAGCAATAGCAGCAAAGCAAACTCAGAGGAAGACACAGAATTCAGCCCTTCCAGTATTTAGAAATTATAAAATTATTTGCTGGGGTTTCTTCTTCAGTGGTGATATGGTTTCTCTTAGTGGTAGCAGTAGATGGGGATTTTGAGGAAATTCACAATGACTGATTGACATCTAAATCTACCCTTGAACAAGTGTAATCTAGACATTAAAGACTGATTTCTACATCTTTAGATCAGAAATGTCCCAATTCTCTGGGTGGTCTGGGAACACCCTGTTAATCTGCACATGGACAATGAGTTGGAGACTGAATTGTTAGCCACTTACTGTGAGACACTGAAATGGTTTGTGGCTTAAACATTACTAAAATCACTGAAGGACTTTTTGTTCACTGTAGTAAACTGTGTAAAGAAGCAACTGCTCACTGAAACCCAGTCCTCCTTGAACAGGTTGACTAATTTGTACTGTGGCAGGAACTGAGCTAAGATAAATGAACTATTGTCCATTTATCCCAGGAGAAGAATGGGTGAGAGGCCGGAATGCTGATGGCTCAGGCAATCCACAGCAAGCTGATGATGTGCAAAGTAACCATCCAGGTGCTGAGGGTGTGCACACCTGACACCTCAGGCTACAAGCATTGGACAAGATAAGGAAAGATTGGATAGTTTCTTTGTCCTAATACAAATGGTTCAGCTGTGATGACTCCCCGCCAGGGAAGCAGTGGGACTGTAGTGACTGATTTCAGGGACCCAGGTTGTATGGACAAACTGAATCATTCACTGATTACAACCTTTGGTATATACAGGGTTTGGGGAAGGGTCAAGTATGCCAGTACTTTTCCATTCCTTTCATAGCTGGGGCTCAGGGGGATGGACAAACGGGGTATTTTTCCAATAAACAGGCAAGCAAGCAGTTTTCTATTACGGTTACAACCTCTGATGGGGCAAAACAAAGTCATAGAGCTATCAAGACCGGTTTACAAGTCTCTTTGTCTTGCTTATCACAGATAAGCCAAGACTTTAAGCAGTGAGTGCAAACGGTTCTTCCTTGCTTTTGCTTAAATCCCAAGGATCTTTGCTGAAACCTCTTCTCATTTCTGCAGTGTCATGAAGAATTTACATTTCCACACAGGACAATTCACACATAGCCTGAATATATTCATCTCTGCTGATGGACCACAGTGGGTTATAAATGGACTCAATCACGTTGACATAACAGGCAGCTGTAACATTTTAGAAGCTGTCAAAGACTCCTGAAATGTCCCATGATCCAATATTACATCATCCATTGTAAAACTCTCCACCCCAGGGGTGGTACTGGGGATGTTCCCACCTAGCCTAAAGCATAAGCAAAGCCACCCTTGGGCTTCATACACCACATGGGACTTCCCTTACCACCATAGTCTTCCTTCACCACATGAGATTTTCCCCCATCACCCTGGCCTTCCCTCAGTGGATCTAGACTGTAATCATCACTCTGACAAGACTAGGACTCTCATCACTGAAGAAGACCACAAGAAGAGGATAAACACCATTGGAATCCATGGAGTGGTGATACTTTTTTCTACTTAATCTGTCTCTTCATCACTCTCTTTCTGTCCTCCTCTCTTTCTTTTTCCTATTTCTTTCTATCTATCTATATCTCACATTTACTGTTAAATAAAAATCCACACTATTGACTTCAGCTTATGGTCTTGTTTGCACCTTAATTCTGCCAAAGGCATCTCTCTAATAATTTAAAGAACCTGATCATAACACTATCACAACAAAGCATTTGACTAGAGGGTATAAGAGTTCTTCAAGTATGAATTTTGGACTGGCCTGGAGATTGTAGTCCATACTGTATTCAGAACAATTAATAGACACCATTTGTATGCTTCAGTGAATTTAGTAGAGAATCTGACCATCTCAGAGATATGTCCAAGAAGTTTCTGCTGTATAACGGAGCAAACTTAGACAGGACATTTGTAACTATTCAGTAAAAACTTTGCTGGGGATGCAGATATGGTCATGTAGGACAGAGTTTTGAACACAGAAAGTTAGGAGGTGTTTTTCTATTGCTTAAAGTGCTTGACAGTGATGGATCCTACTTGCTGCAGAGTACTCACAGATGACCACAGGACAGATGGGCATCAGGAACTGGCAGAATATTTTTTGTGACTGTCACCTATTCTGTCTGAAGATATCATTGCAAAGATGTTTACAACAGAGACTCTTGTTGTTATATGGACTAAAAAGATATTTCATTCCTTACATAGGTGTTACCTGGTGCAAAGATTCCTGTATGTTTTTAATGAATCCTTTGTTAGTTTGTACAGCAAAACTACTCCTGCATCCTTTTCTTTAACTTTGTCCATAAGCCTCTCTTCCTTGTTTCCTATAGCAAGAAAATCTTTGTATGTGGGCCAGATTGCTCTTCAAGATTCAAACTGAGAAGTGCAGAAAGTCCCATCTGAATATGAGGAAAAACTTTCTTACTTTGAGAATGCCAGACCACTGGAATAGGTTGTTCAGAGAGGTTGTGGAGTTTCCTTCTCTGAAGATATTCAAAACCTGCCTGAATGTGATCCTATACATCATTCCCTAGGTGAACCTGCTTTAGGAGGGGGGTTGGACTAGATGATCTCCAGAGGTCTCTTCCAACACCAAAGATTCTGTGGTTTTGAGAATCTGTGATTCACTGATTCTGTGATCATATATGCCATGGAGTAATTTCCTAGTGCAGACACAACCCAGATAAATACATATATGTATGTAAATGTGAATCTCTCTATATAAGAGTAAAATGTGTTTATGAGCATAAAAACTTTGTTGCCTTGAATCAGATCATCAAAAAATCCCTCCTCACTTAGTATCAGCTTCTAGAAAATATTAGTTCTGATGTTGATGCTTCAGATTTGTAATGAAATCTTACAAATTTGTGCCTAACTACTTGTTCTGATGGGAAAGTGTATGTGAAAGTAGATAAGTAAACTTTTACAAGCAGACAGCAACACCGTTATTATTATCATACAATTACTAATGTATATAGTTGTAAATAATTTATCTGTTTTTTCATACTGCACAGCAACAAATTTTATTGAAGATAAGCAAAATGTTCAGTTTTCCATTTGCCTTTAATAGGTAGTTCATGCAGTTAATTTTTTTTTCTGCATTCCTTTGTGGAGATCCAAGTGTTTCATACCTAGAAATATACATTTGAAATGCTGTTCTGGAACTTACTGATATTCAGAGATTACTTTTATCTGCAGGGAAAAGAGATGGAAGTGAGAGAAAAAAGACATTATATGACAAGCTCGGAACTACAGACTGGAATTCTCTACTGCATGACAGTGGAAAGATGATATGATCAGCTAGAGAATTTTCATGATCCTGATGAAGAGCCAAAGAACCAGTTTGCCAACCCATACACTGACTTCAGCAGGATATTAAAGGCTTGCAAATCAGTTTAGCATCTGGACTTTGAAAATTTAATCAGGGAATTACAAATGTTGGTAAATTAGGGCCTGGTCTTGCTGATCTTTAAGTCAATGAGAGTTTCACTACTGAATTAATTGGAAGTAGTAGGGTCCTTTATACTTCAAGGTATCATACAAAATCACATTACTAACAAAATCACAACTATTCTGCATCTTGTTCTAAAGACTCTTTACTTGATCAACTACCAATTAATGCATTGTTTTGGAGTGGCAATCTCTTTCAAATGCAAATAGTAAGATAGCCAAAACCTTCAACCTTCATTTGACTCCATAAAATAATATAGCAATGAAGGAGAAAATGCCTTTACTGGTCTTGGCTGGGATGGAGCTTCTTCATAATATGTTATGAAGTTTCTTCACAATAGCTGTTATGGGACTGTTTGGGTTATGTTCTGAAAACAGAGTCAATACTATAGGGATGTTTCCGTTTTTGCTGGGCTGTGCTTACTCAGCATCAAGGCCTCTTACCCCACCCCACCCTTCCAGTGAGGAGGCTGGTGGTACAGAAGAAGCTGGGAGGCAACACAGCCGGGACAGCTGACCTTGACTGACCAAAGCGATGTCCCAGGCCGTATGATATCATGCTCATCTTATACAGCTGGGGGAAGAAGGAGGAAGAGGGGGCATTCAGAATAATAGTTTGGCTTCCCAAGTCATGGTTACCTGTGATGGAGCCCTGCTCTCCTGGAGATGGTTGAACACCTGCTTGCTCATGGGAAGTGGTGAATGAATTCATTGTTCTGCTTTGCTTGCATGCACAATTTTTATTTTAGTTATTAAACTACCTAGACCTCAACCCACCAGTTACTTCAGTTTTACTCTACCAATTCTCTCTCCCATCCCACCAGGGATGAGTGAGTGTGTGAAATGTGGCGCTTAGTTGCCAGCTGGGGTTAAACCACTGTACAATATCTGAAAGAGGTTTAAGGATTATCACATAAGATATATATCTGGTCCACCTTTTCTTATAATCTTGTTTTCAACATGTTCACATAACTTTCAGCTTCATAAAATCTTTATTCTCCAGTGGACTACAATAGATTCCAGTGGCTCTATTAGTTGTGACCCCTAGTGAAACCTTGCTTCTGCTACTGTCATTATGTAGGTAAGATTATGGGTGCCAAATAATGCAATGTGTACCACTCTCTGCCATCTTACATATCAGTACTGAAAGGATAGGTATAGGTTAATCCTCGAGATTCTCAAGAGACAACCCATCAGTTAAGAAAGTAGGTGGAGTAGGAGTTTCGGGGACTTATTTGCCATGGTGTACAGTTATGAAAAACCATTAAATTTACCTCTCTCTACATGAAAAAAAAAAAAACAACCAACAGTTGAGTTTTAGCTGCACTGACCATTCTCTTCTGGTATGCTCTCTATATGTGCTATTGGGGGTCACTAAGAAGCAGTTGTCTTCAGTGTACTCAAACTTGTGTTGGAGACTATTGCGCTTTCCGATCTGAGGCATCAGAATTTATGCATAATTTAAGTTATCTGCAATCTTGGTCATCTCAGAAGATATAGAATATCATCTTTTCACAGTAAAGGGAGCAGGTTTGCTCACAGATGTCATTTACAAGGCAGTTTGTGGCTCAGTCCCTTACATTGCAACACACCCTTGACTATCTCCATTAACTGTGACTACAAAGTAGAAAACAGACACAATAAGAATAAAGGTTGACTAGATCTACAAGTTACAATAAGCCAAAGTTGGGATATAATAATTTTAACTCTCAAAAATTTGTTGCAGCTTTAAGTAGGGACAGTTTCTCTTCTCCCTTGCAAGCCAATTGTTGCGTTTCTATAATCTAAAGTAAAAGTCCTGGTTGTGGACAGGAGCTGAGATACTGCTGATTCTTTTGACATTCCCTTCAAATGGAGGATTTTTCTAGAAGTCAAATCAATCGAAGCCCAAGTGAATCAGCTGTAACAATTGCTTCATATTTTGTAATCTTTCAAATGAATGCACTGACAAATATCTGGGTTTAAAAGAAAGGAGTCAGAAACGATCTTGCATTTGTTTAGAATTGTACACACTGTGTTAGCTAAAGCAATCAATACCTAATTACTAGCCTATCTCTGAGACCACAGTCCTCTCTATTCTAATGTTTTTCAGAGAGATAAACTACTTGCTGCATGACCTGACACATTTGTTTTGACAGCTCTGCTTCAAACATGACAGTGAATGTCATACTCTAAGAATAGCCTCAATCCTCAGAAAACCCCCACAATTTTCTAGATTTTATTATACCAACCGCAAAAGTTTTTGCAGTGTACTCTGTTTTGCTCCTCTTTCATTGTTGAACAGTGATTCCAAAACAGCATTTACCCTAAAATACATTTGATACTTTTGATTGACAGCTACTGTCAATCCATGTGACAATCCATCCAGGTCATGTGACTGTGGATCAAGAGAAGAAGGATATGCATTTGCCTGGCTAGAACTTCAGCCTGTATCACCCAGAAAGGACAAATGTATTTGTGTTGTGCTAGTCAAGTTTTTGTAAATGTATTGGTGTTTATGTGGGTAAAGATAATGGTCTGTTGATTTTTCTTTAGCCTGTTCTGTATATTGTGTAAGTTTGCACATGTGTGTTTATATCTATTGCTGTAGACATATGGTCAGCCTCGTTACTGTCTGGACCTACAAAAAGGAACATCAGCAAACACTGGACAGGTTTGCTCTCCAGTCTGCTGGATTTGGGTTCCCTCAACAGACACATATAAGAATACATAGAAGAAGTATATGGTAACAGTTAGAAGGTGATCTTACCCATAATACACTTATTGTTCTCCAAATGTTGAATACAAAATGGATACTGGTCCTTGCTACTCTTCTGTCCTTCAACAGCCTCCTTCAAGGGCCTCCGAGCAAGAAGGGAGTCTGTATTGTCCTCAGAAACATTACTTTCTCATGGAAATGATTTCCTTTCCATTTTTACAAGTTTTCCTACATATATTTTCTACAAGAACTAATATAAAGGAACTCTATGGCACCTTATTCTGGGTGTTCTTACTGGAAAGGCTGAATTTAGCCATTCAGCTATAATACTAGGCAACAACCATAAATATATGCATTTAATGTTCTTACTTCCCTCTCTTCCACACACCCCCACCAAAAAAAAGACTGTGTTTTAGTCAAAGACAGTCTGTTCTTGAAGTAACTCTTCTTCTTTACAGAGTAACTCAAAAAGATGGTAATCAAGTAATTTATTTTGTCAAGAACTACATCATGGAAGAGATCCAGTTTTTGAAGCCCTTCAATATCATTCAAGACTCTGATCTTTTCTCTGTTATTTAAATGCAGTCATTAACAGTTATTGTGCAATTTATTTTATACAAAAACCCCCATTGTCTTGTAGGCTCCTTTACTTCTTTTCTAACCCTCCTGAAAGGCTGTATAATTTAAAGCGTTACCTGAAGCTCTCTGATGCTTCTATTGCAGTGTCTTAGAGATACTAAGTATCTTGGAAGATACGTTTATGAATGAGTAATCTTGTCTACACAAAAGGAAAAATGAGACTTAAGTGTTCTGTTTTTCATCTCTAATATACTTTTTTTTTCCAACTGCACTTTACCCTGGTATACAATTTATTTTGTGCTATATTTACTTGATTTATTATTTTTTAACAGCAATTATGAAAACTCTCTCCTCTTTGCATCTTATCATCTGATCTTCCACTCTCATATTTTCTTTAGTTCAGTTGGCAGATCAAATGAGAGGCTTTTCCTCTTACAGATACCTACAGTGTTTACGTCTTTATTTTAACACAATATTATATCAACATTGTTATGAACTCTTTTTATCTTTTGTTTGTTGGAAACAATACTTCAGAGTAACTTGCTACGTAATTGAATAGAAATTTCCTGTCATTCACCTCTTAAATGTGAAGTTTTTGCTATTGTTCATTTTCCATTGAATTTCTTTTATTTGTCACGAAGACTTTACATTATCATTTTTAGAATTAATTTTCCTACAAAAGTCAGATGAACAAAACAAGCAAGTTTGTTTATGTTTGAATTAATATTTTCTCCTAAATCCAACTTGTAAAACTGAGTTATATATAATTCTAAATGGTTAGTGATGATTTTTTTTAACAGGCAAAGCTATTGCTGTGTGTACTCAGAGTAGCTATGAATTGACCCCAGCCAAAAGACAGTGGGGAATATTCCTTTATCCAGTTTGGGTTAACTGTCCAAATACTCTCCATCCCAGTTTCCTCACCCCCAGCCTACTCACTGAGGGGGGGATAATGGGAAAAAAGAGACAGCTTGGATGCTGTGCAAGAATTGTTGAACAATAATCAAAACTGGTGTGTTACTAACATTGTTTGGGTGACAAATCTAAAACACAAGACCATAAAATCTGCAATGAAGAAAGTTAACCTCATGTCAACCAGACCCAGTATAATGGTCTGCATACAACTACATAGTGGTAAGACTTTAAGAATCGGAATTAGCTGTATTGCAAATAACTGTTTGTGAGCTGAAAACTGGTGGACATTCCATACCTTCTGCCCTTCAGAAAGCTCTGAATGACCTCTGGTAGTACATGAAAAGGAAATGAAAATTTTTTAACTTCCAAAAGAATTCATGCTTTTGAAAAAGTTCCCAAAGGTAGCCCTTAGTACTTCTTTTCTATTTATATTTTACCCTCACAACTGAGAGGTGGAATGAGGTACCTTTGTTTCTCTCCATCATTGTGAAAAACTCCAAACTCTGAAATGTTTTGACAGGGACTGATAAACTCTCCCATGGACACTTCTCAAAAGGATACAGGATGGAAATGCCAAAAACCCTGGTTTTGGTGGAATGGATGAGTGCACTGTGCCCCTCACGTGTGCAACCATGATTTTATTCTTATAATCTAGAAACTAAGTTTATATTTAGCCAAGCAAAGCAAATAAAATTGAACAGAACAGTTAAGTCCTTTGTATTACCTATTCCCTTTCATGTAGAATAAAAAGATAAGCTATAAATTACAGGATTAACATTACTGAAGCTACTACCAATTAAACACAAGTTGCTGTAACTTATTTGACAACTGGAGTATGACTTTTCTCTAGATAGTATTACACAGATACCTCAAAACACTTGTACTTTTGGTCACCTATTCTGGCTCAGTGGTATCAGATGTGGTAGAAGTATGGACTACCAGCCTCACTTGCAGTATCCTGCTGGGATAATAAAATCTGTGGCCCAAAATTTGCAATGAACATGTGAAAGGCCCCAGACTGGTCAGCAATTTAGAATGGATTTACTGTGTCTTTAAAGTGAGCAATTAAAAAGAAAATAAAAAGCCAAATTTCTAATTTGATAACAGGGGTTTTAAGAGAAGTCTGGAATCAAGAGGAAAAAAGGGTGATCACCCTGCTCTGGCATGTAGGTCTTGATGTCCCAGTTAGCTTTCAGATAGATGTTATTTCAAGGACTTTTTGGTGCATCACTCTTTATAAAGTACTTCTGTGACTAGAGGATAGGCAACTCTTCCTGTGAATTTGTTTGTGATGTGTAGCTCTGTCCATGCTCTACTGGTTTCAGTAACCTTTTGTTGTCTACTGTACCATGTTGCTTGTAGACCTCTCACTCCTTTGGAACATTTTTCCATCTTATCCTCAATTATGCCACTTGGTCATTTCCATAGAGCCTAAGTTGCTCCCTGAGCAGGAGTAACTTCTCCATCAGACAGGGTTTCATAATCTGCTTTGATAAGGGTGGTACAGTATAAATTGTAGGCACGAATCTTATCAGTAACCTAGACATGTACTGGTCCTTCATAATCCTGCATCACAGACAGAAGAATTATTGCTGCTCTTAGCTGAGTTCCTATTGAACCACACAAGATGTGCTCACTTAATTTGATCTCCTGGGAGGGCTATAACCTCCAGCAGAGAAGTGGCACTGAATATCTGAAGAGAGTAATTTCTTTAAACTCATCAAATTCGGAAGAGGAAGACTAAGCTGTCTTGGATAATGACAGCGTTTGGCATATTGCACAAAAGGTCTTGATACTTCTCAGCATCTTCACAATAAATGACTTAATAAATAGCTGAACTTTGACTGCATGCATAGACTCTGCTTTAAGCAGGGAGTGAAGTGTTAAGCCCCTATATTCCCCAGTTTTTTCAATATTGTTTGGAATGCACCCTTTTGCCCTTTTTTTACTTTTCTACTGTGGTAGAAACTGTTACAAGAAGGTCAACAAACAGTTGCATTTTTAACTATGAGTGGAGTGCACATCTAGAGATAATCTGAGAAGGGCACTCTAGGAGCAGCAGTGCCTCTGCCCTAAGATGGATCCTACCATTGCTGTAACTTTGTGCTAGCTGATTCATGGAGCAGTATTAAAGGTTATGGCAGTCAGTAAATAACCTGTCAAATTCCAACTGCTTCCCTTACCCAATTCAAAGGATTCATCAATCTCTGTATACACTTGTGCTGCACATCTGGATTGCTTATTGATGATCTGGATCATGTTCATCAGTTTCTTGCTCATTTAATGCCTCTATAATCACCTCAAGCCTGTGTAAACCCTTTCAGAACCACTGAAGTGTAAAATATCTTCCCTCTTGGTGTTCAAGGTGCCACTCTCTGCATTCTGAATATGCATTTAACAGCACTATAGTCTAGTATAAGCCCATCTTCCTTTCCCTTCTAGAAGCACAATTATTAAAGAGCAGTAAGAATTCCTGACTTAAAAGGCACACAAACAGAGACACAGACGAAAAATAAAAGGACCCTCCTTCCTTTCTGCCCTTTTTAATTAGATTTTTTAAATGCTATTTTTATGGAAAAAAACACAACACAGTAGGTGTTTTATACATTATTATTTTTTTTTTAGGAAGAGGGATTATTATTTGCTTTTTCAATTTTTCTATGAATTGCTAACTAACAAAGAGACAGCAGCAGTCCTGATTGATTTTTTTAGGCCTGCTCACAGAATATTTCCTTCAAAAGCCCAGTATCTGGGAGAATTTAAACAATTTTTCTGTGACAATTTAATATAATGCTGTATGGGTTATAAAAACAAAGTCACACTTTTTTGTTGTAAAAGGGAAAGTAATACCACACTGAGAGATGCCATAAACAGACAAGAGAACAATATGTGAGTGTATTTCCTGGAGATCATCCTTACATGAACAGCATTCATGCCATCAGCTGTTCCTCTCTGGTTTCCCCAGGATATAGTCAACCTCCAGCAGAGACTCCTATAAATCTGGAAAGGCAGAAGAGCCAAGCATTCCATGAAGTCCATTAAGAATTTCACTGTGATCAATCTGTTTTGTGTGGAGTGTGGTTGGATACTCACTGGTACAAATGCCCTAAGATCTATGTCTAAGTAAACTGGTAGTGCTTACTTAATGTGTTTCTTTCCTCTATGCTCACTGTAGAAGATTTACCTTCCTGTAAGGAAACTGCTGTTGGTGGAAGTGAAAACTTGGTAATCTTCCTTTGACTGTTGCTTCCTAGTTAACAAGAAAAAAAGTAATTGCAACTGCTTCCACATTAGATGCTTATTTTTTCTTTCCTTCTACTTTAAAAGGAAATCCCAGAGGTTTGTGATGTAGACACAGATATTTATTACAAATTAATTTTTTAAAATAAGGGTATGGCTGCTCAATATCCTGCTGAAGCTCAGCCAGATATTGAATGCAGCAACTATGTCTTTATTATTAAATCTGAACTTGGAATATAAATCTATATAAATACAACCTTCAGCTTTTGCAGAGATTTTTGTGGCTTTTGGTGTGTTCTTTTATTTAAAATCAAAATCTTACTGAAATATGAAGACTCTTCATGAAGCTGTGAATGATACATATTTATCCACTGGAATTACATCAGAACTACATTTTTGGCTTGAGTTTAATTTGAGGAATAAATTTTCAGAACTGAATCTCGATATTAGCATACAGATGGAATTGAACAGTATGTCAATACTGACTGACAAAGCAGATAGATTGCTACTTACTTTATTTTAGATTAGTTCTAAATTTTCTCATGGAGAATATAAAAATGTAGAAGAGTATTTCAATTTTCCATTTCATTTAAACTGAGAAAAAAGCAATATTTTGAGGAAAACTAATAAAAGACTATGTTAGAATATGATTGACATGCAACTAAAATGTATTTCAGTTGTAAAGACAGTCCAGTGCTAATAAAACAACATTTACTGACTTGTTACCTTCAGGCCTTCCTTGCTCACATATAATTGATTTTAAAACAGCATCAAAAAAATAAAAGATTTCTGCATTATGTCTGTATGGATTTTTCCTGTGTTTTGCTGTCTTTGTTAGGAAGCATTTGAAATTAAATGACAATATGTCCCAGGGCAACTATACTAATTATTTATTTCTTTGTAATTTTATTAAAAAAAAAAAAGAAGAAGAAGAAAAAACACCAAAACAAAAAATCTTCTCTGCTGTGAAGGTAAAACTCTTTATTTGTGTACACTTCCCAATAGGTAAAAATGCAAGAGATGGAGTGAGATAATCTGTCAATATGGGTGAAGCAACTGTTAAAAATTTTGCAGTGTTGGAGAAAGAAGGAGGATTCAGATCTTCTTTGTTATTAGGAAAAGTATAATGATTATTTTCTTTTTTATATTCATAAAGAGCTTTTGTTCTCTGTATCACAACAGGTGGAGTCAAATTCCAGAAAAGTGAATATTTCTATTTGCAATTTTTTTTTTTGACTTAGTGGATAGGATTTGTCTGGTAACAACTACAGCCTTCTTATATTATCAATAAAGAGAAGCAGGCACTTCAGGCAGCATTCCTCCTATTCTAAGCTAAACACCATACAGCTGCTCTCTCTCCTCCTTGGTGGGATGGAGTAGAGAATCTGAAGAGTAAAAGGCAGGAAAATGATGGGTTGAGATCAGGGCAGTTTAATAGCTAAAGCAAAAATTACACACATGAACAAAGCAAAACAAGGAATTCATTCACCACTTCCCATTGGCAGGCAGGTGTTCAACCATCTCCAGGAAAACAGGGCTCTATCACTTGTAACAGTGACTTGGGAAGACAAATGTCATTACTTTGAACATCCCCTCTTTCCTCTTTCTTGCTGTAGCTTTATACCCTGATCATGAGGTTGTATCTTCTGGGATATCCCTTTGGTCACCTGGGATCAACTGTCCAGGCTTTGTCCCCTTCCAATTTCTTGTGCACTTGCTGGCTTCTTGAGTTCTTAATGCTCTGCAAGCACTGCTCAGGAATAATGAAAACATTCCTGTCTTACTAACACTGTTCCCATCACAAATGTAAAACATAGCCCTATAATAGCTATTATGAAGAAAATTAACTCTATACAGCCAAAAGCAGTAGAAAAAGCTGAAGGAATGGCTCTATAGACTTGTGTTTTCTCTCTGACCAGTGCAAATAAGGTGATTAGTTCAGAGGAAAATGACTGTGCCACAGATGTCTGAAGAAGATATCATAAACCACAGCCAATCTATTGGTCACTATTAACCAACATCTCAACCTGTATATACCACTAAAGTCTCTCAAAAGCAAAAGGGTTTTTGAGATTTTTTTCCTTTAATATATTTCCTACTGCTCATTGGCATTTTTAAAACCTGTATCACTGAAATGAACAGTAAAACTCTCATTTCTTCCTTTGGACCACAGTTTAAACCTCAATGTGTGACATAATTAGTAAAATGACAGAAACGGCAACTGACAGATGCATAGGATTTGTCTCTGTTCTATCTCTTTCCCATCTGTATGGATTTATCTGCACTATAAAATAGTGTAGCTCTTCAGAAGACTCAAACCCCCAGTCTGAGGTATAAATTTTAACTCAGTCTTGGGCTCCAAACTCAAAAGATTTATTATGTTTCCTCAAACCAAAATTGATGTAGAGTCTGCCTCTGGTTAATGACATTTACTCAGTTTTACAACAAAGGACAGTATTGATGGGCTCTGGATCCCTTTTGTACATTCCCCCAACACCCTCCTTGCAGGTTCTGCATCCTCAAGCATGTCCATGTGCATAAGATACTCAAGAAATGTATCTTATTCTTATACTGAAACATTATTGTTTTAGTGGTCTACAACACAGGTCTCCCTGTATTTCAAACTCTTCCAATTTTCCATTCAGTCTTCAGAGACCACCCATAATGAGTCTCTGGGCCAACTGCTGTGTGGTCTGAGTGAAATGTCTTTGAGTATTTAGAAATTTGAGTTACTACATAATCTGGCATAGGAAGGAATGTCTTAAAAACTGCTTATGTGGATGCATTTAGTAATGGAGAAAAACACTAGTCTTAACACAATGTAACAGAAAGATAATATATATATGTAATTAACTCTGAGTCAGGACAGAATTAATCTCAGCCAGCTTTAAGTATCTACATTTAAACTACTTGCTTAGACTCTCTTGATAGTCAGTTCAGGTGAACAAACGTAGGATACAAATTATCTGACCTTTTTAGGCACTTGCATTTAGAAGAAATTAAATAAACTGTAGTGCCTTATAACTGTTTTTTTCCAATGACTGTTCATGCAAATGGTCCAGATGTAGAAATCTACATTGTATATGTCTGAAGTGAGGAAAGAGGCATTTTGAAAACAAGTCTGTTCTACATGCTTTAAAATTCACAGGCCTGTGGATATTTCTGCTTTCTACAAACCATCATGGATGTGCATGCATCAGTTATGACTAAAATTCTAAGTCACTTTAAACAAAGGTGGTTTATGAGATACAGCTTCCTTAAAATTGTGTTTTAAGCAACTTGGTATTCATACGAATGTTTTATTACATTCTGTTAGGGATAACACTAGGAATCTGAATTCTGCTGATGTTTTCTTTCAAATAGCACATGGCAGCAGGTGCCATGAAAGATATTAGATAGATTATTTTAGCTCATGGTTATAAACCAATTGTCTGCATGTTTGTCTAGGAGAATTATAGCCTTTGTTTAATAATTTTGCAGATGTTAATTAAGAAGACTGTGCCTGTTGTCATTAGTCTTGGATTTTTTATAATCTTCTCTCCCCTGAAACAGTTTTGGGTGCCTCAGAGTCTGAGAAAAGTTTAAACCCATTTTTAGAAAGCAGCTCTAAAACAAGATGAGCTAAATCGCTGCTCAGAAAGAACCGAAATGCACACCTGCACAATGATTAATACCTCTTTGGTGTAAGCTCAAGATTTCAAGGTTTACCCATGTCAAATAAATTGGCATCACAGTTCAGAAAAGATTGCTGTTGCTATTGAGCTCAAGTAACCATTTTTAGCAATATCAGAGCTTTGGTTATATGTTTGGGAGCTGTTGGGAAATGATCCTTGTGTGCATTAGTGATATTCTGCTTTTGAAGAGACTCCTCTTGTAAGCTTTGCATTCAGATCTGTCTGCCAAGGGCTTGATCCAGCTGGGTCTTGAAAATGCTGAGGAGGAAGGTGGACACAGTCTCTTGGCAGAGGACTCCCCTCATGATGAAAGGTTTCTACTTATATCTGCTTATATCCAGTCCTTCCTTCCCTCTTTCCTTCCTTCCCTTCTCTCTTTCTCCTTCTCTCTCTCTTTTTCTCTTTCTCTCTCTCTCCTTTTCTCTCTTTCTTTCTTTTCCCTTTTTTTACTTCCCTGCAGTTGTTGCTGTGTCATCATTTAGTGGCATATAAACCTCTTTCTCCCTTCCCACTTCCTGCCACCAGAGGGACTGCTACATATTGTTAAGTCACAGAAAAACCAAACACTTCAGAGACATGATTAATGGCAATAGCTACTTTGGTTGATGGATTCTGATCCCCCAGCAGAAATCTGGCATCAATCATGCGCCTGAATTCCTCTATGCTGCTAGATGATTTAGTATTCCATGTCCTGTGCTCTACAACTTCCATTTGGAGCTGAACAATTTTGCTGTCACTTTAGGAGTGTAGCAATAATTTCCACTCTGCTTTAGATTCCAAGGTGATGGCAAGTCACTGTTTTTAGGACACACTACAAAGGGGTCCATTAGAACTATTAGAATAGGGAAGGCACTCCATTAATTATGCTTTGGATAGTCATACATACTCTCTCCCCACCCCTCCCCTTACAGAAAAAACAGAATTTCTGTACAATTTTGGATATATATGTTCTGGTTAGCATTTGGCAATTTGTGAATAAAATCTTTTGTGATGGTATAGAGTTTTTGAACTTCAGAATTATTGCTGAACTTTCTACAGACAACACTTCCACATTAAAATGAAGATGTAAAAGCTGTAAAAGATATACTGAATCATCTAAATACTTGAAATCTCATAGGCATAGAGAGATTCAAACATTTTACCATTACATTAATATTAATATGAATTCTGAAGATGCTAAGTAGACTTCCTTCTAATATTAGTATTATACTAGTAAAGTTAATTAACCAGTTAATTAAATGCTGTAATAAACTTTAAACAAGTTAATGTAAAGAACTGGAACCGAGTGAAAAGAGTGTGAAAGGGAACAGAAGTTAAGAAAAACATACCCCACTAGGCTCCAAATAAATATCTTGCAAACTTAAGTATTAACAAAATTAATTGCTCAAATATGTCTGTGAAATGATGATGTAGATACATAGAAATAAGTATGAAGTGCCTTTATTAATGGTCAAAGAACATGCCTATGGGAAGTGATCAGGATTTATGGGACTGAGTTCAGAAATTTACAAAATGACTTTACTGTCTGTAATTCTCAGAATACAGAAATAATAAGTTCCATCCTGGCAATACTACTATTCATTCAAATCAATTTTAATATTGTGACTATTGCAAAAACTACGTTAAAATTCCCTTTCTGTCAAGAGAAACGTCTTGCACTTCAGATCCTGAACCAAGCTAAGATTACTGAGATAGCCATTGGGTTCTTGGCATAAGGCAGCGCTTGGATGCGGAACCAGATCTTTTTAAGTAGATAGCTGGCCACCTTTCAGATGGAACTCAATGTCTTGGTTTCAATGACCATTGCACTGGCAACTTCAGCTGGATTGTCTTAGATTCCCAGAACAACTGTGTTGCCAAATTCTTATATCCTGTGACCCCACCTAACCTCTCTAGGTCATGCAGTACCCTTTCCTTGTATTATCTTAAAACTCATAGAAAAAACTCTTATCTCAATCACATACTATCTCACCTGATTATTTTTGTATCTGCAGAAAGATTTTAGATTGATTATTTACAAGCATCTTGTCTATGCAAAATATGTTCAACTAGTTGGCAGGAAACAGGTTGAAGAGTGTCTGGAAAGAATGTCCAGATTAATATACACTCTGAAGAGGCCTGGTGGAAGACTTCAGGGCAGTCCAAAGTTCCCACTTGAGATCTACAGCACTGATTAATCAAATACTGTACTGGGAGGGTCACTGGGAGTCCTATCCATCATCCACTTTCATTGCAGTCCTTTGTCTCAAACCTGTTCATTGTCTCATTGTCTCTGTTAGCACTGTAACTGTAGAAGAGACTTTTTCACGCTGATTACTCATAAATTAAGTTTGATAGCAGTTGCCACAGGACTAACTTTCTTGCAGTGTGTAAACTGATCTTTTGGGTCAGAATTAGAAGTCTGAGTTTGCTGTTGTACCTGTTGGGAGTAGGGACACACAAATAACTAAAAAAATAATACAACCTCCCCCCGACATAGCTACCAAACTTTTCCTCTTTGGTAGCCATGTTATTAGTCTATTTCTATCTGTCCTGTTGATATAAAATGCCTTTTGATGTGAGACTGTGTCATACTTTGAACAGATGTATCTATGACATCATCCCCACTACATACTAAAACATCTTCAACAGCAGAGAAATGAGACTGTCAAAGTAAAGGCCTTAGATCTCCCATATAGTCTCCAAAAAAAGTGTTGGGTGTCTCTAAAAAAGAATTCAGAATGTTTTCATGTAAATGCATGTAAGCAATCTTCTGCCTTACAGCAAGCATATTTGAAATTAGGAAAACTTATGGAAACTCATGGATTTAAGATTGCTCTATGCTCATTGGATCTAGTGTTAGTCAGATGGATTTTCTCCAGACATAAATCACTGTTGTAAAGAAACTCTTGAGTGACAGTGCACAATAATTTAGTTCAGTGATTATAATTTACGGTTCAGAAACTGCTGCCAGCATGTAATGGCTTCTAAAAAGTCCAAAAAGAAATTATTAAGAAAGGCAATAGCATTGTCAGGGGTTAAAATTCATAGTGCAAGAATCTGCACCTGCACCTGCAGAAGTTAGAAAAATATATTTGTCTATCGATGGGCACATTAACTAAGGAAATGGAAGACTTGGGTTCTTCACTTACTTCAGAACACTGCACCTATAATTCTTATATCCTGGACAACAGCTCTGGCTGTTAACTACTTATGGAATAAGCAGGAAAGATGATTCTCTTCTCTTTCTGTTCAAAATGTACCATTCTATAGCAAGGAATGAAAACATCAAGAAATCAGAAGAAAAAGTATCACAAGTTATAAGACTCTGTCATAAAGATTTTGGGATGAAGAAATCTCAGAACTATTGAGTGGCTTTACATCAGTAAGACAATGAATAAAAGATGGGAAAAGTTGATATAGCATAAATTGCATTAGTACCTCTAAACAGCATTATGCACTTTAAAATGGTACAGAATTTCTAAAGTATTCTAAAGCATTCCAAGTCATATAAAGGAAAGAAACCAAAGCATTATATGTCTCATAGTAAATTATTTTGGGTAAATAAAAATGGTATAATATTGTAATATTCTCTAATTCTTCCTGACTTTCGAGAATCAGTTAGAAAACTTGAACTCCTGTTAACACCATCTTATACTTTTTTGCAGGGAATCTTGAGGTGGGTGACACAAGAGAAATGAATAAAAAAATTGTATTTCTGGGCTCTTGGAATGACCCTCCACAATTGGCAGATTGGTTTTTTACTAGAGAAAGAAAGATAGAGATATCTCTATCTCAGTGATTTATCTGGTGATTATATGTTTGCTGTCTCACTGAAGTACCACTTGTAATGTAATATCTTCTACTAAAACAGTGTGTTTCACAGAACGTATTTTTGTAACATAGTCTTCACAAATATAAGTATGGTTTTTAGGACATAAATATTTTTTCCCTATTGATAACTCATTCAATTCATTGAGATACTGAAATCTAGTGAAATTCAATAACTCACGCTGTAAAAGATTGTATATAACAAAAATTTTAGGAGGATTGAAATCTGATTTGGAGCAGTAATAATTTGTCTTTTCAGAGCATTCTTTATCCAAAAAGATTAAATCATTGTACGAAGTGCTGCAACCATCTGTCCAAACTGTGGTAATACAACAGGGAGCTCTGTAAGTGGGCCCTCTCAGTGGAGAGCAACAAGATGATTAGGGGACTGGAGCATCTCTCTTACAAGGAAAGGCTGAGGGACCTGGACCTGTTCAGCCTTGAGAGGAGAGGACTGAGAGGGGACCTCATCAATGTCTATAAGTATCTCAAGCGAGGGCATGAAGAGGGTGGACCTAGACTTGTCATGGTGGTGCCAAGCAATAGGACAAGAGTCAACAGACAGAAACTGATGCACAGGAAATTCCATCTAAATATGAGGAAGAACTATACTGTGTGGGTGCACTGGAACAGAGTGGCTATGGAGTCTCCCTCACTGGAGATATTCGAGAACTGTCTGGACAATTCTGTTCAATGTGCTCTGGGATGACCCTCCTTGAGCAGGGAGGTTGGACCAGATGACCCACTAATGGTCCCTTCCAAGCTTACCCATTCTATGATTACCTACCTGTAGAATTATTTACATAGAAAAGTACTACTAAAATATTATGAGTAGCCTCAAGAAGAATAGTAAGATTGTCTATAATGCTAATGTCTAATACTGCATACACTTATGTGTATGAGATTATATTTGAATTTTCTAATTATTTTCTTATAAAAGAATAATTAAGAGCAGTTTATTCTTGTAAATGCAGTGTTTTCGTGTTTTCTCATTTATCAAAATTAGAAAAAAAAAGAAATTTTCATTTATGATCAGACCTAGATGACTGTCTAAATAAAAATCACTGCACAAAAATTTGTTATAGAAGGATCTGTTTTATGTTAATGAAATAAGTGCATAAGCTCTTTATTTTCCTCCTGACACCAAAAGGAAAATACAGATAGAAGGAATTAAGGTAGAAAGTGGGTAGGGAGCAAACTTAATAATAGATAAAGACACTGACTCACAAGGGACAGAATCAGAATAGTCATCATTAGAGCGAAGTCCTTTGTCTGCACAAAACCCCAGCAGCCTATGCAATCTGTCTCACACTGTTCTACCAGCAGGGCTCAGTTTTGGCTCAGAAGATCCATCATAAGCTCAGATGGAATAAAGCTATTTCTGTGCAGTCCCTGGTCTGTCCAGTTAGATTGGCAAGGAGGGTGTCACGAAGTACTTCTTGGAGTGGTAGCAATAGGGGCACCTGCTTGGAGCTGAATTGATGCCTACAGCACATCTTTATCTCAAGTGTGTGATGGAACTGAGCCAGTGACCTAAAACTGAAATACTCTGGTAAAGAAGCATCTGCATCAGAGTTAAAAACTATTGGCAGCCGAGAAAAGTAAGAAACCTGATAGGAAAAGAAAAACAAAAGTAATAAACTACATTTTGTTATAGAATGTTTTCTTAATATGCAATGTAACCATCCATAGCTCACATGCACAAGTAAGAGTAACTTCCACCACCAGCTTTAGCATTATTTTTTAAGATAAAAAAGTCTTACCTTTAAACAAATTTCTAATTTCAATTCTACATAGAGAACTGTCATTATGATATTACCATACAACCAAATTGCCATTGGGAATGGTATTACCCAATTTAGTGTTCCCATTGAAAGACCCCAAACCACATATCACTCACTCACTCCCCCCTTCCCCTTGCCTACCTCTCTGGCTGTCTGGAGAGGAGAATTGGAGGCACAGGAGGTAAAGATCATGGGTTGAGATAAGAGCAAATCAGCAGAAACATGAAATATGAAAATGAACAGTTTGAGCAACAATATTAATAACAGAGGTTACAAGAGGCAAACGATTTACCATGCTACCCTGACCTGGAAGGGACCCCTTTTCCTGTCCTCAGAAAATGATATGAGATGGTATCGAATAACCTCCGAGTCCCAGCCATGCCCCCTCCTGGTTACTGCAAAAAATTAATCTTTCTTGACTGAAACCACAACAAGAATTTAAAGCCATACATATTTATGACAAAATTTTCTGATCCTGCTCTATTGGACCTGACTGAGATAGTTTTCCCCACAGAAGCCCTTACAGTTCCTGTATTGTTCCAGTAGCTAGAAAGGTGTTGGTAATACACCAGTGTTTTGGCTACTGCTGAGCAGCGTTGGTCCAGCATCATTACAGTCTCTCCAATATTCCACCTCCTCACCAGTAAGCTGGATGGACGAAATCTTGGGAGAGGACACAAACAGGACAGTTGGCCCAAAATGGCCAAACTGACCATGCTATGTGAGGTCAGTTCAAATATTAAAGCTAAGAAATGAGGAGGAAGGTGAGGTATTTGTTATTTTATAGTATTTACCTTCTGGAACAACCACTCCGTGTGCTGAAGCCCTGCTTCCTGAGAAGTGGCTGGAGATAGCTTGCTGATGGGAAGTAGAAAATAAAATCTTTGGGGTTTTTTTCCCCTTTGCTTATATGCTCACAATCTTTCACTTTTGCTTTAGTAAACTGCTTTATCTCAACTGGTGATTTATTTTCTGTCTTATTTTCTCTCCCGTCCAGCTGAAAAGGGGAAGTGATAGAGTGGTTTGTTGGGCACATGGCATCCAAACAGGGTCAACCCACCACATCTATCCAATAGATTTCTTGGGACAAGAAAATTAAGAACTGAGATCTTCGTATATAAGTAAATATATATAAATAATATTTTCAAAATTTATACTATAAAACAAGTCAAAACATGAAGAAAAAATATTATATACTTATATTATTTACCATTATAACCTATTTTCCTCCTTTGTTTCAAGTCATGGATAGTATTTTAGGCATATCTACTTTTTTCTGTACATAAACTCATATAAATACAACAGTGTGTTCTGCACCTGAGCTTATAAACTCTGAATTCTATATCTGAGTTTATAAACTCTGAAAAGTGGGAAGCTATCCAAGTTCCAACATAATACCTCACTGATTTGGTTGTGATTTTGAGCCTAGAATTGTCTTATTTCTAACACTCTCGGAATGCAATCCAGAAGAAGCCAGACTTACATGCAGACTATTGGCAAGACTTCTGATGATTTCCTCATGACTACAAAAACTTTGTGTTCAATTTCAACATGATTTAGAATTTTTTATTCCCCTAGTCTTAAAAAAAAATCATCTTTCTCCATCATCTTGTACACGGCCCAGAATATTATCCATGTAAAACCTGGACATCATCTGAGGCACAGACTGAATCACCTGATGTGTTTTCTGTCATTCAACATATTTTTAAAAATCACTTCAACTGTTTTTTATTATGGTTGTACCCCTCAATCTTCTTTTACAACCATAAGTGTTGTCTAGTTATTTCTACATTACACTCTACTTTGTCCATTTTTGTTTTAAGAAATCAAATAAAAGATATATAATATATAATAGAATATTAAACTCAAAGGGGCTTCTAGGTCACAGATCCCTTCTTACCTCTCATCACAGTTAAGCTAACCATTTAGCATAATGCACTTCATAAATTAATTTACCTCTGCCTTAATGGTACCTGGCTTTTTTTTCTATTTGTTTGTTGGGTTTCTTTTCTTTTGTTTAGGAGACTGTGTTGTTTCTTCATTTGCTTTTGTTTCTACTGCTCCTGTTAAACACTTTACCCAAAATTCATTGCTCATCTTACAGACATACTTTCTCTGTCAAGGTTACATTGATTACTCACAGCTATTCTATACCCATCTATTCTTGTGCCAACATTGTCTGTTACCTAGATAGCTCTTTTATGTCCCTTCAGTTTCTCAATGATTTATTTATAAGCAAGAATTATATTCCCTCTCATCCTTAGCTTTTTCAGACAAAACAAGTTATGTTCGTTTTGTGTCCTTTTTCTTCTAAAGGTCCCAGTAGTCCTTCTCTTTCTTAAAATAATTGGATAAGGTGAAGATACACTGATTGTCCCATATTTATTGGATAGCTTGAAGCACGTATACATGTGTTAGTTGAACATTTTTGTTAATGGTAGACAAGCACTGGGACTTTGAATGACTGGGTTGTCCAATTACAGTTATTTGCTGATGGACCAAGTAATGCAACAAAAATAGTTTTGGAATGTAGTTTTGGTGGTCAGTTGGTATCATAACATGGTAAATCATGACAATACTATGCTCCTAACTGTTATAGTTTTAATTTTCTGCAGTGAACATTCACTACACATGAAACTTTTAATAGTTACCAGACACATAAGTATTTTGTGAATTTAGTCACTGTGTTTGATTATTTCGTGCAATGGAATTAAATACAATCCTTCTAGAAAATCATAGTAGTTGTGTAATAGCCCTGATAACTAAAAAACTGCTATGGAATTTGACTTATTTCTCTGACCATACTTCCATGCTGACAAGTAACTATTATGAATAAGAAAATGATATATTACTTTAAGTTTCCCTGAGAGCCTTTGTATATATTTCTTTCATCAGGGACAGTTGCAATTTAATAGTGCATTAAAATACCATGTGGTGTGCCATTTGTCATGTAGTATTTTTATATAATCTAATCTATGATTTCCTGCTTGAACCCCAATTAATCTAACAACCACCTCATTAACTTTTAGGAAAGCCTCACTCTAACTTAAGGTTAATTATTTAGCACTTTTGGCATCATTGCTACACTACCTACATATGTGCTTATTTTTGTCTATTTATAATATCCACTTATAAATGAAAATTAATTAATGAGTAACGAAAGTTTAGTATACCAGAAGGTGATATTAGGATATGATTTCTTTTTTTTAAATAAGAAGAGAAAGAAGAGGCAGAGCTATGGCAAAGTGGATTTATTTATCCTTACATAAATAACCTCAGTGTAACTTTAACTATTCCTCTCAGTCTTCTTTCTCAGGCAAAGGACAGAACAGAGACTTTTAAGGGGCAGTCACCTTCTAGTACACTCATCTAGCACATTGAATAAATGATGCACTCTCTGCAACTTTCAAAATGATAGTTTGTAAGATCAGATGTAGATGTCTACAGTGTAGAGTCTAAAGTAATAAAAGATCTATTCCATCTGAGTTGTGTTTACCCTCACCATATCACATAAATCATATGTATATTCATACACACTACTATATAATTATGTTTATTTGATAGGCTTAATTACATCTGCAGCTGGTCAAATATTACAGAAAAACGTATTTTTTCATCAGTAAATGCTACCACTTTAAAACAGAAACTTTGAGTAATCATATTGATAGTTTTATTTGGAACCCTTCCTTATTTCCTCCTCCCTCCTCCCTCCTCCCTCCTCCATCCCTCGCTCCCTCCTCCCTCCCTCCCTCCCTCCCTCCTCCTCCCTCCTCCTTCCTCCTTCCTCCCTTCCTCTCTCCCTGCCTTCCTCCCTTCCTCCATTCCTCCCTTCTTTCTTGCCCTTTTTCCTCCTTTCCTTCTTGACTGCCTGTCTGCCCTCCTTTCATTTCCTCAGTTGCTTAGTTTTAAAAAAACATTTGATTGTATAGATTAATTTTATTTTTTTTCTGATTTTGACTTTTCATAGATATAGAAGCATATTTTCATAGATTTTTTTTTAATATAATGGAAAAATCCATTAAAATTAACTAAAACCAAGCATTTTTTAATATTAAGATGTAGGGTTTCTTTTGTTATATTTTTTTTCCTGAGTTGTAAAAAGAAAGTAACTAATTTGTAGCTCATAAAACCATCAGTGAAATAGTATCTGATAGACCTAGTGTTTTTCCTATTATATTATCTGTTCTATGTCACTCAATTTCTTCATCTAAAGACAAAATTAAATCTACTTGGACGCAGCGCTTATTTCTATGTGAAGTTTAAAGCCTTGATCTCTGAGCCATGATGATTCCTGTGTCCACTCACAGGCTGATGAAACTTACAAAGCATGCCTTTTTATGGCCGTTTTAACAATTCTGTCTGGCTCTTAAAAATTAATAAAATCATGTGCATGTTCAGTATATATATGTTGTGACTAAGTCAGCAAAAGCGGGGCAGGCAATGTAGCTCTGCCTCTCTTTCAGATCTGAACCATCTATCAAGTTGGCTCATGATTGATTTTCTCTAAAACTTTCTGCATTGCAGTGCTGTGGTAGCACTCTGTTTTTACAGTGTCTTTTTTTTTTCTTGTGCTCCAGCTGGACTCAGAGTGCAATTCAGCAGCTGGTGCAAATTGTCATTCCTCCCCTTGATGGACAGCATGATGAGAATAGACATTGAGAATTTGTCCTTCAGACTTTGCCTCAGTGTCTGAGGCACATATTTGCCATTCTAAAATACTAAAACCTAATAATCCATGTTCTTCCATTTCTCCACTCATATATTGACCACTAACTAAGGGTACTTTTAGACACCTAACTCCTTTTTTCTTCTTTTTTCTAATTCTCAAGCTCCTATTAAAACACAGTATTTCCAGGATGCATTTTAATGTCTTCTAGATAATTAGAAACTGTCACATAAGAATACCTGGGGTATTTTTTCACATTGGATAAAACTGATTTAATGTTAATTAAGAAAATGACTTCTTGTTGTTTTGTGGGGTTTTCTTCTTTATGTAACACAAATTCCATCAATATTGATGCAAAATCCACAGTATTGTATAGTTATTTTCACAATGAAAACTGAGTATATTCATGGCTGGAGAACACCTGAAGGACTCAGAACAAATCACTTGATTTTTGTGGGGTTTTGCGATGTAAATCACAATATATACAACTGTCTAAATTGCATATACAGTATTCCAGTCTCTCATTCCATTTTATGTTACAAGTAAGAAAATCTTCCCTTAGATGTTGTAAGGTATATGGACCATCTGTGTTTGACTGGCAGATTTGACACAGGACCTAGGGAACCCCGTCTCTTCTGAAACACCAATCAGAACTTGGACAGAAAGTTCTGGAAGCAAATCTAAACCTCAGCTGCTTGTCTCTATGAGGCATGTGTACATGTCTGCAATACTTCTGGGCAGAGGATTTTCAGGATACAGGGAAAGAGTTTAAATGTGCCACTACTGTTGGTGGCTATATCCCAGTATAGATAATTTTGAATAAACTGAAACTTACATGCAATTATTTGGTGCAATTTAGTTATTTAGGAAATGGTAGTTAGTCTGGTTAAGGGACATGTATGGAATTGTGCAGACTTCAGGTCAATATACATTATAATACCCTTAATCAAGCAATGTTTTTCACTCTGGGAATATTCCAGGAAAATCCCAGTGCAGCTAAATTCAATATAATCTTGTTTTTAACTTAAAGAAGATTGAAAGAAATAACTTCAGGAGCATATTCTTTCTCTCTGCCTTTCTTTCATAGAAAGATACATGACTTCTTAGAGATAGGCCCACAACAGAAATCACACTAAAACATGTTTTACATTTAGACATATAGAGACACAAACATTAAAGATCAATACGAAAGTAAGAATTCATATTCACAACTACCATGAACCTTGTAATTTGTTTCATTCTCCAGTTTGACTGCTTACCATCATTTTGTGAGGAGAAACAGCCATTTCCATTCCTTCCATCCAATTTTTCCCACTATCAGTTTGAAATATTTTCTTCTCTTTAAGATGTAGACAGGGTATCTATTTGCTTGTCTTTATAATCAACAATTTAAAATAGGCTACAGATGTACATCATGAGAGCAGACAGATGGCAGAAGCAAAGAAATTCAAGATCTGCAACTGAATTTGTAGCTTTTAACAACAGAACCTTGAATGTTTTAGCATTCTTGAGTTAATCAATTTCTTAATAACTAGTAACAAAAAATTGTAATACCAACAGCACAGAAATTACCTCCTTACAGTGTCCTGTGATATATTTTTCTCCTAAACAATTTTAATTTGTGGAGGTTTTCAAAGAGGATATCAAATGAGTATCATCTAATGGTTTTCAGAGCCACAGGACTTTGAATAAAAAGCAAATTCTCCTTGACTACTTGACTACTACTTGACACTATAATCTAATATTTACAGAATGCCAGCTTCCTGTTAGAATGAAACAATGACATATTCTTTGAAATCAGTCGAGTTCAGTGCAGTTATATGCAGCTTCATCCAGTTTCTGAGTCTGCAGGAAGCTGTGATTAGCAATTTGCCTGGTTAGCTAGTAGAAAAAAAATTGAAATACCAGAGATGGATATGAATCCAAACTCAATCAATACCTGAGGTACATGTGCTAATACAGGCCAAGATTTAAAGAAATGTCATGTTTCAGGACTGATTAAAACCCCCAAAGTTCCATAGCTGTTTTCTGCCCGCCAGAAGTGTCTCTACTCCTGTGGGATGGAGTAGACCCCTTTCAGGAACTGTGAGCTGCCACATTCCAGAGAGTGGGGTGACACTGAAGGGTGCAACATGGGGGTAACTGCACCTCAGGGTGGTTGTACACCCTCAGTGATCATTGCTCAACAGCATTTGCATTGTTGGGTATTAGCCCATATCATCTTGGCAATAAATCAGTAAATCACTTTGATGGTTATTTTTTTTTAACTGTTTAGATTTTTCCCTGGAACAGTGTCACCCTTTATCTCTGTGCAGTTTTATATAGGAATTGACAATGACACTGATTCTACATTACTGCTATGGAAAATTTCACGTTCTGTAAACTGCCAAAAAAGTTTCTTAAACTGATCAAATTATAAGGTTTTCTGAAATCTCAGTGAATGTATTTGCAATAGAAATCTATATCAGATTGATGCTGAAACTCACTGCCGTTTAGTGTTTGCAAGAGACAAAAAGACTGGGACCAAGACCCATGGAACAGAGAATGCAAACTATTAGATTTGTCTCCAGACATATGAAAGACAAGAAGATGGTCAGGAACAGTCAGTTCATATTACTGAGGTGACATCATGCCTAATTGTCTTTTACAGTGATCTATCAAGGCCATAAGGACAGTGGATGTGATATACCTTCAATTCTGCAATATTTTCACAATCCTTACCACAGAACTCTCTTGAAAACCAAGGATTTATGAGTTGTATCAGTGTACTGGCAGATGGGATAAAAATTGTCTGAACTGGCAGGCTCAAGGATTAATATTTTATGCTTTGACATCCATTTGGTGACTGATAACAAGAAGAAAAGCCCAAAATCAAGGTCTGGGCTGATATTGTTCAATATATGGCAACCGAAATAACAACATACACAGCAAACCTATGGATGATAACAGGTATGAATGTTATCACACTGAGGAGAACATGCCCATCTGCTGACCACCAGACTACTTTTCTCATAAGAGAAATCTGATATCAAGTTTTGGAAGTCCTGGAGATACCAGGAAGGGTATGTAGGAAATTTAAGAACATAAAACCTATTGGAATGGTTTTGGAAGACTCTAAATGAATGAAAATTGTTGAGAGACCCTTTTATCCCACCCTTTGAGAATACTTGCCGGACTAAAATTTCCCCAGAAGTCAACACAAATGAGGTGGTTTTTCTGTTTTGTTAATAAGCTAATACTTATTTGGAGTGGATGGCCAGGGAACCAAAATCCAAGAATAAATTAAAACACTAAATTTTAAGAAATAGTGTCTCAATTTCCTCTCTTTCTCCTGGGTCACAGTAGACTCAATCCTGATTCAAAACACAGAAGAGTGAAGAGCACAGTCAGGGATGGCAGGGGACATAAATAACTGGTATAAAGCTAGTATGTAAAGATTCATGTGAGGTCAGATTTCTTTATAATGAAAATTTCTAGGCATCCTGCTGTAGTTACACTGAAACACTTTGATCCTGTACATTACTCTCAATCCCTTTTCCCCTTTCTCCTTAGCTTTCCCCATTCTATTTTTCCTTGACCTAGTTTATGTGACAACAGTCACACTAGAACCCTACAGGGTTCAAAAGTTTTCCCCCTCCTTTTAGACACACAAAGAGGAAGATTGCCCAGGATGAGCTCTGCTCGCACATAGCTCTGGCTATACCTTTGGAAAGGATACTGACAATTTTCTTCTACAAAGAGCAAACATACGTAACAGCATAACAGTATATGGTTTCTGCATGCAGTGTAAAAAATGTGCCCATTTTGTGTCCTTTGTAGTATCTTATTATAATATGTAAATGTAATTTGTACTCTCTGGCTTCTCAGTGAAATATATGGAAGTACACAAAACAACCCTGCTGTAGTAAAACAACCCACCAGTTTAACAACAGGCTCACCAAGCAGTGCAAAATTATTTTAATCCATTTCGTGAAGTTATTTTCCTTTAGGAACAAGTACTCCTCAGAAGTTACACTATATTTTCTGACAGTGAATTCCAGCAACTCACTGCCAATTACTGCAAATACTTTTGTTGACCTACTTGGTGAGCCACTAGAGATCAAACTACACTTATGGCAAACCAGCCATAAAAAAAGGTTATTCTTCTTTTATCCTTCTTCTCAAGCTCTAATTCCTGTGCTAGCTAAATTGATGCTTACTTGGGTTGCATTAGGTTTACCTGAAACAAATCCCTTTGTTCCACTGTTTGACAATCCTCAGCCGTACTTGGCTGTTCTGTCTTTTCTTCTTCCAAAGTGACTAGAAACATGAACACTTTGCAAGGACATCATCCTTCAGAGCAGACTAAAGTGCCATAAAGGAGTTTACAGTTCCATTTTGTTGTCTTGTGTTATTATTTAGATAATATTTTGAGTCATTTTAGCTGTAGTCTTACAGTGACAGGATTAAAATAAATTTCTAATCCTTCAATCAGTAGAACAAAAAATAGATATTTATTCATCCGGGATTACACCTGTTTGTATAAACTCATAGTCTTTATAATTTTCTTAGAGTTTGGGGTTTTGTAATATTTTGTTGGGCTTTTTTTTTTTTTTTTTTTTCCCTGGAGTATTACAGCTGTCAAACATTTTTTCTGGAAAAAACTATTCATAAAAATACTAAGTATTTTTGAGTACATTTTAAACAGCCAGTAAGAGTAGCTATAATATAACAAAATATTAAATAGAGGAATAACCTACTCTTGTGACAGGTGCATACCCCAGATCTTATTTCAGATAAAGCTTTCTATTTGGAAACTACCTTTTTGTGAATCAAGTGAAATATCACAGACAAGAGGTGTGTGTTGTAGTTGTTCAAACTCTGCTACAAATTTAATCTTAATTACTCATACAATATTTTTTCCAATTAGATGGCTGACCCAGAATAATATAAAAATGAAAAACCCAAATGTTGGATATAAATATTTATTATATATATATAAATAAACTGGCAAAAGTTGCAATATATGCATGTCCTTGGAAAGTAAATCAGAAAGTAAAACAATCATTGCAATTAAAAAAAAATCTCCACCTCTAGTTTAATTACAAGTAAAAAATATTTTTATTATTTTAAATGCTGCTGTTATTTTCATATTCTAGTCTTAAATTGTATGTTTGAAAATTCAGGGCTAGTAATTGAGATAGGGCAAATATGTTAGAAAATGGAGTGATTAAGTTAGAAGAAGGAAAGATATATTGTGACATTGCTGAGAAAAATGTTATATAAGACAAATGTTTCAGTGTTAATATCTCCTATTTGCTATCTTTGCAATAAAACAATAAACCATGGCAAATCTGAAAATCTGAGACAACCATTTCAGTCCCATTTGTAAAAAATGATACCAGAATTTAATGCTGCTATTTCTTTGTAGGATTCAGATTTATCTCACGTACCTTTCTGTACCTTAAGTATAGGAACTGGAGTGTAGTTTTACCTTTAATTATATCTTACCTTAAATAATATAAATATGAGGTGTCTTATATGAACTGAACATTTGTGTTTCTTAAAAAAAACCTCTAAATACCATCCCTATAAAGCAATGTGTGTCCTCCTAGATAGAGACAGAGATCACACAACAAAGCCTAGAATCTAAGTTAGACTAGAGAAGAGTAATCTACTTGCCTCTTCCTGGATCCTGGCTGCCTTGCTTGTCTTTTTGCAGTGCTCTTAGCAAGTCTCAGTTCAAGAGAGTTACCCTAGGGTGATGAGGAGGGGGGACCAATTTTTCTAAGTGTGATCTTAAAGGGCAAACAAAAAAATACACTTTGTATTTACATAATACATGTAAGATTTTAAAAACATTTAAGAACAGAAAAAGGATTATCTGAGAGGGACTGGAGACTGAGTTCACTGGGGTAACTGAAATGTTCTTGAAAGAAAGGAGAATTAGTATTCATGATCTTTATTATCCTCTTTCTTTTAATAATGTTTCATTCTTTTAGTGGGAATGGATGGTGAATATCTTTATAGCAATATTTATAAATATGATATGATAATAAAAAGTAAAATCTACTTTATTGCATTCATTGTAAATAATTTGCGGAATACAAAATATACAAACACTGGTATTAAAAGCATTTGCTTCTCATTTAACTGGAATTTCTGAAATCCCTTGGAATATATGAAGTCAGTTTTCTCCAATTTGCTGCAACGGAGAAACAGTCACTATTAACTTGCTACTATCTAGAACATACATTAAAAGAAAGAAATTACTAAAAGGAAGTAATTGCTAGCTTTCTGTAGTATTTTTAAATGCATATAACATAAATTCCTGCTGTTGAAGTTAAAACTATTTCTTCATTCTCAAAAGGAAAATCTTGTAGGCAGCTGAAAGTTTTCTTTTCAGGTAGACTTAAAACTCTCAAAGAGGAACATATTGATTTGAAAAATGAGGTAAATATCTTTCTTGTTATAAAGAAAAGGGGACATATTTAAATATATGCACATGATCAGTTGTTCTCTAAAACCTTTGTGCATGTATAATTTGGCAAAACGGCTACATATCTCTTTTTGAGACTATGCAGAGAGATTTTTCTATTGCAAAAATCCTTTACTTCCTCTCATCCCTGAGAGATACTGAATGTATTTCTTTTGTGAAAATAATGATGGCTGGATTTGGGAGGCAGGAAACATCGTTTGGAAAACTCAGTTGCTGCGTGTGTCACTTTCTTGTGACTAGTATCACAATAGTGGTGTGTCTTCTGCAAGCATTAGCTGCTCTGAGGGGAAAACATGCATACAAGTGTGGACTTAATAAGCAGACGTCATATTATATTTTTACTTCCTTTGCATTCTTCAATCATACATATTATATATACACCATTGAATAGAAAACTGGAAAAAAAAGAAACCTAATATGCTGAAACTGGTGAAACACTTTGTAATCAAATGGAACAAAACAGGAAAATTATGATATAATTATTGATAGCATAACAAAGGTGAGACATCCTTGCTCCCAAGGGATATAGAGTTTTTCATACTCTGACAAAATAAAGCAGTGGAGTGGAAGTAACAAGATCCACAGATACTAGGTAGGGTTTGAATAGCCTGGAGGCCCTCCGTGGCTGAAGATTTAGCGGCATTATCTGAATATCAGTGATTTGTGAAATGATCAGGTTAATTCTCCACTCAAACATCTGTTTATTAAGGCAAAACTTGCTTCCTAAAGGAAGCAAGGAGCAAGGTGAGTAATTTTTTTTTTCTTTTTTTTTTTTTTCCAGCTTAAGCTTAATGATTTTATAGATATGGTATGGCAGAGACTAATCTCCTTTTACTGCCCGTTACTTTTCTGCATGCATCATATTATTACTCCTGCCAAATACTAACAATAGTAAGTTTATATACTACTATTATCTTGATCAATATTGATTACTACAAAAAAAGTGGCACTGAATTTGTTGGAAGAAACCCTTGACTGTAATTATACATTCTAATTTGTACGATTTCTGAACACAGAAAGTTCAATGAAAACAAGACAAAACACAACTAGTTAAGTGTGTTTCTCTCTTAAACTGGAAAAGAGGAAAGGAGGGTGGATGAAAGCAAGAAAGAGGATGCCATTTTTTCTATCAAGTATTGCAATTTTGAATTAAAAACTCTTAAATCTTTGAAGTGAAATTATGACAAAACTGTAGACCATGATGCATGTCTGAATCAATTGACTAATTGCAGTACATGTAATGTGTAGGTTCATCAAGGAACCTGGGGTCCTTTCCTCGATCTCTCTCCACTACTAGAAAAATCAAAATAGGGGCCAAACACAGAAATTCTGATTTGCCAAAATAAGTATAATAGAACTGCTTAGAATATTGTCTCTCTTATGTACATAATATTTTGTCTAAGCAAATATTGCACATAAATATATGAGCTTGCATTTGTTCTCAAATTTGTATGTGTATGTTAAAAGTTTTATTTTAAGTTATGTGAATTGATATTATATTCTGAAAAATTCTGAAACATTTTATATAATTACACAAAATCTGATCATTATAATTATAAATTATATGTCCTTGAATCTCCAGGATTTCTCTACTGAATAACATTGTTACATTGATGTGCATGCTGCTATGGAAAAGCTGTTGAGTATATCTAGTTAGACAAGTTTTAAATATAATCTTTCTCTAAAAATATATTTTTTTTGTCTTTGAAAGCATTCTGTACAGTAAATTGCAGTTGAAAGAGAGAGAAAACTTTTCATATATATTTTTTTTACAAAGAAAATCATGGCTATTTTCATTTCCAAACTCTGAAGTAAATATTTAGATCTAATTTTTCACAGGTAGATAATTAATTACCACAGATTAAATGAGTTAGTGGGGAATGAATGCAAAATTATAGCTGGGTAACATTTGGTATGCAAAATTCTGTAGGGACCTACGTTTGAATATTGCATAAATGTTTTCAAGTCAGGGACATTCAGATGATTTCAATTTATGATCTTCTCTTAAACTTAACAGCTGCATCATTTCTGGAATGAGTCTCTACAGGCTCATCAGTCTGCATAAAAAATTCAGATGACCATTAATTATCTCGAATAAAAACCTGGCAGTTCCCTTTTTTACTGGACAAATCTGGTAGTGAGACTGAACAGTTACAGTTGATTAATGACAAACTACAAGACATAAATAATATGTCATCATAACAAAGATGTGCTTCTTGACTGTCTAAATTAAGTAAATTTTAAAAAAATGACAAGTTCTTCCATTTTTACATGTTCAGTCTGGAAGACCTTGATGAAGTCCAGAAGGTCTTTGGTTTTCTAATGGGAATGTACTTGAAATATGCAGGATCCAGAAACACTGTGTTATAACAGTGAGAGGAACCTTCAGATCTCAGCTCAGCACTTCCTAGGTGATTGCAAGTTTCAGTACTTGAAACCCACTGAGAAGATGCAAAATTCAGGTCTTATTTCAGTGTCATAGTAATTTAGAAAAAAAAAAAAAAGGAAGAGAATTGTCTAGTTTTTTTCTAGTTTTACCTGCATTTTTGTACCTGCATCCGTATGCCATTCTTCAGGTATATTTACAGCTTACTTAGTACCTAAGTGACATTTTAATTCAAAAAAATTCCAAAAAACTATACTTCTGCTTCCCACCATTAAAAATATTTCATTTGTGTTTTCACACTCTTAGCAGGGGGTAAAGGACTTACTTTTAAGGGTGCAGGACAAATAAGGAGACTGTTTGAATTTTTTAATGTCCAGAACTCACTTCTCACTATAGACTCCTTAACTTAACATTCTAGCTTATATTGTTTTTTACAACATCATGCAAGTGTATATCACTCAAAGAAGTTTATTAAAAACAACAACAACAACAACAACAACAACAACAAAGGATAAAAATTACTAAAAGGTACCACAGTAAAAAAGTTATTACTATTATACATGATTATAGACATCTCTGTCCAATGCAATACTTCTATAGAGGAAAACAATCCTAACCAGTATGAGCAAAAAGCTCAGTACAGTGCTATCTGGCCTTGGGGACAAGGTCCTGGACCACTTTAGTTTGGCAGTATTAACATAATATATATGGTCATATGTGTTTTAATTAAAAATTATAGGTATTGAAGGTGATTTAAACTACATTTTTGCTGTTGGGATGCCTAGATTACATCTAATTCCTATTTCAGATGGCATTGTGGTAGCCTGAATCTCACCTCAAGTCAAAACAAGACTCATGTCATACAGCTTTTGATAACAGAATGATCTTATGCTTTGTCCTGAAAGGCAAATTTTGTTTCATCATAGTAAAAGTTCCTGTGTGAAGGTATCCTTTATTTGCTTTATCATGAGATAACAGTCTCTGTGCTCCCTATATTTCCTGTGAATTTGACATATAATAAATAGATTGTTAAGATTAAACCATATTCAATAATTTTCAAACAGCTGCTTTCTTTTAAAGTTGATTCTCAGAATCACTAGCACAAAGAATAAAATAATTTTGAAACATTAATATATATTTCTCTATAACATCTACTAAATAATATTCCTTCCATAGTAATACCAATGAAAACAAAGAAGAGAAAGATTCAAGTCTTGTTCCCAGAATAATCCTTTACATTTAGGCATTTGGAGTTTTTATAGTTTTCTTTTTTTTTTTCTTTTTTTTTTTTCTTCTTTTCTGAAATAGCAAGCCATTTTCTGAAAATTGTGCTCAGGGATGTTTTAAGATCAAGAAGCTACCAAAAAAGAAAGTTATCTTTTTGTAAACAGAAAACACCCAAGAAAATATCTATAACTTGCATGATAAAACACACTACACCTCTTGAAAAAGCTATTAAAACCTTGAAAATTTCTAAACTATTGTAGATATACAATAGCCATACACTCGTTGATTTTACTAATATAAACAGTCAGATGCAAAATACTTGTTTATTGTTCTTGAAGTTTTTCTTCTGCTATCATTTGTGAGCTTTTTTATTTGCAAACATGATGAAACATTTACTTACCTGCTTTATAGTAGTGCCATAGGATAGGAGGTTAATCAAGAGTAAGGTTACAGCTAGTGAAACCACTTCTTAACAAATTCAAGATTACTTAAGAAATTTGAAATAGAATGGTACTCCCATTAAAGTCTTCATAGATTTTGTTTTCAACAAGTTACTCTTTTCTGGAAAGCTACATGGGGAATGTATTTGGTGCATACGTTCAGTAAAAAGATTGATAAAAAGACTTAGTTTTTAAGTACAGAATGTTTTCCTCTTTTTTTGGCAGAAGAAACACTCAGCATAACCCTGAAAAAATATGTTAAATAGCAAAAGTAGATTGCTTGTTCCTCTGCATATAATCCTCTCTGGTTTTTTCTTCTTTTAGATATGATGATAAACAATACACATCTTTTTTCTCAATCAGCATAGATTTTGCCACATATTGAACTCCTGCTTACATAGTTTGTAGATCTTCTCAAACAGAAGACTATATGGTGCTTTTGAGTTGACAGGAGAGGCAAGAGCATGTCTAAAAAGAGTGTACAATATTAATTTTATTTACTCATCTAAGCTAATGGCACAAACGTCACATAAATTCTGGACCATAGGTATTTAAAGGTAGGTTTCTAAGTCAGCTTTGATTCTTTTGGTAGAACAGCTCATCAGGGATCCAGCTTTTAATGAGTTTTCTATTGTTGCCCTTTTTATCTTACTAAGGTTCTTACCATATTTAAATGTCCTTAAAACTCATGCATTTCAGTAGTATAACAGAAGCAGTTATGCAGTGGTGGTTTCCAAGGAACCTCTTTTGAATTAATGGTCTGTTGTATTAATTTTTTTTCATAGTCAAACAGAAATTTTTTTAAAACGTGTGACCTCTACAGTGAAATGTCTTGTTTTCAGAACCTGTTCATGAAATAGTTGTCTCTCAGCCAATATTTGCATTTCAACAGCAAATTATCATCCTTGTGTGTGAGTTATCATATTTAGAAAAAAAAAATTACAAGAAAAGCTTTTAAACTTCTCAGATGGCTTTAAGAATTGTTAACAATTTACAGCTATGTTGAAGTGTGAAATCCCAGTTCAAGGCCCCAGGGCTTTACAGCAGTAATTGTAACATATAGCATCTAAAGGTCAGGGTATATTTCATGAAAGTCCATTGATGACAGCTGTCATGACAACTTCACTACCAAGAAAACTGTAGTTATGAAGGCACTCATGGGGAGTAGAAGGCATTTAACTACCAAAGGTTTATTGCTGATGCTATTTTTACATGTTAGTTCTACTTACAAAAAGGCCAGTGAGCAAGATAATTCATGAGAATGTCTGTTAATGACTGACAGCTCCTGTTCTTATTTAAGCTTAAAATTAGTCAATTTAATTATTTAAGCACTAGAGGTGATTCGTTACAAGGCAGGCAATAATAGAAGCTATAAGATATATTTCTTACAGAGAGCTGATAACCTGATCAATTACCTCAACAATTGTAAAAGTATTGTCATATGTGAACACAGAATTTGAAAGAAATACAGTGCAGGTTGATGCAGTTCCTGTTATGTCTGGTCAGCAATCCAGCACTTACTAAAATTCTATTCCATGCTTGATTATAATAACAATGACAACGATTCTTATAATGATTATTGCTACTAAAACTACAACTATTGTATTTTCACTTTAATAGTTCCTAAACAATGAGAAAGAGAGAAAAAGGCAAAAGGGACGTAAATACCAATGCAAACCTAGCTTAGATGAAAGCTTTAGTAATACTGGAATTTTTCCACCTCACTATTTTAAGGTTGCTTTCTAATGTTTCTTTCTAAATCCTCTATTGCCTTAATTGTATGGATTCTAATACATAAAATGGTCTTTCTGTAATTCCACAATATTATTCTTTTCACTGAGATAATCAACTATTATTCTTATTATTGTTATTATTTGACTGTTGTTTTTCTTCTTATTTCAAATGTTAGCATATGACAGTTTTGGTTCTAAACAAATATGCATACAGAATTTTCTTTTACTTCAGTTTTCCTGAGCTCATAATCTCAAAAAGAGTCTACACTGAAAGACCCATCTTCTCTGTCTCCTGAAGGTATCACACATAATCTTCCTAGTCTGTATTTCTCATAATAATTTTAAAAATCCTGTAGTATCTTTGTACTCTTTTCTGTAGCTTTGCTTGTGATGGTGATTCTTTCCTCTGACTTGTAGCCTGTATTTTTTGTGTAGCAAGTAGTAAATAATTCTAGCAACTTTGTCATGATATAATATAAAGAGCAATGAGTAGAAATTTGTCCTGGGCCAATTTGGTACATCTTAATATTTAAACTTCTCTGGGACCTGGCTAGATATCCTTCATTTGAGACTTATATCTTCTCTATAATTTTTTTTTTCTTTAATACATCTAGTGTAGTGTAGTCAGCAACAAAATGCTCAACTTCTTTCCTTTTTTTCCCACCTTTTTGAAAGGCATTTATAATTTGTCACTTTCCTAAATGATTGTTTTTCTTAAAAAAAAAAATCCAGATACACTTTTTCATCTTTAGGTCCCTATACAATATTTGGTCCTCTTTGTATGATGGCTTAGTATCTTAAAAATTGTATGTTTCACTTAGTTTTGCTACAACATCTAATAAGTCTGGATAGGAGGCTACCCATTAAATTTCTGAAATCTCTGTAGATGAAACAAGTCATCCAGCTCCCTCTGTTCTTAGGCAAAGGGAAAAAAAAATTAGGGGATGAATAAGGATGTTTCTTTAGTGTGAAATAAGTTGCTCCCTGTAAAATGCATGTTTTTCTCTTTTGACTAAGGGAGAACAGACTAAGATTAATCTACAAGTTGGGTAGTTATATTTGGTCTGGTGAAGTGCACTCGTGTCTTTCACAAAGGCTAATACCACAAACTCTTAGTTTATTTACTTCTTTTTAATTTCTCTTAATATTTTTATTTCCGTCTTATTAGGAAAGAAAAACTGCAGGTAACTGTTTACTGTAGGTAACAATATCTCATTTTCCCCTGTTACTTTTGACTTTAAAAAAAAAAAAAAGAAAAAAGAAAAACAACATCTCCCACAACCCAAAACCCAGAAAAAACCCTCAAACAACCACAAACAAAATGCCATCAATTTTTATCTGAATATTATTCTCATGTCTGTCTAAAAATCCACACATTTGAACAATAAATGATTTCAGATCATGGATATGAAACACGTTTGTAAAAAGTATTGAAATGAAAATTATTTTAGGTTATATACCTTTCTCTTTGAATTTTTTCCTAACATTGCAGACCATGATAAAACAGAGATCAAAGATGACAGAATCTTTCCAAACACTCCCATCACGTTTGATTCCTTTTGGTACAGTTTTAACCTGGTAGTTAAACCATAATGTGCACTTTCCTTTTCTACTCCGTAGAATTTCTGCCAGTAGTGAATGGTATTTTATCAATTTAAATGCACTTGTAATCCAGGAATATTACCTGGGTTTTGTTGGGTTTTTTATATCCAAGTCAGTTTACATGTTGAAACTTTTAGTGCAACTTTAAGTCACCAGATAGAACTCCAAACACTGTAAAATTCTTCCTTCTCATGAGAAAGTACAAGATTAGTTTAAATACATTCAATGGATGTAATTTCAGAGAGTATACACCAGGCTACAGGCAAATCCACAGGTCTTCATTTAGGAAGTCACAGTCCCTTTTCCTGAAGATCTGCTTTTCATCTTTCACAGAATCATTAAGGATGAAAAAGACCTCCAAGACCATCAAGTTCAACCTTTGACCAAATATCCCTGTGCCCAATAAACCATATCCCAAAGTGCCACATCTACTCATGTACTATTTTTGGTTGGGGTAGAGTTAATTTTCTTCACGGTGGTTGGTATGGGGATGTGTTTTGGATTTGTGCTGAACACGGAGTTGGTAATATAGAGATGGTTTTGTTTTTGCTGAGCAGGATTTACACGGAGCCAAACCCTTTTCTGCTTTTTGTACTGACATGCTGGCACGGAAGTTGTGGGTGCGTGGGAGGTTGGGAGGAGACACAGTCAGGACCAAACTGACCAAAGGGATATTTCACACTATATGACATCATGCTCAGGGAGTCAGAGTGCAGCTGCATGACACTTGGCTGCCTGCTGTTTTACCAATTAGTTAACTTTCTCAGTCTGCTTTGTAAATTGAAATAACTTTGATTAACCTCATTCTTTTCACTAGTTTGTTTTCAACTTACCTTGACAAAGGACTACATGATGCCTTCTTTTTCCATAGATCTTTTAAAAAAATCAGTCACGGTTTGCTTATTTCTTACTATATTATTTTTATCCCTGTGGTCTGATTGCCTGAAGAAATCCCTCTGGTCATCTTCAAACATGTTTTGATATTAATATTGTTTGTCTGTGTGTGTCTCAAGTTCTCTAGGCTGTAACAACAACTTGTGTTTCAACTTTTCATTAACATCTTTATGTGATTCAGATTTTCTCTACAGCTCTACTAATATTAATACAGTTTCCAGTTTCCTCTTCTTTATCTCATCCAGATGGTGTAATATTCAGTAAACCATTGGACCTTCAGGCTAATTTAAGTCCACTCTGCAATTCTTGTTTTATAGCATCCCACTGATCTTGTGTCTTTCGGAGCTTTCCAATTAGATAATAATAAAGCATTTGCAAAGTTAGTAGGTCCTTAATACTTATCATTTTAAGGTAGTAACAGACTTTCTGGATACATATCTAGACATATTTTTTCTATTTCCAAGGGCACATATCACATTTTCAATAACATGATCAGTATACATCATGGGGTTTCTCTTTGTTTGGTTGGGGTTTTTTCTCATGCAGTCCTCAATATTCTTCTTTTCTTACTTACAATATTTACAACTATCACATGAGAGAGAAGTACTTCTAGTATAAAAAACTTCACATTATAAACAATTTTTCTGAGGTTTAACATATCATTCTGTTTGTGTCTTTTTAATTTTTCAATTTTTTATTTTTATGCTATTTGAGAGAGAAATCTTGCACTAAATAGAAACTAGAGAGGCAGTTATCAATCACCATTTGGAAATTTACAGAATTTACATTCTTTATCAAACATTTTGTGGTAATAACCACTAGTTCATGAATTAGATATTACTATCACTGTGGTAAAAAACTTTTCACTAACTCAGACATCACTGATTTTTAAGATTAGCTCACTGTGACCAGAAGAGAAGTAAAAGGTGCATTATCTTCCTTGGCAGAGAAATTATAAAAGAATATGCCTAACTATCTGAGGGACTCTTGGTGATCAATGTGCAGGTACAATCCAACAATAACAGGAGTATATCCAGTCTGAAGTATCTACTCACAGCTGAGGTTACTTTTCATCAGAGTAGGGTATTGCATAACTGAGTTAGGCTCATTTTAATTTTTTTTTTGTCCTTATAGGGCTGCCAGGTGACTTCAAAGAAACTGCTTCTAAATTGCAGCTCACTGAAACTAGGTTTGAGAACTACTTTTTATATATAGATATGTACATGTATATATGTATACATATATGTATGCATATATATACTTCCCTTACACAACATATTTTCTCTTATGTGTCAAAAGGAATTAAAAAAACCCCATCCAATCTTCTTACTTATGAAGATCTTACTACCGTTGCTCTGTTTGTCCAATCACAGTTTATTTACAATAAATAGCAACTTAAAGTCATCAAAAATGAACATTCTCTGTGTACAGAAAAGGACAAATGTGAAACTAGAAAAATGAACCACATTTTTTCATGGATATAGACTCCTAGATTCACAGAAATATTTAGGTTGCAAAGGACTTTCAGGATCATCCAAATAATCTTTTAATATAACAGAACTGTTAAATTAAAAAAAAAAAAAGGAAAAAGAAAAAACATAGTCCTTTTAACTGAGAATAGTTTTCCTTGGAATCCTATTGAGTTTGACTGAAAAACCTGTTCTGAAAATTGCCAGATAATGTATTTGTTGGGTTGACCTTGGCTTGAAGCCAGGCACCCACCAAGCTGCTATATCACTTCTCTTTCCAGCCAGACAGGGAGAGAGAATAAGATGGAAAATGACTTGTAGGTTGAGACAAGGCAGTTTACCAAAGCAAAAGTGAAAGAGGAAAATAACAAGGTTCATTCTCTACTTCCCATTAGGAGGCAACGTCTGGCCATTTACTGGAAAGCAGGGCTTCAGCACACATAATGGTTGCTCAGAAAGCAAATATAGTACATAATGAATGCCCTCCCCTTCCTCCTTCTTCCCTTAGTTTTTATATCTGAGCTGACATCATATGTCATGGAAGATCCCTTTGGTTAGTTTGGGTCAGCTGGTCTGAGTGTGTCCCCTCCCAGGATCTTGCCCTGGATGGGAGGGAGAGGAATGTTGAGAGAAAGTGTTGATGCTGTGCCAGTGTTGCTCAGCAGTACCAAAACACTGGTGTGTGTTTTTCTAGCCACCAGTGCAAAACACAGAACTGTGAGGGCTGCTGTAAGAAAATGAACTCCATCTCAGCCAGACCCAATACAGAGTCAATAATAGTTTTGCTTTTAAATCTCGAAAGTGCATACCAAATAGCTATTTCAGGGTCATACTATGCATAAATCTTTCAATTAATGACATAATGGGGTGTCATAAGGGTATAGTCTATTCCAATTTAAAGAATTACATAAGCATTTAAGACACAACCATGTTTTGCATTCTGTAGGACAGGGGTGGGGTGAATAATTTAGTAATGACTTCAGCATTTCTCTTGTGGAACAGTTTCTCATCATCTGTATTTTTGTCTAAAATTACTTAGAAAATCTTTCAATGAAAAAAACCTTTGCATAGGGTCAAACAGATACTTGCACTGTGACATAGCTTATGGGTCTGATGGTTCATTCCAACATTCCTCATTTTTCTGGATCATCCTTACATCCACTTAACATTACCACTCTTTCCAGATCTTAAAATCTCAGAAATTTATTGAAGAAAGGATTCTGAGCTATAGATCATGTCTGTATCATAATGGTATATTATTTAAAAGGTCTTGCCCTTTGAGGAGACAATCTCAGTGGTTGTTTGATTATGCCTAAGCTCTTCCTTTCATTACAATCTCTCACTTTTAGCAACAGTCAGAAATCTTGTCATTCCAAATGCCTTTTAAATGTTTCACATGAGGCAGAGCTCCCAGTAAGTTCTCCAAAATATTATAAAGAACTAAACCAGATATAGGAATATGTAAAATATATTAAAGATGTATAATACAGTCTTTATGGATAAAGTGCGTGCTTACGATCAGGTTTGTTATTTGCTTTGATATCTTTCACTAGACACTTTCCATTTTAGTTAAAAAGTCATGGAATCCCAGTGAAGTTCCCACTGACTGGATGTCTCAGCTTAAAGACAGTGTTAAAGGAGGCAGGACCTTCGATGGATTTATTGCAGATTTAAAAATAAATTATGAGACTTCTGAGGAAGCAGTAGAAATGAAATAACAATTTTTATTAAAACACAAAGGGCAAACCAAAACAAAACCAACACCCACACAGTAAGGGAGGCAACTATATCACCCAGCAAATCACTCAGTTCACTCCCTTGTTGTGGAGCTGGCAAAGCAGTTCTGGTTGAGTCACTTGGCCCCAGCAGTGGCATCTGCCACAATGGGAGCGGCGAGCAGGGGAATCTGGCTCTGACAAGTCCAAATGCCACGGGAGTGAGTGGGGTGCTCACCTCGCTTCAAGCGAGGGCTACATTCAGAACAGTGGCTGGGTGGCTCCAGGGGCATTCTGGTTCTCATGCGGGGCAGGTGGCCTGGGGGGTGCAGTCTGGGAGCCACACTGGCGATCGAGGAATGGCAGGGAGTGGTAGGCGGTGGCTGTGGGTCTGTGATGTGGAGAGTGCCCTCCAGGACAGGTGGGCGGAGGTTCTTTGTTAAGTGCTGGGCAGGAAAAAAGGGAAAGCAGTGGCTGGTAGTGAACACATGGCAGCTCTGGGCAGCAGGTACCCGGAAAAGTTCCCACAGCAAATCTGCAGCCAAAGGGAGAGAGAGATAATGGCGGGGACTGTCATGCCTTTTATTCCTTCCAGTTCTTGTGATCTGTTCCCCCCGTCCATTTTCAGCAAGCACCTTTAAGCATGGCCCTGATCCTTGAAGGTCCAGTACCGCTGGCAGAGTCAGCACTGCATGCCATCATTAGGGAGTGCCCCTCAAGGTGGCATGGAAAATTTTCAAGGGAATCTAAACTAAAACCCATGGCACTGGAAAAGGGAAAATACTACCTCCATTTTTAAAAAAGGAAAAAGGAAGAACCAGGGAACCACCGGCTGGTCAGTCTCATCTTGGTGCCCAAAAAGGTCATGGGGAAAATCCTCCTGGAAGCTATGCTAAGGGACATGGAAAACAGAGATGTGAGTGGTGACAGCCAACATGGCTTTAGTAAGTGTAAATTGTGTCTGACACACCTGATGGCCTTCTATGTTGGGGTTACTGATGTCATCCACCTGGACTTTTGCAAAGCATTGCGCATTGTTCCACAAAACATCAAAACATCCTGGTCTCTAAACTGGAGAGACATGGATTTGATAGATGGACCACTCAGTGGATAAAATATTGACAGGACGGTCACACTCAAACAGTTCTGTTCAATGGCTTACTGTCCAAGTAGGGACCAGTGACGAGTGGTGTTCCTCAGGGAACTGAGGGACAGTCCTATTGGGACTGGTGTTGTTTAACACCCTTGTGGGGAATGTGGATGGTGGGACTGAGTGCAACCACAGCAAGTTTGCAGAGGACACTGAGCAGTGTGGTGTGGCTGATATTCCAGATGAAGGGGATGTCATATAGAGGCACTTTGAGATGCTAAAGAGTTGGCTTATGACAACATCATGAAGTTCAGCAAGGACAAATGCAAGATCATGTATATGGGTTGAGGTAATCGCAAACACGAATACTGGCTGGGCAATGAGTGGATTGATAGAAGCCCTGAAGAGAAGGACCTGGGGAGGCTGGTTGACAAGAAGCTCAACATGACCCATCAATCTGTGTTTGCAGCCCAGACAGGAAACTATATGCTGGGACGTATCAGAAAAAGCATAACCAGGAGGCTGAGGGAGGTGATTCTCTACCTTTACTCTGCTCCTGCGAAAACCCACCTGGAATACTGCATACAGTTCTGGGGGCCACAACATAGGAACAATGTTGACCTTTCGGACTGGTTCCAGCAGAGGGCCACAAAAATAATCAGAGGGCTGGAACACCTTTGCTATGAGATCAGGCTGTTTAGCCTGGAGAAGAGAAGACTCCAGGGAAACCTTATAGCAGGAAGTGTTCAAGGCTAGGTTGGATGGGGCTTTAAACAACCTGGTCTAGTGGAAGGTGTACCTGTCCATGGAATGGGTGCTGCACTGTTGGACTAGATGACCTTTAATTTCCCTTCCAACCCAAAACACTCTATGATTCTGACATGCTACAATTAGATAGTAAAAAATGGTTCTAATTATAATATTTACTAAGAAAACAGAAACTGATGAAGTTATTTTTTCAAGAATTATATGTCAAACAAACAAATGAAATCATTGTTTGAAGTTTGGTAAGAATATAGACATCTGTAGAGGCCTGGTCTGGTATGTTAAATACATCCAAAAAAAACCCCAAACTGAAACAAAAAATCTAATCATGTCGCACCTGAATAAAAGATTTTGAAAATTTGTAACAAGTACAAAATTTTATGCTAAAATGATGAATTGAGACAAGAATGGAAATGTAAGGACTTAAAGAGAACAGCTACCTGTCTCAATTACTGTTTAGGCCACAGGAGGACTTTGCCATGAGATAAGCATGGAAGGGAGTGACAGGATGCCACCAACTCCAGGCCTGGCAGAGGCAAGATCTGCTTGACAAGTCCTGGGTAATGCATTCAGACAAAAATACCCACTGTGGTGAGCTGTTTAAAGAAGCAACTGCTCTTAGGTGCATCACTGGTCAAACAAAGATCATCCCAAATTGTGGAATGATCACCATCAGCCACTGAAGCCTCCCACAACAGATATGCCTCTGTGCATACTGCAACTTGGACTGTAAAATAAGCCACTGCAATGGGAATTTGAGATAAGTTAAAGGTGGTGCTATTGTCTGGTTGTTATCTCAGACCTAGGGTGAGGTTAACAAAGCTTTGGGACAAGAATGTATCACTGATAATGGACACAAAGAATTCAGAATTTATGGGCCAGGAGGAAAGTCAGCTCAGCAATTCTGTTAAAATCAACTTGGTGTAAAGGTAATTCCAGCAGGGGGACATCACAACCCACCAACTCCAGAAACCCACTGACTCGAAGAGAAAGGCTGAGCACTAAAGACTGTGTAGCCAATGGCCATTAATTCCTTTGGCTAAATAGTGAAAATTTTTGAATGACCCTGGGACCTCCACCACTGAGAAACCCAGGGCGAAGAAGGACCAGTGGGATGTCACTGGATCCACAGATAGCGGCTATCTTCTCTCTCTCTCTCCTCCTCTCCCCTCTCTTTTCTTTTTCTTCATCTATCCCACATTCATTGTTAAATGAAATCTGTATTATTGACTTAGGTATATGGTCTCATTTGGACCTTAATTCAGACAGAAGTAACTCTCAATATTCGGATCTTAACAGGAAGTCAATGGGTTCTTGTGTACTTGTCAGTAGTAGACATAAGTATGTGGCTTCCCATGTGTCAGAATAGCAGATGATTTCTGTCTTCTACAGCACAGCTTGTTAACTATAATTCAAGTTAGCTGCTTATTATTGCTATTATGGATACCTCTACTGTTGCATTCTGTGGCCCACACTGCTTTAGTTATATTGTGGTAATGACAAAAAGTCATCCAGAGAAGTTATTAAGGCATTAGTTGGACAATACTGCGATAAATTTTAGGTAACTTGCAAGCAGGAACAATGACAGTGGTCATAATCAGTATTCTTTCTTAGATAAGTTCATAGGTAAAATACACTCAATAATTGATGTTTATTTTGCAAGAGGTTTGAGAAATCTGTTGCTATTGACGCACATAAAAATACACATTGAAAGATTGTGTTTTACATAGTACAAATGCGTTTTACAATGTAAATCACCTATATGCATAGCTTAGATGCCTGACAAAAATTACACATTTTTAGTTTAGCTTTGTGAATGTACTTTGTATTTTAGATGTGATGTAAATCTTACCTCTGAATTTAACCTCAAGTAAGGAATGACTGGAAATTGCAATTTCCATTTCCTATACAAAGGTACAGAAAGATATACATATGGAGATAGGCACAGACAGCAACATACTTAGAAATTAGAGTGTTTGAATGTTCTATGTAGTAAAATGAAAACCAGATAATATAGCATAGCCTGGATGTCATAATACTCACTAAAGATATGAAAAAGCTACTACTACATTTGGTTTGATTTTTTTCCTTTTGTGGTTTTTTTTTCCCAAAAAACTTTTTTTCTAAATTATAAAGTTGCATTTCTATCAATATTTCCTACTAAAAATTTTAAATACCTTAGCTTTGAAATATTTTAAGTGAAAAAATGTTATCATATGTGCCTTTTTGTATATTTTTTTTGCAAGTTGCTGTAGAAGTGCCTTCATTGTATTTTATAGAACCTAACACAATGCAGTCTAGGGTAAAAGTTAATGACTTTTTGTGTCACCTAAAGAAATTTAAAACTATGATCTCACTTTTCCCTCAGGCATTTTAAGACTTTTTAATAAAAGTGGATTGCAGTTTTTTCATTTTGTTATTAAAACACCTGTAGATGAAACATCTAACTTTCTTGTGTTGCCTTGGGAATTGTGTCTGTAACACATTTCCAAAAGTTGGGTTTAATGTATTGAGCTATCTAAATTGTTTTGTAAATATCACACCAGATACTGTGTGACAAGGAGACAGAAAGAAGTACATATATAAATATTTTCCACTGAAAAATACTTTAGTGTCTTGACATTTATTTCTTCTGTGGGAACAATATTGAACAAATCCTTAGTTGATATTTACTCTATTCCTCATTACGGAAGTTTTTTTATGTTCATGGGTCAATGACTGGATGTCAGTCAACTTAGCTCTTACACATCTTCACTGTATTAAAAATTGACAGTTCTTTAAATGAAAGTGGGGAGGCAAATAAATCATAGGCCTTTTAATTAAAATAGAAACATCAAGTGCTACATATTACACAAAAGTGTATAAAGCTGCACTGGCAATTATGCAACATATCCTTACTGACTGTTTCCCTTACTGATAGCAGTAGACTTGATTGTTGCAGTAGTTATTTTAAATATTAGAAGACTGATCATCCTTTTTTGGGAGCATCTAGGAGAGCGCTGGAGTGGGACTGGAACTCTCACACCAGACAGCAGTTTTTGATTTGATTTTCATTTGTGTAGAAAGTTCCTTGAAGGGAATGACCAGGCCAAAACCGTCTGAAAGGAGAGGGATATTTCACCTTAACATGAGAAGCAATGTGTACTTTTTCAAGGAGAAAAATTTTCTGAGATATAAGCAAAAGATGGGAAAAAGTGAGAGTGATGGACTGAAATGTCAGTAATGTCTTAAACATTGTCAAAATTATAGAAAGACTTTTTGTCAAACTGCAAGGAAACAACTGCCTTGTCTGTGACTACCAAAGCCTGACTGGAATTTGGAGTGTGAAGGGGGACTTGAGATAAGACTATTGTCTAATCGTCTCAGGTCTGAGAAGAAGTAAACAAGCCTCTGGAAAGAAGAATGTATCTGGGTTAAGAATCAGCCCTAGCTGGGCTCAGGGGGTGGTAGAGGAGAAGGGTTCTGGGTGTTCGATTGTGAAATCTCTCCACACCAAGCTGAATGAGGAAAGCCACACACACACACCGAGAAGACCACGTACACATGGGACATTCATGTGATAGGCAGCTGAGAAGAGGTCACAAACCAACAAGGACTCCCAAAGCACCCCACAACTCATTCCTGAGGCCTTCTACCATCAGGCACGTGATCCAAGTGAAGTAACAAATCCAGAGCCTGTCACAAGAGACTGGAAAGCTTCCCATGTGCAGGGGAGGTGCCTGGGCATCTCCTGAAAGTATATTAATCCACTGGACTCTGTGGTTTTTGGATCCTCACCACTGAGAAGACTAGAAGAACAGGACTGATGGGACACTGGTGGGTTACATGGAGTGGTGATACATTTTCTATTTTAATCTTTCTGTCACTCTCTTTCTCCCCCCCACTGCCACACCTTTTTCCTATTTCTTTCTCTCTCTGTCTCACACTTACCATTAAATAAAACCCATGCTATTGACTTTGGCATCGGATCTCATTTGCACCTTAATTTGGGTAGAGGCATTTCTAATAATTTTAATAACCAGATCATAACAATGAGTAACAGTACTGAACTAGGGGGCATACTTGTTGTGTAGAGGTCAAACATCTTCAGCTAGTAAAAAGGGGCATAAACAGAAGCTTTCTAGGGAATAGGGAGGTCTGTGCAGAGCTTGCAACTACTCAGCTGTCCTCTGAGCTGTTTCTCTGGAAAAGAGAAACCACACTGCATGGACACAGTGGGCATGGCTAAACTCTTCAAGTTTTCATTATCTGAAAAGCTGAAAAACCTAGTTTATAATCTAAAAAAAAGTGACTCCTTGACTCTAAGGCCTCTTGATCTTCATTGATGAAAATGCTTTAAGGCAGAACCATCTCAAAGCTTTGCCTGCTTAGGTTTTCTCCAACACATCCTTTTCTTGATGCCCCTGAGACCAGAGCTTGTGATCAGCCCAGATGTCTTCAGGCTATAACAGCAATTTCTTCCAATTCTTCCACAGTTTCTTCTGCTAAGCAGTTAAGAAAACTGTTAGGGGAGAAAAACTGCTAGTTTACTGTTTAACTTTTCAGGAGGTATTAACATAGCCCATTAATGACTGACAGCAGCTCTTGGTGTTCAAAAATATATGGAGCTTTGAATCTATGGATACCCAGTCAATCAAAATTAGATTTTCATCAGCTTTTTGGACCTGTAGTCTTTAAAAAATTAAATTTGAGTACTGAAATAAGAAACCTATTGCAACAGGAAAGGTTGTCACAATATTTACAGAAAGAATTCTATGATAAGACTTTCACTGAGAGCTAGAATCAAAAAAAAATATTATATGATCTTTCTTCAGGTCACAATTTTTGTTAGTCTAGTAAGCCTAAAATGCTAACAAAAATATAACTAAAATCAAAAGCATAATACCGATGGTTGGGTCAACTAACACAAGGTAACACAAGTAAAAAAGAAAAAGTATTTTTCAAAAGCAAATTAAGATGTAAACTTTAAATATATAAGTAATTAAATTGATGATTATTCTCCTACTAAAATTCACAGTTTCTTGTTCCTTTTGCTTGGGGAGACCTTGCAAGGCAAGTAGCTTCATTTTTTTACAGTATGTTTAATTATTAATGTGCCATAATTTTAAATTAATAAATCTTTTTTTTTTCTTTTTAACCAAATACCATCTTATAATGTTTTGGAATTACACAAATAAGTTTTTAATTGCGTGATCATGCCCTTGTAAGATATTTCAATAAAAAGATTTTGGAGTCAGGCAATGTCTCCGTTTTCATTTCAAATCTATACTCCATGTGCAAACGCTGATGAACCCTGATGTCCCACTGCCAATGCCCTGACCTAGGCCTACTTAGGTGAACCCACACCTACACCTTAGCGTTGAGCAACACATGTTTTCTCATAACTCATTCATCCACAGTGGAAACCCTAAACTCTTGGGTTTCGCTGATATTTGCAACTGTGAGGAATTTTTTCTGCTGATATACACAAGTTGGAATGTTGTATTATTAGCTTACTGAAATGAAGCTGCTTTGATAGGGAAAGCTTTGAAAGCTAAGATGATTTCATTGTCTTGTCTATACACATACATATCTGGAGCACTTTTCCATATCACAATAAAGGCAGCAATAAAGCGAGATTGGAAAAAATGTTAATCTTACTGTGCTCTAATTTGTCACCTCATACTGGCACCATAACTCAAAAATGTCTTTTTTTTTTTTTTTTTTTTTTTTTTTTTCTGTGCTACAGGTCTGCTAGACAACTTTGGTCAAGTCAGTTTTCTTCTTTGGCTCCTGTTCACCTAGCCAATGCAGATAATGATCCTGACCTCTTTTCTAAAGTGCTTTGAGATCCTTGGGTGAAAAGTTCTCCCTAAAAGCATAGTAGTTTTATTATTATATCTATTATATAGTTACACTATTCAGGGTCAATAGACTTATATAGCTGAACAAAAATGAGATCATATGACTATCGGTACAATGTGGTAATTGCACTCAAAAGTACCCAATTGAATGTTTAGTCCAAATGAATCCATATTTAGTATGGCTTCATATATTGTTGTTGAAAATTTGATGCACTGAATCTTGAACTTCCTTTGATTACAATTCTGCAGTGAGAGTTTCTCAAACTTTTTAATTTATTGGTTTCTGCCCCAAGGGATTAATACGGATTGGATAAGAAAAGAATGACATCAACTGCATATAATGAAATTCTATCCAGGATGTCCAATATCTTTACACCTTCAGCTCTGTTATTGTGTTGGATTCTTTGACTCATCTTTCCCAGAATTATGGTAAAAAGGGAGGGCAAAAAGGGGCACCATTGCCTTTTGCTGCTAGAAAAAGTAAAGACTTTGGAGTAGTATCCATTATTCCTTACCTTAGGCTCCAATACAATGTCTTTAGTTAAGAAAGTTTTAGACTATTATATGAGACTTTCAAAACTTTCATCAAATAGGTTCCTTTCAGCCAATCAAATGGTCCTTCAGCATACAATACTAATAAATATATACCTCATCTTTCTATTTCTATTTTGCAATGATCTCTAAGCTGAAATTTGTGCATTTTTCCAACCACTATCATGACACCTTACAGTTGTATCCTCATTGATTCTTCACTCTTACAGTTGCTGTCATTGCTCTACTATTTCAAGTGCATACTGTCTACGTCTTATTTTAGAAAGTTAATTTCTTTGGTATTGGACAAGATCCAGGAAAGCTCTCAAGTAAAAACTTCAAGATGGGTCAACAGCTGCCTAGTGCCAGGTTGCTGTCCTGAACTAAGGTTTAAGAACAATGTTTAGTCCTTGGGATTGAGTTTCCAAACAGCTGCTTCTGTTCAACTTGAACATGGGGTTCAATCATGATACTGTTGGAAAGAGGTAATGTAACTGAGCCAATGTTCTTGGTCTAAGTTCTCAAGGAATCTTCTTCATATCCTGTCTGTAATTTTCCACTACATTTGAAATATTTACCTTTTAAATATTTCCCTTGAAAAAGAACATATTACATTAAGGTCTCTTTTTAAATCCCTGAGTTTTATCCTTTTCTATTTGTTAGATTTGGGGTTTATTTTACATTTCTGTCTTCTGGACCATAAACATGAGATAAAGGTGAGAAGTTGGTCAAACTTAATTAGAAATAAGGAGAATCAATAATGAAAATTAGTGTTACACTTTACAAACATTACAACAATTGCAAGGATATTGTTTTGGCCCACTACCTCAGTGCCAGGCTGTTTGAAAAGTTCTACTGTTTTTGGCTGTGGTAGAGTTCATTTTCTTCACAATGGCTAGTATGGGGCTACATTTTCGACTTATGCTGAACATAGGGTTGATAATATAAGGATGTTTTTGTTATTGTTGAGATCCATGGCCTTTTATACCTTCCCACCAACAAGGGGGATAAAGGTTTATGGAAGCTGGGAGGAGAGACAGATGGGACAAGTGACTCAAAATGACTAAAGGGATATTCCATACTATATGAAATCATGTTCAGTATATAAAGTGGGGGAAGAAGGAAGAAGAGGAGGAACATTTGCACTGATGACATTTGTCTTCCCAAGTAACCATTACACGTGATGGAGCCCTGTTTTCCTGGAGATGGTTGAACACCTGTCTGCCCATGAGTCGCAGTGAACTACTTCCTTGTTTTGCTTTTCTTGTGTGTTTGTCTTTTGCTTTCCTTCTTAAACTGTGTTTATCTCAACCTATGAGTTTTCCAGCTTTTACCTTTTTTATTATCTTCCCAATCCTGCTGGTGAGGAAGTGAGTGAGTGGCTGTGTGGGCCTTGGTTGTTGTCTGGGGTTAAACTCCCAAAAAGGTGAAGTTGGTTTACAGTGAATAAATATATTTTACAATGGATTTTGTGTGCTTTATTAAAATTAAAATGAACATGGAAATTTTAAGTGCAAAATTAAATGACTACATAATTGTTGGCTTTGCAAATGAATCACCTTAACAGTCTGTAATACTTTCAGTTTATTCTGCTGCTGGAGATTATATAGTTTATTTTAAATGTAAGTGGTTTTCGAGAAAACTAGGCTTTGGTCATTTTATATGCAAAAAGGCATAGTAGTACCTGATAGATTAAGAGCCCAAGCCATCAACTCATACTCAGAAGAGCTGTCCTTAGCTACTCTTTGGATTCTGATAAATTACTTGTTTCAGCAGTCTGTACTAGAATTCAGGCCTTATACAATAACTAGGGGGAAAAAACACCCAAAACAAACCCAAAATTTTATGATTCTTTAGTCCATTTTTTCTCTTACAGGTTTGCTTCCAAGCATAGGTTTCCGACAAGTGGAGGTGAAGAGTGTTGCATTACTATGAACTAAGAAGCTGGATTCTAGGTGGGTAGTGGAAAGAGTAGAGAAAAAATGCTCCTGGTGAATACCCAGGTAACTGCATTAACTGCCAGCTGAGAATCCCCTCTATTTTTCCAGTTCAAGCAGTAGAGAAACAGATTACTAGGGAAGAGAGAATACACTTTGACTTTTTCTGCTTGTGAATTATACCACTGTGTCAATTCTGTGAATAATTAACCCTTTAATCTTTTATTGTTCTTCAAGAATATAATTTGCCATTTATCAAACAAATTGTATTGAATTGTGTACCTCTGTTTTAAAGATTTCAGATGCTGGGTTAAACTGCTATATACTTTGATTATCAAAGACCATTCTTTCATTTTTCTTCATTATTTTCTTCATTATTCATGTCTTGTATTCAAATTATTCACTTTTCAAAGGCTTGTTCAAGTGTCTAATAACTTGATTTCAATCTGCAATATTGTACCAATACTATGAATTAAATACAAGCAGAACTGTGAGTAGTGTTACAACAGTTGGAGAAAAACATATTACAATCACACGATCTATTTCCTACCAGCTTTAGCAATCTATCCATCTCTCTATCAGGTAGTGGTTTGTAGTTATATGTTGCCTTGAGAAATAAGTGTTAGTTCTTACCAAGAACTGACTTGTATGTGAAGGATTGCTAAAGACTTAATTATCAAGAAACTCACAAGCTGTTTCGCTAGCTATCATCTGTGTGTTCAGCCATGTTATTATGTTGGCAGAGGTACTGGAATCACATACACACAAAAGTCAGTGCTGGAAGCTCTGCTTTGCACATCTCTTTAGGAAGGTGTAATTGTAGCCTCAAGAAATTGCCCACACTACTGAAAAAAAGTAACAATTGTAGTAGTATGACTGGTGAAGTAACAGCTCTTTTTTGTGCCGCCTGGGAGAGCTCCCACTGAAAAGGCACTTTCACTACTCTTTCAATAAATGTACTCTGTGATTCCCTTACTTTTGAATTTCACAGTTTCGTTGGCAGGAAGTAAGTAGGGCAGTGCCATTTCCTCAAAGATCTTTGTTGGCACCAAACTGGAAAAGTGTTTCTGAACTCCTTTGCTTGACTTCTGTCTACAGCTTTTTGTAAGTGATTATATTTTCTTCATGCTATTTGTCCTCTTTTTTTTTTGGTAAACCATCCACATTAGGGCCTTCAGGGTGCCACTGCAGAAAGAGAAATCTCAAATATCTTTGAATATCCAACACAGGACCCTTCAAAGGTGCCTGATATTCAGAAGAATTAGGAACGTTCTCTTTGAAGATTTACTGACTCTAAAATTTTCAATTAAAAGTGTAAATTTTGAGGCTGCATTTCCTAAAAAAAAAACAACCCACCACTGTTTTCTTTCTTATTAAGTGCTGCAGAAGACCAGTAGAATGCATAAACATAGGTTTTTCTAATACTTCTGTTACATACAGTTCATTCTCCTCATACTCATCACTGGGGAGGCTGTACCTCAAATTCTGTGTTCAGTATTGAGACATTCATGACAGAAAGGACATAAAGGCACTTGAGTGTGTCCAGAAATGGAGCTGGTGAGGGGGCTGGACCACAAGTCTTATGAGGAGCAGATGAGGGAGCTGGGGGTGTTTAGCCTGGAGAAAAGGAGGCAGAGGAGGACCTTATTGCTCTCTATGACTGCCTGAAAGGAGCTTGTAGTAAGGTGGGGGTCGGTCTCTTTCAGGTAACAAGTTTCAGGTTGAGAGAAAATGACCTCAAGTTGCACCAGGGAAGCTTCAGATTAGATATTAAGAAAAAGTTCTTCACAGGCTTGTCAGGTATTGGAACACACTGCCCAGGGAAGTGTTGGAGTCACCATCTGTGAGGGATTGAAAAAAAGTTAATAAAGTTATTAGTGGCTTGAAACAACTCTGTGTGTAAGGGAAGGAAGCAGATCGGGTTCTGCCAAGGTGGAATGGTGGTCTGCTGCCAAAGTGCAATGGTGCTCTGCCCCATACTCTCCCTCCTTGAGAGCCACTGGTGCTGTCAGTCACTGGCACACCAGGAGCATGGCCCCACACCACACCCACTGGAGCCCCTAACCCATCCCCAGAGTGGCTGACACACTGGAAGTCCCTCCTGATGGGATGTGGGGGGTTGCTACAGGAGTTCAGAGCAAATAAAACCAATAGCAGGAGGCTTTCCCATGGTCACAGCCCTTTTCTCCTTGGATTTGTGGTAGCTGGATCTACTCTGGATCTGGGGTGGTAGCTATAATTCTCTCTTTCTCTCTCTCTCTCTCTCTTTCTTTACTTCTTCTCTTAATTTCCTTTTCTTGATATTTGATAACTTAATCCTGGATGGGTTGGAATCTGCTAAGTCAATGCCTTGTTAAATGCTTTATGTTGATTGAATGTTTGTTTTAAACTTTTGCCAAGTTCCCTTATTTTCCAGGGTTTGACAGTAAAAAGTGTGTTATTTTGACCCCTTGAGAAGCATCATAGCATTTTTCCCGTGTGTGGCCTCATGGTATAAAAGAACTGAAGGCCTTTTTAAAAAATCCATTGGATGGATTTTTGGGGCCTTATATCTTTTTGATGTAAAACCCTTCAATGAGCTTGTGTCAAGACCCTCGGGTCTTGACCACCCCTGTAAGTCTTCAAAAAATGTGTGGATATGTCATTTGATGACATGGTTTAGTGGTGAACACTGTGATGGTGCTAGGTTGATGGCTGGACTTAGTGATCTTGGAGGTCTTTTTTCTATGATTGTATGAGTCTATGATTCTAATGATAAAAAGAGATTTTTTTTTTCTTAATTGCAAGCTCTCCAACCAAGTGCATAGGGAATTAAAATAAGGAAAATTTGAAAAATAATAAAATTGCTATGGAATAGTTACTGTAATCTCACACACATTTTTTTTCAATGTTTTTCTGTCTTATATCATGATCTTTGGCTTCTAGACAAAGAATCTTTTATTTAATTAATTTAGTTCTTTAATTTATATCTCTGCCACTTTTTTCATTTAAGCTACCTTTTGAATGTTCATTCTCTTATTCTATTTTAAAAATCAATGCCCTTATGGAAAACTCTAAACTACTAGTGGCTCAGTCTCATAGTACTGCATGATGAACAGCAGATCTTCAGCAAAATTGTAGTTTCAGTTCTCTGAAACTGCACAGGAGGATAGTTGCTGTGAAAACTACTTTTCATATGGTAACATAATAGTTCTAATACTAATAATAGGATATAAAATATCCTTTAATAATTTCTTTACCACACACACAGTTAGGATAGTGCTTCTGAATGACACACCCATTAATTTCTGAGAGTGAGATTCACTTCACCTGCATAATGACTGCAAATTGCAATGGCAGCCTCTCAAAAATCACTTTCAGTGCTCTCAGAACTGCTACTATATTTGAGTGAATGCTGCTCTGTTCTTGAGCTGTCTTTCAAGCAAGTTAAATGCTGTGTGTTAAACTCAGCTGGAGCATTGGTTTTGCATACACAGGCCCTCTTCTGTGGTAGTTAGAAGTGGTGAGGAGGTAGACTTGTGTGAATAATTGTGGTAGATTGACCTTGACTGGCTGCCAGGTGCCCACCAAGGTTCTCTCTCATTCCTTCTCCTCATTGAGACAATGGGAAGAAAATAGCAATGAAATGCTATGGATCAAGATAGGAAGAGCACTCATCAGTTATCATCACAAGAAAAACATACTTGACATGGAGAAAATTTATTTAATTCACTGTCATTTAAACACAGAGTAGAAAAGTGAGAAATAAAAACAAAACTAAAGACAGCTTCCTCTCACCTTCCCTCTTCTGAGACTGAACCTTGCCCCTGAGCCCTCTACCTTCTTCTCCTGAATAGTGCAGGCAGATGGGGAATAAGGGTTGTGTTCAGCTGATAACCCTTTACTTCTGCCACTGCTTCTTTTTCATGCTTTTCCCTGCTCCACTGTGGCATCCCAACCACATGAGACATTCCTTCACTGACTGCTCCAGCGTGGGTTATCCCTATGGACTGCAGTCCTTCAGGAGCAGACTGCTGCAGTGTAGGATCCCTGCAACAAAATTCTTGCTTCTGCATGGGCTCCTCTTCGTGGGCTACAGCTCCTGCCAGGAGCCATCTGCTTCATGGGCTCTCAATGGACTGCAGCCCTATGGGGTCTACCCCGGGTTGCAGGGGGACATCTTGCCTCACCACAGTCATCATAACAGAGAGCAAGGGAATGTCTATTCCAGTTCCTGCAGTGCCTCCTTGTCTTCCTTTTTCTCTTACCATGGTGTCTGCAGAGCTGTTTGTCTCACATATTCTCATTCCTCTCTCAAATGCTGCTGGACAGTACTTTTTTTAACCTTAAATAGATTTTTACCCTCATAGAGGTGCTACCAACGTAACTGATGGGCTTTGGCCAACTGTGCGTCTGTATTGGAGCTGGATGAAGCTGTCCCAGTCAGAAATAGGGAAGGCTTCTGGCAGTTTCTCATGCAAGTCATCCCTGAAGCACTCCACTCCTAAGGCCTTGTCACATAACTAAATGTAACACACTGTGGTAGGCAAAAGACCTATCACAATTAATACGTATGTAGAGCCCTTATTGTCCTATTGCAGATTAGCCTTTTAAAAAGACATGCTTTTACTTTACATGCACAGGTTCACAAAAACAATAACTAATTGAATTAAACGTTTGTGGTTTTTTTTCCAAAATATGATAGTTATGATGAATTTTCTTGACTTTATTGAATAAGTCTCATAATATCTTCTCTGGACTCTGGTTGTGCTGCCTAGAGACTCAGTACCTCTGGCACCTTCACATTAAAATAGATTCATACTACAACTTTTGCCAAAGTTAGCATTTAATATTCCAGGGTCTCAATTTGTACAATATGTCAGGAGAGGGAAGAGCCACTTGCTGCAGTTGGAGCTATGACAGCAGTGTCTGGAAGCTTTACCTCTAACTGCAGCAGGAGACTCTGGGATCTTCAGCTGCAAAGTGAAATCAGTGCACATCTTAGTACACATCTCAGAATATAAATCAGTTTGGAAATACTGCTTGTAGGGACTTCTTCAGAATTTCATTGCATAGAAATTATCAAAAAACTGTTGGATTTTATCTCATTCAAGACTACACTTTAATTTTTCACATACTGGAAAACCCTTGCTTTGGGTATCAGTCTACTGAAATGAACGTGAAAGAAAAGAAGATACAAATTCAAGTTTTCCCCAATTTCTTTTATTCTAAGATATTTGTCTTATTCTCAGAGAGCTAATGCATAACTGTTCTTTATTTATTTTGAACTCTGTTTAGTAATCTCTAAAATATGCTGTTACAGTCTGTTGATATGACTACTACCTGGGATGTCAGCAAAAGTAAACAATAGCAAGGAGCAAGCACTGAACACAGCACAGAATGACCTTAGGTCTAATTAATGCCATGTTGTCAAAATTAGAAACAGACTGGACTTGAGATAATGATAACTAAATGCATTAAGAACCTCATCCTTTAACTAGCAAATCTCAGCACCTGCCACGGGGAATACCAGAACAACTTACAGCATGTTTACCTGACCACAGGGTGGCACTATTAATTCACTTTTAGCTTTGAACATTACTAGTTTTCGTTTGTGTATTTTTTTGTTTTAATAATAATAGAGAGGTTGTTTCTTTAAGAAAGTTGTTAGGACCAAGTATGTCTCCTTAGAAAGAAAGATACCAAATCTGCAGTGAAAATCTTCACTGGGAGATTAGAACATCTTGTCTGCATGATGGGTCACAGAGTAGTCAGTAATGCCTTAACACACAAGGCAGTTCTATATATGGTATTTACCGGATGACATCTACAGTCAGTGCCCCATACGGTTCAAGAGATGCAGTCAATATTTATTATTAAATTTATTGTAAATTATTCTCATGAGAGAAGGATTTTTTTGCTGTTGTTGTATAGGGTCTTTGTAGACTTTAACATGTAAGCAAACATAAAGTAATATTGAGACTGACAGTTAAGAAACAATGAAGAAAAATATAAAGTGAATTTGTATACCACACACAGGGCATCTTTCCTTTACAAAATTAATGCATTTGAGTTATGACAAGGCTCTTAACTCAAAGAACTAGGAGGGGAAAAAAGAAGGATACAAAACCAAGCCTCACTCTTTTGGCTTTGCTCTCATCACATTTGAAAAGGAATTATTAATGTTATTAATAGTGTTCAAAAGGAATCAATACCAGACATAATCGTCTTCCTTTGTCCATAGGAACTTCTGAAGGAAGAGATTAGCTAAACTGTTTGGAGATGAGGAAGTAAGGCCAATCTAGCTCTCTCTATAGGCATTATCTCTATATAAAATAGTTCCTTGTATATCAAATTATTTTGAGAAGAAGCACAAGTTGCTTCAGTAGAGATACATTACCCTTTATGGATTGTTGTAAGGACAGTGTCCTGCAGATGCATTTTGCAACGTGATATTAAGATTCTGCATGATATTTTGTGATGGCTTGGAAATACTAGTAGCTGTTCTATTAAAGGAAAATAAGATAAAGAAGAAATGTTTAAATTAGTTCAAGATGTATGAATGTAAAGATTCTTGTTTCTGTGAGTCAAAAGGATCATCTTTTTGGTAAAAATTATTGTATTGAACAGCCAGTAATATTTTGGCTTTTTTTTTCTCAAATGCATCAAAGCAAGTTTCTACAGTGTGTAATCCTCTTTCACAATGGAAGTAAAGCATGGAAAGGTTGTTTTCTGGGGCTATTTTGTTATTATTGTCAAGAAGGAAATAGCTTCTTACAAGAGAATATTCAAGAAAAAAAAGGAGATGCCAAACTACGATGCTATTATTCTCTTTTTTTCTCACAATGTCAGTTTTGTGATAAATGAGTAACTATTTTGAATTTAACAATCAGACAATAATTTTACAATACGGCCAATGATCCATCTAAAGAAGAAATTTGCAGCCCAAAAATTCTGTATAGTTTGTATCGAATTATAGACATTTTTAATAAACAGAAGTATTTTAGGATTTTCTGCACTAAAAGCCCTCAGTCCACTTATCACAGTAGTTACTCTCACACAAAAGTATTTTCAAGTGTATGGTGCTTTTATATTTTTTGAAGTGAAACATCTTCAAAAGCATGCTATGCTAACCCAAAAATAGTTCTAAAATATATCTTATATAAAATCTTCAGCAAATGACAAACCAGGACTAAATTCTTCAGCCTGTCTGTGTACCTATTGTACCAATCAGCTAAGAATTAGCTTACCCTGTTACAGCTGTACCTCTCAAAGCAAAATGTTTACAAAACAAAATGTTGAACAAAATGTTCTTTGCAATATGAAATGTTTTCACACTTGTAGCTAATATCCACTATCTTATGGAAAGAAAAGAAACAACAATAATATTCACTGGCAAAAGCATTCCCTGTGCATACGTCCTTAGTAATTTATATAAATGTAGGGAAAAAAACTTACTACAAATACTAACAGCCCAAAGTTCAATCAGGGTTCTTATTTTGTCACCTGGAATTCTGAGAAAATCAGGTGACTGGAATCCACCTCAGATGCTATACAGCAAAAAAATGTTGGTGCAAAGCAGAATTTCTAATACCACTACAGTTAGTGAAACCAGCAAAACAACCGATACCGTGTTTTTTCATAAGCATAAAGTTGAGTGTATTGAGCAAAGCGGTCATGTTTTCTCAGCTTTTCATTTTGAAAAATATTTGCAAAACTTTGAATTCACAATTGAATAGTGTGGATCACATATGTTTTTAGAATAACATGTTTCTCTTGATATGAATGTTCAAGTTGTAAACTCTTCAAGGCTGAGAATATTTTTCACTATATGTCCATTTAAGGTACTTATTATTATCTGATTTTATTATATTATTATCTGAAAGGATGACCAACAGAGAGAGCCATTTGACTTTGAAAACTGAAAAAAATACATACGTGTGAAACATAAGTAATATATAATGACTGTGTACATGTAGTGTTAAACCACTACATCCCTTTATCTCTTGGCACACACATAAACATACCCACATGCAAATTATCTTCTCTTCCTTTGTGTTTAGTTTACTTTATCAATCTTCTTATTTCCTGTATGTTATTTCCTTATTTCCTGAATGTAACAGAAACATAAATATACAAACTAGGCCAGAACACCTACTTCTATATATCAAAGCATGTAAAGTCATACGTGCTATGTATGGTATAAGAAGTCCATGGATTTCTTATACCATACGAAGAAAAGACTCTCCCTCATGCCCCAGGAGCCCTTTAGGCCATTGAGATGTTGGTGCACACTACATTATCAGATTTATGTGCACTTGAAGTAGCCTTTGAGCTAAAACTAAGGCATTAGGTTGAAGGAAGTAGCAATTTAAAGTTATTGGTGTAAGGATAATTAGCAACTGGCAGGTATCCAGTGTCATTACCAAGACACTGCTGTAGGGCAAATGCAACAACTGCCTGTTTTCTGCAGTGCCACAAACATGGATCTGTCTTTGCTCTAACTGGTTTTATTTTTAGCTTACATCTGCTTCCTAATAGCTTGAATCTTTCAGAGCTGTTCTTGAACTTGGACTTTTTCAGATTTCAGTTGTTTCATCCAAATTCTAATTGAATTGTTATTTTAAAGCTCATGAAATACACCATTTGCAGTGGCAGGAGCTATGTTTTTGTTTTGTATTGAGTTTTAGTTTTGTTTCTCCCTATACTTAGCATCTCAATGTTCTGTTTTCTTCTTCATTCTTAACAGTATCTGGTTATTGAATATCTACACGATAGCTCTCTCTCTCTATTTTTTTTTATTTTATTTTTTTTTTATTTAAAGCAAACCCTGCACTCGCTAAGGAGTGAGTCTTAAGTCTTTCAGCTCTTCACAATTTGTTTGCAGAATATATCTGTCAAAAAAAGATACTAAAAAGGAGAAGTACTAGCTAAAAACTGACTAATAAGGAGACTGCCTTTATTTTACCATGTTCACAAAGCTTCATCCAAAAGTCCATCCTTACAGGTTGAAACTAAATCTAGACTGAGAGCATCACAATCATTGTGTGGTATATGCATTCATTATGTAGATGGGGAAGAAAAGCAAAGGAGTATTCACAGGTCTAGTTCTTATTATGGAAGTTAGCTACGCCCGGGGTAAACACTGAGGCTTGTCAGTAAGGAAGTGCTCTCACATCTTCATCACCCAAGAGAAACAATGCTACATCTGGAAACTTCAGGCAGCCTATCAACTTTTGAATGCTGTCAGAAAACGTGGGAAATGGAGACTGAGAGCTTGAGGATAGTTTGCAAATCTCTTAAAAGCTTAAAATAATGGAAAGGCCACAATGTTAGAACTGTCTCCTAATGAAACAAGGATAACTTCAATAATTTTTGAGCCAAACAATGTAACTATTTTATGAATCTTTCTTTTTAAAAGTCTCTTGATAAAGCATTAAAAAATATTGTTAAATTTAATAGTGCCAGAGAATGCTCCTGGGTATAGAATATAAGTATACCATACTATTAACTGTAGCAGTGGTCCTTTAAAATGACTGTGGCCCAGGACAACATTCAGTCAGTCTCACAGGCAATTCTTGAGCAAAGTTTGGGAGTTAAGAGAGGCCATGGAGGACTTGCAAAAGGTAGTTTGGAATTGTCAATCCTGTTTTGGAAAATAAGGAAACAAAGATACTTACAGGGTCTATTCTATACCAGTTGACTTCACTTCCAAAGAAATATACTTGAATTTTCTGGTGTCAGCATAGCCACTGATCCTGTGAAAAGCATTCTGGTAGCTGTCGGGTCTCAAAGTATCCATAAGAAAAGAAAAAACTAAGATGTCAGTTAATTAAAAGTTAACTTTGTGGTGCTGTAGTGATGGGATAGCTAAACTGAGAGACGAAGTTAAAAATTTGTGTTTATCGGAGAGAGAAAGCCTGTATGATGGAATGTCATATCCCTGCTTTCACCAGGAGTATGCTATTAAGTTTTTGAGGACCCAGTTGCTGCATCTTCAGTTCATCAAAGTGGCCTGGGGTCCTCCCTAGGGTCACCTTGATTTTGCCTGCTGTGAGTGCCCTGATCTTAAACAAGAATTTGTGGTACTACTTGAAATTCACAATCGTTAATTTTCGACTCTTTGACTATCTCATGAGAAAACTATTTCTGAATAAGAAGATAGCTTAACGTTGTAATATTTAGCTTAATGTTGTATATAATATATGTAATGTAATATAAGCCTAATGTTGTAATAATTAAAGGGACTGAAGTATCTTGAAGATTTCAATTCAAATAGGTAGTTAAGCTAACAAAAACAATCTTCCAAAATTGAACTGAGAAATACTGTACTAATTTACTCTTGACAGTGCTTGTCTCTATCTACAGCATCAATACCTCTTTTCTTCAAGCTACACTGAACTTTTTTTTTCTGTGCTTTGCCTGATGCAGGGTATTTGCAAAACAAAGAAAACACATAATGGCAGGCAGGCATAAGGGTGACATTTCTTCTACTTCTGCTGGTGAAGATGCTAAATACTGGAAGAGAAGAGAGTGAGAGGAAACTTGAATTTGGTGTCCAAACTCTAAATCCAAAAGTTCAGGGGCTGTGCCAGATCTCAGCATTCACAACATATGGTCTACAAAACTAGTTCTGTGGTAAGGTTGTGTATTTCTTTATATGTGTAAATGCATGTACATGTATATATGTATGTATATGTGTATATATTCACACACATAAAAATGTATCATGTGTATATGTATAGTGGTAACTGGTAAATATACACTGACCTTATACAGAGTAAATATCTTTTTCAGCAAATCCTTAGAGCTTTCTAAACAGCTTCTGTTCTATAGGGTACTGCAAAAATCAGTGTATCTAAGGCATTTCTTTGATGAGAAATTAATCTTACTTGGAAACAATATGGCAGGGGTATTGTGACCCAGAGATTTGAATAAAAAATGTTTGGTTTCAGTTCTGTAGAATTTATTTTCTGTCTACAACTTCGGACCAATGTTATTTGAAAAAAGCTTCTATGACTGAGGTAAGTATCTCAAGTGTAAATTAAACAAGCTTTATAACCCACTTGGAGGAAAAAATAGTTAATCAACAACAGTGATGCTTTTGAAAAAAAGTAAAATTTTCTATCATTTATTAAATTATGTGGTTTTTTTCATGATTATATTATATCCAAGTAAAGTCTCAGACACATTTTTTCTATTTTAGTTCAGTTAAAGCAATTATAAAACTACCTTTTCATTTCTTTCACATTCCCTTCCGGAGTGGCAGTCAGGAACTCATGGCTTAGAATCAAGAGCAAAGTGCAGACAAATGAGTGATACCAGGGCTTAAACCTAAGTCTTCATGAACAGATTGCCTAACAGACTGGAGTAATAATCTTCAGAGTCACCATGCTGGCTTGCAGATTGCTGTTTTAAGTGGCTTTGATTATTACGGTGATTTGGCAGCAGTTCTTAAATTGGAATTTGGGCTTTGGAACCCAGGTGTACTACCTGAGCCTAATTGAATTCTCCTGGATGGGGTGTACAAACGGCAGAAGAAATTCCTCTGGTTAAAGTTGAAGTCAAGAAAACAATATGACTAGTTTAGCATCAGAACTTGTTTCACAGGAAAAAAACCTACACAGCTGACCAATTCCCCAAGAATAAATAACAAATCAACTGGTTAATTTACACATAACAATCTGTATTATAAAACTACACTGATTGCTATTTATGATTCAAAGGGTGTTAATTTCTACAAAATCTTGGTATTTCTTATTAAGAAATAAGAAGCTGATTAGTGGAGAAATTAGTATCAGTGAGGCATGCAAGCACTAAGTGGTAAACCTGTTTTTACAGAGTAACAGACGGGAGGACATACGGCATCATAAAAATAAGAAAAAGATGTAATTAAAAGTCTCTGGAGCTTCAGGTTCTCACCTTTACAAGAATAACATAGTGACTGAGTTTTCCCAGTACATAACATTAGTCCAGTAAGATAAAAAATGCTTATGTTGTTACTATCTTTTAAAAATGCATATGGAAATTTATGGGCCATGTAGGCATCATGAAGGTCAGGAGGACATGAAAGCAGCAATTTGAGTGCACAGTGTTCTTAGACTGACACAAAAAAGAAAGGTGTTGATCTTTTTGGTCCCCTCTTCATTTTTCACAGAAAGTGTTGACATGGTCATAATAGCTTTGGCATAATCAATCAAAGCAGACCATAGCCTGATTTGCAGACACATAGAAATATTTTAACATGTAATTGTTAAAGGGAAAAGTACTGACACTATAATAATGGCTAAAAAGAAAACAAGAAAATGGTAGACAATAATACAGGCATACGTAGATATTTTGTGGCTTTTAAAAACATGTTCTACTCTTGCAGTTGGAGATTTGAAGGGCAAAAGATGATTTTTTTTCCTTCTGTATCTCTAAATTGAAGGGAAAGGATGTGTTAATGCAGGCGGATGGCCTACACATACTACTTATTGTGCATAATCCCTTGTACAGAAGGCAATAATCATACAGTAAATGGTCTATCACAAAATTAGAAAAGTTACAGGTAGAATTAGGCAAAAGTATCATCTATTACCAAGTACATTTGATGAGAAATATAGGCTTAGCTGTACACCACTGATACGAAAACTAAAACAACGACACATCAGATAGGTTGGCCATTAAGTACAAAGACCTTGATGTTGTATGTAAATACTATTTATTTGAGCTGCATTAGGAAGTGCCTGCTGGCTATATGTGATGTATGGTAGGTTTAAATTGAAGTGGCTTTGCTTAACAATTCAGTAGCTCTGAACCAGATGTGAGTGTGGCTTTATTGTGGATATGAACATAAGTGTACGTATTTTTTCTTAATCTCAAAGTTAGCCCGATAATAAAGAAAAATGCAAATTCATAATACTGAAATTACTAAGTGAGTTCTTCATCAGGGTACTATCTTTAAACACACATCCTGCATCTCAGTATAAAGGAAGCATGAATCTCACTAAATGGCAATGTATTACAAATTATAAGAAGAATCAATGGAATTGTATGTGCTGACAGTGATGAATAGACATAATCCACCATCTCAGAAAATGAAGCAATGTGCAATCATCGCCTGTGAAAAAACCACAATTTATCTTAAAAAAGGAAGTTTGCATTTTTTCCTAGCACCTTTTCCAAAACAAATGGTTGAAAAGTGGTGTGAATAAGAAAAATAACACATTTTTGGATATGTATTAACTGATATGAATGGGAGAAAATGTTACAGGGTTAACCAAACATATGTAAAACATTCAAATAAATTGTGAAGTTGGATTTCAAATACATGGAAAGATGCATACCTCTTCAGGTAAAGAAACATTTAGATTAAATATCAGGGCTGAACACCACAAAATTACAAAATACACTGAGTTGGAAGGGACCCACCAGGATCATTGAGTCCGACTCTTATCCCTGCACAGAACCATGCCCAAGAGTCACACCATGTGCCTGAGAGTATTGTACAAAGGTCTCTTGAACTCTGTCAGGCTTGGTGCTGGTACCATTATCTTTTCTTATAACAGTACAAAATGAGTAGTAATTCCATTGCAGATAGTAGAAGTTTATCAGGAAAAAGCCTCATACAAACAGGATCAGAATCATGCCTGTAGCATCTAAAAGCATAAACCAGCCTGTAAACTTGTTTAACATATGACAGGGCTAGGGGCAATTTGGAGTCTGTCAGCACTGTTCCCCCTGGAACATGCAAAATAGATAGATGTTACTGCTCCAAGATTGTTTTCCACAGCTTAGCATATGGTTTAAACTTTCTAAAGAGAATATGCAGCATAACATATTGCTTTTTTTCTACATTTGTTTTAACTTTCATTATTTAACATGTATTCATACGAGCACATCTCTTACTAACATAACAAATAAATCCTAACTTCTTTCTGGTCTGTGGGTTATCTGCTGTTTACATCAGTGATAACAGGATTGGACCATGCAGTGTCTTATATAAGCAACATTGTTAGGACTAGCAAAGGCATTAGTGAGGATAAGAACACATTGTTTGATTCTGGATGTTCCTTTTTCCTCAAAAAACCACGATTAATCCTTTGCCAGGGAAAATATGTTATGAGTGTATTTTTGTCAATATTGTGAGCGTAAATCTCTATCCTTTCTTTTTTGGACTATTCTAACTAACAGCCTGATTATTTTGGGGAAGTTACTTGAACATTTTTAGATTTCAATTTTATTTGAGTTGATTACATTTTATCCATATCTTTCTTTTAGCTTTTCTCTCAATTAGACAATCAAAAGTTTTGTATATATGCCCATTCTAAAAGTGTATAAATTAGGGATTATTCAAATAAACTCAAAAAGATAAAAAGACCTTCTCATAATGCTATCATTTGGAAAAAATATTTTTTAATATACTGATTTTTTAAAAAAAGATCACAGGGAAATTTGAAGGACCAGAATAATACTCTCATATTTAATCCTCACAGATGACAATCTTCGTGGCTATTTTCACAGATAAGATGAAATACATTTTCTGAATTGAAAGTATCATTCATGCTAGCTCACATGGTTAGAACTACCTGTATTTTGGACTGTCAATATTAGAGAAAGAAGCAGAATGTAAGGGTAAGGACTCTCATGTCATTTTGCTGAAAGAGCTTTTTATTAAGGAATTTAAAAGACTTAAACAAAGAATTTCTGTAAACTAGAGTTAATAAAATTTTTATTTCTGTGTATTTCTGTTTTCTTCCTAATTTTGTCAAATTCAGAATTTCCTGGGATGGCACCTCCACTGCTAAAAAATCTTATGTAGATCCTTTAATTACACTTCTCAAAGACTGTCATATTAGTCCACTATAAACTCTTGTACAGTTGATGACTCAGAGTATTCTGAGTGACAGATGGTATTCACCACGCACTATTTGCTTCTTTTTTTTTTCGTTTATAGATGAGAACTATAGAAAATAAATTCTAATGGGAAAAGTCTAGGAAAATAAAATCCTGCCAGTTTTGCATCTGCATTAAAATCAGCTTAAGGACCAGCAATGTATTCATATTACATCAATGAGAGACATGAGCAAGCAGAACTGGGACCTAAAAATACTTCTGTGGACAATAGGACTGAATGTTCTTCTAAAATTACATTCTTTTAAATCACTAGAATTTCCATTTCTGAATGTCTTATTCACTGACTAATTCCCTCAGTTATTACAGATTGCAGTGGGAGGGAAAAAATATGTTTAATTTCTCAACTATCTTTAGAGTTGCTCAAGGCACCACCTAACTTTTTTCGGCTTTCTTCCTCTGATAGGCAAACTGATGAAACTCCTCCCTTAAAAATCTCTCAATAGGACCTAATTTTTAACCAGTACCTTGAAGATAGTTGTGAAACTATTTTTCAAGACAATCAGAATGACTATGAAAGCCTGAGCCTACACAACTTCCCTTAAATAATGTCCCCATGCTCTAAAGCAGGAAACAGGAAACTATTCAAAACATATATTTCACGAATAGAAGATCAATATTACCTGTACTCCAGCCAAAGAATAGAAAACTGAACAAAATCTTCTCAGTAAAACCAGCTTGGTTCTTTTTTTTAGCTATGGGAAATTTGTGTTTAGCAATGACACAATCTATACTGCATGACAACCTGTTGTTCCTGTGTGGTGTAAATGTCAGTCTCCCAAGAAGATGCCTGCAGAAAACAAATAAACAGAATAATTTACAGCAGAAATTAGTGTCGAAGACCTCAAAGGAGCTTTCCCCAGAAACACTTGTAATATTTACATCAGTAACTCCTAATTTCACAATTGGGTAACTGATGAGGGTGGCCATCTCTGACCCAGAATACTGCATCTGTTTGCTAACATAATTTCTAGATCTCTATAGTATTCTTTCCTGGTTGTTTGGTTTATTTTGTTTTGTTTTGCAAGAATAGAAGATACTTTATCCAAAATAAATTATTTAAATGAAGCAATAATCATTAACTAAAGACACAAACCAAAACTTCACTTTCCATTCTAGCATGAGCATCATCACTGTTGTATCTCAATTACTGTCTAGAGATAGTAGTTAAAATTACCTGCCTGTCTTCAGGCTCAGTTATGAGTGTAACTGAATCTGTGGTATATATATAGAAAGATGTCTTTTCTTATAAAAATATATTTTAAAAAATATAACAATATGTATTTTAAAAATATATAAAAATATGTTTCTGAGTTCAGTGGAGAGGAGCAACATATATATTCACTGCAATTAAATAAGAGTAATGTTTGACACAGTCATCAATTCAAATATGTTACAATATTATTTTAAACTAAAATAACAGTGGTTTGTATCCAAAAAGTTCCTAAGATTTTAGGGAATCATTCTAAGAATTTTAATTTGTGATTTGGTGATTTTTTTAAGTACTACAGTAGGCCTCTTGAGTGCAAATACACATGTAATATTCCAGTAATAAAAATACTGTATTCCAAGACATAATCAAGGAAAGTGTTAAGTTCTAAAAGCTGCTTGCTGTTTACTGACATATAATAGTTACATATAAAGCAACAATAATAGGGTAAAATAAATAAAATAATAATAGTTCATTAATTTCTGCAAAAAACCCAAACCTTTTTTTATCTTAAAGGTCTTTCTCTCAAATGATTTTCCATCTACTTAGGCTATTCTTAGTATCTTTAAGGACAGAATGTTGTAAAACTTTTTTAGTCTTTTAAAACAAAACTGCAATTCACTATTATCTTTGGATAATATATTTTATGCATATAAAGCTTTCTTTACTCTTTGCATACACCTTAGCTTTTGATTTAGAAAGCTGTTATAGCAATTACAGGTCACAGAAAAAAATGGAATTAAAAGGATAAATCCTGGACTGAGAGAAAATATTGGTAGATGGGGGAAAAAAATCGCAATTTTTTGAAATTTCACATTTTTCAATTATCTTCTGGAAAAGAAAATGCAGGGACAACAATTATGTTTTCCTGTCTTTTCGTAGCTTCATGAAGAACACATAAATCCAATGCAAAAGGAAGAACAATAAAACCAAATGAAAGTTATTGAGTGTTACCATACTGCATTGCTCTGAAATGTCATAAACTCTTTTATAAAGACAAATTTCCCCTCAAGTGCAGTAATACAGTCAGACTGGAAAACAAAATGATCTTTGGTTTATATACTTCTTACCCTCAGAGGAAAAATACCAAAAGGAGTTCTGATGCTGTTCATAACAGATAAAAACCTTCCAGAGGGGAAATTTTCTCTTTAGTGCTGGTGCAAGGTAGAATTGGAAAGCAATACGAGGAGTAATGGACAGAACAAAATGAAATCAGATTTTAGAGAAGAGTACTTTGATGTGGTTTTGGGGTTTTTTTCCATTTACAATGTTATCATGTTTATTTCCCAAGCTCTGACTTTTGCAGGATCCTCCTCTCTCTAGAGCTAGTGAAGTTTTTTTGTGTTTTTATTCCTGTGCTGATTCTGCAAGCTGTTATTGATTAGTTTACTAATGCAAAAGGCCTCGGGTGTCATCTGCAAAGGTTTTATTTTGTTCTCTTTATCTCTTGTATAATGGTTATGACCCTGGAGTCATTCCAAATTCTTATACTTCTTTTGAAGATCATATCCATCAAGCAATTAAAGTGTGTTGCAACCACACTGCAAGTCAGCTAGACTGACAGCCATGATCTTTGGGCCACTTGCTGAAAATCAGTGTTTCCACTGATGTGAAAATACTGTTTCCACCCTGATTTGACTTTTAAATATTTTTTCCTAGATGTTATTTCTTGGGATCTTTTAGTTATTGCTTATAGCAACCAGCAGCTATTACAAACCAACTAACTAGATAGATTACAAATTATGTTGCATTATAGTTTTCATACTCAGGGAGTTACCATAGTTTCCGTGGTGCATTCTAAAACACAAATTCATTTCAAGATGTCCTTAAAACTATTAATAAGTATCCCATCAATTTTGGTAAGAGAAACTCATGAAAAGTAACAAAGACAAATATCTAGTGAGAACAGTGGTGTTTTATTAACCTTTTAAGACCAGATTCAGACAAGTAAGCTGTTTTGTTCTCTTATCTGAATAAGAGAGAGATTGCAGGCTGAGACATTCAAACAGCGATGTGTCAAAGGACCTGCTGGAGAAGCATGTCTTTCCAAACAGCTAAAAAGATTAGAGAGATGCTCTGAGGAGACACAAATAACGCTGATGTCCTCCCATAGACAACTGCATCAAATCCCCCATATCTTGTTTTCTATTGACATACTTTCCCATAGTAGTAGTTGTTGTATAGTTAGCGATACTTCTAAACTAAAAAGTGTTATGGTGCTTACTGCGATTATGCTGATCCAAGCATCAAAATGCCAAGCATCACAGCCCTCCTGGCAGACATTTTACTGAGAAAAAAAAAAAAAAAAGACCACGATTTATTTAGTGTTCATTTTGCCCTCTAGGTAACCTAACAGTAATTTTTGATATGCAAACAAATTTCTATAAAGTTTACTCAAAACAGTAAAATGTCAAAATCACTGTGGATACAAAACAATTACAATTTCATGATAGTATTAATGAGGGAAACAAGGTAGAAAGGGAAAGATCATTTGAGTGAGCAGTATTTTCCCTTCTCTCATCTATTCTCTTTTTTCATATCTGTTATCTCATGTTCTTCCATATGACTTGATGATTGGAGAATTATTCTCATACAGAAAAGCTAAAAAAACCCCAAACTAAAGGTGTGATCTTTAGGTCATGCAATGTGTATTCTTCTTAAGCAATACATGACACCTCTTACCAGCTTAAACCTTGGAGTGTTAAAGTCAGTACCTAGATGTCTAGTGTCACACTAGATGCTATGGGATAGCAAAGATATCTGCAGTAGGTATGACAAAGGACAATCTTTCTGGGATGCAACTGGAGATGAATTGTGGTATTTTTTTGTCACCTCAAAAACCACAAGGCAACAATGTGTGGACAATTGAATTACACTCCTAATCCTCTGCATAAAATTTTAGATTTTCTTAAAGTTGGATGTTCAACATAATTTTAGGCACTGTTAGCTATCTTGCCAGTTCTCCAACTGTTGTTCTGACAGAGCACAATTTTCCCTTAAATCCTGTGTCCTATCTTCCAGCTCTTTGAAGATACATTGGTTTTTTGTGTGTTTGTTTGGTTTTTGTGTGTTTTTTTGTTTGTTTGTTTGTTTGTTTTTCTAAAATGGCACTATAGCTGTCTATCTTCAGGCCTTAATTTGAGTGTTTCTATGGGAGCTAGGTATTTGAGTACCTACTCCAGTCACTGGCTTAGTTGTTCAAGACAGTTAATGAAAGTAAGAAAGCATGTCAATTCAGTTCCTCAGAGCAACATTAAGTGGCCTGAACACTGGTATTTACTCCCATTTGAAATATTCTAAAATACCCAAGAACTCAACTCATGATGAAAAAACATGACAGAATTTACAGAAAGGAAACTTTATAAAACTGATTTATGGTCCCACAGATGTACTAGCTGTCTTACTGCTTATATTGAGGGCTACAGCATATTTTTGAGATCGTGTTTTCTCTTTAACTATGAACTATTCCCACTATCCCTTTCAATATAATGATTTTGCAGGTGTAGGGAACTTTGAAAAACTATTTAAACTACATATTATAAATATAAAATTAAAAGCAATTTACATTTTTAAAGAATCTGGAATGAAAAATTTCAGCTAAGCAATTTGACTCCCAATGCAACATATCAGGTTCTATTCTGAGATAAAGACAGGACTGGAACATGTTGAAGTAAGTGCAACATTCTTGTGACTGAGTCTACAGCTACCTAATAACAGCTGATAGAAAATATATAAATTATTACATTCAAAGGACTGGAAATATTATTTTCCATTTCTTAACTCTTACTCAGAGTCACAGAGAGCAATACTCAAAATCTCAAGCTATACCACACCTGGTGAAAGAAAATTCTACACTCTTTTTATCCAAGCACTGGACAGAACCCATTTTATGTGTAGTCCAAAGTGAAACATATACATACTTAGATTTATGTTTTAAACACAACCCAAAACTCTGGGTTTTAGAAGAATGCTTTTAAAAGAGAGAAAAGGTAATCAAGGACAAATGGAAGGCATGAGTCTAATATGAGACCTTTAATTTGAAATCTTTTAGAATGCTTTCTGGATAATTTGTTAGATGACCCTCAACAGGAGCTTCTATTATTTACCATCACATAGGAGTTTTCTAGGAACAAGTGTGAATATAATTTCTGTAGTCACTTTGTGATTATAGTAGTGACATTGATAAACTATGTCCTTGGCAGACAACGGTGATGATCAAGCTACTTTTTTTCTTGACAATTTATCATATTATAACCCTCTCTGGAAATGACAAGTTATTGTTTTTTGGTTCCCTAAACCTAATATTGTTTGTTGCAAACATTAACTTTTTTTTAATAAACAGTTGCTTTATACTATTGATTTTTATTTTTTCAGCAAACATTTATTATATCTGTGCCACTGGTTTTCCACTAAACAGTTGCATGCTGCCCATTCATTTTACTTTAGTATGTAGAAGTATTATATGGTATATAGAATTCAGTAAGCTCATAGTCTGAACTGAAAAATACAAAGGACCCCATTCTTTACACATCACCAGAAAAATGAGACCTCAAACTACCATATTAGATTAATAAAAATGAGACAATAAAATAAAAAATATAAATAAATAAAATATCCATAAATAAAATGTATTAAAATAATTATAAGGCAAAATAAATCTCAGATCAAGACAGACTTCCTGCAGACAATTTGAGGGCCTCTGTTTGCTTCTCCTGTACCCAGAAGAGTTTGATGTATATTCTGATTAAATAGATAATAATTTTGGACACTATATGAAGGAAGATAAAATAACTATTAATAAATACATCACAGATTTAGCATCTTTGACAATAAGTACAGTATTCAGGGGTATATATAAAAGTTCATACTTGTTACTTGGTTAAAGTGTGAGATTAACATTGTTAAGCATAACAATATATTAAACTCACTGAACTATTTTATTTTTTATGCTTTTTTGAGAGATAACTTTCAGTTAATCATTATAGAAGATGGGGTTACATTGGATGTAATGACAAATAAAAGTATTTGAAATAATGTATAGCAAAATATTTCCTCTTTCAACTGAAGTGATTTCTCCTCAAGTATGAAAAAAATGTGGCTGTACACACTTTTTGCCTTGACAAATGGTCTTAACTGTTTGCCTGTTCAGTCAACGATCCTTCAAGTTAGACCTTTAGCTTATTGTAACACAAATAGTGTTTGAGAAATGTTGCATTCACATTCGTTATCTCACGGTCATGAGTGTTTCATAAACAACTTGTTCCAAACCTAAGGAACTTTCTGAATAATTTATATTTCTTTTTTCCCTGAAGAAGTTTCTGTAACAAGAAGCATATTGTCTCCTTTAGTGTTTTCTGATCATCTTCATTTGCTGGGGGAATGGTTTACGGGCAGATGCTTTGTAACAGCTCTTAAGATACTAGGAAAAGAAAATATTCTTTCTCTCTCCAACTGAAAACAAAATAAAAACAAAAGCATGCAAGCAAGCAAACAAGAAAAGAAGCCCAAAAGATAATATTTCTTGCGTGATTTGTAGTAATCTTCTACTTAAAGAAACTTATGGTCCATGCTGTGGTTTAGCACAGTTTCTTGGGACCAAAAAATGTAGGTTTTTTTCTATTTCTAGACTTTCAATTTTTTTTTTGGTAGTGATTGATAGAAGTTATATGAAAGAGTAATGTAGATCTTTAGCACTCAGGGCTAAAAACTATTGAAAAGTCCTTAATCTCATGCATTGTTCTAATTCAAGTAAGTTTGATATATTTTAGGGTAGAATTCTCCTCCTGCTAAGGTCCCTAAAATGAAGTTTTTGTACAAGTAATTTTCTCCTTAAGGTCTTTGTTTAAATGCGGTAACATCAAATACAGATACGAGTACCTGAAGAGGGATCAGTTTCTCTCTACATGAGCAAGGATTTCTTGTGTATAGGAAAGTTTATAGGCCTTGGCTCTTATTAGATTATCTGCTCTGCTAGAATAGAAATAGTCATTAGCTTTAGCTGTTTAGCCTTTAGGCCTCTAATAATTTATCAATTTATTGCTTATTTCTCTGTGGCACATAGTTTTCATGAGTAAATGGTGTTCTAACTACTCTTATAACTTCACTGGGTTTACCATGCAGTTACTCAGAAATGTCTATTGGCCAGATAGTAATTTGACATGATGCATTTTAGGGCTGAGTTGTATCTGTGCTGATTGAAAAATGCAGTTGACTGAAAATACAATATCAAAATACTTATAGATTGATTAGCATTTTTTTGTTGTTTTTTGTTTGGGTGGTGTTAAATAGAACACACACAGGTATTCTTCCCTAAAACGCCAAGGCAGTGGAAGGATTAAAAAAAAGGTTTATTTCAGATGCACCACGCCCCCAGGGAGAAAAGTCAAGTTCCTGTCCTCTCAGGGCCTCTTTCTCCTCTTTCTCCATTCCACCCCCCCCCCTCCTTCCCGCTTCCCAAGGCCTCTATGTATGTTTGTTTGGGCTATCTCTTTCCTCTCACATACCAGAGAGGCTGAGAACTTCTGTTGCTGTACGGGGTGGGTGGGTGGGTAACCACTGAAACTGCCTTTGAGAAAGAGTTACCATTTAGGCAGAAAGCCTTCCTAGCAAAAACACAGTTCCTAACAGTTTCCTGTTACAAATTCCTCCAAAAAGCAAACAACCCTTAGAGTTGGGGGGCTTTTTTGTTTTGTTTTAAGGCATATTGAACATTGTTCTCTGGCAAAGGATTCAATAATTGGTTGGTTAAGATAATGGGTATGATAATCTTCACAGGTAAAATTATGCACCAGGATACTTTTGAAGCAGCACAACGATAGGGAAGGAATCAGGTCAACAGTCAGCTCACGTGTGATTTGCATAGTATTCACAATAATTTCCCTTGCTTCTAAATTTAGCACTTTGTATGCCACAGTTTTTAAAACAGCGCATTCAAAAAGTTCAGCTACACCAACAGATATTTTCTTTACACTGAGATGAACAGAAAGGATGAGGCAGTGAGGAATATAAGGCTAAGAACCAGCACCTTACCGGCTGTTATATTGTATAGTGGGTCATAAAACAATTGGGATTAGACTTGGAAGGAAAAGCCATGGCAGGAAAAATCTGAAGGGCTGTAAAGAAAAAGTTATGATTTTATGGAATGAAAAACTTGAAAATTTTTAATCAATATTGTTGTGATCAGGCTGCGCTTTCCAGAATCCCTGATTCCACATAGATGGAGATCTCACACAGAAAGTGTGTCTTATGTTTGTCACTTTACTTCATCATTGTAAAATGGTTATTTTTATGTCATCCCAGTCTACTATACAACCCAGGTATTTCTCTACAAGTGGCTTTTTACTTACTCCTGACTTTGTCATTGATGATTTGTTGTTTTCCTAGAAATAACCAATGACATAGAGTAAGGTAAGAATTGACTATGACATGACACCAGTAGATGTTTTAAATATTTTAATAATGATATTCTATTTGAAATGACTTCTGAGACTTGTCTGATGCCTATTCTTTAATCTGTTTAATTTATATTACATAAAGTTTTATCATTCAAAATTTATTTTTTAATGTTTATTATCAAGTTAAATGCCTTACAAAAACCGTATGTGTACCACATGAGTGATATTATCTATATTAACTTTAAATATCAAAGTAAATAGAAGCTGTTTGATAAACTCACATTGACTGTGAGTGATATTTGTCAAGAAATATTTGCCTCTCTTAATTCTTTATTAAGTCTAATTTCTGTCACTCTATTATTTAATAGCAATAATTTTTAGTCAGCACCTTTTAACTCAGCACCTCTCATATCATTTATATGTGAATTTTAATGGTATTGCAAAAAGAAAACAAAAAGAGGAAACACTAAGGGAAATTTGGAGTATAGCAATGGGACCTAGGAATCCCAGGTGCTACTCCTTCTATGGCCAATGATGTGCCTGACAGGTCATTCAAATACCTTCTCATTTGTAAATAAGACATACCTACTGAAAAGAATAGGTCTTTTGAGCTTGAACATTTAATTTTCTGTGATGATATTTTTATTTAACATACAAGCAATTTTTCTGTATTCAAACAATATTTGCATTATAACTTGAAGCTGTTATGGTGTTCATACCTACTATGAATTAGTGTTCAGCAGAGTATTTTCAGAAGGACTGGTGTTCACTTGGTGTTCACTGGTGTTCAATTGGTTGTAAACTATGCAAAATGGACAGTAAACTAACACATGAGTATAGGAAAATAAAAATGTTTACACTCCATGAAAAATGAACTAGCACAGCAATGGAGAAGGAAGTAGAAACTGTGAATTAAGACGTTATTTTCCATGAACAATATTCACTACAAGGTGACTCCTTTTGTGAAGAAAGCCTAACAACTTTCCCAAAGATTGCTAAATAATCAAAAACTGTCATGGGCTTGACTATATGAAGTGTTTTTAAAAGTAAGACATTTTACAGTTCAATGGATGTGTTTGTTTAAATTTTGAACACTTTCAGTTATTATTAAATATATCATCAAAATAAATATTGAAATAAATTATTTGTAAATAACTTCTAAGTGACAAGATGAAAGAGTTAGAATTGGGAAGTAAATTAAGACTGTTTTTTTCCAAGTTAAAAACATTCCAGCACTTTTTGAAACAATAAAAAAATAAAATTAAAGTAATTTTGTAAAGTATTTGTGTTTGATAGATTTGCAGATATGACAGTGTAATAAAGAATTATATTTTGTGTTGTTTTAGAATTTCCTCTAATTGGCTTTTCTTTATCATGTTTTCTCAATTGCTCTAAGTTTCAAAACAAGCTCAACACTATAACAGTAGAAATTGAATTATTTTTCCTCTTTAGCAACAGCTATAAAATTGTGAAGGTTTTGCTTGGTAGAGGTAGCATAAATACCTTTCACTTCCTTTCCTAGGGATTTCAAAAGTTGTAAGTCTTAGGATAATGAAGTCCACAAGGTAACCTTCCAAAGGAATCAGTCAAATATTCACTTCTCATGTCTTTCTTCTGAATGATGGTACTATGAATTCACATGAATTTTACTTGAAGTAAAATTCACTTAGACCTGTTACTGATGGTCTGTTAGTGTTAGAAGCTATGTGTGAATAATAGGTATTACTTCAAAAATATTTTTTTTTAATATTTCAGCAGGCCAAATGTTATTTCCCTTCTATCTGCAACAACTCATTTGTCAAGTGTTAGTATTTCCTTCTCTGTGTGTCATGCTATTCGCTGAGTGGGAACTGTGAGCTCTCCTTGGCCTCTCTCATAAAGAGTTTGCCATGATGTGTGTTAAACTGTCAGATTTTGCATTCATGCCAAGCATGTCCACACTTCTTCAAGCCTGCATACTTATATGTTTGGCTCTGCTGTGAGGATTCTAGGCATTTGGGAAGGGAAAAGTAATGTCTTGAAGTTCTTTGCTGCTATTGACTAGTATATTTTTATCCTTATTTTATCCAAAGGTGAAAAAGAACACTAAAATAAAGACCCTTCTCTTTTTAACTTGTCCCTATTAGGTTTCAATCCAAGATGTTGTTGGGATTTGGCGTTGGTGTTGGTCTTTTCCCTTTGTTGGGGAATATTAGTACAAATTTGTGAAATATATAAAAATCTGAGAACAGGTTAATATTTCCTTAGATAACCATCTCCTCAATCTGAAAAAAAAAAAAAAAAAAAAAAGGAGGGGGGGGCACATACCTTTTGTGAATACCTTTCTCGTGTACTCCTTAGTAAAAGTTACTGGGAAAGTCTCCTATCACATACTAAAATCAAGTATAATAATTTCTGTTGTAGTCCCACCTCTAATACAATCATTGTGGATTTATTCCTGTAACATAGACAACACAGAATTGTCAAAATATAAAACAAGTAGTACAAGTACCCTGCCAAATTCTGTTGTTTTCTGTTAAATTCTTTATATTAAAACATTTTCTGCTTGTCATTTGCCCTTTTTTCCTGAAAATAGGCTCTGAGATCAAGATGTCAGAGAGAGATCTATCACAGTTTGATTGAGGTTTTCTTTCTCTTTGCTTCCATTTTGCTGCCATGCCCAAAACACAAAAGTTTGGAACTTTCTTTGACCTGAATATAAATAATAAAGATCACTGACCTGCAGTCTGCTCTTCTTCCTTTAGCAACATTAATGGAAATGTGGGAGGGAAAGGGAAAATGCATGCTGTTAGCTATTATCTTTACAAATGACTTGCTAGCCTTTTATTTGTCTTCTTATGCTTCAAACACTCAAAGGACATTTTCAGAATTTCACTAGATGAAGGTTCAATCCTGAGATGACTTGACAAGCTGCATCTTCCTTAAGAGATTTTGACACGGTATTAAGCCATAGTTACAAGCCAATACCTGAATGTGGAGCCCTGGGGAAATCTTTCAAAAGTGGAACACAACATTTACAGCAGGAGGCAGGTGCCTGCACCACTGAAGCAAACAACAATATGATATATTTAGTATCGAAAATGGAAGCAAAACTACTGTCTCTTTACCACTGGGGACAATGGAAGAGGCTGAATGAGAAAAAAAGCATCCTTTTCAGCTCTGGAGAATTTTAATTTACTGACAGAATGAAATATAGTCTCATCACGGCAGGTGCAGCAAGTGCCAGGTGCTGTTCACAATATTGTCTTTGAATTTATGTGTTTTCGAAACATTGAGAGGATGTGAAGCAGCTGCACTGGCCATGTGGAGAGAAAGCAAAGAGCTTTTAATTAGCAATAAGAGGGCTGTTAATTTCTTTTAGGAGCCGACTTTGCTTTGCACTCATATCAGAATCTCAGCAGGAGCTCTGTGCAGCCCCAAACATACAAGGAAAATCAAGTAGGCCATGTGCTACAGTAGATTTAAATCAGAAGTGAAATAAGACTCTGGCTTTCAGCTAAAGAAACTCTTGGCAATTTTGATTCTCAAATGGAGAAATGAGATTCACAGACGAGGGGCTGCACAAAGATTTTAAAATCTCAGTCCAATCGCAAACCCAAGATGTGCATAATATTGCACTAAGAGATCACAGTACAAAAATGAAACAGTTCTGCAATGGGATTCCTATTGAAACCTAATTACAGTAGTTGTTTGAAGTGAAGTAAGTACTGGAAACTAAACATTGAGATAAATCCGAATCTGAGAAATTTTATATGAGATTATGTTAGAGATATTAAACCACTGGCACAAATACCATCTTGGACAAAGAATTTAGGGGTTTTGAAGTCTGACACCATGTACTGCCAAGGTCCAGTCTCTCTGGACAACATACAGATGACTTTACATAAAAGAAAGCCATAACTTGCATGATTTCAATTCTGTCAACCTCAAATAGAAAAGAAATATTCCTTTTCCAATATATCATTTATTTTTATCCTACAGGTACAAGCGTGTCACTTTTAAGAACTTAAGAGCTGTCAGTGATGTACCTGTCCTTAATTTAGGGATTTTATCAACTGAGTTAAAAAGATTTCAAATCTGAAGGGTATTCCTCCAGTACTGAGATAAATGCTAAAATTGTGTAATGTGTTACTGGATGACAGGGAAAATGAGTTACCAATGTGTAAACAGTCTGATTTAAAATTCACTGAGGTAAGCTGAGACAATTCCAGAAAGTGTAGTAAGTTTGCTGATTTGTAAATCCTACTGTGTTCAGAAGTTTCTATTTAATAACTAAGGTAATACAGAACAACACTTACTGTATATAGGGAATGTCCCTTTAGTATTTTCTCAGGATCCCATTCTTAAATGAGATTTATTTATATGTTTACCTTTATGTTGCATTAAAGCTTATTGAGATAAAGAAAGTGAAACTTGTTCGCAAGTTTCTTTAAAGAGCAGGGAACTATATATTAAATTCATGCAAATAAGAAGGGTATGTTAGGTCAGGACTACAGCTTTTAATTTAATCTTTCATTACACAGCACAAATTAGCATACTTAATTTATGAGGACACAAAAAATTAAATGGAGGACAACTGATAATGTATCATATCCCCACAGACAGCCTTTTAAGATAAAACAAGAGTCTAATAAATTACCTTGTCAAGTCAAATGTCCATCTATCTTTACATTCATACATTGCATTTGGTAGTAATGTGTTATTTTGATTTAGTTTCTTTTTGCAACATCAGAAAACAATAAGAAGTTTAATGTATTGGTTTTACAAGTGTATGAAATATGTATAAGGATAAATTAATCAGGGTTAATTAGTCTGCCTTCTGATGTAATGTAAAAAATGTGCTGTTTGTCATTAGTGAAGTTGAACAGAGGGATACAACATTAGCTACTAAATATTTTTGTGCTGTTATGAGGCAGTATACAAAATATTATATATTTATAAATAGAACAAATTCATTTGAGATTTAACTATTCTGGTATATTGAGTTTCATAAGTAGGGTAGAGGTATGATTTAATATAATCTGCCATTAGATATGTATTTAGATACCTATTTTTGTGTCTGTTCTGAACAGGGATGTGCCATAGCTTTATTTTAAAATGCTTATCTAAGATATTCCAAGAATGCCGACCTCAGATGTTGCTATGTTCAGGATGTTCTCTGTTGGCACGGAAAAAAATCCCATCATGTCTAGTAGAAACAGCAGAGAGATTCAGGATAGCCTATTTACTCTATAACTTACTGGTATTAAATAAGCTTTATTCATTTGCAGCCCAATGCTTTTATGCCATGCATTTATTCTGCAAATACTTATTTCACAAATTCCACAATGTCATATTCCCATCAGTGAGAGAATCTCCTTCTAAAACAGAGGAATTGTGCATCTGCTTATTGGGGAAGAAGACTGTGAACATGAGCACAGACTGGAATTTCTCTGCAAAGTGTGAATTAATGTGATCAACTGTAACTTCAGACAACAGTGCTGACACAAACCAAGGAGCTGAATTAAAGCAGAACTATAACATACGTTTCCTCTTCAGAAAAATTACTATGAAGCAAATAGAACCAACAAAAGCTGCGGGAGGAACATAATGGATACATGAACAATTTATATTGTGTTCTGTAGTTTTATAAACTTTGCTTTAATATAACTTTATAGATATTATAAGTTGTAAGTGCCAAGATGGCTGCGAGTTTCCTAGCTAGAACAAAAGGAAATCTGTGCCAAGAAGAAGAAGGGATTTGTTAAAGTAAATAACTATCTTATTCTGCCTGGATACCTGTTATAAGGTAATTATATGTGTATTTATAATGTATGTTTACATCTGGACAGTAGCTTGTAACCAATTGTGTGCATCTGGTCACAAGACCTTGTATAGAGAAACTATAAAAAGTCTGAGCTCTTCTAATAAAGCGGACATATTGTAAGATCTTATAGGTCGTGTACTTATGTTACCCAAGCCCCTCCGTCAACAAAAAGCAGATGTTATTGTGAAACCAATATCTTCATCACTGTATGGTTATTCGTAATAACTGTTTTGTTAAACTAAGGCATATGTTGAAGCCATGGTTCTGCTAGAGTAATTTTTTTTTTCAATAATACTGGTTTTTGTTTAGATATTTCAGTTTCATGACTAAGGATGGCAAACTGATGATTATGTTGATACTTTATTGCTGAGCTGTATCTTCAACTCTGCAATTTCTGTGACGTCTTGACAGACAGAATTACATGACTGCCTGTGTCCTTTGGACTTCAAAAAAAGAATTCAGCATCATATTGATTTTTGGTTTAGCTACTGAATTGATATGACAGTATACAATAGAACAGTATTATGATAATTAATGTGAACTCTGTGTCATATTTAGGACAACTATCACAGTTCATAAACTCATTAGGAAAATGGGAATTCACCCCATGAACACCATCAGACAAGACTAAAAATACAAATTATTGTTTAGGTCCTGAAAAATAACATTCATAGTATTTATAAAAATTCAGAACTGCCAAGCAGTATTTTGGTAGTAGTCTGTTCTTCAAAAGCTAAAAGTGTTAATAGAAAGGACAACAACTACCTCAAAGGAGGTTGCAGTGAGGTGGGGGTCAGTGTCTTCTCCAAGGTAACGAGTAATACGATGAAAGAAAATGGCCTCGAATTACATCACAGAAGGCTTAGATTACACATTAGAAAAAAATTTCTTCACAGAAAGAATGGTCAAGCACTGGAACAGGCTGCCCAGGGATGTGGCTGTGTCCTCATCCCTAGAAGTATTTAAAAGACGTGTAATTGTGGTACTTAGGCACATGATTTGAAGGTGAACTCACAGTGTTAGGTTAACTGTTTGACCTGGTGATCTTGCAGGCATTTTACAACCTTGGAATAATCCTATAATACAACGATTCTCTCTAGGTGAAGAAGGGGCCTCAAGGAAGTCTCTTGAACAAAGTGATGTAAAATGATTTTATCACTAATAGTCTGCTAATTCCCTGAACAACAGTATGACAATTTGTAGAACTCAGAAGTGTATTATGAGTGTTCAGGTAGCAGGGTTACACAGTGCCTTAAATCAGCCAGTAGTTTACCACTCTTGCAAGGGAAGAAACTTTGCAAAATTCAGTTTTGTCTATTTTTATTAGGAGTTAATTCTTAAGGAAGACTCTACAATTATGAAGGTCTTTATGTTCATAGTGAAATAAATCGAGAGTTTTCTGTTACAATTGGAATTACTCAGTGCTTCAAGAATATTTAATTCCCAAAATTACATCTGTTGCACAAGAACTTGATGACATCCGGCTTATGAATGTTTTATTTGTTATTATTTTAAAACGAATTTATTTTCACTACAGCCTTCTGTCAAAAATCCTCTTGTTTACTTTTGACAAGTTTTGCAGGAATGGATTTGTTATGATATAGAGATCTCCAAGAATGTAAAAGTATTACAATATTACTGCTGCAAGTTAGGATTATTAGTTATAATCTATGAAAGGAAAGGCCAATAACTGTGTTGTATTAACATAAGCATTGATGTCATCCTTACCCATGCATGGTAAGAATTAACATGAGAATAAATGACATATAATTTTCTACTTCTAAATTTTAACAATATTTTAACTAAGGTATGCATAAAATAGTGGGGTTTACTGTTACAGAAATCAGTGCATTCTATATTTATATTTTTATCTATTCTGTGGGGTTTTTTGTCTTCCCCAAATGGCTGAGAACAATCCAATCATTTATTTATATCCAAATACATACAGAGATGGAAAGTTATGCTAAGTGCTTGTGATTATGTGCTTGTTTAGAAATCAGAGAAATAACGTTCACAGTGACAACACACTGATTTTAAACTGATTTTCCGTGCTATAGACCAATCAGTTGCACTGCTTTCTTATCTTTTCCTGTTAACATCCCGCTTTGACTCATTTCTTCAGGCTGATCTTACTAAATGTGTCACTGCCAAGGTTTAACATCTGCTTGTGTTTTTAACATGTGGCCACGTGATTATGACTCATCTCATAAATGGTGTCTGTTATGAAGAAATCATACTACGACTAGTGAAGGAAGTAACATCTTTACTTCACAGAGTGAAGTGCATCCATCATGAAACTATAGGTCAACAGTTTTGGTAGGAATGGTAACTAAATAAACATTTTCATGTCCCTCATCTCTCAGCATGTCATCCCCTGTCTAGTTTATGTTCAACAATGTTGCCTATGGCATAGCATCTCAGAACATAGCCTAATCACTTCTACTCTGATACGCTAAAATAAGTGATATCAGAAACATTCCTTACACTTTATTCTTTTTTGTATTTCTTGTGCTCCTTTGTATCACAAGAATTTGCATTTACCAGATGATATGGAACAGGACCAAAGTGAGATCCTTCAACAATTTTCAAGGTCTCTAGGCTTTTCTCAGAAGGTGAAGACTGCTAAGATTAGCATCTTCACTTCTACTATCTGCAAAGTTAAGTTCTAAGCATACAGCTCATTACTGTACTCATTAAATAGCAAGAATTCTTAGATGTGGATGATGGGGTGTCAATCAATCAAGATAGTCCTGTCAATAACTTATAATTTTGTACTTTGTTCATACACTGCTTATTTTTAATTCAGAAATAATTTTTATCATGCAGTGTTCTTCACTGCATTCATTCACTGACAACCAGGCAAATGCAGGCAACCCAGGTTTGCAAGCTCTGTTACTCATACTGACTGCAAAAGAGAGGCTGCATTCACTGACTGACTGCTACAGTCCTGTTTATTCTACCTGAGAAATGCAAAAGGAGTGTAGTCACCCCAGGCTCCATTTAATCAATGGAAGGATAGCCAAGGGAGATGGTACCAGTGTGTGGCAAGTACTGCTTCTACATCACAACTATGTGGTCACCTAATGATTTAATGGCAGCTGTATGCAACAGTTTGTCCTACTGAAGAGGTTTTATAAATATTAATGTGAGCTGTAAACCATAACCTACACACATTTTTTTAAAATTAAATGTATATGCTATGTGTGTACTGATACTGAAATACATTTATTACATGGTTAGCTGCTAAAAGTCTATTATTGTAATTCTCTGTGGTTCAGTTAATTTCGAGCACTTCACCTCAAGCTGCAGTAATCTGAGGCAGAGGTGAAATTCAGGTCAGAGAATTCTTGGTGAAGGTAAAACATCATGTGCCATTCACTTTGCAATTAACACATCCTCCTTTGAGTTGGAAGAGATAAGTTAACCATGATTCTGCGGACAGAAATCACTGACCTATTTAATAATGTGAGATGAACTGGAACCACTTGTTGTTCTTGTTTTGTTTTTTAACCTTGTTCTATTGGATTTATGCCTATAGAACCATGCACTTTAGTTTAATTCAGTGTTCTGGCAGCTTCATGTACTGATTTCTACGCTCAAGTTTCATCTTGACTGGATTAATGTTAAAGATTTCCATCGGGGTGGCAGGGGAAAATAAAAAATTAATTGCTAAGGCTATATGGGAAGTGTGCAGGGTTTTTGTCTTTTTTTTTTTTTTTTTTTTGCTTAACATATACTTAGTATGCCTTTGAGAATAAGAGTGTTTTTAACCTGGATCCTAATATGATATATGAATGATTTAGAAGTAAATATTTCTATTACAAAGAAAAGTGAAGACACTCTGTAACATACTCTGATAGGAACAATAGTTTATGATTTTGGGAATAACACTGCTAATCATTTGTGCTGAAGTACATAAAAATTAATACAAACGTTAGATACTTGTATAGAACAGCAAAAGGACAGAAGGACCTGAATCAAAAGTGAATAAAAGAATTTTTAATGCTATTATATACTTTTCTGATTCATTACATACTCACTTGTATTTGTGTTACTGGTCTTTCTGGAGCTTTAACCAAGATTAGCCTAAATCACCCACTATACTGTCGTAAAGGTAAATAGAGTCCAAATCTCAGCAGTTTAAGTATACTGAACAGACAGAGTAGTTGTAGTAGCTGAAGGAAGCAATAAAAAGATGGTTAACAAAGAGCTATTAATCATGTCATGGTGTATATCAGTTGATACACTGAAAGATTAGGCATTTTCATGTGGGTCATCCAGAAGTGAAACTTAGGTGAACTGAAGTGAAAGAATTTAATTTTAAATTTGCTCACTAGATCCATGATGCTTTCAGTCAGTGGGTCTTGTGCAGTGTGTGTCCTGCAGCAAAATGCTGCTTCCATCTTTTATTGCTTTTATAGCCAGCAAGGGGAGGAGTTTTCTTTCACAGGGGACACTGGGTAAACCAAGTTTCTAGCTTTGGAAGACAATGAACTAGCCAGTATAAAAGGTGAAATTGAACACAGAAGTATTTGCTTCTTTCCCATGTGCTAGATAATAACATTTTTTTCAACCATTGTCTCCTTCCACTTTAGTTTTAGAAGATGACACAACCTAATTTATTTCAGATATCATGCAGTGAATATGACATAGTCCTTCATTAGTCTGTCACAGTTATTCTAGCCTTACAGTAAACAGTAAGGTGTATGAGCCTTTCAGTACTAGGTTGATGAACTAAGATCAAACTAACCCAATGGAAAATTACAGTTTTTTCTTGAAGACATAATTAGTGTGGTAACTCGGGTCCAAAAGCAGCTCATCATTCATGCTCGCAGCCCAGTCAACCATGTCCTGGGTTACATCAAAAAAGGAGTTGCCTGCAGGTCAAGGGAGGTGATTCTGCTCCTCTGTTCTGCTTTTGTGAGACTTCACTGGAATGCTGCATCCAGGTCTGGGGTCCCCAGGACAGGAAAGACATGGACATGCTGAAATGAGTCCAGAGGAGAGCCACTAAGTTGATCTCCAGGCTAGAACATCTCTCCTGTAAAGATAGGCTGAGAGACTTGGCACTGTTCAGCTTGGAGAAGAGAAGGCTTCAGGGAGACCTTATAGCAGCCTTCCAGTATCTAAAGGGGATTTACAAGGAGGCTGGAGAGGGACTTTTAACAAGGGCAAGAAAAGGAGTAATGGCCTTAAACTAAAAGAAGATAGGTTTAGATTAGGAAAAAATTTACTGCTGTGGGGGTGGCAAAGCGCTGGAACAGATTGCCAAGAGAACCACAAGTGTTCAAAAACCAGAAGTGTTCAAAACCAGGCTGGGTAGGGATCTGAGTGAGTTGATCTAGTGGAAGGTTCTCCGATGATAACAGAGATGTAGGAACTAGATTATCTTTAAGGTCGCTTCCAACCCAAACCATTCTATGATTCTATGAAATGGGTGTAATGAAGAGAGGTTGAATAACTATAGCAAATAAAGTAATTGCAGATATTGAGATACCTTATTTACCCATCATATGATGATGGTGGAAATGAGGGAGTGAATTTATATTACTGATATTTCTTTTAAAAGTGATAACAGAAATATAAAAAAGAACCCCACCAAAATCATCAAACTGTTACCTAAATTTAGTATCATTTTTTTTCCTACCTATTCATATGAATGCCTGAGGATATCAAATAGTTTGAACAGTTCCATGTGCTCACTGCATCCACTCATCCGGCACTAATATCCCTTTATTTACAAAATAAAAAAAATATTTTTGAGTAATGTTTCCCAAATTTGAATTTTCTAATATATACACTATGTTTATCTCTATATATACACTATTGTGCACACCTATAAATATATGAAATATAAATATTTTATATAAATCTTTTTTTAATCTAAATATTGTTATTATTGTTATTGTAGCACAAACAAATTAACACTTCGTAAAATAAGAGGTATGCTGAATAAAGTAGAGCAGTTTGCTGCCAAATCAGACTTGTGATCTGTACCTACATTCAAGGATAGGCAAACAAGTGTAAGGATAGATCTGCAATAAAGATGTGAAATAGAAATCCAAAAGTTATATAAGATAAATATTAGCAGACCTCTATAGACTATACTTACAACTAGTGTCAAGAAATAAGAGCATGGTTCTAGGTATTAGTTGATTCTTTGTATCTATTTTAGATGTTTATCTTAAAATAGCATGGATCAGATTCTTGAAAAGACTGTTTTTTAGTCTTATCTGTTGACTAGCTCAGTGGTGTATGTCTGTTATGACACTGGTACATATGTGTATAAATTCTGCATCTTTCTTGGAAAAGTCCTCAGGTGGTATTGAGCTCCAGATTAGCTCAGCTGGACATATGCATTTGCAGATAAATTCAAGTAATCACTTTACCCTGAAGGATCACTTCAAGTCAGGCAATGCTGAAGCTCCATTCAGCTGCTTAAACAACTGGCAGACAGCCTGTTTGTACCTTTTGAGTTGGCCAATGCCCTCAACCAAACCAAAAGGAGGTATGTCTTCTGTGCAACTTGTATCACATCTGTCAGTCTCATTCATGAATTTAGGGCACGATAAGGAATCCTAAATGATACCAACACCTAAGTTTAAGCAAATTAGTTTAAGTGCCTTGTGGCTGATCAGCTGAATCACTGCTCATACTTCATTTGACTGTGTTGTTTAGAAATCATCACAGAATGTAAGTAAGATTTAAATATGTGTATTTACACCTAAATGCCTCGATTTAAGTTTCTGGGGCTGGATCAAAAATAAATGTTGAGTATCACCTAAAATGAGATATCCATAAAATACATATGGGTTGACAGATATTACTTAAGAAGTCTTGAGTACTTTTAACTGAACTGACTTACACCTTCAGTCTCAAACTGGAATTCAGCTCCCGTGAGTTGCAAAACCAGTATGGATCTCTTTAATAGGTAACTACAGACTTGTCTTCTCTGGCATAATAAAGAGTTAGGTTGCAAGCAGAATTAAGACTGAATACTTTCCACAAAGCTGAAAAAGGTTCTTTTCTTAGACTTGGAAATTTAATTATTATTCTCTTCTGTTAACTTATAGACATACTAAAATCTATCATTGTATGATACATTTTTAAAGTTAATGATTTTCCTAGAAAAACACTTTAAATTCTGCAGTGCAGATTACAGTCTTGACCCTCTATGTAGTGATAAAGTAATTTTTTTCTAAGAAGTTCAGAACCAAGAATCTGTTTAAAGTAGCAGGTGTAGAACTCTAGAAATAGGCAGTTTTCCAGCAGCAGTATGTATGATAATTATTCAAATTGCCCAAAGACATTTTGTTAGTGTAATCTGTTTATATATTCCCTCTTTCTAATATTTACACTGATAAGAGCTTCAGAGATGTGTATAATTATTCTCTGTGGAAATAATCAAGATAATTAATATACTTATTTGAAAACATGTGAAAACGCAATGAAAAATGCTTCACTAATCTTTCTATCTTGATTTTACATATCAGTAATGTATAACAGGCCCATTTCTGCCTACTTTGAAATCTATGGGTATTTTGTCTTTAAATTTAATAGAAAGAACATCAGGTCCAACACGAATATTTGATATGTTGAAAGTCAAACTGTAAGTATTCTTTAGAACTAAGATAGTGTTCTATGGTATTTCTGAAAAAGAAAAGGAACTAAAAAAAAGACTATTTATCCTGCTTTCTTACTCTAATATTCCCTTTTTCAACCTTAACAGTATTGGCCTTGATTTGCATTTTGCATTAAGTCTTAAAGCTATTTTCAGCTTCTGGAAATTTTAAGGTAACTGAAAAACAGATTTTTTTTTTGTTTAGTTGAATTAATCTGATTGCATTCTTGAAGCTAGAGGAAATGTGGAATTCATTTTACTTTCTGAGCATGCTAGGCTCAACACTGGGCCATTTTCTGGACAAAAGGAGATCTAAGGACAAGTTCTGATTTCGAAAATAACATACAATATTTTATCTTTGAATATTTCATAATGTAGCAGCCGGCTAGACATTTTTTCAACACATTTTCTCTCTCTGTTTGACTTTTTACTCCTCATTTTCTCTGGGGAGGGGGCACATATTTTCCACATTGAAGCATTGTCTTCTATGGCTCTTTCTTCATCTGTCATGCTTGTTTCTTGCTAATTTTTAGTATGTTTTTCTCAGTGTCATAGTGTTTTTTCTGAGTTTAGCACTGATGACTTTTTACATATTACAAACTAAGACTGATCATATATTTCGCAGATGTCCTAATTGCTTGGACCATCTTATATTTTAAAAGTAATTCTTTTAAAGTTTATTAGAAAACTGGGTAATGGAGACACTGATGAAGATAATTGGATTCTTATTGATGCAATGGAATTGTACATTTATTCTTCTTCCCAACGTTGTATCTTTTAAAGGAATGGTCAGACTCTGGATATGCAATTTACCTTTATAGGTCCAAAAACTCTAATAGCATAGATGTGCATCTACTATTGGAAAATAACTTTGTCCTTGTTTCAAGGTTTGTGGGTTTTTTTGGTTTTTTGTTTTTTGAGGGGTTGTCGGGTTTGGTTGGTTGGTTGGTTGGTTGGTTTTTAAGATTTTTGTTTATGTAGTTTTGTTTTATTTTCTTTGGTTTTTGTTTGTTTGGTTTTTTTTCCTTGTCTTTAGAATAAGCACAGAAGTACTGAAGTGTATTGTAATTTACAGAGGATATCAAGTAAGACAATAACACTTAAGCTGTGTGATTATCTAGCAGAAGTCAGTACGCTGTTCACATGACTAAATCTACTCCATGTCTTCTGGAGAGTTGTGATATGCCGAGTAAAATGTCCTTGGTCCCACGAGGAACACAGCTTAAAGGACTCTTTGGTTCTTCTGATCTTTCCTGCTCTCAGACAGGTATTCACTATAGCACGTATGAACACACATAAACCAGGCAAACATATATTTTTTTTTCCAAAGTAGTAAAGACTTTTCCCTTATGAAGTCAAATACTTCCTATTATTCTGGTAACTGATGAGTATTTATGGAATTTTTTGCACACACACATTGAAAATATTTTATAATCTAGAATTTATAAAATATTTTTTAAAAATCAGGAATATTCTAAAATATTAGAATCAGTGTCTCCATACTTCTGCTACAAAACCAAGTCCATCAAGCATCACAGTATGCAAAATTTTCCAGAAAATTGTTTTTCATTGCTTTCGTGAACATGAACTCTTGAAAATCACCATTTTAACTTCCTGTATTTGCCAATTTTAAATGTGATTCAAAGAATAGTCTGCTATACTTTTGGGGTGAATTTCATGGTCAAAGAAATGAAGTAAAAAAACCCAAAACAAAACCAACAAAACCCAGTAGAAGACAACATGGTGCCTTTATCTCCCTTTAGATATTGTTATTATTCCAGTCCTTTAAATTAAAATATGCAGTGACTATCAATGTAAAAAGTCTTATCAATTTTCCTTTGTACTGTTTGTGGCCACTGACTGATATTTTGTTATATATTCTTGTCACACTATTCAAGCTAATATAATGTCCAGGCCCAGAGAGTGCTGGTGAATGGGGCTGTATCCAGCTGGCGGCCGGTCACCAGCGGTGTCCCCCAGGGATCAGTGCTGGGCCCAGTCCTGTTTAACATTTTTACTGATGATCTGGATGAGGAGATTGAGCGTACCATTAGCAAATTTGCAGATGACACCAAGTTGGGGTGGTGTGTTGATCTGCTGGAAGGCAGGAGGGTTTTGCAGAGGGACATGGACAGACTGGAGAGTTGGGTTGATTCCAGCGTGATGAAGTTCAACAAGGCCAAGTGCTGGGTCCTGCACTTTGGCCACAAAACCCCTGCAGCGCTACAGGCTGGGGACAGAGTGGCTGGAGAGCAGCCAGGCAGAAAGGGACCTGGGAGTTTGGACTGATAGAGACTGAACATGAGCCAACAGTGTGCCCAGGTGGCCAAGAAGGCCAATGGCATCCTGGCCTGCATCAGGAACAGTGTGGCCAGCAGGATCCTTCCCCTGTACTCAGCGCTGGTGAGGCCACACCTGGAGTGCTGTTCTGGACCCCTCAGTTCAGGAAGGATATTGAGGTGCTGGAGCAGGTCCAGAGAAGAGCAACCAGGCTGGTGAAGGGACTCAAACACAAGTCCTATGAGGAGAGGCTGAGGGAGCTGGGGCTGTTTAGTCTGGAGAAGAGGGGGCTCAGGAGAGACCTCATCACCCTCTACAACTCCCTGAGAGGAGGTTGTAGTCAGGTGGGGGTCGGTCTCTTCTCTGGACAAAAAGGCACAGTCTTAAACTTTGCCAGGCGTGGTTTAAGTTGGATATTAGGAAGAAATATTCTACAGAGAGAGTAATCAGGCATTAGAATGGGCTGCCCAGGGAAGTGGTGGATTCACTGTCCCTGGAGGTTTGTAAGATGCGACTGGATGTGGCACTTGATTCCATGGTCTACTAACCAAGGCAGTGTTGGATCAAGGGTTGGACTTGATGATCTCAGAGGTCTTTTCCAACCTGGTTAATTCTGTGATTCTATGATTCCCATGTATTTTACAGAAATACTAATTACAGATTTTTCCCATACTGCATTTCAGTTGGTTTTTTTTTCCCTTTCAATTCATGTAAGCAGTGCAAGCATTTGGCTGTTAAACTACTAAATCTCATGAGATTTCTTTTTTATAAAGTATTCTTCACACAAATGGAATACTCACCATTCCTTTTGCAAAATAATAGTTGTGTTGTATATCCTTAGGACATCATTGATAATAAGTGAAAAGAAAAATTTAAACCCATTGTGCATATCTATCTCCACTGTCTTGATTTTAGCTTTCACTGGATCACAATCAGGAAATAGTATTTTGCATCCTCTTTTTGCTTGTTATCTGTAATAGCACCATAGGTACAATAAAACAAACAAACAAAAAAGAATTGTCTTGATTACAGTATTCATATCTTCAGTAGAGTCCATAAGCTTCATAATACTTCTTGTCTACACCCATTTCATATTTGTTAGTTTGTTTCTGTAATTTTGTTTCTTTGCTTTTTTAGTTGTACTTCTTTTCTCATTCCTATTTTTTTCTTTTGATCTTTCTCAGTTCTCTACCTGGTTTTACTTATTTACTTTGTCCTTAGCTTTTATTTTTTTGTCTTCTTTGCTTCTTGAACTCTTTTGTATTGTTTGTGTCATCTGTTGCCCCTGTTATTACAACTTTGCCCATTCCACCTTGCTTGACATATCCATTCTGTAGAGGGGATCTTTTATATTTCTCTGATGCCTTCATCTTATTTCTGTATGAAATTAAAGATTTTTCTCAGTGTGTCTAAGATATGCAGAAACAACTGATTCATTCTTTCCTTTTGTCTTGCTAGAACTGCTTTCCTCTGCTTTGCTTTGCTAAGCCTTAGCTCCATGTGTTTTTCTAGTTAACAACTGTGACTAGTCGACTACTTGACAGGGTTCTGCTGATCTCTTGGGGCTCTTTGATATTCGGGAGGAAGGTTCCAAAGGTTGTTTAACAGTTGTCTGGAAGTCCAAATTGCTAGTCATCTTTGAATGACAGATTGTTTTGGAAGTACTGAATTCAACTAAAATGACAAATATACAACAATCTATTAGTCTGTGTACTTTGTTCAGAAATGGAATTCTTGGGGTAGAATTCAGTTGCCTAAACATGAGACTTGAGAGCTAGTGGAGATTTCCTACAGTACTCTGTCTTAGTATTCTGTCTTATAGGAGACACAGGTCTCCTATAGATTCCCTAGAATATCTCACAGACCCAAATGGTTGTCTCAGACCATTGCAGGACAGACCTTTGGTGTTGTCAGTAACTAGTTGCAAACTGGGATCTAAGCTTTCTATGACTGAAAATTACTCCTTTCCTGACGATAAATGTGATTGCCTTTCTAAAAACTGAAATAACGTGTAACAATAATTCTGAAATCTTTTTATATATGTTCATAATCACTCTTTACATATCTCCTGGATGACAAATACTCCAAGTTCAGCTTCTTCACAAAACCCCCCACATCTGAAATTTATTTCCAGTAGAGTTAGAAATACTGTACAATTGCTTCGAGAGGATGCAGTCATGAAGCTTTGAAGAATTCTTCAACCTGTAAGTTGATATCAAATGTGGAGTAAAATTTAACCATTGGCTGAACTAATAAGCTGTGCAATTTTATTCTAAACCAAATATTTCAAGATGTGCAGCTTTGCTTTCTAGTCTTAGCTGTAGATAATCCACAATATTTATCTACAGAAATGAAAGGTAGTGTAAACTGCTTCTTGTTTTTCTCCACAAAATTAACATCTATGATTACTGAGACAACAAAAAAAAAAAAAAAAGGGAGAGGAAAAAAAAGGCAAAAAAAAATTTTGTCCTTCCTTGTTGCAATATATAAAAGAATGCAGAAATTTTTAATGTTGCTTATGTGAACATGCTTCCAAAATGGCTTTTGTACCCTTTGTGCAAACTCACCTTCTTCTTCCCAGGAGTCTCAGTCTAATCTCTAGTTTGGAATGTCTGAGAGATAACTGAAAGCCTATCTATTGGTTGTTAACCCCTTATTGTAATTGGTTGTTTGTAAGACCTCCTGAACTCCCAGTGGTCACTTTGTAATCCCCTCAAGAACTATTTAAGTCACTACCCAGAACAATAAACTCTCTGCCTCTCTCCTTGCTGCTGCTGCTGTCCTGTGGTCTCTGCGGAGGGCATGGGGTCCACGTGGAGGGGGGGAGAGGGAGGGCACGCTCCCCTCCAGGACTAGAGGTAAAAGACCTCTAGCCTGGAGTCCCTCTCCCTATCCACCCTCAACCTTTGCACTTCCTGTCAATGAGAACAGTTTGCATTTCAAGAGAGCTTTTTTTCTTACTTGTGTATGAAAGGATTCTGAAAGAATGTACTACCAAGATTTTTTTGGTTTTTTTGTTTGTTTTGTTTTTTTTTTTTTGCTTTTCCTATGGGAAAAACCTTGAGGGGGAAATGAAGTGAAGGTCAGATCTGAAATGAAAAGGCATAATAAATACAATGTATCTTTAAAGAGCAATATGGACATTTTCTATGTTAATTAAAAATAATAAATACAAAAAGAGGACATTTAAGTAACACAAAAAACAAATAGTTGTTTTATGCAAAAAAATTTTGGAAATAAGTTAAAACAAGGTTGTAGAACTATGAAATTTCAAAAGGAAAGTGTATGGGTACATTTTCTACTTTACATCCTTAGTGAAAAAATATGCCAGTTTAATTATGCCAGTTTAAGAAGAAATGTATTGGCAAGAGATTAACTGTAATAAACAGACAGCATATCAGGATAGGAGAAATGCAATGGTTTTTTTAAATGGGAAATTGCATAATCTAACTGTGCAGTATAGGGAATGTAATAATGAATACTAAGAGGTTAAATCCTATCCTGGATTACAATTTCTCAAAGGAGCAGAAAGAAATAAATGAATACCATGTAGACAAGAACAGCATTTCTCATGAGGTAGAGATGCTTGAGACATGATAAAAGATAACATATCACTCAAATATTCCATAGCACATTTCAGGTTATTTAAGAAGTCTTTGGGATTTGCAGGCTGAGTATTACCGAACCATAAGGGAAAGAGAGGAAATATTGGGAGGGAGTTGTTTTCACAAACAGAAGTCCTTAGAGAAGGTGTTTATATCTCTTACAGAACTGTGTGACACAGAAAACGTGTACGACATGTCTTACCACATTAACATAACAGTAAAAACAAGTGATCTAATCAGAGAAGTGAGATTCCCATTTAATCCACAGGACCCATTTCCACACCTGATAGAAACGCAAAGATCTTCAGATTCTATGAAGCCCAAGACTCTTGTGCAAGTTGATAGATGAGTAGCTTTTAAGCCAAAAATTTATTTACAATGAACCTGGAAGAAGGACTTTAGATTACCAGATAGATTTCTTCCTAAATATCAAGTGGCTTGAGAGCCACTGTCAAATAATATTCTGATACTAAATGAATCAAAGGATCTATGTGTGTGTGAAAAATTATCCTGCTCAGTCAACTGCTTGATATCAAAAGGCAATGGCTGTAATGAGAGGTAAATGATCTTGTCTGATGTTGGGTAACAAAACCAGGAAGGGATAATTTGAAGGAGAACCTTATAATATTGACACAGGTGATCCTCGTAAGTAAAATGCTTTGTACACAACAATTATTAATATCTGTGGGCTGCCAGAAATTCAACATTATTTTCAGGTGAACCTTGTAAGAATTTATCAATAAAACTGGAATGTCCTGCCTGCTGTAAAGTAATGTGGAAATCTCAGGCTCATTTTATTTTAGGAATAACTGTTTAGTGAGACATATTTACAAATGTTGAACTGCTATGCCTTTACATTAAGTATTAAGACTGTTTCATCTAAGTACAGATGCCATTAATGATATATTTTATCCTCTGATATTTTTTTTTCTGAAAAAAGCAACATTAAAACTAGTGGTAGTAAAAACTAAACAGAAAACAAGGAATGACAAAAAAGACAAGCATACACATTAATGCATAAGTATAAATGCACATGCACTTACTTATGCATGTATATACATGTGTGCACATATGTGTGTGTCCATTAGACATGCATGCTACTGGCACACACATAGATATACATGCACTAGGAGTGTTGCACAGCCTGCAGAGATGGATTCGTCACCAACTGCAAAAAAATTCAGGTGCAATCTTGATTCAATCAAGATCAGTGTGTGTGTGTGCATACATATACATGTGTATATATTGTGTATACATATAATATACACTATGTATATACAGCACTCCTTTATATATGCAGTAATGTATACATTATGTATAAGGAGACTAATTCAATACAAAAACTGACTTCCTAACTCCTTGACTGAAATTAAGTGAGTAGGTAGAATAATAGAACAGCTTTGGTGGGCACCTGGCATCCAGCTGGGATGAACCCACCACAAAATGCAAATCATTTCAGGTGAAGAAAATAAGTTAATCTGTATCTTTTACATGTGGAATGAGTTCTTTAGCCACAACAGAGAAAAAAGAAAATAAGCAAACAAATCAAACCAAAACATCTTTGGTTGTTTTTCCCACTTCAGAACCAGTGAAGGAATATGCGGCCCCTTTCCTAGTTTTTGAAAGAAGTAGGGTTAAAACACATTTCCTGAGAAAAAATTCTAGTGTTGTGTTGCTTATCTTAAAAAAGACAAAACAAAACAAAACAAAACCCTACGTGTCCTGAGGAGAAAAAAAAAAAAAAAAAAAGAGAGATTTTATACAGACAATGATTTAAACTACATCCCTGTTAGCAGTCATTTCATAGGAATGAGTTTGGACAGTCAAGGGATCAATATGCTGGTTGTTTTAAATCCTATTATAGCAACAAAATCTTCCCATGAGCTGTATGGGAAGTTTGGAATGATGTCCTTTACTTCTATGACTCAAATTTATTGTGTAGGTATGATCCAAAACTAACTGCAGATAAAGTGATGTTTCTTAAACTTATGTCATTTGTCAATTTAACTTTGACTCTTCAAAGAATACAATGAATAATGTTAGCTACTCTAATGAATAGAAGATTTTAGCTTGTTTTTTTTAAGGAAGTGAGACTACTTTCTCATTTAGATCTGTTCATCTGTCTGTCTCCTATCTTCAAAGGCTTTTGAACATATTAGTCAATTTTAACCTAATTTGATAGAGAAGTATGAATGAGAACCAGTGAAATAGCACTCTAAGTAAAGGAAAGATTAAACTAGTGATGAAACAATGGTGTGAAATAAGAAATAATCTGTTCTATTTGCCCTGTTACTTTCCAACCAGTAACACAAACTTGCCTTTGGCCAGCCCATACCCGTAACAGAATCAGCTGATGGCAGTATCTGCTGTCTACAGCATGGATTAATATATCCTCATTTTGCTTTGTTTTAGGGATTATTGATGTCCTAACACATATGACAGGAGCAACAGTCATTGAAATTAGGAAACAAGAAGAGTTGCATGGCAGAACTCTAGTGGTTCAACTTCATTAATTCTTCTCACAAGCAAGGTCTTTGAAAATTGAGATCTGCATCTAGGACCAAATACAAGGAAAACTGCTGACATTACATTATTAGTCACTGGTGTAGGAGCCAGAAGCATCATTGTTATACTTTGTTTATTCTATTATGGAATCTGTTATGTAATAAAAAGGGTTTCTGAATACTTAAAAAAAAATCCCAAAACAAACAAAAATCAAACCTAATAAAACCAAGGTTTCAACAACAAAAATGTAATTAAAGGACAAGTCCAGTATTTCACTCATTATTACCATCTTTTTTTGGTATTTATTTTCTTACTCTGCCGTCTTTTTCTCTTTTTGTTTTCTCTTTTTTTTTTTCTTTTAATAACATTAAATAACAATAACATTGTATATGTTTAGGAATTTCTTATTCTTAGAGAGCAATCTGTAAGTGAAACTGTCCTTAGTTCAATATTCAATAGGTAATATTGAACATTTTCTCTAAAGCATGTCTTTTACCTAGTATATCAAAGGTACTGGATTTTCTTTTCTGTCGTTTTTACTATGAGAAAAATAAAATTAATTATATGTATATATTTTCAAATGTACTCTGAACATTTAAAGCTAATGTTAGTTGTTCAGATACATAGACATTAAAAATCTAGACTGTGAAAAATATTTCTAGGATCCTAAAAATTCCCTTAAACAAAAATGTAAAGTCAGGAGCATATTAAAGCCTTGTAAAGGTTTATGAACAGGAAATGAGATTGCTCCTAGAATTGCAAAACCTCTCCTGACTTCGTTTTCATCTTCTTTATGCCTCTGTTCCCAAGAAAAATCTTCAGGACTACTTGAAAAACAAACAAATAAAAAGATATATGTGAGGAGAACAGGGAAAAAAAACCCCAACCTATTTGGAATTCATTCATTCCTTTGGAATGAAGTTAAAATGCAGAGGGAATCTGCAGGGCTGGATAAAATTCTAGTCCTTCAGGAAAAAAAAAAAAAAGAAAAAATTTGTAGTATTTAGATCATGAGCTCTTTTTATGATACTGAGAAGTTGCTAAAGACTTGTAAATACTGAATATTGTAGAAAACATTTTATGTTTAATAACAACATGTAGTTAAAATATTTCCAGGTTATGGGGACACAGAAGTATTTAAAATATCTTTTTTAAAGTACATTGTGTTAGAGGAAAATTTACATATATCATGCCACATCTAACATCCTGAGGGAGGGTTGAGGCTGCTGTGGCTTCATGCTCTTATTTCCAACCACTGGTGGTGCTGAAGATGTATTTCTGGCAGGTACAAGTACTCAGGGGACGTATACAACACATATTTACATATATACACAGGCAGTGGCACAGATCACAGATGGACACACACATCAGTCACACAATCACTGACAGCACAAATGACCTCATCTAGCTCCCCTCTCTATCTGAGACAAATGAAGGTACAGTAATGGAAAAAAAAAGAAAAAAAATATATATACAACATGGATCCCTTCACCTGAAGAGTTCCTGAGTTCAGACTGCCCAGTAGCTATCCTTTGTTCCCAGTCTCCCCAGTTGCTGGCTTCCCAGGTCTCAATAGCGTACTGACCAGAGAGAGACTGGTCTTTTTTTCTTTTTCATTTCCCTCACTTCCAAATCACCTAAACACCTCCCTTTTCCTGCTTTTGGTTCTTTGCCTAAATATCCCATAAGAAGTTCTCTGCAATCATGAACTGCTCTTCCCCTGCATCCCATTATGTGTTCCACACCCTTAGACATCCCACACTTAGTCTGAACGGTGATCCGAAGAGTTGTTCCTTGTGACTTATCTTGATGGGTTTCAGACCTGCACAATGGATCTGATGGTTCTAAGGAGACAGCGCTGGGAGGGGTCTGGAGAAGATGTTTGTTCATGCTTTGTGAATCCTTAATATGGGATCCTGCCTGCTGCTGCGCACTGCTGAGCTCCTCTGAGCTTGTGGAGATGGGCCTCTGACTGGTTAATGGCCTTCACATAACAAAGGGACAGACTGGAGTCAGGTGAGAGCATTCTTTGGGCTCCCCCTTCTCCAGTTGTCTCTCTGAACCCTTTTGTGGGTATGCAGAGGAGTTTGTGAGGTTTATTACAAAACCTAACATTCTCCTGCATACAGGTTTAACCAGAGAGAACCACAGCATCCTCTCTCCTTGCACAGCACTTCCCAAACTCTGTTTCATGCTGTGCTCCCAGAGCAGATAATCTAGTGTTCTCTCAGGTATGCCCTTGGGGTTTTGTATGTCTATATGGCTGTGGTCTGTAACCATGTGCGAGACCCAGTGGAAACTTCACACACACCAATATGATGTTTTGGAAGCTTCATCTTTATTGGAAATTACACTTACTTTTATACAATTCAATAACTACCACATATTTGACTACTTAACCTATTATTGGTCACACACACAAAACACACACTGTTCACACAATTATTATTGGCTAGCCAACATATCTTATTTTCTAAATTCTTCTCCTTCTAAATCTAACCACAATACTTTATTTACATGCCTCCTGGCAGGTCCAGCTCAAACTCCCATCTGCAAGTGCTTTTCTTCTCATTCCTGCAGATGTCCAGTTCTTGTCATATTCTCAAAACACTTAGTCCTTGAGACTCCTCAAATTCCCACCAGCTGGTTCACTCCTACCTCAACTAAAAAGGTTTCTAATTCTCCTACAGTGGTCTGTTGAGTTTTATAAGTTGTTTATACTTCCTACTTCTGAAAAGAAGGGAATCAGAGACTATAAACTGAGGTTTATCCCTTTAAATGAAACACTGCATAAGAATAGAATCCTGTATTTGTGAGAAGAGAATGCAGTCTCTACAAAGGCTGTATTTTTAGTATGGTGAAGGGAAATTTGACATTAGGTAATACTAATATATGACATCTAGTTTCTACATACCATGATGAAAATGTTCCTATCAATGTCCTTAATGACTGTGAAGATTGTCAACTCAATCACTAAAGGGTTTCTATTTCCTTTCCTAAGAGATAACAGTCATCTTTGCTTTAATATCCCATCAGTTAAGCCTCTAGTTTTGCTACAACAAATCATAATGTATTATGTTGTTACAACATATGTCTGTCTGAGAAAAATGAAGAGAACAGTAAATTGTGCTCAAAACTGTGCTGTTCATTCCTTTCACTTTGTCCATCAAATACAACTCCAATTCAAATTTGAGATAATAAAGGAGGTCAAGAAAAGGAACAAACTGTATTTTTATGATTTTACATGTGAAGCAGTTTCATCCAAATTTTGTCTTTAGGGTTTTATTAAAAATTAAACTACAGGTAATAAAAAATTAAGAAGTCAGCACTGCTCTGTAGAATACCATTCGGTCTTCATCTATGAATATATGATTAGTATCTTTCTGTAACTTCAGGATTTTTTTCCCATTTTTTCATTTTCTCTTGATCAAGACCAATCTTACTTTCTTGCATATCTAAAAGTATATGGACCTTATGGCATATTTATCTAGAAATTTATTTTTCTCCTAAGGTAGTTCTGAGCTCAACATGTTAGAATAAGTTTTTCATTTATTTATTTTTGACAAAAGAGTCTCCTCAAATGCCACTGGTTGATGCCAATATGTCCTCAGAAGGCAAAGGAAAAATCTTGAGTAGGACTTAGTCATGTTATAAACTCTCCTAATATGATGAAAAAGAAGAGTTTCTGTATCTCAGCCTCTCACCATGAGATACCAGCAAGTCTGAAAAAAAGACAAAATGATCTTTTACTCTCCCAGATGCAATATTTACTAGTAAGAAATCCCCAGAGTAGTATATTAATTACCTGAGACACGAAAATGCTATGTTAGTTCACAGAAACTGATCAAACACACAAGCTTGCAACTATGTATAACACTATATCATTGGTGATGTATATTTCCCCCATTGTTATGAACATTACTCCTGAATTAGTTCTTTCTAACTCTGCCACAAGGCCACAGTGAGACTTTGTGTATTTATAGGAGTTCATTTAGCAAGAAATCAATAAAGTGAGTGCAGAACAGTACTAACTAAAAGTCAAACAAGGAAAACTTTCTAATAGATATCTCAGCTTTGTATTTTAAATGCATATTTAATCTAAATAAAAGATGGTATCTGCACCTAATTTACTGTGACCTATGTTTGAAATGAAACAAGCTCTGTCTTCTAAAATTGTTCTGTAGTTTTTCATTTTGCTCTGTGATCAAATGTATAACATTAGCAGGCTATCTTAAATGAACCTAATGTTACAGCTTTAGTCTAGGAATGACTTAGCTATCACTTTAGTAGCCATTTGTCCAAATACTAGTTCTACAACTGATAATAGTTAATTTGGGTTTGAACCTATTTTGGGGTTCAAGTAAGAATTCTCCCTTCTCAATTTATTTAATGGCATTAAAATATTTTCTAGTGACTATCAATTTTACTAGTAGAGCTTTTCTACCATGTTTTGCTTGACAACAGTGAGGACTAGGTTCTATTTCTATGGGTTGTCAGTAAACAATATATCAAGTTTGTGAGATACATATCACTACTCAAAGATCTTGAATGAAATGTCTTAACAAATAAGTACCATACTAGAAAAGAAGAAGGAGAAACAGAAAAGAAATTTTATATATGAAAAAATAGATTATGTGTTCTCCAAAACACAACAGTAATGCATTAAAGTCCTTCCCTTACATTTCTTAGTGAAAGAAATGGTAAAAGAGCTGTCTGTTAAACATTTTTCATCCATCTCACTTGTATTTTCTATCATCTACCCTAGTAAAGGCTGTTTGGTAGCAACTACAAATAGTAGTAAATATGCAGGCATCCAGAAATAGCTGTTTTTTCCTTCTAGTAAGACTGTAGGGTAGATTTAATTTTTTTTATAACTAATTTATCCTGCTTTTTAGATTATTTTTTAAATATGAACCTCACTCAGCTTTTGCTACCATACAGCTACTTGTTAACTTAGAGCTGCAAATGTGATTGTAAATAAGACATTGCTTAAAGCTCTCATAGTCCTTCCCACTGCTCAACTCTGCTTCTTCAACACTTCATCTTTGGAAAGTTACTCTGATTTTGGGTTTTCATATTTCTCCAGTTGCCTGCTCTCTTTTAGGTCTCAGATGGAGACAGTTACATTCATGTTAAGAGTATTCATTTGAAAATTTGTTTATATAGGTGTTGCACAGAGATCTTGGGGAAAAAAAAACCAAAACAAACCCCAACAGCTTAAACCAGCTTATAGTCCTTAAAAGCTGACTTATCTCATGAAAGAAAATTATGAAACATCAACATAATCTTAGCAGATTTGTGATTAATCAAGTTTTCATGATACTCTGATGCAGAATGTAAGGGTAAATTCAGAATGACTTTTAGATAAAAAAACCAGACCAAACCAAACCCAACACATTGTAAGATCAAGTAATTTGGAAGGAAGTAAAGGAATTATTTTATTTTGGTGTAACAAATAATGTATTTCAGAAAAACAGATGAGCTATTTGAACGCAGGTAATTCTGAACAGGAGCCTCAGAAAGGGAGCTTCCTTGTTGCTTGCTCAGGCAAGTACATAAAACAAGCATCTAAAATTTTACCTCTGAGAAAAGAGGCAGAGCAAATAATAAAGTTGAGTTTGAAGGAGAGATTCCCATGGGTACACCTGAACTAGAAAGACATGAGTGTTTTCAGGAAGCCAGGTTCACAAGTACATACCACAATATGGTGATGAGCTGGAAAATAGTATTTTCCTAATATTCTCAGTCCATAGGAAGGTCTTAGGCTAGAAAGAAGCCTATCTCTCAGTCTACATAAACCCTATGCTGGAGAAGAAAACATTCTAAGCTATAAGAATAGCTTATAAGTGTTTTACCTTGTGCCAGCTCAAACTATTAAGCATGTGAAAGCTGCTCTAGTGAAAGATTTGGCTTTATTTTAGCCACCTAAACGCTTCCAGATAGTCCTCTTTTTATCTTGCTTGACATCTACTTGTTCTGTTGGGTGCAAATCAAATCTCAGGGAACACCAGCATCTATGACCATTACAGAGTTTACCTAGATGCTTTGCCAAACTCCTGAAAGATGCATATGTGGAGAAATCTACAGTATTTCAATAAAAAAACTTCTTATGACATAAAAAATTGCTTTCACTTGTGGTAAAAATTAAAGTGCATGCCATGGTTACTTGTAGAAAGTTTAAAAAAATATCTTTTTTACAGTTAAAAGAAGCTTTTAATTAGATAGAATTAAGGTAAGAAATTAAATGTGACTTTTACTGTTTTTATACTCAAATGTTGCACTCAAAATCTCTGGTTTCATGCTGTGTTAGGATTTTTTTTGTTTGTTTATTTCTGGGTGTGGGTTTGTTTGGTTTTTTAATTAGTGAACAGCATGAGCAATACTAATGACAACCTTGACAAATTAGAGGACTGGGCAATCACTAGCCATATGAAGCTCAACAAGGGAAAGTATCAGATTCTGCACCTGGGATGGGAAAACCCTGGATGTCCATGCAGAATGGGGAATGAGATGCTGGAAAGCAGTGCCACAGAAAGGGACCTGGGGGTCCTGGTTGATGGCAAGTTGAATCTGAGTCAGCAGTGCCCTGGCAGCCAGGAGGGCCAACCACTTCCTGGGGGACATCAGGCAAAGCATCACCAGCTGGTCAAGTGAGGGGATTGTCCTGCTCTGCTCCGCACTGGTGTGGCCTTACCTTGAATATTGTGTGCAGTTTTGGGTGCCACAATATAGGAGAGATATTAAGCTGTTAGAGAGTGTCCAAAGGAGGGCAACAAAGATGATGAAGGACCTTGAGGGGAAGCTATAGAAGGAGTGGCTGAGGTCACTTGGTCTCTTCAGCCTGGAAGAGACTGAGGGGAGACCTCACTGCACTATGGTTACAACTTCCTTGGGAGGGAAGAGGAGGGGTAGGCATTGATCTCTTCTCTGTGGTGACCAGTGACAGGACTCATGGGTATGTTCTGCAGTTGTGTCAGGGGAGGTTTAAGTTGGATATTAGAAAAAGGTTCTTCTCCCAGAGGGTGGTTGGACACTTGAACACGCTCCCCAGGGAAGTGGTCACAGCACCAAGCCTGACAGAGTTGAAAAAACATTTGAATGATTCTCTCAGGTACGTGATGTGACTCTTGGGGATGGTCCTGTGCAGGGCTAAGGGTTGGATTTGATGGGTCCCTTTCAGTTCAGCATATTCTGTGATTTTGTAACCTGGTCATATATGTAAAATGACTATTTTCTGCACGATTCAAAGACCAGAAAGTATTAACTGAAGAGAAAGTAGAAGTAGTATCATTGTTAGTGGTAGACATGCTACAGTTTATTGTGCTCTGGAGACAGTATATATGCAGAGAAGCCTTGTGATCTGAGCAGAATTGTACATGACTTGAAATGACTGACATATCACAAATTTGTTGTGTGCAATTGTTGGGGAACTTTGTTTCAGAACAATAAGCAAGAAGCTAAGATGTGAATAACATTTTTAGTGGCAAAAATCCTACCAGAAATTTTTAAATTAAAATTTCATTTTTTTACAGTCTATAGAAACCTTCCAAAATACCTCCTCCTGTCAAAGAAGCAGTTGGTGTAATAAAACAGAGATAAGCTGAATATAATAACCTTATTCATGCTGTGGAGAAAGAGGGTACAAATACATAAGCAAACAGAATCAATACATTTAATGCTTTCACATTTTGTCACAATAAATGCTAAGGAAATATAGAAAAATTGCCTTCTAAAAAAGGGAACAGAACTGTATCTTTTGAAGTGTGGAAAACAGAAATGGGTAAAACATTTGCAGAGTTATTTAAAAAATACTATGACAGTCTGACTGACTATACAATCTAGTAGGATTTCTTAATTTTCTTTGCTATTCTGCTGTCATTGGTGCTATGTTGTACTCTAAAAGAGCTAAAATATTCAACGTAGAAAAAAGTAAAAAGATTGGAGACAAACATCGTGGCTGTATTATATACAAAACTATATTCCCTATTTTAAAAATAGCCCCTTACATTTCGATATGCTATTACATTCTAGCTTTTCTTTAAGAGTGCAGTCAGAATAGAGTAAAACTAGAATAGTATATGAGGTAAATTTTTCTAAATAGTTTGATCAAGCTATGTTTTCTCTTAGTACTGAATAGTATCCGAACTATAAAAGAGATTGCAGAATACCATTAAAATAAGATTCAGAGAAGTTCCATTTTTCATTATTTATTCAGAAGTCTCCTACTATTCATAGGTAAATTTGTGTACAAATTTGGATGTTTATTCCAAGTCCGTTTGAGATTGAGAGCATCCTAAATGCTTAAGCTTTTTGTGCAGTCACAGAACCATTTACAGTTTTACAGTTCTGCTGAACATTTACAGAACCAGTATTTTGGCATTGTTTCCCTTCTAAATGTTGACCATGACAAATATGTTCCTTGGCCATCTGCAGATAGTGTTCACTCTGTGAATTGGGAATAAATTTTACAAATTTACTTTGAAGAAATGCTTAAAAAAAGGGATTTCAAAACTATTTAAGAGAAAAAAATTGGTTTTGTTTTGATGCATACCTTAAAATGAAATCATATTTACTCTGGTTCATATACATAGTCAGGAAAGAAACTGGAGCAGGTTTTAGTGCAGGAAGATAGCTTTTGTCACAGCAAAGAAAAATTTTAATACCAATTCATATAATTCAATAAACTTCTCTTTAGAGTCTGAATTTTTTCTACTGCTTATCTTTTCCCAAGTTTGCATTGGGAAAATGATGATTTTGTTTACTATTTCAAGAATATTATTGTACTTTCCTTATATTCCTGAATATTTATCATAATTTATTGCTAGTTTTTTTCCCATAAGACTTAACCACCTATAAGGAAACTGTTGATTTTAGAGACATAATTAAAGGGAAAAAGGCATGATATATTTCTTCTTCCAATTCAGCTATAAAATTTGATTAAAAGGGGCAGTGAAGAAAGAATACAAATCTTTTTCAGAGTATGATACAAAATTGCTAGCAAATTTACAATTCATATGCTTGAGGGGAATATTAGATCAACTGTAAAAATTAGGTTGCCTCCATATAACACTATCTTTGTGCTACTCATTAGTAGATCTCCAAGTCTCATTCCCTTTATGTCAGGTTATTTCTATTTTAAGGTAAAGGTCTACTTACATAAAATGGTTCAGCATCAAAAAAACAAGAACAACAAAACAAAGAAACAAACAAACAAAATAAAAAAGTAGAACCTATAGAACCTGTGCTCCTATTCTTGAGAAGAATTCAGTGCTCCCTGATATACACTCTTGATGCGTTTTGTGCTATAATAATGGAGAAATTTTTTGTGTGTGTTCTTTTTTTTTAATCCCAACCATCTTGGTAATGTTAAGAGAAATATAATTTTATCGGTTTGTGCTACCTGTGCCTTGACCAGGCAAAGAGATGCTATTCTACATAATTTCTGTCCCCTGGGCCCTGGGGAACTTAAACAGAAGTTAGGTGGATAGTAACTATGTCCAGGGAGGTTTTTCATATGCTAAGTAGCTTAAGACATTTGACTCAAGTAACATTCTCAGACTGTGCCTCTTACACCACTCCAAGACTTATGGTTCATAAAAAAAACTGTATGAAAACTGCTTTCTTTCAAAAGTAAAAAAAAATGGGGAGTACCACCTTTTATAGCTTTCGTACATGTAGTTAGAACACCATAAAAATGGCAATATATGCAGAAGCTTAAAACTACTATAGAAGGTGCTTCAAATCCTAGGAGTTCTTTCCTTAGTTAATTGATGATACAGAAAGTCCACTTAGAATGCATTGTTTTTCAGGTTGTTTTCTGGGTTTTCTTTTCTTCTCCCTACTCCAATATTTGCAACAATAAAGCTGTGAAATTATTTTTCTGGGAATAGAGAAAACATCCTCTCCAGAAAGAATGGTTGTGTTGTCATGGCAACAGATAGGGAGGGATTTCAGAATAACTCTATGCAAGATGCTCCCACTCAATTTCTCCTTGAAGTCAATAACATATTGGACTGAAGTCTCAGAAAGATCATAAAACAGGCCTATAAAGGGACAATTAGGACATAATTTAAAATAGAATAAGGAGGTCTATGTTACCAATTTATTGTTCTGGTTAATACTTATTAACATGTATGTTAACTTTATTAATGTACTTATTATGTGTTTGTTTCAATAATGCTGCTCAGTTTTTCTTAACTCTAGACTGACAACGTAATAAAAAGATGTCTACCAAATATTTGTATGTATTGCTAAACTGACTGCTTTAAAGTTGTTAATTAGGAATAGAACTAGGATAGTAATGAATGATTTTTCTGCCTCTTTAAAATACCCAGTGAGGCAATGAAAAATATTTCTGCATAAAATTCTAAGATGGCCTCTGTTTTGAATTTATTCTCAAGTTTGATGCAGGAAGAGAAAAAGAAAGAAATAAGTTTTGTTGACTTAATTTCTGTGGAAAATTCAGTGTTACTGGCACCACCAGCTCACCAAGAAAGTTATCATCTCAGCAATTCTCTATAAATAATTTATAAAGCCATGCTTAACAGTATGGCTTTTTAAAAATGCTCCTTGCAAAAAAGTTGAATTGCATCATTAAACAAAATCATTGAGAGCAGTCCGGGTGCTTTTTAAGCAGAGGGATTGCAGGGAGTGCAGAATAAAGCAGTTAATCTGCAAAACTCTGTTAAATCATTGCATTAGAAAGGTCATGAGCACATAAGTATGATTTAAACATGCTTTTTTAACACCTAGAAGAATTACTATTCTACACTAGCCTATGCATTACATCCCTGAAAGGAAATTATTTTCCGGATAGACTGACGTCAAATAAAGCCATTTAAGAAAGGTCCAATATGTTTAACAGCCAAAATTAAAGAGCACCATCAACAAAACCCTCTCATCTAAAATTAGAGATGCTACTGTACAAGATTTGATTTAGTTTAACAGCAACCAGTCCTCACAGTAACTAATAAAACAAAATTGTGCTTCACAAGGAAAAGAAACCAAAAAAACCCAGCATTAATTTTCAGGAAGGGACAATGAGTTCAAAAGGCAAATTAACACCCTAAAGTCCACCCAAAAATAGCTGCCCTCAAATTTCCTCTAGACAGAATACATTAGAAGTGCACTCAGAAAAGCCTGATAGTATTTTAATTAATGGAGAACACTTGTGGGCCATTTAGTGTTGCTAAGAATTAGGCAAGCTAATTGATCCAGCACAGGTGCATATAATTGAGAAATATGCCTAAGATTCACAGTTAATTTACTCTGGGACTTTTGCAGATACAGTAAAAATTTAGTTCACAGAAGTCTCTAAAATGAAATGGGTAAAAGACAATCACACTTACTGAAAGACGAAAAAGAACAGTTTGACTAGGAAGAATGATGTTGAAAGTTCAGCTATACAATACATGTAAGATAGAAATAATCTTTCTTATTTATTTATTTTACTAATTCACACAATCTAATTTGAGAATACTGAACTATAAAAATTGTACAGTGGAAACTTGAGGATTAAGCTAAATACTTTCATAATATAAATAACACTGAGATGGAGATTAGCAATAAAATTGCTAATAATTTATTATTAGCAATTTTAAAATATAGTTCCAATTTAAACTGCTTGGCAACTAAGATTACTTTTTTTGGAAATAAAGAAATGTATTTTTCCCAGTGATTTTTTGTTTGGTAACTTTTTCCTTTGGTTATGAGTTTCATGATTTTACCTTTCTGCAATAAGTAGAAAAGAGTTTCAAAATTAGTGATTTGATTTCAGATTCCTAAATAAATATCCATACCTTTAAAATCACCAATTCTGTACCCTTTGATATTATTGTTGTGCATTTTCATTGAATTTCTTAAGAAACAACAGTAGGGTTTTTTTCCCAATAGTTAATTATACATACAGTCTATAGGACTTCCATATATAGGACTAGAGTCTCTCTGAATATCTAAATAAACTAAATACTGTATGTTGAAGGGCTCAACTTTTATGTATTTTAGCAGCTGTTAGTTTTCCAAATACAACCTGTAGGCTCATGAGTGGTAAAACAGGAACTTTAAACATGCAAGAAAAGTCACAATAGTCAGTTGCTTAATGTAGGTAGAATAAAGTACCTAGGAGAAGTGTAACGGCTCAGATTCCCAGTGCTAGTTAAGACCCTAACTTCACTTAGGATCACTGCAAGAGAGGGACCTAAATCCCTCAAGGCTATAAAGTACCAAATCTTCTGAAAGATGTCTTTCGTGTAAGGCCATCAGTGCAAGTAACCAAATCCAGCAATGAAAACCATTCAGCTGCTATCTACCTCTTTACATGAAAAATCAGCTGAGAGCATACTTACATGCAAAGATCCCAGAACACAAAGCTCGTACACAGAGAGGGATTACAGAATCAGGGTAATAAAAAAAGAAGAAAAACCCAAGAATCAAACATGGTTTTTAAAAACATCGATGTCTAACACTTAAAGGAGTAAGGGACATCCCTCTTCATCTGGTCTGAAGCCTTTTTTTGTCTACTGGGAAATAATTGTATAAACTACATTTAAAAAGCCCTAGAAAGTAAGATCCAAGTTCTAAGATTTACCAGTTCTTACTGAATGGCACCCAGTTCCAATAAAATTATCAGAAAAAAAAAAAAAAGTTCTTTACAGCAGGGTAGAACAAATGTGGAAATAAAGGCATGTAACACCCTCAAATATAATCTGTTTTATAGATATGAGAAGACCTGTGGTCACCCAAACCTGTGGGTTATTTAACTTGAACACAGGAAGACTGAGATAGGTGATTACTTTTCTCTCACTTTCTAAGTTTTCTTCAAAATACAAAAGGTAGTCCACTCACAGCTGCTAGCTGTCATGTTTTCAAAGAAAACTTCCTCATTTTCTATTAATTTTCCTGGAAATTCATTTACTATATTTATGAGAAAGTTTTGGGCAACATGCACCATTTAACACTGCTCTTGGAGAAAGTAGCTTTAAGATTGTCCCAAACTTTTCTCCAACTTTCCTCTGTTGTTTAACTCCAGGTAGGCCTGTGCTGAGAGTATCTTGAAGTAGCTCCCTGCTTAGTTGTCTACATTTATATTGGATCCTGTCCTGTGAGAATGTCTTAATTGGATAAGAATGCAAGACACTTAACTAAAATCATATTGAATCAGTGCTAAATTTTTGTGGTGCATCCATCATTGCTGCAGTAAACTCAGCTTTTCTCAATACCTGCAATTTTTTGTGCTGTTTGTGCTATTTTTCCACGTTCTTACTCTGTACTGGGGTATACTGCAGTATATATGCAGTATACATCTTATCCCTTATTTCTTTCCATACATAATAATCTGCTTTTATCAGAAATTTGAGAAGAGAAAATGAAAGGGAACCAGTAAAAGGTCCCTTATGTGTATGATAGTTTACCTAGGCAAAACCAGAAAAACTTAAATGCATATCCAAGTTTTACAACTTTTATTGTGCTGTTAAAGATATTATTGATGGTGTTTCTAAACACAGGTATAAACCAATGTCTCAGTGTGATGCTGATTTAATGTCTGAGGTCTTTTTATTCACTTTACCAAATAATCAGAAACATTTGCATATTACTAGATTTTATACTATTAGCGTGCCTTAAAGATTGAGATATTTTTAGTGTTTCGGGGGATGGGGGGGGAACTTATCCCTGCTGTTTCATCCAGCCGAATTTCTCTGCTGCAATCTCTACATGATACCATCTGATGCTGGGAGAAGCAAGCTATTGATGAAAATTTCAAGAAAATCCCTTATGCCAATTTCAACGTCCTATAGACCTTGAAGACCTGTGCAGCTTGTAGTGCAAAAATAATAACAAACAGGATTTATTCTCTGAAGTATTTCTCCTTGCAGTTTCTTTAAAATAAGAGATACGTTGTGGGTCAAATCTTAATGTCAAAGGTAAGCCTCCAAGGGCTACCAAGACGTATAAGCGAAACATTTTTAGAATCGCTTTTTCTTTATTGAGCTGCTCTATTCTTGACATATTGAAAGTGCCTTTCTAACTGTTAATGATTATTCAGAATTATATAGGACATTAGCTCTGCTTTTGCTATGATTGAGGACTCCTTTCTGTTTAAAGGTCAACCATTCTGAGTGTTCTGAAATTTGCATGTTTACTCAGATTCTTCTAAAACTTTCATCACTTGATTTAGCTGCAGGAAAGTGATGGCAATCAGATTTGGAGTCACTGAGGTAAAAGTTCTTATGATATGGTGCTCTGAATAAACTGCTTTCAGTCCTTGTATTCTAACAGTGATCTTCTAATGCACACACTGGGTTATGAAGAGGATCCTGTGGTAGCTGATCTCAATTACTCAGAGTTTATGTCTAATAAACATGCTACTTAGCATCTCTCAAGAAAAAGTAATATTGCAGTAAATTTATGTAGTAATAGTTAGACTCTCCAGGTTGGTACATGTCAAACAATCATACTCAAGATTGATGACTATATATTTGAGAAGACATCCTTCAGAGAATTTCTGGAGATTCAGAGTTTCCTGTGTTTTGAGCAGTGAAATGGATATGCTTTTTTGAAAAGAAGGCTAATCATGTGCTGGGCTGCATTAGGTGAAATAGTGCCTGCAGGCTGAGGGAGGTGATCCTTTGCCTTTACTCTGGTAGCAGTGACGAAACTGCATTTGGAGTACTGAGTCCAGTTCTGGGCTCCCCAGTAAAAGAGTGACATTGACATACTGTAGAACAGAGTCCAAGAAATGCCACAGAGATGACTAAGGGGGTGGTGCATGTGTTCTGTGTGGAGAGGCTGAGAGAGTTGAGAATGTTTAGCCTGGAGAAGAGAAGGTTCAGGGCAGGGAGGAGAAGGATCTTCTCAATGTCTATAAACACCTTCAGGGAAGGTGCAAAGAGGATGTGGCCAGGCTCTCTTCAGTGGTGTCCAGTGACAGAAGCAAAGTCAATGGACAAACACTGAATCACTGGACGGCCCCTCTTCAGGAAATTTCAAGAAACATTTTTTCACTGTGAGGATGACTGAGCACTGTCATAGGTTGCCCAGGGAGGTGGTGGAGGCTCCCTCATTGGAAATATTCAAAAGTTGTCTGGATGTGGTCTTGGACTGCTTTAGGTATTCCTGGTCAACCAGGGAATTGGACCAGATGACTTCCACAGGTCTCTTTCACCTCAACGACTCTTTGATTCTCTGTTTTACCAGGGTTTTTAGAATTTGATGTGCTTAATGATATCTTGAATACCTATAAGGTGGGAATAAGAGTCAAATTATTTAGGCATTTGAGACAGGTTATCCCAAAGAAATAATGCATTTAAAATCACCATATTTGAAATTAACATTCCAGGTTTGTTTATTTATACTAAAAATTTATTAAGCGTTCTAATCAAAAGTCCTTCAAAATTATCTAGCAATAAAAATTTGTTAATCCATCAGAAAATTAAAATTTATGAATGGGTGGAGCTTCTGAAGTTTTCCAAGTGGCTTTACCTTTGAAGCATAAATCAAAAGTGAGTATTAAATACCAATGGAAATGTAGCAAAAATAAATAAGTTAAAAAAGTAATTTAAAAGAAAATATTTCAAAGAAAATGTCCTCTTTTATATATTCCCACCCCTTTTTTATATATTCCCATCTTCTTCATATATGATAAAAGCATTTAGAAGTAGAGGACTGCAATTGTACTATTTATCAATAGGATCTAAGTTACCTCTCCAAAAGTGCTGACTCAGCATAACAACTGCCACAGATCACAGTGAGATTTAGAATGTGTTAGAGAAATATTTGGAATTACTTCCAGTAGTGTCAGAATTACCATAATGTGTTAAAAAGAAAAAATCAACCCAACACTGCCATTGTTTTCACATTGTTTAAAATACTTTGTATATAATCAGAGACATAATTTTTTCAGTCCTGGTCAAGAATGGTAGGCCCTGTAAGATTATGTGATGAATCCCTATTGAAATGTTTTACACTACTTATTAATACAGGTGACAGCTATCTACAGCAAAATAGAAACAGGTTCCTTTTGTTAGCAGACATAGAGATTTCAAAGTGCTAAGACATATTACTGAGGTGTAAAATAAGTAAGAGTGTCTCAGTAACATGTATATACAAAACAAGCTACAAGCTTTCATCTTCTAAGATTTTGCTACACAAGTCACAGTAACCCTTATTTTGTACTACAAAGTGCTTCTCATGCAGATAAATATTCTACTGTTTCCTCTGGAGGTAGAATTTCAACTGAACTTCACTATGAGTTATTTTTGTCCCATTATTTAGCTTTTTTTTCCCTTGATTTTTTTTTATAAATTAGTTAAAATATATTATTGTGAGATTTTACAACGCCAACGATGAGGCTAGCACATAATACTTTAAATATGACCTCTACACAGGATTTCTAAACCCTTAACAGACATAGAAGATGACAAATGATGACAGAAGTTTTAGGAAGGTTTAAATTAAAAAATCTACAGTAAATAATCACACAAAGCATAATTTAGCTACCTTGCATAGGATTCATCTCACTTATCTTTAAACATGGTAACTGAGGTGTCTAACTAAGCCGCTTATTGTGGACAACAATATAGTCCTTTCTTGGAAGTGATTAATCTGACCTGTCAGGGCTACCTAATTAAGCATAAGAAGAGACATCCTCTGGGTATGTCTACCTCTTTCTCCAAGGGGAGTGTTGACTATTTAGCTCACATACAAACATTTATCTTTGAGGTGCTTAGGGAAGGGATAATATGTTCCATCCGACTGCATGTTGCATACATGATATGTGAACTTGTAAGCCAATTTTTTTCACCAACAATATCTTTTAAGAGTAAATGACCTTTTCCTTACTACTTGTTCCTTCAAAACTATTTTATTTCTTTTTGTCTCCTTACTTCATTTTGAGTAAATTTTCATGATAATCCCAAAACATTTCATAACTTGGTATTTATATCAAGAAAGCATTTCCAGAGGTATGTTCTATTCATGTGTTATTCACTTTGCAAGTAAAAGCAATCTCAACAGCTTTTCAGTTATTTGTGTGAGTGTGATCTTCCTCACCTTTATTTCAACTTCTATGTCATTTCAGTAGCCAAATCTCAGAAATAGTAGGTGGACTATTCTTATAGTAGTTTCAGTGGTGTTCATACAGATTATGATATGCATTTCCTATAGATCTAGCCTAAGCTTGGGTGGTCTATTTGTGCCCTCCTATTATGTTGCAAGTTCAATATCTAATTTCCTGTCTACTATCCATCATCCTTAGATCTTTTTTAGCATTACAAATTTCCAAGGCTCTCCATCCATTTGAATTGCATTTGAGAGTATTTTCTCCAAGATTTATTATCTTACATCTTCCATTCTGAACCACATTTCATTATTGCTCAGATATTTCTAACTTCCCAACATGTTTTATCTCTATTATCTTGTTTCCTTCATTCTTTCAGTCTCTAATGTGTGACCACAGACGTTTGAAATCAGTAGGCAGATTTAAGCAGAAACATAAAAATGTCTTTGATTACATCTTGCTGTTGTCATGAACGTAACACACCATATTGCAAGCTCATGGTACAGTGATATCCATGTCCACAGACTAAGTTGTTGTTTTTTACTTTATATAGGCTCAGATGTAGAGATTCCATTTGCTTTGGAGAATATTTACTATGATAAATTTAGCTATGGGATTTAGATGCCAGAACACTTGCAGTCCAGTACCTTAATCCTGATGAATGTGACAGTGGCTCAAATTCTTTTTTTTTTTTTTAAATAAGCATACTTGGAAAAAGAATACATAAAGGTCTCCAGAGGTACAGGCTAAACTCTGAAAAAATTTGCTTTTCTGTCATTAGTCTCCTTGAAGTCTTCAGTAAATGACATAATTTTGATCCTAAAAAGGACTTTGACAAGAACTCCAATTTTGGTTTTGTGAAAAAATACTCAAACTCATGAAGTAGCACCCCTTTAATAGAACTGTGGCATCTCTTAACAGAACTGTGACACAAAACTGGATGATTTCAAAGATTATAAATTTTTAGGGGACTTCTCATATACTATCTCCTAGTACACTTTTTGACAGAGGGACTAAACCTTTTCCTAGAAGCAAAATAGCTGGGATTGTTTTATGATGAGTTATATCAAAGCATATACTGTCTTTAGATTAATTTTAAAAAAAAAATTACTAAGAATAAGAAAGAAAACAACTGTCCTTAACAAGTGTCGAGTTTCCTCATTTGCCAGGGTAAAAGTATAATAACATTCCTTTTGGTTCATATCTAGTTCTTGTGTGTTCCTTGATCAGGTCACATAATAGTTAAGGGCTCCAGGTAAATGTTAGAATTTGAGCAGGTTCCAAGGTCAATAAAGTCCTACTGAGATTGAGAAAATGAAGAATGTTTTCAAGGCAATGGAAATATACATCTACTATATAACCTTGAGAACACTGAATTTAAATGACTTCTCTAGCTTAAAAAGTGGCAGAATCACACCAGGATAAAAGTAATTACTTTGGAAACCAAACCTCCAGACACTTAAGGTTTGCCATGTAGAGTATGTGGAAGCATGAAAAGTTCCCCTTTTTAATGTGTGCAAAATACTGCGCAGAGATAATATCCAGAGAAATAATAAAAATCTACTTCTCCAAGGTGCTTGAAAATAGCTATGTTTAGTAGATATTATATTTAAGAAGGAAAAACTGAGAAGAAATGCACTGTCGCTGCAGAAGAAGAAGGCACAGATGTAAACTCTGAAATCAAATAGGGAGACAGAAAAAGAGTTCTCTTTATCTTAATAATTTCTGGCTGCATAGCATAGAACTAGGATTTGAACCAGCATAGAGAGTATTTACAGTTTGGAATCTTTCCCATCAGTCTCCTCATGTAGATGAGAACAAAAAATTATACTGAATAGCCAGAACTTTAAACAAGTAAGATGTACTTCATTCCATTTAATTTCTTTCAGGTGCTCTGGGCTCTGTCCAGCCCAGCTGACAATGATAGACCCTTACTGCATATTCTGCTTTTAAAAGGGATTAGAAAAGTCAGTGTATTCATGAGAATCTTCTACTAAGAAAAACAATCATCAGAATGTAAATATATGGTTGTTTTATTTTGAGAAAACAAGAATAAGTAGAAAAATTAAAACGTTTATGTACATAAGGTCCATTAAGTACATAACTTCTGAGTTCTTAATTTCTCTGCTATATTTAATGTCAAAGGAGGAAAGGGGCTTATTATGGTTCATAAGCTGTTTCTACTGTTTGAAACAACTAATTTTTTCTCTTACTTCTGTGTTTTCGGCTTAGCATTTGCATCTGCCACTGACACTTCAGCATCAGTGAAATATAACTCCTTCTGCCCTTGCAGATGGCCTGGCATACGTTTGGATTTTCTTACTTTGACCATCAAAGGCAGTACCCCAACAGGTTAAATTTGGTGTAGACTTGCCGTAAAAAAAAACCAGAAAGAGTCATCAGCACACTGACATTAAAATAGTGAGCAGGCAACCCTTAGTATAACTATCAAACAGAAGAAATGGCAATGTGTAATCCTATGGGATATGCACTGAGAAATATCCCTTGGAGATTTCACATTTAGTCAGGGTAGGCATTACCCATATCATGTTTAACAGAGCACTGACCTAGCACACATCTGTATCAGCAAGTGGGTGGCAACGGCTACCACTAAAGTACTGCAATTCCATATATGCATGGATGAAGAAACCAGTTAGCATTCATAATACCTAGTGACAGAAGCTTCCTTTACAAGATGTTCTGTATGCTTGTGTGGTCAAAGTACATGGAGAGAGCCACCCACAGCGTAGATTTCATCAATTAAGCAGAAATGTTTCATAGGTTTACAAAAATAATTTGAAAAAGCAAAAGAGAAGAAAGAAGTAGAAGCAAAGAATAAAGAGTCGAGTACCCTTGTGTGCTGGAACGATAAAACAACAGCATTGAAATCAGAGAATCAATTCTGCTATTTTAAAGCACATTGATTCAGTCAGGGAAGTTATGGCAAAGATCCAAGCAGACAAGAAAAGCGACTGAAGCACTGTTGTTCTCTTCTGGCTGGAGCCTAGAGGGAAATAATTTTTTTACTGAGAGAATCTAAGGCTTTGGCAATACAGCACCATCAATAAAGATTGAGGGGTCTGAAGTAAGAAATTAGGACCCCAACCTTGCAGCTAATTCAGAGCATTTTTGTAAATTATCAGCCTATAATTAGCCTGTGCAGTAGTGATGATTAAAACTGTGCAGCATTAACTCTTAAAGCATGAGCCGATCCATTTTCAACATATTTTCCTTGCATAACAGCCATTGGAAAGGATTTCTATGATACACTAAGTTTAAGCCATTTATTTTTGCTGATTACTCAAATATTTACAGTGTGATCTACCAGCTTCTTCCCTTTGGATACAGTCATGGAGTTTTCACTGCTTTATATGCTATTTGAATATACAAGAGCAGGAAAGTGAGCTCATGTGTTAACAGCTGTTAGAGACATATGGCATTTTAAAGCTGGTGCAAATATTTACACACATGTGGATGGATGTAGGCAGATCTTCAGCTGACAGCAGTCATTGCTATAATCTGCAGTTTTTGTTGTGTAGTCCTTATGGAAAAAGACAAACAGGCAGTTTACAGTAAACTCAAGTGAACAGCAGGAAATGAAAGTAGACTCTTGGCTTTTCTTTTTAAAAATACGTCCATTTCTCAGAAATGCAATACACCAGTAACTCTGCTATGTTGATATCTTAAAAAATGCAGGTTAGAAAGACTGCAGGTTAGAAAGATCCAAGATATCAGAAAAATCTTAATGCAAAACTAAGCTGAAGCTGAAACAGTGTTTATGAATACATAGAACAAATAGATTATATCAGTAAAACAATTTTAAAGCAAGCCCATAGTGACTGTGTTGTATATTATTGATAGTGACAATCATATTTACATTGAAATTCTTACTAATGTCTATTTCAATCACTTTTTTAAAGTTGATACTATTTAAAGAGAAATGGAATTATTTGTTCATCTTCCTTTTGATGTACCACTGGGATAGTGAGTCATGCATGAAGTTTAATAAGCCTCGCTAATTTTCTGACAATTCAAGCGGCTATTGATTTTACCCATTGTACATATTTGGCTCATATTTGAAATAGGCTCATTTGTGAAACTGAAAAGCGTGTCATTCATTAAAATGGAATGGTAAGCTTTACTCTAAGCAAAACAAACTTGTCCTAAATTAACAACTGCTTCAGGAACCAAGTGAGACTGGTCTTCAGATTATGTTTTAGAACTATTTTGCTCAGCAAAGGTTTACTTATAAATTTTACCCATTGTTAATTTCTCTAAAATAAAGTATCTCTATTAAAAAGTATATTATTTTTATTGGTCAGAAATATGACAATAAAAGCTCAAATAAGTTTAGTTGGCCTTTTACATCATCCATGACACCAGCTGTGATATGATTAGATGTTTTTATCATTTACTGGATGTATTCATATATCCCAGTGCAGACCTGATTTACTGTATTGCTGTTATGACAAGACAGTGTTTCAGTCTTAGCTGGGATTGCCAATATAGGGCCTAGAGGTGGCAATGGTACAACAAAAGATGAATCTTAACCATAAATGCAAGAGCTATGTTGGTCTTTTTAACACAGAGAACAGACTAGAAACTATACTCTAGTATTAGCCTTTCTGTTAATTGAATCAAAGAAAGCCAAGTCCTCAAGATACCAGTTCTAAGAGGGGGAATTAAACACAGGAGGAGACCTATTTTCCGTTGACACTTTAGGTAAGGTTCATCAAGCAAATGTTTTCACATAATTACTTTCTTTGGAAAAAAATATGTTTTTAATAAGTAAAAATGAAATAAGTAATTTTGTAAGATGATTTAACTGTAAATGACAAATATATGCATGTAAATTGAAATTTTCAAAGTAAGGCTGCAGTGAAAATTTTTTTGAGTGTTCATTCTAAATTACTTTTATTGGGTTTAAATTGTATATAAATACGTTAGCTTATGTCTACTGTCCTACTATTACTTTTATTTTTTTCTTTGAAAATTTGTAACCAGTTGGATATTTACAGTATATTGAAAATGCTATAGGAAGAGAAAGTGAGCCCACTTCTTTTAATTGTTTAAGATTTTACTGGATTTTAGAAATTGGTGAAAATGTCATCATGTGGGGCACTTTTTTTGTTGTTGTTAGTTTGTTTGCTTTTAAACTTCCTCTTAAGGAAACTTTTCCCAGCTGTGCTACTTTTAAATATGATATCAAGGAAAAAAATTTTTTCTTCAGTCACATTACTCTTCATTTGCGTGGAAACACCAGTACCGCTGAAACTGGTTCTCACAACTTTCTCCACGCCTTTCCACTTATCTGAGATAATGATTTCTCATCTGACTCCAGAAATTCTGAATAGCGTTTAAATCCAAAGTCTCTTCATAGATTCTCTACTTTTATCTACTTAGGGGCTACAAAGATAAAGGCAGTAAAATAGTCCTGAATTTCATTTATGATGAAAAGATTGTGAAAAGAACTAAATAGCTCTTTTGTTTTTTTCAGGTTTGGGAGTTTTTTTTGTTTGGTTGGTTTGGGTTTTTTTGTTTCTTTGGTTGGTTTGGTTTTTTTCTTTCTTTTTAATGGCAGTAACATTTGTTCTCAAATACACCTTCTGCTACAAAACCAGAAGGGCCTAGATAATATTTTTGTATTTTGAAGGTAGAGAAAGACAGAGTCCTTGAGACAATTTAAAGTATTGCTCCTTTAAGATATGTTATACTGCATCTCTTCTATGCAGAGATTTCTTGGTTTCTTGTTTTAAGTGCCCTCTAAACAGGATTGCTTTCATGCAAAGCTTCCTTTTGCAAGATATATTTGATGGTATGAAGGACAGAAAAATTGTTTTCTTGCTTCTTTTTCTCTAGAATAACAAAACTAGTTCAGGTGGATAGATCAATTACAAGATCCCTTCACACCAGAGAGTACAGATCTTTCTTCAGCTGTGAATAAATGTCATGGTATCACCAAATCCTGATGTTGTAAAAACAATTATAGAATGCTCATACAGAATATGAATTCTTGCAAACCATCTCATTATAAAGGTTTTTATTTTTACTGTAAAAGAATAAAAAATAAGAACATTTGGAGTCATATCATCATCTATTGAATATAGCTGGTGATGTTTATTGCAGTAAGAGCAGAACTAGGCCTTTAATATTCACTACTGAAGTGTTTACATAATGATCACCTCTGTGAAATGGTTTGCTTCATGTCAGAGATCTGCAGTTACCTTTTTATGACTTACTTGTGAATCTTTTATACTCAGATCGTAGTTTCATAAACCCATGCATAGTATAATATTCTGTTTTCAAATGAGTGTTTCAAGAAAACTCAGTTCACATTTTTTTTTCCTGTTTTCTAAGTAGCACATAAATGGTACATTGAATACATTCTAAATGAGAAAAACTTTTGAAGGAATAATATATTTTGTGTCGTCTATCAGTCCCCAGAGTACAATTAAGATATTTGGTCTAAGATAAATAATCTCTATTATATTTTCTAGCCTGCTTAAATTCCTAAGAACGTGGGAATGCTCCCTTGATAACCTTTGAAATATCAAGAACTCATAATGAAAATAACTGTGTGCTTCAAATAAAAACTAAGGTGTCTGGTATCTGCTCTGTGAAGCAGGTTCATTAACACGTAACAGGCTAAATAGTCATCCCAGCAATGGGTCCTTGCTTCTCTAAGCATTCTTTCTTAAGCAGGTGTAAGTGAGCTTCTTCTATTTCCTAAATGCCTATGCTTGTTCTCTACTTTTGACAACACCCCATCTGTGTTCATGAAATGGCAGGGACACAAAGGGAGCTGCCCATGAATATCACTGCAGAATTTCTTTAAGGCAAAATATTTGTAATTGTACTTATTAGGAGGCTGCTGTACTACAGCACCATTTCTTGTTGGCTGTGGATTGCAGAAAGAGAGATATTGACTTAAATGCAAATTTTTTCCTATGAAAAGTCATAGAGCACTTTTTAAAACAGTGTTTTAAGAAAAAAGATTTTTTTTTACTCAAGCAATCAGCTCAATAAGCAACAGTCTAGCATTTATTTTACAAAGCCTCAAATAATGGTGCTTTTATTTGTAGCTTTCCTTGTCTGTGCTTCAAGTTTCATCCAGAGAAAAAGAAATAAATAAAAGGTTTTAAATTATTTAATCAATTATATATATGTATGTATAATTATATTGGAATTCTGCAGAAAAGATGGGTGAGAAAAACATAGTTAACATTTTGAAGCCATTTGAGAGTACTAAAGATATATTTCTTCTCTCTTTGGGTGTCACTAATCTTTAATATAAAGAGAATAGTTATTATCTGAATTGTTAACAATCAAGCAGACTTGTTCAGGATATTTTATGATTATTTTCAGACATTACAATACTCCCATTCTCTTACTTGAATCAGTTTTTCTGGTTTTCACCTCTACCTATGTATTTGCATACCTGCTTTTCCATATTCTACTGTGAGTAATAAAGCACTAAAAAATACATAACTTGACTAGTTCTAAAGGTATAAACTTGCAAATGAGCCAGTGGAAAACTCCTCTTTATCCCTCTTGTCAGATTTTCAGGTGTCTTTCACCCTCCTTTTGAAAGAAAATTTGCCAGTAAGCAAGATAAGAGATCCATGGACATTTTCCAAAATTTTTCTCTCTTTAATGAAGATAACAAATGAAGAAAATGTGTGTGATGTTTTAAACTGGTAGAGCCTCAAATATCAAAAGAACTGTGCCCAAAGTGAGAAAAAATGTCTTCCTATGAATTGTACACAACCAGTTTGCAAGTGTCTTCTCTAGTCACCCTGCCTTTCCAACATCTGTGGTCTCATCAGAAGGCTCAGTAAGTAATCCTTCTTACTGAATCATGTGATAGGTTATGAGGACTGGAGAAAGATCATCTGTTTCCCCGAACAATATTTCCCTGGTAAATACCTACCTTAGAGGTTTGGTTTTTTGTGTTTGTTTTTGTTTGTTTGTTTGGGGTTTTTTTTGTTGGTTTGGGAGAAGTTGCATTTTTTTGTTTTGTTTTGTTATTTTGTTTTGGTTTTTTTAATAGTTACCATGCATTTCTGTCTCATTATGAATCTAAAGAGTTATTTTCTACCTGGGAAAATAATCTTTAACTGGATTCAGAGTACAAGAAAGGCTTTATACATTTGCCATACAACTGCTTAATTTGGATTCTCAAAGACCTAACACAGCTCCCTTTTATCCTTGGAAATATGTAGTAGCCGAAGTTTCTCCTATGACATTTCATTAGAAGTTCATGCTCCTTTTCTTTGCATGGCCAGGGCATACCTGTTTGACAGTACTGATTAGTTCAGCATTTACAGATGTTGTGTTGAAAATTATTGACTAACACAGTATTATTACAATTAAATTTCATTAAATGTAATTAGAAGCAAAAAGACAAACAAACCAAAACAAAACAAATACCAAAACAAACCTCAAGAGCATGATCATTGGTGGATTATTTTCAGAAGAAAAAGGAAAAGAAGAAGAAGGACAAGAACTAAAAAAAAAAAAGAGGAAAACTTTAGACAATCAGCAAGTCACTCTGAGTTATTTAATTATTCTGAAAAATGAACTTACTGTGAAATTTGTTGGTTTTTTATTTTAGCACAGAAATATACTGCATGGTGCATGCTAGAACTTCTAATATTAAAAATCTTATTGAGACATTAGATCTGAAAGTAAAGACAAAGTAAACTACAATAATTGTCTTGAGCACTCTCTTGAAATATTTTTTGAGAAGTATGCCTGTGAGATTATGAATAATGTTTATTTGAAGTGAGCGTCTTCTAACAATCCAAATTTGCACTCACTTTAGAATAATTTATTTTGATTAAACTGGGCAAATCTCCACTTATGTAGGGCTTTGTTTCTGCTTTTTCATACTAAATCTGCATGCTGCCAGACCGACCCTAAATACATAAATACGTACTTAATCTTCATGAGACATCAGAACATTGTCGTCTTTTTGTTCAATCAGCACAACATACTATACTTTACAGAAATGATGTTTATGTACTGTCATGTTTGCTGTGGGAAGACGAAAATTACACTGGAACCAGCTTGGCCTAAAGACATATTGTCCAAAACAAATCAACAAATCAAACTGTTCATATCCTGTACTAAACTACACTGTAGGTGCACCTGCCTTCTGTCTCCTTTTTCTCCTTGCTCTGCCTCCATGGACTCACCTAGACCTGGCCATGTTGACTCCCCTTGCCGTGTTGGGGGCTTCAGATGGACCCTGGGACCAGTCCCTGGCTCTCCCTCATGCTTAGACCTTGTATGGCTCTGCCCTGTTATTGAGGGCACTGCTGAGATGACAACTTTACAACTTGGAGTTATCACAGATTTGGCTTAGTTGAGTCCACTTTGACCTAGCCGAATAAGATCCTGGTTAAACAGAGCACTCTCCTAAATATGTTCCTGCCTTTAACATCCTTAGAGGTACTTTGTAATACCAGCTATAAACTTCTCAGTTTCATAAATATTAACTTAATTTTGAGTCTTGTGTTTGGTTTCTTGCAGGTTTAAGACTTGTATTCGGGAAGAGGAATCAGTGCTGAATTCTAGTGACAATGTTTAGAATTTCATGTCTGATACAGGACATTTGGAAGAAACATTAAACCAGAGGCCTGGAGAAACACTCATTAATATTTGAATCCAATCCTTTGTTATTGAAGGCAACAAAATTAAACCTTCTCTTCTGGAAATGCTCTGGTTTGATTGATTCCAAATGGCTTAGAATGACAAGAAACCTCAGACACAATGCAAGGTAAAATTTAAATTTTAGAATTTAAAATTTTTTTTACTGGTATAGGTAAATAAAAGGATAGTATTAAGAATATACTGAAATTAACTACACAGAAGCAGCAGATATTGAATTGTGGTTTCATGTTTCTTTGTTAAATCAAAAGTTATGTATTACTTTCTTTTTCTACATTAATCTACTAAATTATCTCAGTGCTGAAGGAGATAACAGAATCATTCAACATAGTGTTAGCTATTGTAAGCTTGTTTTAACCATTATCTATATTTACGAATCTTGATCTACGTTAATCCAAAAGTCGTATAAAATGCACACACACTATTTTTTTCTTTGACTCACTTTCAGATTAAAGCCTTTAGCCCAGTAAAACAGAAAAGCAGCACTTCTATTTTGAAAATCCAACTGATAACTGATTTTAGTTTTTTAACTTCATCGGAAGTATAAGAGATAGCTATTTGCAAGAGGACAATATTTTAGCAGAAATATTTATTTTTTTTTAGTCACATAGGGAAAGTGTTATAGAATATGTTGAAAGTGTATATGGATAATGTTATGGGGAATGTAGTCATGGTAAGTAATGCATGTAGAAGATTACAAAGAAAAGAAAAGAAAAAGAAATGACATAGCTGAGAGGCTGTAGAAGCATTAAACTTTTTACTTCTGCATCTAGATTTGACTACAGAATGATATCAAACTAGTTTCATCAATCACAGGATATAAATATTAGGCTAAGGTTAGTTCTAATCTCCTTAAAAGTACATAACAAATTAAGTGAATCCACCTAACTTATTTGTAGTAATGCAGCATTATTTTAGAGACAACCGAAGTACTTTATCTTTGAGTGGTGTCCTTCTGGCATTCTCCTAAACTTGCATTCATACTGAGATTCTTATTTGCAAGTATAAAAAAGGCTATCTCTTCTAACACAATATCTGAAGCTAGGATGAATTGTAGTTCTAGTATTGGCCACCTATTTAATATTTAGTTAACTATTTAGCAAAGTGTTAACATATTAAACCTCAGAATTTCATTAAAATTACACATTTCTTTTAAAAAGTTATTTCTTCTGATCACTTCTAATTTTCTTTTTGCTTTTCCCATCTGATATCCAGTATTTGCCGTATTTTCTGATTCATCTTTTCAGTCAAGTCCTTTGAAAGTAAACTGGACGCTTCTTTTTTTAACTCCTTTATTTGCCTCCCCTAACCCCCAGCAACTCATTCATTCATTGAACTCTTTTGGATCTCAGTCCATTCTGAGGGGCAATGGCTTTATTCCCTCCCACCCACATAGGAAGAAAGAAATAAATGTAGGCTTGCAAAGACAAAATGAGAATGACTCCTTTTAGGCAGTTTAGTTTGCTGACACACAAAGACCAGCACACAGATACCACTGGTAAAATCATATTCATGTGTCTTTAATTATCTAAATAAAATGAAAGATTGAGATAACATTGATAGTTTGATGTTTTTCTATACATATTAAACAATCTCAGATGAAATACATTTGTGTGAAAGCTAGTATGATGAAGATGAACAATTTACATAATAGTCCTCTGTTTATTGATGAAAAAAAATAGTAATAGTCCTCTTGTTTCTGAATGTTTCTTTTCTTTTGCAACACCTGCTGAGTGAAACTGAAGCATTTGGATGGAAAAAATTGCAAGCCTTTTTTTAGATAATTTCTCTAGTGCTGTTAAACAAAAAAAAAAAAAAAAAAAGTAGAAAATTTTCTGAGCAGTAGCATGGCTTCTGTAATTTTATGTGTGCTTTGTGAGTTTGTAAACTTTTGAAGAGGAAAAAGAGGAAACAGCCTATCGTACTACCTTCTCAGTTATATTTTAATGAATTAAATTAGACGTAAGTGAAATGGTACAGTATTATCCCATCTTCCATTTATCACCATAATCACACCACTGCACAAAGACATAGAGATCCAATATATTTTCCAAATAATTCCAAAGAGACAAGTTTTTTAAAATGAGATTCCTGATGCAAGGCAATTTCTTATTTCTTGTGCTCTTCAGTGCTCACAATTGACCTAAACCAGCATATAAAGTTTATATGTCAATGGTATTTACTGGAGGTTATACCATTCATCTTCAGTCTGTGACTGTGAATACCCTTCTTATTATGACCATTTCCTCAATATTTTCACCACTGTATATATTAGAAACACAAATGCTTCGAAATCCAGTAGAAGTCTTAGAGTTAAGGTTTAATACAGCAACTGAAAAATTTAGAAGCAAAAAATACATATGCTAAAGGCAACTATCCTGTTGCCTCTTTCTGTTCTATGCTCATTGGTCAAGGGATGACCTTTAAATGTCCCTTCCAATACAAATCATTCTATGATTCTATGATTTTAGATACCAATCTTAGGATAAATCCTGCCCTTCAAAACTTTATTCATTTCCATGCAAAACACTAGAAACTGAAGAGGTATACATTAGATTACATGAGTTCTGTCTGTGATGTATAAAGTTATTAGGTGCCTCCTAATGACTTGAATGCTTCATCAGAGCTTGCAGGATTTTCCTCAATGTGTTAAAAAGGGCCTTATAGTACATACATGAATGCACAACTTAAATAGTTGTGATTGGTTTGTTGCTTGGCTGTTTGTTATTTGGGATTTTTTTAATTTAAAAATTCAGTATGTTCAGTGTTATCTAATTAATTTCACAAGAGATACAAATATATTAAAACAAATCTTTGTTTGAATTTTTCTGTGATTTTTGTGGGGTTTTTGTTTGGTTTGGTTTGGTTTTGTTTTTGGTGCATGTTTGTTTTTGTTGTTTTGTTTTTGGTTTTTTTTTAATTTTCTTGAAATATACATTTAACCTTTCCCCACACAACAAATTCAAACACTCACTAACCCTTAATTGGATGCATTGCAACATTAATGAAGATAAGAAGGAATATATCACTAAAAATTCATAATTAGGATTTTATTTCATTGAGGAGTGGAACAGGCAAAAAAATCATCAGTCTATTTAAAAAGGGAAAAATAATTTGTCTAAAGCTTTAGAAACAATTACAAATTCACATAAATAGAAGGCCAAAGTGGTAAATATGGGGGAAAACTGAGTATAATGAAGCCATAACTTCCAAACCACTATAAAGTATCATTTGTTAAAATTTGAAATTTGAGTGCATCTTTTCTTTGACTTTTCAAGACCTATTGTGGAAGGAAAGTGATCTAGGCAAGTCATCAATGTACTACATTACATCAACGTACTAACTACAGGGTATGTGTCACGGACAATATTGGTAGTTTCAGTACTGCATCTTTATGTTCAAAGGGTGGGCAGAAAGACTACCGTAAGGCATAAAACTGTTAATATGATCACATTTTCATAAGCTTGTCTTCAAATGTAAGCAATCATTGTTATATCATTTCCTTGAACAATTCTTTAAGAAAGACTCAGTAATATGAAACAAAGTGGTGTATATTTGTTCCTGAATTTCTCACACCATATGATGAATAGCAGCAATTATAGGAAAGAACAATATTAGTTTTAGAGTTACTGTTGTTATTTTGAAGTACTAAGAATAAAATTCCATATTTCACTAGATAGTCCAATCACCACCAAAATGTGTGACAGAGGAACATTTTATAATCTCTGTATTTCACATTGACTGAAAAACTAGAAATTGGCAGAACCAAGTCATTTATATCTTCTTATTACCAGCTTGCAGAAGGCTTTGAGAATATGGGGCTAGTGATGGATATTTCTATAGCAGATGTTGTTTTATTCTACTTTACCATAGTATAAATACTTCAGATTAGTTCCACTGCAGTTCATTAGAGTAGCAGAAAGAGATTAACACAGGAGAAAATTACATACAACTTGCTGAGATTTGTATTGTGGAAGGAACCATATTTATATACAAATAGAGAATATTTAGGCAGAATCAAAGTCCCTTTATTTATAACTTTAGATTTATTGTACTGTATAATTAATTTGCTTAAATATGGAACAATTATTTAAATGGAGTATTTTTATTGCAAATTAGATTTCTACTAACTATATTGAACAGGTATTTTCTCAGAGGGTACAATGTACCTAAATACAGAAAGTCCAACTAAATTAGTGGATTAAATGAAACTAAAATACGGTGGAAATACTTTTGATATCTCTTTCAAGAGTGTGAACTACACTCAAAAGATACAGGTTTAACTGAATGGAACTTGTACACTTCTTTGTTGTTTTTCAGGATAGTTGAACTGTAATAATGACATTTATTGATACTTAATATCTAGATTCAAATTTCAAAATAGCCCAGATACTGACAGAGTTGTTCTTTAGTGCAAAGGTTTCTAGGGTACAAGTTCAGTCTAAATCATAGCCTGTAGCACTTCTGTCAGCATAGAAGTAGCCAATAGGATACAATAGGATAAGATTTTTTGGTGAAAAAAAGAAATTTGATTGGTTGGCATTACCACATATTTGTCAGCTCTGAAAATTAACATGGATTTTGTGGAATATGCATCCCTGCAGTGAATAAGGTCAACAGTCTTCCAAGCTGCGTTAGTATTTTCAGAAAGTCAAGGTAAATGATCCTTCGCCTCTATTCTTACCTGGTGAGACTCATCTGGAATACTGTGTCTAATCCTGGATTCCCCAGTATAATGGATATACAGACATTCTGGAGCAAGGCTAGTGAAGAGCCATGACAATGAATAAGGGTTTGGAGTAATTCTCCTATGAAAGAAGGCTAAGAGAGCTGGGACTGTTCAGTGTGGAGTACAGAGGGCTCAGGGAGTAAATCATCAATCTATATAAATACCTCATGGAATGTAGCAAAGACACACTTGATGCTCCACAGTAATGCCCTCTGAGAGCGCAAGTGGCAGTGGGCCCACTTTGAAGTACAGGAAATTCCACTTAATTGCAACAAACCCCATTTTTTTTTTTAATCTGAAAGTGGTCAAACAGGAGTGCCGGTCCTTGGAGGTATTCAAAACCTGACTAGATGTTGTCCTGGGTGATCTGTTCTGGCTGACTCTGCTCTGAGCAGGGCAGTTGGACTAGATGATTTCCAGGCATACCTTCCAACAACAACTACTATGTGCGATACTGTGATTGTTGCATTGAATGTTGTAGTGACAATACAGGGGAGCTCAAACCAAAATGGCATATGGCCCTACTGGCAGCATCTATTCATAGTATTTATACTTGATCTTTACACATTTCAAATTGTCAACCTTTCTACTAAAATTTTCAACTTGCAGTCATGGTGTGATCACCTTAGAAAGAAATGACAATTAGGTATCCTACTCTGCTGACAGTCAAAGGTAGAGTGGTGTCAAACAAAGCTTTCTGTCCTCAGAAATTTATTAAAATTAGAAGTAGGTGTCTACCAAATTATTTTCCTGAAATGGAAAACAATAATTAAAAAAATATATTTTAAATACATTCTTTTTCAGAATGTTGAGTATTCACAGTAAGAATTCTAAGTTTTAAGAGGTTCTTCCAAGTCCCTAATTCTACTTTTTTTAGGAGCCCCTGCTGGTCTAGTGGTAAGGGCGCGGCGCTGTCACCGACGAGACCCGGGTTCGATTCCTGGTCAGGGCCACTCCCGGGCTGATGGAGCTCGTTAGCCCTTGAAAAGGCAACCCACCTACGTCCTAAGGACCTCGCTGCCACCGTCCAAGCTCGCTTGGCCCCGGCAGATGAACCTTAGGATTAAAGGGTGGGCTCAGTTCCGCGCACACTGTGTCTCACCTAAAAAATCCAATGTGCAGGCTGGAAGGTGTAAAGACCTTCCCCGGAAGACTGGCCATTATTATTATTCATTATTATTTATTATTAATTCTACTTTAATGTATTTGAATAAATTAAAGCAGTTGAAACATATACTCAATACTGCTTAAGACAATTTAAGCTAATGGCATAAGAATGTTAGAGTTAGAAAGGTCTACAGCTCTTCTCAGATTATTCAGCATCCATCTAATTTTAGCCCGTTGTATCTGAACAGTGTAAATCCAGCATGTACTGCTTACTTCATTCATGTTGTTTAGGATTTGTTTACACACACCTTGAACTACAAATTTGGTAGTAAGATGGAAAGGTTATTTTCATTTTTATTTGTTTGTGTTTTGGTTTGGGGTTTTTTGTTGTTTTTGTGTGTGTGTGTGAAGATATTTCTGTAACAAAAATTTATACATTTCACATAAAAATGAAGAATCATAATAACTGTTTGGTTTCTTTTACAAAAATCACATTATGAGTAGTAACTATTCTAAACAAATGCTATTTTCTGATGTTGTTATTAAGTTGTTTACAATGGTGTCCTCTGAGTGGACTGCATGTTTTTCCACTCCTTCAGTAAAAATGGTCCTGAAACCTAGAGACAAGACCTACTGGAGTGTCAAGAATCCAGTTATTAATTTAGAAAGATGAAGTTCTTCAAAGAAACATGGCCTCTCCATTTCTCTATCAGGTGCAAGCCTCTCTTTCTGGCCTGTGAAGTAATCACAAGCTCACAATTACATTCCCCTGTGCCTACCACCTACCTCAGTACTTATAGCACATCTTGGTCAAGCCTTGCTAAAGCATTGATTTTTTTTTTTTTTTCTAATAAACTTATTGTGCAGTAAAAGAGATTCACAGGGTAATCTCTGTTTCTGCAAAGTGGCATTTAAACAAAACACAAAAAGAGTCTTCAAATATTTTCTTTACCGTTAACATAGCTGCTTCTGTCTTTCCTGAAGGTGAAAACATTGCATTGGCTTTTTTCTTTTTAGTCTTCTTGCTGTCTGCTTTTTTAATTCAACTCATACCTTACACATAATAAACCCCACTCTGTTTTGGTAGTTCTGGTCCTGTTATAACTGCTCTCTTGTTCTAATTCCATTTTGAAGACATGCACATTCCTATGCCAGCATGTCTTAGCAGCAAATATATTTCTTGTACTTTTACTTGGTATAATCAGTTAAACTTGTCAGTTTACCCATTCCCATTTCTTACCTGTATCTTATGATAAATTACACTATAAATTGATGTCACAAGCCATTTAGTGAACCTAGATAACTTTAGCTTCTATTTTTGTTTACTTGTTTTCTTGTGTGGCTAATATATTATCATTAAAAGTTTCAAAATATGAATTAAAAAGAGTTTAAAAGAATGGAGTTGGCTCTTTTTTAGTTTTGAGGGGGTTTTTAAACTTATATTTTCACACCTGATCCCTAAAGAACACCATTCAGAATCATTAACAGCAAATATGTGTTTATAGCTAGTTTAAATCAATTGCTAATTAACTCCACAAGGCAGAAATGGATTTCTGTTTAGCACTGAATTTGCACTTTTCCTTTATATTTGACACTCACAGGTGTGAGGTTCAAACTATATTAGCAACTGCTCTGTAACTGCCTGATCCAAACCCCACAGAAATAAACATAAATCGAGCGGGTAAAAATTGGATGGGAAGATCTTCACAGAAATTCTAATGTTTATGAAAAATTTAGGCTAGACAGGACTTCTGGAAATTCACCAGTGCTCTCAAATCAGGGTCAGCTTTGACGTTAGATCAGATTGCAAAGGGTCCTGTCATATTTTAGTACCCCTGCAATACCTTTGGTGCACCTCTTCTAGTGCTTCACTACCCTCATCTATTTCTCTCCCCTCCTCCCTTTTTCTCAGACTGAAACATCCCTTCCTGCATATTCTGTCAAATGTTTCTTCTTTCATTATATAATACAAACAAAAGTCCAACTCCATTTCCTTTAAAACTTCACCACAGATAATTGAAGAAAGCAATTAGAGCCTGTCTTTACCTCCTTTTCTTCAGGGTGAATAAGCTCAGGTCTCCCAGTACGCCTTGTATATTGCATAACATATATAATGCTGCAGCCATAAAAATGAATATATATCTCTCTCACAGCTTTTTTTTATTATTCTAATAATTAAAACCAAGAACAACACAAAACATCTATTGTTGATTAAGTTATTACTACTCAGCTTAAGCATAGCTATTATTAGGGCAGAATAATGATTCCTATTAGAAGTTTGTAGCTGATTATTGTGCACAGACTTGCCATCATTTTTTATGCAAAGCTCTCATTACTTTCAGCAGGAGTTCTGCAACTGAATATAAATAAAGGTCTAATAAAATGGTCAAGTTTATTCAGGTTATGCATTTCCTGGCTCATTCTCTTTTTGGTTTGGGTTTTTTTTTTTGTTTGTTTGTTTGTTTGTTTTTGAATGAATGAATAAGATTCAAAGCATATAAAATAAATGCAAGTTGAGGGGTTTGTGTTTTTTAATAAAAAGAATCAATGACTATTTGGATTCGTGATGGCCAAAATCAAAGAAAATTTGTTGTACAAAAATAATTGTCAAATACAGTTATTGTATATAAATGCTTATTTTATAAGTAAGACTTATGGTATATATGTCTAAAGACATGTATTTTGTAATTAAACAAATAAGTCTAAAAGAAACACCACATTATTTGATTGTTTATCTCTATGATTTAAATATTTTGTTTCTTTGTAATATATTGTGGTAATCAGGAACTCATTTCTGAAATTTTCCTATTGCCTAAAAATGAGATTTCAACACTTTAAGTGAAGAAACGCTTTTGTACCAGAAAGCACAAAATAAACCTGTGAGAGGTGAATTTAGGGCACACTGACTTGGATTAGTGTGCTTTAAAACCCTTAAAGAGACAACTGCACTGTAAATATCAAGTATGAAAATCTTTCTCAAAGATTGCAGGAGAGATCAGCAAAACACTCAGAAAAAAAAAAAAAAGACAGAATTTACTTTAAAAAACTGTATTGAAAATTATTCTATTTCTAACCTTTTAAAATATTTTTCCTTATATAGCCTGTAGATGGCAGTCTTGTACCATCCATGAAATTTTAGGCATAACATTTACATGTATAAATACGTATTCGCAGAGAAAGAAATACGAAGTGTTAGTAAAATAAGAAGGAGATGGTGTTTGTGAGGGTTTTTTTGGTTTTTGTTTGTTTGTTTGTTTTTTATTTTCCACATCATGAGGTGGTAATTGTATAAAGTAACAAATTGTACAAAGCTTCTGTAAATCTGATTTAAATCTTTCTATGGTTCCACATTTTGTATATTTATGGAAACTAGTTTCACCGTCCCAATGACAATAGCACAAATAATTATCTCTAAAATATTGGTGGTATCTAGTAGAAAATAAGTGCCTCTGCAAGGGATGGGATACTGTCATACTTCACTAGTCTGAATGAGTATAGACAATTTCAGAACGAGACATCATACTTATGAGTAATGGGAAATTTTTCTTTAATGTGTATTTCTAAAATTGAAGTGGTAAGAAACCTTGCACTCAGAAATATGTAAGCCCTAACCATCAAAAAAAAATTAATTTGAATTTCTGTGGTGCTCTTAGTTTTCATATGTGAAACAATTACATAAATTTGATATTTGCACACTAGAAAAAAGAGAACACATGTGCACACACAAACACAGACACACTCAAAACCTGAACTACAATAACAAAGCAACCAACCAAAAAGAAATCACCTCAAAGGGCTTCTGAAAACAATATCAGAAAAGCAGAATTACAAGAAAATATTTTATCAGCTTACACAGTATACAACCATACAACAGCTTCACATATGTTTTGATAAGTAGTTATGCCATGTTGGGTATCATAGAATCACAAAATATGCTGAGCTGGAAGGGGCTCATCAGGATCATAAAGTACAACTCATAGCTCTACTCAGGACACCCCAAGAATCACACCATGTGCCTGAGGACATTGCCCAAACACTACAATTCAGACAGGCTTGGTGCTGTGACCACCTTTCTGGGGAGACTGTTCCAGTGCTCAACCATTCTGTTGATGGAAAAAAATGCTGATATCCATCCTAAACCTCCCTGACTCAGCTCCATGCTGTTTCCTCTAATGTCACCAGTAATGAGAGTGAAGAGATCAGTGCCTGCCCCTCCTCTTTCCCTTATGAGGAAGTTGTAACTGCAATGAGGTCTCCCCTCAGTCTCCTCTTCTCCAGGCTGAACAGACCAGATGACAGCTGTTCTTCTTATGGCTTCCCCTCAATGCCCTTCACCATCTTTGTTGACCTCCTTTGGACACTCCCTAGTAGCTTAATATCTTTCTTATACTGTGGTGCCCAAATCTGCACACAATATTCCAGATGAGGCCACATCAGTGCAGAGCAGAGCAGGAAAATCTCTTCCTTTGACTGGCTGATGATACTTTGCCTGATGCCCCCAGGACATGGTTGACCCTCCTGGTAGTCAGTACTGCTGACTCATATGCATGCACTTTTATGGCACAGTCTGTGGCAATTTGAGGATAAAAAACCAAAAAAGTCCTTCACCAACACAAGACTGTCTAACCAGCTTTGTGATTTCTCTGCATGTGTAATGTCCTTTTTATTAATGGGGTTTTCCTTATGCCCTTGAGAAATATGAATATAAACAGGGGAGAATAAAAACTAATTTACCTCCACAAAAAATAAACATACCTGATATTCAGACTCTGTTCCTTAGCCTTCAACTTGAGGAGAGCTAATTTTAATTTCACTTGTTCATGAAGTTTCATGGAAATATATATTGACCAATATAAAAAACTTGTTAAAGGATTTTTTAAATAAACATTGCTAACATTGATATTTTTAAATAAATATTGCTATCTCAGCCTCAATTTTTTATTGCCTTTACCTATCTTAATCAGAAAGTATACCTTAATTACAAAACCACTTTATGTGGGTTAGGTTTTGCTACAGAATCCTCTGTAGATTTCTCTCCTAATCTTAAAAGTTAATTTTAGTCAAATTATGCCATTGTTTGATTTCATCCTTATTTGCTGCACACTGGTATTTGTGTAGACACTGGTTAAAACACAAGGTACTAGAAAAATCTAAAAAATGGAATTACCTAGTTTTAAAGGCTGTCTGGTACCTCCCTATGTCAATATTTGTGTGGCATAATTTATTTAAATTTCTCTGTTACATCTAATCACATAAACTTTCCAACTTATGTGCCCTAGGATGTGGTAAGAAATATCAATTTATGTTGATATTTGAAGTGCTATGTACCTCCACTCTTTATTCAGCATGACCATTTGGCTTGGCTGTGCTTTGAACTTGAACTAGTGGAAATGATAAAGCGTATGACATAGGGAATTGAGGCTTTAATATTATGAATTTAGTACTTTTATGTAGAGACAATGAACTAAATCCTGAATTTTAAAGCACAATTTGACTCAGACAAATTTTGCACAGCATACAACACAAAAAATAATATTTCTGGATTAGAGCAAATCGGACAAACAAACCCTAAAACTCAACCAAAAGGTACTTAAGGGAAAAGAAGTAATAAGAAGGACAAACTGTAACCTTAATCATTGTAACTAGTATTGTGTGTTTTGTGTGAAATTGTGTGAATTGTGTGTTTTGGTTAAATCTCTCCATCTGTCTCAAATTATATTTATTACTATCTCTTCACTGATCGATATAGAAATTCCCTTTTCTGTACCACTGAACCCACAAGAGTTCTTCCACATTACTTACCGAAAAGAATCAAAGTAGCATGAGATAAGTATCAATATAATTAATTTTTTTTTTCATTAGAATAAAAAAAAAATAAATGTTGGATCTTAGCCAGTACAACATTTTACTTGTTCCACATAAATATAAAGGAATAAAAGTGAAACCTTAAGTTACTTGCATGAGAGGAAGATCCAAGCTTTCTCTTGTGCTAAAACTAAAACTTGCAGCTTGTATCGAGTGATAGTTCATGTCTCAGATTTCATCCTGAGATCTTTTCCAATGTACACTCCATGAGAAAATACATGAAATTGGAGATGTTACAACTGAGAACTTAAGCAATCTCAATTGCTCATAGGAACAATAGCATATTTCTTCCCATGAACCCCACAAATACTAAAAATCTCCATCTAGTCTTTGAAAAACTTTCTGTCACACCAAAGTCAACACTCGAATGTGTGGGCTTTGTATGAGAACTTATGGACTTCATATGGTATATTCACTGTTATATATGGTAAATTCTGTCATCAGTTTAGCTTTACCTCTATTCAAAAAGAAAAGCTTAAGTCTTTGCAGTTGTGGTGATATGAGCATTTTTTTATTGTAACGGGAGTAACAATCATAATGCTCTTAATTTTCACTTACTATATACAATCAACAGTTTCAGTGATTATTCTTAATTCTACATGTTTATAGATCCAATAATGAAGTTAATTAACTGGAACAATATACAGTCCATAATAGGACTATAATATAGGCCAAGCGTGTTACCATACTGCCTTTTATACCCCTTTAAGTATTTTATTGTCTTTGGTAGTAAACTACCAGGCCATATGTAAGCAGTTCTACAGCATCTTGATTTTCCTGCTTGGAAAAGTGAAGTTTCTTATCTCTTACATGAATATACATCTTTACTCACAATTGTGTCCATGTATCCATAAGATATCCAGTCAGGAGCATGAGTTAAACACTAGTCTATCTGAAGCGACACGGTACAATTTGAATTCTGGGTGTAGCTACTAAATGCAGCAGAATTACACTTGAGATGAATTTGACCTGAAGGCTTTCCTTTTCATCAGTGACATAGATTTGCTCACTGCTATTCAAAATGAAAGATAAGCACTAAATCAAATACAGTCTGTGTAGGCTTATGAAGTAACTGTCTTATAAATTGGATGGTGTTGGGCTAAGCTACCAAAAAAATCTGAGTAACTGTAAATAAAGAAGGGTTACTAAACCTGCTGATCTGTAATGCGAACAATGTGGAGCTCAACTCATTTCCTTCATCAAGGAAGAAAATGTATTCATCAGAGTAGGTTAAACAATAAACACAGAACTAACTCTGATGAGGTATTCCTAAGTCTGAAGGACAAAGTTTTAAGACAATCCAATGCTTAAAATCTGGGACAGGTAAATGGAGATAATTCAGATTAAATGAGAGGTACAATGCTTCGTGAAGAATGCTAGCTATTTTTGTTTGTTTGTTTGTATTTCAATTATTTGGTAGTGAAATAGATGATCTGATTTACACAAAATGGGTCTTACTACCAATATCATACCAAATATTTCAGCAGTTCATTCAAGTTTTATTATAAGAGAGTGCATGATAGCTATTTTGCCACATTGAGCAGCTGGAAGCAATTTCTATCTAAGAAAATAGTAAAACTTTTTGTTAAGACAAAAGCAGTTTGCTAGTGTTGCTTTTAGTAAATTAAATATGGAGTAGAGAGGATCTATTTCAGTGCCGAGTGAGATTGTAACCAGATATGTACTTGTTAGACAAGAGTTACACTTTAAAAAGTATTTTTACAACCTGTTTGTTTTTGTTGTTGTTGTTGTTTGTTTGGGTTTTTTTAGCAAAATAAGATGGTATTTAATTTTTTTTTTTAATGCCATCAGGATTGTGAAGCACAGAGCATGTCACAGCTCAGGAAGAGACAAATTAGTTATCATTCAGATAAGTTTGCTGTGCAATCCTATCGACATTTTTCTGGATCTTACTATAAAATAGTCTGTCATAGCTTCCACAACTTGTGTCTCTGTAGAACCCTTAATGTGTGAGTTTTCTCACCTTCCAGGGGTTCCATTTATTCTTAATTAGACAAAAAGTTTTGTAAAATAAAATCTTTGTCATATTTTGCATATTGTTTCAAAATTGGAGAGTTGCTTGTACTGTTTGATCTAGGAAATATTTTACATTGAATAGACTGTGATCCATCATGAATCACAAATTTATCACATAGCAGTTCTATTATTAAGACAAATAATACTGTATTTTACTGAAATTAAATTAAGGTTTAGTATGACTTTGGTTTGGTGGAGGGTTTTTTGCTTTGTTTGGGTTTTTTGTTGTTGTTTTGTTTTGGGTTTCTGTTTGTTTGGGTTTTTGTTTTCTGTGAGGAGATACCTAGCAGCTGAAAGTAAGAAGAAATCTTGAAGAATAATTTGAAATTTGTCTAATTTTGTAAAGTCAATGTGTTTTATGATTCTTTTTATTTTAGAAGATCTAGTGCCCTTTTGTATTCTGATTGTCATTGAAATACCTTACATTATTTTAAAAGGAAAACATGGTCCATAGCAATTCTGAGTTGCAATGTTCTGAGGACAAAAAACCCCAAACCAAACCAAACTCACAACAAAGCATCACAGAACAGTAAAAAGGTGTTGAAAAATAGGAGTTAGTGTCTGTACTGGATATAAATTAATAATCTTGGAATTGGCACAGGATCAAACAGAAACATTCAGAATAATTTCCTCTGGAGAGTACCTCCCTTTCCAAAAAGTTATGTTGTGTCACTGTTCTGCGAGAGTGTAGCAGAAATAAGTGATTGTTCTTCATGCTCTCTCACAGCAGTTATTACACTTTTGTTTCTGTTCTAAAGGCCAAAAGAATTCTTGCTAATTAGTATGAAGGAAAATGGCCTTTCTTACAAATGCTGCAGAGTAGAAATGCTACTCCTTTTCCAAAACCAAAATAATAGGTATAAAATTATCAATTATCCCATAGCAACAGCAAAATAATTAGCTACTTTCTGTAAGTTTGTATCTTGCTAGGGATAAAATGTCACTCCTTGAAGTGCTACTTGTGAAATTCATGCCCTTCTGAGACTGAGATCATATTATCATGAAACAAATGGTTCAGTTGTGAATTTGAAAACCTCACTAGAACTATTTCCCCCAAACACTTAGGCCTCAAAATTAATGACATTGATAAAAAAATGTACATATATGCTTGCTTTTAGTGCATCTTGCGGCTTAGAACAATCTACCTTAATATCAAGAATATCTATATTTTTATTCAAGACCCAAATATTTTTGAATTATTTTAGTTCCATTCAATCTTTCTGATTTTGAAGGATCTGTTTTCAAATATCTTCTTGAAACTTTGAGCCAGAACCATAACTACAACATTTATAACTAATAGAATAACAGTTTGTTCTTTTTGGCTTTTTTTGCTTCTGTTTTTAATAATTAAACAGAAATAAAACTTACACTTTTCCAAAAGAAAATTTTCCAGTAATGAAGAATTTTACAATTAGGATTTTCTAGAACTTAAAATGTAAAATGTTGTTGGAAGTCAGTACTAGTGGGCAGTTAATTACTTAAGATTCCATTTAGTTGAAAAGATTTGACAACCTTTCAAAACCAAGGCATAACTTTTACAGAATTATCTGTGATAAGACAGAATTATCAGAAATATCCCTAGGTACTACCAAGAAAGAAAAAGAGAAAGAATAAAGACAAAGAATAAATTATAAGAATTATAAGAATAGATGCTCTATACATCCTAAGAAGGATGATTAATTGTCTCATGTTCTATCCTGGTATTCTGCATTATATTGGGCAGCTTTAAGGGAATATTATTCACAAAATGGTACGGTAGATTCAAAGTTCTTGCTCCAGCATCAACCCATTGTCTTGCCAACCACTCAAGACAGAGTTAAAGAAATCTCAGGTATCGATGGTATTGATAAAAACATCAAAAAATTATTGGAATCTGTGACATATTTGTCCACTGATTTTGCTGAAAGCCTTATAAGAGCCTCTGGCAAATGTCTTGCTCATAACTCGAGAACATACATTCTTTACCAGAACAATTTCAGTTTCTTGCAACAATCACATCTCCTAAAATGTGGTAGAGAAAAAAATCATTCAATGGAATTAGCCAGGATTTAAGAGAAACTGTTGCAATTCCTTATATCTACCATGAAAATGGCCAAATTTTAGTTTTGGAGGCAGTTATCACATCAACAATGTTTCTGAGCCCGGCCTCATGAAGGCTGTTCTGTTGCCTGCCAAGCCCCTGTTTTCTGCAGGAGAAAAACACTCCTAGTCTGAGGTTAGATTGCCTCAGTCTGCATCTGACCTGGACAAATCAAGGCATAACATTTTGGGAAACACTGCTGCATATTCTTACTTCTCAAACAAGAAACCTCATTATTGCAATAATTTTCTATAAATAGAATAAATAATGGTTAGCGTTTTAAAAAAATATTGTGAGGAGAACTATACTGAGGTTTCATACAACTTTTATATTTAAAATTTTAAATTTAAATTTAAAATGCTGTATTTAAAAATATTAGCTGTGTAAGTTCTAAAAGGTAGAGGCAAGTCTACTGTATGGAACTTATTGCTTCCAAGTCAGCAGAGTGGCACTAAGACTTTTTAGTAAAGACCTGACTGAATCACAGGGACAAGCTTACCTACAAAAGACTGTTTGTTGAGCCCCTTAAAAAATGTTTCTCATACATGGATATCTACTAGTAAGGGTATTCTAATAACTGCTAGTATAAATAGTGTTGTGAGTTGGCTTGTTAAAATACCTACATGTAACTAAGGTATATTATTTTTTGGTTTTGCTTCTAGGCATGTAAACATGTCCTGGCAAAACTGAGCTGCTCAGCACTAAAACCAAGCTATAAATGTAACTGCACTAACACAGTAAATATGGTCAGACCACATCAATTTATGCATGAAAAGCTTCAGAGTGTACTCGTATCAGCTATGGGAGGTCCAAATTCAAAATCTATAACTCCAAAAATATCCTAGGCAGAAGGCTAAAAAGAGTTTTGCATTAATGAATATAAAAATACTCCCACTGGAAGTACATTCAATTTAATATAAAACCAGAATATAATAATAGAAAATGAAATTATATCTCTGACTCCGACCAAAATACATGAGTTCTCTAAATTTTGGCTGACACATAGATTCAGATATTGCAGAATATAGTTGTGATGGTTGACATTTCATCCGGAAGAGAAGATTTGAGTTCTCTCTGAATACCTGAGTAAACATGAACAGGACATTTCCTTCTCAGCTGCAGTCTGAAACCTGGAAGAAGGTCTGAAAACCTCAATCAAACGAAAAGTTTACAATTCTGAATTTCAGCTTGAAAGGAGCTCTTAAATTTCTGCTATCTAGGGTGTGTGTCTGTGATGGTTCGGACTTGGCTCCCTGCCGGAAGAGAAGAGAGTGAAGGCCTCTCCACCCTTCTTATTTATACCCCGATTTACGTAAAAATCGTATGGAATACTGGGAACACTGCCCCTTCCTTGGTTACAAACTGGTCACCAAGGAAGGCCTAGATTAAAACCACCACAGTGTCCTAGTCCAGTTCACATTATTTCTTCCTTAGACAATTACCTAGGTCTGAGATGTTGTTCACAGGCTTAGCAATGCTGAATAGTTTACTATTAATAATTTAACGTGATAGACATAGGCTCTGGTGGGAGGGATGAAGTGGAGCTTCGCCACCCTTGCTTGATCTTGCTCTCTCTGTTGTTTTAGTTTAAGTTTGGGGCCTTGCTTGCTGATGAGCCCCCAGTACAGTCTCACTGTCTGCACAATTAATACCAGCACCCCGACTCCTGACTAACCTGCTTCGCAGATTGCACAGGATTGTTCAGCCTCTCTGACAGGGTGTAGAGCATTTTGCTGTATTCTGTTTGTAGAAGACCCAAGTGACTTGGCCATATGCGCACAGAAATGCTTGAGTTAGGCAGTTACTTGAGCCATCTTGCCTAAAATAGCATCTCCCTAATCGATAAAGACAAAGATAGGCACCTCTAGTGGGTAATTTGACCCAGTAAACTCCTGACTCACCTTGCAAAGGTATGAAATCACCCTCCACTGACCATTAGAAGAGTTCTAAAGAGACTGTACTGCTAACTGGGGTATTTCAATAAAGTGTCTAAAATTAGATCATTGAACTCCAGTCCAAAAACTGAGTAGAGCTGGGAGTCAAAGTGTCTTTGTCCCAGACTACCTCTGTAATCACAAAACCTTTCTAAAATAGGACATGTCTGCTCAGGTGGCGATATTTACATGGCATTTAAGCTGTTAGTAAATATACCTGGGTTGTGATGAAAGATTTTACTATTAATTTAACTAATAAAACTGATTTTCTTCCATATAATTTAAGTGAAAGAAATAGCCAGAGATGTTGAAAAGTGGATTCTTTATTATAAAAATATCTAAAATCATAAATTCTACCCAGATTTAAGCATTTGGATTTAGTTTATTGAACTTAAAAAACAAAGATTTCTTTTTTCCTGCACTGACTGAAATAATTTCTGCTCAGTATTTTTGCTGTGTTTCTTTTCCTCACAACTACTAGCCTTATGACAACTCACTTGTCACACTGCCGAATGATTATAATCAACTGATAATTGAGGCTTTGTGATAGTTAGCCTTTGCAAATTCAATTTCTTTAGATAGAATAGTATAATTACAGCCAGATTTATAAATCAGTATTACATGCTAATTACCAATACCAGAAAATAATAGCTATAATGCAATGCTAAATAAACTGAATGTTAAAAATTCCCAGAATGCATAAATAAATTGCTACATTCCCCCCTCATCTCAATTTTTGAGAAAATACTTACATGTTAGTCAATCAAATCTTATAATTCCTGCATTGAACCAAGTCACATGTTTTGGTTTTAATTTGTTTTTACAAATGTTTGGGTGTTTTTGACATACTAAAAGGAGACATATTTTAGAGGAGCAGCCAACAGTACTGTATAAAGACAAGAAAGTTCTCAGATTGTTTGTTTCTGCTTCCTCACAGAAGGTAATCACTGACACCTAATCCTGATTGCAATCACATTTTAATGACATTCTTTATCCTTCCCAATCTTTCAGTTTATAATTCTCTAACCTTCTAGTGAATTTAAAGACAGAGAGAGGAGGAAAGACACTCAGTTTGGATGTGTGGTAATTGGCAAAAGGCAAAAAGTAGAGTCAATTATCTCAGATTATTAACACAGACATGCTACATCTGGTAATGACTGAGTCTGTTTGTCCAGAAATACCTATCAAACAAATAATTAAGATCAAGTGGCAGATGTGGATCTTGCCTCTCATGATTGCTTTTTCCTGATGCACAGGGTCTGATAAAGACTTTCAGTTTAATTTCTGTGTTGATGGTTTTTTTCAATATCTTAGTTGTTCAAAAGACTGTATGCACAATACATGTAAAGACTACCTGGGAAAATTAGACATCTGTCTGTGTTTATTTTGATTTTCCCACTTGTACTGGCTTAAGCTCTGCTAAAAGGATGCGGAAAGTAGAAATAATCTGTATTCTTATTGTGTACTTGCAGCCCTGAAGGAAAACCTGCTGGGATTGGCTGCAGATGGCTTCATCTCAGAAGAAGAATGTGCTTCCTAACAGTTGCTTGTTCTGTATGCATGATCAAGCAACAGTCAATGGTTTCCTGTGCCTCATTAGCTGTGGTGACAGGAAGAAGTATGATTCTCCCAAAATACCTGCCCTTCCTCTGAACTAAGGTAACACTGCATAGAAGAAACACCAAGAAACTTGAATTTCATGTTTGTTTTTTTTAATAGAGCAAATCAAGAAACAACAAGAATTGTAAAAGGTAGCATAAAATTATGTTGAAATTCTTGACAAGAAATTAAATCACATTATAGTAAGCTTGAGCTTTTGATTTTTATGTCATAGTCTTCTCTCATCAAGTAAGAAGAAGAAATTATTTTCGTTTGGCAGATGCTACTTCTTGTTTGTTTGTTTGTTTTTTTGTAACAAAAATACAACTCAACCTTCTAAAAAATTGTGCTGTAGTATACCTGAGTGTGGGTGTAGACCAGGATTCCTTAAATACCTCTTTTAATGTTCTATATTTTAAACTGCAGGGACAAAGATAGAGTTGAAACTTCTTGGATTTCTGTTGAAGCAGTGAGACCTGTGAAAGTTAAAAGAGGAATCATAAGAAACATTTAAACTTCATAAATTTTTTTCCTGAGTTGTTTCTGTAGTTGTAATCAAGTTACTTGTTCTCCCCAGAGGTTTGCTACCATTTCTTCCATTTTTCAATTTTTACTGTACCTGCTAAGATTCATACAATCCTGAAGAATGTATTTAAAACAAGTGAGCTGGTATGTACCTTGAGACATCCTCTCTGTTGAACATAAAGGAAATCCTTTTGATTCAGATGTGACAGCTATGCTAAATTCTGCCCAGGCAGTTTCAGTCCTTGTCCCTAAACTAATATTTTCCAGTTTAAACACTTCTTTCTCCTGCATCTTCCAAAATGAAATATGAAAGTATGGTAATAAAATGACCATAAAAGCTACTGCAGTCTAATGCAGCACAATTTTTCATAATTGTGAAAGATACACTTATTTCTAACTTGCAAAGTTTCTGAGATAACAGACTTGAAGTCTTGGTAAGCTTAGTACTGCTTATCTATCCTGCAAGAGTTCTCCCTGGAAAACATGCAGCTGGCATACAATGGCAAACATATAGTATATCTAGTTCACTGGGGAACTACCACAAAAAAATTAGTTCCCCCAAATTCTTCTTTAAAAAAATATAAAGGCATGGGCAGCAGGCCGAGGCAGATGACTCTGCCTCTCTACTCTGCTCTTATGAGACCCCACCTGGAGTACTGTGTTCAGGTCTGTGGTCCTCAGCACAAGCAAGACATGGATCTCTTAGAGCATGTCCAGAGGAGGGCCATAAATCTGATCCGAGGGTTGGAGCAACTCTCCTATGGGGACAGTCAGAGAAAGAGCTGGGCTTGTTCAGCTTGAGGAGCTGAATTTCAGATTTTCAGTACTTAAAAGGAGTTTATAAAAAAGATGGAGAATATATAACTATCCATGTTTTCACATGGACAGATAGTTGTAGGACAAAGGGGAACTGATTTAAGCTAAACCAGGAGAGATTTATATTAAATGTTGAGAGGAAATTCTTTACTATGGAGGTTGTGAGGCACTGAAACACACTGCTCAGAAAAGTTCTGGATGTCCCATCCCTGGAAGAATTCAAGGATAGTTTGGGTGGGGCCCTAGTTAACCTGATCTACTGGGTGGCATCGCTGCCCATGGTGGGAAATAGATGATCTTCAAAGTCCTTTACAACTCAAACTATTTGTGATTCTATTTATGTCTTTTTTTTCTTTTATTTTTATTTTTTTTTTTAAACAGGAAATGTGTCCTACACAGAAGAGATGATAATATGATATTCTACATGGATTTTCTTGGCATTTACTCAAAATAAACTGTGTAATGTATGCAATTTCCACTCACGCTTTCATTTGGAATTCTGTGTTGCATTCTATCCTAGGTAATTACAATTCCTATAATCAGATTTATTTTTCTTAGTCTTTATGGCAGTGTTTTTTCTCCCGCATACATATTAGAGTACACATTTATATAAAACTATTAATTATTCTGGCAAGGTAGATTAAGTCCTTCAGTCAAATATATGCTCCAAACTTAAACCTCATTTTCAAAGTAAACAACAAAACAGATGTGCACATATTTTTGAGAGGATTGACAAGCTAGAATTTCCAATTTAGTGGGGTTGTAGCTGTTTGGGTCTTTAGAATGTCGATTAGCTGCCCTAATTAGGTACCTTAATAGTGGTCTAGAAGCCTAGTATTAATAACCAATGAAAAAATTCTTGGTTCTACGTTTCAGAAAAACCTGAAATTGTAATGTCAGTTACATATGTACATGTGTATATGCATTTATCTGTAAATATTCAATAAATGCATATGTTAGATTTTTTTTGTGAGAAATAATATACCTCGTGTATTATGAATGACAGATTAATTTTTTTTTTTTAAAGAGTCTGCAGTCTGCCACACATGCTATATTTAAAACATTTCTAACCATTACTGTTAATTTAGGACCTGTTACATATTCTCCATTGGTAAAGCAATTCAGTACTCAATTACAGCGAACTGAACTGAAGTCAGTAGTATAAATTTTTCTGCCCTTTTCATTCTTAGAGACATCTTACATTAAATTAGGCAGAATAAGTTTACTTGCAATTTAAATTAGTAATAAACACAAACAAATAATGGAAATTTTTTATATTTTTATTTTTTGTAAAAGCGATCAGGAAGGGTGGGTTTGTTGCTAGCACTGTGTTTAACAACCTAAGCAGTGTTTAACTGCATAAGTTGTGGTTGACTGCATAAGCCACAGATAATACAGCTTCACCCTTTTTCAATCCAGTGAACATGTGCGACAGTAATTAAAGGGATAGACATTAATTTAGCTTCCACTTCTCAGAAACCTGTATTGGTTTCACACATATTACTTATTTTATGAGGATAGGTAAATTATTTACTTACCTGATAGTCTAAGAAACAATTTCAGTTTTGAACAAAGAATCTTCTTTTTAAATGTCTATCTTGGAACAAATTAAAATAATGAATAAAATTTTAAAAAAAGAGGCATCTATATATTATGGCATAATAGAAGGAGAAAATGGTAGTTTTTGAAACATAATTTGGGGTTTTTTTAGGAGTCTTTATTAATGCCCTTCCCACATACACAGTCCTTTCCAACTGTCTTTTCTTCTCTCTCTTTAACTTTAAATTCATCTGCAAAAGGGCATCAGTTATTCAAAACAAAAAGTCACATGAAGTCACTCTGTTTTTCTATGCCTCCTCTCCAGCAGTTGGACAAGATGTGAGTCTATATGGACCTCAAGGGTGCAGAGTGCTGCAGAAGGGCAGGCTGATTTCTGGTCCTGTTAAGGGCCTGGAGGGGGCAGCAAGCGTCAGAGCTGGTCAAGGAAAAAAATTGCATTGTAGTGGGTGTGAAAGCATAGGGAGCAGCTTCAGAAACATAAACCTGGCTCTTTAGCCTTCTCTCTGACAGGAGAGGTAGCAGCAAGAGCTGGCAGGACCAAGGATCTTTTTTAATTTTTGACTTGTTCAGCTTCAAATGCCATCGCCTTTTTCTGCTACCTTTCTTGAAGTATTGAGGGTACAGCTTTCAAATATATTGGTAGTTCTTTTTTACAGAACAAGAATTTTAATTTTATCATGTATTGATAAAGACATGGAGAATACTAGTAATGTTTCAGCTGTTATAACCTAGCGATATGAGAACAGCAAGGATTGTAAGCAATAATAAAGTTCTTTATGAGACCACTTATGTAGCAGGAAGGAAGGAGAATTTTTTTATTCAACATCCCTTAAAAGACTCGACTGACCTTTCCTGTTACACTGTGGCAAGTGTAATGGGAATTGTTAAGGGTACTCTTCTCTCTTTGTTCTGCAGAGGTTAACTGCTGGTCACCTCCTTCTGCTATCACCTCTCTACTCCACAGGTGCTGACTATTCTTTTCTCTTGAGTGGTCTGGTAGATTACCATAATTATTCCCAGAGTAACTGTAACTGGTATTTAGTTTGGATATTGTTGATTCTTGTCAGACCTGATGAAAGAATTCTGCATATGTGTGTGAATATGCATGCATATGTGTATGCGGTGTCAAAATCTTTCAGCTAGAAAGTACCAATGACTAATAAATATTGGTTTAATTATATTACCTTGTGTTTGTAATGTTTGCAGATTATCTGTCTATGTATCCTTCTTTCTATCTCTCTGATCTATCTGCCAGGATAGTGTACAATAACATTCAACATTCATATACTCTACAGTGTTGTTAGTGATGAATTCTAAAGCATTGTAAGTTACTTTTTTCCTTTATACCTTACATAAAACAGTTGTCTTTGATTCTTCATGTTATGTAGTTTTCCCCTTTGATTCCCTCTAGCCATAGAAATAGCACTTGAAAATCTGTTTCAAAGGAATTTATATTGTATAATAAATGTCCATGTGTGTGGAAGAATGGTATATCAGCATGGTGGAGGGTTTTTTCCTTGAAAATTGTTAAAATGGTACAGCAGGACATGAGGCATAAATGATCAATTAGTTGCATAAACAATTGACAGTTATAACAACTTATTTTGAAAATGTGTCTCTTCCTTTTTATATACTTCAAAAGAAGAATAATATAATGTGTGCAAACTATGTTACAAGATAATTACAGATAAGGTCATACTTCTATATAAGATGGAATGAGGTGTTGTTCTTTTTGCTCCAATACAGGTGGGAATACTTTTGGTTAAATGAGAAAACTGACTCTCACCTTGCTACAGACTCCTTTCATGTGGTTACAGGGAATGATAAGGTCTCCCCTGAGCCTCCTTTTCTGCAGGCTAAACACTCTCAATTCCCTCAGCCACTCCTCATAGGACTTACTCCCTAAACCCTTCACTAGCTTTGTTGCCCTTCCCTGGACTCACTCCAGCATCTCAATGCCTTTCTTGCAGTGAGGGGCCCAGAACAGGACACAGTACTCAAGGTGTGGCCTTACCAGTACAAAGGGACAATCATTTTCCTAGTCCTGCTGGCCATGCTATTTTTGATACAAGTCAGAATGCCACTGGCCTTCTGGGCACACTGCTGGCTCATGTTTAGCCAACTGCCATCCAACACCCCCAGGTTCTTTTCCATTGAGCACTGGAGTCCCCTAGTAATATCTCTTACTCGGGCCCCAGGGAGACAGCAGACGTCCCTGTAAGACAGGCCTAATTGCCATATGGAGACCTCAATTCCCCTCATAAGGGAGTTGTCTGCTACAATTACCCTTCTTCCTTTCTTAACACCCATAGTTGTGATCCATCTAATTTGATGACTTGCTCTGGACAACCGATAGACCTTCATCTCCACTATCATTTGCCTGACCCTCAAGTTCCAAAGAGTCAAACCTATTTTGTAAGGGTGTCTGAAAAGATGAGGGAGGAAAGGAGAGCATAAGAGTATTACGTATCATGATACAACAACAAAGATGCAGTGCAGGAAAACTTCTGTTTAATATATATCCAATGACTTTAAAAGACATTACTGCAGACAAACTAAATTTCACAGTCTAGAAAATTAGCTTTGACCTGGAATGTACATTACCCTTTCTGAAGCATCATGAGTTTAACACTGTTCTAATACATTCTTAAATGAACAATTTATATTTAGTTTGAGACCTAAAGATTTCTATTTGAAACAGAGAGAATAATATCCTAATGAAAGATTTATTAAGACTGACATGAACTTAGTAAGTTTCTATCGTCGTTCATAATCTGTTCAAGAAAAGGCACTTTCTAGAAAGTTTACAGAAAATACTTTTGAGTTATAAAAACCCCAGCAGAGAAGAGGTATTATAGGATCCCCTCTCTACTGATCCAAGGAGAATGGGTTTTTAGACTCCTCAGCTGCTAAGTCATGGATTTTCAGTTCAAGGTTTTAACACAGGAGGTCTCCAGTTTGATCCTTATGTGTCACCCCAGCCTAAGGTTGTCATGAAGGCACATTTGTAAAAGTGTACAAACCAATGCAGAGAAAAATGTAGTTTGAAGTAAAAACAAGTCAATCAATATTTTTTTCAGAGAAAAAGATGACTGTAATAAGTCATGAAGAATTAATATTAATTTACAACTGTGTGGAAACAAAACAGAGAAATCATACATGAAGCCATAACCCTCCAGCTGCACTGTTTATTTTCAGAACTGTTTTCCTTCCTGAGCTGTCAAGATTTTAAAACATTATTTGTTTATTTTGTAAAAATATAATAACTTGCTTCTCATACAAGGGATATTTCCAGTAATTTTAGGAAAAATGATTGATATTTTTTGACTTCAGGTAGTGGACAATAGTGGGTTTTTTTCCAGTTTCTCTCTAGGATTTTGTCATTGCTGACTCACTGAGAGTCCTCAGAGCGCCAGATAGTTATTTCTTTTATTTGAAAAGATACACATACATGGGCAGAATAGTTTTAACAAAGAGAATCATTTATATTTTAAGTTTTGTGGTTCTTCATGGATTTGATTTAGAAGTCCTGCTTGGCTTTTTTTCCTCTCTTTGGCAATTTCCTGTTGTGGCACGTAACTACGTCAGTGTATTGATTTGCAGAATACCTCTCCTGTTTGGAGATACATTGTTGTCATTTACTGCTTGCAACCATGATGATGACTGGGATTTTATCCCCTCATCTGTTTGAAACTTAGATCTTTCTTGAAAACTAGAGTAAAAATCATCAGAGCTGAATTTTTTCTGGTCAAATGAAAATTATTGAGATATACAAGGCAGAACCTGATAGATCATCCAGAATCCATTTTTCATCTGTAGAAACTAATTACACTGATCCTTCAAGTGAGCCTCGAGATTCCTAGAGAGAGAGTATATTTGGTTGTTTTTCACAGGAAAATTCTCTGTAAGAAACCGTGAAACTTGATATTAAAGTAATGCTTCATAAGATCTGTTTTACTGGATAATAAATAACAGGAAAATTCTGGTGGTCCTAGGAGGAGGGATTTTATTAAGAAAACTATTTGGAGAGATATTGCAGCTGTAGTGAGAATTGGAACTTTGGACATAGCGATTAGCTGCTGCTACTAGTCCCATATTCTTTCTTCCTGCTACCTGTTCCCCATTCTTTGAGTGCCATTCACTTTGGCCTGCTAGAGGAGGAGATCAGCTTAGTTAAATGGAGTTTATTACTCCAATTTCAAGACCAATTTTTCCTACGTTTGGAAGAAAATTTTGCAAGGGATTTCTCTTAATATTTTTTACTTACAGAAAAACACACAGTTTCATTTTTCATTCAAAATCAAATTATAAGTATTTATGGAAATTACTTTTTTCCCACATGCTTTGTGATATGAAATTTGGTAAAAAAGATGGTAAAAACATTTACATTAAGGTTAACTTTTCTGTATTTTATTCTGTAGTAAATAACCCTGGTACTTATTGCAATATCTATTCTGTACTTTATGTGTAACACAAATTCTGTAGAGAAAATGAGTTATAAACAAGTAATGAATGCCTTTGTATGCAAAAGACTTGCAAAATAAAGTTACACAGATTCAAATCTGTAATTTCTTACTTCAGTAACTGGTTTTGTGCCATCTTTAATGTGGTGTCGTGGTTTCTAGGGAAACCTGCATGTATTTTTAGTATGCACTTGATAGCTACAAAGATTTATATGATAGCTACAATTAGAAATTGATATATTTCCCATTTCTTTTGAAACCTGGCTATCACTTACCAAACCCTGAAGAAGGAATTCATATCACCTAGTTTTCAACTTTCACACTGTAAATGTTTCTATCTGAGCTAGTCCCTATATGATCCCTTTTGTAGTTGTTCCTCAACAGAGACAAAAACTCACTTATGGATACATTTTATCTGCTTTAGATGCCTATTGTGACACATGAAATGAATTAGCTTTGGGAAATGCATATTTTTTCTCTATTAATTTTTAATGAAGTTTCGGATGACTAGCTCAGGGATAGAAGCCTGCAGTTTGGATAGTTACACTTAATACATAGTCCACTAAAGAAAACCACTAAAGGAAACTTCTGAACTGTCTTTGCACTTAATAATCTCATTGCATAGACCTGCCTTGGAACAAATTCTGTCTTTCTTGCTTGCTTCTTGTGATTTAATCTAGAGTGATAGTTATTTATGCACCCAATTCTATTATTAGATACAGTGTTTCTCCCCTTTTAATGTTTGCTGCTGATTGTGGAAGGAGGTAGTAAGCATTAATTTATTAATTGTCTCTTATTAATAGCCAATCCTATTAGTGAAGGAAAACAAGCATTTCACTTCCTCAGTTTTTTTCATTTTCATTTCCTCCTCATTAATGCATTGCCTTTGTCACTCAAGGAAAACCTTCAGACAGAGTTAAAACCAAAGAACACCAAAACTGTTTTTCTTGTTATGTGTAAAACTCTTTACATTACCATGTGCACTCATAGATGTAAAAGGTTTGGCATGGATTAGATGTTTTATTTTCTGGAGGTTTACCCTAAGAAAGCAGAGTGCAGAGTACACAGCAGCCATAAACTTTACTGTTCTCTTTTGGAACTGAGAGGGCTTAGCACTTCTGAAAGGTTTGGGGTCTATTATGTTTCAAAATAGCTACATTCCCTTCTGTATACACCAAACTTTTATATTGTTGTAGGAGCTGTATCTTTTAGGTCCTGAAATCTGTTATGAGAAATCTCTGAAATCTGAGATGCGTTACGGTAAAGGAAAAAATGAAGTACTTTGAAACTGCAATTCAATTTCTTTGAAATCCCAAGATATTCTGATTTTAAATCTGGGGCTGTGGATGGGTAGAGGAAGACATATTACAAATGTAACAATGACTTCAGCCCTCCATTTGAAAAGAATGTGCTAGCCCAGAGAGCTATACCTGAGTCACTGATAACCAGTCATGGAGTAACACTGAGAGGGGGTTTTCGCAGCTGAGGAGGCACTGGCACCCACAGTCTTTTTGAAAAGGTCATTTGAGGCTTAATTGCAGTCATATAACAAGTTTCTTTTTTCATAGAAGTCACATTTTGCTGCACCCTCTTGGAGGTGGGTAGCAAAAAGGCTGTTTCTCACGTTTTACAGAACACTGCTCCAACAGAGACACCATTCTTACCTCAAGACAACATAATATGTGCAAACAAAAGAGAATTACTAAGAAGAGGAACTTAAAAGTTTCAGAGGCAGGGAGGAAAAGACAATTTTGCATGTTCAAATATCTTTCTGTAGAAAAGAAAGGATATATATTGTGAAGTGCTGATCACCTAGATTCACTTGCTAGATGGTCACAAAAGCTTGGTTCAGAAAATGGGTCAATAACATTAAAGGCCAAATACTTTCACTAGATACCTCTTGCCTCTGGGAAATATTTCAGCTTAAAAACAACAACTCTTGCAATGAAGGACGTTTTATGTACAGTGTTTAAATCTGTTTCACATTTTAATGATGTTTCAGTGGCAGGCCAATAAACGTGCAAGTGATGACAAACATGAAAGCTATGATGAATATTTTTTGGTAACTTTTCTTTTTTTTTTTAAATGATAGACGTATACATAGGAATCGAAGAGATTTTAGTATATGTTCCAACCACGGGTGGATTGCCCTGAGAGGAAAGGGACTAATCAGGTTAAAAAGGTTGATTTAAAGCTACATTATAAATCAATAAACTGAAGTCAAGAGATTCACAAAAATTATATTCCTGAAGATTTTTTTTCTGAGATTTTTAGATGCCAAAAGCACTCTCTGCATCTGCATCAACATAATTGGAATTTAGCACTATTTTAATGGGATGATTATTATTTCAACATAAGACTTGTTCAGCACAATAGGGAGATCTAACATAGCATAAACTAAGACTATTAGAGTACCATGGTTAGGATACTTATTTTAGGTGAAATGTAATATTTTAATGCATTATTTATCAGAATCTACAGTGAATGCAAAAAGTTTTTTGCCTGAGTTTATATACTTTTTTCCATATTATCTTAAAAATATAATAAAGATAGGAGTAATTTGTTCATCTTTTTATTGTAATGACAGTTAGTTAGAGGATTTTTATTGTTATTTTATGAGACCTGTTAATATGCATATAAATGTGTTATACAGGAAATATTACAGCTACCTTCTTAATATATAGGCTCAGACCACAGGTAGTGAAACAAGAAACTAAAAATGTAAAGTCTCCCCATCTCTTCTTAAATACATTGTCTTTCAAAGAAAACTAGTGGATTCTGATTTTGAGGGCACATTAGCTCTTTCTCATTTCTTGATCTGAGTTACAATCTGTGGGACTGAGCAGACAAATATCCTTTTGTCCTTATTCTGCTGGAAATACATACTGAAGTAGCAGAAGATGCTCCTCTGCCCTAGAAGAGACTCCAAGGACTTCCAGTGTTCTTGGGGCAGCGAGACTGATTTCCTGACTCAAAGGGTTACAACATTTCATACTGTAACAAGGAACTTAAAGGAATTCATTCAGTGAGATGCCAAGTGATTTTAACTCTATCTAAACTCAGTGGAAACAGAAGGGAGTCAGCCCATACTTGGATTAAATCCCAAAATGAACTGTTCTGTTCTTCAGTTTCTCATATGAATAGAAAGCCTGTAAATAAAATGCAATGAAGTGAATTTAACCTAATAATAACAATGCATCGCAATCAGAAATGTTCTCTAGTATGAACAGTGAGATTCTCCTGGAAATGGATTGAGAAATGCATCTCATTATAGTTATCCGCACAGCTCCCATTAACCTCCATTAACAAAGCAGCCAGCATAGCATAAATACCATAAACATTGCAATGAGATATAGATACCCTTTTCTAATTCTGCGAACCTATTTCAACGTGCTACGTTGATTAAAAAACCCATTTGTACATCAAAAGAGTAGCAATTTGTCACTGTACCTTCTGAAAAAAATATCAGAGTAGTGCAATTTACCAATAAAACAAAATCTTTTTTTTGTGTCCAGTGGAACATTCATTCTATTATTACTGAAACTTTTGCATCCGTTGTCATCTCTGTATACTATGAGTTTCAGTAAACCATATAACATATTTCTTCAGTGAGTAGTTTTAGAAACCTTAGCTTCATTGAGATGTTTGAATTATTCCCCTTCCCTCCCCTCCCCTTTCTTTTTTTCTGGACAAGCCATGGACTTGTTCCCAAGGGATTTTTTTATTAATTTAGGGGAGCAAATAAGGGAACTTGGCCAAAGTTCAAAAGGGCACCACAGAAGCTGAAACATTCCACCACAATACTGACGTACATATACTAATCCACAACCCTTAAGATCAAACCAATCCACAACACTTAAGTCAAAATCCAGCAAATCCACAACACTTAAGATCCAATTCCACCAGCTCCAAGCCACCCTAAGCATCAAGAAAGGAGCAAAGAAAGAGAAGCAAGAAAGGAGCAAGAAGAAAGAAGGAGAAAGAGGGAAAGATAGCTACCACTGAAGCCTTGTAGAAGACCAACTCTCACAAATCCAAGTGGTAGGGCCATGACACAAGGAAAACACACACCTTTGTTTTTTTCTGCTCTAGTCCCTGTGACCAACCCCTCTAGGCATGGTCTCTGGCACATCAACCTCTCCGAGGGTTCCCAGCCAGGGCGAGGGGTAGTGTCCTTACTGTGCCTGACAATCTGAGCCTGGCTTAGGGGCTCCAGGAGCTGCGGTATGCTATAGTTTTCAGAGGCTATTTGTGACTGACAGCTACTGTGGGACTTCCCCATGTGGGCTCCAGGGGCCTGACATGAGGAACACGATGCCACCCCACCTCTGTGAGGTTTGACCCATCCCTTCCACTTCCATCACACGTACACACACACACACACACTCTCGCTCTCCACAAGGTGGGTGTGACCCAATAATAACTGATTTGGTGTCTAATAACAGCTTCCAGGACAATTTGACTCATTCTGTTTGTGGTATTGCCTGCCTGTCTCCCAGTTCATTTTTTCATCTCCTGTGTTCAGTATTATAGCTGGTAGGTGTTGGGACACAGAGTGACAGAGGATGTGACATCCATAATGCTGGCCATATTCTTCTTCATGAACTTCTATAGTATTTTCTGTTCTGCTTCAGGTACTTTATCCAACAGAAGAAAGGAGCAGAAAAAACTAGTATGTGTGTAAAAGTCAGATATATAGTGTAGATACTGAAAACCTAGTCCTGTAGAGTGGGAGAGCAGTACTCAGACTCTTCCTTAAGGAAATGTATATGAGGTGGTGGGGGGCTACAACACATATCACAGCACCTGTTTTAATTTCTTTACTCTATTCATGAAGCATAAGGGTAAATTCTGTTAAACTGTTTCTCACTCAGAAAAATAACAAGATAACATCCTGTTTCTGTTCTTTCTGTCTTTCCTTTTTTCTAGGCCTCACTTTAGCTCTTTTTTAAAGCTGCGTCATCATCTTTCACTTGCAGTCTGTTTTATTAAGTTATTTGTTGAAAAAGAAAAGACTGAAAAAGGAAAAAAAAATGTTCAGAAACAGAATGGGAAATACTAGCTAGGCTTTTTTTTTAATGTTTGTTTGTTTGTTTTACATTGCATGACTATAAAGTGATCCTGTGGTTGTTTTTTGGTCGCATCTGTAACTTCTGAATACTCGTAATGCTCACAAGCTTATTCTGTAGACATATTTCAACCTATGTTGTTAGAGTTGCTCCACTTCTGCTTTCTAAACTCTCCTAGAACCTGTAATTTTCACTGCCTTTCCTTCAATTATACAATTAAAATGTTTTCTTCAAACTGTACTGACTCCACTATGGCAATTTTTTTATTATACAGTCATTGTCTGTTCTTCTTATAGTTTCCTCTTTCTTTCTTGTATTTTTCACATCATTCTGTTGTAGTCAATCAATACTACTGTCCTTCCCCATCCTATTCATTATTTTAAGCTATTTTTCCTTCTCTTTCACAAGCTAGCTGTATAAAACATCATTTATTTTATCTATGTCTGACCAAAAAAAAAAAAAACCTCAACAAACATTTGCAGTGTTTCACTGGAAAAAGGTTCCCCATGTCAATGCATTTTCTTTTTAATCTTTCTTTTCTCATTAAAGACAGCCCCACTGCAAGGACTATATGAAGGAAAATTTATGTGACCAAGGTCAGTCAGTCAATACTTTGTGACATTCTTGGATTTAATACAATTTTTTAGGTTTTAAAATATCTCTTGTATGTCATTTAAGTTTTATATTAATGCACTAAAGAAAAGCTATGGAGGTAGGGAAGGGAATTTTGTGGCAGTGAGGAAAGAATCCAGTGCAAGAATCCCATTTGAAAGAAAGGGAGTTATTATTACACCTCTTTTAAAAGTGATGCATGTGATGGAGAAGTGACTTGATTTGCAAGAGGTCACACTACAGCCTGGTGGAGACGCAATTTTGTCTTTCTGACTGCTATTAACACAAATAAAAGTTACTTTAATAATGCAAGCTCACGTCCATTATGCATAAAGTTAGTTAATAATGAATTGTAAAACCATCATTCAGTCAAGAATCACTTGAAATCATTGTTAGTAGGTTTGCAAGTTAGTATTTAAGGCCATTGTCAGAAACATTAGTTTTCCACTTTGTAGCACGAAGAGATGACATACCAATGTTATTTTCACATTTAATCTGTAAAAGATGATGGATATTAAATTGAAGGAAAAATAGATAGAAATTAATATTAATGTTTTAAATAAAAGCTGTTAGATCAATGTGTTTAACCTGATTTAACATCTAATGACTGAAAATTAATTCTGAAAGTCCAACACCTTGAACCTTTCCTTTGATGTTCTGTCAGTCTTTACCAGTTTTGTAAACCTAGTAAGCATTCAGCTATGTTTACATAAGAGGATGTTTTCAAAAACTGCTGTTTCTTTCCTGTTTCTTTCTCATATGATAGTTTCTAAATACTTTTCTGAACTAAGATCTAAGAAGACTCATTAATTATCTGATTTTGAAATAATAGAAATAAACCAGAATTTACCTAATAAATGATTTGTTGTAAATTATTTGCTTAACTATTCAATTTCTTCTAAATGATGTGTAGGCATTCAAAAACACAACATACAAATTCCCAAGGGGTGTTTGTGTGAGGCTTCTAATTTTTAAATGTGAGAGCAATTATGAATATCTTCATCTCTTAGTAGTTCACAATTTAAGTATTAGATTAAGGAACTTTCTATTTAATGTCAAGCCATTTGATAGTAAAACAAAAAATTTGGAAGGATAGAACCCTAAAAATAGTCTTCTATATTGAACTACTTTTATAAACCCAAATGCTTGAATTACTGAAGTTTGAAAGTGTTTTTGAAGTTATGCATTATGCTGATTAAAATCTTTGGAAGAAGTAGTAAAATTCTCTTCAGATATCCTATCTTCCATGTGGATATTTTTCTTTTTTATTTCTATTTACATTCAAGTTTGAAAACAAATACCTTAAATGCATCTTATCTTTTTGCCTTATTTCACCATTCCTCTTAGATTTCAAAACAATTCAAAAGGTAGGTGGTAAAATATTACATAGGTACATAACCTTTCAGTGAAGCTCTTGTAGTGTAAATTTGACCTCAGATTTATCTGGAATCCATGTAATGAAAGCTAGAAGTTCTGTGAAAGAGAATAATAAAAAAAGTAAAGAAAGTGAATATAATCCAGATATAGTTAATAATGTAGTTGTAGCAGGGCAAATGTCTTGCCATGAGGTGAGTTTAAAAACTCAAATCAAGTAAAAGTCACTTATAAGTTCTAGAAATTCCCTATGAAAATATTACTACTTCTATGGATGATTTAGTGAAACATATATAATTTTGTGATTTCTTCTTTTCTTCAAGGATATTTTTATTTCTAGCTAAATGCTACATGAAATATTCCCCATGTAATTTTTATCAAACTTATTTGACTTTTAGTTTCTTAACAAATTTGAAGCCTATGAAAAATGAATTTAAATTTATTTAGGAAAAAGCTATGTCAAATCAATTTCTATTATGTTTATACATTCCCTTTTGCATCATTGTACTATAAGAAAAAAGTCTAAATAAGCTATTTATACTCTTTTCATACATTCCTGTACTCTCTGTAAATATGTGTGTATATTTATGTGTGTGTATTTCTAAAAGCTTAGATGTTTCTAGTTTTGGTAAGAAAACATCAATCCTTATATAAATTCAAAATATATTAATACAATGTATATCCATTTATTAAAAAAAAGCCCTATATTGAAGTGTTTCATAAAATACTCATTATTATGTATTAATATTAGTATTATTTTCCAGTGCAAAAGATACCCTTCAAAGAAAGAAAAAAATTATATGAAACTGGTTCAGGTGGTATTTGCACAAGTCACACTGAGTATAAGTGAAATTCTACTTATTTCATGAATAAACACAAATAGATGAGTAAGTTCTCAGTACACATTAACTGCAGAGGACTTTGAAATATGAGGAAATTGCTTGAAATGTAAAGTATAATTTACAAAGAGACGACACTTATATGGTATTACTGCTTAAACGCAGCTATAGTCTGTGTTATTACCCAGTGAGACTACACAATAGAAACAAAATTTAATACTGAAGAAAGGCAGCTTAAGAGCAGGTAAGATTGGATATGCTGGTATATCAGATATAGTAAAATTATGTCAAAACCAAATAAACAAAAGAGGCAGTACTAATGGACAGAGCTGAAGAATTTCAGTCCATAAAATTATGTCCGATAATTATAATTTCATTAGCAAAATAAGACAAGAATTTTTTTGTCAGTTTAACTACAAAATTTGATCATAAATACCTATATTTTAATTTCATTGCTATGGAATTTAAAAAACCCCTTATTTATAACATATTATTTTCAAATTTTTGAAAATAAATTAGTAATGACCAGGCTGGATGGGGCTTTGAGGAACCTGACATAGAGGAAGCTGTCCCTGCCCATGGCAGGGACATTGGAACTTGATGATCTTTGAGGTCCCTTCCAAGCCACATCATTCTGTGATTCTAGGAAAGTATTTAATTCAATTTTTGAAAAGTCTTTAAAACCTGGAAAGCCAATCCTATCCTGGGCTACATCAAAAGCAGTGTGACCAACAGGTTGAGGGAGGGGATTCTCCCCCTTTACTCTGCTCTTATATGAGACCCCACCTGAAGCACTGCTTCCTGGTCTGGGGCTCCCAACAGAGAAGGATGTGGGAACAAATTAATCCATCAGCACCTGCATTCAGTTATTTAGGATCAAAAAGGAGCGTTTTGACCTTGACTGGTGTTTTTGATAAAGAGAGTACTGTGTTCTCAAAACGCAACACTGCTTAATGGTCTGCATGTTTTTCCCGTGGCTGAAAACAGTCAGACATGATATGAGTGTGAATGTGTGGGACCAAAGCACTGGTTTAGGATGATCCTGGGAAATTCAGTTAACTAAAAGACAACAACAGGTGCCATTTACAAAGGAACCCTAACAAAAGGGGATTGGGATTGGCGGACAAATCCCAAAATCTAACTCTGTGTGGTGTGCAGCCTCATTTCTTTCAGTGCCCATATTTGCCATGGAGGGACGTGGACCTCCCAGACCATGTCCAGAGGAGGACCATGAAGATGATCAAATGGCTGGAGCACCTATCCTTTGGAAACAGGGTGATAGAGCTGAGGTTGTTCAGACTGGAGAAGAAAAGGTTCCAGGGAGACTTTATTGCAGCCTTCCAGTACCTAAGGAGTACCTACAACAGAGTTGGAGAGGGACTTCTTACAAGGTCATGCAGTGACAGGAGAAGGGATAATGATTTTAGACTGAAAGGGTGTAGATTTAGATCAGATATTGGGAAGAAATTGTTTACTGTGAGGGTGGTGAGACAGTGGAACAGGTTTCCCAGAGAAGCTGTCAATGCCCCATCCCTAGAATTGGTCAAGGCCATGTTGGATGGGGCTTTAAGCAACCTGTTCTAGTGAAAGGTGTCCCTGCCTGGGGCGGGGAGTTGAAACTGTATGGTCCAGCCTAAATCATTTTATGATTCTATGATTTTATGAAAAAAATCTACTCACACTTGTCAGGATAATTAGCGCAACTTTATTTTTAGTTAATATTTGCTTCACCTGAGGGAGACACTGAAATATTAAAGGTCAATGACTCAAAAAATCAGCCATTTTCTTTCAGCAAGGTGCTTTGCTGAGGTCAGGTTTGTACCCCCCAACTGAAGGGGAGGAGGAGAGTTTTTTGGGGGTTTTTGGGTGTATGCTGACAAAACAACAATAACAAACATTGAAATTGCAACAATCAAGTCTTGTTGCTGGATCTATGGGTGGTGATATCTTTCCTCTCCACTATATACTCTTATCCTTTATTTCTCTTTCTTTTCCTTATATGTTTTCTTAAGTGTTAATTTTATACTTTTATGTTATTGTATTTCTATAGATAATAATAAAAATGACTATATTCTGTGAGACATTGCAGTATTATATTAATTATTGGGTCAGACCAACTCAGGTGTGTGTATGGAGGAAGGGGACATGTCAAATTTCAAGAAGGTGAAGTGGTGCCCCAGCTCTTTTGAGCCTCCTTGGGCAACCCCACATCAGCTACCAGTCCCTGTACACCAGCAACACTGACCCACATCTTGCCCTGGAGCCTCAGCCCAGCCCCAGAGTGGCCTATGGGACAGAAGTCCCACCTGGGGGGGGGGTAGTACAGGGGACCAGAGCAGGTAAAACCAACACCATGAAGCCACTCTCTGGCTGTGGCTCTGCCATCTATCTCATGGACTCTTGGTAGCTGGATCTAATCTGGAACTGGGGTGGATAAGCTGTACTTATCTCTTCTTTTTGTCTCTTTCTTTACTTCTTTTCCTCCTGTTCTCCTTTACTGATATTTTGAGTTACTTAAAACCAGACGGGATTTTACTAAGTTGTATGGATTAGCATGTACTAGGTCAATGTTTTGTGGAATGCTTTGTTTTGGCTTAATGTTGCCCTTTAAACTTTTGAAGAGTTCCCTTATTTTCTTAAGTTTGCCAGAAAAGGTGTGTTATTTGGCCTCCTGAGGAAAGTGTGCAGTGTCTTCTCCTGTGTGTTCTCTCAAGGTATTAAATGAAGTGAAGGCCCTTTTTAATAAGTTTGGTGGGTGGATTTTTGGAGCCGTGTATATTTTTAAAGTAAAATCTCTTCAATGAGCTCATAGCTTGAGGTCTGGGGTCTTAAACATATCTCCTTTGTGTTGCAACAAAATTGTTCTAAAATAAACCTGCCACGTATATATATATATATATATATATACACACACATATGTATATAAACACTAGTCAGTCAGTGTCATTTCACTCTAATTTGCCCAAAGGGATATATTAATAAGAACTTCAGTTGACCCAGCTCATGGGTGGGTTGTAACAACCTGAAACAAAACAAATATTTCAGATTTTTAAATCATCATGGCTAGGCTACGCGAACGAAGATTTGAGAGGGGCTCTACCCATGCTTGCTACAAGTGTGCTGGTGGCTAAAAAGGCCAATGCGAGATAGACAAGTCCGGTTGCAGAAGGCACAGCAGAAAGACTCCCCAGGTGATATCGACAAGACGCGATTCTTTCTGCATTGTCTTTTCTCCTCGAGAGTGATCCTGCGTGTGTTCTCAAAAGCAGCAGCAGCGTTATAGATGGTGTGTCTCCAGGCCTCCCAATTGGAGGCCAGGGTAGACCAATGGTGGTGATCAATATGGCCAAGGCTGAGGGATTGTTTCAGGCAGTCCTTGTATCTCCTCTTCGGGGTTCCTCTCTTGTGGCAGCCAGTGGCAAGTTCCCCACAGAGCACGATCTTAGGGAGGCGGTAGTCCTGCATCCTGGAGATGTGCCCTGCCCAGCCCAGCTGTGTTCTCAGCAGCATGGCCTCAGTGCTTGTGACTGCTGCCTGTTCAAGGACAGACGTGTTGGTCACATAGTCAGTCCAGTGGATGTTTAGGATTGTATGGAGGCAACGCTGATGGAAGCGTTCTAAGAGACGCAAGTGGTGGTGGTAAATGACCCATGATTCAGACCCATATAAAAGAGTAGACAGTACAACGGCTCTGTAAACACTGATCTTAGTACTTTTCTTCAGGTGTTTGTTTTGCCATACTCTTTTATGGAGTTTACCAAAAGCTCTGTATGCCTTTGCTAACCTGTTGTCTATTTCTACATGAGTCTTACCATTTGAGGAGATGATGCTACCCAGGTAATTCTACTCACAGTATCAAAAGCCTTGGTGAGATCAACAAAGGTAACATAGAGTCCTTTGTTCTGTTCTCTGCACGTCTCTTGCAGTTGTCTGAGAACAAATACCATGTCTGTGGTACCTCTGTTGGCTTGGAAACCACACTGGCTTTCAGGTAGAAGATCTTCTGCTATGGTGGGTATTAATCTGTTCAAAAGAATTCTTGCAAGGATTTTACCAGCAATGGAGAGCAGAGTAATACCTCGGTAATTTGAGCAGTCTGATTTGTCTCCTTTCCTCTTGTACAAGGTGACAATGACAGCGTCACGTAGGTCTGAAGGCAGTTCACCTCGTTCCCAACAGCGCACCACAAAGTCGTGAAACTTAGTATGGAGTGCTTAGTCACTGTGCTTCCAGATTTCAGGTGGGATTTCGTCAACCCCAGCTGCCTTGCCAGTTTTCACCTGCTGTATTGCTTTAAGAGTTTCTCCCATGGTGGGGGCAGTATCCAGTTCAGTTTTCATTGGTTGTTGTGAAATGTACTGCATTGCTGAGTCTTGAACTACACGACTAGTACTGAAGAGAGTCTGAAAGTGTTCAGACCATCGATTCAAAATGGAAACTTTATCTGTGAGAAGCATTTGGCCATCTGCACTGAGTAATGGGCTTTGAACCTGGTGTGCAGGACCGTACGCTGTTTTCAGAGCCTCATAGAATCCCCTGTAGTCACCTGTATCTGCGCATAATTGGATTTTTTCCGCTAGATTGGTCCACCACTTGTTCTGGATGTCACGAAGTTTCTGTTGTAGCTTGCTGCATGCAAGTTGAAAGGCTGCTTTTCTTACACAGCAAGATGGCTGAGCAAGGTGGGCTTGGTGAGCAGTTCTCTTCTTACTCAGCAATTCCTGGATCTCATGATTGTTTTCATCAAACTAGTTCTTGTTTTTCTTGAAGGAGAACCCTAAGGATTCTTCAGAGGACTGCAGAATGCTATTTTTAATAAGTTGCCAAAGTACTTCGGGAGAGGGATCTGTGGAATGAACTTCGAGCCTGGATTGAAGATTTACCTGGAAACTGTCCCTCACTGTAGCTGTTTAAAGACTGTTAACTTGAAGTTTCCTTCTAGGAATGCCACCCTTTTTAGGTTTGAACTTAAGGTGGAGGTTAAGTTTACAGTGCACAAGGCGATGATCTGTTTGGCATTCTGCACTAGGCATCACAAGGGTGTGATGAACATCATGGATATCTCTCTGTCGGACCAAGATATAATCAATGAGGTGCCAGTGCTTGGACCTAGGATGCATTCAGGTTGTCTTCAGACTATCTTTCTGCTGAAAGATAGTGTTGACGGTGGCAAGCTGCTGCTCAGCACAAAACTCTAGCAGAAGACGACCATTATCATTGCAGTTCCCAACACCATGCTTGCCTAGTACTCCTTTCCAGGCTTCAGAGTTCTTTCCTACTCTGGCATTGAAATCACCAAGGATAATGATCTTGTCATATGCAGGAACCTTTTGGATAAGGCGGTGTAGGTCGTTGTAGAATTTATCTTTTTCAGCAGGGTCAGCTTGGAGGGTTGGGGCATATATACTAAAGAGAACAGCATGTTGCTTGCTGTGTAGTGGGAGGCGTAGGGAGATGATACGATCAGAATGACCAGTCAGCAGATTTTCGAGTTTAAAGGTAATAGAGTTTTTAATCATGAAGCCAACTCCTGAGAGACGCCTTCCAGATCTGGGTTTACCTGACCAGTAGAGTGTATAACCGGCACCATGTTCTCTAAGGCTGCCTTCCTCATGAAGACGAACTTCACTGAGAGCAGCGATGTCGATGTTGAGTCATGACAGTTCATGGGCAATTAGAGCAGAGCGATGCTCAGGACGGCCACTGTTTGCAGTATCAAGCATGGTTCTGATGTTCCAGCATGCAAGTGATAATTTGAGTACACCTTTGGAGGCAGGTGTGTGCCTTTTACTTTTAATCTTTATTTGACCACAACAGAAGATGCCCGTTGGCCGCGGTTAACCAACCAGGTGAAGCATGGAGATGAGTTTTGGTTAGGCCACCTTTTCTAGGCCCCTCTCTGTGTGGAGCAAGCAGTGCTCGCCTTGAAAAAGGCTGCTTGGTCATTCAGGATGCTGCCAAGTGAATCTGTCATCTCCAGGGTCAGACTCAGGTGACCAATGTCCTGATTTTTAAATATCGATATTCCAAAAAGCTACCATAAAGCTGTCTTCTTTTCCTATTCCACTTAACATAGGTTATGCTGCAGTGGGAATGTTCATAATTTGTCATGGGTGTTCTTTGAGAGGTGTATACAGTTGCTGTACCAATTGTCACCTGAGAAAGTATGTTACTAGGTTTTAAGTAAGCCTTTTTGTGATCAACTCGCTTTTTATATTGATTCTTATGTATCTTTTTGATTGAAGGGAGGCTAAACTTGTTTTGAAACATGACAGGTGTCCCAAAAGAGACAAGAAACTCTAAATACCCAAACTCTTGAAAATAATGTGACCTGTGAAGACATATTGTTAGAAAAAGTACAGATATTTGTCTTGTGAAACAATTCAGGTTTTTTAGACTAAAACAAGGTTAGCATGTATCTGAGTTTTTATATAAATTTGGAAAAGTATTGATCCATATGCTTTCTAAGAAGAGACACTTTATTACAGCAAAGAAAAATGTGTTGATCTACACTACAGTATTAAGCCATTTATCAAATAGTGTTACTGTTTGTGATAACATTTACAGGTCACACAGACAAGTTTTCATTTCCCATTAGAATCAGGTATGTGAAGTGGAATTTATCCTCTTGAATTCAGGAGACTGATTGAAATTACTGATTTTGTCAAAATATTTTCATTTTTTTCCAAATTCTTTCCCTTTGTTCCACATTTCAAAATGCAATGTTACTGTCAAACAACAAAAAAATAAAGAAATAATAGAATAAAATAGAATAATCATAGAATATCCTGAGCTGAAAGGGACCCACAAAGATTATCAAAGTCCTGCACAGGACTATCCCCAAGAGTCACACCATGTGCCTGAGAGTATCATCCAAACACTTTTTGAACTCTGTCAGTCTTGGTGCTCTGACCACTTCCCTGGGGAGCCTGTTCCAGTGCCCAACCACCCTCTGGGAGAAGAATTTTTTTCTAATATCCAAGCTAAACCTCCCCTGACACAACTTCAGGCCATTTTCTTAGGTCCTGTCACTGGTCACCACAGAGGAGAGATTAGTGCCTGCCCCTCTGCTTTCCCTCAAGAAAGCCACAAAACAAGGTATCTGTTCAGTAGAGCTGATTGTACGTCATGTATTTTTCAGGGCAACATGAAGGTTGCTCATACTGTTCCTCCTTTGCTAGCTTTGCTTTTAGAGTCAGGAGAAAGATGAGCAGGTGTATCAGAAGCAGGAGCCACTTACCAAAACCACTAAATTAGCTGCATCACATCCACCTTGAACCTCTATATCTACTTTCAGAAGAAGGAATTAGAAAGTCAGGGTGATGAATCTTAGTGCTTAACTTTTTGGCTCTGCAGTATCAAGTGTCACAAAATCTGAAATTCATTGTTGGATTTAAACCATGACCTTTAGAAAATCAAGTGTTCTTACAGTCCCTGCTGCTGAGTGCATCAGTGTAAACTCTCTGATGAAAATGTTGTTGCCTGTAGTTCAGGGTAGAACTTGACCTCTAGTTTTAAAGTGACAAGCTTGATGCTCAGTTCCAAAATGCTCCTGTGAGACTGCTGGATTGATTACCTCGTTAACTTTAGCAGCAGGCAAATTGAGTGCTTCAGAAAAATAAAAAATAGTGTTTTGTCTAATATTCTAAAGAAGGAAAACACCAGATATTTTATAAGCATAAGAAATGTGATTTATATTGAAGCAAACCAAAACAAACTGTTCTATTAATATACAAAATACCTTCCTGATGAAAGTAATGAAGAGATTTCAAACAATATGGGGCATGACAGAATACAAAATACTGAAGCATTAAAATCTATTTTAAGCTTGATCTCCTGCTTATTGTTATTCCTCAAAAAAATAGAAGTTAGTGTATTCTTGAGATGTGATACCTGTGCTCCATGTTACCTTAGTCTGATGGCTGAATCTGTAACAGGTTTTGACTTCAGAAAATACCCAGCATGTTTGCTAATTATAAGAAGTATAAACACTAACATACTAACATTTATCATTTTAGACAGCAGACAGTGCAAGACCATGCAAAACCTGTAAGGCATGAAGGCTTTGAAGACTAAGAACAGTCAGTGCACACTTAATTTCAGTGGAGTATTTCTTATGTAGATGTAGATATTTCAGTGTGGGCATTTCCATCTGATGTATATGCCTTTTTCTCTTTTTTTTAGTGCAATTCGACCACTGTATTTTAAATGTCTGCTTTAAAATAATACATTTTATGCTCTAGAGATGCTTATTTTCTCCTATTAGTTGTAAAAGTAGCCTGAGGTATTAGCTGAGATGTCAAAATCTAGGTATGATCAGTTGATTTGTAACAGTACTGATTTTAGGTAAGCAGATACATGGACTTATTTAAGGAAATATTTGTTTCCCTTTCCTTCCTTTCTCTCTCTTTTCCCCTCTGAAACACCAGTGCCCAGAAATCCTAGATAGTTAATTATAGTGTATGCACAGAGCAATTATTTAACATATTTACAAACTTTGATAAATTATACTCAAACTGACATGGTGATCATTCTGTGTATTCACAGTGAAATCAATGTATCTGGGATATGCTATAATTACTGTCTTTTCACAGAGGAATTGTCCTTGCATCGTAGGTTTTTATGAACTACCAGGCTCCTACAGCTTTTGTAAATACGTAACATGGTCAGTTCAGGTTTCATGAAACAGATCTGTAGAATTTGGTCCCTCATAGACAAAAGTCAGTGTATTTTCTTTGCCTTTTGGAATTATGTTTTATAATGTGCTTTACTCCAGGTGTTAGAACACCCACATGTGTAAGCTCTTCTTCCAAGCTTTTCTCAGTATGAGTGAGAGTTTGATGATGACAAAGAACAAGTCTGCAATGTAAAAAATGTTACACCAAGCAAAATTTATGCTTTAATCAGCATCTCCTTCATCTACTGTGATTCACACATCTTGTTTCTGCAAAATGCAAGGTAGAAAGAAAATGACTGTTTTTCACTAGCTAAAAAACAAGTGGAGAAGCATTGCTTAAAAGTGTCTCTCCCTTTCCCCAGCTATTTTATGACACCACAGAAACAAAACAAAATAGAAGAAAAGGTAAAAGAAACACTTATAAACTTCCCATCTTTTCTTCAGTTAACAATGTCTGTGTAGATCTTGCTCTGCTCCATGGATGATTCCCTCTGTTTTGCACTGCTATGCTATCTAAAAATGAAATAGAAAACCAAGCCTTCTGTTTTACATATGAGTAAAAACAAGAACAGAAGAATGAGATAATCTGGTTTCCCACATATTCAGTTAGTTGAGAAAATAATATGATATCAAATGAGACAAGGTACATTTGTTTGAATAGAGTTATTTTTCTTTTCTTTTTTTTTTTCCCCAGGATCTGCATAAAAACAGAGTTTGCAACTGCTACAAATTCACTCTCTGAACAAAGTATGGAGAAAAAGAAAACATTAAGGCCATTTCTTATTATTCATGACATTATTCACAAATACACAATAGAGTTAGAAGTTTTCTGCCTTCCTATTTTCTACTGCTTTTGTAAAGATACAATGTTTTCTATAACAAACAATACCCTATTAGCACCAATACACTCAATCCAACTTGGTTTAACAGATCTGAGTCCATTGTAGACAAAGGTTAACATGAATATACAAGTAATGAAGAAGTATAATCTATGTAAGAAGCTATATTTTTTCTTTTGACAACCTGAATACTGTTTTGAAAAAGTTCATCTAGAAGTTATACTTTTCCAGATTGATTGAGGAAGATTGACACTACAATGGATTAATATGTAGAAGATAATGAGGCTTTCTGCAAAGCTATTTTAAGTGATAAAGTCCTGGCTTATTAACCTGGAATTGTAGGTGGGCTCACTCTTGCCTTTAGAGTGTTGTAGCTGAGGGAGGGAGGGAGGAGTCAATGAAGCTTAATAGGTATAAATCCAGAAAGATGACAAGATAGCAAAATAATGATGGTATCTAACTGCTACAGTTAACAATAATGACACTAATAATAACCCTTACATCTCTTTAAGTGAAAAAAAAACCAAAAAACGTGTAGCACAAAGCTTTTCTTTGTAATTTTCAGTTAAGAAGGTTAAGACAGGTATTGAGCCAAGTCTTGTTTAATCTTTCTCATTTTCCCTCCGAATGGATAATTATACAGGAGAAATATATAGGCACTGTGGTTAAGATTTAAAGAGTATTTTGGACTTAGATTGCAAATGAATAAAATCTTTATTTTTAAAATCTAACTGTGGAATAATAGTCATTCCTATGACAATAATTACCATGAGAATTCCTTGTTAATATGAAAGATATTACCAAACAGTAGGTAATCAATTTGACCAAAGTGGGCTAAAGCTGAGTTATTGTCAAACTGGAATATAATTCCTTCACAGGTAGAAATCAGAGTATGCTATCTATAATGGGATAGTCAAACTACTTTTCTCAAATACTGGATTTCAGCTTTTATGTATATTTCATCCTTCGGAACATGGAAAGCACCCTACTGTGGCACTGATCTCTCACAAAGCTGGTTGAGGTATTCAGCAATACTGGTGCATCCAAGGAGGGCAATATTCCATGGTGTTCACAAGAAATTGTATTGGGGGGGGGGGGGCTTGTCAGCATTAATATATAAGAAGTAAATGGGAAAAGTGGTTTGAGTTCTATTCAGACAGTTGGTTTAAACCCTGAGGTAGTATGACAGATGTTATCACTGGCAAAATGTAAATCAGCTCAAAGAAATTTTGATAAGCTTTTAAAAGCTCAACTGACTCCCTTGTATTTTACCTGAATTGTAACACCTCAATCAAATCAACTGGCAACACAGGCACCTTCTAATTTTCCTGAGCAACAGCATTTTTATGAAGGTTTCAAACACAATTTTAAACTATCTTAACTACAGGTTTACCAAAGTACAGAAATATCAAGAAACTTCTCTCTGTTTACTTCTGTGTTATATGAACCCACAGGGGCACAGGAAAAACTTACATTGTTGTTTTCTGTCTCATTTACTTTTAATCAGAATGAGGGAAAGGAAAGGTAAGCTATTATTTCACCTCTTTTTCTGAGCATAGATGGTACATTTTGTGATACAGTGATCTGGAGAGGGTGGAAAAAGACACTCCAACACTTAGTTCAGTGATGAAGGATTTTCTCAGTAGGTGGTAGGCAGGAGACATACACAAAGCACTTCCTCACTGGCACAGAATGTCTTGGGATGCAAAACGTTATTGAGATTCAGTACAGCCTTATGATCCATAGAAAAACTCAGGAAAGGCATTGCAATGCTAATTGTCCTTTACAGCAGTTTGTTTTTGGTGGTCTCAAAGGTACCTTTGAGCTAATCAACCCCTTCACACTTCTGCTACATCTGCTGGTTCATTCATGCCTTGTTAGAGGTGCAGCACTGAATTTCACATTTATGCTTACAAGGTCATCAGAGTTGTTATCATGCAGCCAGTTCATTAGATACTTGTAAAATCTATTTCAGAATGTATTCCAAGTTAATTTTACTAAATATAAAAGATTGGGAGTGGGGGATGGGGTGGGAGGTAGAGACAGGAAAGATTGTGTTATAAAAAATAATGTGCTGTCATACTGTGGGACAGAGGTGCTTACAACTGCATCTGACCATCAGCTATGGGTGATGGCCTCTAAAATTGGAGAGCTAAGAAATAAATAATATTTTAAAATCTGATGCAGTTTCTTGAAGTCAGAAAAGGTAGGTTATGATTTTCAGTATATTTATTCAGTATATTTATCTATGTTTATCTCACCTGAAATATTTTCTTGTATCACAAAACACATTTAAGTACAGCTGTGAAACATTTTCAGACTCTTTTTTTTCTGTTTAAAATCATTGCCATTCAAAATATTCATTCTTAATAATTCCTTACAAATTATTAATTTTAAAAAGTTATAAAAAGTTAATTTTTTGGGAGCCTTGAAATAAATCCACTCATAATGAAATTTCAATTAATATTAATAAACTGTGTGGAAAAAAAAAATCAATCCTTTTGAAAAGATCACATTGCCCTTGTTAGACTTTGAACAGATTCCTGAATGGATTGAACTAAGACAAATGTCTCCTTTCAGAACCAAACCATTCCATTGATTTGGCTTATTGAGAAGACCAACTTAGTTTCTCTCATGAAAATACTTTATCTTAAAATCTTACCAAAGGACTATTAATTTTACATTCTCTAAGAAGTATATTTATAACTGAGTACAGTTTTAAGAATTTTTTTTTTGTATTTACAGAGTCAGAACAGTTACTAACGTTATCCAATCTAAAGCTCACAATTCCCTTGTGAAAGGAAAGCATTAGTATTCTCATTTTACAGCTGCAGAGAGTGAGCACAAAACATTTTGCTTTTGCCCAAAGCCACTGATTCAGTCAAAGAATCAGAAGAATATTCAGAAGTTTCTGGTTTCTGACCATAACCTTTCTTCATTCTAATAAGATGATGACATAGTTGAAAAAAAAGATTTTTTTTTTTTAAATAAAACTGGTGAATTTGTTTTGCTTGACTGAAGGTAGGAATAAGTTTCATTTAATAGACTGTTCATAGGAAGCCCATCACTTATAAGACTAAGCTACTCATTTTCTCAGTTTTAAATTTCACTTTATTATGAGTCTTCTGTGTCTTCAATAGGGAGGAAAAGGTTAACTTTTACTAACTGAGCACTTTGGAACAAAGAGATGAAATACTCTGTATTGTACATTACCAGTAACCCTCTCAGTCTGTCACACTACTTAAATCTCTGTGGGATTTATACCTCATCCACCATACCTGAAATTCTGTATGGAATGGATGTCAGCAAAAAGAGAAAATACAAGAAACAGAGAGTAACCATGGCATATGCATACTTCTAGAGTTTGCTACCAGTTACATCTAATAATAAGAGGATGTGACAGATCATGAGAAAAACAGTTCTGACTCTATTCAAAAACTTGCTGGAAATGCAAAAATATTAGGAAGCTGGAAAGATAATCTTTTAACAGGTTTTCCAGTTCCATTTGAAGGTTGGATACCTTTGAGCAGCTTGAATATGGCTAAAAAAAATTCAATCTTTTGTGTATATTATTAATATACAGATCAAAGCTAAAATCTTTATACCTAGGTGCTGTGTGGCAAGACAGACCTACACAGTTTTAGTCCTCTTCGACTTCACTCTAGAAACAAATATCCTATTTCAGGAAAGGAAAAAAAAATCTAAAGTAAGTGTGTCTCGAGATCAGGAGTTATCTTATACCTGCAGATGGCAATGTTGATCTTTCACAATTTTGCAAATTGAGTGAGTAACCCAATATGAAAATGCACATCCACACACACACAGAGGCAGCAGGGCAATGGTACCAATACATAGATTAAAATAAAGATCTACAAAAAGAGTGATAATGACTAGGAAAAAGAATGCAGAAAAAAATCTGATTGGCATGTTAGTTAATTAAAATTAACAAGACGGAAGAGCTTAAGGTCACATTAGGGATTACTTTTTGTGACAACTTTTCCAGAGTATTTCACTGTGGGAGGAGGTTTACACCCAATTTATTCATACTCAAATAACTGTATTTAATCTATTGATGACACAAGCTAATGAAGGACAGGGTGACACAGCAAACTAATGAACAGATTAATCAGGTAAATATATGAGGTTCAAATTTAAAGGCATATAGGTCTTTTATGACACTGTATGCCTGCTTAGTGAGTACAGCAGCAGTGTCCTCTCACCCACTAGTATTTTGGCAAGGTCTAACCTTGATTACTCTGCTTTTACAGCTCTGTGCTGAGGGAGATGTTGGTTTGCATGAAGTTTATAACCTGGTATAATAAACAATCAACAGTAACGTGTTTTACTTAATCTTGAAAATCCTGACTGGATTCAACTGTTCACTAACTTACAGCTTGATTCACTATTTTACACTATACGGGGCAGCTATAAACTGCTAGGAAATTAGAACTGCAGTATCTATGTTGTTGTAAATGACTGCATATCAGGACAAAAGATGTGCTATAAAACACCTCTCATGCTGAAAGCACCTCCTCCGGATTTTACAAAAAAAACCCAAATTCGAAGTTAGTAAATTGTCTTTTTTCTTTTTTATTAATATAATATCCCCAAATTTAAATATTAAGTTTTTTTTCTTGTAGCGAATGTTGAAAGAGAAATTACCTATCTCCTGAACTGACAGAACTGACAGAAGGAAGAAGTTTCTGATTTGGACCTGCTCTGAAAAGTGTTGGTATCTTATGTTTCAGGATTTCCTCTTTTTCATTATTTTATTCTGAGACAACTCCCACTGCTTTCTAGAACAGAGAGAAAATTTCATGGCTCAAAGACATTTTTGCAACATATATTTCAGTAATTGGTATTATGCCCACAGCAGTATTGAGAAAGAGGTCTTTAAACAATACCAGTAATCAGACAGAAGACTAAATCCAAAAATAAATAGAATTTTATTAGACAGTTCACTGCATGAATATAATTTAGAAAACTTTGAAGCAATAATAGTTGAATTTGAAGAGCTAATTTTGCAGAGTGATTTGAAGAGTAAATTTTGAAGGGATATTAGACACTGAAAGACTTTGAAAGCCTCATTATTCTTACAGCAGACGACATATACTACAGAACTTGCTACATTTTACTCTTGAGGTAAACAGGAGAAAACAGCCACTCTACAGACAAGAAAATTTACCTGAATTAATTTATCAGTTGAGGATAACTTTTCTGATCTAGTCATTTTCATAGATATGTAGATGTGAAGACATGCTACTGAAATTTCCTTGCATTAGGTCAGTTTCTGAATATACAAATGGATTGCGTAAAGGTGCCCTGCATTTTCAGAGAACTGTAGAGATACGTTCATTTCTCATTGTCTTCAGCTTATTTCCTTCATCCTCAGCAAGAATTCTTCACAAGAAGAGAGGTAGAGCTGCTGTACTGGAAATGCCACTGGTAAACTGGGTGTTTTTGGGTCTGGGAAGCGTCTCAGAGAGCCTTATTGATAGAAATCACCATAAAAGTACAATGAAGAAACTCACCAGATTGTCCAAGTTCTGCTAGTTGCCAGATAATGATATTCTCTTGTTGATTTATGCAGACCGTCACTAGTGAAAGGGTGATTATGTACAGTTTGTCTTCTAACTGGTCTTTATTTGTACATGGTGATAACATTAAAATAAATCAGGCTAATGAAGTGAATCATGTTTCAGGTACCTCCTGAGAGGCTTTAGGCATTGAAGTCAACATCTTGACTGGCTCATAGGTGAAATCTTGGAGCACATGTTTTAATTGCAGGATGTAAACTGAAGAATACTGGTCTGGTATTCCCCATTGTATAATTTCTAGAAGATGACATTGAGAGAAAAGCTTAGGCATCCACATATACCTCAAGACACAGTCTCTCTTAAAAGAATCTAGAAAAGCTTTAGCTGAACAACTTTATAGAATTTGAAGTGCACATTAAAAATTCAGTGCAGTACTTTGTAAATTCACTTCTGAAGTGTAGTGACAAAAGGGAGAGAGTGAAGAAATTAGAGCAGTTTAGATCCTTTTATTTTTTCACTTCCGTTAAAACAACAGCACATCTGCTGTGACTTTGGACATGAAAAAACTCCTAAGTTCTATATTGCTCAGCTATGTAGGTAAGAAGCAGAGCTCTCATTTGAGAAGCAGATACTGTAATTTAAGAATGTATCATGTCATTACAAAGGAAAGTAAGCAAAAAACTGCATAGTACAGAGGCTGCTGCTGGAGTATGTCTTGCTATAATGTTACTCTAACCTTAAGGTCCATAAATAAGCAGATTTTCTAAATGTTTCTTCAGTGTAGATCTGGGTTTGTAATCTGTCATTTTTATTCAAATAGTATGAACACAAACATAATTTTTCAATTAACCATCTGAATACAATCTACCGATTGTGTAGCTCAATGACTGTGTCACCCTGTACTGCCAAGAGGTACTGATGTCCACTGTAAGGCTCACTTAAGAGACAAGTCCAAATATGAAATTCCTGCTGTTCCACTTAATGTTGTATCCCTTTAGTATTAACAGGGCCTTGCTTTGTCCTAAAAAACCTGTGAGTGATAGATTGTCTTTCAAATAAGCAAAAGAACAGAACAGGACTGGCAATGAGGAAATAAAAATCCAGTTTCAGAGCTATAGGTAAGAAAACTTCAGCAGTGTAATTTTGAATGCCCTATTATTCACGATTTACATTTCTGTGTAAATCTTTCCAAGTGTCTCAGGTTTTCTGCAGTGCCTGTCCAAACAGTCTCAAAAAACACTGCTGTTTCTCAGGGATATAAACTCCTTATGGCTGATTTCAAATACTTTACTGAATGGATTATGTATTCTGGAGAAAGCAGGTACAGAACTTGTTTTTCTAATACTTTCACATTTGTGATAAATGACACTTAATAACCTGACAGTGGTTCATCCTATCAAATGTGCAGCAAACCATGACACAGCATCAAAACATAAACCTGAAATTTTAAATATGTTCTTTCTTGGTTGCAGGCTGGACACAGGTATTGAGTTCGAAACAGAGTTGACAGTGCTACTTCTTTGTAGTCAATGCAGTACTTTATAAATACTTTGGATTATTTAAAAAATTTAGATATGTTCTGTAGAATTGGTATCTCTTTTTTTTTTTTGCAAGGCAACAGACAACAACAGTGTCAATATTTGTTGAGATTTCTTTTTAATATCCTGAAATACTGAAACAGATTACGATTTTTAAAATTAAAATAATCTGCTGGCTAGTGCATATGTGAAACAGTGACAACCCTATGTCAATGCAATATTGTAAATTGCAATATTCCTTATTCTGAGCAAAATACAGCCAAGTAAATTAAAACCAGAACAAAGTAAGTAAACAAACAACTGAAACCACACAAAAACCCCACCCAAAACAAAAAAATCAATTGAAAAAAATTTACATAACTTTAAGACGAAAGTAATTATTTATTGGAAAAGAATTGATTGGATAAATCCACTTATCACTGTGGAGAATCTTATGCATATTCTAAACCTCACAACTGGCTAATTTTGTTTCTTTAATTATGAAACATAAGATATAACCTACTGGCACAATGACTGAGAACTGAAAAACTACTGGTCTGGATTGCTAGAAAGATTCTTGTATTCAGCACATTCTGAAGCTGCATATTTGAAATTGTAGTCCTGTTTCCCCCTACTACCCAGAGGAGAGAAAATGATCTTCTAAAGTTTAATTTTTCCTTTTTACTTCCTTTGCTTCCTACTGTTTCTTAAATATTTCCTAGAGCTTTGGACTTAAATCTATCTTTAATAAAATAGTACAGAGTATTCTTTTTACCTGGTGGTTATGATCTCATGAAACCTTTGCCATAGTTAAATCAGGATACTTCAAAGAAATGGTATATGAATTTAAATATCAGTACATCATAGATTTAATTTTCACGTAAAAAACCCAATTGCTGTTTGCAAAATGTCTTTTAAGTGCTACTTCCTATAAAGGAGCAGTTTATCTAGTCTAAATTACTCCTTCATATCATACAAATTCCGTAGTGATACCCCAGTTTTCAAATGAAAGTTCAGAATGTTTTTGAAAATATTTATCCCATCTCTGCTCATGCCTGATATGAATATTCAGTGCTATTTTCTCCTGTAATGAGCTTGGCACATTAGCTGTCAATATATTTACAAACTAGCTAGGACATTCTTTTCTCTGTTGTTGTCTCTTTTCAAGGTTAGAATCTTGTTTCCCTTGCATGCTATTTCCTTAGTGCTGGCACCATATCCCAGTGCTTATTTATTTTGCCATAAAATCACAGAAGTTAAAAAGAGAGAAGACCTATTAGATTATCTAGTCTGTGTCACTATCCATTCAGGATTGATCCTTATTGTTCATTCACAAATATTTTGATCAGTTAAAATGTTCTGGAATTTCTGGCATTTATTACCTTTTGGTTGTTTTCTTTCTTTTTTTTTTCCTGCAGTCTGATAGATTTTTCGTTCAGAAAGTTTTATTAAATGTTCTTGGTTTCAAATTGGTATATTCCCTTTTACTGAAATGTGGTCTTATTTTTCTTTCTAGCTTTAGCAGAGCAAGTTAAATCAAGTCAAAGACTCTGAGTCACCTCATTTCCATTTAAACATTGTTTCCTTTGAACACTTAATAGTCTGAATTACAAAGCCTAGATCTATGGGTTTCATTTTTTATTTTGTAATAGAATACTCTCCCATACTTTCTTGTATTGTCATTGCTCCAGTTATATTCTTTACAAATGTACTGTCCTTTATTTTCATTGATTTTACAACCACTTTATCTCATACACCCTCTGCAACAGTTTGAGTTACTTAGATTCACAACTCCCAACTTGACTTCAAGAGTAAGCACTTTTACAGTCAGTCTTAAAAGGAAAAAATGGAGTTCAAAATTCCAGAAGGTGCTAATAGGACTTTCCAAAGGTCTTGTGCTAAGCACTCTTCAAAGGCTCTAAGTAGTTAGCAAAGAAAGCTGAAAATCTGGGGAAATTTTAACAGCAGAATATAAGTGATATTTGTCTTTTGAAAATTAGCCTTTAGTTAAATGCCTAAAGATATTTCAGCTGCGTGGTTAAACTGTAAAACTTCCTTATCTTCCTCTGCTTAGTCTGTGATCCTTGAACTGGGTTTAAATTGACAGGGACAATACAGTCATTACTCAGGAAAAATAGATTGACCTCTATAAACTTAAGGACCAGGACACAAGAAACCTCATACAGTTTGAAAAGGGAGAGTGGGGGAAGTTTTGCACCATGCTTCAGAATAGGTTATGAATCAATTAGCTGAGTGCTGCTACTAGTGTTAGTATTCTTCGGGGGTTTTGGTGAATACCAGAATGAATATGAAAAGCTTGCTCTCATAGCAAACTGCACAAACCACAGTTTGTGTTACTTTAGTAGGGCTGTGTCCAGCAGACCTAGAGAAGTTATGGTCCTTGTCAGTGATAGTGAGGCTCCAACAAGAATAACGTACTCAGTAGTAAGCCACCAGTTGAAGAGAAACAGAAACTGGAAAGAATCATGTAGAAGGATAGCAAGGTATTCAAGAACCTACAGTACATGTTTGATGGAGACAGAATGAGAGAGATGGTCTTGTTTAGTCTGACAGAGATGTGAAAGGCTACAGAGTGATCTAACAGTTGCTTACACAATCACCTGAAAAGTTGTTACAGTGATGATGGAGCAAAACTTTTCTCAGTAGTAGCAGACAAGAGATAATAACCAGAAATTATTGCTTGTAAGGTTCGAAATGGACATCAGGAAAAAGCTCACCACCATGAGAATAACACAAGAGAAATTGTTGTCCTGACAGACTGGAGAGTCAGTCCCTGGAGTTGTCAAGACTTATTTAAACAAAGTTGTAGCTGACCTGGTCTATCATTGGCAATAGATCTCTTTCCACTAAAAGAGAACCTCTCCATTTTCCATCTAATATTTTTGTGATTCTGAGAAATTCAGAATTTTGTTTTTTGAGAAACCTAGAAACAAACTGTTTCCTGAGCTTTTTGTCAGTAAGGATTTTCAGTGTGTTGTCAGTACACTTCTGTCCTGACTTATGTCTGTCCTCCTCCTGCCCTAATGTAGTGCCCTGAAGTGTCTATCACAAGCAGCAATGGATGTGAATTTATCTGTGCTTGTTTAGTGCATAGAATTTGACTTAAAACAACTCAGTAAAACATTGCTGCCAATGTGGACCCTAAATTAACTGTGAAGACAACTTTCCCATTCCTGGTGGTAACTTCAGTTTTCCACATAGCTGTACAGGAAACTGTCATATTTATTGATCATAATAAATATTGTTGATCAAAAGCAAACTGATTCTAGAGTCTACTTTACTCATCAATATATTTAAAGAACAGCACTTTGTTCCCTCAGACTTACCAATTTCTACTATAGCCAATAAAGATAATATTCCCATTAACTTCAATTGTTTAGGATCAAGGTCTTGTAGAGATTCATTAAAAAGGAATAATAACAGATGATGAATGGTTTAGCTTCTTAGTACAACATTTTGCCATTTAAATTACTTATCCTCTGTTTCTTGTTTACTGATAAATGATATTGAATTTCCTAAACACAACGTAACTCCAGACGTCAGTTCTTCTTCCAGGAGAGAAATCTACATATTTTAAACCAGGGAGTAAAGTAAGGAAAGTATATATGCTTTTCTCATTTGAAGTAGACAAGAACTTGCATTGAGCACTACAAAAATGGTGGCTAAATAGTCTCACAGATCAGCAGAGAAGTCATATGCCTAATTACAGACTGATGCATTTAGAACCCAAAGTCTGGAGAAGGTTCTGTGCTGAGTCACACACAGATGAGGCACAAGGAAGTTGCAAATATCTGTTCAAGAATAGGAAAAAAGCTTCAAATTTTATAATGAGTATTTTCTGCATTGAGTTCACAGGTTTTAATATCCTTTAGAGAGATGGGTAGGTTAGCTAAGTTCTGAATTTCACTGGTGAGTGGAAATGTTATATTCCTGCTTCACATCTCTAAATGTAAATTACATGTCTGGGTATCATACTATATAATGATATGGTGGATTTACCAGGTAACAAAAATATAGTGTATTCTATTGTCTTAAAATGTTTATAGATATTGAGTATCTAATACTCAGAAGAAACTAGTAAGATAATAGGAAAATATAAATCTATCAGGGCAGAGACTGTGACTTTCCAAAAGCCATACAGAAGGCCATTTTAAGAGCCAAGATAATATTTAGAAAATTTGGCTATTTACCCTAACCCTGCATTCGGTGCATAGCCTCTGTTAGATTCAAAATTCAACTACTGTTTTACAAAAAATGTAATTTAAAAGGTTCACCATAGTAACCGTTTGAAATTACGAGGATTTAAAATGTATCACAAAATATTTTAATCCCTATCACATATTTATTTTCAGAAAAGTTTTAATAACTATCAAAAATATTTTAATGTCTTAAGACTTCTTATTTAGAGGATGGTAAAAAACCACACAGAATACAGGTAACATTTTAGATTATTTCTTTCCTTTCACTTGTTTCCTTCAAGTTCTAAAATGATTCTTTCCCTCTAAGGAACTTTTTCTTTTGGGTTACACTGAGACCTATCACAAATTAGAAAAAAATAATCCTTGAGTTCTTTACATTTACTAGACATGTTCTTTAACATACAAAAAGATGTCCTGTTTAGAAACTATTTAAGCTAATGTCTCTCTTAATGCTTGCTGTGAAAAAGATGTGAATGAGAAACTACATAAAAACGCTTGCAGAGTAGAATCTGAGTAAGATTTGTACAGAATTGAGGCACATAACTTTAAATTATGATGAAAAGCATAAAAGTCCCTTACAGTTCATAGCATTTGAAATTGATTTTGCATTCAGAAGACATGTATACAAGTAGAAGTTCAGTATCTTTTCTGAGGTGACAGCTTCTCAGACAACCTGAAGAGTTTTTCCCTCTCAAAACCTAGCTATGGGACTCACAGTGCCTGATGTTCTGTAGAAGATTGTAGAAGTTTATTGAATATTCAAAGAAAACCTAGTGAGTCTCATGCAAATGTTAATTGAGTTACTTTTAAAAATTATTTTATACAATGACTTTTATGACCTGCCCAGACTGCAAGAGTAAACCAGGTTCTCATTAATAAATCCCTTGGGGTGGATGAGAGTGAAACAACACGGAATGGTCAGTGATTGTAAATATATGTATATAGGGTTTATTTTAGAACAATTTTGTTTCAAGAGAAAACAGGTAATTTTGGTTGTTGTCATCTATAGTAATATGGTCTTATCAAAACATGACAATAACACTTAAGAATATGTGTAAAGGAGAGAAAGAAAGGATAAAAGCAGAAAGATATATATATAGTCACCACTGACTGGAGTCAGTGATAAAATTTGGAAGTTGCAGCTTCAATGCCTGTTGGTTGAAGCAATGGCCTTGATCCACTGGGGGTGGGGGAAGTTCCCCCCAAAACTCAAAGATTTCATGAGTTATTATACATTTCAAGCTCAGATGGGAATGCCTTGTTTCTCCCCAGGGACAGAGAGTTTTACAATAGATGATGTCACAGGACATGTAATAAGTTTATGACACCTTCTAAGACGTTACAGCTACCTACTACGTCAGCATCAATTATGGTGTGTTATGGTCCATCATCTGAAATGAATAGCCCAGGGTAGTTGCGAACATCACTGATGCTTCCTGGAGGGGTTTTCACGGCAGAGTCATCATGTAAGGGAAGACATTCGGGTGATAAGAAGGATTACCCCATCTTGCAAGATTTGCCTCTTATCAGCCTCTTCCCTTATCTGGAAATCCAGTTTGAAGCTTCAGATATGCACACCCTTCTGCACTGGACAATGGCACCCACTTACCTGATTTGAAGGTCCTTTCACAGTTGTCATATTCAGGGAGGGGTGGGCTTTGGTGGATGAGCAACTGTTTCTTTTCAGTTTGATACAGAGGACAAAAGTCTTTTGGTGATCTTAATGATGTTTAAGCTGTTAACCATTTCAGTCTCTGACAATGATGGTGCACAGTTTCTTTCCTATAGAAAGGCATATTAACTAGTGGGTACTCACCTTGGGTTTGAGAAAACATTTCAGACTCCTGGGGCCAGTAAAGAGACATATAAAGAAATATAAATCCACCAGTCAGTGGTGGAGAAATTTTGTATTGTGGTTGGTGTTCTGGGAACAACTTATGATCAGCTTACATGCAATACCCATTAACAACATGTACATCACAATTCCATTGTAGTTCTGATGTTTTATATGCAATCTACATTTTCAAGCTTTTATACACTGTAGAAAGAATGGCTGTCAATTGTCCATTTGTAATGTAAATGGTATGAGGTCTGAGACTGCTCGAATTGTAAAATATTTGCCTTCCGTTCCTAGGAGAATCAATACTTTAATCTTACCTAATTATAGTTTGCAACAATCTGAAAAGGTTCTGAGCCATAAAATAGTGATCTGAGTATTCAGTCTACTCTGAAAGGATTTCCTGTGGAGTCTCATTGTGATTTTAGTATCAATTTATCCAGATCCTTACTGTCAAGAAAAAGAAGTCCATAATACAGAAAAGAAATGTCTTAGTTTTGAAGACTGAGATAGAGCAAGTATGCACTCTACTGGTTGCAGAATTAAGACTCTCTTCATCGCTTCTTAGTTAAATTTCAGGCAGGGTCTGAGATATAGGAAGGAGAATGGGGAATGGGGGCTGCCATCAGTTCATCACATGGTTTTTCTCCACCTCCTTCCTCCTCACACTGTTCCTCTGCTCCAGCACAAGTTCCCTTCCACAGGAAATAGTCTCCCATGAACTTCAGTTTTGGTCCTTCCCATGGATTGAAGATCTTCACCAAGTGCTCCAGCATGGCTCCTTTCCATGGACTTGTCACAAAACATGTCTGCACACAATGTGGGCCAACCAAGTCTCAGTGACCCTACTTGAGGAGGGAACTTGGAAGAGATGACCTCCAGAGGTTCCTTCCAACCTCAATCACTCTGTGATTCTATAACAGAGCCAATTTTTATTTAAATCTTTAATAACATCAAAATCTTCAGCTTTTAGGGAGGGAGTTGGGGTGGGATCTTTTTGGGGAGTGATCTCCGATTCAGAGAGGAACATTATCATCTGTATGTTAAGACAGATTGCAATGCAATGCTGAATATAAAGTGCATTTTTTTTTCAAAAAATTATTATTTTATAATAATGATATTATTTTATGAATGCATAAAGTAAGAAACGATTTGGGTTGAGTTTGTTTTTCAGGTGGAGTGGATGTGTAAAGTACATAATTTGTGTATGTAAGCAGGTGAAGGCTTCTAAGAATAAAGGTAGGTGATGAAGCTCACAGACAGAGAACACAGGAATTATTCAATTCTGGAATGAGTAATGCAGAGATCACAGATTCCTGTGAAAGAAGGCAGTCATTGATTTTGTTGTCCTATGTCCTGGGAGAAGGAGGTATGAAACAAAAATCAATCCATATCCTTTGGTAGAAAATTCCTGCTAAAAAGAGTGTTATCAGAAAGTAACACTCATCTTTTCTTGGAACCATGTAGTAGTATATTTTCATTGCCATAGAATCAAAATTTACTTTAATCTTAAAAACTATTATTCAGGTTTTCAAATTTCACCTTTTTAAAGTGTGTCCATAAATCTGACATTTATATTTAAAAGCTTTTCTTTCTTTATAGATTTCATTCCTAGTCAACTTATGTTATGTAAAAAAGGCAAACATCATTTGTTCACCTATGGTTACAGATAAAAGTTTGTATTCCAAGATTTGAAATTATAGTCAGTCTTTCAGGGCAAATTGTCACTGTGGAAGACCCATTAGATATTAGGTTATGTTGTATTCTTTATGGTTTTTATATAAACAAGAATTTGTCTACCAGTCACTTTTTTTTTCTGTCACTGTGTTGGCCTCAATGTGAAATCAACGACAGTACTTAATACCACAGTTAGCACTTCTAATTATCTTGCTTTTTGTCAGATCACTTTCCAATTTTATCAGACCAATTTCTTTCTATATACCTATTTACAAAGCTACCTGCTCCAAAATTTTGCAAGCTCTTCAAATGATAAAGTTTTCCAGTCATTTACTGTCACTTTGATTCTTACTTTATGAGCTTTTGAGACTCCATTCCCAGCAAAAGTTACATGTTGCCTAAATGCCATCTGTAGTTTAGAATCTCAATGTGAAAAGTACCTTCAACTAGCTTTTAAATCAAAATTACCACCAGCGTCAAATTCCTGGCAATCATAGAAATTCAATCATTTCCTGATAGCAGAATGACATATTCTCCTGCTATGTTTTTATTAAATACCTAAAAGCTATAAATCTCAGCAATTTGTCATTCTTCTGGATAATAATATATAGTGTGTCAGAAAGCTTTTAGTCTTTTGTTATGATAATAACAACTATATTTATTGTTCAGTACTTTGTAGTTAATGACCTATATATAATGCCCTCCAAAACAAAGATTGAAACTTACTACAGTGTAATTGTTGTTGCCATGTATTACTTTGGCACTTTAACAATTTATTATAAATTTCTATTCTAAACATCTATGTGTAATAATGTGCCTCAAAAAATGCTTTGGTGAATTTTCCAGGCTGATGAGACCAGCAGCAAATACTGGCTTGACAGCTAAGGCTAAGACTTCTGCTTTCCTGCGTGGTGCATTTTCTTGCTAGGACTGAACTCAAAAAACAAACATTTGCCACTTACCTGTTTGGTCCTTTCACACATGTGACATTGACAGATCTGTTATTATCCTCTCTGACATTTGTTTTTCTACTATGCAAAATGAAATATATTGACAAAATGCTGATTGTAATCCATACTAGATATTTGAGAAAATATTAAAAATACTATTTTATTTGAGTACTAATTTTTTTGTTCCTCTAGGCATTTGACACTTCCAAAAGCAAATAATGCTCTTATCCTATAGGCAATTTCTTTTCCTGGAGGTTTTCTTATTACATGTCTTATAGTATTTATATACATGCACTTTATTTAGCAGTGAGTTATTCTCTATATTTTCTCTACAGACTTGATCTTGGTAGTTATGCAGGGAAATGTTGCTTTCTAAATCTCTTAGATTAATGTTCAATAACAACCTACTTTTTTATTATTTATTTCTAAAACATCACAACTTGTACTTGGTAGTGAAGTAGTCTTAATTTGTTAATTTGTTCTACTACTCCTGCACTATTGTAATTCAGGTCTCATGGATTTTCAGCAGAAACCTATTTATCAGCTGTATCTTGTTCAACATACCATCACAGGATTCCTAAACAATAACAACAAATCACATTACTTTCCATTCTATCAGACATTCATTGGCTCCCAGATTGCAACGAAATTGTTTTTATGGAGCTCTATATGACTTTCTCTTCTCTCACTTTTACTACCATATGTTTTTTCTTTTCACTTTTAATCAACCTCACAGAACATTATGAACAAGGAAAATCCAAATTTTTATTCACCTACTAAAGACGATTAACTAAGGTCTCACATGCACGTACCTTTTTCTTGTAGCTTGGCTGTATGGAACAGTATATATAGAGAAATGTACTATACTGTCTATTTATTTATATAGCTAGATGATGCAGGAAAGGAGAAAAGAAGGGGAAGAAAAGCTTCAAGTGGAGAGGAAAACCTTAAGGAGGAAGCTGAAAGACAGGAAATATAACAAGGTAGGTACTCTTTTATAAGACATCGCATATGAGTCCTAAACACATTAATATGATCTGTGCTGCCATTACCTCTATCCCCCAAAAATCCTCAGTAAAGAAAGTTTCAAGCAACATCAAACAGAAGGATGATGTCAAGAAGAACAAAAAGTTATGATCGGCATATTTAATCAGTGCTTCTGAGCCTATTTACAAGAGAGGACACTAACTGCTTACTGTTTGTCACTGATAGTAAGAATACTTTATCCTAGATGACTGAGGAGTCTGTGTGGCAAAAGGATTAAACTAATTGGGAAGATTCAAAAGTAGCAAATCTCTAGGATCAGGCAGAACTAAAGCTAAGTTATTTACAGGACAAACGAACTAATGTCATTCACAATGGAGAGAAATCAAAAATAAGATCTCTAAAGGCTAAGGATGTTAAATAAGGGAGCAAATGCAATACTATAACTTCCAGTCACTGAGATACGAGTCTGACATGCAGAAACTAGGACTGCATCCGTACTCAATGCCTGAAAGGAAATTTTTCAAAGAAAACAAACAAATATTCAGGTTGGACCTCTCTTGATTTCCAAGTAACACATTTACCAAAACAAAACAAACCAAACAAACAAAAAAATCCCTTATTGTATTCTACTTGCTTATTAATAAAAGTCAGATTACATGTCTTCTAGTGGAGACAATATTAGTGTGCACATAGCGACACTAAAATTCTCTGCATGAGACCTTCCATTCACAAAACCTAGGAACACCTGAAGCCCAGCCCTTAAAACCTTTTGATGTGTGGGTATTTCAAGCACTATATAGTGTAGGATCTAGATCTATTGTTTTTAGGTTTTCAATAGCATTTCACAATAAGCAACATATAATGTATTATTTTTAAATTTCAAACCATTTGATAGAATTATTCCTCAAGGAAATCAGGTGCTGTTACTATGCATCACATTTTGTTTCGAATTCATGAATCTGTATTGATTTTCTGTGGCATATAATATTTGGGTAATAGCTCAAACAAAACCCATCTGGTACAATCATCTGGGGATGCTGAATTTAGTGAATCAGACTGAAAAGTTACAATATGCTATGTCACTAACAACATGTCAGCTGTTCAAGAGGTAATAATTAAAACCACAAAAGGAAAAAAGAATAAAATAACAATTTTAATTGAAAAAGATGAAGTAACAAAGCAAAGTACTCTAAGAGTTCATTGCACAAATGAATACACAATAAAGGTCTAGATTTGATGAAGAAAAGCATTTAATGAACATACAGTATGGTCCTTGATTTAAACAGCCAAAGAAGGCATTTATTACGTAATATGAAACAGAGAAATATTGCTGTTCCATGGGACTATCAAGAGCTTTAGAGAAAGTCTGGAAACAGGATGGAAATATTAAAGTACTTTCATTCTGAATAAATTTTGAAACTAAGGAGTTATACTGTTTACGATTTCTAAAAAGTCAGTTGGGTTCATTATAAGTGAATAACAAATAACTGAACAGTAAGATAACAGTGCATAAATCTTCTGTGAAAGTCAAGAGAGAGCTTCACTACTGACTGTAACAGACCTAAGATTTAACTCAGTCAAAAGATGAAACTTTTCTCGCACTGAAACTTAGTGTGAGATCTTTTGATGCCCTGATTTTTTGTTATAAAGTAGCTATAAAAAATTCAAACCAGAGTCTCAATCTTAAAGGATGCATAACTAGGAAAAAAATTTTGTCAGTTCAAAGATCTACTTCTTTGCTTTGCTGGAATGTTTAAATTAAAATAGAAGTCATATGGAAAAGTACAGAAAATATTTTATTTGATTTAAATTTAGGGCTGCAATCCTGAGTACACACACACAGAAATACACAAAACTTATTAAAATCAGTCTGCTAGTTCTCATTTCCTGCATTTTAAATATATATATTTGCTTCAGAACATTACTGCGGAACCGAATGTAAATTCAAGGGCTTGTTTCCCCACATAACTTAGTAGTATGTTTGAACTACATAAAATGTTTCTGAACAAGTTGATTTATCCACATTGAGTAGCAGTGAAACAGCATTCAGAGGCAAAGACAGTTAGCAATTTTACAGCACTGCTGAAGTAGCTACTTCCATTTCTTGGTTTGGTTTACTTTAAACTTTTTAATACTTCTCTATGATGCTTCATTGGAAAGATACCAAATAGACCCTAAAAAGGTAGAATTTGGTGGATAGGGTGTATCTAATCTTTGTACTTTTTAAAACATTAAATACTCTAAAGCTAAAGCTGACTGCATTGTTTGAACACATAATGAATTTGCAGACAAATCTTGTCTTTTTTTCCCTGTGCAGTTTGCATTTCCTTCATTTTAGAACACATCATCATGTGAATTGGCACCAGAGTTATAGTGTTAAAAATAAGACGTCAAAAGCTCTGTCTAATGTGCTTGCACATCAGGTTTCCCTCTGTTCAAGCCCAGAGAGGTACAGGTGATGGTATGTGTTTAGTACATCCACATGGTTGGGTCAGGATTTAACCTGAATATGGATCCAGCTACTGGGGCTGAGAGGCTCTTCTAGAGTCACCATTGCCAGTTTGTCAGAGAGCTGCTGAACCAAGAGAGCAATGAAATCTCTGTAGTCTAACATTTAGAATGATCAACTGGGAAAAGGAACCTTAATTTCTGTTAACTGCTTAGCCACAGCTCTGGCTTAAGTACCTGATTTTTTAGGGGAAAAGTTGTAACTTTGACATTTGTTGTATTAACGTATTTTAATATTATTTGATGTATTATTTTATCTATCTATCTATCTATCTATCTATCTATCTATTTGCTTATTAGTAGGAGTACAGTATTATTTCCTTTTGCTTTTCTGACTAAGTCAAAACTGCCTCAATATATTATAGCCAATAGAATCTGAGGCTGAAATAGGGAATTCATAACACTAGTAAAGGGAAATAGAAATGTGAAGGAAGAATAAAACCCACCATGTACTAAGCATAATATTGGAATAGTTGCATAAAGAATTTGAAGCTAAGCTATTGTATTTTGGTACTTTTCTATGCATACAGACAAGGATTTTTTTTTTTTTTTAATTTTTCCTGTTAGCTCACTTAGAATTTCCTTCAAGAGATGGGCAATAGGAAACTATCAAATTGAACAATTAAATGTGTTCAAAAATAAATTTTTGAATCAGAAATATATTATTCAATTCCACTTTTGTTGAAGTCAGTGAGTTATAGGACATGACAATAGAATAAGGTCAAAAATTCTGCAGTTACATATGCCTATTTTAGGTTTGAATCTAAGTCAGATTTTTGTAAACAATTAATTTTTAACAATATTATTTTTAACAATATTATTTTTAACAATATTATTTTTAACAGTATTTTAACAATACCCCTACAGAATGTGATTGCTTAGGGTTTTGTGACAGAGAAGGAGATTTCTCTGCCACCAACTTCTGTCTGCAGACTACGTTAATTAAATAAAATAGAATACCAATTTCAATGCCAATAAATCTGACTGTATTAAGACTCTGTGCCACTTTTGTCTCTCTTTCAATAAAGCCAGGAGGGATTGATCCTAAAGACTTTTTAATCACTGTGCATGACATTAGAAATATTTTTTCAATCCTACCATATCAAACTGATTGCTTAAACATCAAAATCTATATATTCTGTATTAACCAGTAGGAGCTAGTTTGTTAGTGGAAAACACAACTGACAGACTATCACATAAAATTCACTTTATTTTTTGGTTTGGAGTAGCATCACAAGAGAAACTGATTTCCACTGCTGCAATATTCAGTAGATTGTGAAATCTAATCACAGGATACAACGATGATAGCGGTGCATTTATATAGGCTAAGGATTTTTATGATATGACTGTGTCAAATGCTTTCATGAATCAATATTTTTATAACTAGAGACTATTTATATCCACTCTTTTATGGTATTCATTACAAGCTTAGTGATGTCAACATTATGTCTGGAACAAAGCAAGGAATTCAACTCCATGTTCTTATGAACATGGCCCATCTGAACATGACAGGTGCTCCTTAATGCAGGTTTTCTAAACATTTTAGTCCTCTAAAATCTAGATCTCCTACATCTGCAGCACTGAAGTCACGGTTACAATTCTGCATTAGGTAAAATTATCTTTAAAGTCTGTGAACCAGAGTATTGAGGATTTTTTTAAAAATTTTATCAAGTGTTGCTCCATGTGCTTGGAAGCTACAGTAGCAAGAAAGCTGCAATTACATTCTCACTGCTGAATTGATAGTACTAACAGTTCTTAGATTATCTTGTAGGTTGCTAGCTATAGAGGACGAAGTTGTAAATCTAGTGAGGATCCTTTAGACACTAAGTCAGAGGTTAAAACAGGCTATAGAGAAAAAACAGTTAAATTGTTCCTATGAGAGCTTTCTATGTGCACTATGTTGTGGGACACAAGATTCCACAGCAACTACAGATTCAGCATCATAGTATAACCCACCTACAATATGCAATATTACTTATGATTCCATAAGCCTACCTAGTGTATTTGTATGGCCTCCTTACACACTATGGTACTGAATATGTTTTTCACCTCTCCTTACTTTGCATTAAAACCAGATTCCTAAGGAATCTCATAAACTATAACAACTGTTGAAATTATTCAAGTGCCTGGCATGTACACATCAGATAAACCAATAAGTTCATGACTTTGGTAATTTGAGGAAGTCATCTTTACATAAGAATGAACTGAGTGTGACTAATTTCTACAAGGAGTCATTTTATAAATATTAGTGAGAGGAGCTGGAAAGGCTTAATTTTCTTTCCTTTGTTCTTATTTATTTTTACAAGCATAGGAAAATTTTATCTGTGGTACTATGAAAATGGTTCATTCTGCTAATATATCCTCACCTATTTCTCCATCAGTATATGTGAGGATAGCCACATATAAGCAACCTAAAAGAGAAATTTCTGGAAATGCCTTTATTTATATAATTAAAATTTTCAAAAATTTATTTTTCAAGCAGTATATAGTCCCAGAGTCTATATATATATTTTTATTATATGCCAATAATAAGACTAATTATTTATTATTTTGCTACACTATCACCTAAAGTCTTACCTTCAAAGCTGCTCTGACAAAGCTGAGCAGTTGAACTTTTAATCAGAGAGCTTTCATTCTAAATAAATAAAAAACAGGGGAATAAATAGATGTTATTCCTGACAGACAGTTAAGTGAAGGAAATTAAAAGAAAGAAAATGGTTATGATCTGTCTTGCTCCAGTTAGCAAAACAATTATTCATACACTAAACTTAAACAAAATCGATCTATTATTAAAATGTATTTCTTTAGATACGAGCTTGAGTGTGAAGCTTACTTCAGTTGCACACTTCAGCTTGATGTTCCTTTCATAACATAAGTTCTTGTGTCAGGTTTGTGTGTACATTATATAGTTTGACTGTTGTACAAATCTTAATAGTCTATTAGAGGCTGGGATTGAAAGTCTTACTACCATCTGTGGCTCCAGGGCTTTTCTTCACAGCTTCATTTGTGGAGAACAAACAGAGAAATAAGACACATTTGTCTGAAAAGCGAAAAGGATGACTAGCAAAAATAATTAAAATCACAAGCTAAATAGAATCTAGGATTTGTACTTCATAATCTTTCTCTTAAGTATGTTTGCTTAGAAATCTAACTAGTAGGCAATGGGGAGATTTCTTTGCAAAATTATCATAGAATCACAGAAACACAGAATATGCTGAATTGGAAGGGACCCACAAGGATCATGGAGTTCAACTCATAGCCCTTTACAGGACCATCCCCAAGAGCATTGTCCAAACACTTCTTGAACTCTGTCAGGTGCTGTGACCATTTCCTTGGGGAACTTGGCAAATTAAATGAATATACATATTACACAAAACAGATCCTTGCTTTGGATGCGCTTCTTTGCGTCCTCAAAATACCTTGTGTTCTAGTTGTGTTTCATCACATGGTTTTCCTCCAAATCCTAAACAATGATTGGACATCACTGAAAATCATCAAGGGTGCCAGAGGTACTATATATTAATAAATCCCATACAAAAGCTAATAAAGACTGGGTGGAGTCACTCGCTAAATGAGTCCATTGTTGAAATCCAATATATGTTTTATGCTTTAAAGCCACTTTTTAAAACATGTTCAAGCTTGCAAGCACATTTGTTTATATCTATTAATTCAGAGAACTGCTTCTGATTTTCAAAATCGATGGACTATCTTTTTGTTTGTTTGTTTTGAGTTTGGGTGGGGTTTGTTTTGGTTTTGTTTGTTGCTTCTTTTTAGGAAGGAAGGGAAGAAGAAGAAGGGAGGAAAGAGAGAAAGAAAAGAAAGAGAGAAAAGAAAGAGAGAAAGATAAGAAAGGAAAGAAAGAAAGAAAGGAAATTTAAAAAGAAAGAAAGAAAGAAAAGAAAGGATTCATTGCAATAATTTATTACTGTTAAGTCTCCTAATTTTCCAGCGGTGTCACAAAAAATTTGCAATTGAATTGTGTGTTAAAATTTGGTGTCCATTTTATTGGACATGTTATGGATATGAGAGTTTTGAGATTTAAAAGATAAAAATAGATCTTAATATATCTAAATAAAACTTCTGTTACAGGGTTCCTGTCAGACTTGTAAAACTCCCTCTACAGGCCTTGTTCCATGCTCTCTGGTTCTGTGTCCTCTGACTTTTCTCACACTTTTTCTTAATTTTTTCCAATAAAAAGTGTCATTTTTTTGTTGCAAAGGTTACTTTTTCCTGCTTTATTCATATTCAGTTAATTTGACTTGTGTGAGTTGACATAATAAGTTTTCCCCACTAAAAAATTACTAGGGCAAAAGTGGAAAAAAAGATACAAAAATAATAATTATTAAAAAAATAAAAAATGAAAATTAAAGAAAAGGAAAAGGAATAAAGTTGAGAAAGGATGAGAAAATCTGGAAGATGTCACAGATTTGAAGTGACCATGAAGACACAAATTATGCAGACAGTATTTCAAAGAAAAGTAATGTTAGGCAAAATGCAATATAGCTCATCAAATATCACTATAAAGTAATAAAAGATATCATATATAAAAAAGATATCATATATAAAAAAGCAACAGAAGAGTTTGGCAATTGGTACAACAAAATTTCACCTCAGAAAAATTAGAATATATTTGGGAAAAAAAGAGCTTTTGCAAAAACCCTTTTAGAAAGGCACAATTGATCAAAAGAAGAAATGTTTGTGTAATTCATGTATGAATACTTTGTGATTTTGTCCTCCATACTACAGATGGAAATAGTCCAGTTTGTGAGAAAAAAACAAATATGGAATAAACATTTATTTGTGGAAAGAAGTGTAGGGATAAGACATGTTTAAGCCTAAGTGTTTAGAGGCATCACATTCAACTGAGAAATTAAATGGAAAAAACAAGAAAATAAATCTTCCAAACCCCATGCACACAATCGAAATACTGATTATACTTGTCTCTCATCTTAAGAAAAAATATAAGCAATTTTTTACAAATAATGTGTTAGTCCAGATCTAGACTTGCTGAATTGTTGAAATTACTGCAGATGTGCTGCAGCATTCATCCTCATAGATTTTAATAGAATATTTAACTTTTGGGGTCAATTTTATTTAATTTGGGACAAAAAAAGTGAGTTTCAGATGAGACTAAAACGTAAACAAAGATATAACTTATATACACAAGCTGAGTACTCTTTCAAGACAGAAATAATTTCGTTAGGTTATATTTGTGGGGTTTTTTCTACGCAGTATTTATAACGTATATGTATTATTATAACCCATATATTTTTTTCATTAAGCGATAATGAAAATAAAAATAAGTTTTCCTATTAAAAGGTCTCTGAGCCCTCTGTCCTTGAGATATTGTATTTACAAAACTGACTTGTGTTCCTTTCCCAGAAAAATCTGACTAATGATAAAATTTGTCTATGATTAGTCACCTTTTAGTTCTTATTTGTAGATGAATTTAAGTGCCTTTTCATCTATCTTTTGTTAAAACCTCTTCTTTTTAGAACCTGTTCAAAATAGTGCTGTAAACATTCAAGTAAAAAAGTATTTTTTTTTTCATTCTATTTTGACAAACTTGAGTGAAACTTAAAAGCTGATACCCTATTTCTAAAGACACAATGAACTGCAGATTACCAATGATGCATAGATCAACTCTGAAAAAATAAAATTCTAAGTAATATGCCTGTAAAATGCTTGATACAGTATTTAAACAAAGTTTTCTTTTGTTTATCACATTTGAGCAGTAGATATGCTTTGTGTTTATATCAAGGGGATGATCAGCTGGGGATGCACACCCACTTTTGCATAGTTCTGTGTGCACTACAAAGTCTGAGCCAGACAGTGTGCAGTGTATATACTCTGACTAAGATAAGCCAAGTGAAACAAAACTTCTTTTTTCCAAAGTCTTTTAGAACCGGTAAAGATTTAATCAACTCATATTGATTATGTGGCACTATGTCCTGCTTCTTAATGACTAAGTCTGGTAGATTTTCACTTTATTAGTTAAGACAAGAAGGGTAACGTTAAAAAAATAAAGAGACAACTTGTTTTTATTTTTCTTTACATGGATTTCATGTTTTGAAAATACTGTAAAGAATATTACTTTGGAGTTAGAAGAGAAGAAAAAGCAGTTAAATTTATGATATCCATTAAGAATCAAGTTAAAACTAGTATCATTACAAGGTAACATATAGAACCCCAAATGTATTGAAAAATTCTAACAGTTACTGAACATTTAACTTCTACCTACAGTTTCATTTATTTCACTGAGAACAATAGCTACTGAACAGACAACTAAAACTTGCTAGGATTTATCTCATAAGATCCATTTATTCACTTTTAACAAATTAGTAGGAATATAGGCTAATATATAGCTTATATATTAATTGTTGAATATATATATGATATATATATTAATATATAACCTATATATTAATTGCTGAAAGGATTTTAGACAATAGTCTCCTATGACAGAACTTGATTGCAAACTTTAATTATCTGTTCTGAAATGCTATACTATCAACAGATATAATAACTGTGGAGAGTAAATCAGTAAGTTTTCTTAGTCAGAGTTATTTTTCCCCTACTTCTGGGACTACTGGTACATTGTTCCATGTCCAGACAAATTGAAATTCAGTCAGTAATGCACAACTCTTTTCATATTTGACTTCTAAGTGTCCCAAATTATTTAGCTATAAATAGTAGTTGTTCTCTCAGATGGATTTGGAATCTCAAATGAAAGCTATGCTGCTGATGATGTCCAGAAGATTTGATATTTATATTCTAAATTTACATTTTCCTCTGAAAAATTGTATTTTGTTCCATGATTTTCATACCCAGTTCCCTCCACACTGATTAATTTTGAAGGTCAGCCTTGAAATAGGCATTTCAAACTCTTAAGATGAGATAGAGAAATTCTTGAGAGGGTTTCTTTACACATTTCAGAATAATTTACCCTGTTCAGAGGGATGTCCAAAGGTCTTTTCTGTGGAATATCTCTCAGCAGTGAAAAGCCTGAGAAAGAGCAAAGACAGCTGAACTCAATCCCACCCCATATTTCCATAGTATCTATGGAGTAGAAATGCACTGTTTTCCAGAAATCTCCATCTTCCTGTTGGTGTGGAGTGTTCCATATCCCACTGACATATATCAAAAAACCTTAAAAGATCAATAAAGAGCTGTCTCTTTCCCTGTTTAATCTGTCCTCTATATTATGTTCACCTTACTATCTGTCTCTCTTTCTGCAGGAATATCTTTAAAATAATAATATACACTCTACAGTTAATGTTCTTTCATATTCCCACTGGTCATTGTTTTTCCAAGTATATTTAATATGCTAATCAAAAAGATGTGTAGCAACAAATATGCCTAGCACCTAAGTTGTATAACAAATATCCTCTCACATAGTTTTTGTGTCAGTAAGATTCTGTGCTCATGCCTTGTTTTTATTTAACAGTTTTTCTCCAAGGAAACTGGTAAAGTTCCAGGTCACTTTCAAGAAAGAAAACTAGGGAGATATCTAAGGTTTATCATGGCATTTCATACCTATAAAAGGCAGTGGAATATATTTAAACAGTTCCAGTGAGGGTATATTTAGTGGAAAGTTTGTAGGATTATAGAAGACAGAGTAGAAGACAGTAGAAGACAGTAAAAATAGAAGACAGTAAATAGAAGACAGTAAAAGGTGGGACAGGGGAAAGAAATGCTGTGCACTTCTGTGCAGCAGTGAATGAAAACAAATAATAGTGAAGGTTGAAATATGTAGATGCATGAACATGCAGATGATGTGGCGAATTTTTTAAACAAATTCAGACAAACGAAAGGAAGCCAGTTGCTGCTACATTATCCCTGAAGTATTTCTTTGGAAAGTAGCCTCCCTCTACCCATGTACTAATTTCTGAGTGCTTCCCAGGGGTCTTTACATTTCTGGTCTTTTAATGAATTTTATAGTAGAAACCTGCTCAGTAGTTTATAATTACTTGTTGCTTGAAACATGTATTCTCTTTCATTTGTTTGTGTCACATTTGTTTAATGGGATTTATTTTGGATTAAGAGATTGTTTAGGTAGACTATGAACTGCAAAACTATCCATGTAGCAACAGCTGTTCTTGACAAGGATGAAATCATCATGGCTAGGCTTCGCAAATGAAGATTTGAGAAGGGCTCTACCCACGCTTGCTACAAGTGCACTGATGGCTAAAAAGGCCAATGCAAGATAGACAAGTCCGGTTGCAGAAGGCACAGCAGAAAGACTCCCCAGGTGATACAGACGAGACGCGATTCTTTCTGCGTTGTCTTTTCTCCTCAAGAGTGATCCTGCGTGTGTTCTCAAAAGAAGCAGCAGCGTTATAGATGGTGTGTCTCCATGCCTCCCGATTGGAGGCCAGGGTAGACCAATGGTGGTGATCAATATGGCCAAGGCTGAGGGATTGTTTCAGGCAGTCCTTGTATCTCCTCTTCGGGCTCCTCTCTTGTGTCAGCCAGTGGCAAGTTCCCCATAGAGCACGATCTTAGGGAGGCGGTAGTCCTGCATCCTGGAGACGTGCCCTGCCCAGCGCAGCTGTGTTCTCAACAGCATGGCCTCAATGCTCGTGACTGCTGCCTGTTCAAGGACAGATGTGTTGGTCACACAGTCAGTCCACTGGATGTTAAGGATTTTACGGAGGCAGCACTGATGGACAAGGATGAAATACACTTTAATAAAACTCCACTGAAGAGCAAAAAATGTCAAGAGTGGGCACTTTACACTTTAAAGTTTATTCCAACCCAAACCACTCTCTGTTTTTATTGTTCTATCATTCCATGATTGTATGATTCTATGATACTGTCAAAAGCAGAATTGGAAGAACAGAATTAAAAACTGCAGGGTGATCAATGCATTCAAAAGTATTGGGAACTGTTCTGGTTTGGCAGGTTTTAGCTAACTCAGTACAATTAGTCATTCAATTTCTTGAAGAACATTCATGCTTTTTTCTTAATCTATTCCTTTCTCTCTTTAACTCACTTCCTTCATCTCTCTCTCTCTTTCCTTCATGGCTCTCCTTTCTCCCTCTAAATGACTTCCTTCCTCCCTCTTCCTTTCTCTCTCTTTCTCTTTTCTTCTTCTTCTTCTTCTCTCTCTTCCTTATCTACAATTTCCTTTCAAACAGAAAGAAACACTGTTCTTCTCTCTCCTGGTCCAGATATTTTGACAGTCACTTTCAGAAGTAAATTCCTCCAGGCTTTCAAAAAATGTAGGTTTTGTTATTTGTTGTGAGTTTGGGCTTTTTAACCTCTGCTTGGCACACTGAGAGCTCACAGCTATCCCGAATCTTTATAGCAATACTATTATTTCCCTCAATGGAAAAAAAAATACTTTTTAATATTGTGCAATTTCTTTTAGCTGTGAGATTAAAATGTAAATCTTTAGGGTCTTGTTTTTGGAGAAAACAAAACTAATGGATTTATTCTAAACACTGTAATTACAGTATGCTAAAAAAAAAATAAATTTAAAAATTGCTAGAAGTTACTCTCTGCCAACTTGGCCTCAATTTTTTCTAAAAATTGTGGGGTTTAGAGACAACTAGAAATTTTTCTAAATAGACAAGGTTGACATGACTTTTCAAAGAAGTTCACCAAAGTTTTTGCAGATGAAATGTCAGTAGCTATGGGAGATTGGTTGGCTTTTTTCATGTGCTGTGTCAAAAACCCCACACAAGTTAATAGAATTAAAAATTCAAGAATCTGCTGTTTATCATTCTCATCTGCCAAAATGTACTATAGACAGTGTCATAAGCAGAAACAAATGATCACCAGAAAATGAAGGATTTTTTGTTGCAAATTTAGGATCATATCCTCAAATTCAAGTCTTGCTTAGTTCTGATTGAATTGAAAGAACACCTTTCCACTGATTCTAATGCATGTTGCCTCAAGAAATTAAACATCATCTTAAGAGTCTGATGAAGGAGTCAATATAGAGGACAGTAACTTGAACAGGGTGTTGATGTCATCTTATCTTAAAAACACTGAGTATCAATCAGTTATGGTATTAAACTGTTAAATTCTATGTAGCATATTGGTTTTGTAGAAAGTGATTAATGACTTAGAGTCTGAAGCAATCTGTTAACTATACGCATTCTTGGACATAAACTCACTGTGCTGGGAGAAGGCTACCAATAAAAATTGAGGTAACATTTGTGGGTTTTTTGTATCCTACCTATATCCTGATGTTTGCTTTTGGAAATAACTAATAAGAAGATAAATTTGGTAGAAATTCAACCGGTAATTTTTTTTCCACAGAATTCCTCCATACCAGTTCTGGAATGGCAAGTTACTACATATTTAAACATAATGAAATAGATTAAGTAAATCAAGTACACCCATATTCATGCTCTGTTGTTGATATTCTTGGACATATCAAAACATTTTCCCATATATTAGTACTTTCCCACACATGATGGCAGAAGAGCATCCATTACAAGTCCTTATTCTACATGGATTTTTCTAGATATTTACTTAATAGAAATTGTTATTTCAGCTATAAATATCATTAAAATACATGCAGCTATGTTATATATCTCTCTCTCTCACTATGTATGCAATAATTACTTGTTTTCATCAGTGTAACTTTCAGTGAAGACAATAAATTGTTTTAAGATAAAAAACCAAAAAAAACCAAGTAATACAATGAAGGAGATGAAAGTAGACAACTAAAATACAAACTTCAGAAAGACTAAAAACTTGTTCAAAAGTGTCTTAAAATGGGAAGGCAATTAATAAGCATACACCCACATGAAATCCAAATATACTACTTTTTTTTTTTATATTGCAATTAACCAGTATTTTTGGAAAATATCTAAAAAAACAAATTAAAAAATAAAAAGAGCACTTTAATTCCATTATTTTATGATATTTACTTTGAAACACTAAAGGCAATTTTACAAAAGAATGCCATCAAACCAAAAGGTAATCATGTAAGCACTAGATAAGATGATTAGCCATACAGGAAAGCTAGAGTAGGAGACTAGGGTGAAACATTCATTACCCTTCATAGTCATGCACAAATGAGGCTGACACAGCAAAAGCATTATAAATGCTCTCAATTTCAAGATGGGAACAATATCAAAAGTTGCAACACGATTGTTAGGAACCAAAGATAAGGCAGCAATCAGTCAAAAATGATCAAATCCCATAACTGATCTATTTTAAGGAATGAGGAAAGATGACAAAAAATACAAGATAAATATTACAATTCAGTGTTAAAATTGTCTGCCCAAATTAAGGTGCAAAGGAGACCAAATGCCAGTTTAACAACGATGACTTTTATTTTTAGGAGAAAGGAGCAGAGAGAAGCAGAGATAGTACAAGCAGAAGACAGTCACCGCTGTGGATCCTACAGCATCCCATTGGTCCTTCAGCACCCTGGGTTGCTGCTTCGTGGTGGAGTCCCACCCAGTCCACTCCCTGAGTCACACTGACACCGTCCCTCATTAGCATGGGAGATGAGTGTAGGTGGGGTTTCATCATTGCACGTGTTTGGGTCTTAATACTATGGTTTTTGGGTGTCTAGCTGAGGGTTGTATGAAGCAAATAGCCCCAAAATCAAGTGTCCTATTTGTGACTCCACATCGTGCATGGTGCAGGTATGCACTTAGATTTCTATCACGCACAGCAAAGGAATGTTGCTGCTAAAAGTATCGTATTAGGTCCTGCCTCTGCAAGGTGAGAAATCAAACTTTTGTTTCTTTTGGCAGACTGTGCATAGGCACCCTGGTGTTTTCTGCAACAAATTTCACGACCAAGCACTTGTTTAGGGTATATGTTGCAAATGTTATTAAGCCTTGCCTTACAATGTGGTGCATACTTTATGAGAATTCTTTTGAGAAGTTAGTCACGCTGTAGTAGTTTAGCATTTAAGGGTAAAACCAGTAACTCTATTATTAGACAATGTACACTTCCATTAACCAAAACAAACAAACAAACAAACAAAAAAAAAAAAAAAAAAAAAGAAAAAGAAAAAAAGGAAGGAAAACCAAACCAGAATTTAATGTTGTATTGGCCCGGTCATTGAAGACAATTGAAGGCAACACATACATCTCAGTTATCACAAGTTTTGTTAGCTATGACAGCAGAAAAGATAATAAGAAAAAACTATTTCACATGTTAATTTCTGTAAACTCAGGAGGAGATTGTGGGACCAACAAAATGACCATTAAACTATTGACAAGATAACAGTAGCGAAACCTAAGCTTTACTGAGGGACAGCACTCATATTTAAAAAGTTTCTAGAGAGTCAGGAGAGGACGCCTCTGACTCATAAGTGTTCTAGTCCAGATATTCTGTGAGTATTTCTCCAAATTTTCTGAGCCCCTTTTCTTAGAGAAGTATGCAAGTTATGTGTACATGGTATTAAACATGCAAAATCCATGCTTATACACTGGGAGGGTGGAATATAAAGACTAATCAGTTTTTTCCTTGGAGTACAGAGTCATACGAATAGTATAAAGAATCTTAGTATTCTCTCTCCGGACAAGTTTCCTATTTCATCACCTAGACAGGTGTTTGTGGCAAACAAGGTTTCTGTTTCAGTGAAGTAACCTATTTTTCTTTAAATGTATGAGAACTTTAAAAATATGAAATTTCTGAACAGATAGTCTTTCTGATCACTAAATCTTTCTTGTTAGAAGTAAAGAAGGCCATCCAGCAGAGACTTCCCACACCTCTATTGGTTATACATTTCTCACTGACTGAAGGTCAGTTGCCAAACTGCAGAAGAAAGGTTGTGCATCTCTTGTAAATCACTGGAAACATTCAGCAACACTTCAGTGAAAGTAAGACACACAATTTAAACTTGCTTTTCTTTTTTTTCCTGTTACTAGTTTCCCTTTGTATTAGGATGAAGTGATGAACATGGAGTGTGAAAATAAAATATGAGGAAAAGCTTTTCTTCACTTGACTGTTTCACCATTGCAGCCAGTACTCATTTGTGCTTTTCTTTGGCAACCCGGGTCTCAAATACTAATAAGAAGTAGGAATTGCACACTGCAGTCTGCTAACTGACAGAGGAAGAGCCAGAAAGACATTCAAGATGAAAAAAAAATCCCTGGTGTGAGGAGCTTGGGCACTGGGGTCAGCTGCAGCCATAAATTTAGCAGAGGCTTGCTAAAAACTACAAAGACAAAAAACATTCAGGGGATGAACTCATCCTATTTCAAGCCTTTGCAGATGGTTGATTCTCTAGGTATATCACTTTTATGACCACCAGCTGAAGTACTGTCACTCACCTTGAAACAGCCAGCCAAGTTTGTTCCACTGAAGGCCTTGATGATGCCCTTTTATGATTTTTTTCAGCTTCTCTCTTTTTTTCCCTTTTCTCACATACACAGGTGGACATTGAATAAATTATTTGAAACTATTGCTGAGAAAGAATTTCAGATGATTGGGAACTAAGAAAAAGAACTTTCCCCCAGGATGAAGTGTCATGACTTCTTCTATTTTAATTTGATTTTAGGTTCAATGTTACATCAAATAACAATTCAAAATTGCTACTTACAAATTTCACTTCTCTTATTTTTTCTGGGCAGCTGTTGTAGTGTTACATGAGGTGCATAATGTATAATGTTTTCTATTCTTTTTGAAAAATAAAAAAGGTCATGAATTTCTATCTTCTTTTTGTCTCTTGCAGAAGTTAAACAGATAAAGAAAATGAGTGTAGAACTCCCCTCCCACCCAATACATTACATAATTTCTGTTGAGAAATTATACAGATTTGGTTTTTAATATTTTTACAGACATCAGAGATGACTATAATTACAACATAGCATTTTTTTGTTTAGTTTTTTTTCCTTATAATTGTCACTTCTTTCTTTCTGCCTTGGAATGGTAGAACCTGTGTAATACCTGTGTTAGTTCCCCCATATTATTTATTATTTTTGCTGTTTCTTTTACTGCTTCTTTAATGTTTTGCTTTATCACACTATTTTTTTAATAGCTTCTAAACTTCTGGAAGGAGTTACAGTGATAGAACCAGATCAGTTAGTTACATTTAGAAAAGTTATTAAACAGCATGTCTACATTACAAAATGGTGGAAAGGAAGGATGGCAGGCAGGCCAGAAAAGACAGAACTTGTGTGCTATACAAACATAAAGGCAATTGCAAAAAGTCAAACAGTTCCCTGCTCCAAAGAAGAAGATGAAAAAGGGAGTAAAAAAAAAACAATAATAAAAAAATCTGTTGAACAATCACAAGAGTTTTGGGAAACATTTTTAAATAATGGGAGGGGAAAAGAAGTAAATTACCACTGAATAGGGAAATGATCAAACAAAAAGAAAAAACTCTGCTCTTCATTCCAAGTAAAAGGCTTATTCCAGCATTATCTGTTGTGTGTTACTTTTAACAATCCTTTATTTGGCAAATTCTCGCAAGCATTCTTACTTCAAGACATGCACCTGAGAATGCAGCCCTTATAAAACAGAACAGAATTGGTTGAAATGAAGAGTCTTAGAGTGGCAATGCTTTTAAAAATGGAAGTTGTGGGGTTTTTAAATCCTCTTTTCATATTATTGTATTATAGGACAACATGGAAAAGTGATTCTTTAATTCATCATAACTATCTTCACCTGAGAAAGATTATCCATCAGCAGTTGTTGAAGAGGTCTAAATGTTATTAATGATATATTACTACTACTTCTCCCACTAATTTTCTAATACCTGCAAGAGATTTACACTCATGAGATAGCTACAGTTTCTGGTCAGACCTAGAACAAAACTTGTCTCAGACATGTAATAATCAAGCATGCAGACAGCAACAGACTCATCAGTCATCTCCCATTAGCACATACATATTCTTTTCGGTTTATTTTCCAGGTCCATCTCCCAACACATCTAAGCAACCTCACTCTTATTTCATTTCTACCTAGCAGCTGATGATAGTCTGCAAGATGATATGGTAAAGCTAACTAACATGACTACTAACTTGACTAATGAACATAAGATTCTTTTTTCACTCTCTACATAAGGACATGTCTAATCTTTCTGACCTTACAGACTCCTAAAGTGAGCATCAACCTCACTTTAATATTGTGGTCCTTCTGAATAAAACAAATTTTCACATTCTTGAAATGCAATAGGATTTTTCCACTAATTATGATACATCATTCATAACCCAGAAGTGTTGACTTATAGACAGGACAGCTACTGGTATGTAGTGGACACACAGAGGCTCAGCAGACACTCCTGATACTTCTCCCCTTGTGACTTCTTGAAACAACCAAAATTTTAGCTTGCTTTTTCAGGATTTTGAGGCATGAATTGTCAACACTGTCAACAAATTAAGTTCCCTATGGAACAGAGAGAACTATTCTAGAGAAAATAAACTAACACTTAAAATGTAGATATGGAAAATAAAAGAAAAAACCCCATATTTCTTGTTCCAGTTTCTACCTTATAGATTTTAGAATTTCTTCTTTGCTTCTCATATTGGCAGTAGCTACTGGGAGGTAACTGTTTAATTAATTTTTGGACTGATCATTTTGCCAATGAACCAGACAGAGTGGCTTGGTGAAGCATCTGGTGCTTTTTGCCAGGCTCTCCCCAGGCTCCTCAAACACAGAAGTTCCCTAAGCTGCTCCCAGCTGTGGCAGCAATCTTCACTGTGATAACCACTATTACACAGCAGCTCTGAGAATTGTGCCAAGGGACTTCTAGTAAGCCCAAACATGTTCTAGATGGAAGGATTTCAAATGTCACGCCTATTCACCCAGGAGTTCATCCACATTATAGCTTCTGCTGCAGGCTTAGGTTCTAAGGGTTGTTTATGCCATGAAACTGCCAGCATAACTGGAAGACAAAGTCCTTTCATGAGCCCAGATGAACATTTGATAATCTTGGAAGCTTGGTCCTGTGAGCTGGTAGCCCCAAGCATTTAAACTTGAACACCACTGATTTAAAAACAAACCCCACAATATTAAACCAAACCAAGTGGAAGGAAATAAAGAAGGGAAGAAGGGAAGAAGGCAAGAAGGCAAGAAGGAAAGAAGGAAAGAAGGAAAGAAGGAAAGAAGGAAAGAAGGAAAGAAGGAAAGAAGGAAAGAAGAAGGAAAGAAGGAAAGAAGGAAAGAAGGAAAGAGTTTTGTAGGGCTTGGAATATAGTTTTTGAAGAGAGATTCCAATTGGCTCATTGTCCTGGTGCAGTTACACGAAATCATTGAAATGCAATGAAGGATTTCATGTTTCCTAGTAGAATAATTTCACTACAGAAATGGATGCACTGTTACTTGTTTTAATAGTGACATATATCAGCCTGTTTTTCTTCTGGAAGTAAGGAAAAAAATAGTTGATGACCTTTTGTTGCACTGATGTTTTTACCTGTTAGGAGTTTACAACACCTTTGCTGGAGATCTGGAAGCTGAGAATGCCCTTCTTTTCTAGCTAGAGCTTATTTCCCATTAGAATAGCTCTTTACATCTCTACTGTATGAACCTTAATGTTTGCTTCACCTATAGTCTTTGTTGCAGATGGCTGATGAGCTCACTGATAGCTCAGAAGTCTGTTGGTCTAATTCTCTTTCAGTGCCTATCCAGAACCAAACTTCCGGATGGAACTGGTCTCTCTGTGGTGTATGGGTTGAAGTACATTTCCCGATTCCCTTAGCTTTCACAAAAATATATAAAACTATTGCATTTGAAATCAACTGTATAGATGAAAGACAAAGGCGATATGTTTCACCATCTTAGTAGTTCATCCTCTGAGCAGATATGACCCTGTACAATACTGAGGATGCTGCCAGTATTACAGGATGGGGTCATTTGGATATCATTATGGGTGAAAAGCCATGGACTAGGACAAAGGTAGGACTGCAGTTCAGGGAGCTGTAGGGGCAGCAGTGAGGGCAGAATGATGGTTGCTAGCTTCATCCACCCTTGAAAGAACTCACAGACCTTTTTCTTTTTAACCAGTCAAATAAGATGGGAAGAATCTAGTCCTTCTAGGTGACACCTAGGAATGTGTGGCAAGAGCATGCTGAAAAAGAAGAGACAATAAAAGTATTCATTGTGTTAACCCAGATATGTGCCAAAACAGGCTTTGATCTTCTTGTATTAAACACACATTGCAAAGATGTTTGGCACTGCTGTCTAAATTATCCTGGCAGACAATGCTTTCCACTGCCTTTCCCTGTGTTTTTGGTTTTTTTGTTTGTTTGGGTTTTTTTTTTTTTTTTAATTCTCTTTGACCAATGTAAGCAAGTGGAATCCCTGAAGCAGCAGAATAACACAAATGCATACACATGCTTCTTTCTTCGTGCAATACCCTGAGAACTTTTTCAAGTGGCTTTCTATCTCTTCTCAGTTTTCCTACAATATAGGAATTCCTCTCTAACAGCAACTATGCATGTGTTTCAGCAAGTGAACCTTGTGGCTGTGCTGTCTGGATATATGAATAGTGGTTGTGTTTACAGAATTCCACTTCCCTTTCTGACTGTAGAACGGGGTGGAGGCATGAATGCTGTGCAATTTCCTGAAAATTAGGAAATTTTGCCTCTGCTTCTGCAGAGTATTCATGTAAGAAAGACAGAAACAGCTTATGGATACTTGAGAATTTCAGTAACTATGCTAGTTGCTAGAATTTAAATGCTGCAGTAAACGAGGTTGCTTAAGTATGGAAAATAGGGTAAGAGCATGTAAATGTAAATGTTTAGATGAAACACTTTGGTATGTCTTAGTAGGAATGTGGGATTTATATGTGCACGTCAAGATGTGGTATTTTGAAAATACAAATTTCCCATCCCCCATCGCAATTTCTGGGCACCTGAATGTCATCTAAAATATTTCAAATTGCACTATTACTATTTTGAAGTTGATAATCACTGTATTTATACTGTCTGATTCACTCCTTACCCAGGAGTTTCCACTTATAAGTGCTGAGGATGCATATTTTTTTTATCTTTGTTCATTGTGTGGTAATTATGAAAACACGCTCTTTGCAAGAGGTAGTTAAAATGCCCATGATGACCCTTCTGCTTACTGAAAGAAAATGTGGCTACATATCAACAAAGGCTGTTAATGGAATCAGATAGCAAGTTCTATTTGCTAGTAGGCTTTATGTTTACACTAAATACTCAAATGATTAAATCATCTTTTATAAGTGCAAATCCATTCTCTTTGCCCCATTGTAAAGACAGTGATATTAATATAATGAAACATGAGAGGATAGCTTATGTTTGTTGACTACTAATTCAACAGTATAGCTTCTGGAAATTTCTGTCATTTATTGCTGCTCAAGAATTTATAACCTGGAGAAGCTGGTGATAATGGGCTTTAAGCCTTACAAACTCCCCAGACCACTGGATTAAAGAATCTGTTGTATTCTGTGTAGTCCCTGAAGCACACTTTAATGGTTCTGCTGAGAAAGTATCAATCATACAGGAACCATTCCACAAAGTTACAATGAGGCACTCCAAGATGGTTAAATGTTTGCATTTTCTGTAATGCAACACAGTGGTGAAACTATATCTAGGAAGCCTAACAATTAGAATCTTGGTAGCAAAAATTATGCAATCCATGTTTTGCTTTGCTTTTAGTTTCTGTAAATTTGGACTATTAAGCTTTAAGGAGTTCTCATTCTTTTTTTTTCTAGATATTTTTATTTCAGCACTTTTTTTCCTATGCCTTTCTATTCATAGGTGGGAATTGGAAAACAGGCATGATCTTCTTGTTATTTATAGGTGTAATATTTGTTGAGGGTTTTTTTCCCCAGACATGATCATTTGTGCTGGTTATCCCTGTATACTTTCAGTCTCAAAATTTGCTTTTGGTTATCCATGAAAATACTTGTATGTTTTTGTAGAAAATATAGTTAGGTATTTTCTTTAAGGGACTTCCTTGACTGAGAAAGTTAGTATTTTCTACATATCATTACAAATAATGAAGCAGTTCAGTACAACTTTAATTAAAAAAAGGAATGCTATTTACTCCTTCAGTCCTTCCAGAAGCCTTTTCTGCAGTTAAATTCATAGACTACACAATTCAAAATCGCCTAATTGATGACAGTGAATTGATATCACAATCATGACAGTGAGATCAACTATATAAAATCAACCATAATCCGTGAGGGAAAGAAATCAACTGTAAATATTTAAAACTACATATTTAGGGAAAAAAGTTTGAGGGTGCTTATTGTTCTTCTCAAAGGCTTTGCACAATGTATTTAAATAATACAAACAGATATAATAGTTCCGTTAGGAAAGCTCAGAATTGGGATACCAATTTGCAGTCACTAATAAGGTATTTTCAGACAGATTAGACATCTAGTGTATTCTACAGTCCTGAGGGGATTGATCCTTTAAATTCTAAATTCTTCAGATTTTTAAAACATGCAGGTATCTGCTACCAGTTCTCTCTACTCAACTCCCATTTCAAGAAATAAATAAAATAATAATAAAAATTACAGCCACTGTAATTATATAAATTGACATTATGCTGCGAGAGAAACTCTAATCCATAAAGCTATTACACCAATCCGTCTGTTGTTTCTGAGGCCATGAGCTAAATGAAAAAACCCATATTCTTTTATGCTACATAAAACACAGGGAAAGTTATAAGTATTGTCAATAATGATTGAGACTAATGTTTTTTGAAAATATTTTAATTTAACCAAATTTCAATGACAAGATTCTATCATTAAAATAAAAACACTGTCCTATGAAATAATCTACTAACATTTTTCTATGGAATTAGTTGCTTCAAGCTCTTTGGTCCTTCTCAGTCCAGATACACCACCTTGAAGACAGCAGAAAGTTTAGGTAAAAAAATTTTACAGTAGGACAGTAAAACTAGTCAGTAGCACAAAGAGTCCACATTCACTCCCTATGGCTCTTTTGGGTTTGAGTGTGGTTTTGTTTGTTTTGATTTGTTTGAGTTTGGGGTTTTTTTCTCTAATGATGTTGTATTTACCTTGTTTCTCAGTTACAATAAATTCAGACTGTGGGGTATAAATCTGAGATAGTTGTAATGTTGTGCAAAATGAGCATAATTTCAATAATTTTTTTATTATTATTAATTCGTTACAATTTTTCTGAATAATTGGTATCTGCATCTTTCTTCATTTCTCCAACACAATAAAAATCTTCATTTAACACTATATAGAGATTTGTAAATAATTTTATAGGAATTTATTTGTGCATACTTGAAATTACTGTTTTCAGGTTTCATATTTTGAAAATGCATCATAGTTAATCTATTTTTCTAAGATATAAAGTGTCTTCATCATCTTAACTCTCTTAGCTATAACATTTCTTTTTCGCTCTCTTTTTGATTTGTTTTCTTCCTGAGGCTCCAAAACTATCATGTCAGGAAGTGGAAAAATGAGGCAGATATTTTTCAGCTCATTCCATTTGAAGACCAAGGAAAATTTCTACTATCCAGTGCTTTTAAAACACATTTTGGGAAAAAAAAAAAAAAAGATACTAATTTATTTTTTTAAATGTATTTTTATGGATATTTCCTTCAGATTGTTTTACACTGTGTATTTTTAACAGTTTAAAATACTATTTACAATCACTAGTACAATTCCCAGTATTCAAAATATAACCTTGAAAACAATAAAGAACTTAATTGATTTCAATTGTAGCTGAGAATTGTGCGTACCAAGTGCCAGGTAAATGTCGTGATCATTTTTAGATAATATACTCACCTTCATTCCCGCCTACTCGTGTGCCTAACATGGTGTCTTTGCTTATCAAAGCTGTAATAGCTTTGCACTTGTGGGATACAGGCACAAGACTCAGTCACTTTTTGGTTCCATATCAGAATAGGACTTGATGTTAACAGTCACTCTCTGCACTGAAAGGAGACAAGTACATGTGTTGCAGGAGGTTATGTGCATGCAGTGCTCCAACAACGTACTTCTTGTAGACATAGAGAGGATCAGGAGCCCAGAGTATGCAGTCACTGACATCCACTAAGTGCAACGTAAGACTCCAAAACCTAGACATAGCAGAATCCTTCCGAAAGGAAATCTGTAGAAGTAAGGCAGAGGTAATCAGGAAAAATCCACCTCCAAATGGAAACCCGACATTAATACTTCTTCATTTAGTTAACACTGTGAACAAAAAAACAAACAAAAAAAATCTACAAACACAAGAGATTAAGACTATGCGTTTTTTACTCATGTTAAGGACAGTCATTTTACTTGTATTCACTTTCCTTATCTGACAGGTGAGAATCAGGAGTAAACTATTTTATATTCTGACTGAGAAGCAGGTATATTGGGAAGGCCTAGGTTGTGTTTATTCAGTTCATAACTATACTCACAATTTCACGATAATTGGCAATCTAATTTTCTATATTAAGGATCTGAATCTGCAAACACTTACGCATATGAACTCTTGCTTAATAGCCCAAGCAAAATTGGTTCCTTATTTACATGTGTTGTGACATATCTACCTGATCTTCAACTGCTTTTGCTTTGTTGTGTATAAATGTTTCCACTTCAATAGACTTCTGCAAGTTTGTAGTTTTCCTTGGTTTGAAGTATGAAGTATATTAAAGAAGGTCATGCATTTTTTAATCTCCAAAACATTCCTTAAAAACAAACAAAATGAAACAAAAACATCCAAACTTCCTCAAGTTTTTTTTATATTATCAACAACAGAAAAAAGACATCTTATACCACATCACAATAATATTAAACATAGCCTGTGGTATAGTTACCAGTAATTACTGTAAGAGATTGTATTAAGCTGCAAGTTTCTTAGCTGTTTGACCTTTCACCATGTTGAAAAAGAACTATACCCTCTGCAATCCTTGTCTTATCTCAACTTTTTTTTTTTTTTAATCAACCACCAATATTACCTCTCACTGTATAGTCACTAAGAGCCCTTAGAGAAAGAACTTCCTAAGGACTTCCTAAAACTCTGAATATAATTTTTTTACTGATTTTCACCTAATACAGGGTTATGTAGGTCTATTTACACACTTCGAGAGGACCAGAAATGTAGTTTGTGTTTTGTTTTGTTCTCTTTTTTCATTCTGTTCTTTTATCTGCCTAACTTTATATTGCTTCAATCAGCTTCATAAATATTTAGTCAGGATCCATTGTTTTGTAATTCCCTGAATCACCTCAAGTACCTCAGTAATAAAAGAGTTACATTGTTTGAACCTACAGTTTCTTTCTCTACTGTCATAACTATGTGACTGTTTGCACATCTTTGTTAGTAACTAAGCCATTTCATTTCAAGTACCCTCAAAAAACTCTCAGGTGAGAACCATCTGCTTCTTTGAATGTTTGCTCCTTAATATATCACTTTGAGCTCCATCTGACTTCTCATTATCTGTCAACAACTCATCTTTATTACCTGAAGAGAGCAGTCCCAAATCACATATCTTCTCAGCTTCCCCATACTGGAAGCTGACACAAATCAATCATTTAATATCCTTGCAAGATGCTTCTCCTTAATTTCCCCCTTTTATCTTTGTTAATCCAAATGATTTAGAGACTTTTTTTTCCCCTAAACTGAGAGTCAAATTAGTTTAAATTTATTTTTTGATAATAATATTCAGCTTCCCTTTGTGCTCTCTTTATTCCTACTTTATATTCCAATATTTAGAGGTGTGTCCATTTTTTTGGTTAATATCAATTTCCAGTCAATATGCATGACCAAGCACTCAGAGACTGAACTTCAAATAGAAGAGAAATATCTACTCTCTAATGGCTATATTTTACTTTCTACAAAAATCCCACTGAGGAGCTTTGGTAGAGTATCTCTCCAAAGCAATTACAAATCTTTATGTGCTACATATAATATGGTGACAGATCTCTATTAATAAAGAGAAAAAGGAATAATTTTAGTTCTTTGTCCTTTGGGCTCCAGGAACAACACCATAAACAACAAAATTGAACTAGCAAACTGTAAAGGGTTTCTTTTAACATCCATAACTACATAGTAGAAAATCAAGCTCACCACATATCTCACTTTTTGCCACATTTCTCACTTAAAACAAATACTCTTTTTGTTAACACATATCTAACAAAATTTACACCTCTGGCTAAAACCCCTGATCCATAATACATTTTTATTGTTTGAGTCACATCACACAATTTCAACCTTTTAAATGAAGAAAATAATGTCCCATATAATAAGTTTGGATCTCAAAATCACTTTGGATCTCAATATCAGTTTGTATCTCAAAATTCTATAACTTCTAGCATGCTGAACTACTTTAGCAGGTGTTCTGAGCATAAATATAACAAGAACAAATGCTAGAAATTTCTTGGGTTGAATTTTTTTGCATTTGGTAGAAAGAACAGGATGTTCTTTTTAAATGTGGAGTTCTTCTTAATTAGATTTCTACCTTCATAGATTCTTTTTAATGGTTTCAAATAATGCATTGACTTTTACAGTTTGTATGTTTGTATGTTTATTCCAGACTTTACGTTATGACGCTTAAACTATTCCAGCTGCCTATTTTTAATTCCTAGGTTTTTTCCATCTCTGCAACTTTTCTCCTGTTCAAAGTTTTATTTGTCGAATTGTCTGTATCAGGAACATGAAGACATATTCCTAATTGTATGTAACGTTATTTGAATGTTGCAAGACACATGCATTATGACTTTTTTTTTTCCCCATTAACTAATGATACATATTTTTTCACAAGAACATGGGCAATGTTTGGTTTGGGTTGGTTGTTTGGTTATGGTTTTTGCCCCTTCCTTCTCCCCCTCCTCCCCCCAAGGTCAACTGTTTAGCTGTCAGTTAGAGAACTCTGCAAAGAAAGTGTTACATGTAAAATTCAAAAAGATGTAGAAATTTTTTGTGACTGATTATTAACTAGCAATAGGACAAGAGGACATAGTCTCAAGCTGCATTAGGGGAGGTTTAGGTAGGACTTCAGGAAGAATTTTTTCCACAGAAAGGGGGAGTAGATATTGGAATGGGCTTTCCAGGAAGATGGTGGAGTCACAGTCCCCAGAGGTGTTTAAGGATAGACTGGACTTAGCTGTTAGTGCCATGGTCTAGCTGAAATTGGTGGTGTACAGTCATAGGCTGGACTTCATGATCTCAGAGTATTTTTCAACCTATTTGATTCAGTGATTCTGTAAATCATTTTAATATTCTTGATTTCTTGATTTTAGTCATCATATGCACAACTTTTTTCCTCCTTTTTTTTTTTTTTTTTTGTGGCTTCCCTATTCCCTCCTAGCTAAAATATACTTCATGTCTTTGGCTCTCTGCCCATCTAAATCTCTTTCTTCCTCCTTATAATCTTTGAAATCTTCCATTGAACTCAAATGCAACTTTTGTCTGCACGAGGAAAACAGAAAACTGGTAATGACATGTGTTCCCAGAATCAATCAAGTATACAGCTTATTAACTGAGTCATGCCAAAATGTCAAGTCTACTCTATCTCTTTCTAACATAAAAGGCTCTTCAATTAATTTGCTTGTTACAAACATTCAGAATTGGATATTGCTATTCTTTGATGTGAATCAGGAGACAGTCAAATCTCATCTACACATTTGAGTGATACTTAGCTAAAACCTCTAGTTACTGTGGGCTTTTAAACTATGCATTTTTCTTTCAAAATTTTACTCCAAAGCAATGACTTAATTGAGAAGGGGACATAGGTAGTATTTCAGTCTGGGGCTAATTCTAAGACATGGACTTGATCAGATTCTAAAACTTCAGCTTCACTTGCTGCCTAACCTGCCAGATAACTAAATTCATGTGAGCTTCTGTTTCCCTTGTGGTTTTGGTGGTTTTTTCCCCTAATCTTTCATATTTCTGCTTCTGGACAAAGCTGATGATCCACTAAGCAGCTTCCAAAACACAGCAAGACTTAGAAACTCACTATTCTTATTCTGAATCAGTCTATAATACCTGTCTAAAATAATTTTTCAATGTCTAACTCACATAAAGGACAAAGACAAGACAGCACTCATCTTAATAATGTAGTAAGTAGATGATGAGATCAGGTATATATGAAAAAAAAAGTTAGAATTCATGTGCTCTAGCTGTATGCATCCAGTACTTACTAGGAGATAGTCACTGGGACATAAGGTCCTTTTATAACCAGTAGAAGTCTCTTCATTCTCTTCATTTATAGGAAGCAATTAATCTGACTCAGTTTATATGATCACCTTTGAATTAATGAAAATTACTCCTTTGGAATGATTATGAGTGGCTGATATGCCCACTCTCTAATGACCCTGTAAACAGCAGTCCAAAGTGAGATCCTTTTAAGTTCTCACTTCCCAGAAGATAAGGGGATAATGTGTTCATCTCAAACATGGATAACCAGATGGTCGTGAAGCCAAGCAAGGACTGTTAGTAATAACACACAAGAATTGTTGGTAGAAACCAAGGACTACTGTTATTAATGTGCTGTGAGAAGGGCCACTAGGTGAAAATAGGGCAGCATTTCTCAATGAGAAAGGACCATAACACGGAACAGTGTAAGCACAGGAATGATTGGAAGGAAATGGACATGTCCATAGAGCAAAGACCTCTAAAGGCCTCTGACCCATCTCCAGAAAGGCATAAAAGAAAGGACTACACACAATAACCAGTTAGCATAGAAAGCAGGAAAACTGTCCATAAGAAAGGTATCCCTGTAGGCTTGGGTGGTGACCCCAAACCCTGGACATCTCATCAGCCAGACCACCACAGCTGGATTACTGCTTATCACCTGGATTGACATGGAAAGCAGGATCAGCATCCCCTCAGCTGGGATGGCACTGAAACCAGGATGAGCATCCCATAAGCTGGATCGATTCTGAAGCAAGGGCTGATGATTTCCTTTTTCCTCTCTCTTTTTCTCTCTCTTTTCCTTTCTTTAATTCATCTCTCCCTTTCAAATTAACCTGTTTAATTTCTCTTTCCCTTCCACCATACCTTTCATCCAAAGCTCACTGCCGTGTACCTATATAGTAGGTGAGGGAGTAAAAATTTTCATGCCAAGTGTTCAATTTACTACTAAAATTCTCATTGTTTGCAGACTCTCTGACTTTTATTGTTCCTTTAGACTAATGATCATTTTCAAATCTTAAGCGATTCCTTTCCCTTAAGGGAGAGTCATCACACACTGATTTCTAAAGAGAGGTGTAGAGGTCTAGCTTGCTTTTAGAAATATAAGTGCATAAAAAGGGCCAGTGTATTTCACCCCTGGGTTTTCTTTCTTCTCTGCCTTCTTTGGAACAACTGAGAAAGGACATTTAACCAATTTTGCAGATGATCTATTCAGTGTTAGTCTTTAAGGTTCTATGAGCTAAATGTCTTCTAATTAAGTTGTGAAACATTTCTCTAAAGAAAAAACCACAAACTGGATAAAGTTGGAGTGGTCTTGCTAAATAAGATAAATAAGATAAAAAGATAAATAAGATAATAATAAAATAAAAATATGTGAGTGGTCATATATCTGATAATTTAGATAACAATCAGTTGAAGATCAGGATTAATCTCCTTGTTTTGCTGTTCTGCACATATTCCAGTGGAACAGTTTCAAGAGAAGCCATAGTTTCAAAAATATTTTATTAGGATCTCTGTTCCAAACATGGCAATCAAAATATATGCTCCTATTTCTGCTGTTCCACATGACTAATTTTTGTTCTAATCAGTAGGTTAAGCCTCAGCCTTTTACTTTCAGAAGTCTAGGAAAGAAGTCTGACTCAAGAATACAGACAGAGAAACCCCCACTCCTGCCAACAATTACTACTGCTGTAAGGAAGTAGAGAATAGGCCTTCCCTTCCCTTTGGCAACTTATTTCCTCCAACTTCCCATTGTTTAACTTAAAACATTCCTCTGAAATAGACAGGAAAGTTTGCTTGGGTACGAGTTGGCACCATGCAGAAGTATTAAGCACCTCCTTAGAGTACTACATTAAGTCCTGAAGAGACATGGAACTTGTTTGGGTTTTTCCATCACACTGAGCTATCAGTGCACACAGGAAGTGTTAGAGGATTAATTTCTCCTTGTATAGGTAAGCAATGATCCTTGGCAGCTTACTACTTGAGCAGTGTACTACTTTGGTAGTAGAATTCATAAAGTGAAAATATGCTCAAGAATTAGTCACTGACATGTCTAATACCTTTTGTGGAATTAAACTAAGTAATTTGAAACTGCTTTGATAAGTTGTATTTATGAAGAGAAACGCCTTGCAGCTCAATGAGGTATCAGGGGAGAGAGGAAGATTAATTTATTTTTTTCGAAAAAGGACGAAGTACAATTGAGAAAAGGGTGGGAGGTCTTTCAGTCATATTTTATTTATGGTTTTAGTCAAAAAACAACTCTACATATCAAAGGATCATACCTCAAAACACAAGTAAAAATTTCATTAACAGAGCTTACTGTAATGTCTATTAAGATCTGCATCATGCAGAACAGAAGGAAGTAGAAAAGGTTCAAACCGAGGCTAAAGAAAAACAGACTTGCTTTGGCTAGGACTAAACAGAGATACTACTTCAAGTTACCTTTTTGAGACTTGATTTGATAAATCTGATTTAAGCAAAGACATCCATAAAGTCTGAACAGTTTATTTTGTGACTACTCAAATAAAACATTGTAACATAGCAGTCTGTCCTAGCAAGTTTCAAGGTTACCTACAACAGATTAGAGCTGTCAAGCCTCATGATGCTTATTGTATAGAGTTTCTCTTAAGGTTTCCTATGAAACCATTACCCTTTTCCTTTGACATTTCCTGTTCTGCATGGCTGAATATACTTATGAACCACCTATTGCTTTGAAGGTAGTCTAAGTAGTGTTCAGGTTAAATTACTTGCTAACAAGTTATGCTTATTGACTTGTCTTTGTTTACACCACAAAAGAATATTGTTATCCTTGGTGGTTTCAATAATTTTCTTTCAAGTAGCTCATGTATAAGCATATTAATTATTTTCTGCTTAATAGGATCATTCAGAAATTGTGTTCTGGATGCTAATAATGTTGTTAATTAATTAGTTTTTAAACATTAGTGAAGTATGTAATAAAATTAGTTTAAATTTTTTGTTTCATTGAATAAGGAAACAATATTTCAAGGCACATTTTGCCTAAGCATTTTATAAGAAGATATCTATAGGGATAACAATAAATTTCTACTCACAATTTTGCAAAGAATGGATGAAACAGTTAGAAAAAGAAAGGGGGAAAAAAATAGCTAAACCTAAGCAAAACAATAAGATCATTAATACATACTGAAGATATATAGAATTATATCCACTATTATTTTTAAAACCATATTTATAGTTGACTCACTTTACTCTTTTCTTGGCTAAATATTTTTGTGACTTTTCCCTCTTACATCTAATGAAATCTTTAGAGTGAGTAGAATGTTGTAACTGATGTACTAATTTTTTTAAAAATAAAAAAAATTACCTAGGAATTTTCCATAGAATACTGTAATTGGAACACTTGCATAGTTATGTAGACTAAATAAATCAATAGAATTTATGCACCTAAAGCAGCTAGAGTATCCCAGTACAGATCCTCAACTGCTGTAAACTTTACTTCTGTATCTGATAGCTGGATGGCAATTTTCTTGAATTGGGCATCAGACTCTTCCTTAGTTAATTTTCCTGATATAGAAGCACATGATTTGACTTGCAATATAATGAAAATATGGAGACATTTCTGTTAAGCATTAACATTCCTTGTTCTCAATGGCAACTGTGTACTAAATGGGTAGTAAATGAAAAACAGTGTATTTGTTGCTTTCATAAAGCTTTATACTATATGCAATACTTTTGTATAATTTTTATAACCCTCCACATCTCTGCAAGAGGCCAGTTGGCTGACGTTAAAAGGATGCATAAATTTTCTACGTTGCTTCCTCTAGAGTGTGTGGCAAGGGTTCAATATTTGCAGCTGACTTTATTTAGTAGACAATAATTCAGAATGGAAAATTACACCATACATACAGGTTAACACAGTTTAACATAATTGACAGTTCGCTGAGGAACTTCCCAGATGAATTAGCTTGCACAGGGAATAGCTGTCTATCTGAAGGTTAAACTAAGGGCACATATGAAACCTTGATGTGCAAAGGTACAGCAACTTTGCAGAGAGATTACCTCTCTCCTGACCTCATTGCAATAAATACAGAGCCTCCTATATTAATTTCCTGGGCGCTTAAGTAGCATAAAAATACATACAACAAAATGTAAATGCTCCTTTTATTGGGATATAAAACTATCTTGTGAGATATTAAAGCACTTATAACACATTTATAATGTTTCTAAAATGTTAAAGTATTATTCAGAATTTGACAGCTAGATAGTGCAGCAGCAGTAACAACTGAATCACACTTAGCATCTATTGTTCTACCTCTATCTTAATAATATATGTACACTGTTCATATATGAACCTTACTGCAGTAATATTTTTGAGTCTTTTGACAACGCATAAAAATGGCAAAAAGAAACATAAAAATCTGAGAAACATAGCAAGTGTTATCATTTTGAAATATGTTGGTGTATTTCATCTAAGGAGTGTAGAGAGGAACCTTGGGCCAAGGTTTAACAGTAGTTTACAGAGAAACCAGCTCTTATAATGAATATGTCAGGAATTATTCAGACTATGTTTTTACAGAAATACTTAACTTGAGATGTGTGATAAATACATAAACGTTAGATCTGGATGAATGAAAAGCTAAGTCTTTTTGGCGCTCTTTTAATTTTTTTGACAATATTCCCAATTTCAGAATATTCAGTATGGAATTCCAAGTATTTATTTTCAGAAAAAAAAAATCCCTAGAAAGTTTCATCTCTGAGTTGAATGAAGCCCCTTATTAGAAGTCTCTTCATCTGAAGAAAAGAAATCTTTCTCAGAGTCTGTCTTCTCCAAATAGAACAGTAGTTTTAGAGGGGTAAAACACATTATTGAAAAAGTCTTAGTTAATATTGGTTGCTTACTTTGAAATTAAAGGTTGTCTGACATTTTTGAACATAACTTGTCTAAATACAGCCAGATTAAATAAAGGTCCTTGATAAAGACAAAGGGAGTGAGAACAAATTCAGGGAAAATTAAGTACCTGCTCATTAACTTTGGATAATTAAATACTTCAGTAGTTTTAAAAGATTTAGGATCCATTTTTTTCCATCGTTGGTTTATATATCATGTAATGTCAGGGATCAGATCCATAATTAAAATTCTTAAACAGAAGAAAAACACAGTGCCTAAATGGAAGATGGAAATTCCCCCCCACAAAAACCCAAAAAGAAACATTATAGAGGTAAGTCTATGCCTTCTTTGTGAGTTCAACAAAGATTAAGTGTTCAGTCCCCTAAAGTGAGTGTCAAAACTTGCAAAGATATCAGTAAGACAAGAATTTCACTGGCTGACCTGTATTGAATAGTCAGTTTGGCAGTACTTAGAGCTTTGATGCAATTAGCAGAATGTGTCAGTGCAACTGGAACATTAAAAAAAAAAAAAACCACAAAACAAACAAACAAACAACAAAAAAAACCAAATCCTTGTATTTTCACTATACCAAAATATTTAAATCAGTTCTCATAAATACTTTTCTATATGCATTTTCATAAGGTTGTAACAAAGGCTTCCTTACCATATTAATAGAAATTTATTAAATAACTCAAAATCTATTTTCCAATAGGAAAATTATTTTTTAATGGACAATAAAAGGATATGTGTAATAACTGCCACCAGAAACCTGTAAAAACTCAAAAAACCCCTATTAATAGAAATATTGATATGTATATGTCAGTTTTGTGTTTCTGGTGCAGAATAGAGAAATAGTAAAACATGTTTTAAATATATGACAATATGTTATGTAGGAAGTTTTGCTTGAACTAACTTAAAATGCTGAATTTCAGAGATATAAATTTCCAGTACACGGAACTAGCAAATCATTTAGGAAGTGCTTTTTGAGTTTACATGTGTGTGTAGAGGGAAATCAAAGGGGAAAAAAAAAAAAGGGAGAATTGAGGACTACATGTCATCCAAAGAACTCTTCTAACCTAAATTATTTCTTAAATCTTTGATTCTATGAAAATAATTGTCATGTAAATATTTAATAGATCCTGTACTATTCAGTTTCATATAGTCTTAATGTCTGGTTTTGGAAAAATTTTTTTACGTGAGCCATTCCGTCTTAGTTATTAGTTATCACATCAGGAGCTATCCTGCAGCAAGGCCCTTGTGAACTGTTAGGACAAAATCAATAGCTGAGGACATTTTCTGCATTGCAAGATTACCCAAAGATGTCTTAAGAGATCCAGGGACTAATTCATTCACCCTCTGCTGTGGGAATATGATCAGTTACTCATAATTGCTGCTCTTATGAAATTTTCCTCTCATACTGAATCCCTGACTCAGCTGTGGTATTTATTCAACAGAAGGATAAGTAGTAAGTTAATCAGCTCTCTCCAGAATTCTCTGAAGCAATTACATAATTGTTTGACATAGTTGATATCTCATGTAAGCAGAGGTGCTCAGTTCTAGACAATCAAGGCAAACTTTGAGATTTCTACCTGTTATAGGTGCTTTCATCACATATCAACGTATTTCTAGTTGAAGGCTTGAAGAGAACAATCAGTAAGAATTAAGACAAATCCAGATCGATCAAATGCATCTGAATAACTTTAGGGGCATCTGTTAAAGCAGTATTTTCTGTCAGATTACCTACTTCTCTGTTTATTCTCCTCACTATTTCTACAGTAATTGCAATAACAGGAGTCATAGACATTCTGCAAAGCAAATGCAGCCTCTACCTACATTGTTGCCATTTCTCATAGAATTGCATCCTGATATCTTAAAAAAAACAACAAACACTGCTTGGTGGAAGTACCCTTTACTTGATAAAATATCTGAAAAAAAACCACTTCAGAATATTAAAGCAGAAGGAAAAGAAATTATAAGAAACAATGAGACCGTGGGCAGCATAAGAACAAATGTGATTTTTGCCTGTAGTGTGAAGTTAATTGGAGACTCCAACATTGAGGTGTGAGCCAGAGTAGAGCATTCTAAGCACCAAAGTACCAATAAGAAAGTGAGAACTTATACCTGGAAGAGACTTTCACAGATATCTTTCAAATGTAATTTCGGGCTACTTAACTGCTTTTTGTACTTTCATAATCTTTTCTCAGATTGTTAAAATAATCAGGTAAAACTCTAGTGAATGTACTCACAAGTAATCAGAACCATTAAATTATTTTACAAGAACAATTTATCACTTTTCAGAAATTAATTTCTCTTTTGGGAAATTTCCGTTCCTGAGCACTAAGCAGGAAGCCTCTAAATCACCTCTTAAGTCTTTCAGGTTTTCTCCAGTGTATTCCCTATGCTATTGAAATTTTAAGATCAAGAAGTTCTTTCTTTTTTCTGTCTTGACCAAAAAGTGAACAATTTTTTTACTTTGCTGCAATCTTTTCTAAGCAATCCAATACACTTTTTTTAGGAAAGAAATACAAAATATAGATGTAATATGATAAATAAAAGAAACAGTAAGTATTATAAAAATGGATTGAATGAATCCTTAACATATGCTTTTCTGTAATTCAATCTCTTTCCAACATGAACAGCATGATTACTATATTCCTGAGCATATCCAGCAAAATATTCCCTGACCTCGACAGATCTGTTTATGAAATCCTGTTCAATAACTTTAACTATATATTTGAGGCTATGTTGACATGGTCTCCAAAAGGATTTCTTTAATGATAGTGTCAAGAGCAAAGTCACAACCCTTATGCATGTCCTCACAGTAGAATCTATTGTTTTATTACCTTTGAACAGACTTTCCTATCTCTTTTTTTTTAAGACATTTTAATTGCGACTCCTTGCACAGTCTTTTTCATTCAGGCACCAACTCCTAGACTGCTAGAACATCAATATGATATCAATACACTTTTTCCATATAGATATAGATATCGATATGCATACACGTATATCTCATTCCGAAACATCACAGAGGTGGTTTTTATTTATGAGTGACACTTTTCAATGAAGCAAAAATACTGAGAAACGTAAGGACTTCTATTGTAGTCAGCATCTCTGTTTATTGACATTGCAGCAGTTTTGTATATATTTGAGAGAAAGTGGGTGTAAACGAGTTACTTCATCGCAACACATATAGAAAACAAGGTATTGTAGGAGTACTAACATTACAAAGTCAAGTCACCATTACACTTGATGGGGTCCTGCTATCCTGGAGATGGCTGAATGCTTGCCCGCCCTTGGGAAGCAGTGAATAAATTTTGTGCTTTGCTTCGCTTGCAGGCACAGCTTCTGCTTCACCTATTAAACTTTCTTTATCTCAACCCATGAGTTTTCTCACTTTTACTCTTTCAATTCTCTCCCTGATCCCACTGGTGGAGGACTGAGAAAATGGCTGCATGGTGCTTGGTTGCTGGCTGGGTTCAAACTAAGACAACAGAATAGTTCCATTCTTTCTTAATAATCTGCTCTCTGGGAAAAAGTCAAGGAAGGGACATGTGGACTGATTAATTTTGGTTGTAAGTGCAAAAATAGCAGGAGGGTTTTTCTCCTTTTTCAATAGCAGTTATGATTCTAAAACAGAACCATCAATTCCTAGCATGGCAATTCCTTCTAAGACACCTTTAGAGACAGCTCAGCAAGATTATTTCAGCTTTTCTCAACAGCTTTATCTTGCTTCTTGGTTCACTTCTGAGCTTCTGGGAATTATATACATTAGATGCAAAGAATTCTAATGCTTCTGCAGGAAACATCGCTTCCTTATTATCTTGTCAGTAGTTTACTTCCAGTGCACCAGTGATGAGGAAAGAGAGAAAAAGAACTGAGAGTAAGTCTTTAGCTGTGCTTAGCTGTAACTGATTTTTCTTTCTGAGGTTGGAAGCCAGCTCTGAAGCTCTAGCGTGGGTTTGGTTTTTTTTGTTTTGTTTTGTTTTGTTTTTTTTCTTGGATTTTGTTTTTTGAGGTGTTTTTTGCAGGTATTCTTGTTGTTAGTGGTGCTCCAATAACTCTGGAAAGAGCATACTGGAGCTGGTGAGAATGTGCCTGTGTTACCACATGCTTCAGAACTCAAGGGCCTCTGGCTTAAAGAAATAGTCTGCTTCATATTGTGACAGATTATTCTTTTTATATTTACAAGTTTGAGAGGAAGAGTTTTATTTTCTTTTTCAAAGTTACTTGCCTGTGGCAGTAAGCTTAGAAAACACAGTTGTATCAAACAGCAAAATAGCTGCAGACCACAAGAGATTTCAAAGTCAGCTACGTAAACCATAAACCAGGGCACTCTCTGTTTTCAAATACCAGTCTCCTGGCGGAATCTATAATTTACCTTTTCTTTTTTATTATGTTCCTGTAGCTAGCTTATTCCCATTTTAATTTAAGCGTCCAGACTCCTAATAATCATTTAAAAAACTCAGCTAAAAACCTTTAGGAAAAACATGATAATTTGATGTACATATAGACATTGAAATCTCCCTTTTACACAATGTGGTTGAATGGCAATTATCTCCTCTTGAGCTGGGACACCTCTCAAGGTTGCTCTTTGGGGCAGAGAGACCTTATACCGATGGCAGATCTTTGGATGACCTCAGTTTCTGAATGGATCTTTGGATGAATAATACCTGAATTGCTACTGGATTGCACACCAGGTAACTCTCTCCTTGAGCAAGGAGACCTCTAAACATTTGCATTTTCTTAACTGAGACTAAGAAATCCTTAGCAGAGAGACCCCTATCTTGCAACAGATCTTCAGTAAGTGACTGATAGCACACTGAATTAATACTAATTAAATTAAAACTCAATATTTATTATTATAAACTTTGTATAGATAATTCCACTAGACATAAAATGTTGTCCAAGCTGAGACTAAGACTGGGACCTAAGATTAGCTGCACCTTAGCTCTATTGGTTTAGAAAGCAAAGGCTTCTACTCTGAACCTCACTGACTCAACATGAAGTTTTCCTTACTCACTGTATTTCTTCCATTACATATAAACCATTGTCCAAGTCTGAGAGCAAGATTAGAACTAAGTTCCATTCAGAGTTTAGAAAGCAGTGCCCTCTGAAGCTCATGACTCAACAGGAATATGTCCTTTACCCTTTTTCATCTCCAGTATCTGTGCCAATCATTCTAGCTCAGTGCTAACCCAATTTTCCTTTGCATGTTACTTCCATATAGTAATATGTTTTCTCCATGTTGTAAGTCATAAAGTGAACTTTTGTCAAATCCCACGTTGGCATCATATCAAAACTGCTTTCATTAGTACCTTTGATGGTGATCTTTTAAGCAATCTAAATCACTCATTGCTGACAAACTGGCATAGTCAGTAAGATCATAAATTAGGATTCATGACAAGAACTAGAAGAATTAGAGGTATCACAGGTATATAAATCTGAATTTTGATGTATTTCCTTTGCATACAATTCATCTTCCTTTAAAACTCAAAGTCAGAACCCATTACCTACCTCTTTATACTTCTGCAGTCCACCATAACCCTCTACGTCTCCACAACAGGGCTATGCAATTGACTTTCATTCACCAACTTTTTGGTCTCGGGGAAATATTTGAGCTGAATGTGTTGCTGTAGAACTTAGGGTCAGCATTCTCTCACTTGCAAAAATAATCCATATTTCACAAATACAGACTCATAAATCCAAATTACCACTAGAAGCTAAAAAAATCCCCCACATACTTAGGCAAGAAAAGCTAAAGACATAGGTGATATCCTTACTTTCTTTTAATAAAGAAACTCAGTGCATAGATCCTGAAAAAGATCTCGAATGAAATTAGTTTAGCATCTGACTTCAATCTTAGGTCTGCTATGTGTGAGGTTTATTAGGATATTATAGTCATACAAGAGCCTGGAAAAAATAAATCTTTTGATACTGACTGAAGTGGCCTGAGGCCACAGGTATGTAATGAATGGAGTTGATGCATTATTAACTGAATAGAAGGTGAAAACAAATCTGAATTCTAGCACAAGTGTACTTTGGAATTTTTATTACACAATAGTACACATGCTATAGTAAAAATGACAGCTTAAACTTCACAGTAGTGCTTTTATTTATTGCTAGGTTGGGGATTTTTTCACTTTTGTTCCATTAATGCTAGGTTATTACACATGAAAACTAATATGAGTAGAATGTCTTCCAAATGTATGCACAGGATGAACTAAAAATGGAAAACATATAAGTCAGATTTTACATAGTACTATAACAACACAGCTGATGTTGCTATTGATATTGCTTCAAGATTTACTAAGCAACTGAGTATGAAGAAAACAAGGAAGACTTCATATGTAATTATCAGTTAATCACCTAAGAGCTCTTTCTTTATGTCTTAATGTATATTTAATTTTAAAATTCTCTTCTGATGTGAAGCTTTCCATATTTAGATAAAAGTTGGATTAATAATTGTTATTGTATCACCTGAAAATTAATTTACCATTTTCTGAGGCTTATTATTAATCAGCTCTTAATTCATGTAGCGTACCATGTCATTGTGTCATGACTGACATTACAATACCAAGAGAAAGACCAAAAGTACAAAAAAACCTACAATTAAAGCAAAAGCAGTTATTGAAATTAATCTCAAAGTTTGCTCAATCTCTGATGTAGAAAATGGAATATGAAAAGAAACCTAAGACAAAAATTACTTCAGATTCTCTTTTTCAACCAGTACAAGCTGATGTGGACTCAAAAGTTTAAGGTCATTTAAGCACCTCAGTATGTGTAACAATTCAGACATATATATATATATATATATAATCTTATCCAGTAAGCCACCAATCAGAGCTTTCAAAAGCACTCATGGGTTGAATATATATGTGGATGTTTACAACTCCTGAAAATCTTTACCTCATGAGATAAAAATGGAACTTTGTGCTTTTGCCAGGGGAAGGATGACCAGTGATGGGAAGTAGGGAATTTTATCTTAAGTGTGCCTTTAATTTGAAATATATAGGAGATAAGTAGGACATTTTTATAGTCAGAAACAGACTCTGAAGAACAAAGAAGGTAGTTAGGCAGCAAAGGAACTTCCTAGAATGCGGCAAGTTTGTGTCTTGTCAATTATTCAAACTTAAACCAGATATTATTCTTCTCTGCAGAAAAATCCTGATCTGAGGGGAAAATTTACTATTGACTTCAGGCTTAAGCATATAATTTCAGATAAATTACAGTATTTTTGGCCTACCTCTACTGAAGAAGTTTAGATTTTTGTCTTTGAGTTACTAAAAATAAAAGACAGACTAGGAAAGTGCAAAAAACACTGAATGACTCGAATCCCAAAAGAATGTAAAACTTCTTAGGTCAGAGCTAGCACCTGATTTTCTACAGGCTGTCTCAGAACTTGAAAAAGAATGCTATTTGAAGGAGAAAAAAACCCACTTGAGATAGACTGCTGACCTAATCCATAAAAAATATTAAATTCACTGAACATTTGCATTAGCAGTGCACAACTGGAGTTGGTTTATAAGTCTCCATTTTTTCATACGAATGTAATGGTCATTGGCCTTTAATCCTTTGTCAGCGCTTCTCTTCACTCATTGAATACTCAGGTGCAGAAAGGAGGTTTTATATCTGTATTCAACTTTTTATAAGTTAGGGGTCTAAACTAAGCAGACTCATGATAATTAAGAAACACACATATTTAGGAACAAAAACACGTACTACAAGCTATTGAAGAACCAGTAAAGTCACTGACTCCAAAATACATCTGGAGAGAGACAGATTTTTTTAACAATATTCTCTTTTGGACTTTCATACTTTTATCAGCTGTCTAAATATTCTGTTGTTTCATTTGTGTTGGTTGGGTTTGGGTTGTTTTGTTTGTTTGTTTGTTTGTTTTCTTTTTCCCTTTTGTCTCCACAACCCTTTATGCATTCTACTCTTCAATGTTAAACTGATGGAATTTTTCTGTAGTGATGTAAAAAAATCGCAAACCAGTGGCTTGTTGTTTTGTAGGACTATCTAAGGATTTCATTTCTTACATGCTGTCTTATATAGCACTTTACATGTTTGATTGAGTCTGAGGATGGTTACCTCTAACTGGTAATTGGGCAATGTCTAGGGATTAATTTTTTAAAAGACTTTCCCACTCACCAATTAGAGCATCTTAGCAAGAAATTGCACTCATATTAGTACAGGTATTACATCTAAGGTGATGCTCATTTTGTTTTCTTCAGTCGGCAGAAAATATATACCACATGAATACATTTTGAGCAGTAACCATGATTGTTTAACTACAAAACTATTAATACAATCTCAGTTCTTCAGCTTAGATATAGTAGTTTTCATTGTATGCTGTTGAATAATTTCATGGCATCCATTCAACCCAATTTGAATCTCACATTTAAGAAACATAAACTATAAGTGGCTACATTTACATATTTGTATATCATAAAGAACAGTGCCCCACAAGTAATTATTTCCCCCTTAAGTAACCGCACTATAAAGTGCACTCAAATTTTTCAGTCTGGTGAGATTTTCATTAGCTTTGCATTTTAGATAGGTTGCATATTGTGTATACCATCTTCAATGAAATTTTACAGAATTAAATACTTAAATTCATTGCACTGAAGTTGCAACGGACTCATAAATTAATGGATAAAAGATCCTCATTATAAGTAAATGAGGAATAAGTAAAATAGCAGGAACATAATTAAACTATGGAACTTTTCCCAGTTTTGTGTGACATTTTGAGAAATTAAAAGTGTAATTGCTTCAACTTTTTGAATAGGGCTGGCACCAGGTTGAAGCCTACTACAACCTAGTTGCAGTAATTATCCACAATGCTCTCTGAGGTTCTACTCACTTATATTATTATACCATGTATTTAAAAGAAATCACTCTAAAATATTACATAGCATATGGAGTTGAACTTTGGAAAAGTCTACAGGGAATTGGCAAATAGTAATATGCAAAACGTCCTGAAGTAATCTGTCAGGATTCTGTTCTATAAAGGGTTGTTGAGGGTGAACTCAGTCTCACTGTCTGTGTTATTGATAAAGCTATTGAAAAGCAGCAGTCCCAAGACAGAGCCCTGAACACCACTCATCACTGGCCTCCATCCAGCCAATCCCTTATCCCGCAAGTAGTCCACCCTTCAAACCTGTGTCTTTCCAATTTGGAGAGAAGGATGCCCTGTTGGATTGTGTCAAAAGTCTTACAGAAATCTAGGTAGAGTACATCAGTCAATCTTCCCTTGCTGACCATACAGTATCCTGGGGGGTGAATTTCCAGAGTCCCACAAAGTTATTTTTACCATTTACATAGAAACATATAAACACAGTAACTTAACAGGGAAATGTGATATTTTGAACTTAACAGATCTTCAATCTGTTGCACTTTTCCACTTGCAGGAAGTAAAAAAAGAATGTGAAATTTTAAGCTCTCAATTGTTTCCTGTAGTTCAGGTGACTGTGCAGGCAGTTTCCTGAGAGAAAGATATTAAATTCTTTGCAGGTGTCCAGTATCTCTAGTTCTCTTTAGTTGTCTTTGAGATAGAAGGACAAAAACAGTCAAAATAAAATGCAATATTAATATAAACCAAAGAAGTTTATCTGTCAACTCCGAAATAATGGTTAAATAAGAGAACTTTCTCTTACACTGAAATACGAACACCTGTTGTATAAGAGGTGGGTGGAGAAATAGTATATTGAACATCTTGCTGTTGTTGAGCATGTTCTGATTCACTGATTCTGAAAGTGGGATTTCTATACTTTGTCTACCATATATTAAGTCGTTGATCACTCCTTCAGACAGAGATCTCAATTGAATTTGTCAGGGAATCATTCTGCAGGTAAATAGAGAAATCCATAGCAGAGAGTTACTCCCAGGTTCTCCAAGATCATAACAGAAAAAAAAAAATGTTTATAGATTGGGGGAAAAGGAAAGAAGCTTAGGTCTTGGTGAAAGGTAAGAGTATACCCAGGCTGAATGGTACTTGAGCATGGCTTATATTTTGCTACAGGAGACATGTTAATTCCTTAGATGAAATCAAGTTCAGCAATGACTTTCCTAAGCAATGTATTTTTGAAGGAGAACAGAATTGCTGTTGCTTCATTTGTCTTCTAACTGCAACCTTATGCCCAGTCCTGAAAACTTCTTCATAGCACTGGATATAAAGTAGTATAGAGTATTATGTTTCTTCCATCCTTATGAAACACTGCATGAAAACAATGTCAGGCTGTGCTAAGGATGGAAAGACATCTTCAGCTTGGAAATGGTTTGGGTTTTTTTCAGGATAAGTTACACTCTTTAAATTTTAATATAGGTGTGGTATTTAATTGTGCAAAACCTTTATGAGTATGTTGATTTCCTCTACATTTCAGGAAAAGCATATCTTTATATTATTTGTAGTCAAACCTTGATGAAAATGCTCACTGTAGAGATTTGGATACTTTTTTTCTTAAATTGGTAACTAATTTTCTGGTTTTTGTATCAAGCATCATCAGATATCTTCCACTAGTAACACATCTCCTTTCAGAAGTTAATGGAATAACTGTATGAAAATTGTCTTTGTAAGAATCCTTTTATTCCACTTATAGATCATGCATTTCTTTAACATAACTGAAATGTTATTTGAACTAATACCTTCCTTTTTTTTCTTTCCCCTTTATCATGGCTTAATCCTAACTGACAACTAATCAACTTATGGCCACTCACTACCTCCCTCACAGAAGGACTGGGGAGAGAACCAGGAGAATAAAGAAGAAAGTTCATGGGTTGAGATAAAAAGCATTTAAAGTTTGACATAAAATAAAAATAATATATTGTAGCGAAAAATGAAAATAAAACAGAGAGACAAGTAAAGTGCAAGAGAGACAAGTGATGTAAACAAAAACAAATGCTCACCACCGACTGAATGACGACCAGCCAGTCAGCGAGCAGTGGGCCCCCATGCCAATATTCTCCCTAGTTTTACTGCTGAGCATGATCCCATGTGATATAGAATATCCCTTTGGTCAGCTGGGGTCAGCTGTCCCATCTGTGTCCCCCCAGTTTCTTGTGTATCCCCTGCCTCCTCGCTGATGGGGTGGGGTGAGAGGCAGAAAAGTTCTTCAATATGTTTAAGTACTGCTCAACAGTAGCTAAATCATCCCTGTGTTTATCAACAGTTTTAGCATAAATCTGAAACACCATGAAGAAAATTGACTCTATCCCAGACACAACCAGCATATCCTTCTCTTTCTTTTACTGTTATGGCCTCTTGGTGTGTATGTACTATTTTCGATGACATAGGATCAGATAGAAAATTAGATAAACAATGTGACTGACTACTAAAACTTTTCTTCAAAAACATGCAGTTCTAATGTATGAAACATTGATACTTGCCAAATATGCTGATTTGATGATCATGAATCATGATGTGGAAGGTGAGTTATGTATGCAAAGAGGAGTTATCATCCTGACTTTGCCAGTGATTCCCTGGTGTTTGTTCACTGAGAGCTACTTGCTTTTATATAGAAGTAATTAGAAAAAGAAAGACACAACAGTTCTGCAAAATGCAAATCCTGATCTGACGATGTAGAATATAATCTTTGTTTTGGTTGGAAAATGCTATTTGTACAGACAGTTTTAATCGATGCAAATCTCCAAAGAGGAACTGGCTTTCTGGGAATATAGATATCCTTGTGTGAACAACTGTATTTATTCTGGAAATGTCCACCCTGTTGTCCTAGATGTGCCACAGATCTGTGGCATTTAAGAGGCAGGCAACAAAGAGGAGTGTGTTTTAAATTCATTGACTTCCTTGGATATGAATAAGTACACAATCATTTTAACAGAATTGGAAGAACAGAAACAAGAACTAATAGGAATGCTAAAAGAAGCGAACAAATCTTATGGCAAGATCTAACTTCTGGCATTTAAATTGTGTTCAAGTTTGTGGCATGTGGAAAGACAATGTCTGGATAAATATGCTTTACATTTCAGGTGGTTCTAAGCAATGCAAAGCAGTTTTCCCAATAACTATGTTCAAAGCACTGCAAGACATGAGTTTAAATTTAGAGGAACTCATTGTCATGTTTATAACTAAGACAATACAAATGAATTTGTTTTGTATTTCTCTCCTGGTGTGTTTTCTTTTGTGCTGTTCTTTATTTTGTTTTGTCTCTTTAACATCACAAGAAACATTTACATTGTTTATTGTTCCCTTTGTCAAGTTGTAAATTTATCAGCATGAAATACATCACAGACCTCATTCCCCATACAGCAGAACATCAAATCAGCTGCTCTCAGGGACTTACACTGCAGGTATGTTCACTGTACCTTCCACAGGAAGCAAATGAGGGACAGCCACAACTTCATATGTCAATTTAACATGTGTCAAAATTCCAACACGTGTCAAAAAGTCAATTTTGCCTGCTTTGACTTGATTCATTAAAAAAAATAAGGGTTAAGTAGTTCAACAGAAAAAAGAGATCTTCTGAAATATATTGTGAAATTGTAGGCATAAAACAATTTTTAAAAATATTAATATACATATGATGGTCAACAAACATCTTTACAAATGTCTGTGAAGAATGCTAAAATTACTATGGTATTGATAATATTAGTTTTTATGGACTATACTCTTTTCTCTGAATTTCCTCTTTATAAGATAATAATATTGAGTTCATTTTACCTTTTCTTTTATCTCCAGAGGAACCTATTTGATTCTGTTAATTATAAAACTGTTCAGGCTTCTGCTTATTCAAGTATTTATAGCTTCTTTCATGGTCTTTCCCAATTTGTAATAATTAATTTTTACAGTATTTTTCTAAGAAGGTATTAGTAACTTTGTTCTGAAGATGGCATAAAATATTATAAAATATAAAATTAAATACTGGAAGTCTGAAAATAAACAGGTTGATGACTTCTGTCTAGGACAAATACATACAGCAACATGTTCTATTGTTACTTAAGAAAAACAAACAAAACCCCATAAAACAAACAAACAAAACCCACCAAAAGCAAAGAAAAATCCCACATGACTTTCTTTTTCTGAAATGATTATGTTTTTCTTTCTGAAACTTTCATAATGTCTTGTAACACGATTAACTCTTCCAGTCCTCACAAAGCTGAATTATTTATTATGGAGTGCTACTGGAAAACAATCAAAACTTCCATAAGAGATAAGAAAATACTTTGGAAAATTATTATCTCACTCACAGATGTTTCATTAGTTGGTTGGAGGTTTGTTGTTTTTGTTGTGGTTTTTTCGTTTGAGTTTTTTTGTTATTGCTGTAGTTGGTTTTGATACATATATACAGAATATGAAGCAATTACTGTTATAATTTGTCACTGTTCATAGGAACAGAGGTCATGTCAACCAGGATGCATTGAACAGTTAATAACCACACAAGAAACCTGTTATAAAACCAGTGAATTTCCCTTTTCTATTTCATAGTCCCCACTTTTCCCTTCACTCCCATCTTCCTGTACTGTTAAGATCCACCTAACCCTAGACTTCACCCCTTCATTACTGTTCTGCCTCTGGAGTCCATCAAGGATGGTTGTGACCTTTAACTACCCAAAACAGGGGGCTGCCATGACCCCCTACCTCAAAGTCTTCCATATCGTGTCCCTCTCCGCAGTAGCTGTACTTGAGCTGCCTCTGTGTGGCCCGAGAAAGTCCACTGACAATCCATGGCAACTACCTGAATTCACAGCAGATCCCCTGTGAGATCAGATCTCTAAGATGTGAGCACATACTGCACTGGGAAAAAATTCCTGGATGGCAGTAAAAGGCCCTACTGCCCCTGTGATAAGACCCCTCTGTGGCTACCCCCTATCTGCCCATGGCCAAGGTTAGGGGGCCATCATCCCCTTAACGAGTGATGCTGAAAAAGGACCATTCTTCCATTCCCCTGGCCCTCCCGAGGCTGAAAATGGGCAGCTGTCTTTCTAGAATATTTTGTGGGATTTTTTTCTAAAAATATTTTTGGCATTTTATAGTAAGGAGCAAAAGCAGAATTCACACAGGTAGTCTTTATAGAAGGTAAAAAAGCATTTGGCCTAGTTGAAAACCTACAGGATTTAGGAAGAGGTTCGAACAACCTTTTCCCTAATTATTTAGGAGAAAAAGTTTGTTTCATTATATTTTTGTGAAAACATCAGTCTAATAGATGTACTGTGAGAATGGTCTGTCATTCGTAATGAGAAGAACAAATGGATATTGTGATTTCTGTTCTATGATTATAACTTAAATAAGATGTCAAACTACTCACCTCCATCAAATGCAAGATAATTCCACCCATATAGAGAAGTGGTTTTTAATATTTCAATAATTTGGAAAAAAGAGAAAAAGCATTTATTTTTAAGATGACTACAGAATTTATGTAATTCCACTCTTAGTAGAGGATACAAGTCTTTAAAACTTGTGTTTTGGACTTAAATTCATATTTTTGATTAAATTTCAGATACTCAGTGACTGAGTTGTATTCTGAACTTTACTCAAGCATTAAACTTAGGGTTTAGTACAGATTTTTCACCACCAGCTATTGTATCCTAAGACATTGTAGTTGGAATACTGAAGAAGACCTAAATACTAAAAACAGAAATATACATACAAAACTGATAAAAGTCACTTTAAAATAGTAAGTCTTGATCTGTCTTCATAAAAAATTATTTTAATTTTTCAAAACCAGAATTATTCTAAATTTATTCTACATTTTATTACGAAATGTGAAATTTTAGTATGAATATTAAGTATGAGCATTTAGTGGTGTGCTCACATATATATTTAGTATTAAATTTATGCCCACATATATTTAGTATCAATAATTAAAGTTATTTAGTACTTTGGAAAAGTATTGTAAATTTTGCAGCAACCTTTATTTATTCAGACAACCTCAGTAGTCTATCTTATAACAACACTAAGATCTAGTGTATTTCTGACAATACCTTCTTTTTTTCTATTGATGAGTTTTCCTCCCTTTCTGAAGTGTGCTTTGAAGTTAGATGGTTATCCCTTATTTGCAAGTTACTGAAACCTTCTTAAACAACTTTATTTTTCCTTTTTAGTATCAGCATCTTTTATTGTGATTCAGTGCTGTGCTCAGGTTAGCATTGCATCAGCAGTTTCTGTGACCGCAAAAACACTGTTTGTTTTACATGCTATCAAATGGTTTTGTGATGCTATTGCAGATGGTCTTTACAAAAGTTTTTCAGATTAATAGTCATCTTATTTTCCTGTTTGTGGTGGCTTTGTTAATTTGCCATGAAGTACTGGATTTTTGGAGGCTGTTCAAAGGAATACAACCATAAAATTTACATCTTTCCCTTTTTTTATAGCTTTTCAAATATCTCTATTGCTGATTCTTTGGTTTAGTCAATAGTGACTTCATAATATAATAATGGCCAGTCTTCGCGAGCGAAGATCCGGGGAAGGTCTTTCCACCTTCCAGCCTGCGCATTGGATTTTTTAGGTGAGACACAGTGTGCGCGGAACTGAGCCCACCCTTTAATCCTAAGGTTCATCTGCCGGGGCCAAGCGAGCTTGGACGGTGGCAGCGAGGTCCTTAGGACGTAGATGGGTTGCCTTTAAGGGCTAACGAGCCCCACCTGCCCGGGAGTGGCCCTGACCGGGAATCGAACCCGGGCCTCGGCGGTGATAGCGCGGCGCCTTTACCACTAGACCACCAGGGGCTTCATAATATAATGCTTTTCCATTTTCTTTGTGTATATCTCTGAAACACACAGTACAAAAGAGAAACTAGGTCTTAACCTACAAGTTAAGGAATTGAGTGTCAAGGAATTGAGTGTCAAGGAATTGAGGGTAGAAAAAGGCCTCAATAACCTGACCCATGGGACCCATGAGGAATCCCATGTCAACCTCCTGTGACCTTTGGACCCTATCCCAATGATGCCACAGCACGGCGGGTCTCCAGCTCCCCACAGCCCTGCTCTGCCTGACCATGGGCCTTAGTGCCCAGAACCCACCCACAGGTCTACATCCCAGCCCAGCCTCAGATCATTTCAGTCCCAATAGAGATGTCTGATGCCTTGGGCTGGGTCTGCCCTGGTAGTGTCTCTCTGGGGCAGTGGGATGGGCCCTGGGTGCCAGCTCTCTATCCTTTAATGAACTGTCTGTTTGCACAGGACTGTGACACTAAGTTGCCTCCTGTTCAAATCTTACTACATATGTGGAATGCCTACCTTAGTCTTGGAAAGCCACTGGCCCTTCACCAATCAGCGTGAAGAAACTGGAAGCTGGAAGTGTGCAGAAGCTGCATGTTGGATCTACAGATGTGTTTGCATGGACTACCTATAAGATTGTCTGTTCCAAATAGTTACTTATCCTGATTTTTTTTTTTTTTTTTTAATTCTTGATGCTTTTCCATCAAGAGGAAAAAAATTCTTGATATCTGCAGAAAGAAACTTTCATTTCACAAGTTAATAAGGGTGTGTTTCTTCATAGAAGTAGAAAAACAAAAAAAAAAAAAAAAGAAAAAAGCCCTTCTAAACATTGCAAATACAAAGTTAATTTATTGATAGCAAGTACCTGAAGCTGACTCTCCCTGTGATTATGCAAAATACAGTCAGAATCAACACCTTATTGATTAGATGAAAAAAAGAAAGCTGGTAAAACTAAATACAAAGTTCCCTGCCATCATTTAAAAAGTAATTCAAAGTAATCCTCAGATTTCCATTCCTTCCCTTTGGGGCCTTTCACAGAGTTTTCTAGTTGCCCTTCCCCTCATGTTGACTACACATTTTCTGCCCTACATAACTCAATCAGCAGGCTATCAAAGCTCCTAAAATATTGGGTATGGAAATATGTCAACTTTTCCCCCCTAATTTATAATTCTATATGCTGAACTAGTCATCCTAGTCTTACCTTACAATCAATAAAACTAGAAAAAATACTTCTGGAGAACAATTAGTGTACCCTTTTTCAGGCAGTTACCTTAGGATTAAAAGAATCACACTCTGAACGTACCCATACCTAACCCTTGACAGTTAAGTGACTATAATGATAGCCTGCAGTGCCTAATTCAGATGTATGTGTGCATTCTAAACATCTGGAATTAAGAGACGGATTCCCATTTAAATTCCTAGAGAGCTTGCTGAGAGCTAAAACACGATCTATGAAATGAAAAAAACCAACATCTGACATGGCTTATTTCATTCAGTTTGGAAGTTAAGTTACCTCATATCTGGTTAGTATTCATACAGCAGTTTGGCTGGTTTTGAGCCAGTGATTTATCATAGAATCATGGAATGATTTGGGTGGGAAGGGACTTTTAAAGGTCACATGGGCCAAGACCCCTGTAATGAGCAGGGACATCTTCAACTAGAAATGTAAATTTCTTTAGCAATAATTCTAGTTTAAGCAGCCTGTAGTAGGCTGTTATTGCTATAGTTCATCTGAAAAGAGATGTATGGGTCATTGGAAGTGCAGATAAGCACTAAGCTATGTACCTGAAAGTACAGCAATTTATTAACTTCAATCTTCACCCCCACCCACTTCCTCCTGGCTTTTTTTTATAATTTTATTTTCTCTTATGGCATTTTCTGGCACAATGTAAATGAACAGAAACAAACTTTTACAGAACACATTCAAGGCACATAACTTTCATAGCAGTTTCATTTCATTGTTAACAATTATTAAAATTAAGCCATTCATCAGAAGCGTGCTCAAGTTCTTTTTCAACTGTATTAAAAAGATAATGTTCTGGATATATTTGAAACGGTCTGGATGTTTTTCCTCATTAAAATACATTTTAAAGCAAATTCATTGTTATCTCAAGACATTGAAGGGTGAGTATAAATTGTACAACATGTTTATTTCGTAGGCTTTAGTCAGCATTGATGTTTAAATATAAAAACAGAGAAACAATAATATAGTTTATTTTTTCTCCTCTTTCTATTTATGCATCTTATAACTGTCTTACAATTGTTTCTCATAAAAACAAAAGAAAACTGCATACAAATTGAATTCGCCAACATTAGAAATGAACTTCAATTATGTCTGAATCCCTAAGGACTGTGTTTTCATTACATGCTAAAAGATCAAATTAAAATCTGTACTAGCTTACAGATCTCTTATGAGTGCACAATCGTTATTATATGACAATTAAAACAAATGAATACATGCATTAACTTTAAATATCACCTATATTTCAAGTCTGTATATATTAAAAATGGATGTAAGATTTGTCCTATCTGATATAATGTAGTTGGTTCTGTATTTGCAATAGCTATGTCATTTGAAACAAGCTATTCTTCATTTCTTCAGTGTTTTCCATAATCATGTATGTACAATGTAACCTTGGAAATTCCATAGATGGATGACAATCACATGCAGGATATAAAGGTCAAAAATAACATAGCTTTTGGTGGCCTTTATTCAGTCTTGGTCAATGGTCTCATACGGCACAACAAAACAATGATCAGAAACGTTTTGCTAGTATGAGCAGTTTAGTGGTTGAAACAAATTCATGGGATTTTAAAAAGGAGTCACTTCTTGGTCAAAGAAAAATAGGCTGTTGGGTTATCTATCCTTGGTAGTAATTTGAGAAGTGGAAAATATGACCAGAAACATAGAAGTAGACACAAAAAGTACATCTGTCAATACCATCAGAGACTTTGCTACTATCTAACCTCTGTAAATGAAAAGAAGTTTTTCTTCCCTGAAGGAGACATTTGCGTTCAATTTTAGTTTTTGTTTTATCATGAGTCAAGGGTCTGAAGGTCATTGTTATATGTCTTCTCAATTTATAGGGAAGTCAATCTAGTCTCATGTTACAATGCATGAGAAAAATTATGAACCACGGTAGCCTCCAACATGTTGAGATTTTAGGAATACCTACTCATTTCTTATTATACTTTTACTTCAATTCCTTCAGTCATTGCCTAATCTCAAAATAAGAGTTAGAGATGAGTGTAGTCTGGAGAATGGGAAACGTACTGTAAAATTTGCCTGCTTAATTATATCCCCTTATGTAAAGTCTTAGTCAAGAAGAGTTGGTCAACACTCTAGTTACAGTTTACTTCTTGTTTACTCTTTTTTTTTACATTGTTTACTCCTTGGTAGCTTGCTGTGGCTCTGGACTTTGAGAATGTGTGAAGTAGAAGAATCACTCTTTGAGAGCGCTTTTATTTTACGCTGCAATTAACTTGAAAACACATGAAATCTTTATTGCTTCTGACATTTCTCTCACTTCACAACCTGACCACAATGATTTCTTGCAATATCAAGATTTATTTTAATTAGATAAAAGAAAAGTATTCTCAATCACCACCCAAACAAATAACCCCCTCCATCATCACTCACAAAACTTCCCACCACCACTATCACTTTAATATTTACTCAGTTTATCCTTTTAATAGAAAGGTAAGATGTTATTCAGATCTATGTTGGTTGTACAGTAATCAACTTTAATTTCTATATTTTGCTGTAAGAAAAATCCCAAACCACAGCTGTGAAGGCTGTTCACAGTGAGAGCCAGAGATCTGGTCAGTCGTTATTTCCACACAAGCACTAGCCAAGATTTTTTGTACTTTCTTTCTGATGTTTCTTCTCTCTTTCCTCCTTCCAGCCTTTTCCATCGCTGTAGACCTGCAAAATCCCTCTCTAGCTGATGGCAGAAGCTGATAGCTTTTGACCAAGATCATCCCAAGATCATCCAATGCAGACATCTTTATTTTTTCATCTACCAATATAAGAAAGAAGAGTGTAAGTGTATGTGGAAGACAGACCTGACAAAACTCTTACATGAAGACTGACCCATCCTTGAGGACTTGCATGCAACCTACCACTCTGAAAAGAAATGTGAATTGACAATTACTCAACAGTCAAGAATGAAAGGAAAACTTTTTTTCTCCTTTCTTTTGGCTGTAGTTTTCTGGTTTATTTATTTTACAAGATTATTTCTTAAAAAAAAAAACCAGTGTTTTTAGCTTTTGGAGTATATCTATGCTGCAACAAAAACACTGCTTTATTTTTTCTTTTAAATTACTATTGTAAGAGATGGAGAAGGAGTTGACTGGCTTGAAACAACCAGGTGGGAAGTGGTGGGGAAACAGAGTGAGCTCTATGTAGCTGGGATGGTGCACTGCTCCCCCCAGCCTCTTGAGCCTTCTCACACGGTGCTGAGTAGCACACAAGCATTTGAAAGTCAACTGCTGGCCTGAACTGTAGTGGGGGTGTCGGCCGCATGGGACCACCAGGAACCTTCTATCTCTGTGTAAAGCAGGCATGAGACTTTGGTGCTGAAACTAGCATAGACTTGCCTGGAGGGCCCCAGGGGACTGGAACAGATAAGAGCATAGTGAAATATGTGCCGTAAGACACATTCCACTACCCTGGCTTTAAAAGCTGCTAAGACCATGCTGGATCCTAGGGTTGTGACTGTCTACCTTTCTCTCCTCTTTCTACTCCTATCTTCTTCTCCTCAAAATATATATTGTAAGCTGGACCAAGGAAAATTCCAATCAATGACTTGTTAAGTGCCTTGCTGTATCTGAAATATGTTAAAATTTGCTAAGTTAAACTTTACCAATTGCCTTATTCCATCAGAATGTTCTCAATTTTTAAGCAAAAGTTGATTTTGAACCTCCTGAGAATTTTGTTGGTTCTCTCAAGCACTACCCAGAGTAAGTCCAAATACCTTCCCTTCAACCCACCAAGCAGACTGAGGCATTACAACTATCAGGAAAGTCCTCTATAATTATATTAATTTCATTTTTACAACAATGCACACAAAGGCGAATGAAGTAGTCTAAAAGAATTAGTTCTACCTAGCAGTTAAAAACTTCAACATATGTGGTCAGTCTTGAGGTGGAGATAATACAAATAAAATAAAAGTGCTAAAATGAACAGTGTGGTACATAGTTCTTTTAAGAAAATAGGCCAGTTTCCCTCTGATAGACTTTGACAAAACTGTAAGTAATAAATTACTTTCTTGAATGGAAAATGTTTTTTTCTTAATACTGAAAAAGGGAGTACTTATATTTATGATCTAAATTTAAAAACCCGAACTTTATTAAAGGAAGTGGGGGTTGAGATTTATTTAACTGTTGAACATTTACATCCATAAATACAACATATTTGTCTGCTTGTTGCCAGTGACTGCCAATTGCGCATTTTAACTCCATTTTAGTTTGGATTGGAGGAAACACATTGACTAACAGATAATGAAAATATCACCTCAAATTCTTCATGTGTGCTCATTTCTCTAAAATACCATTAATTTGTAGTGAGATGTTATTTCTTGAGATTCATTATCAGTTTATTGTTGGTATCAAAATCAGGATAGTTCAAGTGTAATGCTGATTTGAAATTCTAGTTGTTATCTAATCTTAATAATCCTAATGAATGTATTGCAAGGCTATAGTAGTAAAGTGGCAGACATGATAAGGTATAATTCAACTGGGGAAACAAATGATTCCTTAGGCAACATAATGATCCATGAACTTCTGTTAATTGATGAAGTAATCCCAAGGGAAGCTCCCCAGGTATGAAAAAACTATTTCAGATTTAGTGCAATCAAGGGAACGCTTCTTTCATCACAATTTTTCTTACAGTTATGTAGTTGTATTTATTGTGACACCCAAGAAAACATTAAGCAAAATAAGAGGTATGTAGCTAATGTCTTAAAATGGTTATTCTTCCACAGTAAAAACCTGTTGCAGGTTATGAAAGAGCAATAATAGATTTAGAGGCTGTTTTGTAAAAAAAGACATACTAGTTTTGTTACACTTTTAAGGTATGCATTTTTAAAACTATTGTTTCTGATTTTCAAATTAATTTATATTTTATTGTTTACTATTCAACTACTAACTGACTTCACTGTTGCAAAAGAAAATCAAGAACATTGCATCTGAATAAAAAATTAATCAGTACTTCACAAATCAAGGAAAACATAAATTGAATATAAACTGTAATATGAATGTCTGTTAAAGTGCTACATCTAGTCCAGCACTAGACACCAGATGTTTCTGATGAAGGAGGATTACTGATATGAGGGATTACTTGCATCAGAAATAGCATTGTCGGCAGGACTAGGGCAATGATTGAGCCCCTATACTTGGCACTATTGAGGCTGCACCTCAGATCCTGTTTTCAGTTTTGGAACCCTCAGTACAAGAAAGACACTGAGGTGCTGAAGCATGTCCAGAGAAGGGCAACAAAGCTAGTGGAGGGTCTAGAACACAAGTCCTATAAGGAATGGCTAAGAGAGCTAGGGTTATTTAGCCTGAAGAAAAGGAGGCTCAGGGAGGACCTTATTGTGCTCTAAAATGAAATTGTAGTGAGATGAGGGTCAGCATCTGACCAAGCAGAAAGCTATAAGACAAGAGGAAATGACCTCAAGCTATATACCAGGGGAGGTTTAGATTAGATATTAGGAAAACTTTTTCATCAAAAGGGTTGTCAAGCATTAGAACATGTTGCCAATGCAAGTAGTGGAGTCCCCAACACAGGAGACGGCTAAAAGGCGTGTAGATGTGATGCTTAGAGACATGGTTTAGTGGTGGACTTGGCCGTATTTTGCCATCGGAAACAACATTAAGGGTCTTTTCCAACCTAAATGATTCTGTGATTCCGTTTTATGATTTATGTGAGGTGGATGCAAGAACAGAACCACACCAATCAGTGACACATAGTTTAAAATTTGTTTAATATACAGGATGGGGGTTGTTGGTGGATAGTCATTCCAAACCCCAGATTTCTGTTGTGCAATACATGTACTTCACACATACCTATCAGGGTCGCAGGCCCTCCAAATCCAGTTCAGACCAGAAACACAGATCCAGTCAAGCAGGATGGTCATTGACTGGAAAACCTGTCAATGTTTTCAGTGTTTCAATCAGTCCTGGCAACGGACTGATGCATCAGAGTGGGTCTGCCTTGGGCTTACTCCTCTACATGGCAATAGGCAACCATGGATGTGGTCCCTTCCACTTCCAACGTGATGTTCTTTCAACTACTTACTTCCATATGTCGAATTGTCCACAAAAGCAATCACAAATGTAAAAATGCCCTCAGACATCTTCTATACCTTTTGAATTCATGTACTGAATTTATACCTTGGTCTTTTGATAGGTATTGTTTTACTGGTGCACTAATGATTTTGGAAGATTGATCATATTCTTGCTACTCACTACACACAAAGGCAATCCAAATAACCATTTCTGAAAAGCAATGAACTTAAAATGTGAAATCCTAAAAACAAATGGAAAAAGTTCTAAGTAATTTAAATGCCTCACATGTAATGAAACTGATTCTGTAAAGGAAACTCCCAGTAAAATCAATATTGTAAGTTGAATTTATGCCCATAGTATCATAATATACAGGTACCTGTTTTTTGAATATATACTTATTGTGTTCCTAATAAGCAAACTGCAGCAAGGTTGCTGTTAGCAAACCATTGTACTCTTTTATGTTGTATATATACTATATTATTCATGATGTGGCTCTGAACAATTCAGAAAACACTTTAGATATTCTTTTTTCTGGGAAACGGTGGAAGGATGCAGTTAAATCCAACCTCCAGACAGTAGAAATATCAAAGGAATGCAATGAAATTCTGATAGCCATGAGCCTGGTTTTACTGGTGTATATATTTCAGTTAGAACTTGAAGCACTGGGGTCAGATAGCAAATACCCTACAGGTTTTCTGCTGTAGATGAAATTGTAAACATCATTATCTTTTCAAAGGAGTTCAAATATGACAATCATTAACTTTCCACACTCTGCACTGCATGTTAATTTGACAGGATCAATATGTTGCATCAAATTTGCAGTGCTTTTACCACTTATTTTAAGGAAAAAAAACAACCCTCACAAGTATATTAACATTTCTAGAGTGTATAATGAACTTAATTAAACTTAACAGCAAATATTTCTAATATCTTAGCAAATTAATATAGAAACATAATGAATTGTATAGTCATTACGCAATAATCATAGCTAGAATTGGTGGAAATGTGTTGCAGTATGCTTTTGGTATATAAAAGGATGCAGAAGTTTTAATGTTGTTTAAAGTGAACATGCTTCCAAAATAGCTTTGTAACTCTTTGTGTAAACCTTTCTTCTTCCCAAGGTTCCTTTAGTCTTACCTGTACCTTTGGAATGTCTAAGAGATAACTGAGAGCTCATCTATTTGTTGTTAACCCCTAATTGTCATTGATTGGTTGTGAGACCTCCTAGACTCCCAATGGTTACTTTGTAATCCCCCAAGAGCTATTTAAATGCTCTCTGCCTTCTCTCCCTGCTGCTGCTGCCTTCTCCTGTGGTCTCTGCCGGGGCCATGGTGGACCACATGGTGGGGGGAAGGGGGGGAAGCAACTTCCGTCTCCAGGACTAGAGGTAAAAGGAAAAGGCCTCTAGACTGGGGTCTCCCCTCCCTATCCACCCTCAACGTTAGTCAGAAATGAAAATAAATTAATAACTTAAAGAGTTTTGATTAGGTACACCATATAATGATGTGATGAAATTCTCCAACATTTAAATTCTCAAGTCCTTGCATGGTGTACAGTTGTCTTCCAGCAGAATCTCGACACTAGTTTCATGATAATACAGGTGAGTCTACAAGCTATGCAGAGACTTAGTAAGTTCCTCAAGGACTTCAGAATGCCTTGTAATCTTTTATTCATACATGCAAAGGAAAGAAGAAAATACAAGTCTGAGCTGTATATGTAAGCAGTTCGAAAATCTCTTGTTGTTGAAAATTAATCTATTTCTGAAAAAACAACAAATGTATTTTGGTAGGTTATTCAAATTCCATACATTTTTACTAAAATACCATACTTGTATCATATTTGTTCTGAATTCTTTATCAAAATTGCAGTAATAAAAATGTATTTTTTTTAATCAAAACTAAGGACTTTTTCAGAATATTAAAAACTGTTACAGTAAATTAGTACAGGAAATGTTGAGAGAAATTTATCTAATTCAAACTAAGTAGAAAAAAAATGCTGAAGATTACAAGATCATTTTGCTATTCCTGGCAGCTTTGCGAATCATTTATCTTTGTATTTCCATTCGTGAATAACTTGATGTTCAGTCTCATTAGACCTGAATTAGTCCTCTCCTGCTTTGTTTTTCACTCATCACTATTTATCCGAAGATCAATAAATTCCATTTACTGAGACTCTCAGTATCAGAGTACCAAGGTTATAAAAGACATATTTTGAAATTGCAACTCATATTTCTTTTCATCTAACCTTATTCACATATGCAGAGCTAATACCCTATCTACTATTGACCTTGAAACAGATATGATTTATGCTTGTAAAAACAGTTTTCCTACACAAACAGTACAAATTAGGACGAAGACATATACTTTTCTTTTTCTTTTTTTTTTTTTTCCGGTTAAAAACATGGGCAAAATTGCATAAGAAAGAAGTTGATTCTTACTGTTTTCTAGACCTGTTACTGCCAGAGTAACATCAACAGATGTTCATGTCCATGTTTTTCCTGGGCTGAGGACTCCAGAGCTGGATGCAATACTCCAAGTGGTGTCTCTCCAGATCAGAGTAGCGGGGCAGAACCACCTCCCTTATCCTGCTGGTTATGCTTCTTTTGATGCACCCCAGGATACAGTTGGCTCTCTGGGCTGTGAGCCCACATTGCTGGTCACATCCAGTTTTTCATCCACCAGCACCCTCAAATCTTTCTTTGCCAGGCTACTCTCAATACAGTCATCCCCCAGCCTGTATTGATACTACGTGTTACCCTGACTGAGGTGCAGGATCTTGCATGTGGTCTTCTTGAATCTCAAGAGGCTCCCATGAGCCCTGTCCAGGTCCCTCTGGATAGCATCCTATTCCTCAGGCATGTCAACTGCACCACTCAGCAGGGTGCTGAGGTTACCCAAAATCCCATCATCTATGTCACTGATGAAGGTACTAAATAGAACTTGTTCCAGCACACATCCCTGAGGAAAATCACTCATCACTGATCTTTATCTGGACATTGAGCTGTAGACCACTACCCTCTGGATGAGACCATCCAACCAATTCAACCAAGTCCTTTATCGCCAAACAGTCCATCCATCAATTTCTTATGTCTCCAAATTAGAGAGAAGATATTGTAGGAAGCCTTGTCTAAGACACTACAAATGTCCAGAGAAATTACATCCATAGCTCTTCCCTTGTCCACTGATGTAGTCTCTTCATCATAGAAGGCTGCTAACTTGGTCAAGCAAGAGTTGCCTTGTGTCCTAGCACCAAAATAGGCATCTCCCTTGGACATCCAGAGAGACATTATATTTGTAGCTATGTCTTGAAAATCTGTAGTCAGTTGAGTCTTAATATATTACCTACAAGGAAGACTTCAGCTTTATTATTTTCATAACTGTCCTTCAAAATACTGCAGGCAGCTATTATACCTCTCTCTAGTCTCCTCTTTTTCAAATTAGGTGAGCTTAGCTCCTCCAAGGACTTCTTATAAGTTCTGTAGGCCCTACATCAGTGTAATACAAATGTATCCATCTCAGAAACTGGGTTTTATTAAAATTGCAAGCTTTGAATTTGTGATCTGCATCTGTGTGTGTGTGTGTATGTAAGTTCTGTGTTTGTGGGTGTGTAAGTTCACAAACAATCTTCCAGGTAGTAGAAACTCTGCATTTATTAGAATTGCATGTAATATGACTTAATGCAATATTTTTCAGGCCAAGATTCATCACATTTAACACCTAGAGCCTAGTCACCTCTGTATACAGTTAACAGGTCTCCAATGAGCATTTGAGGTATTCGGGTGACATGAACCCAAACTTTCTTTTTTACTGACTGTTCAAAGAGACTATAGTAATTAAGCTTTCCATGTAGATTGCACCTTAAGTACCTAAAATTTAATAAAAAGCACACTTAAATCCCTGTTGAAATATCCTAATACAGATTAACACACATTTTATTGCACAGTAGTACAGAAAAAGGCATTTATGAGGAAAGAGGTGGGTAATTTCAAACATTTATTTTTAATTACAATAAAAAATGGGCAATTTAGCTCACTGCTTGAGGCATTGAACTTTTTTTAAGTTTCTTTTTTAATTTAAAGATTGTATAGTAGAAAATAAGAAGAAAAGTAGTATCCATACTGCTGTGGGCTCAGATAGTTATGTGCAGAATTAGGTTTCAGGTATTTTATATTAAAAAGTAATTAATAAAAAATAAAAGTAATTAATTAATTAATACAAAAATTAAAATTAATCAGATATAATAACAAAAATAAAAATTAAAAACAAAGTAATAAAAGTAATCAAATGTATAGTTTTCCTTTCTATTCCATTTTATACACCTGCTCTGTACTTCTGATTTCCCAGGGGGATTTTTTTTCCATCAATCCTTTACCAAGTAGCTTGTAGGATAATGCTAAGCTAACCTCCCTAAAGGTAGAAGGTTGGGGGGTTTTTTTGTTTAGTTGATTCATTGGTTGGTGGCTTTGTTTTTACTTTTGTAATTACATGCAGTAAAAAGGTGATGAATTTTCATATTCCACAACCTGGAATCATGGGGAATGTTTATTAAAGATGGAAAAAAACACAAGTGGTATCTTTGTAGGGAAAACATTGCTTTTATGGAGTGTAGCATAATTAGGTACAAATCAAAAACATGATGGAACACTGAAAATACATAAGAAGCCTTTCAGCTGTAGTGGGGTTCATTTTGATCCAAGTTTTATAATTTACCTCTAGTATCTAGTTTAAGTTATTTTTCTCTCTACAGTTTGTAAAGAAAAGTCAGAACCTGGAAAGGTTCACCCTGATTATTTCTGACATCTTACTTAGGAAGGGACAAATCACTATTGACAACAAGCTTAAATTAAATACTATCTGTTGGATGACCAATGTTAAATGAGATTCATCTCTCCTTCAGTTTGTGATGGTTCAATGAGGAACAGGAAAGAGAAAAACACTGATTTACTGCTTCTAATTAAACAACACATTTCTATATATGAGCCAGAATAGATCTTCTACTTTCCTAGGAACAATGAGATTGAAAAAGAGAAAAAGAGAAGAACAAAGACTTCCAACCCTATGTCACCTATTGAAATAGTAGCTGAATTGATTTGCAGGATCAAAATTTAAATTACTACATTCCTTTTTCTTTCTGGTTGTGATAACAAGTTTATTAATCCCTTACTAAATTCCACCCTCTTCCTTAAAACTTTTTATCAGATGAAGCTTTTGAAGCTATTGTTCATTAGTTTCAAACTAACTTAAATCCCATTATCATCCTTTGAACATCAATTTCTTCTCAGAGTTCAGAAGAGAGTTTTATAACACACCTCATTGGAAGCTAAGTGCTTCCAATTTACTTTTATGTCTTAATGTATTTCAAAAATTTCCAGTGTTAACATTACAAAGAGAAAGTTGAACACAGAGAGACAGAAAGGGAAAAAATGAAATTTGTCAAACAACAGGAAGGATCTTTTATGCTGAAAAGTTCAAGTATATTTACAAAAGTGATTTTGTCTCTGTGTCCATTTCTTCCCTACTGTCAGGCTCACAATTTGTCTTCAGATGTGTCATTGTCATTCTTCAGTGCAGAAAGCCTAATAGAGGCAGGACAATAAAAAAGGGAAAGAAAAGGAGAGGTCAAGAACATTCAAGGAAACTAGTTTCTTTTGTATCTTGGACAAGTTTTAAACATGCTTTTATACTAGGTGATAGGCAGAGGCCCATTTTCTGCAAATGACTGTGTCCTTTTAATAGTTGAAGCTCAGTGAACAAAATGCACATCTCAGTTTTATTCTAAGGTATTTTTAGATTGTATTTTAGATAGGTAACAAATAATTTCTGTTCATTCATAAAAGAAACATATCATGGTAATAAAAATTTTCACATGGTAATAAAAGACTTCAGAGATACTTTTAAAGATAATGCACATATATTTTATGTCTTGCTTTATTAAGTGTCATATAAATTGGCAACTTTTCACTGGTGTAATGGAGGTTCTTAGACTAGGAATAAAAAATTCTAGAATACTTTCATGTACCTTACTTTTAAGTAAATATAGAGAAACAGTGAAGATGTGAAGGTTTGGGGTTTTATTTAGACTTTGCACCAGCATAACAGGAATTCTGCATTTTTTTCTTTTTACTCATGATACTTCCAAGCTATCCAAATACATTTATTTGCAGCTGAACTACTTGTCGTATCCAAGACATCCGTAATTAAGAGATATGGATGTGACCTAAATGAAGTCTCTGCTTTTCTGGAGCACTGGCTGTAAAGCCTGTAGATACCCTAAGGTATTTTACCTGGCATTAGGCAACTAACTTTAGGAAAACAAATCAAATCCTCATTTTCAGTGTCACATATATTCATGCTGGGAGATGGACATCCCAATGGCTCTAATTAAAGCAATTATCTTCTTTTGGGAGTGAATAAAAGACTGCAGATCTTTCAAGGACAGTCAAACTCATGTTTGACTTCCAGTCTAGGAAAGAAGTAAATAAAAAAAAAAAAAAAAAAAAAAAAGTTGTGTTTCATACATTGTGAGACACTAGAAAAGTAAAACTATTATTTTATTATTGAGTCAGAACCAATCATTTGTGTATGGGGGAAAGGTGCATGGAACTCACATGGCAGGGTTCACAAAGCCCACATGGAGTAGCTGTCAGTCAAAAAGGCAGCCTGGGAGCCTGCCCACACCATGCCCCCTGGAAGCCCTGACCCAGCCTCTGATGGGCTACACCACCTCTCACTCCAGTTTGGAGCTACAGAGTTGTCAGTGATCCAGAGGTCCCATGTGGCAGGGGCAGAATACATAAAAACAGAACACATGAAGCCATCTTTCTCTTTCTGCTCCAGAACCTGTTGTCACCATGTAGGACTCTTGGTGGTAGCTATTTTTTCTCTTATTCTAGTATCCTTCTTTAATCCTACTTTCTTCTCTTAATCTCTTTTCTTTCTTTACCCTTTTCTTAAACTCTTTTGAATGACTTAAAACTATTGGGTTGGATTCTCCTAAATTGCATCAATTGGTGTGTGTTGGGCAGGTGCTTTGTGTAATGTTCTACTTGGTAATATGTTACCCTTTTTAAACTTTTGCCAAGATCCTTATTTCCTCCCATATTAAAAGTGACTCCTGGGAAAACGTGTCAGCGTTCCCTCTTCAGGCTATCTCAAGGTATTAAGAACCAAAGACTGTCAAAGCATTCCATGGGCGAATTTATTGGAGTCCTGTGTACTTTTAAAAGTAAAACTCACAGTTAAGCTTGTGGCTTCAGGTTGGGGTCTTACATGCATTCATGTAGAACACTGAGAACCGAGGTGAAGAACTTCGTAGTGGAAACTGCTGACTGTTAAAAGAGACTTGTAAGTCTCAAGAACAAGCTTACCTGTCACAAAATATAATAAAAAAGCCAAGTATGACAGGAAAGTAAACCCAAATCACTTATGCCATTGTATTTCTCAATCCCAGTATGCTGCTTGCTAAATGTCTAGGACTACAGATCAACTTCAGTTTGGCTGATCATCAAGAAGTGTCTTTAAAGATGTGAATGTTGTAGGTGTTCAGAGGTACATTTTTAAACATAACTTATGTTAGATCCTGCTAATGTAGTTAAATTCTACTGTTTTCTCAAAGTATTACTCTTTAGAGATGAAGATTAAGGTTTGAGAGCAGATAATCTCATATGCAGAAAAATCTGCTTCATTTCAAGGCCTCCTCTAGCTATGTAGAATGTATCAAATTGCAACTTTTTCTTTTCTGTCAATAGGAAATCTATTCATGTCTAAAACTTTTTTTAAAAGCAAATAAACATGCAAAAAATAAACATTGAAGGAAAATGCTGATCATGCAATATGACTTAATTTCTAATTAAGACAATCCAAAAACTGTATTCTAAGTTATGTGAACCTAGTTTTTGAGGTGCTTTGCATCACTTTTACTAAGGACATTTCTAAGTGTTAAGATAGCTTATTTTGATATTTTTTTGTTGTTACTAGAACTTCAGTGGTGTGAAAAGAATTGAAAACAATGAATGGTGATTAGCAACAAAGCTGAAACCTTGCTGTAAGCCTACCTTCAGAGAAAAAAGAAAGTCTTTCAGACAGATGAGTTCTAATCTAATTGAATCACACTACCACCTATTTATTGCTTTCAAAGATCAAAGCTTGTTTTAGAAATCTGCACAGTATTTGAACTGGAGGGCTATAGGTGACCAATGACACTTTAATTAGTTCAGGCTCTGGATCAATCAATTCTTTGCTGGTGCCTGACAGCTCAGATGCATTTGACATTATTGATCTTTGTCCATTCATTCATCTTCTCTTCTTCTAAGTTGTTTGGATTCCTTAATTCTTTGTATTTTCTCTGTCATCTTTCTAATCGCATGCAAACCATTGCAATAGATCTTCATCTGCTTCATTTGTTCTTTTCCATGACATTCACTAAAGTCCCTTATTAAAATGTTATTTTAAAGATCATTCATATGTGACATTGAGTTGTTTTTTGGTGTGTTTTTTTTTTTTTTAGAGATAAAATCTGTTTTCGAACATTCTCCATGACTGCTACATTTCTGAAGGGATGCAAAGGATATTTTTCTAACAGGTGGTGCCAAAGAACAGCACTGATTGATACCCTAAGTTTAGGAATCACTTTGTGAATGAACACTACATCTTCAGTTTGAAATAAAGCTCAAAATTAAAATTTCTTCAGCAAATCCTGATTCTTCTTTGCTATTTTTGAATTTTAATGGAATGATTATAAACTACCTACCTGTCCTACACATCAGTGTTTAACAGTCTTTTGTCTCTCATTAAAGAGCAGTCAGTGCACATGAGCACTGTTCCCAGGGAGGTTATATGTGAAAACAAAAAAAACAACAGCATGAAAACAATTAACTGAATATTATCTGGAAGAAAACCCATCAATACTTGTTGCCAAAGTTAGAATGTCTATTATCTATGCTCTAAATACTACTAAAATAAGTTAAAAATCTAATACCTATTTTAAAAGTAAGTTTTCATAAGCTGGTACAAAAAATCCCCTACATTGCAATGCTAGAATAACACAGGCATAAACTGTATATAATGATTTGACACGATAATGGCACTTTCTATTTAAAAAGCAGGAAAATTATCACTATTAATAACAGACAAAGAATATAATCTCTGACAATAGTTCCCTTTCTATTTCTGATACAGTACAGTATTGCCTTAATGTTGCCTTAAGGTTATTCTGATATCCCACTTTTTTTTTTTTCACTGCTTATACTTCTCCTACCTTTTCTGTTATAAATGATTACATGCTCGACATATAAGAATAACATATAAGAATAACAAAGATGGGAAAAACTTTCATTTGTATCAGAACCAGACAGTCCTATTAATAATGAGCCTCATTAGGCTACTCTCAAACTTTTCTTAGCTACAAAGCACTACATTATATGTCACTGAAAAAGCAAAAAAAATAATTATGACCTTATCAGTTTCTTCCAGCATGACTCTCATCTCTCATTTTATTTTTAGCAGAGATGAGAAAGAATTCATGACATTTAAAATAAATATTGAAGTAAATTTAGAATAAATTAATAAGCCATAGTATAGAGCAGAAGGTGGTGTGAGAGACTGAAATGTTAATGGTTAATGATTCCAAAAAATTGGCCATTTGCAGAGACAACAGGGTGCTTTACTGAGACTGGGTTTGCACCCCCTTTAAGAAGGCTGGGAGGAAGGACAGTGCTTTTTTTATCATGCCATTGTCATGCCTTTCACAACTGGCTCAGTTGTAAAACAACTCCCCTGTCCAAAGAAGGTATTGGGAAATTCACGTTCACACAGAATGTTCACATATAGGCCTAAAGTTATTAATCTCTTCTGATGGGGAATAACTTGCTCAACTCTACTGACATAAGGGGCAGCTGTCATGTGTCAGAAGGGGTCATGAACCATCAAAGATCCTTAAAGTGCTCCCAGACTCATTTCTGGGGCTCTCCAACAGCAGATTGGGAATACTCACAGTGTTGCATCAGACAGTGTAAAACTCCACCCCAGGGGAGGTACTTGGGTGTTCCCACCTGAACGTGAAAGTATATTATCCCACTGAACTCTCACAGGCTTCCTCCACCCTTGATGTATCATGCCTGTGACCGTCATTTCAAGCAATGGAAATTAAAATTGCAACAATTATGTCTTGTTACTGGATTCACTGGTGGTGATACCTTTCTACTCTTATCCTTTCTTTCTCTTTCTTTCTTTTCCTTATACTTTTTCTTAAGTGTTATTTTATATTGCTGTATTTCTACAGATAATAAGAAAAACAGCTACATACCTCCTATCCTTCGCAACAAAGTTGTTCTAAAATAAACCCTACATCCATCTATCTATCTATCTATCTATCTATCTATCTATCTATCTATCTATCTATCTATCTATCTATTTATATATATATTTATTTATATAAAATAATTATTTTTATGTATATGTATATACACACCCCAATCATTTAGTTTGTTTCACTCTAATCTACCCCAAGAGATCTATTAACAAGAATCATCTGACCTACCCTTGCCTTTAGGGGCAGGCTGTAGCAGGTGGAGAAAAAACAGACAAAATGGCAGTACAGATATCTACTTGCAGCAAAGGAATGTCAAGGTATTTTCATGCAAAATCACAAGTGTTTGCACTTCCTTGTCATCCTTACCCTGTCTGAGTGTATACATAAACACACACATATTTGTAATGTTATTGTGAACAATGATGCTTACCCTGATAAGCTTGAAAGCTTTGGGGAAAAGCACGGCAGTCTTTTTTGACTCTTTTTACAGCTCTTATGTCAATAATGTTTCAGGTTTTTAACCTTTTTTAAAAAATAAATAATTATTATCAGTTCTTTATGTAAGCAGCATGTTTGCTACTTGTCTTTATTAAAAACATAGAGGGAAAAAAAAGCAAAAAACCCAAGCTAAAACAAAAACCTAACACACAATCTCTTACTTTAATTTTTACAAAAATTTAGTGGGCTAGACTTAGGAGTCAGTTTCCCTGCTTGATTCTTCCTGCACTTTATGCACAAAACAAAAGGCTCCATGTTGTAATAAAATTTAAATTTTATTTGTGCATGTACTGAATTCTTTTCCTCTCAAAGGTAAAAATTTAGTTTGCTAAATTATTTATTAGGCTGAAGAGAATACAATTTCCCATATGTTCAATAACAGCAAAATTCTCAAAATAAACTAGTTATATCTACTGAGAGTATACACTGTCCTTGGGGGCCCAGGGGAACATCTACTATCTTTTCTTTGAAGCCAAAAATCCTGAATGTATTCTAACCATCCTCTGATTTAAAGAAAAGGTTAAACAATCTCTTAGCCAAGGGGAATATTTTCTCACCACAGAATAAATCTGGATACTTCTTTACTTTTAATAATATCAGCATGTTCTCAAAATGTCTTTTTGGAAAAACATGTTGGTACAGAAAGAAGAATTTAATCCTCAGTTATTATAAAGGCATGACTAACTATCATGGCCCCTGACTACTGTGAATAAAATCACAGTTAGACATTAAATTAATGAGACTGGTAGATGTGCTTCTTATTCCCCATTTAAAAATTTACTTTGTAGTCTCCTAGAAGATGGCGCAGGATTGTATCTATCAAAGCAGCAAATAACATGTCAGAGATATTCTGATAGGAAAAAGAGTTCTGACGCTGTAAGGTAATATGAAAAATTTAATTGGTTTAAGTGTTTTTGATGCAAACACACAAACTCATAGAAACATATTTAATTTACTTCTTTTATTAATGTTCACCTTCTTTTGAGAACTTTGAATCCACTATTATGTCAATTTTAACAAGTGGAACACTTACTGTAAACTTACTTGCACCATTACAGCTAAAACAACCCTAAGATGTAGAAAAAAATTAATCAAATTAAATTTTCTTTTTAAGAGGTGCCATATTATCAATTTCTGTCATGTAGAAAAGAACTCCACTTTGATAAACTGATACAAAAATAATTTTTATTTAGCTGAGTGAGGGAATTGGGCTACATACAAAAGAAAACAATAAGTTCTCATAGCAGAACTACGACTATCTTCTAAGGTATTCCCATCTTTGTAATTATGAGTCTGTATTTTTATTTCCATCCTTTACTAATCAATTCTCAAAGTATTGTATGAATGAATAAAAAAAATTAAAAAAAATTCTGCATCATTATGCCAGCAATATCCTGTTGAAATTTAACATTATGAGATATAGGATGGTCAATGAATAGAAGAAAACGGATCTATTTGTACAGGATCAATCCGTACACGAGGATTAGAAAGACAAATCCAAGAGGAACATACAGTGCCATAACTGTCCAGAGTTAACAACACTTACAACATCTAGCAATGGGTTTAGACAAGAAAATGCTGAGGTCAAAGAAATTAATCTGTTTGGGGTGGGGTTTTTAATGTTTGCTTATTTGTTTGTTTGTTTATTATTGTGTTTTTCTCCAGATCATAAAATTATATAAAACAAAGTTAATCCATCTGAAAGCAAAGTATTTTTTAAAATTAATGTTGTTATGCCTAGACATAAAAAAAAATCTCAGGACTAGGAGATGAATAAGTCATGGATTTTGTTTAGACACTTTATTCCAAGAAGGTCTATTAACCAAATAGCTTCTTAAAGACCAATTGTGAAAGGAATTTCTTACTAGTAATATGTTTCTTATTGTTAAAATAAGACAATACTGTTATTATCACATGACACACACCCGTTAAGTCTTCATGTTTTCATGTAGGCAATAAACAAAATCTTCATCACTAGAACAAATTATACACTTTGGGTGTCCTATGTTTTTTAAAAACTTTTGATTCTACCATTTCAAACAGTGTAATTATAATAACACAGTAGAGACAGAGAAATATACTTTAATATTAATAGAAATGTGACAGTTGTTGCTAGGATGCTTTGGTCTTCATCAGTAAGAACTTCATACATAATAAACTGTGTATTAGTGCTGCTCATGAGCAAACAGGCAAACAAATATATTCTGAGGAACAGATGAAAAAAATTGATCAGTTTATCTTAGAAAGGGTCACAATCTTATGCTTCAATATTGCCTTTTCTTTGGTATTCCAGCACTCCCATGTCCATTCTGTCTGATTACATTTGCTTTCTCACTCAGCCTATCTATCTTTCGTCTGCTGCACCTTTAACTCTACAACCAAAGCCTTATTGATTAGAGAAAGGAACTGCCTTTGTAATGGGAATTTGGAAATGAGAATTTAGAGCTGCTAAAACTGCCTATACAGTGTTCTCTGAGTGATAGGTCTCTATCTATGAAAAATATTTTCCAGATTTTTAAGATTGTCATTACTTTTTATGTCACAGTTTCATAACTAACTTCAAAATCATAGAATCATAGAATGGTTTGGGCTAGAGGGGACCTTAATGATCATCTACACCATTGGCAGAGACCTCTTCAACTAGACCAGTTCACTCAGGACCCCATCCAATCTGGCCTTGAACACTCCCAGGGATGGGGCATCCACAACTTCTTTGAGCAACCTATTCCAGTGCCTCACTACCCTCTTTTTAAATGTCTTTCTAAAGAAACTAAGGAATTTATTTCTAATATCTAATGTAAATCTACCCTCATTCAGTCTAAAACCATTCACTACATGCTCTCCAGCTTCCTTTCTGGTACTGGGAAGCTGCAATAAGGTCACTCTAATGCCTTCTTTTCTCCAGGCTGAACAACTTCCAACTCTCTCAGCCTTTCCTCACAGAAAAGCTGCTCCATGCCTCTAATTATCTTTGTGGCCCTCCTCTGGACCCGCTCCAATAGGTCAATGTCATTCTTGTGCTGAGGACCCAAAAGCTGGATCCAATGCTCCAGGAGGAGTCTCACCAGAGTGGAGAGGTGGGGAAGAATCACTTCCCTCAGTCCGCTGGCCACACTCCTACTAATGTGGCCCAGGATACAATCAGTTTTCTGGGCTGCAAGTGCACACTGCCAAGCCATGTCCAGCCTCTCATCTGCCAGCACCCCCAATTCCTTCTTGACACGCCTGCTCTCCATTAGTTCATCCCCCAGACTATTACATATTGATGCAGCATCTTGCACCTGGCCTTATTAAATCCCATGAGTTCCCATGGGTCCACTCCTTGAGCCTCTCCAGGTCCTTCAGAATGGTATGTTTTGTAAAAGAATAAAAGAACAGAGATTGTGCAACCGTGTCACTGCTGCACATAGGTGCTGCTCTGAATTTAGTTGGTATGACTGTACACTGATGCATAGTGTATTAGCATACAACGATAACAAACCTGTTATTTGTCTTAAAATGCATCATGAACTTTGCTTCAGACTCCTAACAGTTCTTGACAACATGAATATAAATTAACACTCCAAGTACTATAATTTATCAGCTTTATATTTTATTGTGTCCCAGGATCTGGGAAATAGGAGAATGTCAGAATAATCATGATCTCCATGTAGCCCCAACTATTTGAAATATGTATATTCAGTTACTTCTATAGAAGTATTATCATCTCTGAATTATAAATGTTTATAACTAACTTTTGTTCTATTTTAAAATGTGCTGTGAACATCTGTAATTTAAAACTAATTTTTTTAAAAATATGGAATAACTCCCGAAGAATTAATAGGGATCTTTCCTTCATATCCATTTTTTTTGTTTACTTAGCAGAGCAGTAATAAACTTTCTGGTTTTGAATGCTCAGAATGGTCTGGACTCTGAAAATTTGTCAAGTGAGATCTGAAGCACTTCTTGTTCAGGATGAGACTTGGAAATCTCAGCATATGACCAAAAGATGGATTGGGGTGAACTCGGATCTCATAATCTATTTTGACTGGGAACCAGGGATGCAAAGCCCACCTAAGAATGCACCTCTCCCCAGTGTGAACACATGGTCACTTTCTGGGATCCTAACTGCTTTCAGGAAACAACCTAATTGTTGGTTCCATTAACATAGTTTCAAAATAATTAAAATGTATATGTGCAAAGAGTTAATTCTGATTAAACCTGAGTAAGAAAATAATGTCTTTATTAAATCCATTACTTCATTGCAGAGAAGAAGAACTGTTATTTCTTCACCTATTCATCAGTCACTTGCTGGATCATTTAATTTGTGTTCGATGGTAAATTGATAGCATCATAATAACAATAACAATAATTAAAAGAAATATAAAGCCTATGGGCTAATGGCCACACTTAGAGTAAGGGTTCTTCTCTCAGAATAATTTTTGCATAGTAATGTCCCAGTAGCTGCAAGGGAGTTCCTTTTACTTGACCTCAGTGTACTTGTTCTCAAAGAAATCAGCACACAAAGAAAAACATCCTTTGGTTTCAGTTTGGTATTTTCTCTCATAAGTAGATGTTTTGTAATTCAATTAAATGAAATACAATAACACACGTGTTAGTTGCTAACAGTGATGCTGATCATGCATAACCTTAATTATGTTTAGTTGTTTATTCCTTTGATGAACAATGAAGCACAGAAAAAAACTTAACCATTGTTTAGATATATCCTTAAGCCCAAGCACAAGTACTACATTCTAAGAGACTAATTAGAAATCAAGATGGATTTAGATAAAAGGAGAAGTACAAAGTCAAAGATTAGTGTCAAACCACATAATCTTTGTTAGGATTTAACAAAGAAAAATCATGTATTCAATGATTCTCATCAGTTTCTGGCAGGTTTATAAATGAAGCTGTCAGTGAAAGCAGTATTGTATGAGACACAAATAACAGGAAAAAACAGCCTTTCTTGAAGTTTGTGTACTCCATGCTGAAAAACCCCTACAAAACCAAACCCAGGTCCACAGTGAAGTTACTTCAAACAATAATGGAGGAAAGCAGTGGTTAACCTAAAAGTTCAGATTGAAGCAGCACTTCAATGTGTTTAATTGAAACAGTATTTCCACTGGAATCCAGCAATGTAAGTGCATAAAAGAAGTGTCACATAATTAAGAAAGAGTTGGAGGGGAAAGAAATTTTACTCTGCAATGCAACATTTCCTCCATTGAAATGAGTACACCTCCATGCAATTACGTGGTATCACTACAATGCACACTTGTTCCTTAGTCTGAAACACATAGCTGAAACTGCAAGGACAAAAATTACCACAGGTCTCTTAAATGTTGTTTGGTATTTTGTTTTTCTTTTTATTCTTTATTTCTTAAAAGAAAAAATTACAATGAACAGTTCAAATACACTTTTGATACCAAATCAAGGCAGCCATGATTTGTTAGTGATACAACATCATTAATTTCTACTATGGGAAGATAGTTAATAGCTCATTAATTTTTTCACCTGAAATAAGTCTAAAAGTAGAAAAATAATCTTGTGCTAATTTAATTTCTGATGTTCCACTCAAAAATATTATTATTTTTCTGAATCATGTCAGATATGATATTTTTCTTCCATGCTCATATTTCAGACTCAATAGATTATTCAACATTGATTTCCATAACATCTATTTTGTCTTTTAGTTTCCTTTTTTAAAAATATAAATATATTGTCTAAGAAATAATATGTTTGGTCTTCCTAATTTTAGTACTGTTTTATAGTAACAAAAATGCAAATTTTTTTAATTAATCTATTGACTGTGATCATGACATTTGATATATTAGAACTTTGTAACTTTTAGGCTTACAACAAATATTTTATTTTATTTTATCCCATCACCTCATTAAAATATTAATTTTTCTAAAGCATCTAGGGTATGGTAAAAAAAATGTTCAGATCATGTACCTGTATTAACAAAATATTCTACTGTGATACCTTCACACAGCTGATGAATTGTTTGGTACTAGAAATTTGGTTTGTAATCCTCTTTCATTATTCTAATAAAGCAACTAATCTATTTAATTTCAAAAATGTTAGTCTACTCTAAATTTTGACCATATGCAATTTCTTGCTTTAACACTCAGACTTCTATCATTATTGTTCTTATTTTTCAAGAGTAGATGGTGGTTTTGTGTAACACATTTTTCTATGGAGTCTCTTTAAAACAGATTCTCGCAAGATAAGGAAATGAAGAAAGGTAGCTAATAAAACTGCCAATATTTGTTATCACTGATCACACATAGTGCCATCACCTATTGGGAGATAATTAAGGCTACCAAATTCGTAGAATCTTAGAACAATTTTGATTGGGAAGAAACTCTAGAGGTTATCCAGTTATACATGCTTAAAATAGAGCCAAAATTGAAGTTGGAACCAATGTAAAAGTTTGATGAAGTTCTTGGGGTCATAGCCATGAGCCCTGAATATATCAAAGGATAACAATTCTATTAGCTTTCAAATCAACCCATTCCAACAGTTGATCTCTCTCACTACAAAGCAAAGAAGTTTCTATCTAATTCAGTTCAACAGTGGGAAACAGACCATGTTTATAAAAGGTAAATTAACATAGAATCAGTGGAGGATTTCATGCATCACAGAATAAAACCAATCCTTGTCTGGTCAACACATTTGTCCTTTGCCTTAATTCTTCTCAAAAACACTGCGACTTAAATATACAAGAACTTAAGTACAGCTACAAACATTGTTCTGCCACGTATAGTTTCATAGTTCCTAACAATAAAAAAAAAATAAAAATTTTGGAAACTTAGTTAAACAACTATATACATAGAATTTTTAGGGGGTTTTAGATTTTTTTTTTCTTTTGGATATTATAAGTATCAGCAATAACTGGAGAAAAAGCATGCATGTTAGCTAGTGGCTTAGTAGAATGTGGAAACTAAACTGCACACATTAAATGAGACTCAAAATTTCATATTTTTTTAGAACATGAGTCTACTGTTGGAAAAGTACACTGTCAAGAGAAAACTAATAAAGAGACAAAACATGCTTGTGGCCTTTTGAAACTAGTAATACAATTTAACAATAGTTTGTTCTGATACCTATGTCAAGGCAATCATTTGGACTACTGAAGTAGTGATTCATGCTTTTCTGCTGTCACAAGTGGGTGTTAACAGTCCATTTGCTAGTAGGATTGGATCAGAGGTCAATGAATATTTTTCACTCTTTTTTGAGAGTTTAAAGCCAATATACTAAGAGATTCTTCATCAGGGTGTCACCATGCCTAATCTACTTGTGGATCTCTCTTAATTCCACTATCCTGTGTTACATTGTTAGGCAAAGCAGAAATAAAACCCAGGAGACACAACCGCATATAACCAGTCAGTACAGCCGGATAGAGAACAAGATGAGCTGCTGAAGTTTATTATACAGAAAACTCCACTATTCTCATAGTCCAGTGATGAAGATCCAGAAAACAATGCACTTTCTTCCAATCACATTCACTGATCCTAATACAGCAAAATAAAGATGCATTATTTTAAAATTTTCAGAATTTGTGTGTATATCAATGTGTTTATATTCACAGCAAACATCCCTCATTTACACTTTCACTTCTTTTTACCTCGTCTCCTGACATTTTTTGGTCCATTCAGAAGATGTATATTCACTCTCATGTATATATTTAACATATATATATATACGTGTGTGTGTATATAGTATTTAGATCAACCTAATATTATAGAGTTTGCTACACTGGTTAATCCCACAGACAGAAGCAAACTTTTTGCACACATATGTCAGTAATGCTAAGAAACTGCTAAAGAAATCTACTGAAACATTCCAACTGTCTTCATCCTGAAACTGGGTGATTCATTACTATGCAGCCAACAAGTATTTGACAAGTGGAATAAAACTCTTATGACTAAGAACATGCTAGGTGATGAATATTACTTTGGGGGTCCTGATCAAACTAAATCCATCTTCTCAGCTATTGATCTGATATCAGATGTAAAACTAGTGAAGAACAATGAACATTTTTATTTTATTCATTATGAAATTGCTCTCTCAAAAAATACAGATGAAACTTATTTGCATACAAACATTTCTTACTCATAAACATTTCCAAAGTTGCCATAATTGATGCACTTGACCTGATGCCTTTGGGTCATTTTTGCTGTTATATACCTTTAAAGCAGATATTATCCAAAGCTAACCATAATGTTCATATACATATACATGTATACATATGAGTTAGTTCACTGTCTTGATAGCAACATGGCATCTGAGGTGCTGAAAATGAGTGAAAGAAAGTCTGTATGATACCTTTTACAGGTGTGTAGTTTTAGTCTGATTTGCCACAAACACAAAGTTTTAGCTACCTGCTGGTTACAGCTTTACAAATCTTAAAAAAATTTGAATGTCTAAGGGATTGACTATAGAAAATAATGTACTGTAAGTTCATGAGTGTTAATGGTCTTTGATGTTGAAACCCTGGCTCTGTGAACAGCAAATAACCTTGTGACTACTGTCAGTCACTTTGCAGTGTGTACCTTGGGTTAGGAAGGGATGTGAAGGGATAACATTAATCTCCTTAACTGAGAGGCTGAGAATAAGGAATTGCCAGAAAAAACTCAAGAAGTTTACATTTTTAAAAATATTTAAGAGAAAGCAGAGTGGATTTGAAACAATACTGTACTACTTATGTCACATAAAATGTACAAATTCACCTTGTCCTTGTCTGTGCTTTCCTTCATGTAAACTTGAAAATTTATTTTCTCTTATGAAGAATTTTTTTTTTAATTATTTTTTTTCCTAGCTAACAGAACTGCAGCAAGGGAATGAATGACATTGAAACCTTTCTCTCTGCATTTGGGATGCAGTTTTCATTCCCAATAAAAGCAATAGAGAAGAAAACAGAGCCCAAATGAGTAAGTGTGAAACTGTGACTGACTGGCAGACCTGGCAGAAGTAGAAGATGTAAGTCCTGTTATTCTTAAACAGAACCCAGAAACTTTTTCTTCGTGTCTAACTACAACATACCACAATTTTCTTTCAACAGAAAATAGAAACGGCAGTAGCATAGAAAAGCATTTCCCACAGCTACTATTAGTAATTGAAATACATTAACCATGGGCAATAATGGACAGCATGTTCAACTTGAATAGACATTTTCTGGGCATGTAGAGAACTCTAAACAAAGATGTGAATAGTACTGAAAAGCTGTGAGGTACAACAATGAAAAAGAAATACTGGTGGAGATTATTTCTATCCTTAATTGTTGAGGGATTTTATGATGTCCATTTCTTTTGTTAGAAAAGGTAAATACTGTGTTTGCTCTTAATAAGACAGTTTAATTTTATAAAATTATCCACAATTTAAATTTTAATTGTAAAAATTAACTTGATAAAACTAAATTCACAGTAAATTTAAGTCAAAGGAGAGTTTAGTTAACCATGTTTTTGAAGAATTTTTCATGAGAGACTTTTTTGTCCTTCATGCCATGCTTGAGCACTACAGAAAGCACTAGGAAATTTCCAGCTAACTCTTGGGTTTTACTAGTAACTGAATTGTGCCTATTCAGATTGTCTATGGTTAACAATAGAAACAGATTTTTAATTCAGTTCTTCAATTCATATATTTTGATGAAGTTGCAAGAAGAATAGCTGTTTAATCTGATAGTCAGAAAGTTTTTTTTCTCTTATGGATATTCTCAATATCCTTTTTATTTTAGAACGTTTCTTTCAAAGACCCATAATTGTGTATTTATTTCAGTATCATATCTTTCATTGTCCCTAGTTCTAATTATTTCATTATACAGTTATAATTTGCCTCAGAATTTTTGTCTGAATTTCCCTTTTTTGCCATTGTTATATATATATATATATATATATATCCTTTTCCAGAAAAAGCAGATTAGTGTGTAAAACTGAATATACATTAAAATGGAAATACCAAACACTGAAAACCTATATAAAATTGATATATAAATAAAACCAAACACATACCTCAGTGTCCTTAAGTATAAATACATGGTAGTAGAAATAGGGCCAAAAATTTAAGAGGTGAAGTTTCCAACAATATCTAGAATAAATACACATATTTTCCATGAGCAAAAAATGAATGAATACAGTAGGCATGATTATGGAGATCTATTTCACTTTTCTATATGACTTCATATTCAATGGTGAGAGAAGAAAAATGCTTTTAACTGAAGAACTGCGAAAAAGTAGGCTTTTGCAGAAAATTTGAGTTAAGATGATACACCATGCTTTATGCATAGTTCTCCCTTTGGATCCTTTCTGCAATCAGGGTTTAAAAAAACTCACATGTTATTTCTAATGAGACTTTCAAAAGGAAACAACAAACAAACAAAACCCCAAAAACCAAAACAAACAAAAACCACAAACAAAACCAACAAAAATACTTCCCCTATTAAATAAAATGGGGCCAAGCAAGCCCCTTCTAAGAAACACAAAAAGAATAGGAACAACAGTAATTCATGTATTTCAAAATTACTACATTACTACTCCCTGAACACATGCTAGCTTTTAGAAACATTTTTAGGACACTTCAATGAAAAAGAAGGCTTTATTTTTTTCAGGGTTATTTTTGACAGTGTAAGATGCAAAGACATTGTTTATTGGCATTTTTCTGTGTCTGTGATAGTTTCCTTACTTTCCTTTTCAGTCATTGTATTTTATCTATCATGCCAAGAAATTGTAAAATTTAAGTGAACCTGATATTTTAGTTTCCTGTATAAATAGTATGCAGATTACAAATAATTAATGGTGATGATGATGGGTGATTTAAATGGATGATGTTTTGGAAATGCTGAATCACATTGGTATAGAGAGAATTCTGCTGTTTTCCATTGTTTCCACACTGTATATCTCTGCACACAGAAATATGGAAAAGAATGAAAATAGGGATATTTTTCAGGTAGGAAAATATCTTTCCAACCTAAACCGTTTCACAGAAAAGTGTGTAAGTGTTCGTGAAAACAAAACAAAGCAAACAATAAAACTCACTCAAAAAAAACCAAAAAAAAACAAAAAAAACCACAAAAAAACAAACCACAAAACATTGTATAACATTTTTTCTGTATTTATATTGAACTATGGGAAAAACATTCAGATAAAAACAGAATTGTACCTTCTGTACCTTCTAGTAAGGTGTTTGTGCACTTATCCTGCCCGGTGGCATATAGATCACTAGACATTGACTAAACAAATGCATGAAACATTTACATAGCTATATGTTTATATATTTATATATTAGAAGGGGAACCAAACCAGAACACCCACCTCAATCACATTTTCACTAATTTAATTTTTTTGTATCTATGTTTAAAATTGTATAATTTCTAAAATCTGTGTAGAGGTATAGTATTGCTGCCAATGACTATCCTGGCAACAGATAGAAGAAATAATTTTTGAGTGAGTACAAATTGCTAAAAGTGGAAGCAAAAATAAATATTATTTACCTTAATTATATACTTGTAATTTCTTTTCTCTCCGTTTCTTATTTTTATTTCCACATTTATAATTGTAAAAATTCATAGAAATATTTTTTAAATGGGAGATGTAAGAAACAAGCTTGTTTTGATTTTCCTCACTATTGAAACAGGTATATGAAAATGACTACTGAAAATAAACTAATTTCCATTTTCAGTAAGAGTAGCTGAAATTATCAAGGCTTAGACTCTGAATTTAAAATTGAAATAGTTTAGTATAAATCTTCACTTGAAAAATTATATAATTTGGATAAACTCTAAATATTGGTTTTATTAGATTGAATTCCTCTTAATTCACAATAAACAAACACATACAATTGTCAATTACATTTGTGAAATGTAGAGAAAATGGTAGCTTCACTTAAATATACAATATTTTTTAAAGATAACTGTGCCCTATCCAAACAGTAGGCAAAAAACATCCCCACCAATTTTAAACTAAGAAGAGATACTATAATTTGTTCCAATCCAATTGACAGTACTGACGTGTGAAGTCCTTTAGTGACCACAATAAATTACCTGCCAGACCAGTAAGGTACAATCTTATCCAAAGACCTAATATTTTATCTTGCCACAAAGACAGAAGAATATTTTGCAATGTAAGAAGAAAGTATGGCTTCCATATGGTGGATTCAGTCATCCGCAGCTCAGGGGTCACTGGGCATTTTATGATCAGGGTTCTAAAGAGTAACTGTTCTTGGCAAGTATGTTGAGACTCTTCTCATGAATGCTGTTGGTTATCCCTCTCTTGGGTCTGAATCTCCTCTGTATGCCCAGTGTCACATCAGCTGTTTTATTTCAAGAGGCAATGAAAAAGGAAAGTAACTGGAATTTGCGTAATGCATCAAGTATTTACTCAACAAGTCCATAATTCATTGTGTTCGAATGAAAAGCACCACTATGACCATTTAGTTTTATTGCTCTTATTCACTGAGACAATATTGCCAACAATGGATAAAAGTATTGCTATTAGCAGCTGCACATGCAGCTCTTGGAAGAAACACTAACATTGTGTCTAAAGGTTCTTGGAAAAAGGCACATATAAGTCAACAGGATATCTATAATTACAGCAGAGAGTTTGAAAAATAGCACTATATAAAAAAAAAAAAATCCCTTTTCTATCTTTTATGACGAACGTTGAGGGTGGATGGAGAGAGGGAACCCCAGAGCAAGCGGCCTTTCCTTTTACTCCTTACAAGAAAGGGTTAACAAGCAATAGGTGAGCTTCCAGGTATCTCTTAGACATTCCAAAAGTACAGTGAGGGATTTTGGGGAGGATAAGGTAAGTTTGCACAAGTTACAAAAGCCATTTTGGAAGCATGTTCACTTTAACAACATTACAATTTCTACATCCTTTTATATATAGCAGAGTTGCCCCAACCCTTTTATGTTTTTGCTCATGTTTTATTAGATATCTGAAATGAAAATTTAGATCTAGAGCTGCAAGAGAATCCAAGATTTCAGAACTTCAGTTCTGATATGACTCAAAGATGTTACTAAACCATTTACTGAAAGTAAAAAGGAGTCTCTGCATTTTCATTTCCCCAAAGTCAGAATAGAGGAAGTTCCTAAAATAGTATCTGGTTAAAATAATTTCCTACTCTAATTAAGGTGGTCAATATTGACACAATATTGAGTTCTTAAAAGCCAGTAGGTCAACTTCCTTCTCTGCCATTTAAGCTTGCCATATAACATAATAAGATACAAAAGATTTTTTTCTCTCTTTCTCTGAACACAAGCTCTTAATGTTTTCAAAACACTGTTTTTCTTTAAGAGTTTAAGAAGTATGGTATGAAGAAATTAATTCTCAGAGTAACTGAGAGTCTAAATGTTAATAAGCATGTGTTTTGTATAAGGTGAAAATTCCCTGGAAAGGGGTTATGCAATATGGCCAAAAAGACAGTACACTTCCCAAGTGGTAAAATCAGACTGAATTAAGCAAAAGATTCACTCTAATTCTGACACTGAAATTCCAACACTAGGAATAAAAACTGATGTCTCATGCTCTTCATATTCTCTTTCAAATATTAGCCTAAATAAATCCACATTTTTCTTTGTGATGATTCTAATGGGATGTCAGCACTTTGAACCAACAATATCTAACACAAGTGTTATGTTTATGTTTTATTTTCATTATTAGAGGGGAGCAACATCAGCATGAAAAAGATACAAGTACAAACTTATCTCAAATTGAACAAACAGTGGTTATATTCCCTGCTTTTATGGAATTTATGTTCACCTTCAGGAACAATAGAACAATTTAATGGAGTCATATTTTTTCTTAAGGGACACATCAACTTCAGAAGCTTTGATTTGGTGTCAGCACTTGGAGATATAATGAAGACTAATGTTGACTAAATGTCAAACAGAAAACATTTAGAAAAATGGAAAGTGATCAAAAAAAGTCTTCGATTGTTCTGTGAGATACTTCTGAGTTTTACAGGTTCTCCTGTGGATCGTCAGTGCTGAGCAGATTGCTCATATTGTATATGCCAAGTTCTGCTCTGAAATACACACACTGATGTCCTAAATACCATAGAATATCTCAAATAATAACAAACAGATATAGTTAGGCAGATGAATTGAATAGCTATCAGATATATTTTCAGAGCTCAAGTACTTAGTATATGTGAGGATGTCTGCATTTGAACAGTCATGTTTTGGTGTATGTATTTTGGGCTTAAATCTGGCCTATACAACTTCATCAGATATATTTTTAATCTTATTGTTCTACTAATTAATTATTACTAGTGACTCTGTAAAAAAATTACTTTGTCTATTTTTACTGACCAATTTTTTTCTTAGAATAAATGCTCAATCTATTTGCTTTTCTGTTTTATCTTGAGGCTTCTAAACCAAGTTTTAAAATGAAATACAAAGTAAATCTAGTACTGAGAAACCTAGAGGTTGCTCTCATTAAACCTTTCCAGATTTGCAGCTTGTTAACAAATTTAGACAACGTTTCAGTAAGGCATTTCTAGACTTTGGCCTAATGAGAATGAGTAAAACCATAACTGTGGGTAGAAAAGATGTTCAAGAACTACTACTGTTCAGTGAGCACTACCCCAAACTGACATTGCCAAAAAGTATAAAAGCATGTTCTCACCACCATCACCTCTCCTGGTCTGTGAATTCTGAACTACCTTTCAGACTGGGTAATCTTCTTAAATAGGACATGAACGATTTTTAGATGGATTACTTTCAAACACCACTATTTTAAGCATTTCTGGGAGCTCTTAGAAGCTCTTAGAACTTAGTGACTTTAGGCATCTTTCTGGTTTGTATACCTGCAGATTTTGCCATTAATGTATGTCCTTTTCTCTCCTTACCCAATAAGAAATGACTTGTTAGGATCAGACAACTCTTAGGTGTCCATTTTCATTACTAAATTTAGCAATTTATTCAACATCACAGCCAAAAATTGGGCTTTAAATTGCGTACTTTTGTTGTATGTTTGGTGTGTGCTTCATTCTACATTTCTATAGTTCCCTAGTGGTATAATTTTATTCAAAATGTAATTTTCTGCCAGTACATACAATACTACTATTGTCCCTAGAGGCAGTCTGTCCTTTTCTCATTCTTAGAGTCTTCCTGGCTCTCAGGACAAATCCTCTCCAATGACTTCAGAAAGAATAGCATTTTTTTCTTTTTCTATACAGAGGAAAGTATTTTTAGATCTACAAGGTCAATTCTACTGCTTTAAACTTTCAGTTAATGTAGTACATGAGAAACATCAGAGGAAAGATTGGCTCCATGCATCAAGATTTTTCCATCAGTTTAAACAGTTAAAGAAACATGTCACCATATGATGTGCCAGTGATGACAGACATATGTGTAATATTTGTGTTTTCTATAATCATTTTAAGATATATGAAGAAATGAATTGAAAGGGTTTTTTATCAACTCCAACTGTAATAATCAGATTTAAAAAAAAAACTCAAACCAACTATTGTCACTCAAAAATTGAAACAGAGGACAAACTCCAAAACCTAAAGTGCAAAGCTGTAGGGATTAATTATCATTACTATAATATACACATATACAGCAAATCTATTCAGTTCAAAGGAAAAACAAGAGGCACTTCCATGATTTGACTTTTCAGTACTCTACTTAGTCATGAAACATGCCTGATTTTCAGCATGAAATAAGCAAAACAAAAAACCACCAGTCATGGCAACAAGCAAACATTCATAGCTTTAACAGCTGACCTAATAACAAGTGACTACTTTTCTCTGTCCATCCATCCGAGGCTTTGCATTAATAGTTCCCAGCTCCCTTTCATCCATTTCACCTTTTGTGTTGCTTTTGTGCTGTAGGCAGGTTTAATAAAACAAGAATTTAGGGATTTGAATTAATTATATTTTAAGTAGTTAAATATTTGGTTACAGATTAAGTCCATTCAGTATTCCCTATTAATAGTGTTGTAGTCTCTTTCATTAAAATTAAAAAAAAAAAAAAGAGAATGAAACCCCAACTTTCTTCTCAACTTATCAGAGTCTCAAAACAATCCCACATGGATCAGAGGACTGTCTTAGCTAAGAAAAAAATGCATTGGCTTTTTGCCAACGTCACCTCAATTATATAGTCATCAGGGTTTCCACAGTAGGACACAAAAGCTAGTGATAGGTTTGCTTTCCCTAAGGTTCATTTTTCAACTACAGGGTTAACATGGATACATCTAAAGTGATGGGACTAAGATGCCAGTATCCTTTTGAAAAGTGAATAAAAAATTTGCTGCTACCAAGTATGACCACAGTCATCCACTCCCAGTAGTAAAAATGATTAAACTTATGAAGTACAATCAATGTTTTTTAAGTTCATACTTTACTTCTCATGTGCATTTAATAAATATTCCAAATTGAAAGTTCCACTTCACCATGATATTCTGCATTATATATTGTAGTCAACACATATTAACCAAAATCCTGAAATTAATAACACACAATATGGTGTGGGAGGGGGAGGAGGGAAAAGTGAAGTTATATAAGTCATATTTCACCTTTTCAAGTAACTAGAAAAAAATTATCTTATTTCTCATTTTCCTCTGAGTGGAGTACATACACTGTACAGGATATACCAGGTTATCTAAGCAAGAAGAGCTAACAGTCCAATCTGTGAAAAACACTAAAACTCTTTCTTGTGTTTCTAAGACTATCCACAGCATTAGTTTTGAAAAATCACAGAAAATAGCTCAGATCCTTCAGATCCCCAAACAGTAACTTTTAGAAGATTTCAGTGTGGATAGTTGTATGTAGACAAAGCTAAATTCTGTTACCTAAACAGAGACAACTTCTCTGGGAAACATGCTGCAGTGGCTCACCATCCTTGCTGTAAAAGTTTTCCTCCTTATGCCCACCCCAAAACACCCTAAGAACAGAAGAGAGGGAGAATTACCCTTCTTTTGATGAAGCCCAGGATACAGTTGGCTTTCTCGGATCCTAATGCACACTACCAGCTCATGTCCAATTTTTTCCATCAGTATTTCTAAGTCCTTCTTTCCAAGGCTGCTTTCAATTCAAAAATCCTCCAGTTTGTACTGGTATTTGGAATTACCTAGACCCAGCTACATGACCTTACAAATTGGCCTTCTTGATCTCCACAAGGTTCACATGGACCACTCCTTGAGACTCTCAAGGTCCCCATCCTGTCCCTCTAGTTTAGCCACTGCACCACTCAGCTTGGTGTTATCTGCAAACTTGCTGAGGGTGAACTCAATCCCCTTCCTATTGTCATCAATGAAGATACTAAATAATACTGGACCTTGTATGGACCCTTGAGGGAACACCATTTGTTACTGCTTACCAGTTTCCTATCCATCTAATACTCCATCCTTCAAACTCATAACTGTCTAATTCAGTGCCAAGAATGTTATGTATGACCATGCCAAAGACCTCTACTGAAGTCCAGCTATATTACTGGTCAGTAGTTCCCATTTCAAATGGCATGAGAGTTTTCGAGGGTTTCAGTAATTAAATCAAACTGGCAGTCTAGATGTTTGTTCAATTAGTCTCAATTAATTTCCAAGTAAAGGGAAAAATTTTTTCACTGTTTTATCAAATATTTGGCTTGCCATTGTAACACGAAAAAGTACTGGACTTGTAACTGATTTTTTATCTTAAATGCTAAGAAGAGAGTAATTTGAAACCTGAAATAAAAGGGGTTTTGGCAGAACTGGTAAGCAACCATCCAAAGAACATAGATGGATTTTTTCCTAATGTATTTTTACACTGTAACAGTATGCTAAAGCCTCAGATTTTATATTAGACTTTATTTTTCCCTCCTTTCTTCTTTTGCTTTTAGAGTCATTCTAGTATGCAGCTTTCTTTATTTCTGTTTGTTTAATGGCTAATAAAATCAGTAAGAATAAGATCTTTTTTTCCAAATAATTGGAACCATTAGAATTAAAAAATGAAGAGCAGTGAAATCTCTGGAAACTCTTGCAACAAGGTTCAGCTTGTTTTCTAATGAAATTATTATTATTTAATTTATTCATTTTATGTTAAGCTGTCTCACTGGAGGGCCCACAGGGCTACATTCAACCACTTATCATTTATTTCATTACCATTTTTGTTTCAAAATTTTCAAGAAACTTTATTAATTTTTTGAAACCAAAAAGGACTACAAAGCACTAGCATAAGATAAATTACTGTATATTAGCTTTCTATCACTGTTCATCTTCACATTGCTCCAACCTTGAGCTTTACAAACCAAAGAGATGAACTAAATATGACTTGGGGCAGTGGGAGTTAAAAAAAGAAAATCTCAGAAAATAGATAACTTATTAAGCTATCCATTTAACTTCATCTTCCAAATATGTTCAATGTCAAATTGCTTCACCTGTTAAAAATCAGAAATATAATAACCACACATCCTTTACAGAGAGGAAAAGAATCAAGAATGATCTACTGATTCGGGGAGAATCAGTAAGTAAGCAAAAAATTAAATTTGAAAAATAATTATAACTTCAGAAACCCAACCTCAAATAAGATAAAGAAATAATAAGTGATCTCTATGCAGGCAGACAACATATCGGATATTTAGAACTATGTACTAAACACCTAACCTATTCAAATACAAGAATTATTGTGATAGAGAAGGCAAGAACCCCAAACAGATAAATCAACAGATATCAGTTAAAAGTGAACACAGCTACTAAAGCTGATGATCTGTATGTTTTAAAAATGTATGAAGGAATTATATATTCACAAACTGAATAAAACAGGTTGCCTACACCTTCAGCCTAACCTAAGCAAGCTACTCTGGCTTTCCAGCCTTAACTGTAGTTGAACATATTTATCTTCTTTCCAGTATAGACTGAAAGATGTATGTAGTGAAGAGAAAAAATTAAATAAAAATTTTCTCAAGTGTACAAAACAACTATAGATGCTTATGCAGAGGGTAAAAATGTTTTATGGCTCCAACCATTAGTAATACATCCCCTCAGGTTAATATGGGATACCTGCATAGCAACTCTTCTTTTAGTCTTCTAAAGTCTGGACTTTGTTCTTCCAGCAAAGGATTCTTCAGATCCGTAGAGGAAATCAGATGCAGTCTTTGATGCTTCAGATGCACTAGAATGGTTCATTCTAATAATTTATGCAGGTTTAGAAGGTTGTGGGATTTTCTGGAGGACTTTAATGTGTTTGCATACTATAATGGACTAAATGTTATTCAGCATAAAAACTACCCCTCCTCTTACAACTCTATAATTTCAGAAATGGAGAAAACGCAAACAAATAAATAAATAAAAAACTGAAGCATGTAATCAACTTGTTAAAATATATGGTTATGAATATTTTTGCTAAATCTTCTCTTACTTCTCATCCATCTTTTCTATATGGCTTTTATGATAATGATACTGTTCAATATTTCCCCTTTCCATCCCCTTAATTCTTTTTCCTTTTTTATTTGTTGGTTTTGAATTGTGTCCACATGATTAATGACATTTCTACTTATAATGGCCAGTCTTCACGAGTGAAGATCCGGGGAAGGTCTTTACACCTTCCAGCCTGCGCATTGGATTTTTTAGGTGAGACACAGTGTGCGCGGAACTGAGCCCACCCTTTAATCCTAAGGTTCATCTGCCGGGGCCAAGCGAGCTTGGACGGTGGCAGCGAGGTCCTTAGGACGTAGGTGGGTTGCCTTTAAGGGCTAACGAGCCCCACCTGCCCGGGAGTGGCCCTGACCGGGAATCGAACCCGGGTCTCCGCGGTGATAGCACGGTGCCTTTACCACTGGACCACCAGGGGCTCCTGATTTCTACTTATAGGGCTAAACAAAAATATAAAAGTACATTTAAAAATGACAAAATTAGGCAGGAGTTAGTAAATAGTACGATCTCACTCAAGGCAGTAACTAAATAAAGAACACAAAGTTAAGGGTTGAATTCCTGTAAATTCCATGAAGGTGATGATACATTTTATAAAAAATGGTTGTATATGATAACTCAAAAAAGTTGCTTGTAGTCTCCTAATACTGACAATTTTAACTACAATTACAGTAAAAAAAGTGCATACATATACATACATGTAAAAGGGTGAAATTAAGGCCCATGGTTGTCTCCTGCCAGATCGCTGCTGCTTCCAGCTTTCTCCATCTAACCCACTGCTGGACCTTGCAGCTGAAGGGGTGAGATCTCAGAGAAAGTGTATTTAAGAATGGGGATAACACTGCACAAACAGTGAGGAGTAAGGAAAAAAGCAGAAGAAAACAAACCTCTACAGACACCAAGGTTTTCTAGAAGTAACTATGACCTGATGACTTTTTGCTCTTGATGAGTTAGGTGAGTTAGTTTACTCTTTTCTAGTAAGATATAACTTTGTAGATTGTGAGGTCAGTTTATGAATTTCTCCTTTATTTCATCTTAAAGCTACAGGACAGGGAAAGCAGGCAGCATGCATGAATGACAAGTAGAGCCCTGATACTCAGCTTATTCCTACTACTTCTCACAGGGAGAACAAAATGCTATGAAACATTAGTGCGTAAAACATCCATAATATCTCTAAAATATATTTCTTAAAAAATAATTTCTAGTTTAGACAATAAATAAGCATAAGTGAGAAAAATGTGAAAAAATCTGTTAAAGGTTGAAGGAAAGAAGTATGTAAGCATCAGGAAGGTAAAAACAATTTGCATGCATTAAATTAAAAAAAAAAAGAAAAAAGAAAAAAAGAAAAAAGAAAAAAAAAAGAGAAAAAAATAAAGGAGAAATAAAGTTGAATAATACTGGAATATTTTATCCTGATTTGGTCTTAATGTTTGTTTCATGAAAACCTGCATTAAAATATAAAACAATAAATCTCTGAGTCAGATACACTCAGAATACTAGAGAATAATACAGCTTCCTGTATGAGCTGAGATAATGGTATTCTCATCTTGCCCTATGGAATGTGAATGTCATGAATTTCTAGTTTGAAATATAATTTAATAAAGGTCACTTACCGAGGTAGAAAACAGTGGAGATAAGGAAAAACCCTGCATAGCACATCTGCTTAGAATGAACTGATCTGACAAAGTTATTAATTATCACAGATGCCTTAGGGTTGGAATAAAGCTGTCAAGTCAGGAACAAAATGCTTTCCCAAAGTCATAGTCTCAAAAAAATTGCAACAAACCTAGAAATGGTTAATCAATTCTGTCAAATATCTGTTCAGAATCTGTGGTAATACTAAGGTAAAAGACTAAAATGTTTTAGCAAAGTCTTACTCAAATGGAAAAAAGATTTTGGTCTGAGATAAAATGTGTTTGATTCAGATGGAATAGCTTTGTATTAGATTTATGAAGGCAATGAACTGAAATATTGTCTAACATTTTAGTGCACATTAAAGAAATCAATTAATATAGGACTTGGGCTTTCAGTAGCTTTAGCACAGAAAATGCTTCAGCTAAACTATACCTATAGTATTTGCTCAAATATACCACTTCTGTTTTCAAACGGCATGGAGTGTTGTGATGATGTCAAGGTAAAATGTTTGACAGGAATAGGCCATAGTACTCATTTAGTTGTTAGGTTTATTTTACTCTTATTATCAGTACTGACCATATAGACTAAGAAAATATGTCCGCATAGTTGTTTTTAATTAGTAATAGAGTGCATTTAACATTGGACACTTTGGTGATTCATGATGACAATGGTATATGTTATGAACAAACTTGTTCTTACATATTCTTTGGTTCAGTTCTGTTCTGTTTTTTAAAAATCTGGATATCTGAAAATTTTGCTCAGAAGTGCACTTAGGCTGGTCTCATTGGCTGTGTTCATGTTCAGCCACAGACATTCTTGGACCCTGAGACCAAACTTCACAACCTAGCTCACATTTAGGTACAAGAACTCTCTTTTACCCTAAAACAGGTAGGTCACACCAGACTCTTGGAAACAGTCCTCAGTACTTATTATCCTTCAGACAGTTTATGTGAAATAGATACCATCAGCTAATATAATTCACAGATGTATGGTATCAGACCAAGAGTTAAGTGTTATGGGCCAGTACTTGAGCTCATGATCTGGCATGTCAGATATTTTTCAGTGGTGCGGGTGGGTGTTGTTTGTTTTAAATGGGATAAGTGCGTGACATCTAAGACTTATTGTATACATTTTTAATTGTTCTGCTCAGATCAGGCAGCTTTTAATTATGATACCATAGTTAAGTACTCTTTTGACAACCTCTCTAGATCTTACATTTTTAGAAAGCCTGAGCTGTGTAGATTCATAACAGCTGAGACACGGAAAGCTACCAGAAGGATGTACTGCTTTACACAATAACTTGTCAAGAAGATACTGTTGATAACAAAACTGTTGGAGGGTAGAAAAGGAACAAAGCAAATTTATGGAAGAAAAAAAACAAATCACAAAAGGTTGTACCATCTATTGTGCAAGAAGTGCCTAAACTGCATACTGATGGCAACTATTGTTATGTATCTGCCTGTTTTCATATCCTATACTACTGATCAGTTCTGGAGTAAAGTCTCCAGGGCAAACAAGTATTTTATTGATCTCATCTTGCCATTCTAGCATTAATAAGCCCCTCTTGATTTTTAAAACTATTCATTTCAATTTTTCACTTACTTCTGATCCTAAAATATTCTGTTGGCTGAAAACTTAACACTGTAACTGCCTTGTTTTGCATGATTATCTTTGCATTTGTATTAAGACCTTAAAATGAAGAAACATTTTCGATTATCATAATTAAAAATGATGCACTAAAATGTGACAAATTTTGCAAAGCTAAAATTCAAAAAAATATTACTGTGGAGAATAATTGCTGAGGTATTTCAAAACACGGGACAAAAGCATTTTCCAGTACTGTCAAACAAATACATACTTAAGAAAACATGCAGTCATATAGGAACTACTGGGTTGTTGTTATTTACGTAGAGTTTAATGGTCCAAAGCTACTTTAAAATTAAGAGTGTGATCACCATATACAACAGGATGCATTTGTAAAGGTGATTTAATCATTTGGTAAACATTTTCTGGGGTAGCTTTTTTTCATCAAGATCAGCTTCAAACACATAATTATTTTATCAATGTGATCTTAGTAGTAGTGTTATGAGTAACCCCACTAAAAAGTCAGTGTATTTATCACCTAAGCAGGCTATGGAAAAGTAATCTTGTCTCTTGCGATCAAATTAGAATAGATAATTCAAAGTATTTTTAGAAATACTGATAGATTGGGGATTTTTTACTTGCTTCTATTCATATTAATACCACCACCAAAACCACCAAACTACATAAATGTGCATGTTTATGTCATGTGGGAATATTGAAAGTTCCTGCCCTTTCATTTTGGTTTGGTTGTTCTGTTAAATTTAGAAGGCATGAAAGCGTATAAAAAGACAGAGTAAAGGCAAAAGATGAAGGATACTTATTTTGAAGTTCAGTTATGACATTTTAAAAAGTAAATTTAGAATGGCAACTTGCAAAACTGAGTTATTACCAAGAGAAATATTTCTTACTCTTCACTCTTTCATTTTTGTTTTTGCAGTTGTTGTTGGTTTTGTTTAGTTTTTGGTTTTGATTTTGTTTTAATTATTGTTTGGCTCCAGATACTATTTCTATTTTCAATATTATAAAATTTATAAAGGAGTGGTTCCTAAGGGCCATTTCTATCATTATTTATGATACATGAGTTGATTTTATACAGTTAGAGTTACTAGCAGAATCTGAGGCAGGATGTCTCTAAAAGACTGGACACAATTTATTCTCAATAAAAGTGGGAGCATTATTCCATTGTACTATAAGTGAAAGTGGAAAACTATTTATGCTTGCTCTTCTTTCATGCATTCAAAAAACTCTGCCTAGAATCTGGAAAACACATTTTCCCCAGAGGTCCTTGGTTGATCACAGTTAGATTCAGAACTCTCGGCTAAGGACACCTTTGCTTTGATAAAGAGCAGTCATGTACAGACAAAAGCACGTGGGCATAACTTCAGCATTTGAACAAAACAGGAGAAATTTTAAACTCTCTTCTTGTACTCTTACGCAATATTATCTAAATTCTGCCTGTTAAACTGAAAACTGCTTCCATACTATATCCCCACCATTGAAAACCAGAATTCTGTGGAGGTACAACCATGAGATTTAAGTTCTTTTGATCCAACAAACTTCAGGCATAAAGTGAAACACCACTGAAGTGACTCCAGTTGCAATGGTGGTGCTTTGAAAGCATTTTCCATTACTCCTGGGGCATACTGCCAGTTCTTTTCTCCTTTTCATAAGCTGTTGGAAAGTCATGCAAGCATGCAGTGTTTTATATTTACTACAAGGTAACATTTGTAGTTGAAACCCTTTGAACAGCAAGTTCCATTTTATTTATCACAATTAATTAAAGGGAAAGAACAGAGGGGAAACGTGTAACCTTCATCAAATTCAAACAAAGGAGGGTGATGTTTTAAAGATTTTCTTACTGTTCTGAAAACCAGATCATAGATAGTTCAGAGAGAATTAAGGCTCTTAATAATAAGTGAAAGATTTTGAAGTTGTATTTCAGCTACCTGTAAAACCCCAGTTCCCCTCTCAAACCTTTCTCCTCATAATACTTAGCACTTATATAACACTTTTCAGCTTCAAAGTACCTCAAAACACATTAACTAATTAATCCTTTGAGCATCCCTAAGAGATTAGTAGAGAATGGTGTGATCTCTGGCAGCCACACAAAAGCCTTGAGCAAGGCAATGAATCCTGTATCCAATAAGGATTACAGTCAAGGTCTCCTGGAGTCCACAGCACTCTGAATATATATTCTGTTGAAAACTTAGAGAAAATGTAAAACTGTTTAAAAAATTAAAAGTAGTATTTAAAAAGGATAGGTGGAATTGAAGAACAACATTCAAATATACAATCTGGGAAAAAACTATTACTTCTTACACGCTACTTCTTATTCATTCTATAATATCTATATATTCATATAGTGCTATCTTGAAGTACCTGTAACTATTCTGCTTGAGAAATAACAAATCTAGCTTTGGTCCAAGCCCTGCTATTTACATTTACAATATTAAATTAATCAGGATAAGGGTACAGTATTCAGCACTGGCATGTACTTCTCCATAATGATAAAATCTTTGTTCAGTGCTTGCTGGCACTGTTTCCTGAGGCCATCTTACACTCTTACAAAATGAAAATGCAGCTCTGTTGACCACAATTCAATTTGAATGCAATCATTGTATTCTGGGAGGTAAGAGAGCATAATTTCAGAGGAATAAGCATTTCTATACCACCAAGTCTAGAGAATGAACACTGATCCAATTTAGTTATTAGGATGGATGTAGTCATAAGTTGCAAAACTATAATGTTACCATAACAATGACAAAGACCATGAATGCCCAATCTGATGCTTAGAATATTCTCAGTGTACTTCAAGAGGGTTGCTTCATAAAAAACTGTCCTAGTTGGAGGAGTGGCAATTCACCTTGTAATAGCCTGACCACTTGCTTTTGTAGTTATGCTACACTACAATATCTTTCCTTATTTTACAGAAACTTTAAGAGAAGAAAAGGACATAAGTTATTTCCCAGAATAATCAATAAACTGGTGGTCATAGAACACTTGTTAAGTACATGAGTTTCAAACAAATCTTATTTTACAATCCCCAATTCTGTCATGAATGTTTTGCCTTAAAAATAGCATCCTTTTCTTTTTTAGAATAATTTTGGAAATAGTGAGTGTTTAACATGTCTTGCAGAGCAAATTTATAGAATTCTGTTCTACAGGGGTTCATTCTCAATAGTGAATTTTGAACATAAAGAAATTTTTCTCGAAGCCTCATTTTTTTTGTATTAGTTTTGTTTTATTTCCTAGAGAATGGCAGGAACTTGGGTTTCCCTCTCTGTTTAGTATTTCTTGTTGGTTATCTCTAGAGGTTTCTCATACAGTTAGCTTGCCCCTCTGAAATTCCTAGCTCCTCCCATATACCGTCCAGGGAGCTTTAGCTACCTACTTTCAGATTTCGAGTTCAGTTCTTAGGGACAAGTATCTGAAATGTAAATATGTGCTTCCTGATGACTGTTGCTTGGCCCTCAGTCAGCCTCCTGTTTGTGCAGCTCTGACAAATGCTGATGTTCAGTGTGCTTCAGATTGTACAAGAGACTAGAAACTGTTAAGCAGGCTCCTATCTCAGACTGCTAATGCTGTGAATACCAGTTGAAGCAATAGAAATTCAGAATGTATTATACTCAACTATGTGATTTCATGTTTAGACATGCACTTTTCTCATATTCTTTTTTCTTTCTCTCAAGGTATTGTGTTTATTTATTAGGTATAAAATACAATTCACTCAATAGTTTTACATTAGCAAAATTTTCTTAATTCCTAAAAAAAAAAGAGCACATACCATCCAATCACACCACACCATAACATTTTTTTTATGGTGATAGTGGTCAGACACTTGAACAAGTTGTCTGGAGAGGTTGTAGAATCTCCATCCTTAGGGATATTCAAAACCCAACTGAACAGCTTTCTGAACAACCTACTCTGTCTGACCTGCTTTCTGCAGGACTACAGTATATCCAGAGATGTCTTTCAACCTCTGCTATTCTATGATCCTCATTTACAATTTAGAATTCAAACCAGGCAATTTCTTAAGAGAAGGACAGAAAAAGTCTACAGCATATTTTATCACAGAACTTGGTGGGGTTTTTGGTGCGTCTTTTCTTGTTTGCTTGTTTGTTTTGTTTGTTTGTTTGTTTGTTTTAATATACTTAGTTCTGATCTAGTATGTCTGCTTTCAAATAAGATGAATTCTATTGACTGTAAATTTAGTTCTTCACTGAATGTAACAAAATTTTATTGAAGTAGCATACACATAGAGAACTAAATTGTTAACAGAAAACTTGGATAACTAAGTCTGAAGTTGAGTTTCATATAAAATGTTGAATTAACCTCTTTTTCTGGAACTAAAATGACTGGTTTTACTGTATAAAGCCATAAACATAACTTTTACGGCCAACAGGTTTTTATTTTCTTTGTTTTAATTGTACATCTAGATTAATGAAGCATACTCTACACCCTACTAATCTGTAGGAGTAAGGAATCAAGCTTCACAGTAAAAATGAAGAAAACTGACCTACCCCAAGAATCAAACTGGTTCAAATAAATGTAAGCTATATTTTAAAATTCAGTTTCTATGAGTTTTCAATGCTAATCTACTCTATTTTGCTGGAAGATGAATTTTTAATGGTATAACAGGTTAATAGAGATTTTTACTGAACGTGTCTCAAATACACAAAAAAAGTTTAACCCAGCTCTATGGCAGACTGCTTGAATTAAACAAAATTACAAGAGAAAACTTTGTTAAAATTTATGGTCTTATATATAGTACAGTCCTGCAAAATAATTATAATAATATCTTTGTGTTTTTAAATCAGGCTCTTTAACTTTTTTGTTTCCCCATCATTTTTCTTCTAGGAAAGAAAGAGAGTGAAATATGTCAGGATAGTTCTGTTTAGTTTCTTTTTAAAAGACGTTTCATCATATTACACTATTGGTTACCAGGAAAATCCAGGTCCATTTTTGAATTAATTGAGATAATATTTTATTTTTTTTTAATGGAGAAGTTTTTCTTCTCAGTCTCCAAAAGCATTGTATCAAAACTGAACAAAAGCCAGTAATAAAACTAAACTGTACTGTAAATTTTAGCAGTAACACTTTGTCTTTTATTAAAAATAGATTCAGAGCAAAATAAAATTTGAAAGAGGTCCATATGTGTGTTTTGAAACCCTTTTTGATTTTTTTTTATATATCAGCTAGTGTTTTAAAACACTGTATTGGGTATATAAATTTAATAGGTGTCTATCAGTTTAAACACTGAGTTTAAAGGAATTTAGTTGATAAATAATAAAATTACAGAAGTATGAGAGTTTTCAGATACCTCAGAAATCTCTGAAATTCCCTTCATCCTCTGGGAACAAATCTAGTGTTTTTTGTTCTGACATGAAGGATTTTATTCCTATTGTGTACAGCAAATTAATTCACAAGGGGAAGGCGAGTGACAGCACTTCCGACTTGGGCCTACCATTTAACATCTTGTTTTATTTCTTATTAAAAAGAATACTTTTTCTCAGTTTGTGATTATTTTCTGTCCAGGGAAACAAACCCAGCTTTTCTGTCTTTTTAATAAAGAAAATACCAAAATTATCATTAACAGTTCTCAATAGTCAATTGAGAATCAATTCTCTCCTATTAACAAAATAAAAATAATTTATAGGTAGTCATTTATTCCTAGTCTGCCTTTTTTTGACTATAGTACTGATCTTTATCATGTTCATTGTGTACACCTGTCTGCACGTACAGACAGGTATGCATACAAAACATACATATATCACAGACTTCTGGGGATATCATAATGGATTGGGAAGGAGAGGAATAACCAAGAGCAATAAGGAATATTTGTGAAAGCTGAGTTTATTCACATCCATGAGGCCAGATATGAAATATTTGAGGATGCTGAAAGAACTCATGGTTTGTGAGATATTCTGTTGAATGTAGGAGGTGTCTGATATCTACAAAAGGCTATAAGTCCTCCTCTCTTCAGAAGGGGCAAGAAAGAGGAAAAAAACGTAGATCAGTCAGCCTTGGGTGAATGTCAGAAAAGATAATGAGCATTTTCATTTAAAATCCATTGGCAGACACTTGAAGGAATCATCGACAAGGGAAAATCAATCCAGTCTTAAGGATAGTCTTAGTTCAGTCAGGAGGTAAGACTAGATTATGTCCTCCAGACAAAATTTCTATGACTGTATGACTTCAGGTTTACTTCTCTTTCCCTCATAAATAAGTTCATTAACTAAAACAGACTAAGACAACTCATCCTAAAATACAGAACACAAAGTGATTACTACATTGGTTAGAAGTCTTGAATTTAACATATATTTCAAAACAAATGTATTGATAAATGCCTTCTCAGAACTTCTACCAAAGCCAACAAAATCCTGCTCCTGTAAAAAATTATATATATCTATATTTATATCTATATCTATCTAGAGATGCAAATGTGTATTTTCCAGGTAAATGAATTGAAAAAGTATGGGTATTATTTTGTTGTGTGTGTATGAGCATACAGCATAGCATGGAGATTATATTCAGATGATTAGAGGAGTAGAGTTTGAACTGTGTCTTTGGAAAGTATAGCAAAGCTCAGCTCTTCAGTATGCATAATATGATAATTTAGACAGAATGCTTGACTTGTAGCTTTTCAGGTGTTGCAGATTTAATGTTCCTTAACTAATATCTTTATTGGGATATAATGTCTTTTGTCTAGCAAAACTACACATTTTTAGGTGCATTTTCTTTTACTTCACTATAATAACAGAAACAATAAGAACAATATTTTGGCACTTTAAAGACTGCTGGTTCAGGGCAGTAGGATTTGAGGATGATCTCAAATCAGATGTCTAGGGCTGAGAATGCTAATCCCACATTATTATTCAGGTAGTCTGCAGAATGACCAATTTTTCTTAGCAGTCATTAGTGTAGAGATCTCTTACGTTGTGTACTAGCTTCTGTGAATCCTGTGAAAGAGATGAGAAATTAGATTTATTCCTCTCTTCAGGCACTCCAAATCTGTATTTATTGCATAATTAAAAGTCTCTTTTTCATTAAAAAAAAAAAAAAAAATTAGTTATACCATTTTCTACCTAGAAAGCTGAGATATGGTCTGAACAAATAATTTACATTTTGGGTGTTTAAAGTTCTAAAATTGATTCAATTTTGAAATATTCTAAAATATGTTTATGAAAACATACTATGGGATTTACACTCAGGAGGTACAAACTAGTCATCTGAGCTACTTATTATGAATTACATCAGTTAGAATTTTTCTCTACATTTTCAAATTGGTGTACAAATAAGCTACACACACACCTTCTGGAAAAGTAAGCTGTAATATCTCTGTACTCAAACACACTCTGAGTAGAGCTTCCCAGCTGAATCACTGAATGCAACACTCATACAGCTGACTACTGCCTTTCACTTTCCTGCATACCCAGCTCATGCAGACTAACAGAGGGATTTTTTTCTGCTCTCAAAATTTTGTAGCAGAAAGCATGTGAGAGGGTTTGTATCTGAAAAAGACAAAAACAGAACATGTAGAAATAGAGTAGCTGGAGCACTCTACCTTGGCAATGGTGTCCTCATCAGAGGGAACACTGCCCCCCATCACTTTGTTCTATGCATCTCCTACCATGTGACTCCATCCAATCCCACTCTCTGATGACTGATATCATTAGATATGCTTGCCATCACTGTGTCAGTATGTCACTCAGGAAGCAGACACCTGAAAAACTTCATTAAGGCATATAAAAAAAAGTAACATCTAGATTTTAAAAAAGCCCTACACCTTTACCTATGTCTCAAATGCTTACCTCCGAAAACCAATACGTGAGTTCTGATTCTGCTTTCCATCCTTTTCCATACAAAATACCCAGGATTTAGTGAACATTTTCAAAACACAAGTGAAGTTAAAAATCTTTTTAAATGTAAACCTGAGGGTACTGCTAAAGGATATACAATAACTAGTACCCTGGAGATTATAAATTCACACATCAGAGGCTTGGACACAACTCACTGCAGTTATCTGTAATAATAATTTATTAACTTTTACGATCTGCAAATTTCACAAATATACAAAGTTGTTTCAGTTTGGCAGCAGAGAACACATCTAAGAAAGGCAACTGTAACAAACGTATCTACCTGCAAACTGTGTTGATGTTACAGCTTGGGCCTTTCCTCTACTTTTTTATCCCTAAAATAGAAAAATTCATGGCAAAATAAAAGATTAGAAGCTGATCCTAGTGGAAGAAAAGCCACTGAGATAATGGCATTCATTATAGCTCTGGCCTAGGGATCTGTACCTCAAACTACCCATTAATAGATCGTTGCTTTTTTCTTGTGGTTTGTTTTGGTTTTGTGGTGGTTTGGGATTTTTTTTTTTGTTTTTTTTTTTTTTTGATCACAACAGGAAGAAGATGTAGCTGCAGAGACCAAACTTGATAGCGTAAATTTTATTCCCTGTCCATATGTATCTTCAGATAGAAGTTCTAAATAAACTTCAAAGCCTTTTTCAGTACAGAGAAAGGGACCAGTAAACAGCAGAAACTGTTTATATTCTTGCTTTCTATCAGTCACATTTTCCTTACAAACCATAAAATTTTAAATCAATTAAATAATTTAAATAATTTCTGATGACCTATTCATACCTTGGACAAATCAAAGTCTTCCTTCAGGGGAAACCTGACTGTTTTGTATGTGCCTTGGAAAAGAAATAACATAACATGTAGTCAACCTCTGCAACCTTTACTGGGACATGACTTACACCAGTTTAGTGATAAATTCCACTCAGCTTCAAAGAAACAGGAAAAACAGCCCTAAAGATATAGTCTCTTAAATCAGATAGCTCATCCAAAATCCCATCGTATTATCAAAACTTTGACTGTATTGCTACTCAGCAATGCAATTTTTCACTTCAGTAATCTTGCTTTCCCTTATTGAAGTTTCCTAAAACTTCAAAGCAGCAATACTACATCTTCTCTTTCACTGTATTTGTCACCTATGTCCATTACTTAAATCAACTTATTTTAACTTTCTTAGTTTTTAAATTCATTACTACTAATTTTTGGTACCTTACTATCTAGCTTCTACCCCTAGTAGCTAACAATGTAATTGAAGTATGAAACTATCCAAAAATCTTATTTTACCTATATTAAATGAAATATGCATCATGCTTTTAATGGTCATATATTTCAATTAGCCCTGTAGTTGAAAAACAAAATGCTATAAGTTTCATTTTTGAAGATTTTTAAATACCTTGTCAGATGTGTTATTATAAGTTTAGTCAGGATTTCTAGAGGAAAGTAGTTAACATTTAAGAAGATGTACAGTTAAAAACATGCCAAAACTTACATACCAGTTTAAATGAAAAACTATATAAAAATAACATTTTTAGTAATATTCTATTAGAATGTTCATTTTGCTTAAAAAAATTATTTCACGATTTAACTCCTTTTAATAATGAACTATAATATCCAAAGCCTAGAGATACAAAAAGGAGGTCCTTATGGCCAAAGTTCGCCTGTTGAAAAAGTAAGTTGTTATTATCCTCATGAAAACCAGAGACAGGTATTTGTGTATCCTCATCTGTTTTGTAGCCAGACATTCCAACAAGTGGATGAAATGCTACTTTTTATTAAGGAATAGAAACCTAAAATTATAAGCTTCCATATGCACAGAATGACAAATCAATTAATAAATTATCATACAAAGAAATACTTTAAGGTCATTAATTTTAAACATTTGGTAATATTCACCTAGGGTTGAAAGACAATGAAAAGGATTAGAGAACTAGAAAGACAGAGGTAGGTTTTCTCTCAACATGGACCAACTGCTGGATGTGGCCAGTTGTGTTTGTGAACAATAAGGGATACTTTTGTAGGGAAAAAAATCACTTCTTCAAGTTCATTCTACAATTTCTGATAGCATCAAAAATAACCAATAATCTAGCTGTTAGAAAGCTCCCTTGATATCTTTGTGCTTGGAACGAATTCCCGACACTGCTTGATTATCTCAGGGACTTATATCCATTCTTTCCATACTGCAAATCAGTGCCTTGGGGTTGGTGTCCTTTGAAGCTATTCCAGTTTGCTAAAGCAATTAAAATTTAGTAAAGTACAAAATATCATCAGGTTTTAATACCATAAATTATTGAGAAACCTTGATAAAAGATATAACTAGACTCACCTTCAGTGGAGCCATGGTGAACTTTTTTCATGCGCTTGCGGTATAGTCTGATTTCTTCAGGTCTGTTTCCATTCAAGCTAGAAACCAGTTCAGCCCATAGAGGCTCCAGTCGGTGTTTGACTCAGTTGTCTTTACTATCTAGTGACATTAGAGGCAAGCACACAGGTCTAGCAGACACTGCACAGGAGCCACAGAAAGCCTGTATGGAGACACATTAAAAAACCCTTTAATAATTTTAAACAGCACATCTGTCCCAGGTAAGCAGCGCAGTTACAGCAATTGAATTGAACCCTTGTTTCATAAGGAAACACCTGCATTAGACACTTCCAAGTGTAAGAATCTACAGTTTTGAGAAAAAACTTCGTGTTCACACCACACAAAAAATGTTATGTCGAATGGAATGAAAAGTACTTTATGCAAAGGTAGAGGCATATATTATTAATCATGGCCTTTTTTTAAATTATTACTATTCAAGTATGTAACAGGAATTATATAATAGAAGGCAGGTTTTAACAATTAAAAATTATCTGTGGAACCTTAGGATAAAAATGAAGTATTCATGTTCCTTTCAAACAGTCAGGAATCAGTGGTACTTGCCTTCTGTTTTAAAAAGATGCTGAAAGCCTTTAGTCACCAAGTGTATTGAGCTAACAGAAGTTTTGTGCTGAGAATGGAGCTATACAAAATATTTAGCAATATATTTCTTTTTAATTTTCGTGGAGTTAGCATTTTTTTCTGTAATCCAGGACATCAAACAATTTTCCAATGAATTTTTAAGTTCAGTGTTATTATAAATACATTATTGCTTGCTGTTGCTTGTACAGTGCGAACAAGATCCTTTTATTGCAGCAAACACATTTTCTGCGTGTAATTGATATAGCATCACAGTGTAATGGGTAATTTCAGTAAACAAAAATATTCATTCTCTACCTTCAGAACATAGTGAAGGAGAATGCTGTCATGTTTTGCTAAGGTTATATTCCAGATTCCTAACATATTAAAGAAAGGTGCTTTTGTTCAATCATTTTACTGTATTTCTAAAATAATTGGTTTGAGAATCCCATTTTAACCTAAGTTACACAAGGAATCCAGAATGTCTGTACCTCCCTCACATAGTTTAAATGTCAGGTGGAGTAAAACTATGTGGCAATTGCAGAGACTCCCCTGATCCATTCCGTAACGGTGTATCAAGGACACTGTGATACCATCCATGTTTGCAAGTGTACCTGTCATCAACTGGTGTAACAGGGAGTTGAGATGTGATGGTTGTGGCACTTTATTAGAGTAATCCATCAATTTCTCTGTGTAGACCCTTTTTTCTTTTAGTCTGGAACTAAGGAAATTAAAAGAAAAAAATGCATTTTGTTGTAACAAATAACCAAAAAAAAAAAAAAAAAGATAACATTCTTTTATTTTGCTGTCCATTAAAAAAAATAAAATAAAGATTCCTTATCACAGGACATTTTAGCACTGCTCTTCAATAATTCCAAACAGAAAACAGGACTCAAGCTGCATTTAAAGTAATTTTTACTCTGTTTCTTTGCAATTTCCATCATTATATTTTCCTGGAAGATATTGTTCTTGGACGCTGAAAAACTGCAATTTCATCAGGATCTATTATCCTATTAGTACTAGCAATGCTTGATGAGGCTCTGTGAGAATCATTATATTCTCAAAGCTCCAGTAGTTTCATGGAATTAAGAGAGTGGAAATGAGATTGATGGGAACCTTCTACTGATGACGGAGATTTTCTTTGAATTATTTAGATTTTGATTTACTCCTACATAATTATGTATTTCAAAGTCAAGATGAATCAATACATCGAACAGATAAATTTTAGACTATAATTGGCAAATATGTTTCATAGCAAAATAGAGACAGGCTCTTAATTTTAAATTACACTGAGTATTCCACAAGAACCATCATCTGCATTAGAATCCTGCACAATTTATTGACTATATTGATAGTCTACTACTGTGCAACTATAATAGATAAAAAAAAAACCGCCCCCAAAATACTTTCTGTCGATACTATACCATGAATGAGGAACAGAATTTTGAATTTAAAAGAACTATAAGATGTGGGAGGAACATGATGTACGTGTGAGCAATTTATATTGTGTGTTGTACTTCTATAGACTTTCATAAACTTTCATATAGTTTTATAGGTACTATAAGTTATAGGTGTCAAGACGGCCATGGGTTTCTTTGCTAGAACAAAAGGAAATCAGTGCCAAAAAGAAGGTGGAGTTCGATAAAGTAAATAATTACCTTGTTACCTATTAATAATCAATTATAAAGGTATTTGTAATACATGTTTACATCTGGACAGTGACCTGTAACCAATTATGTGCTTCTTGTCACGAGACCTTGTATACAGACGCTATAAAAACCCTGAGTTATCCTAATAAATCAGACATATTTTAGATCTCATAGATCGTGTATGTATGTCTCTGAAGCCTCCCCATCAACAAAAAGAATTGTTGTAATGAGGGTCTCACATAATCAACTATAAATTTAGGGTGGGAGAATGATAGGTCCATATGTGATGTTGTTTGGTACAGTAAAAAGAACAGAAACAAAGATTAATTGGAAGGAATGTGACAAAATTAAAACATGGCATCAGAGAGCATTACTGGGATTTTTTTTTTCAGCACTGGACAAGTTTAAGGAAGACGGTTTTAGGATGTACAAATAAATAATGAATGTTTGTAGAAGGAGTTACACAAAAGCATGATGAAATCAGAGTTAATGTAACCTTTATAGGTAAAAATTGTATATTTTCCAAAACATCATCTTTCAAAAAATGTTCTTTCTCTAGTATTTCACATTATTTTTCAGAGTTTTAAGTTCTGTTGGTATAAGCATATGCCTATTTTTCTGAATTTAGAGTCATTGTCTCCCTTGTTATATAGTAGCAGTAGTAATGCAATTTGCCTTCTGCAGCTATCCTTACTTCTTGGGATGCTCTTTCCACAGATTTTCCACAAGTTCTTGAGTTTTAAAAAAATGTATTTACATTTAACTGGTAGTCTGGTTCCCAGCTCCAGAAGTCAGTGGAATGAGAGTTCTAGCTTCTGTCTATTTCTGAAAATCTATCTCAAAATCTGCAAAATTAATGCTTTAGATATTATTTTTCTCTACTGCCTAGCTTTTTCTAAAATGAAATAAAGAGAGAGAGAAAAAAGAAACAATAAGAACTCAGGAGAACATGAAAGGGACATTGTTCTCTTTGTGAAGTTCTGTCCTTGTACTAAAAAAAAGTATTGTATGGATTTTTTAACTCTGTTTCTGATAGTCTTTTCAGGTTTGAGATTTTAATTGTTAAATCTTGATTACATTTTTACTGTGTGACTGGCAGCAGCTAAAGTACAAATAAATTTCACTTTTTTGTCTTAAGAGTTTTTAGATATTTACTAGTGTGTCTTTCTTGAATAAAAACTTACTCTTTAACATTTACAGTATTAGCTGATCACCTAACATTATATGAGAAAGCAATTATTAACTTTCTTATTTCCCTCTCCATGAATTGTTATATTTTTTAAACTTCATTATAACTTAAATGTGAATTCCTATTCAAGATCCAGGTTTTACAGAAAAATACAGATCTTTTACAATGATTATACTAAGAGAAAAACAAAAAAAAATATTTCATTTGAACTGTGGCCATTTCCAAGACAAACATAAGGCAGTACTGGTGGCAGGACTGTTAAGTCAACCTTGTTTGTAGCCTTCTGGTGACTTGTAGGGAGAAAAAAAAAAAAGAGAATTTTTTTTTTCCTGGATGAAATGTTTAGTGTCATTGCAAATGCAGAGAGGTAGCTAGGTCATTTGCCCAGGTCTGGGATGTGTCTGTATTGACATAAGTAGTTGTTGGATCAATGTTAGCTGCATAGTAAGGCAGTATTTCAGTTAATATTCTGGCCACTGATAGGAACCGATTCTCCAGTATGATACAGAACAAATGTCCTTCCTTTGCTGGTTCATTAATACATATTTTTTGTAATGGATGGTAAAGCACAATTTATGAGATATTTTTGAACACTTTTATATTTTTAGTTAGCAAAAATCCTCAATGTTTGTTTGCATTACAATATCTGAGAATCATTATGTCTGCTTCATTCTCTGCTTACTTGTAAGAGAGAAAGAAAAACTTGGGTGTTTTCCATGTGCATAAACTATTGCCAATAAAATGCATAATTTATTAAATTTTATACAGAAAAGATATAAACCTTGAAATCTGCCTTTGGAATACATTTTGAAATTATAAAAGTCACCTCTAACATCGTTTCACACTTGAAATGCAATCACAGCTAGCCTTACTTAATAAGATGTTTCTACTACAGCACACAGTCAGTTGAACAGGTGGTAATTTCAAGTAACTTTGATAAGGTTAGGTCATAGTTTGAGTGAGTTAAGCTGAGTTCAATGATAAATGAACATGCTGTGTTAACTGGTAAGGAGCATGGGAGAATCAGAGCTAATAGACATTATTTTAACAAATTGCCATTTTAAATCACCTTCCTGAGGGTCTTTAAGCAAGATTTCATCAATTACATGCTTACAGCTCACATTAGTGATACACATTAAAAAATTTCCCACATGAATAATTTAGAAAAAAAAATTGACTATCAAACCCCTGTGTGAGTTACCTCTTGTCTATTTAAGCAAAGGTTTACTTAAATGATGCACGACGTGCAATATTTCAAAAATGTTCCTTCTGAGAGCATGAAGACAAGATACAGAAAAAAATCTCCTTGCAATGGTTCTATATTCTCTTGTGTGCTGTTTAGCTTTTCTGATGTGTGGTGTCTTTGCTGGTTCTGTGATTTGCTTCTCAGGATTGACTCATTCGATCCTGTCAACAATTACCATCCATAAAAAATATTTAAATAGCCACGTTTCTTGTTGCATGAAGATGGCAAATCAGTACCAAATATATATATTAAGAAAAAGCTTTGAAAGGACCTGAAGTTGATCATGTTGTTGTAGTAATACCTGCCACCAGTTTTCATTAAAGTAAGAAGCATAAAATCATAGTCTCTTGAGTTGGAAAGGAACCATAAGGATCATTGAGTCCAATTCTTGGATTAACTCAGGGCAACCTAAAAGCTAAACCATACATCCAAGAGTATTATCCAAACACTTCAGTCTTTAAATGTTTTTTTATACATTAAACTAAAAAAGTGATATTTATTCTCTTTTTTGAATGTTGTGAGGTATAAGTAATTTTCTATAGCATCCACTTTCCTAGTACAACAGATTCTGTTACTTGAAACGATGCCTATTTAATTAAATTTTAAACTTTTAGTTTAATTATCCTTACTTTTCCAAGTCTATGTCAAATATTCAGTATTTCTGGAGTTTAGTATTTTATGTATTACACTAAAGGTGTTCAGATTCTTTCAAGTTCTAAAAGTTATCTGACATATTATAGAATCATAGAATGGAATTGGAAGGAAACTTTAAAGGTCATCTAGTATAGTAAGTGTTTGTAGTGGATAACTGATGCTCTAGAAGAAGTAGGTATTTATACCCTGATTGCAATGTGTCACCTTTCTGCTTCAGTGCGTTGCATAGCTTTAAATCTTTTAGATCACATCATCCTGTGTAATGTCATCTCACATTGGCTTTTCTGCATGACACAATATAACATGATGGGTGGTGACACAGAAAACGTAATGCAGTATGACACATCAGAAATGTAAAGGGTGCTGCAATTGGATAGTTAGTGTCAATTTAGATAGGAGACTTCAAATCCAAAATGAATCTGGCAGACACTAATGGAGTGAATGTTACAGTAACTGCTGTATGTGTGAAACTGTGAATTCTACAGTTCATAGTGTGTTGAAGAGGTTCAGAAGTAATCTGAGATATTGGGACGAATGAGTATTTGTAGCTGACAGAGGTAGACATATTTAGAGTATACAAAAAAGTTATATGCTGCAACATGTCCCCTTTCCTGGTTTTTAATATTTTCTGTAACCATTACTTGTTTAATTTATTTCTTTTTCTAAACTGTGGACTACCAAAACAAAATAATTAAAAAGGACATATCATTGTTGTGGTGCATTATACTAAATTTAATTAGTATCAGACAGTCAAATGCAACAGGTATGGATGAAAAACTACCACCCAGTTATCCCAGAAAACACTTTTAAATATTGAACTTAATTTTATGAACATTCCAATGGACTTTTGACCAGATTAATTTTGATTTGATTAAATTTGATTAATTTTCTGCAGAATCAGAAGTTCTAAGAATTTTTTCACAAGATGTTCTGTGCTTTTCAGGCTAAGGTCTATTTTTATACTAACAATACAGTGTAATATTACTGTAAGTTTCAGATGACTGTGAAGTGAAATGAGAAGTTTCTAAAGTTTTGGTTAATTTTGTTGCTCAGAGATGTTGTGGATACACTATCCCTGAAAATGTTCAAGACCACATTGGATTGGGCTCTGAGCAACCTGGTCTAGTTGAAAGAGTTTCTGGTAATGGCAGGGTGATTGGAACTAGACGATCTTTAAGGTCTGTGCCAACCCAAATCGTTCTAGGATTCTATGATTCCTCTCTTATCAGGTCATTTGTACATCTGACACACCTTGCCTTGTTTCTCCGGGGATATCTTTTTCCTATTTTTCTGGTTTTGCTTTATTTATTTTCATGTGACAACAGGTTTTCTTCCATGTGCTAGCTATTCCTATGGTTTAGCTCTTTTAGAGGGGAGGGACCCATTACTTTTCCTTAGAGATTAAAAATATTTTAATCTATTTTAGAGCTTATAGGTAGAGTGTTTCATCACCTCTGCTCCAGAAAAGAATTTATAAATCTCTATAGATATTCATTTTCTTCACTGAAAGAAACAATAAATCATCTATTATTTGAATGTATAAAAAGACTGAGTGGGAAATGCAGTGCTTTTAAAAATCTTTGGAGTATGGGAGAGGAAAGGTTGGCATGTGGACAGGAATTCTTTAGGGTCATCCTTAGTATTTGAAATGAAATAAACAAAAATAACCTTAGAAAGTCTCTTGGGATATGACAATGTCTACTTTTCTGATCAGAAAATGGAAAAAAAAAAAAAAAAGAAAAATAACTAAACCACTGTGCTGCAGAACGAAGATGAAAAACAGGGTGCAACAGACAGGGATGATGCACTGTAGCTGATAAGACACAGAGAAGTTTAATTCCTTTTTTGTAGTATGTGGTTTTAGCCCTTCAGCAAAAGATCTTTTTAGTGATAACTACTACTCTCCTTTAACGATTCTTTCTTTGCTGAGACTCACAATTTTTTTTTTTTTTTGCAGTGTTTTCCTGGTAGTATAGTAGGATAACCTTAACAATTTGAAGGAAAAAATAAGAAAAATCCTCTTTAAGTTCTTTTGCCAATATTTTTTGGGAAACACGAGTGTGTCAATGTCTCTGAGGAAGAAGAAAATCAACTGTACTACCAATTTCACCAGCAGTGATTTATTCCCCTTTGCAGTTTTTTGCAGTTCACATTGTTTCCCATAAAGTTAGAGTAACATGTAATTTTTGAAAAATCACATGCAGTGTTTCCTTGTGAATGCTATTTGCCAGCATCCTTTTGACAGAATCAATACAATGATGTGTTATAGAGGAGATCAGACAAAACATAAAAGATGAATTGTAAGGCATAGTCCCACTCAGCAGCAGACTGCCTGGAGTTGGTGATGGTCAGTCAATAGTTAAATATTGCTCACCCAAAGAAGGGTATTAACAAGCTCACAGTTCCCTGCAGGTCCCTGTTCTGTCATGCCATCAGCTTCTTGCCTAAGGCCTTATACTGAATATTTTTGAATCATTACTGCTTTAGAGGCCCACTGTATTCTTTTGCAAAATAGTGACTCAGAAATCACATGCTCCCTATTTGTAGAATAAAAATTGAAGAAAGACAGTGGTTGTGTGATTTCATGTTGCCATAAGGGAGTATCTATCTTGTCCTAAAGACATTGATTATCTTAGACATGACCTACAGTAGTCTATTTAATTACTTCCAAAGAAGCAAGTAACTGGCTATCCCTTATGGAAGGTAGGGTAAGAAGAAAATTCAGTATTTTTTTTAGTTGTTTCTACATATTGATTGTTAAACTTCTTCATTTATGAACTTCATTTAGGTCTCAATTCTCTAAGTGTTTATTCATATATGGCATTAATTTACTTTTTCAGTTGTATGAAAGTTCTTTGCAACCATTTAAACACAAAATTAAACATTATGTTCTGGACCCTGTGGCCACATTTTATCATATTTTTGAGGGATTTTTTTTCTTCCTTTTGATATTATCTAATCTTGTGGTTTCTGGCTGTAAATCTTAGTCTTGACATGTCTTTCATGTCCAGTTAATATGTCCATTCATCTCTTTCAGACATAATTTTGTGGCATAGAACCTGCTTTAGTAGAGTAAAACAAAAGACTTTGTCAGTGTTGCTAGACAATTTCCAAATTTGATACCTTTTGTTACAAGTAGGACAGATTTAAATATATCAGGCTCTTAGTAAAAACTAGATAATGTTCTTTTATGAAACAAGGAAAAATTATCATCCACAGCTTGGTATTTGTAGTTCATATCATATTGTGCCTATTCTCCAATATCTGTAGAACCCTCCAAGTAGTGTGGTCAAACAGTCTCACTATGTGACCTTGCACTCCAGAAACCATAATATCAGTGAAGTTTCATATCTGTCTAGACTTAACTTGGCTGGATTTTCTTCCTATTTTGTTCACTTCTTTGAATCATGAATAAAGAATCATGTTATCCTTGTTGTTTCTTTACACATAATATGATTTCTCTTTTTTTGTTTGTTTTTGGTTTTTTTGTTAACCTTAAACTTGTACTGTTACACACAGAAATACACATGCGGTGTACAATTTTGTTTGTCTAAATTGTGCCAAGTCACAGTCCTTAGGATACTGAGTGACAGGAAAACTATTACAGGTAGGACTGCACTTTTGTAGTAGTGAATTCACTATCCATTTCCCAGAGCTTTTCAAATGATGCTCAGTGACAGAACTAAAGGCACAGGGTACAAACTGAAACACAAACTGAATATCAGGAAACATTTTTTTATTGTGAGGTTGACAGGATTGTCACAGGTTGATCAGGGAAGTTGTGGAATCTCCCTCATTGGAAGTATTAAAAAATTGCTTGGATGTGGTTTTGGACAACCAGCTCTAGATGATCCTGTCTAAGCAATGCTTTTGGACAAGATTTCTGGAGGTCCCTTCCAACCTCAATCATTCTGTAATTCTGTGATATCCATTGATGTGAAATAACCCTAAGTAGTTATTACTGAAAAACTGAACTGTGTTCTAGTCATCACTGGTGTCTATGGAGGTATTATTACATCCTAAAATAAAACTCTAACATTTGGTCAAACACTTCATTCAATCTGAGAGTTTACTGGCCTACATGGGATTTAGCCCCTCTAGACTCCCTTTACAACTCAGTGGAAAGAAACAGACACTTTTTAAAATGAAGATTAATTTGTCCTTTGATAGATGTGTAGTTTTAGTGCATAATTCACCTTAGCCTAAAATGCCAGTCTCTCCACTGACTATAAAGCAAGCCTACCAAGAGTCACTGGGGTGTAGGTATCTGCTGATCAAATCACACTGGTTCAGGTAATGTGCCCCTAAGTTACTATAACTGTGCAAATACAGTTTTAGTGATTTGTGGCTGAAAATATTCCTGCTGCGTACTGGTGAATGAAAATGGGTTGTATTAAGGAAAAATGCTCATTTTCATGCTTATATATATTCAAGATACAAAACAACTGAAGTACCACTCAAAATAACAGTCATGACACTCATTATATTTATATATCAAAGGCTATGTGCAACAGCTTGGCAGACAGGATTTTTAAGCTCGCTTTTTTTTTTTTTTATTTTTGAGTGATTTCAAGTTGGTCCGTCAGAAGCCAGACATGAACCAAAGAATTGAGTTATTTCAAGTCTAACCTTCCTAGCTCTGTGAACAACATTATATGTATCATTGAACTAAGACAATTCAGACATGGGGCCCTGACACAAGATAGAAGAGAAAGCAAGCCTGAAAGAAACTTCAGAAGTGGTCTCCTGTTGTTTGAACAGGATTTTAGACATGTTGACATGAGCTTGGCTGTGGAAAATCAGCAGTGTGCTGTTAAATTTCTATATGAAGAAAAAATTCAAATATTATAAATTAAAAACAAAGTTTTGTACATGTGATAGGATTCGGAATAACAGGTGTTTATTTATTTATTATTAGGCATTATTTGTATCCCTTGAAATAATTTAAAAACATACTTTTTGTTCACTGCCATTTCTCCAAATATGTAATTTCACATATTCATTGAAAATAGTTAAGATTATGTTGCCAGTAAGTACTGAGTGTCTGTGGCAAGGTGCTGGAAATGGGAGCTGAATGGGTGACCTCTGTGAGGAGAGATAAGGACTGTCCCATGCCAGACACAACGGGTTCCAGTTGCCTCCAAAGAACCAACTGTGGGGCACAGCTGAAACCCTCACACCAGATGCTTGTGCCATGGGAAAAGCAGCTAAATATGATTATGTTATTTTTATTTTCTAATGTTTTCCTTTGCATTTTATTAAACTGAAAGCACTTGCAATTACTTTTACTTATCATCAATTCAGTTTTACATCATGAAATTTCTCAGATTACAGTTTTCCTGACTACCCATTACCATACTTAAATCACTGGGTTACAATAGAAAAAAAAAATTAAATCAGAGGTTTATCTTTACCTCTTAATGCATATAGTCTGAGAATTAGACTTATAGTAAGACTAAATATTTGAAAATATACTTAAAACAAATAGTGTTTCACTTATAGTATTCTTACTCGACTGGGAACCTTCTAATGCATATTCCACATGTAATAAGACAAAGAAAATTCACATATTAATGGTCAATATCCCCAAAAGATTGACAAATCATGTCTTTAAAGAAACAACTGAGTCAATTGAATACTTCTGAAAATGTTAAGGTTATTTCATATTATAATATTAAGCAACTCTAAATATTTGCAAACCCTAAGATAATACCAAAAAAATCTGATGTAACAAATCAGAAGTATTATATGAAGCAGATCCCTGCAAAGGTATTTACTACTGGGAAAAGAAATAGTGTTTAATGAAATGGTTGAAGATGTTTTTCCATAATAGCATCCAGGCTTTATTCAATCCAGAGATAGCTGCAGTACTTGTCCTAAGGAAAACAAATGCAGATGTTACAGTCTTCATCAGTTAGTGCAGATTTTGGGGACATTGCAGTTGATTACTGTCTGACAGTGCTTTTCTAAGCACACTACTGACTGATTCCAGTTTCTATAAAATAATAATGTCTGCACCATTATAACCTTACACAGCTGACAATTGTATCAGCATGGTATGCAGAAGATTTATAGAATCATAGAATCATAGAATGATTTGTGTTGGAAGGGACTTTAAAGATCCTCTAGTCCACCCCCATTGCTATGGGTAGGTACATCTTCAATTAGATCAGGTCTCTCAGAGCCCTGTCCAATCTGACCTTGAGTACTTCCAGGGATGAGGCATCTACTGCCTCTCTAGGAAACCTGTTTCAGTGTTTCAACACCCTCACTGTAAATTTTTGCTTATATCTAGTCTAAATCTACTCTCTTCTAGTTTAAAATCATTACTCCTTGTCCTATTGCAATGAGCCCTACTAAAAAATCTGTCCTCATCTTTCCTATAATCCTCCTGCAGGTCTTCCTGAAGCTCTCTCTTCTCCACACTGACCAACTCCAGCTCTCTCTGCATTTCTTCACAGGAGAGATGTTTCTGCTCTTTCATCATTTTTGTGGCCTTTCTCTAGACCTGATTCAACTGATCTGCATCTTTCTTGTACTGAAAACCCAGAGATGGATGCAATACGCTTACTAGGGTCTCACAAGAGCAGAGTGGACGGGCAGTCACCTCCATCGACCTGCTGGCCATGCTTATTTTGATGCAGCTCAGGATATGGTTGGGTTTTTGGGTCGCAAGAACACATTGCTTTGTTTCAAAGTCTTCCAGAAGAGAAAATTTTATACTTTGATGCTTCCTAGCCTCATTTCTGTGTATTTTTGATATACTAAATATTTATATTCCATTTTCTCTTCTGAGTAAAGTTGACTTTTGTTCTTAGGTTTATTTCATTTTTCTGGTTTCCTTTTGCCACCCTTACACAATTGTTCTGGCTCGGAAATTTGTTACTCAATATAAGCAGAGCAATTTAGATAAAAAATGAACTCACCTACTGCATGGATACCTAAATGTAATGAACAAGCAAAAGCTTACATTTCTGATTCTTGGTTAATTGCTACAATAAATAGGACAGACTGTCATTTGTGTCCTTAACACAATTAATTAATTGTGAATGACTCTGAAATTGTTGTGATATTTTAGATTAAAAAAAAAAAAAAAAGCTACTTTTTCACTTGTGACTTGTTATATTTTAGAATCTGAAACTGTGACAGTTCTAGCTGACCTTAAAATACACAAAGTAAAATGAAGAAAAATGCAGTTTCCATACTTTCTTTTCCAGAACAACATCTATTATGGAGCTCTTTTCATTCCAAAGTCAGAATGCTTCTTTTAAAAATCATAAAACTGTGTATGCAGAACACAATAAAACCAGAAATAATCCTCAGGATATACCTGAAAAAAAACAGTACAGGAAAATATCCCATCATGTACTCCCATATTGCAAGGGATTTATGTGGAGGGTCTTTGGAAAGATTCTCATTCTACTCTATCTCAGAAAGCATTATTCTATATAGAATATAGTACACGTTTTACTGTGTATTGTCAATGTCCTACATAAACACCATTAAAATCAATGGTTTCTTCCAGTTCTGTCTTCAACTGATTTTTATAAGGTCTCATTCTTCTCCTAATTGTTAATTTCCTTCAATTTGTAGCAGGCTAAATGGAATACTCATAAGCAGAAATGTAGGATTTATTTGGGGTTTTTTTTATTAACTTTTACAACTGGTATTTTATTGAAAATATGCTAAATTTATAGTACATATGTTTAGACCATTTTTCATCTAATGAGGTAATCCAGAGACTAGAGTAATACCAGTGCTTACATTTTAGTGCGGCTTATTCCAATGTGGTCAAGAGAGAGAATGATGTACAGATTCATACCTTCATTGTTTGTTGCATTGCAGTAGAAAATCAATTTCTTAAAGGAACATTCTTGCTGTATATTCTCTACTATTTCTATGATCAGTTGCTTTCAATAATATTGACAATTTGTGCTGTCCACAATGAGGCCACTCGTGCCAAGAAAGACCTTCTGGTATCCAGGAGAGGCCTAGTTCAACTGTAAGCACTAACATGTTAAATAAGCACAACTGATTGGACAAATAATTTTTTTAGGCAAAGACTACTCTGAATATTCTGCATTTAATTCTCATAAAATTATCCCTGCACAACCTGCATATAACAGAAAATAATTTTTTTTCTTCCTCTGGAATTTTATTTGGACATCATCTCAGATTTTGGCAGTCACTGGATACATCATATATCTTAATTTATAAAAGGTAACAAATTCAGGTCTGGTTTTCCTACTCTCAGGGGATTTTCATGTTAAGAACGTAATCAAATTCTTCCTTTAAAACCTTAGAAAAAGCAAAAATTTTGATCTACTAAAAAATCTGAGCTTCATAGCTTTATTCTGTTTTAGTAAAGATAGAAACATTGTCGATATGCCACATATGAAATGAAAAATAATCAAATTAATTAGAAAATCTTTTTTCCTGTAACAATATGATTTTATTCCCAATAGTTAAAATATAATTATCAAATAAACTTGGGATTGTTGTTGCATTTGGGAATGATATTTACTGTAATTTTTTTAATCTCTGTAATTTTCAATATGTTAATGTATGCATGCATTTGCAGATGAAGTTTATTAAGTTAATTATCTTTCCAGGTATTTTCCAGTGAAATTTCCATTTTATTTTTGTTGGATTTTACTGTGATAGTTAATTTCTCTATTGGTAGATGTGACCTTTTTCCTCAGCACAGAGAGGGATACATATTTATTCACAGAAACAGGTTTTACATCCAAAATTAGATAATAAAAGTCTTGTTGCATTCTAACAAAATACACTACTACATTTTATCTTAGACATCTGGCATTATCTCAGTAATATCATGCATATACTGAAGAAGAGAAACAGTTTTATAAAGCAGAAGGAAAAAAAAAGAAGCCCAGGGATAATATGAAAGAATTTCAGATTCTATATTGTTCAACAAGTGTGTGATAAATTTTCTAGAAGCCAGAGGTTATCACTAACTGCAAATATCAATGTAATAGCTGGCAGTAGAGAATAATGTAGGGGTTTTTTTTTTATCATCTTCAAATTCAACTTTTTAAAAATCTTCTAAGTCAAACATCCACAAAAAGCTTGTGTTGACTTTAATGCCTGCTTTTGAAATTTCTTTCTACAGTAATAATTAGTGAAGAAATTCTGACTTTATGCTTTGTTTTATTACATTTGTGTGATGGAGCTCTGAGAATGTTTAGACTTTACGCAATGACAGCTACACAATATAATTTTCAAATAAATTAGTATTGCAGATGAAAAAGATTCTATGATTCATTACCTTTAAAATGCATTACTGAGCTATAATTAGCACATGCATAGGGCACAGCTATAGATTACTAAAATTTTATGTCATAGCATAGTTGTTATGCGAAAGTACCCTAATTATGTCATTAAGAACTCAGATATACAGAATCACAGAATTATTTAGGTTGGAAAAGACCTGTAAGATCATCAAGTCCAACCTTTGACCAATCACTACCTTGTCAATTAGACCATGGCACTAAGAGCCACATCCAGTCATTTCTTGAACACCTCCAGGGATGGTGACTTTGCCACCACTCTGGGAAATCTGTTCCAATGTTTAAAAACCCTTTCCATGAAGAAATTCTTCCTGATATCTAACTGAACCTTCTCTGGTACAGCTTGAAGCTATGTCCTCTGGTCTATTGCTTTTTGCCTAGGAGGAGAGCCTGACCTCCACCTAGATACGAACTCCTTTCAGGTTGTTGTAGAGACCAATAAGCCTCATTTTCTCCACCCCAAATAACCCCAGCTCCCTTAGCCACTTCTCATATGGCCTACTCTCCAGACCCTTCAGCAGCTTCATTGCCCTTCTCTGGACATGCTCCAGCACTTCAACATCTTTCTTGTCAGGGGCCCAGAACTGGATCCATTACTCAAGGTGTGGCCTCACCAGTGCAAATAATAGACAGTGACAGTATGGAGTCCTAATTAAAAATAAATAAATAAATGAAATTCAGATAAACCAGTTTTTGCAAACCATACACTGACCATTTTCTGGTTTTGGACTGTCAGTCTGTCCAGTCTTTCCATAAGAGGAGTCATATAAACTGACTTCTATGAATATCTTCTTCCAAACCTCTAACCTCGAGATCAGAACTGTTCCCCTTGTTCTACTAATTGGCATGTAAAGAGAGTGATGAGGGGACTGGCTAAGTCTGTCAGTAGCTAATTAAAAAAGAACCAAAATAAACATTCTTTGAAAGTTTTTCATTTTTGTTCAGAATTTCTTTGATCCTGCAAAACTATGTTTGTTGGATAGAAAATCTTGTGATGGAAAATGACTCCATGACAGCTAGGAGAGAGTAAAAGCACTGGAAAGACAGCAGAGACAGAAAAGCTTTTGGAACCAACACACTATGACCTTACATAAGCAAATAACTTTCTTCCCTGTCAGGTCAGCTGCCTAGCTTCCATGTTTAGTTCATTTACAAGTATTATTCTGACATAAACCCTCCATTTTACTTTGAGACAAAGCCTAAGCAAAGTCCTACAGATTGCTTGCCCCAAATAATCCTCCTTTTCACCAATAAAGAGGAGTCTGTACCAGTTTTCTCCCTTTGTGATGAATCTACAGGGTTCTCTACGCAACCTCAGAAAGAGCTGTATCTCAAATCTCTCTCTGCAAAGAGTGTGTGCTGTCATACACATCACAAGAAACACATTTTTAAGGTCTTCTTCAAAATATATCTCTGATATATGAGATACAGTACTCTCACTGTTAGCAACTATGAAGTTTAAAAACAAACAGTGGTGTTATCAGCACCATGCTCTAACCAAGTGAGCTAATCTCAGGGCCTGAACTACGTCTGACAGCATTTTGCAGTAAGAACTAAATAGAACTGGTGGAAATTTAGGAGGGATGTGGAGATGCTGCAGTTTAGAGCTGATGACAGATAAACCTCTGAAAGAAGATCTCCCATAGCCTTATCACTGTGGGAGAGCAATACATAATTATTCATCAAGAGGACCTCTGAACTTAGCAGAGGTCCTTATATGTATAATAAGCTACTTTTCAGGTCCTTCTGTGTGAAATGTTTTTATTCAAGATGAGTTGCTCTAGTGCTTCACACAGAATAAAATAAATTATTTAGTAATAATGGCCAGTCTTCGTGAGCGAAGATCCGGGGAAGGTCTTTACACCTTCCAGCCTGCGCATTGGATTTTTTAGGTGAGACACAGTGTGCGCGGAACTGAGCCCACCCTTTAATCCTAAGGTTCATCTGCCGGGGCCAAGCGAGCTTGGACGGTGGCAGCGAGGTCCTCAGGATGTAGATGGGTTGCCTTTTTAAGGGCTAACGAGCCCCACCTGCCTGGGAGTGTCCCTGACCGGGAATTGAACCTGGGCCTCCGCGGTGACAGTGCCGCGCCCTTACCACTAGACCACCAGGGGCTCCTAAATTATTTAGTAAAAGTAAAACAAACGACAGTGCAAAATTCATACCTTTTAATCCTGAAAGACTGCACTTGTTTTCTCAAGTATTGTTTAATTTACATATCAAAAACTGATTTTGAAAGATAAGAAATATTCTAGGAAAAAGAAGTAACTTCCCTGAAATTGTGAAAATAATGTGTCAGATAATATGTTAACTGACAATTAAAACCCCATTTAGTTAGAAATAGAGATTGTTAGCTCATTCACATGAACAAATGTATTTTACATCCATTTTTAATTTATTTATTCAAACAGAGTTTAGTATTATATTATATATAGATGTAGCATTTAGTTGCCTATCAAATTCTATTGGAAAGAAAATGAGGTTTTCGTATTGTGTAATTTTCATTCAGCAGTGTGACATCTATAGCTGAGGTCACAGTGACTATTTTATATATCTGTTTCCTCATAAAATAAATTGTACCTAGTGATTTTCTGTTTCAGTGTGTCGTGGTTTTGCTCTGGGTTAACTTGCTTTCACACCCCCCACACAACTATTATTAGTTGAGAGAAGGTTTAGGCAGACAAAAGAGACTTGATTTGGGAAAATAATATTAACATTTATTACTAGCAAGTTAAAACTAAAGAATTATATCTATAACAGTTCTACTTAAGTAAAAGTACTATGTATTTACAAAAATACTTCTCCCCCCTTTTATATCAGTCCAAGGAGGAAAAGCAGTTTCTTTCTCCATTCTTGGAACTCCAGGTCTCTTCAATAACTCTGCAACACTCTTGGTATAGCTGGAACTCTTTCTATCTTACTCTGTGTCAGCCTCCACGTCTGGGCCTACCCCCTCCTGGGCTAAGACCGGAGACTTGGGGTTATCCAGGCTCTGAAGGTTTTCTTCCATGGTCTTGCAAGGGGACACTTGCCTACTATGGATCTTCTTCCACGGGGTTACAGGGGATAATGGTTTATGAGTCCACCCCTGTTTCCCCATGGAGGTCCCTCTCCATGGGAGAACAGTCTTTGATAGACTTCTCTGGCATGGGTCTAGCATGAATTCCACACATGGATCCCAACATCCTTACCCGAGCCGTTTGCTCCAGCGTAAAATTCTTTCTCAAGGTTACAAATTTCCAGCACTAGCAGCATGGATCTCTCACTGAGATCCCAAGCTTACCTGGGCCTTTTTCTGCTCCAGCGTAAGCTCATCTCTTCAGGGTTATAAATTTTTAACAGGGCTCTGCTTCATTTTAGTCCTTCTCATGAAGTCTTGGTTTTCTGGTACATCCACAAGCTCCTCTGTGAGCCGTATGGGGGGGTCTCCTCACCCCAGAAATCTTCTACAGGTGGCAGGGATTACTTTTCAGTCTTTTCCCTGCTGAAGAGAAAGAGCAAAAGGGGGGAGAAACAGCCCCCCCTTCTAACTTTTCTTCTCTCTCCTCCGGTTGCTAGCTTTGACCTTGGAAGTCCCTTATCTCTTTGCTGGAATTCTTTTGCAGCGGTTTTCTGTCCAAGTAGTCAGTCCTCTAAAGTTTTTTTTCCTTCACTCTCTTACAAGAGAGAAAGGGGGCTTCAGTGCCACACTTGCTCCTGGCCCAAGCCAGGGGAGAAGGGAGCCTTGGTCCACCTCGGGGCCCGCCGCCGCTCCTACATGGCTGCCTAATTTCAACTACGCCTCAAACCTTCTCTTCCGTTTTCTTAAATATGTAATTAGCAAAGGTGTTACTGAGAGTTTTAACTGGCTTCTTGTCCGGAAATCCACCTAGACAAAACCACCCCCAGCCCCAGGGGCTGGTCGACTGGGCAAAACCACAACACAGTGGAATATAAAGAAAGTTTGAGTTATGTATGAATGAACAAATATACTTATTTTAGGGTTAAAGAATCTTACCAGGCATGTCTGAACCTTCTAAAAGAGAATGTCTTAGATACTCAAGAAAGTCTGCTTCCAACTAGAAGTTTATTGTTGCAGACAGGACTGAGACTATGATTTCTCCTATTATAGGGGTGGAGAAAAAAAGGGGGGGAAACAAGAAAAAAGGTAAAAAAAAAAAAAAAAAGCTGCAAAACAAACTTTCCTATGGTTCCCTTGAAGTTGTAAAATGTCACAAAGAATATAAAGGTTATTGATGGTTCCAACTAGTATATTATATTATGCTCAGAAACATTAACATATCTTTTCTAAGTAATTAGGATAATATAAACAAAAGTTGATTCAGTTTTATCATAAATACTTATTACAGAAAATAATTGCTAGATGCAATAATATTAAATTTTAATTTCAAAAAAATGACACAAACATATTAAGAACCTTTAATGGATGGTAATATGAAACACTGAGCTAAAGCAATGTGCATGTTTTCTTAAGAGTATGTGTGCCTGCTATACTCAATATATGATTTTAAGTTATGAAGTGTACTATAGAGTACCATATAATTTGATAAATATAAAGAATTATGTACCCAAAACTGCACACAGAGTATAAGTAATTTCCCTGAGGAGATTGGTGACATAATGATAAACCCCAAGAACTCTGCTCAAATGATTTGTTAATGTCACAAGTAGTCCCAAATGGAATTACAGTTTCTTATGTACATACAAGTGTATGCAATTTTTATAAAATAAAGGAAATCATTCTTTCTGATCAACACTACTAGTTTAAAATTAAATGCAAACAATATTTTCTCACTGGTGTTCCCACAAAGTGCTCTCCTTTCTCCTTTTCTCTAGTTGACTTCTGCTACTTTCTCATTCTACAGTTTCTTCTGCTTCTTTTCCCCCTGCTCTCTATTTATACTTTTCAAAACTCTTCAGCAAACAATATTTTCAATCAATTCCACTTATTGGTATGAATTTCCCTAGGGGAGGACATGAATCAATAGCAAATTAATCTTATTCAGAATGTTCAATGCACTACTAATAAAACTATTGAATACTCACAAAAGAGAGACATATCTTTGCAGAAAGGAAGCACATTTAATAATATTTTCTAGGGAACTACCTGGGATAATTCTCACCCAAGACAAAAAAATTGAGTAAATCCCTATAGCATTTCTTTCTTTTCCATCAATTATTTCTTATATAAGTCCTCAAAAATGAGAACAGATTTCTGTTCTTCTCTCTACCTCACAGAACCTTGAGTTTATATGTTTACTTCCCTAATAGAAAACCAGCCACTACTTTACAGTTTTAAGGGAATAATGTCAGAGTTCACATTAAATGGGTTATTTTCACCTCTTGCAATCCATAATATCAAGAAACACCGCACCTGAAACGAGTATTCAATATTTGATTATTTGTTCTAAATTAAGGAGCAAATACACTGCGCTGTGTTTGAAAAGAAATTCTGTTTGATACTGAAATATTTTTACTGCCTACAATATTTTTCAATTTAAATCTCAACCATCTGTTCAAATCAGAATACAATTTAGAATATTACCTGTGACATGTATACATTAATCTTCTAAAAGAGTAAAACTTAAACATTAAAAAATCCTTATGCACCAAACCTAAACTCTTACTCTACTTAACATATAATAACCATGTATGATGGATAGATTCTCCTTACAGTTCTTTTCCCTTTCATCTTACTGAATCTCAGATAAAATGTTCTGATTTTTTTTCAAAGACAAAACCCAGGATTTATGTTTCAGATACAACCTGAGGACCACACACAGTTCTTCAGGTTTCAGTCGGAAAGTTAAAGATGATAGAAAAAAAAAAATCACCCGAGAAGATGAATTAGATAGAGTTTTGACTTATGAAATTATACTAAAATATCTAGGATTCATCAATTTGGAAAGTGGATGACAGAGCAGGCAGGACCGAAGTTTACAGAATCATGAAAGTAGAGGTTAAGATGAGTATAAAGCTAAATCTTGCCAAATCTTGCAGTGCTAGACCTCTAAGGACATTTGATGAAAAGAGAACAAAATAAATTTAGAACCCATAGAATGAATTTCTTTTTTTATACAGAAGGTAATAGTGAACTCTTGGAACTTTCTTTGCAGCAGGATTTTTTTGTGCTAGACCCCATCATCAAATTCAGAAAGGGATCAAAAACTTGTGGCCAACGGGTTCCTAAATAAAAAGAGGTTTACCCTCTACTACAACATTAGTGAATACTTAGAGAAAGAACAGGGGGAAGAACAAAAGAAAATTACCAGGTATGTGTGCTCTACCCAAGCAGTATCACCTACTCCAAACATCAGAGACAGTAGGTTTGGGGTGGGTGGTTTCTTTGTCTGATCCAGGTGTGGATGAGCAGGACATGTTAAACATTTCTGTGCAGTGTATTGAAGCAATTTTTCTCATTTTATTAAAAGACATGCTGTAAGACACCAGGTTCAAGTCACACACTGCTCAGGTATTTTACTTATATTTAAGACTCCAAAATTTAACTTTTGCAAAGTCTTTGGTTCTTAATACCTTGGGGTCATGTAGAGAGAACACACCACATAAGTTTCCCAAGAGATTTGTTTTAATTTGGGAAAACAGGTATTTTGGCAGAAGTTAAAAGGGGTAACATATAACCAAGACAAAGTACTTCACCAAAGTACATAGCACACACCAACTCACAACTCAGTAAAATACAACTCATCATTTTAAGTTACCCAAATGAGATTCAAGAAACAGTAATGAAAGAAAAGAGATTAAGAGAAGAAACAGGAGAAAAGAGAGACAGAGGAAGAGAGAAGGAGTAAAGAAAGATATTAGAAGAAGAGAAAAGTAGTTACTGCTGAGAGTCCTTCACAATGTTGCTGTATTTATATTCTTTGGCTACTGTGGCTACCCCTCCCAGGTGGGACATCCTGTTCACTGACCACTCAGTGCCCTCCATGTCAGACTGAGGGGTGGTGCAGCCAATCAGACTAATTAAATAAATACAATAGACAGCAAGTGTAGTAATTACTTATTTACTTAATAAAAATCTGAATTGTGCTGGAAACTGATTATGCTTACTTTTCTAGTTATTGAAGCTACAAAGAATTTGCCTTTTATAAAGTCTACATCATCAACTAAAATACAAATTCAAAAATGTAAGAAATTCTAATAAACTCTGCTTGTAAACGCATGCAAAAATTTGTACCACATTTTAAAAACAAAGCATTTAGCAGAGAAATAAATTGTATATGAAGCATTTTTATACCTCTAATACCAGGTATTATATATCCTATATTTTTTCAGAAAATTAACTACAAAGGCAGCATACTTTTCTTTAACTGTTTTTCAGTTAATTTCAAAATAATACTCCTAAATTTACAAATATTTTCAGTAACTATGCAAAACCATACATCAAAGGATGAATCGTTTCTATGAAACAAAACCAAAGTTTTTCCTCTCGAATCTATTATTTATTTTTGAGAAAATTATTGCATGTGATCTATATGACACTTTTATTTATAATATTGTTATGTTTGAGGCCTATTATTTAAGAATACCAAGAACTGAACTGAAACAAAATGTTGAGTATAGAACAATAATTCTAATGTTAACATATCTTACAAAATAATCTATGCTATGTTGTGTAGTAGAACTCATAAATTGCTGTCAATTGAAATATTATTTTTTAAGAACTAATTAAGGTTTTTGTTCAAATTATGATAAAACATAGCAAGGAAACATGGATATATTTCTATTTTATTTTCTTTCTGGTTTGTACTAATGTAATTTACCTGAATAATAATTCAGGAAAAAAAAAACTTACAGTAAAACAACTTCCATGACTTACTTTAACAAACAGAATCACATTTATCTATGTGTTTACTTATTATAGTTTTTTAGATTATGATGTTGCAAACACCATCAGTCATCTACATTTTTATAAGAAAATAGTGTCTTTTTAACTTTTAAACCAATGCAGTTCTTTCAAGTAACAGTGCAATGGAGTCTCACAAAACTTATATTTTCTAATGTTTTCCTACTCTAGCCTTGGAAATTCTTACTGAAGTTAATAATAGGAGCACAGTGCTGCCACATGGGGTTTTTTTGTTGTTGTTGTTTCCTCTCATTCAGTTTTTTAGAACTTGAAAAGGCATTTTCCATCTTCTTGTTTTATTCATTCAGCTAATACACATGGATCTAAATGCATGCAGGTAAATGGGAGGGACTTATTTAATATCGCATAAACTTCTGTTCTGACAAAATTGGTTAAATGCAAATATTTGTCATTCTGTGATTTTCAGGCACAAATGAGTGAGACACCAGTAGACAAAACACACAGAAAAAAAGATTTTTTGAAGGAAAAGATGTTCTTAAATGTCACCTTTTAGAAGTTGAAATTGAAAAAAAAAATGAAATGAAAACATATTCTCATAATTTTCCTTTTTTTCATGCTAGATTCCTTCAAACTAAGAGTGAGTAGAAAGCAGAATAATTTAAATTACTCTAGAGGCAAAAGCATGAGTACTTTCTTTTTCTTCTCTTTTCTTTTTTTTTTTTTTTCTTTTGCTATAAAATCCACTGGAGAGTATCTTCTTCAAAATTCAATTCATCTTCTTGAATGTTATTGTTTGCTTTGGGAGCTCTACATTATTGGATTGCATGATATATGTTTGGAGCTATATATTTCCCTATCTCCCCAGCATATTCACATCTGAAAAGTCTGTGCATGAACAATTCTACCTAAAGGTAAATATAACATTTACCTCAACTGGTCTTTTAAGTGAATGTCAGAGTAGAGGAATCTGATTCAGGGATGCACAGAGCTAAGAACAATTTTTTTTTTGGCAACTTCTTAGCTGTTTTGACAGAGCTAGATGAGACCATCTTGAATTAAAAAAATGAGACCTCCAGATGATGAAGCTTTTTATTTTTAAGTCAGTACTTGAATAGCATCCTGATGAAGGAGGAGGAAGGTCATATATAAAGAACTTAGTATAATCAAGCTATCCATTTTGTTCATTTGGGAAAGATGTAAAATTTTTTGTATAATACAGGTAATTATTTTGTCTAAAATCATTTCATGATAAATCTAGACAGCCCAATCCACTGATGGCAAAATTTTATTTTCTATTATATTTATTCTTTATATAAAAATGTATATGCACGAATATTTAAAATACACACAACTACATAAACCTAAGCAGTAATGTATAGTTATCTCTGAAAACTACTACCTTTCCATTGACCAGATATACATGGAATATAAGGAAGGTCAAACTCATAGACTGTAAATCTGAGGATGTAGACCTTTTAAATTCAATGTTTGCAATTTGCTCACATTTTTCTTGTCTGGTCACCTTATATGGTTTTGCATTCCCTGTACAAGAATGGTAACTTCTGTTCATCACTCTTGAATGACTCAGTGGGAAATAGGGCAGTATATTGCTGCAGTGGTTAAGTTTACCCTTTTTTTAAATGAAAAGGAACACATTTATTTGGATGAAGTAAGAAATCATATGGTAATAAAATAACATCAAAGAAAGAGTAAAATATTAGTTCATTATTTTCCTATTTTAATATTTTGAAAATTTTATTACCTAATTTGCTTATAGTTAATTACCTGGAAATTCAGCCAGATTTCAAACAGATAGTTTCTATGGTATTATTCTTCTTACAGGAATATATAACATGCATTCAATAATTTTAATATTTTTTTTAAATCATAAGTAATTTCCAAAATTCTTTTCATTTGTAGATATGTGTTTATACATTAGAGTTGACAGAAGATTAATCCATGCAATGAATTAGGTTGTGTGAACTTAGAAACTCCTGACCTACTCATCACAGATAGGAAAGGTGAAAGAAAACACTATGCCTAAAGCACTTTGAAAAGTGAATCAATCTTCTCAAATCCCCAAGTAGACTAGCACAGTCACTATGTCTAACCAGAAAATTGATCTTATGTGAAGATGAAATGAGTGTCTGATTGACAGGAAAGGGTTTATACAGCTTCGCAAATGTCCTCAAGAAAGAAAGGCTAATGTGCAGATTTTTTTTCCGAGGCTGCCTTTCCCAAATGCTAACAGGGGAAGAGAAATCCGTTGTACCCTCAGTACAATTCTGTAAACAGAGTTATAACTTCATCTATCATAGATACCTCAATGGCACATAATATTTCATTATGAAAGAGAACTAGCTATTATCTAGTATGTATTGTAATTTCAAAAACCTGCTATAAGTTCCTGTCTGCTGATGGCTTTTGTAAGACTCATCACAGACTAAGTTCATAAAGATTAATATTGAGAAAAATAAATATTAGTATAACAGATCTTGTGGTGAGGTATGATACAGTTTTATAACCATTTACCCCCTTATCAAATTTTAGATATGAAAAATTAATGTGGAAATATCAGCTGTGGTTGCCAGTAATGAACTTTCAAAGCAAATACTGGAACTTTATGAAAAAAAATTATATTTATAACAAGACTGTCCACTTTCCATGTGGTTCTTCAATTTTTCTTGGGTCAAGAATAGAACATTGGAGTCACTTTTGTGACTGTCCCTTCTCAGTATTTAGACCTGGAGACCATCATCATTACCAACTATTTCAGACTCTAGACTGTGAATTATTCTCAGGTAAATGAATGGGCTGTTCTGTCTCTGATGTTCTGTGCAAACTGTATATTTCACTTTCCCATGACTAAAGCAAACCCTGATCTATGTAGCACAGAACAATTTAGAACCATATTTAGAATTAAAAACAATGTGTCCAGGAAAACTGGTGTAGTTTCTTGAACCAATTAAGAGGTTAAAATTGCATCTTCCTTTAGTAGTGACAGATGTTTTATACATATTGAGCTGCAGTAATCCCATGATATTTGAATAATTAGTATATTGAACAATTTTTTTCATTGCAGCAGAGATAATAATGGGGCCCATAAGAAGGAATACTATGGAGATTTTCCTCTTGTTAACTTAAAAATTTAAAACTTAAAAATCATATATAGATACTGGTTTTGTTAAATGGGTATTACAACATAAAGAGTCATAGAAACTAAATGTGTTTTTCAACTTGTTTAATGACTCAGGACCGAATTAAGGCACATGTTGTCCTAGACTAGAGCAACTTTTCTCTAAAATGTACTGGAAGATGGCAAGATGCTCCACTAAAAATGGTTGACATGCATTTTAAAATGTTTAAATTAATATCTCTATCCGGATAAATTTGCCATAGCTGTTATCATTCTTTTGCATACAGTATTTGTAGCTATGAGATCCAAAGACAGTGGCCAGACCTTTTCTGCAGGTAAAAACACTATCTTATACAAGACCTAATATTATGGCTAGACAAAATTAGCTAAGACTTCAGAAAGGCAATGTCTTCTTCAGGACCTTATAAACAAACTACCTTCCTAAGGCCTTCAAAAGTAGAGTAACCTTTATGTACAAACTTGCTTCTAAATACTCCCACAGGTAGCAGTTTTAAAATTTGTTATCATCCTTGCAGCCTATAATAACACCTATTCTGCCCCTCAAATCATGTAGTGTCTCGTATAGACTGTCTTTTACTTATTCCATATAATACAAAGTATTCTACACAGTCTTCTTCCTACTGGTTGCTTTGTCATGTTAGCTGGGGTTCTTCACTGTGAATATCAAGTATCTCTCAGTGTCATGATAAGGAATATGGTTTTCTGTATTTTTGGTTTGGTTTGATTTTAATTTGTTCAGAATTAGGTCCAGAAGCTCATCTGATTCACTGTTAAAAATTGAAACATTGTGGATTTCTGTCCTTCAAATAAGAATTTACAACTGCTTTATTTATATATGGCTCTAAACTTCTACATTCTGAAATTATTAAAATACTTTACCAAGTTAAATTACTCTTCAGATATTTTTAAATTAATTATAAATGTAGGACTACTGAGAGTCCTGTGTTTTTTTCTTTTCTTTGTTTATTTTGATTTGTTGGTGCTTTTTTTCCCCTTTTTTCTCTGTGTGTTTTGATTGCTTTGGAATTCACAGCACATTTGAGCACAATATTCCACAGACACATTTTAACTCACTGGCTATTTCTGAAACTCTTACAGACAAATCCAGATTTGAATGCAACTCTCTGGGCACCAGATGCATAATTTAGCAATCGTATTTTGTATTTGCTGCAGCATAACCTTGACATCTGTATGCATAAAGTTTGTTAGATTTTACACATACTGTAATATCTAGCAGTAGATATTTATGAATTAATTTACCACTGAAGTCCATGTAACTATCTCTTTTTTTTACTCTTATGCATATTAATAATGATTCATGACAAGTATTTTTATTATCATCAAGAATTAAAATCAAGGATATTTTTCTAACTTATATTAGATGTATTTTTTCCCTCAAAAGAATTTGTTTCTGTTTGTTGTCACTTAGTACCTTATGTGCGTATATTTTCATTAAGGTTTCATTTTCACGTAGAGTTAGTGTGTGCAGTTTAAACATTTATTTGTGGACTGTTTTTCTTTTATATTCCTCCTTTCACCTGAAGAAATCCCCACAAGATGCACATGACTTTAGAATGATAAACTGCAACTTGTAGTAGATCTTCCCTAAATTAAACTTAAACCCAAGATTCACAAGAAGTAAGTGAGGACAGAAAAGAGTACAAAGTCTTAATCTGCAAAGGAGAATATAACTCACTTGACATGTAGTATCCTACTTGGATGTCAACAGATGGTTTCAAACTGTAGCAAAGGTTGAATTTCTTTGACATTTGAAGCACAGTGGTCTTTAACATCTGCTGTCTCCTGATGTGTACTTGACAGCTCATTTCAGCAGGGGATACACAACATCATATTGGCATTTTTTTCCAGCTTGTACAGCTGGGAATAACCTGGCCCACAAAGAATCATATGTTTTAAAGCATTTAGATACACCATCTTATTTCATATATATTTTTCACCTGTTTCAGCAACTTCTAACATTTAAAATTAGAGGTCTACTCTGCCATAGGAAAAAAAACTTGCTTATGCAATAGCATGTTCTTTTCCATCACTCAAAAATAGTTGAACTAAATACTGATTTTCTTGTATAAATGTCAGTATTTTAATAGAAAATTAGTTAAGCAGTGACATTGATGGAAGTAAATAATTCTGACAGAAAATATAGTTAAAATATATTTTATTGAATGATGTATTTAATTCTATACTATTGTTGCAGTTAACTTATCCTTTTTTTTCTTATTATCATAAAAGTGAGAATCCAAGTAAAAGGATTTTGCAAAAGACTTGTTAAAGAATCACCAAATGTATCGACCAGAAAGTAAGTTTTAACATGAATATGTGAAAGTGCAACTTTAACAGAGTTCTATGGCAAGATTCACTCTGCTGCTTACTACACAGGCAAAACATACATAGGAAAACTGGATGAGAATGATTTACATGGAGACTGGGGATACAAAAGAGTAAAGGTGCAAGGGGCATTGGTACTAAAACATAAATGTGCAAAAGGGTTTAGCAGCACCTAATGATTGAAAATTTAGCATTTATAAAGTGATTCAACAGGATTTGCTACAATTATAATAAAGAATTAATTATAGATTTATAACAGCAACATTGATACCATTATCTATTCACATGCATTGACATAGGCAAAGAGATTTACACACCCATATCTATGTGTGTAAAGGTACATATAAAAAATTTCCCTTGGATTTAGTGAAATACATCAAATCTCTCAGTGTTTCTCCCCAGGCAAGAGAGATCATGTGTGTGAGGAGGGTATCAGCCTGGGCCTCGTGGTCAGCGACAGCCATATGAGTATTTCAGACTTCAGAGTCTGCAAGCTCTGAGAGGCATCCAACTCAGAGGGAGGTCCTGGCATAGCCTGCTGTGGTCCAGGGGAGCTTAAAAGGTCTCCCTTAGGACTACTGTTTATAGGTTACAAGAGGACTGGCTTTATTTCTTCCTTCCTTCCCATACTTGCTATAACCCAAGTTGATAACTGCTGGACTTTTCTTCCCAAGAAGTCTGGTAACAATGGTACTGTTTCACTTGGGCTATGTTTCAGGTAAATGATTTACCAAGGCTATCTTGGTAACTTATCCTTGGTTGCAATTTTGGCTGGGCAATTGATGTTCCTGTTACAGTCAGAATTGTTCCCACTTCTATGATGAAAGAACTGCTGATATAGTCAAGGGTGCCTCACCACCCAACTGGTAGAATAAAGGGTGCTTTACCAGTCAGCTTGTGCAGTCAAGACTTATCAGGAACACTTGAGACTGTAGAACAGCTCCAAGGAGGGGCAGAGGGAGAGAATCCACCACCACAAAGGAGATACATAGAAGCTTCCGATATCTTCTCAACACAGAAAATAATATTTGTTAAAATGTGGGGTTTAGCTGTGAACATTTATTATTATTTTTTAGGCATGTGCAACAAGCAATTTAATGTCTTAAAACAACTTTATTAAGATGGAGATACATTGAATCCATTACTTTGCTCCCTGTTTCCTTTTCCTTGCCAAAACAAAGACTGCCATTCCTCAAGGAGGGTTGGGTCAGTGAGTTGAAATAAATGACAGAACAGTACTAAGTATTTATTAATTTCTGCAAGAAACATATCCCAACTGTGAGATCTCAAATTTCTTTGTTAAATGATGACAGACATCCCGCATGTAGGGTTTTACTTTGAGGTTGCCTTCAGATGATCCAAGACTGCTCTGACATTTTCTGCCACCTCCGCTTACTGATACAACCAAAAACTTTATGTGGTGAATGGGAAAAAAATGAGTTTTATTATATTTTATTTTTCTTCCTCCAATCAAGAATAAAAGAAACAGAGAAAATGTTGGTTAACAGATGTTACTTTTGACTACTACCCTGATCTTCAGCATCATCGAATTCCTTTAAGTAGCTTCTCTGTTCTGAAGAATTCCTGGTTTTCACTTTGGCTAAATTTACTGATATTTATGATTACTATTATTCATAGTTTTCAATGATGCTTCCCTAAAATAATCAGTAAGATTTTATAGGATAAGCTGTATAAACACATCTGACATAGGAACCTTAACAGGGGAAGACAAATTTCTGGGTTTTTTTAGCTATAAAGTTCTTACAAATGAATCAAGTCTTTAAAAATAATTTCAGTCTCCTTTTTCAATCCTGGAATTAACACCCAGTGGATTAACTTATTTACTTCAAGGCAAATTCACTGAAGAATTTTCATATGAAATTGGCCACGGCAGAAGACGTCCACCTATAGGTCTTCTGTCATACTCTTGTATCATTTGTCTTAGTCATCCTGAGTCATTACAGATAACACTAAACATCAGTGTGAGAGTAACTCAATTAAGCCAAAAGAACAACCAAGGGAGGCTAAAAGTGGACGAATCTTCCTGATAAGTGATTAAATTCAATGGACACCTATTAAATCCAAGGGATATCTAGTAACCCAAGGTGCCTGAGCAACCTTCTACCCTTAGAAATGATGTGATTTTTGAGAACACATTGAAAACTACTGTATTAAAATAAACTGTGCTCTGAAATGTATGATCTTACAACTCTTTGAACTCTGATGCTGGTTAAGGTTCCTGGGTCTCCTTGATTTATTAGTAGAGACACACCTCAAAGAGCCTCTGTATTCAATCTGTCCATAGAATTTTATGGTACTGCATGTATACAGAATAACACCTCATCACATGAACAATACATGAAGCCTGTTTAGTATTTATTGCCTGTTGATGGTGGCATCAGTATGAAACTGGTACTCATGCTCAGTTACGTGCATGATCATTTTGTTAGTGCATGGGCTTTTTCAAAAGATCTAATCTCTGTGAACAGTCTTCACCATAAGGAATAATAGAAATATTTAATTTTGTCTGTATAGGTTACAAAAAAATGTCATTCAAACAATGTCATCGCCAATCCATGACTTTCTATTGTCTGCCTTTGAACACACTGAATAGTTGTCTAGTTCCTATGCAGATACTTTAGCAAATCTAAAATATCAGCTCTTACATTCCCTCAGAAAGATTTTTACAAATAAAGTAAAATAAAGACTCTCATCTAGTCATATCAGGATTGTTTATCTTTATGATTATTATATACATAATCTTCAGGCATGGAATAAATCAAATGTGCTGTCTTTGAGCTCATTGTGTCCACATCAGAGTTTTTACCCTCAGGCTTTCAATCCTGGCTTACACAGTTTTTTACATGGATGAATACAGTTCGTGAACTGATGCATGGTTCATTCCTCAATTTCCAAATAATTCCTTTTCTATAAGCTATATTTATAATGGTCAGGAGTTTAAACTATAAATATTACAGAACCCTAAGTAAAATTTTGAGTCTATTTTATAAATTCCTTAATTTTTCAGGGCAATAGTCCAGTAAAATGTAGCAAAATTTGCTTCGGATGGTAAGAGCCTTAGAAATAAGAAGCAACTTCCCTGTTTATAAAATATTTAAATATCAATAAGGCAGGACTATTTATTTTGTATAAAGTATTTGAACATCTTTATAAAGAGCTAACACACAACAAATAATTAACTACAAGATTAACTTGAACCATATAAAAAGCCCTGAAATCTTTATAGCAAAGAACTTAGACCATTAAATGACAAGTTTGAAAACTGACAGCTCTGGTTTATGTGCTGTTCTGTTTCTGTTGAAGACATATATATATATATATATATATATAAATGAAATATTGATATGTGGATCTTCTGTTTGTGCCTCAACTATCTTACTATTTTAAATCACCTTAAGTGGATGAGAGTATTCAAGGAATAAATGTTTCCTCTGCAATAATTCCCACAAACTTTTAATATCTCTTTAATAAAAGACTTTTTTACCACACACTTCCTTCTGGGAGTCTGTGGGGCTGAATTTTCTCACTAATGTATTCTTAGCACTCAGACCCCTGTCTATAGTGATAGAATGCTACTATATTTTTATGGGGAGGTAATCAATTCATGGTAAATGTCACTACATCAAAATAGTCTGTTGTCTGACTTATGTAATTTATCGAAGAGATGGGAACCTTTAGTATTTCCAAATGTGAACAAAAAAATTATATCACTACAGGCACCAGGGGTATAATACAATGAATCACATCACACATCTGATAGATACATTCAGAGTTGTTTGAAATTGCCAAATTGTTTCAATCACAGACATAATAGCTATCTCTTGTGACAGAATTTTAGAGAATTTAGGTTTGTATGGCTTGTCATTATCTCTTACTACTTAATGCTTGAATTTTAGAACTGGAATGAGGAAAATTCTTCTAATGTGCATTTGTAATATGATGGGATGTGACTTCTGTATCACATATATGTCTTTATCCAAGTAGATTTCTCAGAAATGATGATATGATTAAATTCAAATATTTTTTAAGTATTTGATTGTCAAAAACAAGTTTCCAGTTTACTCTTGTCCTTTTTAACTTAAAAATAAAAACAGATTTTTTTTCTTGTTTGTTTAAACTGTATTACACTTGCTTTTCTGAAAATCTTTTTAGGTTTTCCGAGACTTTGTGAACTAGAAATTTTAAATATTATTTCCTTCCTTTAAAGATTATGAATAATGCAGAATACTACTTCTCTATCAACGCAGAATTACTTTGTATGTGAAAAGAGATATTACCCATAATATCTTTTTCCCCCCCTTAAAGGAAAGGTGAAGTTTACAGTCCACAAATTAGCCTATACTGTATTAGTTGCAGTCAAAACTACCCTATATTCTTAATAAATAAACAATTGAGAAAAGACCTGAGCTCAAAGAGATTCACAGAACTGGTAAAATAAGAAGTGAAATTAATCTGACTGTAGGTTAGTTGTTCAGAAAGAGTTTACCTACACAGTACATAGAATGGAAGACTCACACGGGTCTACTGGCCTGTGCTGTCTAAGATTAGATAAAGTCTAACTACCTGAAGCCAGTTGATATGATCTTGCCTTAGATATCCAAATGTACATTCTGCTAACTGTAGTTTACTTATGAAGTTAGTTATGAGGGAAGAAACTAAAGTCTGCAATAATTAGTGGCAAGCTCTGTACAGCGCAAACTTTTAAATCAAATGCTACAACCTGAACACCACTGAAGTGCCATTACTAAAGCAAAGAAACATCAGAGACAAAGCAGACAGAACCAAAAATACCTCTGACAGATCATAGACAATGGCACATTCTGCATATAATAAATTGTCCTTTTTCCAGTTTTATTATTTATAGTGTCAGGGAATAAACCAGACAAGACAGAATAAAACATGGGGATCCAAAACGATAACATTGGCTGGAACTCCTATTTGAAGGATACACCACTGCCATCCTCCATCATTGACCTGTATTCCTATTTTTTAAGAATTTTTTCATGTCCTGAAAAGTAATCATTGAATTGAAGTTGAAAAATTTATGATGTTACAGCCAATAGAAGTAGTGATATCCCTGAGCACTTCTATGGAATTTTGAACTGTTCTTTAGACATAGTTCAATTGCAGGAGTGGAAGAGAAGAGAGTTTTATAAACAAATTACATTAGTACTGCCAAAATGGTGCATGTAGTTTACTCTGTGGATGAGGCCAGCCACCAGTTTTCTGATTACCTCTTTGTGAAAAAAGGTAGTGCTTAGAACTACATCAGAAAGCTAACACATCAGTATTATCTTAAAATTCCATAATGTCTAACTAGAATTATTACAAACCAAAATACTCACAGGAGTAAGTTAAAAAAAATACAGATATAAATATATAATGGATATTTATAATATCTAAAATATGGGTTTGAATTATTTTCATGTGGTCTACCTTAAGTAGCTTCAATTTATTTAATTCTCTATGATTTTAATATAAAAATAAATCTTTCTCATGTTTGTTTTTCTCTCTGATTCCATGAAAGGACTGAGTTAAAATAAATAAATAAATAAATAAATAAATAAATAAATAGAGTAAGTGAAAACAAAGAGTGAATGAAATGTAGGTTTGGTGTCTCAAGTTTATCCAAACAGAGTAGCACAAAAATCACATTATCTGCATCTATAATTTGCCTTCAGAATGAATTAAGCTTTAAAGTACACTTTTGACAAAGTCCCAAAATAAATTAGTTTTTAAATTTTAAGTTTGTCTGTTGAAAGTCTTCAATCTCTATTATCTTTTTCTTACTGGGGAATTCTGAAAGAGTGGTACAAGCTAGACAAGTGAAGATGACAGGCATATAACATAATTTAATATTTACTGGCAGATGTGCCTGCACTTCGAAATCTAAAATAGGATTGCACTTGGTAAGGTTTGTGCATGCAAGAGAAGGTTATTAAACAATTTTTTTTTCTCTGAAATGTAATTTCTGACTATTTCTGCTTTTTTCATTTTCTAAAAAGAGTAATATTTTTTGCTTATGGCATGCTAATCTAAAAGTGAATTTATGAAAAATACAAATATTTCCACAAAGGACATGTTTCCGAAGCTTGTAGTTATCGTGCAAGCACTTTCTCCTTCAGTCCTTTGCTTACTCTGCTGAAATAGTCTTGCAGGTAGAAGAAAATTTTAAGGAAATTGCTCCACAACAGTTTTGATCATGAAAAGAAAAACTTCCAAGTGAGGATAGTTCAGGGATGTGATACCTGTGGTTAAAATAATTCTATTTAGTTGCTCCTCATGAAAAATTCTTCCAAACATTTCCAGCAAAACATGACTTCTAGTCATCTTAGCAGGACTTCATTTTGACAATGAAAAAATATGCTACAGGATTTTTTTTTATATCACTCAGATATTTCTCAAAGTAATGTGAGCTGCTGGATAAAAAAATATGCACAATAAGGAGGATGTATTCCCTTCAGTTTATTTTACTATTCTGCTGATGTGCCTTTCAGCACAGATACTGGTTTCTTAGTTCACCTTTCACATCTATTTCATGTAGTTTTCACCTCAGCTTAGAGGATTTTCATTCAAGTGTTAACCTGAACTGACCCTTTTGAACTTGCATGATTTCACTATCAGAGCATAAGACAAAAAACTTTTTGAAACTGTAACATAGAATTCAGTTTCATTTATGCACTATAGATTTTTGTTTAATTTCCTTGTCTATTCCTTGCTTGAATCGCCACATTAAGATAAAAATGCAGTCATAAGTCAAAACCAAACCGTAAACTCCTACATCATTAGAAGATTATGTATTATGAAAACTTCATGTTGTTTATTTCAGTAGAGAAAGACTAAAGAAAGTGGGACTGTATTCATACATATTGTATGTTCCATCTGTTGGTTATTTCGTATTGTTTAATTGATGAGTCTAAGGGGTTAACTCAAGCAGAAGCTGACAGCATATACTGGGAGAGGATGAGTTGACAGCAGCTGTTCCAGCAAATACCTGAGACAATGCAGAAAACTAAATGCTTTGAAAGTCTATTCCTGCCCTCCTGCTGAGCTGTCAAACTGGTTTGATCAAGCTCCAGTCACAGGTGCAAACAGAAAGATTTTCATTAACTTTATAAAGGGACACACTTCCTAAAGCTGGTCTCAAACCTTAGCTGAAACCAAACTTTCACACCTGAGATCTTAGGATAATTTTGGCCTGTGTAAGTGTTCAGGTAAAACAGACATGCAATAAACCTTGTATTGTATTGTAACTTCATTTTTAGTTATTATTTCCATTTTAAATTCAAACAGTGTTTTATTTGACAAAGGTTGTTTCAAATCACTGTATTAACCAATTCATTACAGCTCTGAGAAAGCTCACAGGTCTTAAAGCTATTTAGATCTATTCATTAATCACATAAAGGTCAGATTAATGATAGAAGATAAAAATACAGATAAAGAAACAGATAAAAACACTGTCCTGCAAGTCTTGACTTGGATAGAGGTCAAAAATACAACTAGATCTTTTATCTTAACAAGGCTGACCCACACGTGAATAATAACAAGACAAGGAATTATGTCAGAGAATAGAAGAATGTTCTTCTAACTAGTGAGTAAACTGAGAACAGATATACTTGTATATCAACTTCACATTCAATGAAAGAAAATTTCAAGCACTAGGAGACCTGTATTAATAAGACTTCTCACCACATAAAAAACATGGTTAATATATGATGTGTAGTTTTATTCTAGAAAAGAAAAATCTTTGCTGCTGAAGCATTCTTAAAATATACCTGTAGTTCTCAGATGGCTGCTTGCTTAGCAATTTGTAATGTTTAGTAGTGTAACACTGAACTTGTAAATACATCCTTTACTGTCTTTTTCTTCCCTCATTCAACCTTGAGAGAGCTACAAGGGTATATTCTATTTGGTGACAGTGGGATTCATCCAATCAAAAACAGATATCTAAAGTAGAAATGTTTATGTCTGAAATAATCATTCCAGACTCCCTGTATATTTAATAGAGAGGAAAAAATTACTTTTAGGGTGTGATTTATACTTCTAAGGTATATTTTATTTTTTTAACATGAGTGTGTAAAGTAGGAGAGAATAAGTCCATGTTAATGCCCAAGACAGCTTCCAGTGACTATGGCACAGAGAAAGAAATTAGCATGTTGATGTCAGGAGAGTTGCAGGGTGTTAAAATCTGTGTAAAAGCTTTAAAAAGCATTTTAAGGTCCTGAGAGGCTCTGTCTGTGAGGGGAAGTTATAAAGCCACCATGTGCTAGCCTAGTGCACCCAGAGGCCTGGGATCTCAGGTTAATCTCTGTCCATTGACCTGGACAGAGGTCAGTGGACAAAGTTGCTGTTTTCCCATTTAAAGGTTTGTCCATGGCAGAGGCATACATGCTCGTACTCACACACCTGGCTCACAAGCACCCCAGTACTCATAGATCTCTCAAATATGAATATGGGCTCTCAGACTACTTCAAAACAATGCATGGACCCTGAGAACACTTACCTAGTCAGATTTGAGTTTTCCCAGAAGCAGACTTTCTTCCCACTTGTCTGCTAGTCCAGCTTGAAATTTACTGCTGAATGACACATATTTGTACACATACACAGGAATAAAACCACTAGGAGAAAAATATGTGCTCTGGTCCCTACAGCTGCTGGACATAAACTTTTCAGTACTCACAGATGAGATAAATTGCACAGAAAAATATTTAAGATTTAATGAGAAAGTGGGACAGATCACAGTTATCAGGTGTAAGGCTCAGTCTACAAGCACACTGATTTGTGCCTGCTCACTTTTGATCAGCTGTTTATATTCTTTCTCCTCCCTATTTTCCCACACTTCCTACCTGATCTGCCCTGATTTCCCCTTTACCCAGCTCTGGTTCTCCCATTAATGGGTTTTGCATAGTTCCACAAGCCCCTTGTGGTAGCCCATGATAAGTGTAGCAGAGTCCTATAGGTACCCCTTCAGCATCCCATGATATTCATGCAAGTTTTGTTTCCCCTTTCTTATCAGTTACTAAGTTCAGGTCAACTCCCTTCAAGGCTATGCCTGAGTGTTTTCTTAATTGCTCATCAGTCAGCCAGAGAAAAGTTCTGGTCTTTGTTATTGTCTCTGTTATCACCTGCTCCTTAGGTTTGTGTGCCTGTGTGTTTCATTTATCACTTTCTTAGTTATTTGTTATTTATTTTATACTGAATAGTCCTTAAGTAGGTAACTTAATGAACCACATGCTCTCAAGTTCCACATTTCCTTACACTGCACAGATTGATTTTCTAGTGCCATCTGATCCTTATTCTAGTTCTTATCTTTATTGGACATTTACTGGAATATGCTCTGGTTCCCATTTGAGATGTTAGTCCATGGACTATGAGACTTTTTTGGTTGTTGTTTTTCAAATGGAAAAAGTATTCTGTAATATTCTGCATGCTTAGCTCTTTCAGACCTCATAATATGGTTTTGGTTCATTCTTAGATGTCATGAGCACATGTAATTTGGAATTGACTGGAAGGTTCACACAATCAGCAGGCAACAGATAAGTCAGAAAAAGTAGTCTAGTGCTGACAGGCAGCTAAAAGAGGTCACTCTAAGAGAAGTGTCACCAACAAGAAAGCAAGTGCAACTGGGAATGAAAATAATTATGTGTTTTTAAAAGACAATTATCTTTGTTATTTCTATTGAAGTTATTGTACACACTTTTTGGATTTTGCACCGTTTTTAATTTTTTAGTAATCCTAGCAACAGAATCTCTAGGAAATTGTTTCTTCTTGCTTAGACTCTTAATTTTTAACTGTTGAGCACTGCATTTACATCATCCCACATGCTGGGGTGGATTTTTTTGAGTTTATGACAAAACAATAATTTTCCTAGTAAGTAGTTGGAAGGAATTTATGTGCCATAATTTCAAAAGCACAGTTCTTATCTCATTTGCAATAACCAGTCTGAACATTAATGCTTAGTTCTGGCTTTGTTTTCTGATTGCTCTTCATTCAGCTTACTCGTAACCCTGTGGGTTTCAGACAAATTTTGATTAATATATACAGGCCTACTTGATGGTAATCTTGCCTTTGGATTAAAGCAATATGAACATTGCACTGAATGACAGTCAGGAAAACATAGGTTGAAATGAAGATGATGATGCCACTAAAAGGAGGGAACAACATCTTATGAAAGCTAGGAAAATTTCTGGAGAGTTTGTCCTGTTATTCTGACTATTGCTGGTAAAATAAATTAGAGTGGTGAGATAAAATTCTTCACAGCCTTACAGTAATCTTTATCCAAACCTCTGCTTTGATGACAGTATCAGAAGTAACTAATCTAGGTTTCCATAAATCTGCCATATGATATTTTTCTTTTTGCATGAAGCATAAAAGGATCTATTTTTGCCTCAAGCAACTCCTACTTTATTAATATATAACATTAGTTCTTGTGTTTTCCTTCTATCTACCTTTCTACAACATTGAGCTCTACAATACTTTACTGTACCCACAGACTATGTATTCAGATCAGAATTAAAGTAGGTGCAGAATGAAGTTTCTCTCCTTGTTGTACTAGCATGTAAATCACCTCAGAAATTCTATTTGCAATCTAAAAATACACAGTACATATTCCAGCTAATCTTAAAAATATTTTGGAAACTTGTAATTGAAGGAGAAAGACTTGATTGTCAAGAAACTGATACAGAACTCTAACAATTAGCTGATTTTCTAACCTCAAAGATATGAAAAATTATGAGAAGAAAACTCTTGGAAGGTTTTTCAGAACCCATGCTAATATAGGTCAGAAACCATTCAAATGACATGCCCAAACTTATTTATAATCAATTTATGACAATTTCTTCTGGTTAAATATTATCTTTAAATAAGTCTTCATTCCCCTACTACCTTTTTTTCCCCTACTTTAATATGGACACAGTTAATATTCCCTTTTTTTGTATTCTTTGTTTTGTTAGGTCAGTACAGGCCTTTTTGACATGTTCTTCATTCTATTTCTTGAAATCCCTTCTCTTCATTATTCTCAAAGCCTTTCTCAACACCTGTCACCCTCATGGACTCTTGGAGAACATATCACTGTCCAACAAAGTTAGTGTCACCACCTGTCACAAAACACGATTTGGCAATTTTACATATAAAATATTGTACATAGCTTCAGTTGCAAACCAAACAAATTATTTTGTCATTATTTGATATTAACAGCTTCAGTTACAGAACCAGAACAAATTCAGTAAGAACAACCTTCTTATGATTAAGATACTAGAGTGTTTATTTTTTCTTTTTAAGACCTGCGGTATGTACCTGCAGAAAAAAAAATATGTTAAATTCCTCATTTTTATATTTCAATGAAATGAATTTGTATCTGTGTGAAATGGAAGTATGATCATTTTAGAACAAAGAAAGAGTAAGCAAAATAAATATGTCTTGAATGACAAGATTTGGACAGACAAGAAGCTATGAAAAAGTCAGTAAAGAATATGAAATAAATATCAAATATAAATAAAAATTAAATAGAAAAATAAATACAAACTATTTAATGCATGAAAAATATATTTGTGTAACTATGAGAAAAAACCAATAATTTAATTATAATTGGAGATTTTCAAAGTCTAATTCAGTGCATATTTTTACAGATTTGAAAGTGAAAATATGGTGAACTAAAATCATTACCTGTGAAATTAGACATTTTGTTGTTAAAGGGTGCAAAATTAATACTGGTAATGATAGAAATTATATTCGAAATCTTTTGATGCAATATTATACCAAACAATAATGTTCATCAGGATTAACTGACCTACAAGGAGGGTGGCATACAAACTATATATTGCTATATTAGTGGCATCATCCACTGTATGTTAATGAGAGATTCCTTCATTGTCCTTTTGTAATTTTCACAGTATCTTTTAATAGGCAAGAATAGAATCTCTTAGTAAGCTGGATAGCTTTTTACTTTACCTGAGTTATATACTTAACTAAGACTTAGCACTCAGCACCTAAGTTTTAAAACTAAGTTATATTAATGAAAAGCACAATAAAGCTCAACAAAGAAATCTAAATGTACATGTTTGAATGAAGAAATTTAAATGAACTCATGTTTTAGCAGAAATACTGTGTTTTGGTTTAATCATATTCATCCTGAAGTTTAAAATAAGTATTTATAAAATCTTTATTATTCTTCATCTTTAAAAATAATTGGTTAAACAATAATTTGGAAATATTCAAACCAGCTTGTAATGACAAATATAAAAAAAATTAAAAGAAATGTTTCTTAGTGGGAGACCCATAGATGTTAATTTGAAAAAAGGTTTAACAGTGACTGATACAGCAGTTCCAACATGATTTCCTTGGTTCTGGATATCTTTTCAAATGACAAAATAGGGGTTTTCTGCAGAATTTTCACTACAATATCAAAAATAATTCATACTATTTATAGTCCACAAAAGAATATATAACTAGTAACTAATTTTGTAAGTAAAAATGTCTAATATGTGGTCCAAAACTAATTAGCAATGCAGTATTTCTTCCAGTAGAAGTTCTCCATTGTAGTGATTCAGCTTCCTTTTTAATCTGTGTGCTAAATTAGGAAGCCTTCAAAACATTTCATACTGAGATGCCATTATGCAGTTTATGTTAATGTAAAAATAAAAATGATTTGCAAGGAAATGGTTTCAAAAATTTAATAACCTATATTTAAAAGGATAGTCATTTTTATGGCTTGCACCAAGTTCAGAGTTAAGGCATCTACTGCAATTACTTATATGGTTGCGTATCAGTGATGCTTCAAATACAATCACCTAGGTCTCTAAAACATTAAAAATATTTTGTTAGTACATTCAGTATCAGGAATTTTATAATCCTACTACTCTAAGCTAAAAGGATAAAAGAAAATAATCCCCTACTAACATTTCCTACAAATAAGAAATGACCACGTGGTGAATAATCTCCTCAGGAAACTGTGCTGACACAAAAAAAATCACAACTTATGTGTTTCAGGTGCTGCAGTAGAGATTCCCCTACAGGCCAGTGGTGCAGACCATGGTGAGGCAACACATGGAGGTCCACAGGGGAGAGGAGATAGATCCACTCGCAGCCCTTGAAGGACCCCACACCAGAGCAGGTGAATGCCCAAAGGAGGTTCTAAGGCCTTGAGAGGCCCACTCTGCAGCAGAGATGTTTAAAAAAATTGCAGAAAAATTAAAAAAGCTGACTTGGTTGCCTTCATCTCATATAAACTGCCTATGCTGCATTTTATGACAATGTCTGCATACATATTCTTAAAAAAGTTTTAGAAATGAAGTGAATCATGCTTTTTTTCTCTACCAAAAAGCACTATGCATTGCATCATTACCTCTAACGATAACTTTTCCTGACTTAGAGCTCCTGAACAATTTTAGTACACTGCTGAGTTTTCAGTTGTCATGGTCTAACTTCACAAGCAGAATACAGATACCATAATTCCCAACTAAGCATCAGTAGTTCTTCAGAGTCTCTATTTAAATTTAGCAACAGGAAGCATGTAGTAAGTTGAAGTATATATAAAGAGCTGTGTGTCAGTGTTTCTACCTTGGAAATGGTTATTTCTGGCTTTAAAGCTAATGAAATTTAGCATTATTTGAAAAACAAGTCTTCCCTTAAAAATATTCAAATTAATTAATTTCTTCCCTAGTTCCCAACTTTGTCAGCTGAAGTCCTTGTTTTCTGCTTAGAATTGTCACAAAAAAACCAAATCATAACAAAAACCAACCAACCAACCAAAAACAAAAACTAAACCCCAAAAGAACAACTCCAAATAAACAAACAAACAAAAATAACCAAAAAAATCCAATGAAAAATCCTACAATCCAATTAACAAAGTAAAAGTAAACCTCAAATTATCTAACCATTTGTCGCGGTTGAGGCAGGATAGTGACATGGTTTCAGGATACCAGCTTGCTTTATTGCAACAGTGCAGCTACTTATACAGTTCTGGGTGACACTTGTACACACAGCATTGGTTTACCACTAGCATAACAGCTCATGATTGGAATAGCCACACATGTCCGGACACAATAGGTCAGCATTCCTGACAGGAAACCCATTCTGTGTTACAGTCCTTACTGTCCATGGCTGACCCTCTACCAAGTGTAGAAGTTCCACCTTTGGTATTTCAACTTACAGAGATGCCCAGAACCAGCTGGGCTCCCCCACAGCCATTTATGTCTTGAGATACTTTTCGAGAGGCAGAATATGACAGTTCAAAACCTTCCAAGAACAGGTTTGAATGCAGAGGTATACAATAGGCTATAACATTTTTAAAATGTACATGCATCTTTGTGTAGATAAAAAAGTAGATGTCTTTGAAATTACTGGAAATAACAAAAATGTTATTATTTGTGTCTTCCAGTGTTCTCGTCTTGGCTTATTACTCTCTTAAAGAGTTTGTACGTTTCAGAGTGGCTTTCAAAGTAAATATGTGATAGATATCTTTGTCAAAAAAAGCAGCTTGATTCTATGTTCCAGTTATATAGGTCAGCATTTATGGTCCCTCGATATCTGGGACCATAAGGGCTCTCTCAGCAATCCCAGGGAACAGATTGGCTATATAAACAGCACCAAACCAACACACGCAGAAAAAGAGAAACCCCGCTGCCTCATTATATTTCCTGCAGCTGCATGGGCTGTCTTGTGCCTCGCTTATAGTTTTGTAGGGAGTAATCATATACAGAACACCTGGGGTGACATGTAATTACAGAATGATTGTGTGGAAAAATGTGGGTCTATTCAAATTTCTCAGGGGTTACAGACAGCTGGTTCCTTTTAATTCTTACAACAGCATGTGTTCTGTAACAGCTGGAGATGCATTTTTGTATTCAGCCTCATTTGATGGATTGATCATGAGGCAGGTGATCAGCAATTTCTGTAATCCAAACTCTGCCACTAAGTTACTGTTAGACCATCCAGGGTCAGATCCAGATAAACTATCTGAACATCCAAAGACTGACCTAGGTAGAATATGGACATTTTTGTCCAGAACTCCCATTTTGAAATCCATGTTAATCCTGAGTAGTTCCAGAAGCATCCCAGTACAAAAACTACGGAGGGTTTCTGTTTTGTTATATTTCTGTCATAAAGTTCAAGAGAAAGTTATTCATAGTTTATCTGTCATCTTCAATTCGTTCCTCATATTTAAAGATGACAAAAAATTATAAAAATTACTGTACTTGCTGAAATATCAATCCCATTGAACTCTTGAATTGTTACACTCCAAGAGAAAAAAAAAAATTGCTTTAACAATGCAGTGGTACTATTGGTGGTTTCTGAAATATGACTACAGGAGAAAGCTATTTTGAACTATTTTTATCCATAATCGTCTATCTTTTCTGCCTGGGGGAATGAAGTTGCATATCTTCCTTTCCTTTCTCTTCTCTCCTACTTCCAGTAAAGCAAAGTTATGCCCTATCCATCAGATCACAGGCTTACTGAAAATAATTCTAGATTTTCCAATCTACAGAGCAAGAAAAATTGAATATGATTAGAACTTAATAGTTTTTTCTTTTTAATGAGAACACCAGAGTCTCTTCTTTGACATCAAAAATTGCATATTTATCTTATTCAATGACTACTTAATATCAAAAGCCTGAATATAGTCATCAAAACCTAATATCTCTTCTTCCCAGTACATGTCTGAATCACTTCAACTACTAAATCACATTATCTTAAGTCTAATAAAGTATTACATTTTTTTACTAATTTCTATACTGTGAGCAGATTTTATTGAAAGAGAAAATGTTGTCTTCTTGTTCTTCCTCCGTTATGGAAAATGAGACCTTGAAACTTTATTGGATAAAGAAGATGATGACTGGATATTTTTCAACATTTATTGTAAAGGAAGTCCAGGAACTGAGCAACACAGTACATAGCTGCAGGTTTATAACCCTAGCAGTACAATCCAGAGACCTATTTCATAGGAATAAATTTGCATATTGCATTCTTTATTTTCTAGAGAGCAAAGTCATTTAGGGAGAAGTCCAAAAATCCCACATAAGCATGCAAAGTGCCATTCAGTTCATACTTTTGTGCACAGTGCAACAAAATAGTTCCCAAAATAGTTCGGAAAACAAAGCAAAAAATGAACATCAGAAAGCAAGAACAAAACACTGAATAGCAGCTGTCCCCCAAAAGCCTAAATGCTTCAGAGTACACGGTTGCAATATCTTTTATATAACGCTATCTGAGAGATATGACCATTTCAGAAGGGCTGAATATGTTGGTCCTTTTTTTATTCCTAACTGAGGTAGGATTTAAAAAATTAGGTATCAGTATATTCATATCCTACTAAGACCTTAATCCAGTATTTGTATTCACCCAATTGGGTACACATAAATCACAGAAAGAAACAAAAAGAAACAAATCAAGTTTAAGTAACAACAGCCAAAGACATGTTCTGCATAAAAAGAAAAAAAGGTGTAGAGGATCAGGTGATGCTGCTCCCAAAATGTGCTATTTGACTTAGTGAGTGTTCAGGAGACAGAAGGCCTGTATCAAATGGTGATTTTAATAGAAAGAATTTCAAATATAGATGAGAGTAGTAGAGGTGGGAGTGGTCCTTCTATTGAAGTAGTACAAGACCTCAAAAGTTTAAAGACAAATGAATCTTCCCTAAAGACCAATGAGATAAGGTCTGTGGATAGGGGAGGCCTTCGTCCTTGGCACACACTATTATTTTACATTCCAAGGGGATGTGTTACTATTGCTGAGTGGTATTTGCCACATTACCAGCCTTACCTGGTTTTTATTCAGGCGTTTTTCTTTTTTTCCCTCCATCAAATATTTAAACACTTAACTTTACATTCACAAAGTGAATGTTCTACCTTGAATTTCAATAGTGTCACTTTACTCACAAAAGTATTCTGAGTGTTCTCCTTCACCTAAGATAATGTTTAGTGCTAAAAAATTTTGAAGCTGTTTGCATTTCCAAGAGGCAACACTGTAGAATTTAATTATGTGTTAGAATGTGTTAGATGGACACCTTTGCACACAAAGTCTTCACTCCGAAGAGTTCTGAAACGTTCAACTCTCAATGTCTAACATTACTCTAGTGTTGTGTTTTGATATTACCTTAAGTTAACCAGTTTTACCTTAAAAGCTAACCAGATATTAACTTAAGCCAAATGTTTCTGTAGAATTTTATATAGTAGAATGGCAGTATTTATCTATCTGAAAAGCAGAAAAAATGTAATTGAAAGGAAGAATTCAAGACAGTTGTTATACAAGAAACACTTAATTTAACTTCAAAATAGAATTTACACCATACTAGATTGGATCATTACTTTCTATAAAGAGATGACTAATGTGAACTTCTTTACATCTACACATATCTCCTAATAGAAGAAAAATACTCTTGTTAAATTACATTTAAACACTTTTAAAAAATGTTTATATCTTTTTAAGGGAACAATATTTTAAAAGTTTGGCAGGGACTGCAGATGTACCTCATACAGGTGTCTGTAAGACTAATTTCATGGTCCAAATAATGTCATTAGACTACAAATAAAGTGCAACTCTTCTCTTTGTATGGATGTTCATAATTATTTTTACAGAATATTATAGAACCATCCTAACTGATGTGAAACTTTCCTTTAAACTTAAACCGGAACAACAAATTTTGCTATGATATTCTATTTTGTTTTAATATTGATTTAAATAGAGTGCCTTAATGCACAAGCCTAATGCTATAAGATATTTTAGATTTCTTTATTTTCAACATAAAGGGATAAATGAATAATAAGAGATGAATAAATGAATAAATGAAAATTTCTTGAATAAAGAGAATAACCTGCTGACAGAACTTGGGCTAACCATTTAAATGTCCAACAGAAGATACTGTGGGACCAAATTCTGAACAGCTAAGAGAAAAATATTTTTCTTCAAGTTATTTGAAAGGTATGTATTCTTTAACTAGAAACACAAAGCTAAATCGAGATGTATCTTCAATCGAAGGAGTGATAGTGGCCATCTTGGTGGCTTTTGCTGAACTCACTCCATATTGTAGATGCCCATCTTACATTGGGCAGCCCAAAACAGGGTACAGTATCTAGAATGGATCTGCCAAGTGCTGAGTGGAAAGGTGGGTGATCATTTGCCTCGATCTACTGGTTGTGTTTCTGTTCACACAGCCTGGGAGGCTCTTGAGCTTTCCTGCTGCCATGGCACATTGCTGGCTCACATTCAGCCACTGTCCCACAGGCCTTTTATATAGGGCCCTACTATAACCAGGCAATCTCCTGCCTATTTCGCTATAAGAAGATCTTTCTTCCCTGGGGCAGGACCTTGCTGTTGAAGTCTACAAGGCTCCTGGTAGTCCAAATGAGATCTGACTTAAAGGTATTGGTATCTAATTTTCTTTAAATCCACATATGTATAAAGAAGAATGGAATTAATATCACAAAACCTTTCTAATGACTTCTGTGATAATTACTATTTACTCAGTAAATGATCTGATTGTGGAAATGTGGTAGTATAATCCTTCTTACCATTTATGTAATTTAATTGAAAGAATCTAAAGCTTTTGGAAATATCTGTATAATCTACTGATACATTACTTTTAACATCAGGAAGGCAAAAGCTGAATTTTCCATCAAATATTTATTTCTATCATTAAAATTTCTGTCTTGGACAGTATCATAATATTTTCTCTTCCCGGAGGTGTTTGCTCATGTTTGGACATAATCTAGCATTCAGTGAGCTACTTACCAGTTCTCATTATTTCCATAGAGAAGATGTTAAATTTATCAATAGGACAGAAGCAATTTTCATGGGCCTGAAGCTTTATATACAAACATTCACAATAGCATACCCAAGTGATTTTGTCTTTCAAATTCACTACAGGTTTATTGCTATTGTCTGACTTATGATCTGAATTCAGCTTCAAGTGTTCACAGAAGTTCAAGAAAATATTTAAATACTGTTCTTGAAAACATGAAAGTGAAACATAATATAACCATGCTTAAACCTAAATATGCACTTAAATTTGAAGCAAAGGAAAGTTTTTTATGATCCACTGCAGATAAAACAATATCCTTGACTCAAGAAATTCAAGGATTAAGGTAGATATTTGTAATAATTCAAAAAATCACTTTTGATATTAACATTTTAATATCGACTGTAGCAATATAAAAACTTTATTTAAAAAAAAAAGTTCTATAATTATAGGTTTCCCAGTTTTTAAATTATTTTACTTTCGTTATTCTCAGAAGTGCACATTTCATAAAGTCAAGGAAAAATATTTGTATGATAATATAGCTATTATTAGTGTTGGGATGCTTACCCCCCCCCCCAAAAAAAAACAACCCAAACCAAAACACAACACCCTATTTAAATCCTTTCAGATTTTCAACTTTTATGAATGCTTCAATGATTATACTTTTTTCAAATTAAAATATTTAGAAGATTTTCATAGTTTTGCACATTCTTATGATTTTAGTTCCTCTTGTTAAAAGCACTTCAATGTTTATATGAAATCATAGCTATTTTATAGACACTTACGTTTCTGTGTTTACGAGTTAAAGGCCATAAAACAGAAACTGGAATTGAAGAGTAGAAATTCTATTCTAATATAGGTAGATTAAAATGGTTATGAAAGTAAATCTAAAGAATCATATTCTTTAAAAGTAAATTGACCAAAATAATAACACTGCTCTAGTATTGGATTTTTTATCAGATTATCAATTGTGTTGCAGCAATAGTTTCATTGCAGGTAAGACTGAGATGGATTTCTAGATGAAGATAAGAGTTAATATTTATTTTGTATAAAATACATTTATATGCACAGTTTGTTTGCTTGTATTGTAGCAGGAAACTTTGAGGTCTGGTTTAGTTTCTGACCCATCAACTTCTAATCATGGATTTTTTTAAAAGCATCTTATCAGAAATCTTGGTGATACCTAATTGGGAAATTTCAGAATCTTCTGAAGGAGCATTACTTTATCTAAAATGCTGATTCTACTGAGTTAATTGTATGTCAATTGCTTTGGGTCTTTAGTTTGAAATCAGGGGTTCCAAGTCTAGATGAAGATAAGTAAGATAAGTAACAGGATTCTCAGAAACAAGCAGTTCAAACCAAAGAACAATATCTTTTCTCTGTCATCTATTAATGCTATATTATTATTATTATTATTATTATTATTATTCTAAGGCCAAAAGAAACAAAATTGTTGCTGTTTCAGACTGGATTATTGTAATTTACTATTCATACACTTAATTTATTTTTTTTCCCCCAGCAGTTCTTTTCATATAAAATGGTTCTGTTATTTCTGGTCATTGATTTGACCCAATGCAAGTTAGCAAGCAAGTTAACACTGGAGCAGATTAATAGTTAAACTGTATCAGTGACCATGTTTAGAAAATTTTCTTTGATAAATATATGCAAGGTCAAATGAATGCAGATGAAACTTAGTCAGCTGTGGCTCAGTTTTCCAGAGATACACAGAGTAACAAAGCATCTTATGATTTTTAAGTACGCAGTGAGAGAACCCCAAATTTAGAGATCCTAAATGTAAAAGTCAAAATATGAAAACTCTAAGCTCTCTGGTCTATTGGGTTTACATTCAAAACGAATATTTACTACTGTGCTTTAAGTGATATATGCAATAAATAGATCTATTTCAAGGACCAGTAGTCCTCTATATATCCAACACATATTCACATAACAATATAATAATTATGTAAATAACAGAGTAAAATCAAATAAAGTATAATCATTCTTAATTGCAGATAAAAGACTATAAAAGCTAAATAAAAAAATCATCATGTGTCAGTTAAATTTGCCTGAAAAGTGGTTAAACAACTCAATGAGGATTTATTAAGCAATTCAGTAATTTATGAAAGTGGAGTTGTGGTAGGATTACATTAAGAATTGCTTCACTCAGTAATAATGTCATCATGGAGTTAACACAGCTAAAGTGCTTAGAGCTCATAGGTTGCTTTGGCTTAGTGTGTAATTTAAACCTTTAAACATTAAAATATACTGCTGTTTTCTTCAGACAAACTTAATCACAAAAGTGTTTTATTCAAAGTTATAGAGGAATTTAGCACAGTTTCACATCAAGACAGAAGTCAAGCTGGAATGAAGAATGCTTCTCATACAATATGAAATATTTACAGCCTTAGAGATTATTATTCTGATTTTAACCTCATTTTATCAGTAATGTTCATCTAATCAGAAACAGACACACATTTGCCACAGTGAGACTCATAATTACGTCTAGTGGTTCAAAAACTCAGCTTGAAATGTAGAAACTAAAATGAGAGGCTGAAAGAAGTAATGTCCTGTACAAAGTGCTAGTAGGAATCTGCCTTGGCATTGTAATCTGGAATGCCTGGTGTATTTCAGATGAATGTCCAGATGAACTTTGTTCATATTCGGAAAGCAAACCAACACAGAGAACTCTGATCTCCTGAGCATTAATTTCAGTTAAAACAGCAATTTTTAATTTTTTTTTTAAAAGTCAAATAATGTATCCAGTTCCACTGATATTTAGCTTTGCAGTTTTCCACGCTACAAATGCAATTCTGATATTGAGGCCATCCAACCTGGCTTTGAACAGCTACAGGGATAGGACATCCACAATGTTTCTGGGCAACTGTTCCAGTGTCTCATCATCCTCATAGTAGAGAATTCTTCCTATTATCTCACCTGAACCTACCCACTTTCAGTTGGAAGCCATTGCTCCTAGTTCCATCAGTACATGCCCTTGACAAAAGTCCCTCTCCAGCTCTCTTGTAGGGCTCCTTTACATACTGCTATAAGGTCTCCCTGAGCATTCTCTTCTCCTGGTTGAACTGCTTACTTGTGTCAGCCTGTCTTCATAGGAAACATGTTCTAGTTCTCTGATCATCTTTGTGAGCCTCGTCTGGACTCACTCTAGTAGATCTATGTCCTTCCCTTCTTATATCAGGGGCCCTAGAGCTGAACCCAGTATGCAGCTGGGATCTCATGAAAGCAGAGCAGAGTCGGAGGATCACATCCCTCAACCTGCTGGCCACTACCCTTCTGCTGTAGCACAGGATACAGTTGGCTTTCTGGGCTGCAAATGCAAATTATTAGGTCATATTGAGCTTTTTGTCAGCTAACATCCCTGTCTTTCTCTGCAGGACTACTGTTAATCCATTTTCCATCCAACCTGTATTTGTATTTGGGATTGCCCTGAACCACTTGCAGAGTCTTGCACTTTTCCTTGTTGAACTTCTTGAGGTTTGCACAGGTCCATCTCCTAAGCTCGACAGGGTCCCTCTGGATGGTATTCTTTCCCTCCAATGAGTTGAGTGTGTCACACAGCTTGGTGGTGTTGGTAAACTTACTGAGAGTGCACTCAATCTCACTGTCCATGTTGCTGAAAAGAGATGTTAAACAGCACCAGCCCAAGTACTGACCCCTGAGGAATACCACTCATTACTGGTCCGTGGTTGGACACCAAGCTGTTGACCACAACTCTTTGAGTGTGACCATCCAACCAATTCTTTATCTTCTGATTGATCCATCTGTCAAATCTGTGTCTTCACAGTTTAGAGATGAAGATGCCTTGTGGTATGGTGTCCACAACTGCTCTTGCCTTATTCACTATTGTGAATATCCTGTTGTAGAAAGCCGCCAAATTTATCAGGCACAGTTTACCCTTAATGAAGACATGCTGGCTACCACAGATCACCTCCTTATTTTGCATGTGCTTATCATAGTTCCCAGGAGGATCTGCTCCATGATTTTGCACCATTAGATTATAGCAAATCAGTGCCTCCTGTTATAGAATAACAATGCAGGTAAATTTTAATAAATATTCATTAAAAGTAATCGACCACCAATGGTTTCAGAGTGAGACAGTTCATAGAGTTCATAGCAAGGGTAACAATCAGTATTTTTAAATCATCCACAAACATATGCTTTTATTCTGATTCAAGTACTATAGTAAATTTAAAATTTTGCAGTTTCTTTACTTCTGTTGCTGCCAAGTACCATTTTTTTTTTCAGGTTTACAATTATGCACAAAACTTTAAATTATTTAAAGAACTCAAACTTGAAGTTCTAAATACTATAATTGTGAATATATTACCTGTGGAAGTAACACTGACACCTTCTTAGTAATGTAAAAGTAGCAATTAGTAAAGGAATTATCTCCAAAGAGAAACAATGAAAATGTTCACTGAAAATGTCAACATTTATCTAACAGCTATATTAGACACTTTTCCACTAGCATTTCAAACAACTGCTTTGTAGGACAGTCTTACTGTTAGGTCTCTGAGGTTGGTTAGCCAGTGGCAGTTACACATGTACATGATATCCTCAGAGAATGCCTTTGAAAATCAGTTTTCTCCAGCTGAAACTACTTACTAAAAACTGGATGTCATGTACACATAGCCAGTTTCCAATGTCTTCCTGCCTGGTGACTCCAATTCACAACTTCTGAGGCTACACATCCACCTAATCTATGGCAATCTCTACCTGTGAGGATCTGCATATAATTTAACCTTTTTCTGGTATGGGCCAATGTGTTACGGATCAGAGGGATTTTTTTTTTTTTCTGTGATACTCAATATAATCTATATAGGAATATAGAACCACTCTATACTGAATGGTTAAGAAACTCTTTTAATTTCTTAATGAATATCACAACAATACCTAGTAGTGGGGTTGAATGCATCTACAAGGCTGAATGCATCTACAAAATTGAAGGCAGCCCTGAAATGAGACCTCCCAACACCAATTCTATTTCAAATGTTGTTGGCATTCTATTATAGGATACTTTCTTAGTCTCAAAATCAGGGTACACACATGTAAAAAGCTCATTAAGACTAGTCCCTGGAAGCAGCAGTTAGCACAGGTGAAAAGTACATTCTAAGAGCTGAACAGAGGATCATGTTCCAGTGCCCAGAAACTTTCTGTGGCAATGTTATTTTTAGTAGAGGTATAGCCTTACTAGCCAGATGCAGATTAGCTTCAACCCAAAAGCCAAATAAGTGCGTTCTAGTGGGACATTTTATTTCAAGCATTGTCATTCAAGAATTTAAGATGTTTGGTCAGCTGTGTAAATTCATCCTATTTCCAGTTATTCATCTTGTTTGTTCCTTCTCAGCATATTTTTATTTATTGATTACATAAACATAATCTTATAGGTGCCTTTCTTCCCCTTATATATTCCTACAACAACTAAGAGATCTTTACAATCTATCTTTTATATCAATGACTTTCTGCTGCGAAGAGGTTAGGCTCGTTTACAATTCTTGCTACACACATCATGGCTGCTGCCATACTTTTCTCTATATCACTGATTTTAAAGTCAGCTTTCCCAACATGCTCTTATGTTTTACATAGTTTAGAACTAATTACTATTTCTTTTGAATTTACATTTTTAATATGTACAGCTGATGAGTATTCTGACATTTTGGTGTGTTTTGTTATATCCTACATGGTTGTATCCACACTCCTAGGAAACTGGGAGCAGAGAGTGACTTAAGGGAGCTTACTCATTTATTCATGAACAGTTTCCTTCTTATTCCTTTATTGAGTGATGAAGTGAAGATTCTTCGGACTTTTTCAGCAACATTTACTAACATGTTATGCTCTAGCAGAGGCAACAGAAGCAAAGCCGCTTATCACTGTGTTTAACAGTTTTAAAAATCCAGAGCAAAGCACGCTACAGATGCAGACAGCTGTTTCAACAGAACACAACCAAGCTGTTGTTTCCACAGTATTTAGATATTCAGGGGATTCTGTCTCTTTGTAAAACACTTTAAAATCTGCTCATGAGCACTGCTGTACATTTGACAGTGCTGTGAATTCTGCTCCTGTTGCCACCACTACTGATACATGGAATTAGGGAAAACCTTAATTTATTTTGTGATCTGACTATACTACAGGGTGTAATTGCAATAGACAAGATGCTTTGGTAGTCATAATTAATAGGAAAAACAACTGGCTGGTTTTTAAAAAGTGTTAAGCAACTTCATTGCTTTTAGTAACCTCAGTGGGAGCTGAACTTTTTGGAAAACAGAGCACATATTCAAGCACTTTATATTTAGGCCATTCTTCTCTAACCCCTCAGGGTCGTCTGTTTTTGTACTTGTATCTACAGTACTTACTTTTCTGCAATTCCCATCACTGTGACTTAGAGAAATGAAGCTGGTTTTCTTTTCCTTTTTTTTTTTCTCATGTTCCCTCTTGCTTGTGATATGTGTAATTGTGTTGTCGGAGGTTTGACTGCCTAAACTTATTTTTACCCTACAACTGACCTTCTACGAGTATTTCAGTCACAACACAATTATTTCTTTTCAAATCTGTATGGTATTGATAGAAATAGAAATAGTTTCAACTCAATTCTATAGTAGAATAAGAAGCCAAGATAGGAGAACTGTATTACTCATCAAATCTCAGTTCCATGAAAAGGCTTATTGAACAGCTAGTGAAGCAGAGACTAGGTAAAATAACTCACTGTCAGGTACCAGCTGTCATAAAAGATTAGAAACAGACATTGAGCACATAGAACTGTTAATTTGATTCAGCATTTATATTCCTTTCTGGTATAAGATTCAAAGGTTTCTACTTCAGCTCTCAGTGAATGGACAGATTGCTCTTTATGGTTTACTCTAAAATCATTAGAAGAAACAGGGTAATATAAACTATTACTTTATACCAAAGGGGGAAAAAAGCTTCAGAAGATTTCTTGCTGATTGAAGATATTAGGTATTTTGTTTGTTACGGTAATATTTGCTACAGTATTGTACAAAAACCCAGTTTAATGTACAGGTAAGAATATGCCTTAAACCTTCTATTATGAAGTCTTAAACTACACTCAAAGAGTTTAGTCTTTGGACCATGGTATCTATGGACCATGACTCATAAGGGGATTACAGGCTCAAAAATCCTAAAGTTCAAATTGCTTGTGGTAAGGAAATGTTTTTGTTTGCATTTAAGTTTTCTTGTGTGCATGTCAACTGTTGAAAACACCTATTTAAATAAAATGATTGAATGGGTAAAAAAAAAGGCTTCCTTGTGCATATTGTTATTTCAGACAGCAGTGGGAATTCCTTGTCCTACATTCAGCGGAATTCTTCAATACAATCAGTTTATTTTAATGACTGCCGATTCACCAATTCATAGGTCTTATGTGATGGAGGTATATTTCAGGTGTTTTTCCCTCTGTCAGGCTATCCTTAATGAAAATGTAAGCAATATGTATCTTCCCTGTGCAATAAAGCATCTAACAGAAGACAGATGACCTCCAGCATCTCTATTAGTGGTTTCATAGAGAGAGAGAGTTGTTTTTTTTATTTATGTATTAGAAATACATAAAAGTGTATTAAAATAAATATTGATTTATTGATTCCAAATTAATCCTCAAAAAGAGAACTAGTGAAACACTTTTGAGTTGGTCTTTGGTATCTGACTAGGTATCTACATAGTAGTAATGCTCCTAATTCTCAGAACTTGTCAAACTTAGAATCTTTGCTCCAGTTCTTAGAGAAGCTGAGAACAAAAGGTGTAATATTACTCTTTTGCATCTGCAAGATGAAAAGCATCTTATTTTGCATAATTTGTCTGTCAGATTATTCCTTTCATAGTGTAATCATATTTCCTTCATAAAAGTAGAGAAAGACAAGACAAGGCAAAAAAATTCCTATTTCAGATTTAAAATGCTGTCAGTAAGCTGTTTAGTAGAATAGCAAGATAACAGGAAAGTGTGAACTACAATTAGAAAGTGCACAAACCCAAGGACCTCATAGCTAGTTAACTTTTCCAGTGAATAGGTATGAAATAAGTTTACTGAGCTTTTCCTTAAGTAGGAAAATTGATATGCTGATAAAAGATGTCACTGACAAACGAAATGAACAGGATAGTTCAGTAATCCTATAACCCCAAATGAAACTGACCCTGATGTGTCAGAATGGGAATGTTAACATGAATAACCCCAGTTAAACAAAGGAAATTTATTAAAAAAATACAAATGAGGAAATAAAATTCAGTCAAAAATACCCTAGAGGCATCAGTGAGTCACAGTATTGTCGTATCAATAGATATTCTTCCGTAATAGAATTTCTATAGAGGTTGTTAAAAAGATTGAGGTTGATTACAAGCATTATAGTGTGAGTTGGAGCTTCTGTTTTCCTGTAGAGAGATCAAGGGGAAGTTGAGAATATTTAATTATTAACCAATTACAAAGATGTCAGTTTACATGCCTTCTCTGGTTTGCCTGTTGAGCAGTCTCACCAGAAAATCAAAGTTTTTCCATTAGTATGAAACAATAAATAAAAATAATTTTCACATCCTTGCCAGATTAAAAAAAGGATATCTCTTCCATTCCTTAAAAATTTAAAGCAAAGAAATTACCTTTTTTTTTTTTTTTCATATTTAATGTAGTTGGAATCTATCTAAAGATTTCTGTTACAGTACAGGGCAACTCAGGTACCAACTACCCACATGCCGTTGTATGAGTATCTTTGAAGCTAAGTTTTCACTTTCTTTGCTTAAAATTCATACAATTTAATTTAACTTCATGTAGTTCTGCTCATTAAAGGTCTGTGTGTGGCTCTCTTGACAACTCTTCTATGTCTTTCCCTTACATTGTGCATAACTACATGAAGTTAGCTTTGCTTGTCTATAAGGTATGCTTATAGAACCTTACTTTTATTTGCCTTTTTCATTTCTTTTCACAAGTCCATATTCTTTCAATAAACACAGAGAAAAGTCCTTTTCACAGATAGTTCTTGCTACTTTTTCTCCTGTGTTGTTTAAAGTGATGGACTGAGGAGAACTAATAACACCCTCTAACTGCAGTGTAGTTCAACTTAATTCATTCACCCTTTCTAATTGAGCTAAACACTTTAAGGCAACAGTATATTTTTGAAGTAGAAAAAATACAGTACAAAAGGTTAGAGGGTAAAAATAGAGCACAGCTTTTTACTGCTTTGAAATTCTGTGTTATGTTTCCATTCAGAAGTCTCACATATTGCTAACATTGGAATCATCACTAGGGATTTAGACATGCTATACAACTTACACAGTCTGTTTTGACAAACACATTTCTTGATTGTTTTTGATAAATCAAATGGATGTATTGTCCTGGGTTACATATGTCATATGCCCTTTTCAAAGATTTTTAACTGAAGAAAGCAGTGTCAACAGCCATATCCTTTTGTATTAATGTGCTTTCCTCCTCTTGGAAATAGAAGATGAAATTTAACTCCCTTGTTTCTCATTATATATATATATAGAAACTAACTCAACTTATTTAGAGTCCTCAGTGAAGCAAAGTTACATCTCAAAGTTGTTCCTATCTTTGTCCTTCATTTATTTTTTTTTTGTATTATTATGTTTATCTTCCAGAAATCATTTTCTGTGAGTGTACAGAAAAACCCTTTCTAAAGTTCTGCCATAGTAGTTATTTCCATCAGCAAAATGGCAGAAAAACTTGGCTTGTGAAAACCCTGATACTTAAAAATAAATTATCAAATGTAGGGGTTTTTTTTTACTGCTTCCAATAGAATAAGCTGCAAACATGTTAGACATAGAATTCTAGAATTAACTTTAGCATCAGGAAAAAATAAAACATCCAGGTCACAAGAAGTGGATGAGTAAGTCAAATTATGTTAGTCGGTAGCTTGGAACTATGTCAATATTCCCAGATAAATGTCAAGTGCACCGGTCATTAATAAATTACCTACTTTACAATTAGGTACAATTACAATTATTTGGTGATATTAGAAATATCACCAAATTCAGTAAGGCAATCAATAAGATCCTCTTTATAATGAACAAATGGTAAAAATACCCCCTCTTTATTCCTTTAGAAGATTTGATGGGTGGTATGGAGAGAGAGAGATGAATTCAGAAATAATACTTCTATATTCTTCAAGCCTTCAAATAATCTCAGACTGTGATTCTTGCAGATTCTATATTTATTCATGCAGTCTAGAAATTCATAACACTATTTTTCTAGCTTACAAGGGGAGAAGAATAAAGGGACATACCAGGTGGCAGAACCCACCATTATGAATCCATTATCATGTTTCTCTTGCAGATAATTTTTTTCAGGAAGAATTCAGATTTCATCTATCTATCTATCTATCTATCTATCTATCTATCTATCTATCTATCTATCTAATCTATATCAATTACCAGTTTGACAAATTAGACACTGAACTGAATCACAATCATTTAATGAACTTAATTGGATCCTGGATTGGAACTTAAAATCATTTTGGCTATTTCTAATAACAAAATGGTTATCTAGCCTGGGTAATATATCCAGAAATGTCTTTTTTTAGACCTTAGTTTTCAATGTAACCTCAACACAAGGTAACCTTAGATTTAACAAAACCTCAATCATCCAGAACATACCCACTGAAAGTCTAAACGCTTCCACCCATTTTATTACTTTATTACTTCAGCCACCTGGGAATGGTTTCATTAATTAAGGCAGGAGTTAAAAAGTGAGGGTTGTCTCTGTCTCAGTCTTTTCTAAAGTGTTTGCTTCTGCTTAAGAGCCCCAAAGAATAAGCTGGTAGACAAAGGCCCAAAAGAAACATGATTTTTTGTTTATTCCTTCAAAGAGAATAAATTAGCTAGAATTAGCAAGAGGAATATAGGTTATTACATACCTCAATATGCATAAATTATAACTTTAATAGGAGCACAGCATACACAACACCAGCTTATGGAGTTATCCAGGCATATTGCTGCACTGTAAGGAAGGGTTGCTTCATCATTTTTCATTACTCTGATACCTTACAACTTGCTTTATTAGTTTAATTATGACACACCTGTTAATAACACTTGTGTGACTGGAAAAACAAATTATAGTATATAGTTATATTGTACCATAAAGCATATGAAAAAAACCCCAAGCAAGTCTTTTCAGAAACACATTCGGTGAACCATTTTGTTGAAGTAAGTATTTAAATTTGGGGCTGCAGTCAATAACTGGTTATCTTTAACATTTAGTGCTTATAGTATTGTTTTAATTTATGGCAATCTCAGTTAAATGACTCAAGATAAAATAAATGTTGGATTCCAAATGAATTTAGTCTATGAAAATCCCATGTGCAATATTTTAACTGAATTTCAGAGCAATTGTCTTCATTCAAATATAATTACTGCCTTGCAGTACATTATTTCAGCCAGTACCATGATTTGGAAACTTTGCTTAAAACAATATTTGATCAATACCATCAAGGAAGAAAAGTCAGGATTTGAGACAAAGATTTCTCAATGCAGAGATATTTTCAACTTTCCTGTTAAGCCAACAAGAAAGAAAAGAGGAGTAAATTCTCAAATGTGACTGTCTCATTTGTTCAATGCAAAATTTACCATTAGTTATTTTGAAAAGAAAGAGTAAGAGCAGTTAAACCTTCTTTTAGCATATATTTGTAAATTCAAAGATAAGCAAGTAGGAGTACTAAAAAGAAAATGAATGCAAACATTTATACAATATCTATACAAAACCAAAATATAATGAGCATTGTATTTTAAAGAAGAATAAAAAGAAGAAAAAAAAACTACTGCATTTAACTAATAAACCCCAAGTTGTCTGGAATCATTAGCATTTCATAAAAGCAGTGTTGTCCCAAGTATAGTGCCAGTCAAATATTTACAGATTTAAATAATCAATGTATCACAGAATAATCAAATATCACCAAAGTGTTTCTGTTTTCACCTGACTTCTTCAGTTGTTACTCTTCTTCTATTCTTTCTTGACATCTTAAATTACCTTCACCTCAATATACAATACTCACCATCTTTAAATGATGGAATCAACACATTCATAAACATACGCTTTGCCCCCTTTCCTCCTCCTCACCCCTCTTCCCCCCCACCTTAAATTTTCTTTATTTCATGAGAAAAAATTGCATATGCGGTCACATTTCTGGAAACAAAATTGTTTCTGCCTTTCACTTTCTTACTTTATTCCACAATAGGTCTAAAAATAACATTGGTACTTCTCTGACATGGGGTTAATACATTAGCATTTTCACTTGATTCAATCAAGTACAGTTCTACTTTAGAAAACGACTCTGGGAAAAGAAGTAAAGAGAAGAAAGTCACTGGGAATATCTTTGTTGTCTATGAAGGTTTTTTTAATCCCATATCCTCCCATATAAGTAAACATTTGGATATTTTTCTCAGTCCTGCATACTCAGTCTGTGGTTTGAGAATCAAGTTGGCTCACTTCCATCTCATCTGTTATCACCAATAATACAAGTTCTTCAGGCCAAATTAGTCCCTTGTTTGCACCTGTGCCCCCTAATGCCGTCACTGGGTTTGCACAGCTGTAATTGCCTTGACTATAGTAAACAACTCAGGTGATGCACAAGCTGGAATTGGATCCACATGTGAATCTCTTAGCTGTGTGGACTGTAAGGTCAACAAGAATAAAAAGCAGCAAACTTACCCTTTTGACTGGAGTTAATAGATGTAATTTTTTGAGGAGCAGGTCTGTACTCTGATTACTTGGAGAAGGAATGCATTTTGTTGCACTGTTGGGATGGATAGAAAACAAATGGAGTATGATCTAGACTTTCTGCAAAAAACAAAATCTGAATTTACTGTCTGAGCAGTGCTTTGTTGTTCAAATAAAAAAGAAGATCCATATTCAGTTTTTTAAAATGTGGGGAGATCAGACACATAATAAAGAGGAAGCTACCAATTATTAAATGATTAGTCTAAGATTTCAAGATAGTTCCTAACTAAAAAGGTTATAGTAAGAAATAAAGTTTTCCTCTTTAATCAATGGGATTAAAAATACTTTTAAACTATTTAATCCACCAGACTTAACCTCTTACTCTTATCAATTTTTTTTTTTTTATACTATAATTGAAACCACAATCCCCCCACTAAGTCATGCAATAGAAGGCCTGGGAAATTTTTTTTTTTTTTATTTCTGCCTATTTATTAGGTGTAATCTTATCTGGTTATTCTCTACAGTGATGATGAACTGAGCATGCAGTACCTAATATTCTTACTTCTCTAAAATAGAAAGCATAAACACAGAAGGCCAAAAGCCCTTAATCTCACAGATAAACCTGTTTGAGTTGCAGATAAGGGCCTCTGAAATAGTTCTGTGGTCCCAAAACACAATTCTTTTCAATCCAGAAAACGAATATCTAAATTATCTTTTATAATTGCATCCCCTCCTGCAACAGGAAAAGTAGAGCCTGATTCCTTCTGTGTCAAACAGAAACGTTTTCATTTATTTTAGAAAAAGGTTCATAAGCTTAGAGAACTCATGATATTTGAATGCCAGCTACATAAAGTTATGTTTGAACAGTCTAATATTTCCATTCTCTCTGGGTACAAAAATTACACTTTTTATAACAGACTTTTATCCCTTTGAACCTGTTTTGACCTTGATATCAGGTTGCAAAGTGCTATCCACCAAGGCATCTCTCCAATCGTTAAAGAAAGACCTTTTGTGATATTTTTAATTAGTTTTAACCTTCTTCACATCTCCAACCATGGTTATGGACACTCATTGATTTTAATTACCATACTGATAGCTTACTGCTTTACACTCCTTATTAAAATGACCCTTTAGCATTTCTTTTGAAAGAGTCTTCCATGTAGGGATTTTTTTTACTTTTAAAACATTGCTTTAAATTTATTTGGATTTTCTGTGCTAAAATTTTAGGTTCTGTGAGAAAATTTTGCATGTTATCAATTTGCATAAACATAAGAGTTTTGAAGACAGACAATAACTTTATAAAAAGTTTTATCCTGACAGAGGATTTTTTTTGGTGGAGGAGGGTGTTTGCATGTTTATCACATAATGTGAAGCTTGTAAATTCATTACATCCGTGAAAAGAAGCAGAAATCTGTTACCAACAGCAGTGTCTAATATTAATTCTCATTTGCTCAGCTTCTAGCTAATCTCACTAGGGTGTTTATTGCCTGGAAACCAAATTTGTATAAAGTAATACCTCTTATAAAGCACTTCTCATTAAAGCAGAATGCATCTTCTGTTCCAAAGAGAAGGAATTTTCCAGTTGACCCCCAGAACTAAATCATATATTTTACCAGTTCTTCAAATACACATATTTCAGTTTCATAAACCCTTAGTCTCTGCTGCTAGTTTTCCACATAAAGATGTGTAGCATTATGGCAGCAGAACATATTTTAATACCAGTGTTATTCTTGCTTCTTCTCTTTCTTTCTTTCATGTGTAGGACAAACAAACACTGTAAATTCCCTACTTTATTATTTATAAAACATGTTAAAGCAAAATCTTTCCCTGCCTCGCATGAGAGAAAAATTTGGAGACATATAAGAAAAATATTTCCCTACTTGGGAATCAGGTGCATCAAAATCTTTGTACTCCCTCAAGATTACGAAACAGTAGCAAAGTTAGGGGTGAAAGTCTTTCCAAAGGGAATAGAAACACTATAAGGTTTTAGTGCTGCCTTTTATTTGTCTCAAAGTCGACAATGTGGAATGAAATATGGAGGAAATTTGAAACTGTCTCTTATTTTTATTTCCCCTGTAGTAGCACTACACTAGTTCTCCCATCTGAAGTATACTCTTTATGTGTTAAGGCACAATGTCTTCCTGTTAGGTCCTCTGTACTACTACTACTGCAGATTGTGAAGCACCTGACTTCCAGTTCAAAACTGTAGGATATTTATATGATCTAACCAACTTCACTTGTTCTCTAGCTAACAAGATATAGACATGTCTCTTTTAGTTTGCCTTTGAAATAGAGAATATTTAATTTATTTGGGAACCATTTTAATCTTAGACATCTATTTTAGGGACCCATATTATTTGGTTTTGACATTTCTTCTTTGGTAAACAACTTTAAAGTTTTATTGCTATTTTTATGTTTTCATTTTCATTTTTTCATATACAATTCAGAGGAATTTATGAAAGAACAAATACAAAATAAATACAGGTAGGTACTTGCAAAGCCAAAGCAAACCTGTCTACAAATTAAAATTAAAGAGGGGAGAACAGTTTCTAAGGAAAATAACTAATAATGTAACAAACACAAGGATATCCTGAAGTTTCAGAATGTGATGTGATAACTGTCTTTACTGAAACTCTATAAAGCTTCCAAATCCTAGTAAAGATTCTTGCATATTCACTTTCCAAAAAGAGCCATAAACATTTGCATTAATTGATATATATTATAGAACTACTGCTCAATAAAAAGGTAATTGGACTATGCTTTATAAGAACATTATTATTTCTGTCTTTAGTTAGTTTGCATATAGTCATTGCAGCAAGGTGGTTGTGAACTAACTCTTAAGCCAGATTTCCCTGACATACATTTGATCTTATACAATAAAAATTTTTATAGGAAGAACTTTGAATACTTGGTAATGTTAGAGACATAAAAGACTTATAAACTGATTCAATTTCCATAAACCCTGGTAAAGGGAACTTTGGTCATAGCTAGGGCCTGACTTGGAGAAGTATTGACAGATAAGCATTACATAGCTTCAGTCTTATTTCATGGTACGTTTTCTTCACATAATGCCACAGGTTTCATTAATATCCTGAAAAATATGGCACACATACACAGGCAATTTTTTCTCCTTCTGTAGCCTTTTAGTTTCATGTTCCCTTTATAATACCATATTCACCATTAACATTTGCTCTGACTTAAAATGCTGAACTAAGGAAGGCAGCATGATGTTTGTGCCAAATGAAAAAGTGATTCCTGGAATGTCCTTCATTGCAATGAAATAAACAAAGCCCTTTAAAGTTCATACTAGAATTTGAACTAACCTGTAGTAAGCAAATAAATCTCTTTTATGCAAATACAACTTTCATTAAAGCATGAAGCTCTGCATAAAGCTGAACAGCTGACTCTGCATTATTTGACATTAAAAAAATAAAAAAGAAAGATGGAAAAGGATAATTGAAACCAGACATTATTATTTTTGTAGAATGAAGCATATACAACATGTAGTCTAAACTGCAGTGGTGCAGAGCATTCAACAGATGTCTGGATTTCAATTCACCAATCATTTGAGCTACTTTTCTAAGCTATTTCCCTTAGTGAAAAGTAGATTTAGAATTCTAGCTCCTCTCACAATGACTCTACACAGTGATGACATTAAATATTTTTAGAACTAATTTTTGAGTGTTCGTTTTCATTATATCCATGTCTGTCTATCATGTGCAAATCTTTTTTGATGCAAAATTTAAATGTGAATCTAAAACTTCAATATTTGGTAAATCCACAATGTTTTATGCTTTCTGATCTACCTAGCTTATTTTGGAATTACCTATTCTTATGTGTGAATATTTCCAGATACATGCCAACTGCACCAGGCATAAATGAAGTGCAAATCATGTGCAATTTAGATTAAAAGAACTCATAAATAAATCATCTGAACGCTGTGGTATCTCTGCACTACCCTAATAGAAGAACTCCAGAACACAGATATAACCTCATTTGATAACTTTCAATTCATCAGACTGTCCAATATTATAGAATTCAATGAGTTCAAGGCCAGAATTGACAAAGTGTTTAATTTTACTTCATAAAAATCTTAATCAATTTGTTTTCATAAAATAGACTTTTAGCTGATGTAAAAAACTTTGAGATACAAGCAAAGTTTCTCTGTGACTCAGATGAGAAGAGAACAGAATATCATGATGCCCATCATTCCTACATTGTCAGAAAACTGATAAAAATACTTGCAGGAATTAGTATCCCACAGGGCAAAAAAGTTTAGTATTTCTGCAGTCCCAGAACAGTTTCTCTAGAGAATTCCCTCCAGTGTAACTTTCAGTGGATACACGAAGACTCAATACAGGATTATACTTGCCCCATTTTCTTCAGTTTAGAAACATTATAGAATACTTCTGCTTATAAACCAAAAAGGCTGTCAGACTATTTAATGAGTAGGTTATGGGCACTTTTTTAAATATATAAAAATTAGAATTAACCCAGCAATGGTAAGACCCAGTGAATAGCTATTCAAGCATCAAAAACTAGATACAGACTAGATGTGTTTGAAGTTTGTAAAGTTGAGAAGTGGTTGTGCAAATAATACCAAGGCTAAGCCATTGTCATTTATGGTGTGTATACTTCATCAAGATTTATTTTTATTTCCCTGTCTGTACTGTGATAAACAGTCTCAGGAACATTTAAATTACAGTCCAGTTGGAGAAATGAGTTTTTAAAGAGTCTTGAATGGTTCCCAGATTGTTCTCCTATCTCATCTAAATTTACTTGATCTAAGAATAAAATTATGTTAAGGTAAAGAACTGTGTTTTTCAGCCACTGAAAACCTAAGAGGTATGTGTAACTTAAATGACCTTAAAAGTAATTAACTCTCAAATGTAGTGCATAATCAGCATCTAATCTTCCTGTTCATCAGAACACCAAACAATAAGAATAAATAATTGGTTTCTCATATGAGTATTTACAATAATTATCTCTATAGATGCAATAATTATATCTATAGATTTACTTGCCCTTTCATCACATCCTTATTTATTTTTAGAATACAGTTAATAGATACAATATTAATTATCATAAGGCAATCAGGACAGTAGTTTAAGAAATCAAAACACAGATATACTTCTACTCTACAAACAGTTCTACAATTCAGAACATTCCCTTTGCTATATGTTGTTGTAGAATGGATCTCGTGCAATTATAATTACCACTTCACTGCATCTACTGTGAACAAGTCAGTCAGTTCACAGGTCATCAAATATTACTGAATGTTTCATTCTCTCAATCTTTCTTCTCACTATATTCTGTTGCTTTGCCATGTCTCAAATCTACATGAAAACTATAATAAAATCAAAGGGAATGTAATATTTTCTTGCTCCTAGAATAATAAATCCTACCATGAAAATTAGATTTTTACAGTAAAATCTATGACCATAAGCAATTCCACAAACAAACAGAAATTGGTCTTTGTCCTTGAGAGGAGTGCAATTCAAATAAATAGGATTGAGGATGGATGCTAAATAATAAACAGTGTCAGAAAATTTAAAGCATATTGATGAAAAAATGTTTATTTTTGAACAGTGTTTTACCATAAATGAACCTCAGTTTATGTGTTTAGAAAATCACAGCTTAATATAAGCTTAATTGAAATATATATACATAATTTGAGCTAAACAAATGCAGTGGTATTATTGGTTTACATATGTGATGTAAAATATAATATTTTTAATGTCAAAGTTATCTGTAAAAGCTGAATAAATCAAAATAGTCACACTATGCAAAAGGCAGAATCTTTGGTATCTACAATGCAAGCCAGGTTCTTTGATGATGGTAGCTACTGCACTGGATTCAATAGCTGCATTGACATAAAACTGTGAAGAATGTGGGCAACAATTAACATTTGGAGAACAAACTCAAGCACATTAATTAGCTCACAGTTTTCCACTGGGTAAAGATGTTAAAAAGTTAGGATTCACTAATGGAAATCAAATACTTTTTTCATTGCAAGAGTTTAAAAAAAAAAGCAAATTAATGGAAAATTGTGAATCTGCTTAAGCTTTAGGTAGTGGAACACTGTACAAAGACTGGAGTTGTTTAAGACACATACCAAATAGTTGTCCTTTCTTGTTCAAGTATGAAATATTTATGTGGAGTAGAAATTTTCTCCTACTCAGTATATTGCATCATTTAAATTAAAATTGTAACGTAGATCTGGATGCTTAGGAAGAGTGAGGAAGTTTTATTAAAGCCACACAAAGGGATGACTCAGAAAGTACAGCCTGATTCATAGAAAATTATTTAATAAACAGCCACTATAATAATGACAAAAAATTATAATTTCTTTACTGAAGAAATTGTAATTTATCATATGCAACAAAATGTATTTTTCATTAAAGTACTAATTAATTGGTTGCTTTGACTATATTTCATGTCTTATAAGCTACCCAGGGTGATCTGGACAGGCTGAACTGATGGTCCAAGGCTGGTGGTATGCAATTCAATGAGGCGAAGTGTTGAGTCCTGCACTTGGATCAAAACTACCCCATTCAGCTCAACAGTTTTGGGGCAGAGTGGCTGAAAAGCTGCCCAGCTGGAAGTGCTGGTCAACACCCAGCTGAACATGAGCCATTGGTGTGCCCAGGTGGCCAAAAAGGCCAATGACATTCTGACCTGTATCAAAAACAGTGTGGCCAGCAGGACCAGGGCTGTGACTGTCTCCTGTGTGCGGCACTGGTGAGGCCACGCCTGGAGTACTCTGTCCAGTTCTGAGTCTCTCAATTCCAGAAGGACAGTGAGGTGCTGGAGCATGTCCAGAGAAGGGCAGCAAAGCTGGTGAAGTACCTAGAGAGTTAGGCATATGAGAAGTAACTAAAGAGCTATGGTTGTTTATTGTAAGAAATAAACAGGCTCAGAAGACACCTTATTGCTCTCTACAACTACTTGAAAGGAGGTTATAGCAGGAGAGGGTCGACCTCTTCTCTGAGACAACTGGTGACAGGACAAGAGGGTATAGCCTCAAGCTGCACCAGGGTAATTTCAAGTTAGATTTCAGAAAGACTTTTTTCACTGAAAGGGTGGTCAGGCACTGGAACAGGCTGTCCAGGGAGGCGGTGGAGTTACCATCCCACCAAATATTCAAGAAACAACTGGACATGGCATTTAGTGCTATGATTTAGTTGACAGACATGGTAGTGATTGGTCAGAGGTTGAACCTGATGATCTTGGAGGTCTTTTGCAACTTAATGATTTTATGGTTCTAAAGTTATCAAAAACTTATAAAAATAGAGGACTTTGGTTGTTTTGGTAAATCTACCCAGCAGCTCAAGCATACTTTTATGACCAACAGAAAACTGACTGCACAGGGGTCTTTTCTCCTATAGCTGCATTGTGTAGCAATTATTTTTCCTCTTTCTGATTAATTTTGAAGCTGAAACTAGTAAAAGCAATTGTTAAAGAACTCTTTCACCAGCAAAATTTAGAATCGCTCCCAAAGATTTCTTGAGCTGCCTGCTCAAGTTCAAGTCAGCTATTCCCTCTTCCTGTGTTTTGGCACTACTCTAATATGGTCTGTAGAAGCCAAGTAAGATTTTCTATGGATGACATTAAACAATCATTATTTAAACAATAACCTTGTTTATTAATCATATCAGAATTAATTTTTACTGAAGTTAAGAGATTCCCATTGGCACCTGAACTGAAGCTGTACAAGAAATGTCTGCAAATACAATTAATAGCAGTCATTGCTTTCTTAAGAGCATTTTCAATCACTACCATGCATTGCAGTACTGTTTCATGTGTATATATAGATACAGATATGAAATCAGTGGTAGAAAGTAAGGTATGTTCATAACTAAAATAAACAAACATCTGGGCAGGTACAGTAGTCTTGGTTTTAAGCTAAGGAACTCAACAAGCAAGAAGTGTTGTTCATAGAAAGAACTGATCACATTAGGAAAATTCAATCAGATCCTAAAAAGGATTTCTTTATAGTTAACTCTAAACACAACAAAGAAATAATCACATAAAGTAATTCTAATGTTGTTAAAATACACATCAGCATTCTTCCATATAACTCAACTGCAAAGTAAAATGTGCAAACATCCCTAGAAATGCCAAGGTAATGGAAAGAATTCAAAAAAAAGTTTATTTAGAAAGTCAGAACACAAAAACCTAACAGTGAGTTTTGCACACTGGGCCTCAGGGAGGAAAAAGGCGAGTTCCTGGCTCTCAGGGTCCCTTTTTATCATCTCTGTTTCTCCACCATCTTCCCAAGGCCTCTGTGCATGCCTGTTAGGGCTATCTCTCCTCTCTCACTTATCAGAGAGGCTGAGAACTTCTCTTGCTATGCAGGGCAGAGGGGGGAAAGAAGAAAGCTTTGAAACTGCCTTTGAGAAAGAGTTATCATTTAGGTAGAAAGCCTTCCTAGCAAAAACTGAGTCCCTGAGTTTCCGTTACAAATTCTTCCAAGATTGTATCTATCCTTACATCAACATAAAAGTAATAACCTTGAGAAATACTTAAACATAGTAGACTTCACAGATTCAGAAAAAAATGTGAATAACCATGCCTTTATTTATTTTCCTAACACTTCCAGCCTTCAGTTTGGCTGGGTACACAGACAGGACAAGACTGCCGTTGATGAAATTTGTTTGCTGCCATGTATAACTAACAGGGCTACATGTCATCTATTATTAAACAGGAGACCATAAATGGTTTTTATTAAAGGGTTGTTGTTTGTTTTAAAGACACTTCTGTTCCTGGGTTTTTGTTCTTTACTACACATGGCATTTTCTAAACTATGCATACTTTGTATTGAATTAGAAATTTTTTAAGGTATATATTTAATATATTATTTCAAAATCCATGGGGAGGAAATATGCATGCAAGAGTTATGAAATTTGGTAGGAAAATATATACCATAGATCATGTAGATTAGACCTTAATGTTTTTACACATTTCTATACATGAAAACCAAATGCAGTATCATTTTTTATTTTAAATAATGGAAGATGAAAAAGTCAATGTTTACTGTCATCCTCATCCTCCCTTTCATTAATATCAAATTATGCCTTTTAGTTGCAGAAAACCCAGGTATCCAGATCTTCAGAGGAATATAGAAACCAAATACCAACATTAAGGTCTTCTCATGGTAGTTTTCCTCATATTGTACTTGAATGTGAAGCTATCTCAGTTGGAGGATGCAGCAAGGCCATGCAGCCTGGCAGCATGGAAAAGAATGTAAATAAGAGGTGAACATCCAATTGTATGTGAAGGCTAGTGGTAAATTATAGATAACAGAGCTAAGAATAGTGTTAGTATGTAAGATTCTACAGACGGTGTGTGAGTACAGCTGTGTGAAGAACAAGATATAATATTCTGGATGAAGAGAATAAAAGCTGAATTTAGACCATCATCATGGCCTAATGAATGCCCAGTTTTATTATTTTGGTCGTCCTCACAAACAACGACATATCTCAATGTCTTTACAGCAGGCTCTAAATGTCTGTGGCTGAGGAGGTACAGAATAGCCTGCAATCTGATAATTTCATGAGCTAAAATGATTAATTTGGAGTTCAATTCAAGCAGGATTTGCAATCTGACCATTTCTAATCCCAGATGCCAAGAAAACCCACCAAATTCCCTGCAAGCGTAGTCTGAAATGATGGTAATGCTTCTGTCAGGCTCTTTTTTTCAATACATACTTCTATTCAATACTTGGAGAACTTGACTTGGCTAGGGTTTTTGTCTTGTTTTTGGTGGTAATTATCTATCTGTCTTTCTTCTAAGCTGTTTGTAATTTCATACAGTATTTATTAAGCCAGAGAGACAGAAGGAGAAAATGATTCCTCAGGTTAGTTATGAGAGCAATTATTAGAAAGGATGGGCATGATTCACATTCATGTCCCAATGAATGTATGCTGAAACCCTATGGATCCTGCATATCTATCTGCAGGGACAAAATGTGACTTCAACTTCCTTTCTGTGCAGTGCAGGGATGTACTCTAGTCTTATTTGCACACATTTAAAGTCATGTTACTAAATGTTGCATGTTACACGTTACTTTTTGGGTGCAAGAACATGCAAACAGCGTCATATCACATTACTTCACTGTTGCTTCTTTTTGCCCCAAGCAGTGAGGTCACTATATATGCAAATTCATTCAAGTGTTTTGCTGAGAGCATGCTTGGAGAAACTTTGATCAGAAATTCAACCCAACTTTGTATACAGCAAGGAATGAAGGACAGCTAGATGCTCATTTGCTTCCTAGATCTTATATTGAAGAAGGTAATAGCTATTCTCTATTTGTCCCACAATACAGTGTTACCTCTTTAATGAGCTGACCAGATTACTGAAATGCCAAGATTCATTCTGTGTGGAAACCCAGAAAATTATAAAAATAACTGATATTGAGTTGGAAATTAAGAAGTAGAATAAAGGAAAAAAAGTGACATAACAAACAACATTTTGGTAAAAAATGTCTTAACATTCAGTGGAGCCAAAATGGACACCAGACAGATTAAGAAAAAAAACACTTCAGTAAAAAGTTATACTTGAAATATGGTTTGAAGTTTCAGTATTTTATTTTCTTGCTCCTCTCCTACATAAACTAAGAAAAGACTGTTCTCTTGAAGCCCAATTGAAGATTATTTTCATACTTTTCATAGTCCAATTTAAAAATAAAAATGAAACAAAATAAAAAATCCAAATAAAAAAAAACACCCAAAATTCAAAACAAGAAATAAACAGAGAACAGTGTCCTAATTTGTCTTTTCTTTAAATGCTGCAATTAAGGATAACTTCTTGCTTTTAGGTGTTTTTATCAAGCGTACATTTTAAACTTACTTTGTAATTTCTGTCAAGTATTAAAAGTTTAATGTGTCAGCAAAATATAGAATTAGTTTCCAAATGTGTAATTTGAATTTTAAATTCCTTGAAACAATTCCTCACTTGATGTAAACCAACATAGTTCCTTGTATGAGTTCTTTGCAAATCAGCCCTTTGATAATGACAAACAAAACCCAAAACTAAAAACAAAAAAACACTACAACAACAACAAACAACAACAACAACGAGATTGTTTTCTTTCTGGGATGACTGGACATTTCTGTGTCTATCTGAATATCAAGCTTGTGACATAATTATAGACATTAAAAAAGGTTACTCAGCAATGATTTGTACTAAGCTGACAGGTTTTAACACTGACATTATTTTCGACAGAGACTCAAAATAATCTGCAAAACAACATTGATCATATTTGTCAAATTACATCTTTAATTGATTATTGACATTAGAAGGATTGGCAGGCATTTGCCTTAATATTCAACAAAGTTATATTAATGGTATTTGTTATGAACTTCTTGAGTCTCTTATATTTATCTTTGGGGGAAAACAATGAGGCATATAAGTATTGTTAATTTAATCCATGTACCATCATTGTATTTGTTATGAGTCGTGTGTCTACTCAAGTAACCAGACAATAATAAACATAAATAAACATCTGACAAAGCTCAGCAAATACTATTCTAAATGACTGAGTCGAACTGAAATTTGTCATGTTTTCTAATATTTAACAATGAAAGTAATTCAAGGAGAGTTGCATTCTGCACAAGTTCTTCATAATTTCAATAGCTTAAAACTGCAAGGACAGTTTTTAATTGTTTATGTGATATATCATTTGATTGTCTCCTTCACTCTGTACCAAAAAGAAGAACATATTAAATTAATAATAAGCTCAGGCACAGCTACAAAGTGACTGCTACAGGATAAGATTGATTTATATCTAAAGTGATGGTGCCTAGACTCCAGATAACTAAATAGGGAATATAAATTTCCTGCAGTATCTCAGATCATGATCACAAAGTTTGGTATTCCAAATTTCTGTTGATGCAACAGACTTTGATATATGGTGTTATAGTATACACTTGTGTGAATTAACTTTGAAAGTATAAGAGTAGATAGGAGTTGAATGACTTTTCAGGATATATTCTTTAGCTCTGTCATGCATTTACATGGAGCAGCAGGCGCTGAGTTTCTACACCAAAGTAATAATCAAAAGTAATGCAGACAGAAATAGCTTGCCTCTAGCAAGACTAATGGCAAGGTCAGATTACATCAATTAAATGAGAAAGCCTTCAAGATAAAGTTAATTCCACACATTATGAGCTCTTTCCCTCCTTCCAAACAAGTCCCTAGTTTTACAAGCATCAGGCTGCTTAGCTGTAAATTTATAGAACTACATCACAAAGCAACTGAGAAAAAAGGTTTCTAAAAGAATAAACAAGAATACTAGAAAATGTAAACTAAAAAACAAAACAAAACCCAGCAACTGAAAAAAATACAGAAAGTATCTTCTTTAAAATATCTGAAATATAGCACGATTGCTCTCAATATGTTAACTGCTAGAAACTTTAAAAATTTTAACATCACTATTCCTTTTGTATTTTGTTGAAGATTCTAAATAATGTTTAGAAACAATATTCAAAAGTAAAAATATATGAAACCAGCAAACAGATACACGTTTTCTCTTTTGAAGTAATATTACTTTGCAGTTGTCTGTGAGAAAACTCTCTTCTTGCTGAATCTTGATCCTCACAGCTGATTATAGATATCATTACAAATCCCTCCCAGGCAAGAACCTTACATTTCAAGTCTCTCCTTGTTCAATTTAAGTTCTAGTCTTAGTTTTCTTCCTTCTTAAGTACAAAATTAAAAGTAAATGAATTGCTGTCTCACTAAACTATAATGAGCAATTTGAACCAAAGCCAGTTTCAACTAATCCTGAACTCAGTCTCCTTAGAAGTGTGGTACAAGGTAAAATTTGCCCATTAGTTTTTCTCCCTTTAAGCTGCTGCCTTATGGCTGATGCTCGACTATGGATGAAAAAGCAGTCCTCAAAATTTTGCAGAACTAGATAAGACCATGATAACAGAAATTAGGTTTTGAAGAAACCTCTGTGCAATACTTTCACTTTGAAAAAAATGTTGCTTTTTGGAATTCTTCAGAGCATTAAAAAAGGCACTTTGAGGTTAATCAAAAACAGAAAAAAAGAAGGACTAAAACCATTAACATATCTTTAGTCCAAAGTGTTTTGTTTAAACGTTTCATATTTTTTATTTATCATCTCAAAATGGAAATAATAAATAGCTTAATAATTGAAATAATAACAATAAAACAACAGAAAGAATAACCATAAAAAAACCACAACAGCAACATCAACAATATTATTATTATTAATATTAATAATAATAATAGCATGAAGAGCACCAGAACTCTCTCATAATTATGAATCTTGCAAAAAAAGAATAACATTATTTTGGCAGGGAATTTCAAAATTGAGGAAGGAATAAGAGTAATATTGAAGCTTAATAATAACTGTGACATTAGAGGCCAGGCAAAATACAGAATATTTCCAAAAAATGACGACTATCCAAAAGAACAAAAATTCTCACCCACCTCCTTTATCCCCTGTTAATAATTTTGAATAGAATGCAATAGGGAAAATCACAAACCCTTGATGAAGAGTTTTTAAACACAGAGAGAAATAAAACTTGTGACCAAAGATGAAAAAGATGACCAAAATTACACAGAAAATAAAGTATGGATGAAACTAATTTTTTGACATGATAAAAATGAGGGTTGTTGCAGAACTGCACAGGAGCTCTGTTTATAGTGTTAATGGAGAGAAAAATACAAAGAAAATTCCAGATAAGTTCCTTTCTAGATATCTTGATAAAATGATGCACTTATCTATTAAAAACACAATGTTTATAAAAGTTTAAATATTCTTTTTCTACTGCATTTGATAAGACACAATTTGTGGGATGCTGTTCAGTTGTATTTTTCACTGACTTCAATTGGGAGAGATTTTCCACCACAGTATTTTGAATAAATCTCTGTTCAAAGTAAAGAACAACAAGAGAATCATGAACTTCAGAACTGCAAAAAAGGAGAAGGTTTTTGTTTAGATGATTAAATGGTATCACTACATTACTGAGAAACAAATTCAAATTAATTGTAAAAGAAATCAGATTCAATTTTTTATATACTTTGTCTAAATGGGGAAATTTCAGAAAGTGTATTCCCTTTTTCATGGTACTGTTCATGAGAATGGTGTAAGATTCAGTTCAGCTTAGTTAATGTGTGACAAATTCTGTTTAGACACATAGTGAACTTTCTGGTCTTGATTAGAAAAGTCACTGTACAGAAACAAGTTTTCAGAGTTGTTTTTATGACTTGCATTTTTTCATTTCACAGTTAATTATTTTGATTATTTATTAGTTTGTTGCCTTGGGATATAAAACAGAATGATGAGTATCAGAAACAAGTTATCTGTATCTGCAGACAAAATGAGGATAAATACACACACAGGTAAATAAATACACAGGTACTACCTGCATGTAAATGAGTTATGTGAAGTCAGGAGATAACTTTATCTAAGAATCTATACAATTCGCATATATTTTTTAATGAAAAATAATACCATAAACTGGTAAAATACTTAATTGCATATGAGCCTGGTTAGGGATTTCTGTCAACTTCTCATTAGAAAGCCTGAGCTATAAATCTATACAGAGCCTAGACAGAACCCAAAGAAACCTGATTCCTTATGCGCGTGCTGGTGTTAGACTGCTACTTTTTTTTATTTCTTCTAGTTTTACTTTTTAAGTGATAAAACTGTATGTAAACAGTGTACTAGCATAGTTGCGCAGTAAAGAGGAAGGTTTAGAGTAAGGACTTGTCTGTAGGCTTTCTCAAGCTGAGGAAGAAAATTTGTATATATATATATGTGTGTGTGTGTACTATAGATATGTACACAAGAACCAGTATGTCTTCAACCAAGGAACATTCGCTATAACTTGAAGTGGAGAAACTGCATAACTGTCAAAACAGGCAACAAGTAGTCATGCTTATTAGCTGTGATCATATTCAAATCAATTAGGTGAAAACAGTGATTTGAATTTAGGCTTTTCATTTTCCTTGAGTAGAGGAACTTGACTATTTCAAGAATCCTTGTCTCTCATTTCTCACTCTTTATTATTTTCCTTTGTTTAAAACCTTGAATGAAGAAAAAATTGAATTATTGACGTGCATAATTGAAATCTCAAAAAGCTTTATGGGCCAGTAAAATAATTTTGCATGCAGCTTTGCTTTTCTCTTGTGATAAAAATAAGTGGAATTGAAGGTCTTTTCTGCCTTTCAAAATAGAATGTAAATTACAGTAATAGTTTTTCATCCAAACAGCTAAGCTCTTCAAATACAATGGAAATACCATCTATGTAAAAAAAGCCATAACTACTGTACCACTCTATAATAAATATTTAATTCTTTGTTTCATCTCAAGAATTTCTAGAGAGAAAAAATAATTTCCACATGTATGATTGCAATATGATTACACTCCAACTTAAGCTATAAAAGAAAATAAAAATCTTTGTACTATTTTATTTAAATGTTGTTTTGACACATAGCTGTGATGATACATTTATAATTTACACAAAAATACTTAAAAGTCTGGTAGGGAAAGGGAGATTTAGTGCACATTCAGTGTTCAGAACAGAAGAGATAAGAGTGATGAATTACCAGTGATAACAAGTAAAGACTATCAAGGTACAATTTTCTTCAAACATTCATTATTTTTACTGTATACATTGAATTATTAAGTCTTCTGTAACATGACTATAGTCATTTTCTTTAGGAAATCCTCAACGAATTCAGAACAGAATAAATTCTAGGCTTTCAGTCAATTTCCTTATTGTCTGATGCATAGCAGTCAGGAATTAATTCTGTAATAGTCAGTGCATAACTTGGAAGGAATATAAATCGGAGTATCTATATTAAATAAAAATTAGATTTCTTTTAAAAGGACTCATAAAACATAAAACTCTGTGATAACATATTAAAAAAAGGTAAAAAACACTGCACAAGAGCAGTCAAAAGAGAGGAACAAGAATATGAGAGAAACAACTACAGTCAATGAAGGAGAGGAAGGAGGTGCTTTGGATGCTGGAGCACAGATTCCCCTACAGCCTCCTGAGAAAGACTGTGATGAAGCTGGTTGTCCCCCTGCAGCACATGAGGGTCCCCAGGGGAGTAGATATCCATCATGCAGGCCATGCAAGACCCCACACCAGAGCAGATAGGTGTTCCCTGAAAGAAGCTGCAGTTCATGTAGAGGCCATGTGGAAGCAGGATCCTGGCAAGATCTGTGGCCTGTGGAGTGAGAAGCCCACTCTGGAGCATGACTCTTGGTTGGACATGTGACTCTGTAGGGAACCCATGCTGCAGCAGTCTGTTCCTGAAGGACTGTACCCTGTGGAAAGGACCCACTCTGGAGTTTGTGAAGGACCGTATCCCATGGCAGGGACTCCATGCTGGAGCAGGAGTACAGCCTGATGAAGAAGAAGTGGCAGTCACAAAGCTTTATGAATGGACCACAACCCCTATTTCCCATCCATTGCAGGGAGTGGGAGTTAGAAGTGTTGGGAGTAAAGCTGAGCCTGAGAAGAAGGATAGGAGGGGACCACGGAGTTGGTTTTGTTTCTCAAAAAATTTTAGTCTATTTTTAGTCTATTTTTAATTGGAAATAACTTAATAAATATTTCACTGGCTGATTCTGTCTTGCCTATGCCTGTAGCTGGTAAGGGATCTCCATGTCTTTATCTCAAACACAAGAGCTGCTTCACTGTATTTCTTTCCCCGTCCTGCTGAGGAGAGAAAGCAAGAGCAACTTGGTGGAGACTTTGCTGCCAGCCAAGGTTGGCTGCCAACCCATCACACCATGTTGCAGTGAAAAACAGAAAATACAAACAGTTCTCTTTAGTCTAACACAGAAGAAAAGTCCACCCAGGTCTCATGCCTAGAAGTTTGTTAATATTCTGAAGACTGAACACTGAAAACTTTATATCTCTGTACAGTTTCACTTGACCTTAAAATGTTTTTAATTGTTTGCAAAAACAACATGTGAATTTTAATTGAGACACCTATTACACATTCAACACAAGTCTTCTTTCACTCAAGTCTTATGGATTTAAGTCACAACTTAATGACTTTTCCAATAATGTTGTTTTCCATTCTGAAGTTTTCCTCAGAGCCATTTTGCACTGTTGCATAAGTCCTACCTAACCTCAGTGATTTATTGGCTCTCAGTTGCCCCAGCCACCTTATCACTTGTGCTGTGCTGACCCTGAAGTAATCCAAGATAGGAAGTACATGGCGAATAATAGATGTCATCATTTAATGTCTTTTGTGCATTAGGCATTCTCCTTTTACTTCTATCTTTTAAATGATTCCTCAACACTTTAATTCATCCTTAAATTTTCTCCTGTTGGTCTCAAGACTTCTGATTTGCAATTATTAAATTCCACATGTATTTATTATATTATTTGTTATTTACTCAGTACATATGTCTCTGTTGATCTAAAGACAATATATAGAATGCTTTAGAGTGTTATGAAGATTGTATTGACATGCATTTGTAGCTCCAAAACTGACAAGTGGTAAAACTATAATTGATTTTTTTATGTTATCAAAAAGATTTCAAAAGCTTGTATCAATTCTTAATATTATTTTCTCTTACTTACTAAATAACTTAAAAAGGTAAACCAGCAACCCTCTCTTTAAAAAATCACCAATATAAAAGCCATTTTGAGAGTTTTGTAAAAAAAACAATTAAATGGGCTCATAGGATCCTCATGTAATTCAGCAAAAGGAAATGCAAATTCCTGCATCTTTCCTATGAGGAAAGCCTGATAGAGATGGAGTTCTTTAGCCTGGAGAAGAGAAGGGTCATGGGAATTTCATCAACACCTGACAGGAGAGTCTAAAGGCAATCGAGAGAGGCTCTTTCCAGTGGTCACCATTGGTAGGACAGGAACTAATGGACACAGGCTGAAACACAGGAGGTTCCATCTGAACATAAGGAAACACTTTATGACTATTGAGAATGAAAAAAAGAGGTAGTGGAGTCTCCATGCTTGGAGATAGATACTCTAAAGCTGTTTGGGTGTAGCCTGAGGCAAGTAGCTCTTCATGACCCTACTTGAGCCAGGGAGTTGGACCAGATGACCTCCAGAGGTCCTTTCTAACCTCAGCAATTCTGTGATTATATTTTGGGCTGTGAAACAAGTGCCATCTTTTCCTCTGGAACATACAGAGATATTTTGCCTGGTATGAAGGTGCCTGATACTAAGCCCATCGTTACAACACTTTGTATTATGTATCTCAAACTTTTCTGTACTGTCTGCAGTAACAATGGCTAGTGAAGGATCACATCTTTTGCAAAATGCTTAAAACAAGCAGGATCAAGGCAAAGGACTTCAAAGGTATTAGATGTCAGAAGAAGTCTGTAAGAAATAAATGAGTAAGCAAAACAAGGATGTTAAAATGAAATAAAGTGTAAAATGTGTATTTTCTTTTAAATATTAGTTATATCAATATATAATTTATGTATACACATAAGTTACAGGGGTTTTTAAAATATCATTGAAAACACCTGAATTTAAATTGTTAAATATGGGTATTTAAAGCCTGAAGTTAGATTTTTAAACATCTTACTTGTGCACTGTATGTTTAAGTGCTGCCTTTAAACACATATTCTTGAAACATCTGTAAATAATATAAGTTGCTGTAGTGAACGAGCAGACAGCATATCAACTGTATTTGTAGACAAGTTTTTTTTCTTTTTAAGTCATGAATACTGAATTTAGTGTCTGATTATGAAAAACATATCCATTTCTGGAAAATTGAATTGCTTTTAATTGTCATAAATTTTGAGCATCTAGTTGAGTCTTACATCTCCATTGATTATAATCGTAAATTAGATACTTCAAACTCAGTTCAGTTACCGACACCAAGGTCTCCAGTACCATTTGGAGAGATTTAAAGTTTCTGAAACATTGCCTCTGGGCTGATAAATATGACTCATTACTTGTACCCAGTACCATATCATGTTGCAGTATTTCCCACCTGGGCTTCCATTCCTACAACAAAATAAAAAAAGTGATCCTCTTAGTGTCACATCTGAACCAGATAACATTTTTGCAGCCATGTATAAACGTTTGCATGCTACCCCACATAAATTACTGTTGATTTTGTCAGTATAACTTCTACTTGCTGAACACAGGTTTAAACCACATGTACATGTAACCTAAAGTGATTTCTTAGTTCATGAAAAATTACATATTCTGTGTTGCCATTTCATAGGATGAAATGAATTCTGGAATGTATGCTTGATGACTTGACTGCAGTACTGTAATAAGAGCTATCTGGATTAATTTTTTTTGCCTGTAGGAATTATAATTAAAATGAATGAAAGCAGACATTTGCAATTACCATTACAGAATAAGGGGTTCAGTTTCAGATCTAACTAGCAATTGGTGCTTACTTTTCCCCAGTTAAGTTTTCCTGTTGATAATAATTGCAGGATAGTTCTTTGAAGAGGAAAGGTATAAATTACAAAATGTGTTGCAAGCTGACAGAAGTAGTTTTTATGTGAATGGAAATAAAGAGATTTTCTTCATATATACTCTGGCAAAAAAGGACTACAAGAAAACTCTGAACTTGTTAATATCCAGAAATGTATTCATTCTATTCATAAAGTTAATTCATTTCAATACCATAAATTAGTAATTTCTCTCCCAAGAAATTTCAAAAATATTGTTTTAAATAAGCTGAGATTCCTAGAATTCTCAACAGTTATTGTGGTGATTGGTCTCATAATAACTCTCAAGAACCATTCCCTTTCAGTTGAGATCTTGCTCTTTTGAACAGACCATATGTCAGTCATCAAGAAAAATATTCTCTCAGAGGCACAAGGGTGTCTGAAAGTGCCAGTATAAATTGAATGAGAAGGCAGAAATTCAAAGAATTGGTTTCATGTGTTAAAAAATTATGGAAAATCTTTACCAACTGTCAGACTGATCACTTTCCCTTTCAAGGCCCTCACTGACAGAAGAGTAGTATGTGAATAAACACAAGAGTATTCTTCAAACATCATTTAGTTGGCACTTCATTCTCCCCACATTCAATAATATCAGAAAACTCCATATTGATTTAAGCTCCACTGCTTCAGTTGTTGAGAATGGTTAGATTCAAAGACATGTTAGACTTCAAGATAGAAAGCCTTTATCTTACAATCAAAGCCCTTCCTACAACAGTTTGAGACATCAAGTATCTAAAATAGTTTCAGTGATCAAATTGGTGGACTTGACAAGAAATATTTTCTTCATTGAGCATGTCCCAGTTTTCTGAACACTTCTGCAAACTTAGTTTAAATTATTTGGGTTTTTTTTTTGTTGTTGTTTTGGTTTGGTTTGGTTTGGTTTTTGTTTTGTTTTTGTTTTTTTTTCATAAAACCCCAGGACTCCTTGTGTAAATGTCTTTGAGAATTATTTGTTGCATTAACAAAATTGGACTGGAAGAATGAATGACATAATTTCTCTTAGCTGTTATGAAAGCTAAGTAGTAAATCTCTAGCAATAAAGATAACTTTAGACAGTGAGAAGCGCTTGAGGAGAGGACTTCATAGGAGAGAAGCAGTCCTAAATTATTCAATATGCACCTAGATATTTTCATTCATCATTTCATCATACTACTTGAACAACTTTTCAGATATCAATATGGTTAATTTTTCTTCATGACATTTTAAGAAAATAAGGGAATGTTGTTTTCCGCATTATACAAAAAGAGAATTAAAATATAAAGTAACCAAATCTTAGTGCAAGAAGAGTCCCGGTAACTTAAATGGGTACAGAGTGTGTAAATTTTAGCTAGACTGCAATTATAAACCTGAAATCAAATACTTAGTTGTTACTGGATCTCAAAAATATTAAAAATATATACATAGAATAGAATGGAATGGAATAGAATAAAATAGAACAGAATAGAATAGTTTTCAGTTGGAAGAGACTTACAATGGTCATCTTGACCAACTTAGGCACGACAGAAAATTAAAGCATGTTGCTAAGGACGTCTTAAACACCGACAGGCTTGGGACATCGACCACCTCTCTAGGAAGCCTGTTCCAGTGTTTGATCACCTTCTCAGAAGAAAAATGCTTCCTAAAGTCCAGTCTGAATCTACCTCAATGTAGCTTTGAAACATTCCCATGTGTTCTGTCACTGGATACTGGGGAGAAGAGATCAGCACCTCCCTCTACACTTCCTCCCCTCAGGAAGCTGTAGAGACCAACGAGGTTGCCCTTTTTCTCCAAACCAGAAAAATCCAAAGTCTTTATCATGCCTTCTAGGAAATGGATAACCTTTGTAAAATAAAGTAGATTTATAATTTTCTATTTCATGCAACTACACCGCGTCTAAAGTTGATAAGCTGCTGGGTGTTAAGTAAAGAATTGTAAGACTTCATGAAATGTACTTTCCTTTAAGCATTTTTTTTAGATATTTTTGGAGAATATCTAGCCATATTTCCCTGTAACACAATATTGCCATTGCTCGTGACAGATCACAGGTTTTGCACTGAGTTTGCAAGTCATTTGGACTTGAAACTTACCTGTTCTGTTTGAGCTGGTTTTGACCTGAGTGCTGAACAGTTCTGTTTGGTTTATCTCTTAACTGTGGGGTTTCTGATTGATCTGTGTCTTATAACAATAATATAATATATTATTGTTTTATATATATATATAACATATTTATATTATATTATATTATATTATATGTAATATATAATAACTATAATATAATATAGCAATAATATAATAAGCTGTGACTTATTTTAGTTTTGTTAATCTTTGTATTGTAACAACATATTTTGCAATTGTACTCAGTGAAGGACTCCAGATGTTAATGACTTACCATAACACCCAGCTATCACCACCAGAATGAAACTACAAATCTTAGGACTGCTGAAGCAGAGGATGAGAGAGTATAACATTAGGCAAAGGGTAGAAAATAAAAGTGTTCTTCCTGATCATAGTGTTTTCTCTTCTAGGGTAACTGTTGGCAAGAAACTGGCTGGGCACTGGTCTGCTCGTGGGAGGTGGTCTGCAACTGCATCTCTGCATCTACTCCAGCCCCCCTGCCATGAACAAGGGCATCTTCCACCAGACCAGGTTGCTCAAAAACCTCTATTTGTGGACCTTAAACACTTCCAATGATAAGGCATCCACAACTTCTCTGGGGAATTGTCCTACTTACAGGGATAGGAGACAGACTTTAGCACTGCATGGGTGTGACCAGACTGTATATTTCTGCAACTTCTTTGTTATCTTTGGTGGACTGTCTCTTTAAGGCATCAGGTAGAAGGGTAAGCAGGCCCATCTGTAGTTTCCCTGGCTGAGGAGAGGTAGTCGCTGCCTGGGAATGCTGCTGCTTGCTGCCACAACCACTGCTTGCCACTGTCACTTCATAGTCCCAGCCAAGCCATGTGGGAATGAACCCCAGCCAAGCTGAGCAGAGCAGCGCCTGTGCCAGAGGTGGTAGGGAGAAGTAAGGGATCTCCCAGGAAAACCCTCTGCCATTTTGCCCCCTATTCCCATGATGGCCATGTGCAGCCAGCAGCATGGGAACAGCCACCATGTTTGGTTTTGTCCTAGGGGTAGGGGCCAGGCAATATTTTTCGTTTGTTAGTCAAGTAATTTTCTCAGTATTGTTGTTTTGTTTCTGGGTTTTTATCTCAGTAAAATTGTATCTCAGTAATGGATAACAAGACTCTTTCAGTCTTGTTTTCTTTGTTTTCCCTCTCTACTATTGTAAGGGAGTAACTCAAGCAAACTTAACTTTTCCCAAGTTTTTAAAACCAGTACATTATTTGATGCCCATTGTGGGGCTTGACAGAGGAGTTAGAGTCACAATTTTGATGAAGACATTTGTATATTGGGATACAGAACTCCCTTGCCACCATGTTGTTTGGTCTATTAATGTGGGTGTGGCACATAGCCATGTATATATTCCCATGTGTGCTCCTCATGATAATATTTGTCAAAGTAGGTAGAGGGATCAGGTTTGCTCTGGTAGTGTACAGTGGGACCTTAATTTATGACATGATAACATCAAAGGCAATGAGGATCATTTTGGGGGGTTCATTTGGTCTTGTCTGTCCTGATCTGGGCTTCTGCTTTTGGGGGTTCATTAACAATCACACCAGCACTTTTTTCATAGTAAATTTCAGCCCTATATCCAAACTAAAGCTACCCTTTCTCAGTTTTCCCTTTGTCCTGTCATTATAGGCCTGGTAAAGTCTTTCTTTACCTTTATTACAAGACTCTTTTAAGTATTGAAAGGCTGCAGTTAGCTTTCCCCAGAGCCTTCTCTTTTCTAGGCTGAACAACTCTAAGAGTCTCAGGCTTTCTAAAGAGGGGAGGTGTTCCAACCCTCTCATTATCTATGGAGTTGCTTTAAGAGGTCCATATATTTCTGATACTTGAGACCCCTGATCTGGACACAGTACTCACAATGGGGTTTCCCAAAAGCAGAGGAAAGAACCACCTCCCTTGACCTCATGACCATGCTTTTTTTTAATGCAGCCCAGGATGTGATGAGCTTTATGGGCTGCAGACATACATCGCTGTCTTGTGACTGTATTTTTGTTCATCAGTATTCCTAAGTCCCTCTCACCAAGACTACTCTGAATCTAGAGTAGTCCTGTACTGATACTCTACTAGCTACTGGGATTTTCCTCATTCCAGCTGCAGGACCTTGCCTTCTTAAACTTCATGAGTTTCACTTGGGCCATTCCAGAAGCCTGTCAGGGACCTTCTAGATGGCATCCCTTCCTGCTAGCTACACCACTCATCTTGATGTCATCTGCAAACTTGCTGAGGGTACACTGGATCCACTTTCTATTGTCATTGATGAAGATATTAAATAATATTGGTCTCTGAAGGAACCCTTAGGGGACAACACTCAATGGTTTCCTCTTGAGTACTTGAGCCATGACTACAACTCCTTAGACATGAACATACAGCCAGTACCTTATTCATTCAAAAGTCCATCTGTCAAAGTCAAATCTCTCTGATTTGGTGGCCAAAGGTTGTGTGGGAATGTGTCAAAAGCCTTACATGAGTTCAGCTAGATGACATTTGTAGCCCTTCCCTTGTCCACTGATCACAAGAAGGTCACTAAATTAGTCAATCACAGTTTGCCCTTGATGAAGCCAGTTTCTATGGTTCTAAATATTCTAATACTATACTTTTAGCTCTGTATACAAAGTGTGCTTTCCCTCTGCCCAGAAACAAGATTTTGAGTGCAGTTTTGCAGTAACTTAGAAACTATTTATTTTTTTTCTGCTGACCAGTCAGTGTGGCCCTATATTGTTGGAGATAGCCTGAATGAGGATGAGGACTTTAGAAGGTGGAAGGAAACAGTGTCTGGCAACATAGGCCAGACAGCATCAGACAAATAGACTGTGTCTGTTAGATTGTGAGCTCTCTCTCAAAGGGGAGAGCAGGTTTCTTCTGATTGGCCAGTGTCCAGTCAGAGACTTGTAGTTTTTCCAATTAAGTACTTAGTAGTTATCTAAAGATTCATGTATTTCCCCTTATTATGTATGTCAGTCCCAAATCCTAACCAATACCTTTTCCAAGTTTTTGCATACTTTTCCCCTTTTTCCAGAACCTTCCTTATCTGCCTATAAAACCCGTCCATTTTGTAAAATAAACTTAGATCAGTCATTAGCACCCACAGCTTCTGTCTCTGTGTGATTTGTCTCCTGAGCTCGGCCGATACCCCACCAGGCACAATGGGAGAAACTGCAGCTCAGCTGTGAACCCCTGCTGGTCTGATGGGTGACCCGAACTCCCCAAACCGTGATGCTATATAAATTCTTTCAAAAATCTGTAAGGCAATGACAACCTTCAGAAGCTACATATAGGGTCATTTAACTGAACTTTGCAAAGAAGAAATGCATGGCTGTATTTCATAAGCACCAAATGTTCAAATCAACGTCAGATATGTGTAATGACCAGAAAACCAAAGCACAAGACACAGTGGACTGGAAGTACATGCCTCCTCCAAGTGGGAGATGACTTTCTTTTCTTTTTTTGAAATGGAAGAATAATAAAAAAAGAAAGAGAGAGAGAAAATAGATGAAATAATAGAAAATCAGTTACAAGCAAAAGCTAGTAAAACAGGAAAACAAATTTCTGTTCTGAATAAAATTAATACCATTTTGTGCTGCTTTTTGTTGTTGTTGTTCTTGGCCCAACCTGTGCCCAACCATTAAAAAACTACTCAGTTAAAGGCAGGCATTTTTCCAAACACATATGCATGTTGTAGCCATATAGAGAGGGAAAGAGAAAACTCACAGACAAGCAAAAAAAACCAAAAACACTCTATGACCAGTTTCTGGAGGCAAAATTAGTCACATGAATTTCTGTGGTAAAGTCAGGGAAACTATGCATTGATGATTGATTTGCAGGATGGATAAACAAAAATATTTGAAAATATATTTTCCTTTTATTAGCTATGCTGTTGCATTTTTCTATTTTCAAGAGGTCAGATACTTGAGAAGTACCCAGCTTCATAAGGATACAGACTATGATTACATTAATAAAATAGAATTTTTTTAATTCCTCTAATTTTAAAGGTAGTAACTTTTCTGTAGTCAAGAAAAGAGAAAGCTCAACAAACATACCTCTAAGGAAATTGCAAAAGTTTATAAAAAATAATTTCTTAGTAGTTAATCTGTTTATTCAGAATGTTGCTGCGTCAATTCAGCAATAAATAAATGTTAATTAATTGAGTTAAAATAAGTCAATTATGTATTATTAGATTTTATCATAATTAAATAATATAATTTAAGATTCTTGTTGACTTAGCAATCCATTTGTTATGAATACACTGAACTAATTTCCTGACCCACCTGAAGTTGTGGAGCAACCTTAATAGCTGTACTTCAGTAGAACAATACAAAGGAATTGACATTAAAAGACTAAACGGTGAAAAATCCCCATCTATGATGTCCTAATTTGATTAGTTTTTATTTAAACTTGAGTCAAAGTAAATTATACAAATTTTGGAATTTAGAGGGTTACAACCTCTTGTTTATAAATTCCATATATTTCCCATAACTTATTAATATATGCTTTATAGTGCTATGCACTCTTGCATATTCAGAGTATTATACATCAAATCAAAATTTAGGATGTTTACAGTTCTAATTTAAGGCTTTGTCAATTAAATCATGCAGGTATTAGACTTAATCAAAAGGTTAAATTATATTAAAAATGCATTTGTTCTTTGCTATACTACAATTGTCACAAAGTACAGTTTCAAGTTAGAGAGAAGAGTTACTTAGCTCTCAACAACCTAGCTAGGTTGACAGGATAGCTCCATACAGACTTTCCTAAGGATGTTAATTTTCTTTGCTTATATAGAGACTACAGATGTTTATCTTAATGGCTAGATGATTCAGATTTGTGCCTAGTTTAGGCATCTCATGTCACACTGAATAAAAGTGTCATGTAGGTCATGAGTTAAACCAGGTCATTTGAGAGTTTCCACCTAGTTCCAGCAATCAATAATCATCCACCTTTGCAGGGTAGGAAACAAAAAATATAGCATGAGTCTATACGAGTACTCTGTTTTGGCTCAGGAGTGCATTTCTGAGACAAATCTTTCAATCATTTCTACTAACCACCCTTTTGTGAACCTTGTGGTGTGGTCTTCAGTGTTTGAACTGGATTTCTTCCTAAAGTAAAAAGCAGTGCCAGCTATTAACAAGCACTCAGCTCAGGAAACCATTCTGGAGCCAGTTATCATTAACTCCCTTGAAATACATGCACTGTCCATGTCAGGTGCTCGACATTAGCTGTTTCACCATAAGGATCTTAATTTGTCTGAATTATTTACTGATATTGACATGGCTACACTACTACAGTTTCTGTTGTTCCAAGATTAGATAAATTATGCCTATGTAAATTACTGTGTTCCTGATCTGATGTAGATGCCTAAAAATTTAAAGACAAATAAAACCTCCATTCTCTGTGATTCCTGTTATGGCTTTCCAGATAATGAGTTTGAGTATTGTGTGAGTACAGAATTATTTGTCAGAGCTTGTACCATTGTAAATTCTCATGATGACCCCATTTAAATTGAAGGGGATACAGAAAATCCTTTTCATTGTGCAAGAGAAAAGAGCTGAGGATCAGTGCTGTGGAGATGGAAGTTTTCTAGGCAATAAAAGGCCTGGAATAAAAGGAAATAAGGGAGTAAATTCTGTCTGAAGACTTTACAGTTGGAATGGTATCTGGATGTTGGACAACCTCTTCATTCTTTTCTAAAGTCTGGCAATAAGGTATTTTCCCCCACCTGTTGCAATCACTTTACAGAAAGAAAATTAAATAAATTGAGCACAAAATGAAAGAAATGCATGTCCTAAGTAAGATTACATGTTGATAGTCCTACTCTGTAGCTGTCTTACCTAACTTCTGGAAAACAGTTCTTTCCCATTTTTGTGTGATTTAATGGAACTGTATAGATCCACTTCTTCCAAACTGATTGATCTCTCATTAATACATGAATTTTGTTTTAAAGTACTTTCAGCTTTGTTTCAACTAAACTTTTTTTTCCTCTTCTCCAGCTATTTTTTTCTTTGCAGGAATTTTGTGCATAATGTGCCAGTACAAAGCAAAGCCTCATAATAGGCTAGTATGGTTAATAACCTTGAGGCACTGTAGGCCAATTAAACTGAAACATTTGAAATGTTATTATCCGACCATCTCGTCTGGAACTTGAGAATAGACAAATAAGGAACTGAAAAAGCAACTAAACTTTTTAAACAGCAGTAGTCTAGTCAGTACTGGCTGCAAGTCCAGAGTACCTTGTATACAACGTCAATAAAATCTCAAAATCCTTTCTGTGTTTACCCTATCACAAGGTGAATGTGAAAACCATTGTCCTTAATTCTTGCTGACAAATACTTTCACAGTATTGGCAAACAGTCAGCTACAGTTGAATAGAACAAAGCAGCTGCTTGCAAAGCTCAGCCAAGAGCCAATAACTTTTAGTCTTCCTTCTCCTCTGCAGCTCACTTAGGGATTGTGTCAAAAAGTCAGACACATATTTCAGGTACCCAAAAGAGACATTCTTGCCTTACCATTCTTTTGTCTGTACATGCTCATGGAAGAACATCAGTTATTCCCCAGACACAAACTGATTACGTGATCTGTTCACTGAAGAGTCTGAGAAGGCATGGTTGGATCCTGCTCTGAAACTATTATACTCTATGTGATGATAATAAACTTGTCTTGAGGCCATTGACTTTTCTCCTGTCATTCAGATGCTATCCTTTCATCCTGAATACCTCTCATGCCAAAAAACTCTCAGTAAATCTATAGTTCACCAAATACAACAAAAATGCTTCCCTTGCATAGGCTCCCATTACTTCTCTGATCAAAATCTAACCGTGTCTACTCATCTCAAGAACAAGTTTTTAGAACTGGCTCTTAAAGGTTTTGTGAAAGATAGTCAGATAGCGGAAACCATGTTTGAACCTTCAAAAAACCATGAGAAACAAAGCCTTCCTCTACTCGAAGGCCAAGTGTTATTCAGTACTTAAGCTGTGATTCTACATATGGCATGTTTATTGCTTTCTAAACACAGAATTCTAAGACAATTCTCTACTGAAAGGGATTAAAAATAAATCATATAAAATTTAGCATAATATTTGAAAACACAGTGGTTAATAAGCCTTCTCTAAAGAGACTAAGAGTTGACTTTGCATTCTTTCTTCAGAAGAAAAGGGAAAATATTCATTGGCATAGATTCCTGTATAATAAAGAAATATCATGAAACTTCTTGGGGTATAAGTTCTTTCTCTAACTAATGGCTCTCGATTGTGCCATTTAGGATGTATCTTCTAGTAGTTTTAGTTGAAACATAGGTATTAGATTATAAACAAGAAATCACAGTTATGATGCTTTTTTCTCAGCAATGTTAGCTGTTAAGTTTAGGTTGGGATTGAAGTTGCCTCATCTGTAGTGCTGGGCTTGTTGTCTTCATAGAAAGTGTTAAAGGACATATTTTTACAGTCACATGAAAACATAGAGACTGAATCACAAATATGAATGAGTGTTCCTCAAGCTCTTTCTCATATTGGGAAGATTTCAAATTCTATACAACCATTTTTTGTTTATTTCAATTGTTAAGAAATAAAATAGGATAAATCATTCAAATACCTGTAGCTTCTAGTAACATGTCAACAATATCACAGCCATGGACTACATAACTCAATAGGCATCCTTCAGAATGTTCTCAGTTTCAAAATGGCTGTCATTTGACTTAAAACAAGTAAAACACTTGATACTTACTCTCAGTGTTTTTTGAGAAGCAGGTATCTTGCAACCTACACATCAAACTTTCGTCTTTCAGAAATTCATCCTGACACATTATTCCCTTTTTTTCTTTTTTTTTTTTTTTTCAGAAAGCTTCAAGTTTTATTCAGCTGGTATTTCTGAATTCCAACGATGTATCTTCAGTCAGGTACTGTCTTTTCTCTCCATAGTCAGCTGTGCTCTGTTTACCTACAAATAATAACCATTGTGCTGGCAGATAAGTTCTAGGTATTCTGTAGATATAAGGGCAATAGCTAGCCATTCATGTAGGATTAGATTTCACTTAAACATACACATATATAGAGTATATTTTCTGACTTGAAACTGAAGAAAACTGAAGGAATACCTACTTCCATTTAACCTTCTTTTTTAAATCTGACAGTTAATAGTTTTAGATTTTCTCTGCATAAAAAGTCTGGGAGGAATAAATTGGGAAGGGAGAGGGAAGGGAAGGGTAAGGTAGGCCAGGTGAAATCTTCTAAGAATAAGGAAGATTGCAAAAATAAAAAAAAGCCACAGCAAACCAAAACAAAATGCAACACAAAACTAAAACAAAATTTTCTTAAGAATACTGAGAACACTGGTTTCATAAGGATTATTCTAATATTTCCCAATTTCCTTATTTGATTTTTTAATCATACCATTTCTTTCCCATCCCAGACACCTTGCTGCCCTTTCAGTAATAGCTTAAGATTCAGTGATCCATTTCAATCAATTTTCTTCTGTGTGACATTTGTTCCAGAAAGGTATATAACTCTTCTAATAGGGTGAATGTTAAAAATGTCCAGAAAGCTAGCAAAGGCTAGTGGAGATATAATCTTCTCCTTCATTTCTTTTTTCAAGGTCGGTGGTAGGCTTTGCTCAGATTTTCCTGTATGTGAAGAGAGTGACTTGAGATTCCTTGTACCCTTTAATGAGATCTCCAGGATCAGTTAATTAGAACACACCTGCCTCCTGTAGTTTCACTGAGCATTGAAGCTGGAGTAGCAGACAAACAGATTCAGACGAATGTTTGCAGCTGTTAGTAAATAAAGAAAATATTGTAACTGTTTGACTTATAATATTTTTGTTAGAACTGAAATAATGTTTTCTTGATAGATTTGATGGTCCAGAAAGCAGAAGTAAAGAGAATGGCATAAGAACAGAATTGCTTTGTTTCTGTATTTAATTGTTGGTATATAATTATGCACCAGTCAGTTTAGAACACTGAAAATTGCTGTCCCAAAGCCTTTTGTATATTTATTGAACAAAGTCATAGGCCATTTCATGTGTTTTTTTAAGTACAATTACATGCTTTGACTTTGTGATCAAACTACTTTGTCACATTGGCTTATTTCAGCTATTTGTTAGCCATGTATGTCAATATGGGGGTCTAATATCTATCCTTTCTATCTGTGCAAACTCAAGAAACAAACCCCGGAAATTTCCCAGGCTCTGTGCACGCGTGGCAGGCAGGGTGGGGACTGTCCCCGCGGCGCTGGGCTCCGGCGGGGCCGTGCAGCCGGCAGGGGTCAGCGTGAGACCGCGCCGGCTCCTCCGCCATCCCTGGGACACGTCCCTGGAACTCAGACGGCCTCTTTGGACTGCACAAAGCACATATTACTCACCTTATTGTGGGCTTTTTCGTAATTTTTTTTTTGTTTGTTTGGTTTTTGTTTTCCTACACCAAAGTGCAAAAAATACATCACCAATAAAGAATAATAAAATTTTTACTTGCAAAAAATCCTGAGTGAACTTTTCCTAATTCAGACCAGTAAGTCCATCAAAGCTGTAAAGCTTATTTCCAATTCCCAAGTAAGTTTACCTTTCTTCACAAGTCTTACAGGGACTCATGAATCATAGGAGCAGCCTAAAACCCTTTACATAAACTTTTACAACTAAGTCCATGGAATATTAAAACATAATAAGCGATGGAATCACAAATACATCAAACACTCCAGTTACAGATTAAAAGAAAGCTATTTTTCCAAACTAATTTCCAGTATATTAAAACAGAGGGGGGGAAAAGGGTTTTTCATTACTTTTTACAAAATAATTCTAAAATGAGCACTATAAAGAAGTGCTTAATCAAGGCAAGGCTGTAATCAGACTAATAACTTCTTCAAAGAGGGATTGGGCTAGGAAATGTAATGATAAAGTCCAAAGAGAGTGCTTTAAATTGTTCTCTCCTCACATATACACAGAAAGGTCAAGTGTAACTAGACATAACAAATTTGATTTCCTATATCCTATATTATCTAAGTAAGAAAATCTGCCGATGACACTTGAGAAAGGACTCTAAATCTCAGTGTTAAAACCCACCAAGCAGATTTGAAAGGCAAAATCTTTTCGGTGGAAGAAATGATTCAAAGACAGAATTAAGTCCACTGCCCATTTGAAATGTGCTGCTGTGTTTTTCCTCTATTCTGAAACTAACTTGAAGAAAAAGGTAGAATCACCTTTAAAAATGAAAACAATAAATGTTCTTTTCTTTGCAATGAAAGTAAGCAAAAACAAAGTTTACCTATGAGAGAAAAATAAAAAGACTAAAAAAAGAGACTGATTTGATCAAAAAAAGAACAAATATTTATTGTTGGTGTTTTAAGCTTTCTGAGACTTTTAACTGGTACACATTCCTGGAATGAAATCCTAGAGGTACGCAGAACAATATCTTTGAAGTACCTACCAGCCAGCAACTTTTTATGTCCCAAGCCTTGTGATTCACTGATTACTTTTTCATGATTTTTCTGAGGAAATGACAGTGTTACATTCTTTAAATTATGTAGTGATTTTTCTTTGTTTAGATCATTAGGGATCCTTTTAGATTAATGAAAGAACGTGAGAGAATAGGAGTAAATAATAGTATAATTATTTTCAAAAGTTATATCTTATTGAAGAAAATTATATAATAAAAGAATATACAGAAATCCTTTTTAATGAAAATATCCCTCTTTCCTCTTTTTAAATAATAGAGATTTTTGGAGACACAATATCTGAACAGGGGTTTTCTGTGGTTTGGTTTTGTTTTGGTTTTGGTTTTTTTCTTAGAGTTTTCTGGTTTTGTTTATGTTTCCAATACTGTAAAATGTAGGAAACCATACTACCTATATTCTATGCCTGCATAGCATGGAAAAATCATTGTGGAAAAATATCATTCCATTACTGTTTTCTAATTAAAATTGTTACAGAAAATTATTTAATTTACAGAGTGTTATAAGTGCTTCAGGATCACCTATAAGGCATAACTAACTAAATAAAAAATAAATAAGCATATGTATAAATCTTTTGAAGTCTTTCAGTAAAAGATAATTACAGGCAAAGATTAGTAACTTCTTTTAGATAGAATCCCTACAGAAGTTTATAAAGTTTGTGTGCATGGCAACATTATTTTTCTCATACTGATGATGAAGAATGTCAGAAATACTTTATAACAGACCAAAGTGTGTTGAAGTGGAAGAGTATATTTGTATATCTCAAGGGACAGAGATTTATAATGCTATTTAACCAGTTTTGGCAGAGTTTCAAAATACTGCCAAACCAGATATGAGAAGGAATTTGGATGGTTGCAAGTTGCTTCTGTTGTTGTTTACATTTCTCCTTATTATCAACTGATACCAACATGGAGCCTCTAAATTAGGAAGCTGTAACAGGAATGTGTATGACAGTATTTTGGTTAGCCAATCATACCAGTAAGTATCATAAGTAGGAGAGAGTAAGATTATGTCACAGCTGGAGATATAATTACTGTATAAATTACTCTTTAATAGCTTCTGTGTTATGTATTAGGGAACGTGTCTCTCAGTTTTGCCAATTAACCTACTGAAAATACCTCCCAGTAAATTCAGCTGTGTAACTGAAGAGACAAAGTCTTGCTCATGTTATTTTTACATTGTTCTATCTGAACACATAGTTTTCATTAATTAAGTTCTATAAATTTCCAGTGGAACAAAAAAAAATTAATCTTGTACGACTATAAAATTTTCTGACACACAAAATGGGAACATACTGTATTCCCTTGACCTTCTACCTTTCAAAATTTCTCAGCATGAAAAGTGTATCTACTGCAAAATGGCATTGTCCTGGCTAACAGCTGTAGAATCATCTTACTCAATGTTTAGATCAGAATCTGTAATCATTAGTGTCTCAAAAGTGTTGGCCTTAATTTCAAGTCAGATGAAACCAAATGTCAGTCCTAGCAAAGAACTAAATGTTGGGGGTTTTATTTTTTATTTTTATTTTTAATTTTAATTTTTTTAATTTTTATTTGGCAAAGAAATTAAGCAGTGTTCTTCCATTCTTTCCTGGTTTCTATTCTCCCCCTACCCCATCTTCAATGAAATCCTATTTTTAGTTTCTGTTGAAGACTTAATCCTGTAAGCCATTCAGCCTGTTCAGGATCCAGTAAACATCCTTGAGCAATTGTTTAACTTAATTTTAAACATTATGAGTTTAAAAATTAGATACTTTCCCACGTTTTCTTGGTCTAATACTTAGATCAAAAGTTTGACAAGATTTTGGTGTCACTAAGCAGCTCTTTGTCAGGATTGGACTTACCTTACTTTAAAGAAGACATCTTAAATAGATCGCATGAACTTTGATGAGAAGCTGGGTATTTCCTCTTTGACTATTAAGCTGGCAGGAGATGACTAGCTTGCACATCTCAAGACTCAGTTCACATCCTCACATACAGCTGCACAGTGCAGTTTGCGATGCCATAATGTATTCTAGTTGGCCTCTAGCTACTACTCCAGAACCTCGTGTGTCTTTCATAGATCCTGTACTATATATGTGAATTATACATATATATTTGAATTACTCTTTTGAATTACAAATTGAAATCAGTTTAGATATCTGAGATGGGAACATCCTGATGCAAAGGTACCATTTTTTCCTCTTTTTTATAAAAGAAGAAAGGATGGCTTCTGATGTTACCTTATAGGTATCTATTTTGGTATTGATATCCTTACTTGTGGATATCTAGTATTACTTCAGATGTTGTAGAGAATTTTATCTGACCTCTGCCTGCCTCTCCAGAGGTATAGTCACCCATAGATCCTAGGTCATATATGCTATTCCTCACAGATATCTCAGATTTCCTCCAAGGGAAACTCAAATGACAAGGAGCACCTCTATTTCAGTAACCGCATTCCACTCCAAAAGGCAGGTGGACAGTGCCAAATAAAGGACAACAGTCATGGTTTTCTCTAGTGTGGTTGGTTTGTTTTTCTTTCTTTCACTCCGAGGAATTTGGAGTAAATTCTGGTGTGTCTAGGATCAAAGGTATACAGGAAATATAAACATGTATTCCAGTTATAAAAAAACCTAAATAATGGAGAACAAAAAATGCCAAAGTATTACAGAACCTTATAGAGCACTACAGAAAAATCTCTGCAGTTAAATGGGAAAAATGAAAGAGCCTCAATCTAACAGTTTGTTTCACTTTCTGTATACATGAAGGTTTCTTGAATCAGTATCAGATTATAAATTCAGAAAAGTAGTGTTAGGGTAAGCAAGTAGATCTTATTATTTCCAGGAACCAATGAGATGGATGGATTCTCTGAAGTAGAAGGAATTGAAGGCTCGGATCACAGAAAAAATAGTTATAGAGAAATACCAAAGCCTGAGCAGAAAGCTCAAGTTTAATTTATTCTTTACAACTCTTATTAGAGTACCTATTGAAGTTCAAGGGAGGATAAGTTTCAAGATTCATGTGCTGACTCAAATGAGACTGCATACAATATTCAGCTCATTACTGTGTACTAGAATGAGAAAAATAAAAATAAATCACTTGACATTAAATGTTTGCAGCCTACAACTGAAGTTTGTCAAGTTCTCTCCTGTAATGTCAATAATCCCAACTAATAGCTAAGTGCATGAATCTTTAAAAACCTTGTCTTTGATAATTAGAAATTGCTTAAAGACTTCCAGAATTGGCTTTTGAGATTTTCCACAGATTTCTGAAAATAGGAAGAACTTGAAAGAACAAAATCTAGGTTACTAAACCATGTAATGAGTACCAAAATTTAATTGTCAGCATATCCCTTTCTGCATCAGCTCAAAACCAATCAACTGAAACAAATAAAATATTTGAGTACCTTTTTTTTTTTGGGGGGGGGGGAGAAAATTAATAACATTTTTAATTTCTTTATAAACCCAATTATTTGTTTACAGAGTGGACGAATTGGGTACTAACTATCATTACTGTTATTAGTAACTTTTTTTTAGGAAATAAAGATTGTCTTTAAAGCATACTAGGAATGGATGGAATCCTGAAACCCTTTTTATCACATATTGAAGCTGCTGCCTGGAATATTCAGTCACAGGCTGACACCAAAAGTAGAGTTAAATTTAAGGAGACAATAAAATCTGATCAGTTTAATAGAGAGTGCTACTCATACCTACAGATACGGCTGTTATGTTTTCTTCTTTCCTATTGTGTTTTTTCAGTAACATATTGAATGTCCTATTAAAAAACCCCATGTCTTTACTAAAAAAAAGTCAAGATCTTTGTATTTTTTTCTGAAAACATTAGTTTCATTACAGGGTTGTGTAGTACTATATAAGACCAAGTAATGTTTTCTAAAATCTTCTTTATATCTAGAACTTACCCAGGGAACAGTATCTTGAAGAGCTGAAAAAAATATAAAATTAGATATAAATATAATATTGACACTGTTATTAGTATTGGCATTCTATTCTAATAATTCTGCTTAGAAATACTAAGTACTTTCAAAAGTATAGTGTGATATCATCAAATTTGGGTGTAGGGTTTCTTTATTTATTCTGCTTCTCTCCCTCACCCTCAGTGTCTGAAACTGAAGTGAGAAAAATTGCTAGTTTGTGGGAAAAAAACAACTAACCTTGCTTTGGGAAAAGTAATTTGCAACAAACTTTTAAACTTCATAAAAGCTCTTCTTTATTCCTTAAAGAAATTTTCCCTTTCTTAAAGGTTTACATTAAAGAAGGAAATTCCTTGGTGCAATTGCTGTGCACATATCTCCCAATAAATATGTAGAATCATAGCTAGACATATAGATAAACAGGTAGATAGAGAAAAAATTATTTCCAGACATATATATGCATAATATATTTATATATATATTGCATTATACAGTAATAATAATAATGGCCAGTCTTCGCGAGCAAAGATCCGGGGAAGGTCTTTACACCTTCCAGCCTGCGCATTGGATTTTTTTTTTTTTTTTTTTTTTTTTTAGGTGAGACACAGTGTACGCGGAACTGAGCCCACCCTTTAATCCTAAAGTTCATCTGCCGGGGCCAAGAGAGCTTGGATGGTGGCAGCGAGGTCCTCAGGACGTAGGTGGGTTGCCTTTAAGGGCTAACGAGCCCCACCTGCCCGGGAGTGGCCCTGACCGGGAATCGAACCCGGGTCTCAGCGGTGACAGCGCCACGCCCTTAACCACTAGACCACCAGGGGCTCCTGCATTATATATATATATATATATATGTGAAGAGAAGGTGTCCAGAGGATGGACACAGGCTCTTCTCTGTGGTGTCACACAATAGAGCAAAAGGCAATGGGCAGAAGCTGATGCACAGGAAGTTCGAGTGTGACTAAGCACTGGAACAGATTTACCAAAGAGGTTGTGAAGTTTCTCTCACTGGAGATATCTGTCTGGATGCAATCCTGTACCATGTGCTTTAGGATGACCCTGCCTGAGCAGGGAGGTTGGACTGGATGACCTATTCTGATCACTTTCAACCTTACACATTCTCTGATTCTGTGATATTTATCTATACATTGTTATTTGTACAACACCACACAGTATCTCTCATGCTGGCTTATGTTTTTAGTGGATTTCAAAGATGTAAACATGACAACAAAAAGCTTTAGTGTAATTAATGAAATTAATGAAATGAACAATTTTAATTAAGACATGTCATGGAGAAGCAGACTTTATTTAAAGTAGCTCCACTGTTTATGTAGCACCGGGGAAAATAAGTTTATTTCAGTAGCAGATCATCTTGTTTCAATACAGTGATCTTTTCTACTCTCAGAGAACTCTTACAGAAAAAATAAACATTTGCTTTATGATTAGCTTAGATTTGTAGGATGATGTTTTTCCTCCATCTCTTTGTATTAATTCAACATCAAACATCAAGCAGAAGTAGCAAAATCAGTTTTATGCACTGTCATAAAATTTTGTGATTATGTCTTTTGCTGTCATTCTCACTATAAATTATTTTACTTACAATCACAATTAACATAAGTATATTGTACAATAGTTTGATTAGAAGTGTGAGAAAGAATTACAAATGCTCCTGAAACAGCTTCTCATTATTAATGTAACAATTTAGCCTTAAAGAATGGACAAAGTCATTATTTATAGTTCCGTTTGAAAACTGCAAGGACTCAGCTGCCACCAAAAGTAAAACAAATGCTGATTCTATTAAGTTAAAGGACTTGATTATACTAATATATTTTAATGTACATCCATTCAGCATCTAAAATAAAGAAAAATGTTAAATATAAGATTTTTTTCTTATAAACTATAAATTTTCAAATGTGATTACATTTTTAAAACTTTGTCAACCTTTTTATAGTGTTATAATGGTTCTATGAGGGTATTTTATTCGTTGCATGAAAAGCAGCAAGATGGTAATGTAATTGTCCTTGTTTAGAACAAAAATGGTGAATTGTATGTAATAATTAGATTACACATCATTGAAAATGGTATAGTAGAAGACTCAGCAAATTTTGGCCTACCTTTCTGCATGTTTAACTTCTTTATGTTGATTTGAGCAAGCTTTAAGTGAGTCTCCTGAAACTTTATTATAAGATTTTGTTTTATTCAGTCACTCATGTATTCATATATTTCTTTTAAGTCAGCATTTCTTAGCCCCCTAGAATATTCACACTCTTTCTTAGGTGACTAGGAAGTTCCCAGAACTTTGAAGTTTTCAAAAATGTTCATAATCTTATGTTTAGATCACATAAATAAATAAATGCAAAGCAAGGAGGTGACAAAGGTAGAGGGAAGATTTAATTGCAAACCTTTTTAAAATATTTTCAGTTGTTTGGGGTTTGTTTGTTTCTCATAGAAAAGTGATCAAAATTTTTATTTGTTTTTGTTCTAATGTAACAAATCAGTGTAACAAAAATTTAACAAATATATCACTTTATAGATGAGTGGACAAACTTTAATAATCATAAATCGAATTCAGAAGATAATTTTATGTCATTTTCTTCCAAGTAGCACCAGCAGAATTTGTCCACCTTACAAAAGGAAAGGTCAGGTCAGAAGTTTTCAGTCTCTCTTTGCAGAAGCTTAAACCACTTGGCTTGCTTTTGTCTTATAGAAGGAGAGAAAAGTAGGACAATATTTATGGAATCACATAAATTGTTTGAGTTACTAAATTCCTACATCATATAGGTGATTGACTTGTTTTTCACTGAAGCAACATTCACTGGCTTCAGAGTTATTTATATCTATTCGAACTCTTCAATTTTTATAGAGCTCCTAGTGTTCACAACCAGCAGATCTAGTATCTGAGTATACTGAGATCATTGTATCCCAAACCTGCCCCCACTTGGCAGTAAAAATGTCTCTAGGTAGTAAAATATGTATTTGTATTTTCTAAAATAGGAGGTGCTAATATGAATGAGCAATAGGATCTTGGTTACTTTGTTGATTGTTGCACTGCAGAACACTTAAAAGATTTCATCAGATTTGTTGAGTTTGTTTTCCCCAAAGGGTTTCCTGCAACGGAATTGTAACTTTGTCCTTGCCAAGTAAAGTCAAACAGAATATTAAAAAGGCAGCAGTGCATATACCTTAACAACTACAAATGAGAGAGACAGAATGAAAACTCACCTTGCAAGTGATATAGGTTTAGCAGCCTTCCTAGACAAAAGAAGACTACGAGGTAGGTAAAAGTCAGTACACACTCCCCCTCCCCCCTCACCTCCCTGAGGAAAAAAATCAACCCCAAAAATCCATTGTAGTTAGTGCACTCAGAGGTAAAGTGACTATTGGAAAGGTAGTAATCTTTTTAAGCATTCATCTGCAATGTCTTACGAAGTAAAGCTATTTTTAAGCCTTTATGTATCCCTCTGCTAATCCTTACAGAAGATGAGATCTGTTCCAGCATAAAAGTTACTTCTATACAAAGGTAAACAGAGATATAATTAAAATATTCAAAATGTTTAATTTTTTCTAAAAGTATATTTCCAGAACTAATCCATATTTGTATCACTTTCTTCTGAAATTATGGAAGGATCTGAGGACAATAGTGAGATCAATTTGAGTGTGCTCCTGCATACTTTAAATCCTGGTCCCAAGTGCAATAATTATTCAGTTTGCAAATAACTTTGCATTGGTATGTGGAGTGAGACATTGTTAAAGTCAGATAATTTTCTTTAACTTTCTACCAATTAACTGTACGTAACATCTTCTTGAGATTTTTCTCTTTCCAAATTGTTTTGCTGGAATCCAAATATCTTCCCCAAAGATATAATTATCGCCTCCAACATGTCTGATCCAACATTTTTCCCATACATTCATCTGCTTTTTGCATTTTCTATTACCATCTCATGATTTTATTTCTAAGGATAATAAACGTGAATAGAAACAGGAGTCCAGATCTAAAAATTATTTGAGTACTTAACTAACAGAATAAAAGCCAGTGTCAGTGTTGCAACCATGATATTTTAAGGATATCAGTGACAATTTTACAGATATGTAATTATTTTCTGAAAATCTTGGGCACACAAACAGTTTGTAGGACCTCTTCGCATTTGAATATATTTTTCCAGGAATTAAAAACTATATACACATACAGAAGGACAGGAAAAAAATACTGGGGTTTATATTGTAAGTATCTCAAGCACATTAAATTGTATCAGGAGAGCTCAGCTGTTATGAGGATCAAAAAGTTCATGAAGTTCATTCTGAATTCTAGTGGCACATGGGTTACAAACATGGTATCTATAGTGATTGAACACCTACAGTTTAAGGTACATAAATAGAAAAGTAAGGCTTTAAGGTGGGCAAAGATAATATTTCCAAACACAACAGCTTTGCCCAAAGTCACTTCATATTTTATAAATTGTGTTATTAAGTCAAGAATGCTTCATTCCACCAGTGCACAATTCAGTATCAGCTTGCAGATGGAAACTGAAAATCATAACTCACACAGAAACAAAGCATCATTCCATCAAGTATTTCCAGTGAATTCACAATTTATTGCATATAGCTGGAAAGGTGAATGTGCTTAAATAAATATACTATGTGCATCAATCAAATATACATAATACATTTAATTTATCCACGTATATAAGATAGTTTATCTATGATTGATATGTACACAGATTTAAAAAGTAACAAGTAATTTTGATACTGCTACAATTTTCTGCTCAAGTGAGTACATGCAAATATAGCTTAATTTCTATTCCTTGGAACTTTACAAATGCCTTTAAAAACTCTTTTAAAACAATATCTTACCTTTGGGAAATGTTTAAGGTGTAATAACATAGCATTCAGAATAATGCATGGTGCTATTTTAGGTCTCTTAATCCCCTTGTTGGTATAGTTTCACATTTCTTTGCATATTATGTGTGTTTTAGCCATTAAAACAGATGAATATTGAAAAGATTGGTTTATCCTTGCATATTTTTGACTTTACTCATGTAAAGTGAACACGATATTGCTCTGTTGCAGTAGAAATTTTGTGCAGTAATAGAAACTGAAAATACCAGAACACAGTATTTATTTTTAAATCTGAGAACTCTAAGTTGCTCAGATTCCATTTGTGTAAACAGATGCAGTCCCACTCATTGATGATGATACATGAATGTGATACCAAACAGATCTTAACCTGAAACAATTTCCTTCTTAGACAGAAACAGAGGAAACCAGTTTTATCATCTTAATTTTATCATCATAATTTCATTTAAATTGTTATTCTGATTTAAATTATCTGGTTTTAGCAAATCTGTAAATCATCTAATAAGAATTAGGAATATTGAAAATCTCACAATTTCATAATTAGACTGAGATAAAAAAACAATATCTAGTTTAATAAGCAAAATGGGCAAGATATCCTTTTGTTTTCAGGGGTAGATTATACAGAAAAATTTGTTTTCTAAGAGTTTTCTTAGCTTTATTTTTAAAGCACAGCATAGGATTTTTTCAGTGCCATGCAGACATCATGCCCATTTGTTTCAGTGTCAGCTGACACACTAAAAAACTCATTCAGGTTACTTCCTTTCTAGTCATAACACCTTCCTTATTATCTCAGCTAATCTTTCAGTTGGTATTCATTAGTGAACCCATAGTAGCAGGTTCACCTTGAACCTTCAAGAATCCTTCTGTGGGCCATTGCCTTGAGCTGAACAGCCACAAACATTTTAACAGAACCTATGCAGTTTTCAGTGTGTGATTAGTCTTTTAAACCCCATTATAATTCTGGCAATGAGCCCTTCTTGGAACAGACTCTTCTGTTCTACCAATACTATTAAAATTTGTGGAAGCATAAAATTAATTTATACAATTATTATGGTAATTTATTAATATAACCATTGCATGTCATATAGCAGTATTAAAATGTTGTGTGATTATAGACATAATGTTTTCCGTAGAAAATAAAATCTTATTATCTGCATCATCTAACAGTAAAAACAAACAAACAAAAAACCCCAAAACCAAACAAACAGTCAAATAAAAAAAATTAAAAGATCCTCTTGCCTAAATTCATTGGTTTTTTCAAACCCAGTCCTGCAACACTTTGTACGTGCACATGTTATTCACACTGGTGGAAAAAGACGGTTATTAGCAGCAATAAAACCACAAGTTTAAAAAATTTATTGTGTGTATTATTTCAGTAACAATGACATGATCTTGTGTTTCATAAAATGAAATTAAAAAGACTCAATCCTATTGAAATAATATGGCATTTTTCTGACATTTAAATCCAGAAAATTCATGGATGCAAGATGTGTGGTGGAACAGTCTGCCTAGTGGAAAGGTCAGCCTATATAAAAGACCAAAGAAAAATACAAAAGCTGTGAACCAGGAAGCTGCCAAACTATTACATGGGTAGAATCTGAGAAAACCCACCTAGATGCTTAAAACTAGACATAATTTTCTACTGAAGTGATAATAATTTAAGGTGAACATTTACTGAACAATGAAGAAACATGCTTATTTTATATACAGCAACGTCTTCTTTGAGACTTGCTCTTTTGAATAAATTCCCTGGAATGTATACACTCAGACTGTAAAATTTCCCAAGCCTCAACTGACAATAATGTTATTTAGTGACAGAGAAAAAATACCATTATCTTTGGATGAGTTAGTGGTGAGGATCTGAATGATATGTTACAGCTCTCCATGTTTAGGCTTGGCTGCCTTTGCTATATGAACATATCTTAGCAACAGTTTATACTCAGCAGAATTTCTAATTACTAAAACTGAGAACGGCAATGAAGCATGCATTTTAATTGTGGAGAAATGTAACCCTTGAGAAAAATCATACATAAGAAAATGTAAGACAAATAGATTCGTTTTAAAATGTGTATTTGCATGTTATGGCTGCACCCAGGAGACAGGGAACTTGCAAAACAGAGACATGAAAATTTTCATGAGGACAAATTCAAAACAATCAATGAATAGTAAGTGTCAGTAAATATGTCTGAAAGTACAGGATAAGGGATTCTGGAAGTGAAATATAAATTAGGGAAGGCGAAGGAGGCAGTCTACAGAAATTATTTCTAATTCTGTCTGGTTTACATTATTTTTTCCTTAATTCGTTAATTCATTAATTCATTTCATCTGCCTTTCATCTCATTTTCAACATTTAAAATTGAAGTCTAATAACTTATTTCATTATTTCACAGAGTGCTGTGATGATTAATAAATTATCACCTTTAGAACTACATGATATTTACAGCTTAGAAATATTGCATACTGTGCTGACGGCTGGTTGTGGCATTTACAGAGATATCATAAAAGATTTTTGGAACTTCTACCTGATATTTATATTATGCACATACTTAGGACAGAGATAAGCTGGGCAAGAAACCCAACTATATCTTACCTTTGCAGATCGAAGACAAAAAGTAGGTGAGAGTGTAAAAGTAAATATCTAATGCTTATCCCTTTCTGCAATAGAAAATAAAAATAAAATCTGGATTCTTGAGTTCATGTACAGAAGTTCATGGATGTAAAGCTACTCCTTTATAACAGATAACTAGCTCTGAGAAGAGGGTATATGCTTTAGGGGTATCATCTTTTAAGGTAAGGTGCAGAATTTAATTTGAGGAGGACTTAATTTGAGCAAGTACCCATTGACATGAACACACTATCCAAGTAAATTTTGAAAATTGAAACCGTTGCCTGTTTACTCAGCCTGTTAGAAAGGATGATGTTATTTAAATATGGAACAATATTAAAAGCTCAATTACAGACTTCAAGACAAATAGAAATCCTGATAAGGGTAACTAGTCAGAGGAAAACACTACTTTTACTTTTACCACTGTATTATATTTTAAAAAAGGAAAAAAAATAAATCAAAAAATAGAAGCAGAATGCTTCCTCTGATATTAGCTAGTAAAGATAAAGAAAGCACATAACATACAACAGTGTATTTCTGAAGAATAACTATAAATATGCAGTGTCTTTTGCTTTAAAAATGTAATTACCAGGTTTTTCTCTTCATGTAGCAGTATCTAGCTCGTAGTTTAGGAATATCAAACCTTTTTGAGCAATCAGGTCTAATAGGGAATACAGCTAATTTTGTGGCATACAACCCAGGTAGATTCCTTTGTCCTGCACTCCATGTTTCATACTGCCCACTGAACCACCTTGCTGGACTCATAGGCCATTCCTCACTTTGCTAGTTACTCTTAACAAACACTTGTATTTAGCCAAAAGATTCTGCTAATTTAGGTCTTCATCAGTATGTTAGCACTAGCACACATCCAACACAGTGGAGACCTGGAGCAGTCTCTCAGCTCATGTCACACTTTGAAGTATCTTCTTTCATCTCACAGCTTATGAGCAACACATTTTTTGTCTTCCTCTTCCTCCTTCCTCTTTCTTTGAAATAGTATCTTTTGCCTTTTTCCAGGTCTGGAACATATTGCCTTAAATAAGTCTAATGATACACTCATGTTTAAGCACTGTTTGTTAATAAAGTTATTTATACTATATTGCAATTAGGACTTTTTCTATTTCACATTTGACACCTTTTTCAAACATGCAAAATAAAAATATGTAAAATAAATGTGCTTATTGTTTCATTTAATGTAACTACTCTTCTCTATACCAGATGTTTGCAGAAGGCTTCATCTCTGAGTTCCTCCATAATCTCCTCTGAATTTTTATACTAGAGGGAAATGGGTAGAGACGTAAAGAGTTCCTGTTTTTTTCCTAATGCCAATCTCACAACAGAAAGAAAACAGCAATGCATATGGGCCTAACCCAGTCATTTCCATGAAAAAATCAAGAGGAAGTATGTGGTTGTACTTCTGTCATATGACGGCAACTTTCACTGTCTCTAGAACAGCTAAAGGAGGTTATAGTGTCTTTTGTCTGCATTAGCCTGTCTGTTGTAGAAACAGAGCTTTGAAAGACTTTTCCAATTTCTCTGCCAATAAAATCTGTAAAACTAGTAAGTAAGGTTTCCACCAGAGCTGTTATTGGTATAATTTTGTTATTGGAAAACTCTAGAATAAAAAACACCTAAGAAAAAAACCCAAACAAACAAAACAAAACAAAACAAAAACCCACACATTCCTTCTGTATCAGAATTCAGTTAGAAAAGGAACAGAAAGGATGGTAAACTATACCTTTTGACTCTTCTGCTTAAAAAAAAAAAAAAAAAAAAAAAAAAAAGAAATATTCTAAGGAGGTTAACAAGTAGCCTTTTTGGTGTTCTTTGCAGCTAAAAGTAGATTTACCTCCTGGTTTGCTGAATGCAATATAACAGTGTTCTATTTGCACTTCAGGAGTAATGCCAGAAGCCCCAAAGGAAAAAAGACAAAGAAGTTTTCTAGCAGTTTTCAAAAGCAACAGCAAGAATTGAGCTATATGTGAGGCTTGGGATATTATTAAAAGGGGTGAAAAGGGAAAATGGGGAAGAGGGCAGTAACTGGAGAGCAGAAGGTTAGAGGCTGCCTGCTCATCTAGGGGATTTATACTGAGAAAGAAATCGGGCTTGTTTAGCTGGTTGACTGATTTCTTCTGGGAGATGTGATTTTCTGCCTATACTGGGTAGAAGGAAAGGGAAAATCAGGAATAATTATTTTTGGCAGTATTAGGTAATTCCCAGTCCCAGCCATCTTAATTTGGTCACCAGCTGTTACTGCTGAAAAGTATTTTGTGTTACACAGTATTAATTCTCCATTTGTGTTCCTCTTCCTAATTGCTGTTGCTTTCTGTCTTGCTTTTATTCTAAGTTTCCTGGTTTTTTTTTAAATCCTGCTTTGCAAACTACTGCTGCAGTTCTAGAATGTTTACATCCCTTAATTTATTGATACCTTTACTTACAGCTATAACTCCTTCTGAATGTGTTTTTCATCTGACTATGTATAGGTCTCTTTCAGATCCTATAATTAGTGTTGCATATTTGGCATATTGCCTGAAGTTCACCCTACTTGCTGAAAGCCAGTCTAGAATACATGCATATTGACAATCAGTAATGAGGGTTGAAAATTTTATGGTATTGCCCCTAAAAGTGCTATCACGCATTATCTGGGAAACTTGCAAAAAACCAGAACCAATAATATTGCAGATCGCCATAAAAAAAATTTGTATCCTAAAAGCCTTCTATGTTCCAAAAGATCTGATAACTCAGTCACTAAGGTCACTGAGGTTTACAAAGTAAAAGAGAAATTAAGTCTCAGAGTCCACGAGGTCAGGGATAAACTATTCTCTACTCCATTTTAAGCACATATTCAAGTTTAGCCCTCAAGTTTACCCATATTGCCCAGGTACTGGTTTGATCTCTGAACATGACACACAGGTACTGTTTCTCCAATCAGGATAATTGTTTCAGAGGTGAGCAGTACAGAGCAACTGAGAAAGGCTTTCCAAAAGTAAACTCAACTGTTTTTCTTCAAGGATTCTCACTAAAATCTCACCATCCGGTATTTAACCAGTTTAATAATGGAAGGATGCTTTGCAACTCTGTGTCAAAATGTCTGACACCATATTAGCATCTAATGGCTGGAGAGGGCACTCTGGCATCAGAAAAACTCATAGCTTAGCTTCTGTGGAAGAAAATAGCCGAACACACAGAAATGCAGAGCATCTTCTGTAACACCTTTCAGTTTATTATAGAAGAGTTAACTGATTCAAGGTTAAAATAAAAGTATAGCTGAGTGTATCTGATTTTTGACATTACTAGTGAAGGATTGCAGTCTTTGATGAGCTTTTAGGGTAGGGTCCCTGGCACTTGCTTTGGCATCAGTGCTTTTGGCTTATAACAGTCCTCTAGAAATCAAGTGGATATTGCCAATCTGTTGTAGCTGCAGTCCTGAGAATATCATATGGAGTGAAGGTTTAACACCTCTTGGCTACCCTGAAACAATGCCCTAGCATGAAATAGTTTTTGTGTTTTTTTCAACTGAGGCTGTCAAACTGTACAATTTTCAACTTCATCTGGGAACCAATAAGGAGAGAACAATCTGATACAAAACATAGAAAATGCTCCTACACAGATTGAAGACTGAGGAGGAAAAACTTCCATGAAAATTGGATAAGTCTTAGTGAGGACCATAGGATACTGTCAGTTTGTCATAATCCTTCTTCCCCTCCCTTGGTTCTTCCTGAGGACAGTGTCAACTCCAAGGCAAGGTGAGGCAAGAAAAAAATTATTTTCCAAATGATGGACAGCAACATACTATTGCAGCTGATGGTGTTTAAAGTAAGGAAGTGAATATGTCAGGTACTGCTTCTTTAATCTTTTTTTTATTATTATTGTTTTTGATATCTGAACTGGTAGAGCAAATCAGACATATACCTTCCATTTCTCGTGAAGGATGCCTCAGGCAGATCTTCCTGTCACCCAAGAATGTAAGCTACAGAAAAATCCAACAGTGGTACACCATCTTCCTTCAGTTCCTCCTCGGGGGGAGGTATAATAATCTCCTTTAATATTGCCTCATGCTCCATTAATTCCTTCATGAGAAAAATGGAAGAACGTAAGGAATCAGTGAAAGGTTTGTCTTTGAACATGAGGGAGAAGAGCCCTTAGAAAACAGACCATCTCTGATTCACAATGGGTTGGACAAGTAGGACCTACATAATCATAAAAATATTATTCTCTGGGTGGAGTTAAACCAAAAGTCCCCATGTAGAGTTGCATTTAGATGCCTTTAGTTGGGGAGGCTTTCATGTTAATAACTTTAGTAGATGGCATCTGCCTCCCTCCCCTTCAAAAACACAGTTATATATTTCTATTGTCCACTTAGAATAAATTCTCACTTGTGTAGTCTCTCTTAATACATGTAATTTAAGTGCATGCTAAGTGATTATGTTTTCATTATAAATTACCTCTTGGTGTTCCTCCAAATCCTGGACAAATTATCTGATCTTCATATTTTGAATACTGTACAGTGGGAGATGAAGTTGTTAGGTTGTGTAATGAAAGCTCACCTGCACACCCACAAAGGAATTGAGAGAAGTAATAGCAGGAAGGGGAGCCCAAATAATACTCTGTTGAGCTACTCCCCAAAGGCAACCTCTCAAAGGCCCATCTGCACAAGTCCAGAGGAGCACAGGAGCACTAAGGCAGGTAAGAACAAAAATTAAGGACTCAGAGGAAGGGATACCCAGTCCAGGCCTCTCCCAGGGCTGTCCCAGGAGATCCTCAGATGCATAGTCTAGGTATGATCAAGATGAGCAAACACTAGACCACTGTTTGGGCTGCAGCGTCTTGCTAATTAGAGGTAGGGGACACACTGTGGGATTGCACAAGGCTTATTTTTGGATATGTAGGGGAGGAATCAAAGGGTAGGGGAAATCTAGAGGATCTGGAAATAAACAAGCATTAAGAAATTGAGGAATAAGTTTATAAAAAGGGATGGTTGTCTGTAAACAGTTGGCTGGTGGGTAAAACTGTCTTGATATGCCTGCACCTGATCAGTACAAGCTGTCTTATTCTTTTATTAAAATCTACTCCTAATTATTTTTCTGGATGCAAGACCTTTTGCTTGGTGAGCTTGTGCACGTATGGAGGTCTCAGTGCCAGCAGCTCAAGTCAGACCTGGGGTCAGAGCCATGTGTCAGTGACTGGAGAAAGAGTGTTTGGGCAAGTGAGGGTGAATGCTAGTGAAGGGTAAACCAGGCTAACCAATAAATAGATAAATTGACCTGAGGGATGGGAGGGGGAGAAGTGGCTCTCTGAAGGTGAGTCCATGGAAAGAGATGGTTATTGGAGGGACCAGGGAGTCTTGGGTAGCTGCTGGAGAGATTATGGAGTCTGGGAGTCTCAAGGTACAGAATGTGCTGCTGTGTGCATGAGAGTTAAAGCAACCAGCCTATGTGATGTAGGCAACAAGGCCATTGCTGGTTTAGGGGAACCACCTAAGTTAGACAACAATAAATAGTGAAAACAGAAACCCCCTTGGGAAGAATAGGTATACACAGAGGTCTGACACTGTGGAGAAGTCAAGCCTGAAGTGGAACTGTTGCCTGTGGGTCCATGCTGTCTGCCAGATTAGGATACACAGGGTAGGTTGGAAGTGATGTCTTGTCTGTGGTGGGGGAACACTCAGACAGGACCTCCACTGCTGTGAGAGTACTGTGTACAGAATGTGCAAGCATGACCTAAAACAGAAGCTTAAGAATAGAAATTGCTTATACCTTCTTACACCCATTGTGACTGAGAAATATATTTTAAACATTATGACGTGTTCTGTTCTTGTGGCTACCTCACCCTAAATTCATCTGTGACACAGAGCAAAGTAGTTTAGCATACGACCAAAGAAATGTTTTTCTACTCAAACATTGTTAGTAATGCTGACTATGCTTCTAAAACATTTTAATCAACTTCTGTCAACAAATTCCCAACCTTTTTTCACATATATCACAGGAAGCTGGTATTTCACTTTGTCTTCCTCTGTGACAAAACCAATGCAGATTAAGTATATTCTTCTCTATCTTTAATATTTTAATCTCTGTACTGACACACATAAAGATAGCAGTTTGATTGTTTTTTGGATATTTTTCTTCTGTCAGATGCTGCAGGAACGATTAACAATCAAAGTCTCTGGATGTGTTGAACAAATCAACTCCTAAAGTAAAGTTTACAGCTATAGTTTTGAAATATGTCACCAGGAAAGACAAATTAAGAAAAATGTTTAACTTAAAGCCTTGTTGCAGTAGTTGTTTATACAGGGTGATTTTAATTGCGTTGCAATCAGGTATTATTTGCCAAGCACTGACTTCCAGCTAAGACATAGTAAACATCAGATGAAAACTAATTTAAAAAAAATGTTGTTATGCGTTGGATATATTGCAATTGCTGGAGTTTTAGTCAGTTAAAGGTCTTTTCTTTACACAGGATATTAACATTTGTCACACTGAAACACTACAGTGAAGCCACAATGACACCGAAAGCAGATTATGATTTTGAAACCTGTCACCATTCCACATTCTTGGTGGAAAAGGAAACATGTTCCTTTGTGTGGAACATCTGTGACTGACCTTCTATTTGTTTTGATTTTAAGAGCATTATAAAGCTATTTGCATTTGTTTATAAGTTTTATGTAGAAATGGTAAAGATTGTTCAATAACTGAATCCAAACACTGTTTTGTATTAATAGTACGCAGTTACAGTAAATATGTCACCCAAGTTGTTTCAAGAAACAGTGAACTAGGAGTAGACCTGAGAAAAGTTGTATTTATTAGGTGGAAAAAAACATTCTTAGAAATTATACTCTATACCATTGCACTTCCTAGTTTCCAGTATGGATACTGTAGTTTAATGCAAGTAGCATGGAAACATGTGTCCCTAAAGCTAAACTGGGAACTTAATAACACTGGGCTTCTTGGAGCATGCACCCACCATGGACAAGATTTCAAGGTGTGTTGACTTACACATGAGCTGTTCCAACATAATGTGTCGGTCTAGCATAAAGAACAATCATTTAATCAGAGCATATACCTATCAGTTTGGGTGCAAGACAAATTATTCAAACATTCCCGTTAATTGACAGACAGTTTAATAATTTTAATTTGAAGTCTCCCTTGGTGGCAGATGAAATTAGGGATGAAATTAAAAAGTTATATTGAGTTGAATGATAAACCAGACTTTACCACCCATGAGCATCCACAATGGGAATTTTCTAAAGGGATTATTAGGGGAAGGTTAATTAGCATTTCATCTGGGGAATGGTAACAGATGAGCTAAGGTAAACCTACATAAAATCTTGATGCAATTAGACAAAAACACTCAAACAAAAAAAAAACCCCAAAGCACAAGAATATATATTCAGTAAGTAAATAAAATGGATAAAAAGTAATTTATATTACTGTCCTAGTACCTGAAAAGGAGGAATTTTTTTTTTTACATACTTCAAGAAAATAGAATTTTGAGTTATAGGCTTAGGAAAAAAAGAAAACCCAAACATTTACTTATATATTTCCAAGTGGAAACCATGGAATTAAGCTACTGTGAAGTATCCATGAGGGAGGCCCTACAACCAATCCTCAGAGTTATAATTATAAAAAATGAGTTTCATTTTTCAGTAAGTCTTAACATGTAATTACCAGATCTTCATAAAACTAGATGCATTAGTCATCTGTTTAAAATTAGAATTATCAGCACAGATGTTAAAATTTAAGTGTTGAAACTGTGCATTTAAAAGATATATGGTTGCATAAGAAAATAAGTCCTCATTTTCCTGTCATTAAAGAAAAACAATGTATTTTTAGACTCAAAATCTCATCCACTAAATAGGACCCAATCTAACTGTAGCAGATTGCTAAGATTAAAAGTAGTACAGCACAAATATCTTAATAAGATTATTCAGAAGGATATCATAGAACAGAGCATGGCAGATCACCTAGTGAGTAACCAAGGCAGCTAGATTGCTACCCAGTTCATTGCAGATGAAACATTCTTTTAAAATACTTACTAAAGGTCATCACAACTCTCTTTTTTCCCCTCCTTTCTAGAACTAGTTATGACCCTTGAGCTCCAAACATATTTTTCTAAGAAGTTCAAGAACCAAATGAAGATGCCTTGTCCTGAGTGCAGGTAATGCTATCTATTCACCACTGTAAAGTCTTCTGAACCTTGTCTATAGGCTCAGGAGCAGTAAAAGACCTCCATTCTTACAGCAGAGATATGAATCTACTGAAGTAGAAACTTCCTCAAATAAATACGTACATCAAGGTTTTCAAACAGGAACATCTGAAAATAGTTTGTCAGTGTCCGTTTTTTAAGAATCAGGTGCCCCTTTCTTGCTCATCTCTCCCTGGAGAACAGAATAGCATTTTGATTTCCATTTCTTCCAAAATAAATGTAAGAAAAAAGAAAAAAAAGAGGGGAAAAAAGAAAAAGAAACTTTAAAATAAACATGGACCTTCTGTGCAATAAATGTGACCAATTGTTTTGCATAACTTTGGTAAATAAAACAGTTTTTAGTTTTCTAGGAACAATTTAAAATTCCATGATACTATATCCCCCTTTTTTCCTTTTAAAATACTATTTCTAAGTAGAGCTCAATGAAAGTCGTATTTGAACCACTCTGCCCAAAGCTCAAAAGAAACAATTAACTTCCACACTTATCACTGCCCTGGCCTTCAGTGATTTAGGATTCTTTATTTTTTAATTTTTTCTGTTTATATTCTTTTTCTTATTACACATTTAGGATACGTCTAAAGTAGTGACAAACAGTGTTTTGGTCATCCAAGTGATATTAAAAGTCAGCTAACTATCAAGGAGGAAGGCTTATCAACACTAAATCCAACTTGTGTTACTTTAGGGTCTACCTGGAATACAATAAAATGTAGGTCTTTCAGGAATTTACATGTATGATATCTCTTTAAATACATTGACATTGTTTTCCATATGGGCATATATCAGAAACAATGTCTTTGAAAGCCACTAAATTATTGTCATCCAATAGCAATGTGGAATGAAAGCAAGAGAAATAATGCTAATCATAGAATCATAGAATCGTAGGATGCCTTGGGTGCAAAGGGACCCTAAGACCAATACCCCTGTCATTGGTGTGGTCCACACCTTTCAGTGGACCAGATTGCTCAGAGATCCATCCAACCCAGCCTTAAACACTTCCAGATATGGGACATCAACAACTTCTCTAGGCAACCTGTTCCAGTATCTCACCACCCTCACAGTAAAAATTTTCTTTTTTAAGTTTAATCTAATCCTACTCTCTTTCAGCTGGAAATGATTCCCATTTGTCCTGTCACTACATGCCCTTGTAAACAGTCTCTCTCTCTCCTTCTTGTGAGCTGTCCTCAGGTACTGGAAGGCTGCAATTAGGTTACCCAAAGCCTTTTCTTTTCAGGCTAAATAAACTAAATTCTCTCAGTCTTTCATCATAGGAGAGGTGCTCCATCCCTCTAATCATCTGGGAAGCCCTCGTCTGGAGTTGCTGCAACAATTCAAAGTCCTTCTTGTGCTGGTGACCCCAGAGCTGGATGCTGTACTCTAGCTTTGTTCTCACCAGAGACAACAACTCAATTCTAGTGGGATGAGAAACAGTAAATTTTCCTTTCATTTCCTGTACAGGTGAAGAGACATTTTCACATTTGGAAAGCTGAGATATTCTACTCTTGGGAGATGGAGAGAAGTCAATTGATCATCCCTGAATCATCCTCTCCATTGCCAGTAAATTGAGTTTATGGTAAGAGAGTACATCCACATGTGCGTTCCCCCTGTGTTTATTACTCTGTTACCATCAGAGAGTCAGTGGTAATGTGCATAGCTGTTCTTGTATTAAGTTATTAGAATGGATATTAAATCTTCTTCTTGCAGGTGATGTTTGGAATGAGCACTGATTTGTTCAGTGAGAGTTAATAGATCATTTAATATAGAAAATATTATTTAGGTATCAGAATTCTGATTGTATTGTGCTATAAACAAAGAAAAAGAAACAGCAAAAAAATTGCTCATACAAAATATACAAACCAATAACAATTGAAATTTTCCTAATTTCATATTTGCAAGGTTTTTATGTCTTCACCCTCTCATATCTGTTTGTATATATTTTCAATTAACTCTTTCATGTGGATACAGTTTCAAGGAACATAGTTCATCAATTCTAGTTTAGCTTCTAATTCATGAGGTGAGATAATTCTCCTAGGAAGTCTCAAAGTCAGCAAGTCCAGGAGGATAAAGAAGATACAAGTCCTCCACTGTCCTAAACATCAAAACTTGGTCTGCCCCAGTTTAACTTCCTCCTTAGTGCTCTCAGAAACACTCAGGTGAGCTAGAACAGTGGCATGATTCAAATGGCAGCTGATGATTTGACCCACTACTTCACGAATAGGACTAAAATAGTCTTCTTTTCTCTGTGGAGGGGGAGTTTTAACATTTACCAGTCTTGAGCTTCAGCATCTTTTCACAGCTAATCACATTCATGAAAAAGGCATGTTACAGAGATGCTAATGGATGACCAGGGATGGATCTGCTCCTTGTGACCACAGTATGAGCCTTCGTGTTTGCAGAATCTGCAGCCTAAGTTAATAGGAGACTTTGGCTTGGGATTAATACAAACTTAACAGTATCCCCTGTACATCAAAGAGCTGTCCTCATTAACAATATTCATGAGGAGATCCTGCTGCTTCTCCTGATGCCTGTAACGCACAGAACACCTCTTCCAACACATTCATAGATTGATTCATAGATTTGATTTCTATGTTTACCCTATCAAAACTCTGTAGAACATGATGGGAACTGAGGCAGACTTTCTCCAGCCTGTAGCTTATTTGCCTGGGCAACTACTGTCCAGTTTAGGGTTATCTTTAAAACCATCTAATCTCCAGCTACATCAAGAGAAAACACAAATTAAAGTAGATTGTTCACATCACCTGAAATAAACAACACCACTGCACTTGTATTTAAAAGAAATATCTGAAGGAAGGAGACAAAAATGTCCATAAGTTTCCTATGATAAGATTAAATAAAATAGTTTTCTCTTAATCTGTTCCTAGTTAATCCAATTTGCTGTATTTCCCTGGTAAATCACCTCTGAAAGGATATTTCCTTAAGTGTTACTGCCACTAAGGGTATCAGAAAAAGCTTTTTGGTTGAAGTCTAAAACTTTTATGCAGTCTATCCTGTGAAACATTCCAGAATATTTGACAAGAGTTTAGTGGTTTCTTTTCCTCAGACTTATTTCCCCCTCCCCCCTCTTCTTGTTTGCTCTGTACATTGCATGCTAATCCTTCAGTATTGTATTATCATATTTTCAGACCTGATATCAACTCATATACTCAACTGACAAACTATGACAATCACACTACCAAAGAGTAAAGATGGAACAAACTAAACAACAGCTCTGTTACTGAAAAAAAAATGGCTTTATACACATTTTCTCCCTCTCCAGCTAATTTTTCCTTGTGCGAACCCGCATCCAACCACACTAAACCATCTGTTTAACCCATATACGTGTCAAATTCAACCAGTTAAACTGGTAAACATTTAACATTTGAATTTTAAGAGATCAATAAAACCTGTTTTCTTTTAAATTTGTAGTTTAATGCAGTATATGCCATTGTTTATAGCAATTCAATGCTATGCCCCTGAAGGTAAATAGAACACTGAAAATATGAGCTCTGCGTCCAGTATGGCATCCTAAAAGCTAAAAATCCTGGGATATATATTTCTTATAAAAGCTCAGGCCATCTTGTGTACAAAAACTCTTAGTGTGCCTGATTTTCTACTGTATGATTCATCTTCTTGATTATTCTACATAAATTTGTACAGTAATATATATATGGCCTTTATTTCTATCAAGTGTATGTGGCTTATTGTAATCTAATGATTGAGATTAAATTAAATAGTAGGTACTATAATGGAGTTAAAATTAGTGGTGTGTGACAAATTTCCAGTTTCCAACATTTTCTTTTTCCTTAAATTTGCTCCAACAACTAGTCAAATGGTAGACAAGAGAAGTTTGAAACCATATTCACTATGAAAATTAGACATTTTAGTTGCAGAGAATTCCTCCCTTTGAAGTTCTGAACTTTACAACAGGAGGGACTGAAAGGAATAATTTTAAAGGAAACCATAGTCTCCTCCCTTTAACAAATGACTCAATGATCAGAGCACTCAGCTAGAATACAGGAGACCTTCTGCTACTTTTATTCACTGCCTAAAGGGAATTAAACTACAGATATGAGACAGACTAACTTCAATGTATTGTACAAGGACTTGATTTGTTCCCTACCAGTTTTCTTGAAAAGGACTGTGATGAGGCAGCAGTGTAGAACACGGAATACCTGTCTGCCTTGCCCCAGCTGCTGCAGTCTGCTGGGACCTTCTGGAGAAGGGAAAGCTGGTTCCTTTTGCAAACACAGCTGAACATGACCATCTGGGGAAAAAAAAGTGTGGATTGGCAACTGGGAACAGGAAGGAAATGAGAAAAACACAGTATATAGAGCTAGCAGTAGAAATGAACAAAGGAAGGCTCCTGAGAGGGAAAGACCATTCGCCTGAAACAGAGAGCTGACTCACAGCCAAGCTGCTGAAACGGCAGCAAAGGGATCCACGGAGAGTTTGATTTGGCCAAGGAAGGCATTTAAATCTCCTGGGCTGTAAAGTAAGACTTAGAGAGTGTTTATGGCTGCTTAATGTTTCTACCACAGATACGTGGGAAGTTGTTGCTAAGTGCTCTCTGATGAGATTTGTGGCACTTTCAATGTCTTTTTCTAACATTTACAGTAAAGATCTGTTCCTTTTCCCCATCAGAATTCATGTTTATGTAAGTTCTTAAACCTGCATCTGATATATTTGCTATATCCATGCATCCAGAGTTTAGCTGATCTATTATTAATAAAATAATCCCAAACAACTTCTTCTATAACTACTTAGAGATTGTTAAGTTTCATTGTATTCAAACACTGAATTAAAACTTTAAGAGAGTTGCACCCCCCTTTTGTTTTCCAGAACCAAGGTGATTTTTTTTCTTTTGTTTAATTGCTTTTTAAAAAAAGAATATTGAATTTTGTAAGACTCTTGAAGTCCTTGAAGTTTGTTCTTAAAAATTCTAAAAACATCTAGATCTTAGTACAAATATCATTATTCGACTTTGACATAGTGGACTCTATTTATATGCTTTCTAAAAAGGTCCAACTCAGACATGAAAAATATAATTTTTTTTCTGTTCACATAACCTGGTTTTACATTACTCTTTAAGATCAAATAACTCTCTGAAGAATCATGCTATAGCGTATACTGACACTTAGTTTTGACCTAGCACAAACCAGTTCATACTTAATTAATTTTTTTAATAATTTCTCCTTGTAAATGCTTAAGCCTTACTTACAAACACTGCTTTCTGTTTCAACCTTTATAGCAATGTAGAGAAAACTGTGGAAAAACTGGACTTATTTTGTATTTTTTTGGTAAAAATATTAAGCTTGCTTCATATGTGAAAGAAAACTGTTACTGACATTGGTTTTGATTTAATTTTTCTCTTCAGCTCTTCATTTTCCTCTTAAAATTCTGAAAGAAAAACAAAAAATTAGTCCCTGGGCAACAAAAGAACTTTTCTTCCCTTCCTCCTCCAACCACCCACCTGAATAGTCCACACCAAAATGATCTCTGATATTTTACCATCCGCCTATTGCAATTTCCTATTTTTCACGAATGTATCTATTCCATTTTTCCATCTATTTACCATGGTGGATAAGGGGAACAGAGTGGTTGTTGGGTGCCTAGGCCTTAGCACGGTCTTTCACATGCTCTCCCATAACCTTCTTTTCATCAAATTGGTGAAATATAGGCTGGATATATGGGTGATAAAAAGACTGATAAAGACTACCAGACACAGAGAGCTGCAAATTTTTGTATAAGGTGCAGCTGGTGGCCAGGAAAAAAGTGGCTTTTATCAGGGATCATAGGACCAATATTTTGTAGTGTCTTTAATTACTGTGTTGATGTCAGGGAGTGCACTTTAATCAAGCTTACAAATGACACCACTTTTGATGGAGGAGTAGGTATAATAGAAGGCTTCAGGGGAACCTATGCAGCCCAGAGAAATGAACTAACAGTATCTCCATGAAGATCAATGAAAGCAAATTAAAAGTCTTGCACCAGAGAAGAAATAAACCCAACCACCAGTACAGGAAGCAGTTTTGCTTGAACAGACCTGGAGGTTGCATTGGACAACAAAGCTGGGCAGGTCAGCAGTGTGCCCTGGCATTGAAGAAGGCCAATGGCATCCTAGGTACAGAAAGAATTTAGCCAACAGGTAATGAACCTTGTCCTTTAATGAACTGGTCAGACCACATCTGTGGTACTGTGTATAGTTCTGGTCTCCCCAGCATAAGAAGGATATTGAAACATAGTCCAGCACAGGCCACCAGGCTGGACTGGAGATGGTGACTGGAGCACATGGCATATGAAGACAGGCTGAAAGGTCTGAATTTCTTCATCCCAGAGAATGTAAGCTAGGGTGAGACCTCATTGCTGTCAACAGTTACCTGATAAAGGATACAGAGAAGATGGACCCAACCTCTTTTAAGAGGCATGAAATGATAGGATCAACTTGGACCATGGGAACTTCTGTTTAGATAAAAAGAAACATTTCTTTACAGCAAGGGTGATGAAATACTGGAAAAGATTTCCTACAGCGACTGGGGGATCTTCAGACCCCTCATGGATCTGAGCAATCTCACCTAACTAGTTCTTCTTTCAAAAGATGGACTCCAGGGGTCCCTTCTACCAAGAAATAACTACAACTCTATGAACCCTCTTGTCTCTTACTGTTGCTGAATTTGTTAAAATTTTTCAAATCAGGAAACAAGAAAGTGTGATCCTTCTTTTTTATTTACTCTATCATCCTCTCTTTGCAGTAACTTGAATATAATTTTGATAAAACCTCAGTATGTCTTTCCTGAGGCTCTCAGTTTGGTGTATTACAGGAAGACTCTTCAAACTTACTGTTGTCCACTGTTGTCTACAGTCTCAGATCTCTATTACACTTATCAGAGTAGCATAAAAACTTTATTTTATTATCCAACGTCTTTTTACTGTTTTATTTAGTGAAACTGCACAGCAGAATGTACTAGATAAATAACAAAAGTTAAGCAATCTGCTTCCTCTGTTGCAATTTTAATTAGACTTAATCAAAACAAGTCATTTTGCATGATAAACTGAACAAATGATGGGAAAACAAATTACAGTGATTACTGATAAAATACCTTCATTATTATCAACTACTTCACTTTGATAGCATACCCATGAATATGTAATTGACTGTTCTAAATTGTTTTAGAGGCTTCATTATTATTTTGTCTAGTGGACGTTATTTTGTGCTAGTACTTTGAGTGTGGCTCTATTTTCTACATACAAAGAAATACATTAGATTTGTCATTTCTATTACTTCATCTATAAAAGCCAAGCAGCTTACTAAATTTTAATCGTGCACTTCAGCGTTCTAAAATGGCTGTGATTTTATGTGCTCTTGTATTTTAATTAACTTGATTCAGTAATAGAAGTTCAAATTGTCCTATTTTCAGACTTAATTAGGTTTAGAATTTTATTCTCAAAAGTTTTCCATTTGTCAATGTAATAATTTTTACTCCTCAGATACGATCCCTAGACACATAGGTAAATATAATGAAATACATTGTCAAGTTAGTTCAAGAAGTGCATCTTATCCTTTATTTATTATAGGGTTATAATTTGTGATAAATTATTATCATTTCATCTCCAAAATGAGAAGACTTTTGAATCAGCAAAATAGAAAAAACACAAAGATACTTTTTTCCCTAGAATCTAGGGGAAGAAGAGGGATAGGAACTGATCTCTTCTCTGTGGTGACCAGTGACTGAGGAAATGACTGAGGAAGTGACTTGAAGATCCTTGTGGGTCCTTTCCAACTTGGCATATTCTGTGATTCTGTGATTCTGTGTACAGCTGTGTTGGCAGGTGTGTTTAGCTCAAAAACCGTGATAGATTCCTGTGAGCTGAATTCAAAAGAGTCCAAAGATCTTTACAAATCCCTTTGAAATTAACCTTGAGAGACGTAAAGAAGAGGGGGAAAAATACCAACAAAAGTATCAACACCTCAGAATTAGGACTTCTAAAGTCCTAAACATATGTTGATTTCTTTCAAAGTTAGGTGGTATAAGAAGTTGGAACTTGTAGGTCTAAGAACACTTTCCTCCTGAATTTAGCCTTACTGTGTAGTGTATGATTTAATTTATTTAGTTTATAGTGTAACAACATGAGGACAAAGAACACCAAGAACAACTATAGTGATTAAAAGGTAATACCAGATTTAATGAAACTTGGTTTTGGATTGATAGCCAGTCTTAAAATACTTATTATAATGAAGAAAGAATTAAGTGGCTGTAGTGGGTGTGTATTCAAACCTTTTTATTGTCTCTCTTTTGCATTGAAGATCTATGTTTTCTTGGTTTAAATTGTAGTTTGAATTGTCAAGGAAAATTCAGCTGTAAAGATCAGGAGTATTCAGAAAAATTTTATGTTCATACAAGAAGTCAGTCCATGAAAGGAGGGCTGTGTTGGGATATTTATGATCTGTTAAATCGGTACACTACCTTGTCTTTTCTGTAAAGTCCAATTCCTAACTTTTCCAGGCAGTAAAATACTTTTGTATTTTGAGAGCTTTTATAAAAGCAGCTTTAATCAGTAACTTATGAAAATTTAAATAAGAAATATTATTTAAGTCTTCATTTTAAAAGTAAAAATTTATTATACTGCTTAAAGTTCAGTAACAATAGGAATCCAAAACCAATTCTTATATATCCAGTATCATTTCATGACTACTAGAAGTTTTGGAAAAGGTGATTAATGTTTAATTAAATCTACAGATCTACTCAGTCTTCTTCATTCTATTACTGACAACAAATAAGTCAGAAAATTTGACTCTCAGTTAGAGTCAAGGATTTTTTTTTTAACCCTCCCTGCATAACTCAAGGAGAGTTCTGAAATAAACATGTGGTAGAAGTCAGACTACTCTATTATGTGTAGCAGGTAACTGCTAGTGGATTAATATTTAAATATTTAAAGGAGATTTAAAAGTTATCTGTTGTTTAGTTCATAGGTTAACAGCTAGATGGGACTTAAAATCTGCTTTTCTTATTTTTTATAACACAGGTAAACCAGTAAAAATAATCTCTGAAATGAATGATAATATTCACCTCATCTGGAACATTTTTTTGAATATGTTATCAATAGTTCTAAAATGATAGCTACAATATTCCCATCCAAGTTTTGATAATTCATGTACATGTTCAGACTTCGTACAACTCTTTAAGCCTTTTGTGAAATATTTCCTGTTTTTAAGCACTCTTTCTGGTGAAACCATCGGATTTGGATATAGCATTGCATGAATGTCCTACTAATATCATAACTTAAATAAAAAATTATTAAGGAGAATGATGACACCATTTTTCTGCTCCTATGTGCTATGCCTTTTCATTTGAGAGTATATTTTTACAGATCCTTTTTTTTTGTCACTGAAAAATGACACATTCCAAGTCTGCTTTCTGTAATATACCATAGGAAAACAAACAAAATATTGTGCCTATAAACTGTATAATCTAAAGTTAAAACAAATTTAAAACCCCCACAGAATACATTCAAGTGATGCAAACAGGTAGAATTCAAGGAAGCACTGAAATACCATGCAGTGAAAGAGAAGATCCGTAGTGATTTTTTTCCTGAGTTGCTGTTTTCCAAAGCTATCAGCCAAGTGCAGGTGTATCAATATTTGTTAATAATTTCTCTCTGGATTTTCTGATAAGGTTTTTATTGCTATGTTGGAAAATATTTGTCAATATATAAGAGCTAAAGCATATAACGCATAGTCATCTGAAATATTTTATGCAATAGACATACACAATATTAGGTCTGGAAGAAATGTTTTAAAATAAATATTCAACTTGAAGAAGATGAATTGCAGGGGTAATTTTAATGAAATTAATTATCTAATTCTGATAAATATTTGAAAATATTTTTGCTCACATTCTGTTTCTGGGAGGGGTTTATTAGGGAAGGAGGAGAAGGGACAGAAATGATGGAAGCACAAAGCAGGGGAGAGAAAAGTGTGTAGGTTGAGGTAATAGTATTAGATGTTTTTAAATTACTTCTGGAAAATAAACACACACTCACCAGGAGATTAAATTCCTGGAGTCAGCTTATTCCATTAATTGAAGATATTTGTAACCATACATTTAATTTCATGGACATTTGCTAGCAGGAGATACTTCCCAGCTCTTTGTTTTTGATGAAGAACCACTCTGTTTGAATAGACATTCACTGAAGCAACGGCTGAATTCAGGTCTTCCAGATCCTGAATACACTGCAGTGTTCCATGTTACATTACCAGGAATGTATTTTACACTTGGAGAAAATTTCATATGAAAACAAACCAAAGGTCACTTTTACAATGCTACTTTCTCTAATAGTTTTGACATGTAGTCTTTTGAAGCATCCATAGCACAGTTCTCAGTTATTGAACAAAATAGACAAAAATATATTTCTAGACTGAAATATCTGAGTTCCTGGTAGTGGGTTGCTCAAAAAACAAATGCTGTTAAGATCACCTACACTGACTCTATTAGCTCAGTTGCCTAGAAGCTGAGATATGGCACTAGAAATAGGTTGAGGAGAGATGTTAGTAAGCATACGGTCTTTAAAAAGTGAATAGTGTTGCATTGATCAGTTTTATTACTTGAACTTTTTTGTACTTTTTCTTATTGTCATCATTTGTCTGGGTAAAAGGGAATGACTTTCAGTGAGATTAGACTAGCTGTAGATAATTAGGTGTAGAAGTCTAAAGTATATGCAGCTAAATGGAGAGCCAACTCCTGTTGTCAGACTTTCAGCTGACAGAATGTAGGTGTCTGATGTTGGACAAGATCAACAGCCCCTAGGCCTCCATGACAGTCTGAACTCAGGTAACAAACATGGGTGAATAGTTCCAGCTGAGATGCTTTAGGGTCAAACCCAGATTCCAATTGCTGTTATAGGAACATGCAGATTTTCTGTAGATCTGATGTCTTGTTAGTAAGCCCTGTGAAGATAACCTAAGGCCCTTTACCTGGCACTATGTATTTCTATTTACAAAACCAAATCTTGTAAAAAGTTTTATGAAATTATTTTAGTAAGAACTGAAATTCAGTTGAAATTTTTGTTCCCCATTTGATTAATTTCAATCCAAAATAACCAGGAGACAGGAGAATTGAAGCAGTATCCCTATTTTTATGTGAAGCAAAAAAATTCAGATTTTATATGAAGACAATGTTATGCTTCATCACTTACCTTAAGTAATGTGGACACTCAAGAAATTATTGAATAAATCCCATCTACGCTGTGACAATATAGCATTGAACATATTCCATGTTTGTACGAGATAGCAATTTCTGATCTTAAAAGCTACAAAAACTCAGTATACCTTTGAAACAAATGCAGGTCATCTACAGTCTGGATTATGTTTAAATAAATTTGTTATTGATAATTGCATTTATCAAATGATTATTTTTGAAAAATCTTGCATTGAAGTGATGAACTTAAACTTTCTGTAAGATTTATGCCCATCCCAGTGTGACCCTACACACAAAAAATAACATACCAAGAAAACCTTAAGCTGTGAAGATATTTCTTTAGCTCATGAATTAAAAGATTGATTCTGCTTGCTATTAAACTATTTATTTAGTTTCATTTATTTAATTTATTTCTCACTTCAGAAACACACATATGACAATTTTATAGAGTAGACTTTCTTTGGAACTCTAAGCTTTTCTCTTGGGTCAAAGAATGTTAGAAGGCAGGATAAATAATATCATGATAATTAGGCCAGTTATACAACGTATGTACATAAAAAAATACAGCAGTCACAGTGGCAAGTTTCTACTAATAAATACAAGTTTTAATACTATGTGACAGGTTTTTTAGAGATAGCTACTACGTAGGAGTTTTTTTAAAAGGAAGTAGAACTGTTTAAACGCACAAAATAGAACAAAATGTCTTCTAAATATTTTCTGTGTGTCTATAAATTTGCTTTTGACATAGTATAAGTATTAGATTCACAATCTGGTAAACTAAGTTGAGTCTCTAGAAGTTATGCGTGTTCTACAAAAGCAAAAATTCCACGAAATTGATTCAAACACTTCCATCTTGAGCATCCTCACTGCTTAGATGCTACTGTTCCACAGCTCTGCTCTGGATTGCTTACAATAGTTTTCTCTAAAACATATCTGCCTTGTATACCATTCCTAGGGTACAACTAATCTCGAGGTGAGGTAGGGCAAGTCATAAACTTGACTGTAACAAGCAGTGTAGACAGAAAGCAATTTATGTACCTTGGCCTCTGGGACAAGAACTAGTGTCTGACTTTCTTTTATGTAGCAACACAGTCTTGACTTCCATTATCTGTGATAAGCATATGGAGTATACCTGACAGAGGAAATCAGGATGAAGTGATTCAGAAAACACAAAATTTCTCATCTATTTTCTAATGCTCAGTATTGGTAGAACCTTCATCCTTTATAAGTGGTGTCTGTGTTCTGCGTCATTTCTGCGTCTTCCACTGAGTTATCATTGCATGAATAAAAATATGTAATACTGAGACTGAAGGACAAAAGCCAGAACTCCCCCATTCCTACCTGAGTTCAGTAAATTCTAAGAAGAATGGGTTTTGATTTTCCTCTTTTTTTTCAGGTCAGGGTCCCTTAAATCTTGCACATTTTTCTGTCCACAATACTGCATCAGATTTAACATGAAAGATGAGGGTACCTGAGACACAAACTTTTTAACCAGAGAAGCCAAATGATGACCCTTGAAATCTATTTTCCTTCACTGTTCAAAATGTCAGTGACCTCTCAATTCTCTAACAAAAAGGATTACCTCAACAATTATTAATACTGAATTTTAACATGGTACTAGCTGAAATTTCAATGTGAGACTGAAATGACATATAAAGGCGCTGCTAGAATAATATCCCATATATTTTACTGGGGTGAGTCTCACTTCACATTTTTGGTCTTTCCTTGGACTGAGATGATTTGAGCTTGTAAAAAGACTCTAGTGAGTCTTTTTGTCTATTGTTAGACTGTTGCAAATGAAGACTTGTGAAAAACCACGTAAGACAAATATCTGATGCCCCTAGGCAGTCACTTCACAATGAACAGTAGCCCTTTCTGTCAGCTAAGACTGGGAAGGCTGTTGTGTAGCATTAAGACTTTGTCAGGTAACTGGAAATGAGGGAGCAGGTTGGTAAAAGAAAACATAATTCATTTAACAGTGTGTGATAAAAGCTGGGAGAACCAGAAAAATCCTCCACTTATGAGCATTACACTCCCAGTAAAAAAGTATAGGATGCTGCTAACTAGTTGCAGCCTTGCACCCCGAACCATGCTTAAGGAAAAACAAGCCTGTTAAGTTTGGGATTCAGAGGAATTTTAGCTGGGTAAGAATGGCACCATAGGAAAGGGTGAGATGCTAGAATGTTTTACATGGCAGCTATAACCATATTATTAGTGAGGCTTTTCCAGATTAGATAATGTTGACTATTACACTGTTCAAATATTTGTTGAATGACCAAGGATCTCTTGTTTCCATGTGTCTAATAGGTTCCCTTTTGACCATAACAAAACTTGGAGTGAAACTCCAGAACATGTCTACACCAGCTCAGTTATGGATGAACACTTTTTTTGTTTCAGTTTGTGGATCCTATTGTGGTTTAAATAGGACTTGGGCACCCCACTGTTCATATACGTCAGTTTTAGCAAAAGAAAAGCATAAAAATAAAAAAATATTTATATTTTGATAATGAAGGCATCTTCTATCATTAAGCACATATGAAAGCAATATTCCCTGTGTGAGCTCTTTTGGGCTGCAATTTCTGTCCATTGTACTGAGCTTTAATTTAATTTTAAAATTAACACTATATAATTGATGGAGGAAGTGAGTTTTCAGTGCTGAAATAAAGATTGAAAGATTGGATCTTACAGCCTGGATATAGTTCAAATTTAGTTTTGAGACTGGTCCCAAGCTACGACCTTCCACAGAAGTTTTTTGAGAGAGTTCTAGCTTGCTCATTCAGATACTGTCCTGGGGCCACTCTGAACAATTTGGCTGTATAAACAATCAGATACTTGGAATGCTCCTTCACACCCTCTATTTCACTCTTGTAGATGTAATCTCTGTGTATGTCCATTTGCCAATCACCAGGGGGACAAGAAAGGTGACTCAGAAAAAAATCAGGGAACACAGATTTGGTATTTTTCTCTCCCATGTGAATGTCATATTCATAAATTGAAAGAAATGATTTCATGTCTGTTCTCCTTAGGGTAAAATGAATATAAATGTTTGATTATAAGGTACCTAAGCTTCAGAAAAAGACATATGATGTACCCTTGCATAGACTATCGTAGAACCTGTGCCCCATGAATTTTATTTAATTATCATTCTTAGTAATAACCTGTGACTGCAAGAAGTTCCTCCTATGCTGCTGATTTTAACTGGACTCAGTAAAATCTGACTATGTTAAGATTGTGGGAGCAGACCTCTGGGAATTTCATTACAGACTGTGCAGGCTATAAGGGCTCTCAAGAGGTCATCTAGTCCATCCCTCTGCCCTAAGGCAGGACTATTTATGCTTATGTCATGCCTGACAGATATGTGTCAAACCGGTTCTTGAAGACTTGGAGTGATAGAAATTCCACAGGTTGTCCAGGAAATCTATTCTAGCTTTTCAATATTCTTTATTACTGAAAACTGTGGAATTTCTGTGTGGTTTGGTACTGCTTTTATAAGGCCCTACATAATTCTTCTAACTGTAATTTAACCCATTATTTACTGGTTTATTTACCATTAATTCAAAATATGTAAATATATTTGGATATTTAAACACAAAAATAGAGGGAGGTGTCCCTTCTAGAAAATTTCAGGTGTCTCAGTATTTAATACAGCAAATACTGCCTTATATATTTTTTATTAAAAACTTAAAGAAGAATTAATCTGATCTGTTGTAGATATGTACATACTGTAAGTATCTAATTTTTTTTCACAGATTGAAAGACAGAAAACAGTTGTACAGTGGTACAGGTGTCCAGAACACAAAAAAATGTGTGTAGAAGAAGCAGGAAAAATAATTATGATGCATAAAATTCAGCTTTAAACACTTATTAGCCTTTTGTATGCACAGACTAGTGATTATTTAACTGAAAGAGTTACCCAAGTGCCTTTGCATTAGCCATTTACTTTATGTGCAAAGTTTTCTGTATTCATTCACATCCAGGCATATTTTACAGTCCGATTATGCAAACTCTGTCAGAAAAGGTTAGTAAGAAAAGTTTATGAAGGTAGCAGAAAATATTTTGGAGAAAAAAGAAGGAGACAACAGTATTGATTGAACAGAATGAAAGAGAGACAGAGATAGAGAGAGAGGAAATAGGGCAAACGTAAAATGTTCAAAACCAAATTAATATTAGGTTGAAGGTTATATGTGTCTTCTTTCTTTAATAAATATATTGTTTAATAATATATCTCAAGCAAGAAATAAATGAGAAAACTAACATATTGTGTGAATATGGAAGGAAATGTCAGAAGTAATAAAGAGAATGAAAGAGACAGTTTCAATGTATTAAATACTAAGAAGAAGGGAGGGTTAAAATGACTGCAGAGTAATGAGTAAAAAAAGAATAATAAAATAGAATAGAATACCATAAAAATAAAATAAGATAAAACAAAAAATGGAGTATTATATGAAAAAAGATAACTTTTACAAACGCTGAGAGAAAAGAAAAATGTTTCAAGAAGACACAATTTTTTCAGGAAGAAAAGAGGTAACTCAGATTGCAGAACAGGTAAGAAGTAGTAAATTAATTTGTCTTGTATAACATCATAAAAATACAACTAATCTCCAGCTGAGCTAGGGCAAGGCTCAATAATTTTGAGACAAATTATCCAAAAAGTTAAAGGTATTGGCTCTCAAAACATAATACTGTTTTTCACACATCTTTACACCCAGATTTAGTACAGTAAATAACTCTTTTGAACAGCATTTGCTTATTTATTTTTTAACCATGGAATAACTTGAAGATAGAAGGCTTTATTTCCTCTGATGTTCCTTTCGGTATCTTCAGATTTTTTTTTCTCTGTGACACTCTCTGCTAATTCTTCACATTATGGACAAACTCCCAATATTTTTTTTTTAATTTGTAGGTGAGGTGTATGAAAATAAACTAAACTTTGATGGAAAGTTTATATCAGATATGAATTATGGTCAAAATGGAATACTTGTCTCTGTTATTTTGATGATGCTTTAATTATAATATTAATTGATTAGTGTTAGAATTCATTGTTACCTTTGGGAAACATTTCTATATATTTCTAGGTATTAGTGCAGTATATAAAGTTGATACTTTATCAGTGTATATAGGTAAGTAATTTAGATCAGGTCATGCTAAAAGAGCTATGTATTTATGGAAGCTAGCAAAGAAATACTTTTTTATCATGCTTTTAGATTTGCACCTTGAGTACTCAATAATGGGAAATTCTCATTTCCATCATTCACAAATATTAAAATTCATTTAAATCTTCTTCATAGTTTTCTCAAACTCTTCAGAAGTAACTGCAATGTATTAATTAAGGCATAAACTGTACATGTCAGAAAGAGGCCTTCCATGGGAAGTATTGTAATGGTTAAGATGACAGTGCAAGACCTCTAGGTCTTTAGTACCATGCCTAAACCACAACAGAAGGTGGGGCAAAAAGAGATTATAAAAAGAGAAAAAAATAAAGCTTTGATAGATGGCAGGATGTACCCAAAAAGATTTTCAGCTCTGTTCTTACATAGCAGAGGTGAAATACGACATCAACACATATTGTTAAACAACAAAGTAAGCATAAATTCTAATATAAATGATTTATTGAAATTGATTTTTTAAAGTTCTTCAAAGGTCAGTCAATTAACTACGTAATAGAATTCTTCAACTCCAGTAAGGAAAGTACAAAAATACTTACCTTCAAACAGTGATTAGATTAAAAAAAATGGTTATTCTTTATCTGGATTTAATTAATGAAAAAAATTCAGTAGAATCAAATTTCACAGATCTTGTTTCTCTTTTATTCCACTACCAGAAATGTCTATTGTGGTATCTTGATTTCACATAGACCTTGTTAAGCAGCTTCTAATGCCATTTTAGTCTAAGAAGGAACAAAGTTGGTATATAACTTTTTTAAAAAATCATGATTGACAGTGCATTATTCAGCTGTATGTAATTTTGTATACCTATATTAATTAAATTAAAAGATATATTTACATTTAAGTCACTCATTTCTGATTCAGACAACTTTTAAAGTATAATCTTCACCTTTACCCTTTCTTTGAAAAGCAAATGTTCAAATTAAATTATAATTAATGAAGTTGTTGTCTGTCTCTCAGTCTACGTGATATTTTACTCTAACAGTGTCTTGATGCTATTGATCAAGTGACAAACTAAGACAGATTGTGCTGGGCAGACAGGATAAATTTTAATTTGTGGAGACTGTTTAGAGACAAACTTTCTTTGATAATTCTTTCTTACCTTTGTTTTTATAGCCACTTCCTTCCTAGCTGTTAAAAGGTCTTTATGGTAACAATGAATATAGAATCATCTGATATTAAAGCCTGTAAGTTACCATGACTGGTATTTTTCACACTAGTAAAATACTCTTATTGAAAGTCTGAAGAATTACACTAGCTAGATGCAGTCATCATCAAGGAAAGTAACAAAAAAAGGAAAAACAGCAACCCACAAAAATGACTAACCTTCTTTCATACTGATGAGAAACACAGAGCAATTTGTTCTGGTTTTGACTAGGACAGGGTTAATCGTCTTCATAATAGCTGGTGTGGGGCTGTGTTTCAGATTCATTCTCAAAAGACTGTTGATAACACAGGGATTTTATAGTTTTTGTTGAGCACTGCTTACACAGAGTCATGGGCTTTTCTGCTTCTCCCCCATCCCCACCAGTGAGGAGGCTGGGGGTACCCAAGGAGCTGGTAGGGGACACAGCTGGGACAGCTGATCCCTCCTGACCAAAGGCATATTCCATAACCTACAGCATCATGCTCAGCAAGGGACCTTTGTTCAGCGTGATGGTGTCAGTCTTCCCAAGTCACTGTCACACGTGATGGAGCCCTGCATTCCTGGAGACAGCTGAACACCTGCCTACCAATGGGAAGTGGTGAATGAATTCCTTGTTTTGCTTTGCTTGTCCATATGGCTTTTGCTTTAACTGTTAAATTAACTTTATCTCAAACCACAACTTTTCTAGTTTTTATGATTCTCTCCTCTATCCCAGTGGGGGAGATTTAGTGAGTGGCAGTGTGGGACTGAGTGGGGATGGCGTTAATCTACATCACCTACGTTTTACACCAATATTGAAGGGAAACAAAATATTAAGAATACTGTTATCTTTGTCTCGTGCAAGGATCTTTTATATCTAGTTTTACATTGAATAATCAGGTGCTTGTGTAGCAACTGATAAAAACTGAACTTCTACTATCAGGTGCCTGAAGTAATACTTTAAAGTTTATTATACAATTTAAACAATCTATCTCAATCTCATTTGATAATCTTTCTTCTGGCAAACTGTGGATTGTCTTTAGTTAAACTACAGTATTTACTGTGAGTCAGAATGAAGCCATCAAATTCATCATGTTTGTGACCTGAGGCTATATTTGAATGTGCATCTCCAGAGGACAAAACTCACTGATACAATGGACCTTAGACATTGATGTTATCTCGCTTGTGTACTTCTGTCAATATGCTGAAGGACTTTTATATGAAAAAAAGATTTCTTTCCCCTAGAACACACGGTTACTTAGTATACTTTAATGCATAATATGAATAGTGGTTTAACAAAAGTACAGCATTTATTTCCTCCTGTTTTTCAGTCAAGTGATTCTAAAGTTTTATTTATATTGTACATAATTGTTGGATTTTTTTTATCCTTTTAGAAATCTTCTCATAAGCAAAGGAAGATATAATTTTCCTAGCATAAATTTTTTATTTCTATCAAGTTTGATGACATAACGAAAGCTGAGAAACAGGACATTCCTTGATTCTGTCATCACTTTAGGGTTTTAAGTACATCAGTTTCTCAAATATGTCCAGTACTGCATGAGAACAAAGGAGGAAAAAAATTAGAGCAGTACCATTATCACAATAACATGTTGAACAGATACTTCAAGAAGGTCCCCTCCTCTTCCCCCATCCCACTCCATTTTCCACTCCATTCTCTTTGCTACCTTTCCCCTCCCTTCCCTGCCCTAAGCTGCCCTTCCCACCATTGCTTTTACCATGAACTCGAGGTGAACACATGTACCTGCTCATGTGCAATTCAGAATAGTCAAATCTCTCTATATGTCAGGTGACTCTGGACAGCAGAAGACGTTTTGCTTTAAGTCTAAGTTAGACAACTGTTAGAATTAGCTGATTCTTTCTATTGTATAGACATCCTTAGAGTAAGAACAACTAAAAAAATAATAACTTTTAATTAAAACTGATGGCAGGGTGAGTTTTAACATTTGCAGGAAATATTGTCTACCCTGCAGTGAAGGTAAATAGACTAGATACACAGAACTTACAATATGCTTTTTCTTATAATATAAATCATATAGTTTTGAAAAAAAAATATAAACCTCTGGTTTAATTTTTGTTTTGCAGCTGTTTAAAACTCCACTGCTCACTATTATTCCCGGGAAAATAGAAAAGGCAGTTTAAAGTTATTGAGAATGATAGTTCTCTGAAGGTTAAAATGGCTCAAAAATTCTGCTAGATTCCAGATATTTTTTTTCCTACTTGCAAAGCTTCAGAAACTTCACATTTGATGAGTGGTAGGCCATTTGTCATTTGTAAAAGTTTTGTACACTAATATCTAGTTGACACATACTAGTTCAGCTGAGGGTGAGGGGAGGGATTGGAGACAGAGAACAAACTTAATTTATTGAATCTGACTAATCTTTTATGTTGTATGAATACATTCTAGAATACATTTTCATATTCATTCACTTTCAGTTTTTTAGGCATATTACTAGGGATCAGAAAATCAGGAAATTGCATCTAGATTAATACTGTTAGCAGTCTCATCTTTCCAGTTTTCTGTATAGTCAGCTGAAAAACATTATATAAAAAAACAAATAGCTAGTGAAATTTGGAAGTCAAAAATAAGAGGTCCAAAATATAAGGGGTTACAGTGGCAGGGTCTGAGGGTTAATAGGTTTTCTTTCAAGGATTTTAATTGAGGAGTTTTTTTGTTTGATTTGTCTTCTTTAAGTTAATTGGTTATGTCATTTCAAAATCTCCTATTCCAGTGAAAGTGGAAGTGAAACTTTCAACCCACTTAACTGGACTACCTTCTAAGGCATATTTTCTCCGCTTCTGCTGAAAATTCTTCAGTACCATGCCTTATACAATGGCATATAAAATATAAACACGTGATTATGCCTATCATGAGGTTGTTTTGCAATAAATAACCCATAAGAACTATTTTCTTCTTCAGTACAATGTTGTATTACTTCTGTAGAACAATGAATAACAGGGACATAGACTTCTTTCAGATTTCTTTAGCTCAAAATTCAGGGCCTAAACCTGATATCCTTACCTCCTTCTCCTCCTAGCAGAGTAAAAGGGATGGGGAAAAAAAATCAGTGCAGTCAGAATAAAGGGAAATCGATATGAACGAAGGGACTTACTCAACTCTATAGATTTTGAAATGAGTCAGTATAAGAAAGCAAATACTATGGAATGATTTTACTCTAGTAATCAGGATTTGCATGGGTACACTTATTTTGTTCCCATCCATATGTCCATACCAGAATAACAATATTTTCCAGCAGTTACTTAGAGAATCATGAAAGAAACACGTTTATTTTTCAGAATATTTGCTTTTTAAATGGTTACCACTGTCCATGTGCACATGGGAAATATAAGTTAAAAAGATACATTTCCTGCAAATTTCTTGTAGTATGTACCGGAAATCAGTGGTACCCAGGTGGATTCTCTTCTATTCTTTTATTAAAAAGGAGAGGAAAATTCTCGAAAGACTTGTATTTCTGTTGGTGGCTTTATGAAAAAAGTTTTTGTAGAATAAAGAGTATGAACACATTAACTAGAGGTTCAAATTGATTATTAATTTTTTGTGCAGGAAAAAGAAGAAACAACAGCAATAATGCCTCAGTGGAAATAGGTAGCAAAGGATAGCCTGAATCTTTGTCATACTTACGTATTACTAGGAAGAAATTGCAATATAAATGCTTTGTTCTTTGGATTATTTTCTGTCTTTTATATAATACACCTTCTTGCCTCCCAGGAATGACATAGTTCCAGAAAAACTATCCTTTACTTAAAAACATAGGAAGAGACACAGTGGTCGAGACCAGATTTCCTCTTAACTTTGCTTCTTATGTCCAAGAGTGAAAATTAACATTCATTTAGGAAACAAGCATAGTGGCAATGGATTGAACAAAATGCTCCTGTCTTTGTTGCAAGTTTCTAGCAAGTAAGTAGTACACATTTTTTGTGAGAGTTAGAAGCAGCTTAAGCCCTTGAAATGTACTTGTACTTGAATTAAAAGAGTTGCTGGACTGAGCATATAAGGGACTGAGAAAATGAGAGGAGACATCAGGTTTAATAAATTGGGACACAAAGTATGGAAGTATATATTTAATTAAGTCAGTTTAATATGACATTGTGTTCTCATGACCTGGACAGTAATGCAAGATATAACTTATTAAGCAGTCAAATCCCAAAAAGGAATCTAAAACAAAACTCATTTTCTTGTGGTGTGGGAACATTGCTCTGTCTCACCCATATGCTGAAAATGACCTAAAACCTAGATCTCCGACTTCCTGTGCAAGTACTCAAAACAGTAGGACATTCAAGAAAATGTGTGGGCTGTTGGCAACATAAATGACTTACTATAGATGGGAGTTTGATATTTTGGTACCCTGCACTGATGGAAGTGCTTACTGAAATTCTTGTTCATGCATGAGGTTGTGTCCAGGCTTTTTATTAGGTGCCTCGGGTAGAGTACTTCTTCATTATATGGTCAGTGGGGATCAGTAAGTGATTCTGAAGTCTCCTAGAGTCTTGCTCAATTAGGCAGATACAATCTCCCCTTGAAAGCCTCAAGGCTCCTACATGTCTTCCATGGCTATATAAGGAACATAAGCACTTAAATGCCCAGTTGTGTCTTTTTGGATCCGAATGCAAAGAAATGGTGAAGTCAACAATATGTTTATGTAACTTCCCTGTTTTTAACAATGTGAAAACAACATGGAAACCAGGATTAACCATTACCTCACTGCATCTAAGTGGGTAGAGCAAGAATAATATCACATTGCCTAAGTTTTTCCTGAATCAGTATTTACCTTTATAACTGTGCATACCACACAATATCTTAAGTGAGGATTTATGACACATCAAGTTTTGGCTCCCCATCCCTTCATATATAGAAGCACATCAATATTACATGTATGAATGGGAAAGACCTAGAACCAGGTAGCCCTGTGAGTAAATCAAATAGTAAGGAGGTTTTTAACAGCATTTGATCAGTGGACTCAAAGGATTGAATATCAGTGAAATTCATGTAGATGAATTGGTTAATGCTCACATTAGAATCTCTTGACAGCTGTAATTCTGTGTTTTCAGTACTCATAGTTCTATTGATATATTAATCAAAGGAATTTCTGTTTAAAGATTTGTGAGTGAGGGACAAGGGCTTTCATTTTGATGGTATTTGAAGCCCAAAGGTAAGAGCTGAATTTATATCTCCAATCAATAGAGAACATCATGTACAGTACAGTATAACCAGAACTCCTTTTATTTGGTATATACTGTTATTTTAATACTTGGTGTGTTGAATCCATAAATGCAATAACATTTCCAAGAGCTGTTTCAGTGTTGGGGTTTTTAAATTATTATTTATTTCATTTTTTAATTTTTGTAATCTAACCTTAAATATTTCACTTTTTAAACTGTTCATGAAACTGCTGAGATACATATAATGATTCCACACAATGGAAACTACATCAGTCTTTTATGTTTTTTATGATGTCACTTCAGGGTAAACAGGTAGTTTGCCTGCCCAAGATGCTAAAGATTTTCTAGTGATTTTTTGGTGAAAGGTTTATCTTTTTGCATTCTTATGGATACTGAGTGATGGATGTTATCGGAGGAAAAACATCTGGATTACTCCTGTGGGATTTATACTTGACTTAAATAAGTGTTAGTTTTCTTTTTTTTCATGAACATAAAAGAATAGGAACAACAAGAATAAACAGGTAAATACATGCATAATTGCAACATGTCAAACTGCAAGCAACTGAACAATTATACCCAATATGACCCTAAATTTCTGTCAGCTGCATCAATAGAAGCCTGGACATCCTCCAAACAAATAACTGTATTATGCTGCATATCAATTTGAAATAGTTTCATGTTTGTCAGGATATACATAAATTTGAAGAAAGACAATACTTCCTTCATATAAGTTATATTGACTCCTGTAGCTTAATTTCCATCCTTTTTCTAGAAATCTTCTGTTGTTTCATTGATATCGGTACTTTTAGCAGAATTTAGAAAATATTGCTGTCCTTCAGAGTATATTGGAATACAAAAACTGCTTCCTAGATTTTGGATAATCTGTTATTGTTTTGAAATATTGTTCATTAGGTATTCCTGTAATACATAAATTTTAATTCTTTGAAGTTTTTATTTTCAAAAATAATAATGTTTGAAACTTTAAGAATTTGGAGTCTCTTAATCTGAACTGCAGTTAGGTATTTTAGATGTAACCAAAACTTCCTATAAATATAACTGCTATCAATTTTGTATTTTTTAAGAATCATGTCTATTTTTCCATGTATCCTCATTATGTGAGTTTTGTTGCTGAAATCTGCATCTATTGTGAATAGAATATCATGGGTGTGTCAGTACAGGGACAGGAAAACTGTGTGTATATGTGTGTGTCTACTCATGTGGATCTTCCAGGACCTTCATAAATGTCACCATGCATTTTTCTATATGTAATCTGAAATGAGCACAATTAACTTTGACACAAGAATAGAAAAGGGGCAATGTCATGTTAAAATGGACTTTGTTCCTCTCTCTCAAAACAAAAAATTACCTTACATTTCAGACAGTGTTATGTGGAAAATGAAGGCCACAATACTGACTTGGTGTCATCATAGTACTACATGTGTAGCATCAGGGTTTTCATGACATTTTCAAAAAATTTACAAATAACCTTCCAACAGCCATCAGAAGCTTAATTCCAAACTGTGTCTTCAAATGTCTTTGTGGACAAAAAATTACAATCGCAATCAAGAACATTCAGAACAGCAGGAGGACAAAAAAATGTCATAAAATACATGTTCTGAGTTCTTTTGGAAAGACTAGAACTACTGAAACTAAGAAAATCATGTCCATGTATTTTACTTCCTTATTTTAAAGACTTAAAAAAGTCTAGTTTTATTTTGTCTGATTCCAGAAATTAAAAGCAAATAAACATCATCTTTTTAATTTTATTTTAATGAGAGAAGTTAAATTCATACCAAAGAGAACCAGGATAAAAGAGTAAAGAAAGCTGATTATCAGAAAATGACCAAGGAGGCTATGAACTTATGCTATAACAGTAACCCAAATATAAAGGACTGATTCAACCAAAATCTTCTTTCCAATGACCATTGTGCAATTGCCTCAGAACAGTAATTGTCTTTCATATGACATTTGTGGAGAATGATAAGATAAATAACCGCAGTCATGTTAAACAATGTGAAACAGATCATCAAGAGAACAAATGGTACTTCTATTTTTGTACCATTTCATTATAAACTAAAGCAAGGCACGTACTTACTGAATACATTGGATTAATGTTGTTCATCCACCTATCTGTTTGCACATTGATATATAGATGTAGACATATATATATTTATAATTTTTAATGTTCTGTTCATACAAAAATATGGGACATGATATTATGATGTATATTTTTTTGGAGCTAAACAGTAGTGAACTGAGATGACTCCAGAATAGAATAGAATAGAATATTTTCATTTGGAAGGGACCTACAACAATCACCTAGTCCAACCACCTGACCATTGCAGGGTTGAATAAAAATTAAAACATGTTTTTTAAAGGCATTGTCTAAATGCCTCTTAAACACTGACAGGCCTGGGATATCAACTACTTCTCTAGGAAGCCTATTCCAGAATTTGACTAGCCTCTTGGTAAAGAAATGCTTCCTTGTGTCCACTCTGAAACTTCCATGACATAGTTTTCTTCCCAGAAACCTGTGCTACTAATTTCTTTCATTTAATGGGTACACTGCAGGAAGATGAGATGTACAGCCCTAATGACCCCATAAACAGATCCTTCTCCAGTTCCTTACATTGCAAATGGCCATGTGTGAGACAATGCCCTGCTTGTCTCCCACACCTATTATTGCCGATAAATGGTGGACCTGAATAATGACGATGCTTATATTGATCATTAAATTCATTACTTTCCTAACTTGTTATTAATAAGGAAATTCTATTGCCTGTAAAATCTTGTCTCTTGTTCACACAGCTCAACAGCTAAAGATGATCAGATAAGCATAATAGCCCAGCTCATTCAAACATAATGTCTCTCATCAGCCAGTGCTACAGCTGTGGCATTCCATTCAATTTTCCAGACTCCCAGCTCTGTTCAGACAAGGTGTTTGCCCTTCTCTTCTCACTCATTTTGCTTCTCCTTCCTCTTCTGTGCAATATTTTGTCCTTTTTCATTTACATTTTCCCAGATGGCCTATCAGCTTGGCTGCTGGGCTCAGCTCTGTGCTGGGGTGGGTTTGATGGAGCTGTGTGGAACCATTTGGCATGGGGCAGCCCCATCCTCTCCTCACAGAGAGGTTACCCCTGCAGCTTCCCACCACCAACACCTGGAGACACCTGCACCCAGAACACAAAAGTGTTCATGCCACCTGTAGCATTACCTCCAAAGTCACAGAGGAAGAGGAACTGGCAATTGCTGGTGTACCTACAGATCTAAATCATACCCCAGCTATTCCAATCCAGCCATTTCTCTCACAGCCTACTTCTCCCTCATTTCTGTGTTTCCAACCTCAGTTGCTACAGTGGAAAGCTACAGAGAAATTTAGGCCCTACTCAACTAACTAAGATTCAAAGTTTTATTGGTTTTTGGTGGATGGTCCAGAGAACACTGTGAATCTTTGTCTTTGACCAGTATGAGTGTGCATAGTCTGTATGTGGTATGGTCTTATTAAATGAGTGATGGGTCTGGACATATACATATAAGTGGGTCCAAAAGAAACTACAGAAATTCAATGATTTAAATAAAATATCTTACTTGTGTACTGCATTTTTGTCATGAGAATTAGTGACAAAATAGAAGAAAAATCAGCAAAACAAATGTAAATTTATGTCTATTCTTTTAATTCATATTCTTTTAATTCATACTCTTTTGTATTTTTTGTTCCTTTTTTTTTTTTTTTATCTGTCCAGTGAAGGGTAACAAAGCTGGTGAAGAGTCTAGAGAATAAGTCATATGACATGTGGCCGAGGGAGTTGAGGTTGTTTAGCCTGGAGTAAAGTAGGCTCAGGAGAGACCTTATCACTCTCTACAACTACCTGAAAGGAGGTTGTAACCAGGTGGGGGTCAGCTGCTTCTCCCAGGCAGCTAGCATCAGGATAAGAGGACATAGTCTCAAGCTGGACCAGGGAAGGTTCAGGTAGGACATAAGGGAGAATTTCTTCATGGAAAGGGTTGTAAAGCATTGGAATGGACTACCAAGGCAGGTGGTGAGGTCACCATCCCTGGAGGTGTTCAAGGAACAACTGGATGTGGCACTTAGTGCTGTGTTCTAGTTGACAAGGTGATGATTGGCCAAAGGTTGGACTCAATGAGTTTGGAGGTCTTTCCCTATTTTAATGATTCTGTGATTCTGCATGTACTGCCAATCCATTTTTGATTACTGTTTTGATTACTGTTCATGATCACAGTTTGTATATTTATCCTACATGCATGCATACATACACACCTTTGTGTATGTTACAAATATTCCTTAATAAAAATCAGAACTTAACCCTGAAATAGTTAAGTTATCTTCATGGTTTAAAATATTCCTACAAGGTAAATTTAAAAGATTTAATCCTTAACATTAAAGAGATATGTTTGGTGTGCTGCCACTCTTGAGGAAGAGGAGGTTTTTCTTTTTGTCTGGAATCACATTATGAGGTTGTCAACATGGAGTTCAGCTCAGAAATTGGAAATAATTATAGTTTTTTATAACATATGCTTTAAAATTATTTTCAATATTCACATCAATGTACAGTAAGGTAAAAATTCTAGTTCATTCTTCTAATGACAAAGAGCTTAAATACTTAAAGCTAGCATTACTCAGAAGAGCTTCATGTATCTAATTGCCAGAGCACTGAAGTGTACTCACCTTGAGATTATTCCAGGGTGAACATCAAAGCTCTTTCTGGTCTCAGATAAGCTTGCATCCTTAACTGATTATTACCATAAGCTCTTGAACATGGGAACAGTGCTGAAATCTCAAGGCAACAGACTTGGTAAAGCATATATTTGTTTCTTAACTTTGTCCAGGTTGGAAATGAAATCCTTCCACTACCCCACTGCCTTAGCATTTTTTTCATCTATTTCTAACAGGGAAATACATAAAACTGGGGGGAAAAAATACAATACTCCAGGAGAAGTATTTTGGTCCTGGAAGCTGGCAAGAGAGGTAAAACTGGGAGGTGGGGGCAGGGGGTAGGTTGTGAGCAATTGGTAGAAGCTACTGACTGGTGTTCTAGCACATAAAATGTGTGCAACAGATTCAGAATAATGGCACTATCTGTTCAGATTCACACAAAGGTAGTACCAGAAGGTATTCTAGCATGGCATAGCCATGAGTATTTGCATAGTTATGAATAAAACTCATGAAGCCTTCCACTAAACCTGAACTGAGTTGGTGTGGTTTTTCAACACTGTCCTATCATAGTAACGTTGCCAACATACCACTGCAATTTAGAGAAAAAGAAGTCAGAGTTTCAGTCTATCAGCCTAGGAACTAGCCATTTAATATGCTGTTAGCTCGAAAAAAATTGTTTTGAGATGTAAATTATTTTGTCCAGAGAGTTCTGAGATGTAAAGTGTTTTTTCCAGAGAGATAAGCTTCTTGACTTGGTATTTTTGTGTCCCAAGACTTCTAAATTTAAGGTCAGTCCAAGAAAGATATGTCCTTTAAGAGTGTAAAACTATGTTTTATAAAAGAAAAATTAGCTTTGGCTTAAGAGTGATGAAACTCAAACAACTGTCTGTGGTACCAAGCTGTCTTGTAGAATTATGCTATCCCTTAATTACTGCTGCATCTTGCTTTGTTTGTTATTACATTTTTGAAACAATTTTGGAGCACTCTTAAAAGTCTCTCCTGGAATGTTTTCACTCTTAAAAGTCGGTCAGTATTCAGGTAATGTTTCATCATCCTAAGCATAATACAAGAGATTAAAAAGATAACAAATTTGGGGTCAGCTAGCCAAGACCACTCACCTGGATTATACAGTAAGCACCAGGGTATGCTCGTTGTCATACTCTTCTTGGGTGAGCAAGCAGACAGCAGCTTTTTGACAACACTTGAATTATGTAAATTTGCTTATGTAGAAGCCTAGGGTTAGGCATCTACGAATAAATTCCAGGGCTACATTTATGTTGCAGTGACAAGAGCAAGGGCTACTTGTGGTTTTCAACCAAACACACAGTTTAGGTTCCTAATACTCTTTTGCAGATCTCATATCTCATTTTAATTTTTCTGGTGCAGTGCTGTGTCATGGCAAATAGTTACATGGACTATACGTATGTATAGTACTTTTTTTTCAAATGAAAGAAAAACTAGAAGAGTCTTTCAAGAGTTAATAATGTTAAATAATAATAATAAACTGTCAGGGGTGGAGCAATGGAGGCCTACAGAGAATGGAAACAGATGCAGAAAAGCTGCGAAGAAACCTCAGAGGAAGAAGTTTAAGTCCTCTGACAACTGCAGCTGTGAGGGGTTGCCTAGAGACCCAGTCACAGAACGCAGCCTCATAAACACCTCTGTGGAATTCCCCTGATTGTACCCCAGACCCCTCCTTCCCTTCCTCCCTAACTATCCTCTTCCCCTATATGGCTGGACATATCCCTACGGCCAATCCCTCCATTTTCCCTTATCACTGAACTCTTAGGATTTGATGTTCCTAGCAAGAATCTCTCCTTTGTTCCAGACTCTTCTATATTCCCCTGTATATAAACTGACATCTTGTTTTAATAAACGCCATTTTGTGGGTCACCTATCTGGGTGCTCATCTCCTATACAAAGTGTACCCAAGGGTCTGTTCGCAGGGACAACCCCCCCCGTGATAATAAACCATCCATAAAACTGTATATTAAGGTTAAATATGTTAATGTTAGGACCTGTCTCCAATTTGTAATACCAAGTTTAAACTAAAGATAGTTTTCTTGATTTTAGGTCAAAGAACTTCTGAATAATTGTATTTTTTCAAAGTTTTCTTTCAGATAGTATTGTGAATGATATTTATCCTCAACGTAATATCATTTTTGTAGATTTTTTCATTCTTTGTTTGACATAATGCCATTTAGCTATGACACTTCCTAATTTCAGTGCCACAGAAGCATTTCCTTTTATTAATAGCAAGAACTCCTGCATCTCCAGCAAGCCTTGTCATCACAGTGATTTATTTCATGTCTCCTCTATAATAATACTTTTATTTTATGCAAATCAAATTAAAATAACTTATTTTTAACGTGTCTTAACAATGAATCTGATAATTATAGCTGTAAATCTTATAAGCCTCTAGAAGAAGACACCCTACTGCTAATGAACATCAGTGAAGATGTGAGATCCTAATTCTTTCAGGTGCTTCAAAAATAGTTTCATTTTAAGATTACTTTACAGTAACTGAGGTGTGTTCTTTCAGACCTTTGATTTACTCTGTCAATAGAAGCATATATAACTTATAACTGTGAAAATGTATAGAACTAAATTACAAGCAAGATATATACCACTCCTAAGACCCCTAATATGTAAACTTTAATGCTTGTTAAAACCAAAAAATGTAAAAGGTTTTTAAACTTCTTTTAATCTTAAGAATTTCATATATTTTAATATTTTATCTTCTTTGCCCTATATTTTTTTCTACCAATCAGCCTATAGTTGTGATGATTTCATGCTGCTCCATACTTTGGTCTTTTTCCAGACAGCGTGAGTCCTGTGGGATGCATCAAAGAAAGCCATTAGTGCACTTATTGGTGTAAAACTTGCATGATGCCATAAATCTTTTAGCAAGTGGATTTGGAAGATGTTTTTGTGAAGGTTATGCATGTAAGGTAAGCTACATTACATGAGCCTTCAATGTGTGCCTTCAACATTACACTTTCTGACATTTAATAAAACAGTGATTGCAAAGAGCTGCATCCTCAGAGGCCTTGTTATGCCAGCACCAGTGCAAAGGGAGTACCCTCAGACTGTCTTCTGTGTTTTAGTTGCAAAAGAATATTTTTTATTTTTCTGAGCTATCAAATAAAACCTGATTTTACAAGATTTTGCTTTTTATCCTTGCAGGTTTTAGTAAAGTAACATTTTACTGCATACATAAAAACAAGGATTTAACTTAGAAAAGATTACATATAAATGCACAGGCATTTGAAAACAAATTGTTTATAGTTAATTTATATTAAAAAGATTTTATTGTTCTGCTCTTGTCAGTCTATAAAAATTTCATACCTCAGTTATGAAAGTCCAATCTCCTGGATTTTTGAAGAATAAAAAGAGTATGTTCTTATATTTACTGGACTCTTGCTCATTTTGTAACTAAATCAAATGATGCCACGGTAAAGTGAAATTATGTCAATTCTTTTTAATTAACATCTAGGTTCATAAGTCTGGAGATAAAACTGAAAGATGAAGACTTTTTACTATTGTCTACTCAGGGGAACTGAATTGCAGAGTTAATATAATGTCCACTGGATGTTAATGGATATTGGTATCACTCCACAGTTTTCAGACCTTCTGCCTTATACAAAGTAATTAAGTCTTGTTTTCATTTCTCTCTTTCCACCTCTGCAAAGCAAACTAGAAAAGCAAGATGGTTTGCCATCTAAATATATTACATACCTATTGTTACTTAAAAGAGCCTAATAATGCATTAGTGTTCTAGTTTGGATCAGGATGCACTTATTAAGCAAGTCTCCCAATCACCACCATGACTTCAATGTGTGGTTTCAGAGCAGTAGAAATTCCTGCTGTGTAAAACTACATGGGAAGCTGCACTCCCTAAACATAGCTACAGTGCTCCATCCACTGATGGGCATTCAGTCCACTGGCCCCAGCTTGGGCTTTCTTCTCATGAAATCTCTGAAATACATGTCCTGGAGACATCTGGTACTCGAGTCAACTGTTTTACTCTGCAGATCTGTTACTGTTTTGTTACACTATCTGCTAACTTTGCTCTGGTCTCCTATGACCAGAGGATATCACTAATTTCAAACTGCACTTCTACTGACACGGGATGGCCTACATCACATAACATTACCTCTGGGGTTACTAAGATTATATAACTGATTTTACTGGCTATGAAAAGGAAGTGGCTAGTTGGCACTGTTGGCACTGTGCAGCTACTGGGTGCCTAGAGCTGGGTGAGATAGGATTAGACCAGAAGATTGAGCCAAATTTAACTGAATTACTAATTTACTTTCAATAAAGTATGTGTAAACCATGATCTGAACTGGTGCTTTCCTTGAATCAAGTCTCAAACACATCGGAAATAACATTTTAACTCAGCACTCAGAACCATGTGGGAAGATGTTTTTACATTGTTGTAACAAATATTAAAATTGAGGGAGAAGAACGCTTCTTGTAAAATATTAGTTAAACTTTGGATCTGCTACAGTTTGACAACACCATCTATAAAGTTCCATTGTATGAGTATTTCTCAATCTTTCTTCACAAACTCACTTCTTGGAGGGCACTGATCTTTTTAGACTCCCTAAAATGTAACAGATACCATGTAAGTATGATTATGTAGATAAAGGTTATCAGGTTATTAGGTTTTTGGATCATTGTGAATATTTAACTATAAGCATGCTTGCTAGTTGCAGGCTGTAACGAGACACAGTAGGATGAAGAAAAAATAAAAATTAAAAGGATGCCTCAGGGCAATTTCAGGATTTTAAATGAAGAAAAACTTCACTAACATTTCCCAGGGCCAGTTGAAAAGATTATATTTAACAGGATTAGCACTGTCAGCATAAACAAGCCAGCATTTCAGTATTTAACTTTTGAAAGCTTTAACTTCAGAGTACATAAAAAAAACCAGCCGAAATAACCAAAACCAAACAAGAAATACCGAGTGATGAAGAGAAAATATTACTGTGATCAGTCCAAAGACCTGATCTTTACCATTAAATAGAAAAGGTCTTCCAATCTTTAAAAATCCTGTAATATCATGGTGTCAGAAGAAGTCGTCCTGGAAGGATATATTGGAATATTGCCAGCTTTTATTTCTAAAAATATATTGTGAATAATAATTAAAGAAATGGTCACTGTTAGTTGGTCTTGACAAAACAAATCAACTATTTGAATTTTATATCAACTGATGGTCAAAATGGCTAAAGTTAAATATTATATCAAACCTTTAGAAATGTATAAAGTCTTCATATATTTAGAGATATTATGATCAATATATAGGACAAAAGAGACGATTAATTTAAAAAAATAATTTGTCTTCTGAACGAAGTATGCTACTGGGGAATATTCCAAATCAAAAATATAAAAAACAGACTTCTGAGCTGCAACTTTCAGCTAAAAAAAGAAAAAACAAAATGCAGCTGTGTTAAACAAGATTGATAGCACTCAAAGAAATAGTGGTATATTAATACTTCCTTTTCCAGAATGAAGACACTTCTTTGATTTCTTCACCTGCTTTGATATTTACTTTGAGATTCTCAGTGAAGATTGCTAAATATTACACTAGCAGGTATAGTTTCATTTTAATCTCATTCATTTCACCAGCTTATCAAGGCTATAATTAAAAATCTTTCCTCGTTTGCTTTGTATAGGTAAAGGACAATGATGACATTTTCTAATTGTTTCTTTTATGCTTGTTTTAGCTGGGAAATGTGTTTTCACTGTCTTCTCTGTTCAGACTGACATTTTATCTACTAACTAAATATTTGTTTTTAATACTTGCAAGATCACTTCTGCACTTTTGCTGACTTTTTTCACACCTTAAAAAAAAATAAATCTTTAATGATTTTCACTTTTGTACTGTTCTTGTCATAACTGCCTAATGAAAATTCTTGACTTGAATGCAGTTGATTAAGAATAATTTTCAGCCTTTGACCATATTTTTAAAAATATTTTGTCATACTTGATAAATACGTTAACCAGCAGGTAGTCAATGCTGCTCCTGTTCAACTTATTAATTCAGAACTGATATGCCCAACAAGCTAATATTGTAGAACTATAAACCACTCATTCAGATTTCTCAGTTTTATTTCAGCACAGATTATGTGTTTACAAACATAAAATCATATACAGAAAAAAATTTTATCCTTGGATAGATTGACTGGATGCAAAAATACCAAGGACTCTGCTCTTAGTTGTATAATTTGATTTTAGGTAATCCTTCAAGGAGCAGGGAGCTGGACTCGGTGAACCTTTTGGGTCCCTTACAACTTTTTTCTATGAATCTGCAATTATATAATAATAAAAAGAGAATGGTTTACTATCTCTTCATGTAATTACATCTCATTTAATACCTTTGGGAATGAAAAGAAGTTGTTTACTGCATGTGAACAGCAGATGACTCCTTATGTAGGATATTATAGATGCTGTTTTACTGTTTATATGTAAGAATATAGTTTCCCCCACTTTTTTTTTTTTTTTTAAGGCAAACACTGCCAATTAAATACCCAGATATCACTTCAACAAGAGAAAAAAAGAAAAAAGAGAAGAGGGAGAGGGAGAGGAGGGGAGGGGAGGGGAAGGGAGGGGAGATAAAAGGCAGGAAGGAGGAAGGAAGGGAGGGAGGAAGCAAGGAAGGAAAAAGAAAGTCTGAGTTGGTAGCAGAGCTATTCTCTAATTCACCAGCTCAAACAACTGAATTTTGCAAATAAACTCTGAAGAAAGAAAAGGAAGAGATTCTAGATTTACCTCTCTTGTTCTCTTCTTTTTTTGTATTCTGTTTACTTCCCAGTGATTTCTTGGGATTCTTTTCATGCTGTAGAATTACAAAACATGAATGCAAATGTAGATATTCAAAGATAGGAATGCATGATTCATATAAAAAAAGAACTGAACTGAAAACTGAAATGGTAAAATATGAATATTGCAAAATGAAGCAATGACAAGTTAATAAGTGTCAGCATTACAAATTTCTTTGCGATCTTAATCCTGATGCTCTACATTTCAGTCTTTAATTCTATAGTGTCCAAATACATCACAAATATTTATGAAATTATTCTCATGTGGTGAAGAGATTTCGTTAACCAGAGTTCTCATGTAGGAAATTAATGCATTTACATATTCATGTGCAAAAAATGCATAAGGAAGGTAAGAAATCTCTCATACTCTATCATCTTTCATTGAAGTCTGGTTTTGTTCATATTACAGACAAACAACTAGACTGGAGTGGTCTGAGTATGTTCATTTCATTACAGCCTAAACAAATCTGAGCAACCATCTACATGTTCAATATGTCTCTTATTTTGGCCACTGTTGAATAACACAGAGGAAGTTAAAAAAAAAAAAAATGCAAATCATTGGTCACTTGCATGGACAAGTAGTCCAATCAACTTGCTAGCCAACACAAGAAGCAAAAAATGCAGAACATTCACATTCAGTTAGTGCATATACTTTTGTAAAAAATACTTGGGGCTTATTAAATGTTTTTCTTTTCACCTTTACTGAAATCACCCCTTAGAAGTGCATAATTAGGGGATGTAAATAAGAATTTCCAATATGATGGCTTTATTTTTTCTCTGATATTTATCGACCAAAAGACAAACTGAAACTGTCCAGGTTATGATGATATGGAGCAACATAGCGTGACAACCTCTTATTCTCACATTGATCATTACTTTTTTGTCCTTCAAAATACTTAGGAAGGAGACCTTTTTCTTTAATGTTCCCCCATATGATCCAATATTTCCCTGCTTAGAACTTTGCCTTGGGATGTGATGACTTAGTTCAAATTTCTCCTTTGAACCAAACCAAACTGAAATTCTGAACACAAGACTCCATTTTACCCAGGTGACTGGCACAGATTTCTTTGTTTACAGGAGACTCTATATGTTTCTGTACATGCACATGTGTGGCATAATAGCTTATAAGCATACATGTAGAAGTGGAGAGGAAGACAGAGGAATGAAAAGATATAACTTGCATTAGTTGCTCCAAGAAAGTTTAACTCTAAAACCTTAGCACAGATCCTTGCACTTTTCTTATTTAGATGAAATGCGTAAACACCTCTTCTTTTTCTGTTCTTTTTGCCAAACCATGCCTTCAAAATGTCTTTGCTTTTCGTTTTAGATTGCTTCACACTGGATCTGTTGAACCTCATTCTGAGATACGTACCTCTTCGCATATCCTGTTAAGCATGTCTAAGGTATTGATTTCCCTAGCACTTTTGTAAAGGTGAAGTTATTTTGTAGCGTAGAGTTTATCAGAGGGAGCAATTATTTGGGACAAAGAAACACCTTAAGAATACAAGTGTCTTTTATTTGACATGGTAGCTTTCCTCTATAATTTTGTATACTGCTCTGTAATTGTTTAGATGCTAAGCATAGACTTGTTATAGATTTACATTATATAAGCTCATTTTTCTTCCTTTCTGACCTTCTTTGAAAAGTTGTCCTTTGCAGTATATTTGTCAGTGTCTTCTCTGACTTACTTGTCTGGCAATCTGTCCCTTGGCATCCTTATAACATCTGTCATGAGTGTCTATCTGCACCATTCTCCAAGTCCTTCATTTGTTGCCTTGTCTGTTCACAGTAATTGCCACATTCATCATAGGTACTTCTTTTGAAGTAGAAACAATTTCATTCCCTGATGTTGCATTTAATGTCTTCTTTGTAGTTCTATTTGTTTTATTCCTTTTCTGTATTGTGAGATCTCTGCACTCAGCAAACAAGTATAAAGTAGTGCAAAAATCAAATTTTATCACTTCCTTCACACACTGAGATACTCATCTTTACATAAGTAAAGAATTCACATCTCTATCACAATTTGCAGATGTACAAGAGGTGCTGTCCTGCACCTGCTTCAAAATAATGTGAATTAGAAATTGTAGCTGCAATTAATTGCAATGATGCAGTGAAAAGTATAGGTTGGCAGTGCACAGAAGTATAACAGAAAGAACAAAAGGTGCATTCATTCAAAAGTACAAATTATGATATTTCAGTCCTATTTTCATCCTGAGCCTTATGGATGCCAGTGTTCCTGTCTATAAGAGAACAATGGGGAATAAAGGATAATGTGCTGGAGTCCTATAATTTTTAAAGAACATTTACCAAATACCCAGTGAGAAAAACAACCTTTGACAATATTTCTTACATGAGAAAATATATTTTTGTTAAGTTAAGACTTTGGTTTAGAGCACCCTCTCAGGCACACTTAACTGCCAGACAGATAAGCCTGTCACACTGTTCTTCCTAGAGATATCTAATTTCCTGTTTTAGTAACAGATTCAAGAATCATGCAACAAACAAATAAAAGGATGAGCTAACTCCAGTGTGATTCCTTCACAGCTTCCCTAGTACATTTGACATTGGCAATTGTACAGGTAGATGAAATTTGTAAGCACAGAAGCGGTTTTGGAATGTATTACTCTTTAAAAGCTGACTAATACTTTACTCTCAGCATCACATCATATTATACTATGATTATGTGTTGGCATGACATCAATATGTAATGGGATAATGGGATAGCATTGTTTCTGATTAACCTGTTGTATGAATGGCCACATAAAACTTAAGTAGCATCATCATTTGTTAAATACCAACTGTTCTTGGGAATTTTGACCCTATTTTTGAATACTTTTTGTGTATTCTCATTTGATTTCTTTTTTCTGTTTCATGTTGAATTTCTATGGATTGCAAAAATAAGAATAAAATATAGAGACTAAACTGTAGTTTAGGTTTTTAATTCCATTATTATTTTAATTTTTTTCCTAAATATATAACTCATGGCATTTATTTTTTACCCAGTTTTTAATGAGTAATGATATTTTCAATACTAGTAGCCCTACTAATTCTCAAAATATTAGTCTGAACTAGAGCTCACCAAGACGTGCAAAGGCTTTCCTGAAATATACACTTTACATGAACTTCATAATTCTTACCTTAGGATCATGGTCTATATTTTCTGTAGGAACAAAATTTTTTCTTTCTATCCCACATAAAAAATTGTGTAGCTCTCTAGCAAATATATTTGTACTCCCAGTAATGCATACAAGTTCACTTACACATTATACACATTTATTTTCTTCATAGAAAACTAAATTACAACAAGAAACTGGATCTGTGAGTGAATTATTCAGACAGTAACTCATTCAAATATTGCAGCTAGGAGTTGGACATGGAAAGATGTTCAGTGCATACCAGATTATGTTTACTGTTTTCTTCTCAGTGTTTGTTATTTCTAACCAGTCTGCAAAGTTCAGTGGGGTTCCACTAATAATGTTCCAGGACTTGTTCAGTTTGTCAGCATTCTTCACCCTTAAACCTCTAAGACTAAAATATGCATTTTACATCTGTATTTACCTAATTTAATTCTTCTGTAATGTCCATGTGTCTGTAGTCTGTGGTAAAAAAATGGCAGTTCTGAACACAGAAAATCCTAGAAATTTCTGCAAAAAAACCATATTGCCTCATTTCACTACATAAAGCTTAGCTGCAGGGATACCTTTTCAAGTCACTATATAATTCAGCAGGTGATGTACCACTCTATTTGCTTACTCTTTCAGTAATAAAGTAATACCAAATGCAGCACTATTTCTTTGAGTTGTGGACATTTGCCTGAGACAACCAATTCATTTTACAAAGTCTACTGAACAGCGATCGTATAATAATGACTTTTTGGTAAGTAGTTAATGATGCAGGGGTTTAGAGGACCCATACCTGATTAAGTGTGCAGGGTGGATAGTGTGCAGTTAATGTAATATAAAGTAATAATAGAGTAACTAGAATAAGAATAAATAGCTTAGTTGCCACATTCTCTGTAGGTTGAATGAGGAATGAAACCGGTATGTAGATGTCTAAGCGTCCATAGCAGATGGCCTACAATGTGAACCTCTGAGTATTTCTTTACTATTCTCATCAGAGTTATGCTTCCACTTTTGTATTAATTTTTCCCTTCCTAAAATAGGATACTTGTTCTCCCATCCAGTTCCCAATTCATTCTTAAAATCAATAGTTCAGGGTTGTTTATTTTTTTCATGACATTACCTAGGTTTCTGGGATTCGGTTAAACATTACCATTATTTCTACTCTACCACTTTAGGCAGAAATCTGAAAGGAAAGTGTATAGGGCATTCTTACTGGGTAAATGATTCTCCTTTAAGGTTAACCACTCTTCTGTCTTTTGCAAAGTATAATATAAAAAATTAAGTACAGAGAAAATACATTCAAAACTGATTTTGAAGGGACACGTACCTTTTACTAAAAGGAAAAAAACCCACAACCCTACACAGTAAATAAATACAAAAGTAACTTCTTTATTAAACAAAGTTAAACAAAGCATTTAATTTCAGTAACTGAGAAAGCAATGAGAAGAAAACATTAACTATTCTCGGAAGAGTTCAAACACTCAACATAAATTAAACCTACCTAATTCTTAAAGGGATTACTGAGCTCTACTAAGAATTGTTGTTTTAACCTTTCTCTTTCTAATTGCTTTGCTCTTGTGTGTAGTTAAGTAATATTTCACCAAAAGGAGCTCCTATGATCTTTCAACGAGACCTGTCCCTAAAGATTGCTTTTGTTTGTTTCACAGAATGCTCTGAGTTGGAAAGGACCAACAAGGATCATCATATCCAACTCTTAAGTGCGTGGCCCATACAGGGATCAAAATCATTACCTCAGTGTTATTAGCACCACGTTGTAAGCAGCTGAGCTAATCTCAGGGTCTTTGAAGAGGCTCTAGTGTGTCACTACATCTTTCAACTGATCACAGATTCCAAAGGCAAGAAGCCGTGTAACACTATTCTTTGGCTCTGACATGCAGTGAGATGCAGAACAAACAATCCCATTTAAAAAAGAAAGGGATTTTCATTCTGAGAACTATACAAACATACAGCATTTGAAAGAAATAGTCAAAAGAGATCAGGATCCAGTTAATTTTTGGTTGAAAAACAATCTTTACTGCTACTTCATGTACAACAACATATATTAACTTGCTCATGCACTTCAAGACTATAAAAACCTCACACATTCTAAGCCTGTTGATGATTGCAGGAATGGATCACATAGTGTTAATCACAACCAGGTTTAGCAGCAAACTACCTGAAATTATTGAATGTATCATCACATCCTTCTCCCACCATGGATCTTTTCTCCTCTAGTTTTTAGCTATTTAAACTGTTCAAATATAATATGCCAGTAAATACTAAAATATTGTGTAATTCCATTTTGTTTATAGAGAAATTGTTTAAATAATGAATGGATGTTTAGAAGGATCCTGTTATAAAAGGATGAAGTCTAAGAAACCCTTTTCTTTAAAGCAGATATAGTATCGTTACTAATTATTAAAAAAAAAAAAAAAACAAACCTACATGTAAATTATGTAAGAAAATATAAATACAAGAACAAGTTTCTACATTTTCACACAGAACAAATAGAGACATGGGGATTGAGTTCTTTCACTCTGTATGGGATCATTTAGCAAATCCATACTTTGCCCTATTAACTAACACAATGGAATAAAATTTAAATTATACATTCTCCTGAGAGGATCAAAGAAACCTGACATCCAGAAAGAAAGAAACACAGCAGCATTTTACCAAGCCTGCAGACAGCTGAACAGATGTCACAGCAGCCAGCAGCAGAACCAATCAAGGAGACAGAGAGATGAATGTGCCAAGGGAGCAGACCCAGACCCAGATGCCAGCACTAGAAGAATTCATCTCTTAACATCTGGTTGTACCAAGCATTCCCCATATGTGGTAGTATGTGTTGGCTTTGGGCCTCAGACACACAGGAAAAAAGAAAAAAAAGAACTAGAACACATTCAACACTGCCAGGAATAAGCAAAAAAATCTGCCAAGTTTTGGCTGAAATTCTGTGAATCTGATGATTGTTTTTCTATTTGTAAATGCATAATGTGTCTCTGTTGCAGCTTTGCATGTGTATGTTTTAGACTGTCAAGGCCCTTAACCATCTTCTTACCCTGCTTTGGACACTCTCTAACAACTTAATATCTCTCTTATATTGCAGTGCCCAAAACTACACACAGTATTCCAGGAGAGGCCACACCAGTGCAGAGCAGAGAGGGACAATACCCTCTCTCCACCAGCTGGCAATGCTGTACCTGATGCCACCCAGGACATGGTTAGCCCTCCTGGCTGCCAGGGCACTGCTGATTTATATTCAACTTGCATCTCTGAATACAATCAGTCTCTCTCTTGTTCACTCACCTGAATACTATAAAGGCTGTTCCCTTCTTCACATAACTCCTTTACCTGATGACACAGCTCTTCAACCACAGAACACATTCTGCAAAACAAGTGTTTGTCAGTCACCTGAGGCTTGATGGATGCAGTTTGCTTCAAGAGTGGGAGGGAAGGTCTATAGTGAATGCGTTGTATCATGACTTCATAACTAGGACCAAGATTCCATACTCTCCAGACTTGAGGCCACTGGGAGCTACTTTTATAGGGGTTTTTAGCACTGCTTTTTCTCACTGTGTCCCATCTTAAGCTGGAAAATTGCTGAGAGCCTAATGAAAAGACTGACTGCCTGTTACTCTGTGACAGTTTAGGAGTTGAACAACATCACCACATATTACACTCCCGGGGCTTCAACTACAGCAGGGCAGGTATCAATTGGTTGAGGTCTAGAACTGTTGCAGTAAGCTACAACCAGCCCAGGTGAAGGCAAACCTTGCATTACTAAGTAGCACAATGTATAGGTTCTTGGAGTCCTGAGCAGGTAAGTTTGTGCTCTGCAATGTGGAGGATAGCAAGAGGGGGGGTTTGGGGAATGTTGGTGACTGGGAGATTTACTTCAAAGTGCACTCTTGATTTGAACTAAAATGCTGATGCAGAGACATTCTAAGTGGGTTAGGAGTTTGTGTCCTCTGAAAAGTGGTTTTGGCACTTAGAGTTCAGGTACCTAAATGCTTAGGTCACTTCTGAAAAATACTCAAATGTACCTTAGAATTCATATTGTAAGCCTCTGTTTCCTGACCTGCGTGTCAGACTACACCCCCTGCACAATTTTTAGAATGTCTTCCCAAAGGCACTACTTCTTACCGGCAGACCCAAGATATTTGCAGTTCTCAGGCTGCACACCCTGGCTGAACTGCAAAATGCTTCTGCTGATCTGAGCTTTTGTAATTCTTTAATAGCTTTTATGGCTGTAGGCAGATATCTACTCTCAAGTGTTTCTGAAGCAGAGAAAGAGAATCCAAGGGCCACAAACATACACATCACCTCTTCCCCTCCTCATAATGAGATGGGAAAGAGAAGATTGAATCTTCAGTTATCTCTTGCGTGTGTAGCACAAAAAAAAAGCTACAATCACTGGTTCACCCATCCCTGCAGGCACCTTTTGCAGTACTGTTCAAACAGTCAAAATAAAGTTATGTGGTTTACTTTAGAGAACAGAATATTACATAGAACTCAGATTAATATTGTATTTACTAACAATATAAATATGAAGTACTATATTAATTGCAGTGTTCATTATAACACTATTTTTTAAATTAGTTTAAGCTGCTGTATCTAATTCAGCATGTGCCAAACACTGAAATCTGCACCAAAGTGATATTAGGCTCACTAAAAAATAACTTAGGTAAAATGAATTTAAAATCACTCCAAAGCAGCAGGCTATCATTGGTGCTTTCAGCAATTCATAACAAATAACAAATATTTTCAATTCTGAAATTAAGTTTCTTTTCAATTCGGCATATCAATATTACTCATAATATTATATTTCTTTTAATATGTATATTTTTTATAATTAAAGTCAACACTGAACATGTATTCCTTCACATTCTTTGGTTGGTAGGTTGATTTCCTCTCAGACACCAAAATTCTTGAGAAATATGTTTCTAATATTTCTACACTTGATGCCATCAAAATGGAAGATAAGTTTTCCCAGTTTTTGCTTTTCTTTTAAGTTAAACTAATCACTTAGTGCCTAAGCTGGAGTAGTCAAAACCACTGCTATAATATATGTTTATGATGGTGAGGAAGACACTGCAATCTACTAAGAAATAGAATTAATTTAGAACTTAAAATTTAACACATTTAAATATCTATTGTTCAATATCCAGAGTCATCCTAGAATAACAGACAAAGCTGATCTATTTTAGGGCTAGGTAGACAAAGTCTTAGGACTCAAATTTCAAGACCAACCCTTTTAAAGGCAGTGCATTTCAGTAATTATCTAACTGAACAAAGCCTGAGGACCACATTTTCTTTTTTCTTTATTCTGTCACAACAATCTCTGTAAGATAATAAAAGTTACTTTTCATTTTTTCTCTTACCTGCACTTTTTTTAACTTGGTTCATTAAGTTCAGAGCCCTTTAGGAAAGAGACATTTTTATGTATGCTTAGAAAGTTGCAGGAACAGTCTAAAGTCCATGTTCTACCTTGCAAACAGATGTTCAATTTTTCTTAATTCAAATCACACTACATGGTGCCTGGTGCTCTTTTATAGTTATCTTCTAACTTCAAGATCCATCACCTCCTTTCAGCCAAATGATATCAAAAGTTATTCTGTTCCTGTCAGTCATTTTCATACATATTTGCTTAAAACATCCTTTGAATCTTATATTCTTTAAAAAAGAATCTCTCTGCAATCATCAGTGTCTAACCCTGAGGCCTCCATCACGATCTTTATTATATAACACTAACTATTTTTGCTTATCTAAACAGACTACAAAGTTCTTATCTATCTTTCTTCTTAGATCACTTAGAATGTGTTTTGAGACACTTACGAACAAAAAAGAAAGTCACTTTTATCTCTAATTGAAAAGAAGAGAAAAATTAATATCTATTACTTCCATTTTTGTTCTCTTAGACAGTATTAATTCATAACCCATAAGACTCCCTCTTAACCATGGTAGTAACATTTTAATATGCTGTTTTGACACTCTAGACATGTAACGTAAAATTATCAAAATTTCCACTTTCACTGATAAGTCCCTTAAGTAAAAAGTTTCATTATCCACTTTAGCTCTAATAGATAAAAGAACATTTAACTAACACATAAAAGTTGGACTATTTAGGTTTTATTGGTTTCATTTAAGCAGCTGCTCAGACTAAGAAGTAATTTTCCTTATTATCACTAGCTTTGAAAGAATTGAAAAGTGGCAAAGCATGAAATTAATCATAACATACCCAGGTCTTCTTCTCTTTAGAAATAGCTGGTTTTCCTTCAAGAATTTCTATTATCATCTCTTTCTTCATGTGTCAAACATTTACTTTGCTAATGCTTTTCTCTTATGTCACTTTAATAACATCAAATCTTAAACTAGAGCAAACCTACATCTTAACAGTGATTACATAGAATGTATCAAAAAAGAAATTTAGAGTCTCTGAAAAGTGTTTATGATGGATTGATTGCTGTCCTATTTCTGATATTTTAAAATGCTCTGTAGGGTCATTTTCTGTCCTCTGAATCTCACAAAATTATAAAAGGAGCCCAAGACTAAACAAAACAAGCAAACAAACAAACAAAAAAATATCCCTGATATGGGATATGCAAGGAAAAGATTTTGAGAGAAAACTTCTAGGAGAATAAAATACTGCTGAATAAAATTGTTGTGAGAAAAACAGAAGCCAGAATTTCTTAGGGAGTCTGAATGGAAACTAGATGATTCAGTAACAATTAATTTTAAAAAAATTGTTGACATCAGTGTCACTATGGGAGAACAAAAGAAAAGAAGTTAACACATCAAAAGAGAAGAAACAGAGGAACTGACTTAGATGAGAATACCAGAAGAGGATGAAGAAGATGAATAATACTTGTACTGTCTCATTTGGCTTTTTATCATCTATTCACATACTGAGAGAAACAGATACTATATACCTACGAATTCTGAAGGAACTCAACTAGGAATCTCTTTATTAGGAATAGGGAAGTTACAAAAGCTAGTAGCCAACTTCTTGTCAACTACAATGATAACTTAACAAGGACTCTAGGGAAATATGGAGAATCACAAACAAGTAATTTTGGTTTCTCTACTTTGAAATCATTACACCACAGAATAAAATTGGTGGAGATGGTGGTAAACATAATGGGAAGAGTTAACAAGGCTTGTAGAAAATATTTGAAAAAGAATTAGAGTCTTTGAAGGAATTTATATGTGTATAAACAAGAGTAATTCATTATGTAAATACACTTATATTTCAAAATGTTCTTGACAGTTCTTCTACATTAAACAAATGGAGAAGGTAGTCACTTCAAGAGGGTGTCACAGGCAAGATAGAATAAATGACAACCCATAGTGTTGTATAACAACTGGCTAGTCTGTCTAATCAGCAGGGTTCTTGCCATGCTGGTGACAGAAGAGTGAAATGTTTGAGGGTGGAAATCAAAGCTCCTGAGAAATCATGGTCATTGCATGGTCCTGCTGCAGATGCTAATCAAAGCAGTGCAGGAGATAGGTACGAACCCTACAGGCATTGTTAATTGCCAAACTGAATCAATGACAAATAGTAGTGGATCTGGATAACAGGTATCTGGACTGTGAACCAAGATTGTGGGTCTGGAAAACAACCAATGAGTCAAGAGTATTTAGACTACCTGATTAGCTCACAAGGTTGCTCATGTGCTTGCTTACTCTCTAGCCCACAGCGTTACATTTCCCAACACAAAGATCTCTGATGCTCTGGGAAGGCTGTGCAGAATATTTTATTGGTCTATGACATGCTGCTGCTCGTAGCTGCCACTCTTGGGCATCACTGGCAAAGGTTCCTCCGTGGGCATTCCCTGTGTTTTGTTTCCACACAGCTCACTGACCTCTGTGATCTTCCCTCACTTTCCAGACCTTTCCTCCAACCAAGATTGTTGTCTTCTTTCCAGGGTTCCTTCTTTTCTCCAAGATCATTTTTTCTTTACAGAAACTGAGGTTTTAGCATCAGTTCTTTTTTGTGGGTTATAGTCCCTGGCTTCCACAGTCTAAGCAGTGTTTATGCAGAAGCACAATACATTAGCAGACCATCAGTTGCTGTCTCTGTTCCTTGTCTCTTCTGTTATTAAATGGAAGATTCAGTACAAGACAGTACTGTTTAGCTGTTGCAAAATTTACAGCCAACCTGTACCCACTGCAGTTATCAAGTAGGAGTCTTTTGTTTTAGAGTTCAGAAGCTCAGTTCTGGACATTCAGCCTTCTACTCACCATCCACTACTCCCATCCATCCCCAGTTATTTGTAGCCTATTAATATACACGGTCCAATACTCCCTAAAATCACTAAAACTGAAAGGGTCCTGGTGATTAGATAAAACTCAATACCTAAATATTAGATGGCTAAACCACTTGTGGGCACTATGCTATATTTCTTCACTAAATATGAAACCATGTATATTGTGGGTTGAAAAAGTAATTAAAACTCACTTTACTAAGCATCCTTTTTAATAATTGCATAATTTCCTAATTTGTCACACTCATTTTTGAAAATATTGTCATTTCCTTATAAGTTGTGTACATGTGATTTTATGTTTAGAATTGTTAATACCAAGCTTAAAGAATACATGACATGCCAGATTCAAACTCTAACATTTTATTTGATTTGACGAATCTAAATAATTTATTGCTACTTAGACCTGCATGAATATGGTTTCAGTTAACTTCTAAATGGTTCCATTAATATAATTATTGAAATAATATTTAAAAAAAAATCCATGTCTAAACCCTTTTTATATATACTATATATAAACCCCTTTTCATATGTGCTATAAATCTTTATGTTCTCATATTTTAATAAAATACCTGACAACAATTAATTTATTTGTTTTGGAACTGGAAGACATTATTCCTGCAAAAATCTCCTCTAATCTTTTCTGCAGCTGCTCTTCCCATACCCTATACAGGTGCATATAAAAAAGAAATTGTTTCAAAAGTATACATACAAAATAATTCCTAGAAACACATTCTTTGTGTCATTTATACTATGATTATGTCTCTATCCTCAGGACTTGTAAGTGCTTACTGTTGTACAAACATAAAAGAAAATGTCTCTGTCTCAACAGGTTTATAATGGTATAATCATAACATAAATGATAGGAGAAGAGGGATCTCAGCTAACTGTCTAGATTGCTTGTGGCATAATTAATTTCATTTTGATGTATATATTACAAATCAAGTGAGAAAAATTCCATTTCAGGGTTTGGATTGTAGACATCTATCTACATTCATTTTATAGCTTCTAAAATGAATAAAAATTTATGCTAGTGGAATTGCAAAAACTTTAAGGATTTGAGGAACAAATTTTCCAAACTCTTTGTGTGTGTGCATGTGTGTGCATGTGTGCTTGGATGACACTTCTATACTCAAGAGAACTCATTATATCTTTCCTTCACCTCAGTCAGTTCTCTAATTAGTAACATGAAGCAATCCCGAAGTTGGCTAACCATTTTAGGACATCAGTGTAATCAAAGTATACAAAGTAAAGCTTTAAACCAATAGAACTAACTCTTCAGAATCTCCTGTATATGTAGGACCAGGATATTCTATGATTCTATGTTGTAACCTCTCCAAGAAGTTCTGAGATAATTCTAAGATACTAAGTGAATGACAGAATCATCAGTATATAAAGGGGCCTTATAAGAAATACAGATAATTTTTACCAGGGCCTGTAGAGACACAACAAGGGACAACAGTTTTAATCCATTGGAGAAGATTTAGACTTGAAATAAGGGAAATAAGGGAAAAAAAATATCATGAGTGTCATGAGATGCCAGAACAATTTGCCCAGGGAAGTTGTGGATTCCCCATCACCGGAAGTGTTCAAGGTCAGATTGAATGAGGCTTTAAGCTTGAGGTGTTGCTGTGGGGGGAGAGGACTAGATGATCTTTAAAGGTCTTTTCCAACCCAAACCATTCCATGTTTCTATATTTTTCATTGCTTTTAGTTTCAAAAATCGTAGTTTTCATCACCTATTGAGATTGTTGTACTTTATGCTTGTAGGTATACATTGTCTTTTTTAAAGAAATCAAGTATTTGTTGCTATCATAAGGAAGATAAATGACTAATCAGATCTAATGATCTGATTTATTAAGCTTGACTCTTTTTTTCTAAGGGAATATAATTAATATTCATGCAGCATAATGTTTAAATTGAAGCCAAACAAGAACTTTTCTTTTGTTGTGTGCAAGAATAAATTTAAATTGTGAATCATAATTTCACAAGAAGTCTTCCTAAAACTGTTCTTACTACTTTAAAGATTTTATGTGATTAACACAGTTACTAAAGGGTTAAATTTTCGCAAACTGCTAAGTTAGATGTCTTTGCCACATGCTTTTTATTTTGCCTTTGTTGCTGTTAGATAAGATAAAGTAAGATTGATCTGCTATTTTCATATAAAGAACTTCACAGCCCTCATACATTTTGAAAGCATATAGAGTTCCTTTGTTCCTTTAATACTCCAGTTATTTCTGAATTTGTCAGACTGACAGCCTGAAATATTAATGGTATAAACATTAATGGAAAAAAAATCCTTTTTTTTTTTTTAAATACCTTATGTTACTTTGGAAATTATAGTACAGGTAGAAAAATGGGGAATTGCAGGGAAGGGAGGTGCTGCTTTTGAAGTACTTTCAGAAAGGAAGAACACTTGCTGTGGCTATCCTTGATGGACAGCAGTTGTTTTTCCTCCAGTCTTTAATCTTTGTTATAGACAGAGGTAATACCTAATAATAAATTTCTCTTTTATGTGACAGTGTAAAATACAACTATATAAAATATGTCCAATTAGTCAACAGGGTGCCTTAACATATTTACTGGTGTACATTCAAAAGGGAATTTTCATTGAAACTTTTAGACATAATTGACAATTACAAACAAGAAAATATTATTATTAAAATTACATTTGAAGAATCAGTGACTTCCTTCTCATTTTATAGATCATGTATTTACAAAAACGAAGCTGAACTACTTGGCATTTGGAATGCCTATTCTCACTGCCTCTTCCGCCTCTACCAAGCTTTATTCTTGTCTTGACATATTGAAAATCACAAAGATGAGTTATTAGTCAGTGAATGACAGTATATCTTAAACTGTACTTTTTAGTAATAGCATACACGAGGCAGAGAAATCTAATGGAAAAAAGTAAAACACATACACCAGCTTTCCAGAAACATAAATTTTACATGTAAAAAGGTTCTAAGCTTCCTAAGCTTGTGAGGCTTCCTTTTCACAACTAGAGATTAGTTTAACTTGAAAATGATTTTTAAGTAAACCTCATGAAAGAAAGGGAAAGTAATGGCTAGTCTGTATTTAAAGACATTTAAGGGAGATAAAAAAAATTTTTAGAACTCTCCCAAACCTTTAAGTGAAAATAACAAATAGTGTTAGCTAAATAAAATATATTTTCAATACAAGGGACTTACAACATCAGGCATTGGAAACGTGATCTTTCATATATATATTGAATAACAGTCTGCATAACAAACAAAAACTTCTCTAAGGAGGATTTTTTTCCCCTGAGGAACCAATACACAACAAGCGAGGAAGATGTACTGCTGAACCAAATTAGACTGAGGGGAAACATAAATAAACTCTGTAAGTCTGTCAGATTCAGAGAAGTCTTTCAGATTGGGGACAACACACACATGATGGGTATGACGTCACAGTGCCAGTTGTTATATAACAAGAATTTTAAAATAAAATCATATTCCAAATTCCATTTGCCATTTATTTTTTTATCTTTGCTTTAATTCTAGCTGAGCTCATATGAAATGCTAGAGAATAACTCACTTGCATATTAGATAGACAGTGAAACTAAGAATTAGTTTCAAGTACCTTAGGTAAATAACACAGTAAATATACCAGTGAGCATGAATGTTCTTTCTTTCATATGCACACTGCATTTACATTTGCTTCAGCAGAATATTTAAGAATGTCAGTCTAAAATGTGTGTTACTCTCATGCAAATTGTTTGCAATCTTCTAACAAAAAAATGCTTACAATGCCTTTCCACAAATAAAAACAAGGAAAAAAATAAAATAGTATTTTATTTAGCCAGATAAAATGCAAAAAAAAAAAATTCTTTTTCCAAAATTATTACTTTTTTTCTCTTCTTTAGACTAAGAGGGAGAAGAATATAATGGAATTTAAGATATTATTCACAGCAATATTTTTTTTTCAATTTTAAGTACATTAATCTCAAGTTTAGGAGTAAAAATACTGATATTCAGAGAAACTGGAAGAAAGCATTAACCTATACATAGTCACTAGAGCACTTTTCTGTGATATCAGAGGTCAGTCTCCTTATGAATCTGCAGTTTTCTGCTTTAGACTACAGAATTGAAGTTGGGCTCACCTCATCTTCAAAATACTGTAACACTTTGTTTATGGAAATAAAATTTGAAACATTAATCAGTTGCTTTTAATACACTGTGTTCCCATAAAGCATCCAAAGCATTTAATCTAAACTGGTTTTTTATGATCCAATTTTTAAGGACCCTTAGGTCTTTAAAATCATAGGAATTATTTTCTCAGTTCTATCTAATCACATGAATAATTGCCATCTAGTAGGTTTTAGATAGTTTGTTTCAAAACTGCACTTATAACTGATCCTATTAATTGTAGGAAGAAAAACATCACACAAAGTCCTAATTATAGTCACAATGAAAAAGGGCATTCAATTAGTGTTTCATTATGTAGTGTTGTTTAATGTGACTAACGTCAGTGAATAGTACCATTTTCTTTCAGCCTGGAAGGTAGTTATTCCTGCAGTAGGACTCCTTTAAGGCAGTCTATCCATACATGTGCACATGTGTACTGACAACTATTACAGAAACCTAAACCAGAGAAGCAATGGCATTAAATATCAAGGAATCCTTTTTTGGAACCTGAATAGATCCAGTCTGACCCAATTTCATTTGGAAGGAAGGATACAAGAGCAGACACTCTAAACTTGAAACCTACGTATCGTTTTCTGCCCTCCAAATCTGATGTACTGTGAGGTCTGCAAAGAGACAAGTTTTAGTATGAGTTACTCACCTGAGGTAATATCTGTGTCACTTCAGCTTTCAAGACTGAAGAAAGTTATATTCTCAATTCAAGAAAACTGAGCTTCCAGAGAAATAAAGACTTCCAGCATCAGAGCTGATCTTCCACACAGTATTTACCAGAAAAAACCAACCAAACAAAAACAAAACAAAAACCAAAGCAAAACAAACTCCAAAACTTCATAAAGAAACTCAAAAATCTCATTATAGATTTTTGATAGTGATCATACAGACTGTTCATACTACAGATACTCTTTTCCAAGCAGACCCCATCTCTTTCAGTCTCCTTCACAGTCTCACATTGTAAGTAAAAACAAAATAATTCTGAAAATTTTCAAGGATTGTGGGTGTAAAAAGAAGGGGAAAATACAAAAAAAAAAAAAAGGAAAAAACTCCCAAACTGATGTTACAGTTCTTCCAGTAATGACTAGCTTGTAGTTTAATCTTCTACCTATGTGAGTGTTTGGCAAATTCACACCAGCCTTTAATAGAAAAGATCAAGGCTGAAGGTCCTGTCCATCATCGACCACAGGTAAAGAAACAACTGAGAATTCATATTAAAATTTTTATATATAAAATGAACAAATAAGAAGACTTGCTCATTTTCCCCTGACTTATGTTTGAATTTTCCATTCTCTACACTTTTTCTACTTGAATTTTAACTTTAGGTATTTGACTCTGCCTTTGTTTCCTATGTTAAAAGAGAAATGAACAATAGGTGAGAAAACATGGGGATTTTTACTTTAAAAATATCTGAAGAATTACATTTTTATTAGACTAGTAAAAATGATCAGATGGATGGAACATGGCTCCTATGAGGAAATGCTGGGACAGTTGGTGTTGTTTATCTTTACATATTTATGCTAGACACTTTCCTTTGTATAATTTAATCACAAATACTGCCACCATCCTATTACCAATCTTAATAGTTAAGTCCCTCTCAGCTATGATTTTCTAAGTATTTGACATAAAACAAGCTTCAAATACAATAAAACAGAAATCGAAGAAAAAAATAAAAATTGTTTTACAGAGTGTTAATTAAAATAGGATTAATGTTGAGGCATAGAAAACTGCATTAGAAAAATCTACATCTGAGAACTAAAGATAAATTTAAGGATACAATTTTCAAAACTTGGAAATAATCTTCTTCTTCTTCTTCTTCTTCCACTTCCACATAAACCTAAGCTAAAAATTTAAACAAAGTAATTAAAGGGACAACTCATATAGTTTTAGTAATTGTCCCCCAAAGGATTGAGTCTCACAAGTGCTTTCAGAAGAAATTCAGTTGGATATGGGACAGGTCAGTGAATCTAAAGAGTACATTGCTTTCTAACATTGATTTTGCAGCTCCAAAGCAGAAAGGTCTTTTCCTACAGACTGAAAGATGACAGGTGATGTTGAAGAATTGAGACGTGAAAATGAAACCCTTAACTGAGATCATATGTAGAGTAATATATGTGTACAGTCTGAAATTAATACAAAAGATATGCCAAAACCACACAACAATCCCTTTAAAATCCTACCCTAGAATTACATTAACAGTTATTTCTTGTTATATACTTTTAAGGACCATTATTTTAACACAAAGTATATTTTAGTAAATCAGTCTCATATCACTAAGCAAATAACATACTTGCCATGCCAATGTCATCCTTATTATACTCCTCACTTTTTCTCCTCAAATTATTCTCATCATTTATATCCAGTTCAAAGATTATTAGTTTCTTGTAATCTATAAAATATAAATTACTTCATTTATTTGTAGACTTGTTTAAATTGCATTTAAATACAATGGACCTAGTTCGTATATCTTATAGGACACCCTGTGCAGTGCTAATAAAAATAATTTCACAATGTGATATCTCATACATAAATTTGGGCATGTGTCTGTGTCTGGTTCCTTTTCTTTTTTTTTTTTTTTCTTTTTTTTTTTTCTTCTCTTTTAATAAGGCAGCTAATCTGTGTATAATCCTTTCTTTAAATTAAATTCTGACATTATGTGACAGAATCATGTTTGGAATTAACATAAATCTTGGTAAAGGCAAACCAAATAATTACTGCAGTCTTCTGATCCATCCTAATGTTCACACTTATTAACAAAGTTTTAGACATAAAGCAACCACTATCATTCATTTGGTGAAAATTAAAGATAATACAAACCAGTGTCAGTGGATTGACATTGCTAAGTTTTTAGGATACACTTCAGTATAAGGGACTTGGTATTGTAATTTAAGTATGAAGTACTGTAATAAAGTATGCTGACCTGTTCAAGTTAATTTCAGAAGCAGTACAGTATACTACCTGTTTTAGGTAGGAAAAAGAAAATACATTTTCTGAAGACACTTCGAAATTCTAGTTTATCAACAATTTTGGTACGGAGTTACCTGGAATACAAAGTTTTGTTTTATCCTAACAAAGATCTTTGGGAGATTAAATGCAGACTTCTAAAGATGGGATAGATCAAAAATTAGAATACTCAGACCTGAGAAACATAATTTTAAGGTATGCTTTTTTGCTGACTTGCTGTGATAAAAGATTATCTGGCATTACCAGAATAAATGCTTCCGAATTGGATAAAAATAAATAAATCAATCAACTGAGATTTGGGTTCTTTCCATATAGATATTTTTCTTCATTTGAGAAAAATGAGGGAAAATAAAAGTTAACATGTTCTGCAATATTAACCTAAAGGAAATGTCACCAATTTTTTCTCAAATTAGAACTATTTCTGGTAGTTAGTGGACTATATTTAGATTATCTTCTCTGTAAATTAACTAGCTTATTGCTAACATTTTTTTTCCCCATTAAAACAGTTATCCACAATCACACAGAGATCTGTATTTTTGAGTTTGTACCACAATATGGATGTGGAATCATAAATCTTTAGTTTTTTCAGGTAAGAAATTTTTTAAAACTTCAAAATATTTAAATAAATTTTTTCATTATACCACAACACACACAATCCAAATGCTGGATTTTGCATTTGCCCTTTCATAAAATTTGGTTGATGCACTTTTCCACCCTTTTTATGATACTCTGGGTGACTCTACCCTTCAATGTATTGACTCATAATCTGCAGCTCGGTGTTACCTTCAAGCTTGATTTCAGTCCATGCTCCATTGTCTCCTGGAGATGTTTGATAGTGATGTTAATTGGGACAGGTACCAGTATAGAGCCCTACTGTATCCCACTTTATTTGAAGATCATTATTACCATATTTCTATTTCTACTCTGAGCTAAACATTTCAGGTAAACTACATTTGTTTTACTTTTAGCTTTTTGATAAATTAAATTATTTGTTGAGGAAAAATTAAATGGGAAAACACATAGAAACATAAATGCACAAACCCCTTTTTTATTCCTTATTTAAACATGTGAGCTTCGTTCCATTGTGACATTTTAACCACAGAAACCAGTAACAGAAAATGGTGAAGGTAGGCAATGACCTTCTGAAAACACAAGATATATATGTAATGTGTCAGAATAATTCTGTTTCTTCTCTGGTTTCAAATTCATAACTGTCTTTGGGGGAAAAAAAAAAAAAGGAAAAAGAAACCAATGTTTTAATTTTCCTTGCAATATCTCCATATTTATTAAATGCAATCAGCATTTTGATGTGTTATTTTCTGTAGCAGAAATAACAGAAGAATTGTTATGGGTGCTTACCCTCATTTCTAATTTGAATTACAAAGAAATAAATTGTTTATATTCTGTTTTACACAATTTTGAACACTTCCTGTCAAATATTGTATGCATGCTTATATTTATATATAAATACACATGTATAAGAATGAATGTGTTCACTCTAAATACACACCTCATAATTTGCTTTAGAGGTCATAATGAAGTGTAATGTATTTTTTATATTGAATTTCCCTGTAATTGTGGTGTTGCAATTGTAGGCAGTAAAATAAACCCTGTTGTGGTGCAGATGTTACCAGGTTTTATGTTTTTATTGTACGCAAATTAAATTGTACAACTCCGGATTTGTCCTGAGTTTCCTGCATTCATTTCACAGGAAATACCTTGTATGTTCAATCACTCATGGTTGAACAAAAATTATCAGGAGGTAAACTTATATTTAGACAGCCAGACTTCTAGGCTTGGCTTCTGAATCCCCAGGCCCAGATAGAAAGCCTGGTGAATAGCAACTGTGTACTTCAGTCAGTTCTATGCACACAGAAGAATCCTTCATCTCCACCTTGTCCATAACCTCTGTGAAAGACATCTCAAGTTTGTGGTTCAGAGGAGAACTGTGATGTCACTGGGTGCTGTTAGGGCTTATCAAATAATTAGTAGGTTAGTGAAGATGTATCAATATCTCCAAATGTTTTTTTTTTTTTTTCTGAATCACAGATCACTTTGCATCTTGTTTAATCAAGGTTTCCTAACATAAAATATATCATACCTATGATAAGCACTCTTCTGCCTTTTTATTTTGACTTCAAAAATTTTGATTGTAAAAATTGAGATGGCAGATATTTGAAAAATATTTATCATATAGGAATAGAAATAAAACTAAAAAACTTGGAACATTAAAAATTATATTTCCAGTAAGGAAATTGACAACTGTGGAAATAATTTACTATCAGAATATTCTGGAGAAGAACCCAGGGGTCCTGGTGGACAACAAACTGTTCATGAGCCAGCAGTGTGCCCTTGGTCTCAAGAAGGCCAGTGGTATCCTGGGGTGCATTTGGAAGCACTGTCAGGTGCAGGCCAAGGGAGATGATACTGCCTCTCTACTCAGCCCTGGTGAGGCTACATCAGAAATGTTGTGTCCGGTTTGGGGCTTTTCAGTACAAGAAAGACATGAAGCTCCTGGAGCAGGTTCAGCAGATGTCCAGTAACAAATTAACAAAAGAACTGGAGCACCTGATTTATGAGGAAAGGCTGAGGGAGCTGGAAATGTTCAACCTTGAGAAGAGACGACTTGAGAGGGCACCTCACCAATGTATATAAGTATCTGAAGGGAAGGTGTCAAGAGAATGGAGCTAGGCTTTTCTTGTGGTGCCAAGCAATAGCACAAGAGGCAACAGGCAGAAATTGATGACAGGAAGTTCCACTTGAACATGGGGAAGAACTTCCATGCTATACTAGTGACCATACACTGGAATGGATTGCCCAGAGAAGTAGTGAAGTGTCCCTCACAGTAGATATTTAAGAGCTATCTGGATGCAATCCTGTGCAATGTGCTCTCTGCTTGAGCAGGAAGGCTGAACAGGATAATCCACTGTGATCCCTTCCAACCTAATCCATTCTGTGTTTCTGTGATTAGACAGAAATTAATAACAGTCTGTTAGTTCTCGCCAATGGTTCACCTAGGTAAATAATTGAGTGACAAGGAAGAGTACAAGGACACAGGAAACAGAATAATACCTTTCTAGTGCTTATTATCAATAGTAGAAACTGATTTGGAGAAAGAAAGGTGCTACAAATTTCATAGAATCATAGAATCACCCGGGTTGGAAAGGATCTCTGAGATCATCAAGTCTAACCCTTGGTCCACTACCACCACAGTTACTAGACCATGGCACTAAGTGCCACATCCAGTCGCATCTTAAAAACCTCCAGAGATGGAGAATCCACCACTTCCCTGGGCAGCCCATTCCAATGCCTGATTACCCTCTCTGTAAAGAGTGTCTTCCTAATATCTAACCTAAACTTCCCCTGGCAGAGCTCAGGACCATGTCCTCTTGTCTTACTGATAGCTGCCTGGGAGAAGACACCAAGCTCCACCTGGCTACAACCTCCTCTCAGGTAGTTGTAGAGAGTGATGAGGTCACCCCTGAGCCTCCTCTTCTCCAGACTAAACAACCCCAGCTTCCTCAGCCTCTCCTCATAGGACTTGTGTTCAAGTTCCTTCACCAATCTGGTTGTTCTGGGGTCCAGAACTGGACACAGCACTCCAGGTGTGGTCTCACCAGCGCTGAGTACAGGGGAAGGATCACTTCCCTCATCCTGCTGGTCACACTGTTCCTGATCCAGGCCAGGATGCCATTGGCCTTCTTGGCCACCTGGGCACACTGCTGGCTCATATTCAGCTTCCTGTCAATCCAAACTCCAAGGTCCCTTTCTGCCTGGCTGCTCTCCAGCCACTCTGTCCCCAGCGTGAAGCGCTGCAGGGGGTTGTTTTGGCCAAAGTGCAGGACCCGGCATTTGGCCTTGTTGAACCTCATCCTGTTGGAATCAGATCATCACTCCAGTCTGTCCAGGTCTCTCTGCAGAGCCCTCCTGCCTTCCAGCTGATTGACACTCCCCCCCAACTTGGTGTCATCTGCAAATTTGAAACAATAACTTTTGGTTAAGAGATAAGTGAAGATCCTCCTTGATTTAAATTTGAACTAAAGGTTTAGGAAAATTGTTTTACCACTAAATTTAGAAATCAAAGTATCTTTTATGTGATTTTTAAATGCCTATTCAGAGGGCTATTACCAAATAGCACTATATAGTTTATTAAAATTAAAGACAATATTTATAGCTATTGTTGTAGTCTTTCTCTTCCAGTTAGTGATATATTCAAATAGATAAATATTTTGAATTGTGAAGATGTGCAAAGCCATCTTGATGATATAACAGCTTTGGTCAAATAGTCCTTTAGATGAATAATTTTGATGTTCAGGAAGTACAAATTTCTGTTCTCGAGGTGACTGAAATTGCTCTTGAGATCAGAAGAGTATTTGAAGCAAAATATTTGTCACAACAGAGTTACTAAGAATAGTTATTACAGATAATATTACAGGAGAAAAGGTAGGCTCCATTTTGATTCATACTGACTTCAGAATTTAGCTGTCTGAAATAATCTGCATGAAAGTACAAGGGATGCTCTACACCCTGCATGGCTGCATTACAAACTTCAATTCTGACGCTGTAGGGTTATCCTTTCTTCAATATTTCTGCCCTATCTGTTCTAGATATGTCAAAGAAGCCATAAGAAACTAAATTTGCTAGATTAAAGCAGGTATTCAAATCATTACTTATTACCTTAAAGTTATGATGTTTTACTGCTACTGAATTATAATATATTCTTATTCATAATAAACTACTGGTATTTGTATGTCATGCAGAATGGAACAGGGGGTAGGAAAAGATAAGGTTTTTTTCTTCCTCTCAGATCTTGCTTCTTGCTGTTTTGAAACTTCTGACAACATAGACTCAACAGTAAACGTATTTTATGCAGAACCTAATTTTGTTAGCTAAGGAATCACGAACAGACAAAAATTGCTGTTGTATATTAGGTTAGGAGAAGGTATTACTAATCTAAGAACAACCGCACAAAACAGTCACAGGTGCTTATCAGCAAATTCAATTACACTAACAAAAAAATGGCTTATAAATGCAAAGCTAAGAAGGTGTTTATATCACTCAGGAGTTTTTTTCGCTGTTGCCTTTTCATAGATCTTTACCTGAATTTGATGAGATAGGAGTAAAAGGAAACATCAAGTATTCATAGGTAGACCACATATATTGAAAATAATGAAATTGCTCTGCATATAGTAGCTTACCCAGCAGATTGTCACAGCATGCACTCTCATTAGGATGTCTGCTTGAATCTTAGATTCCTGGCATAGGGTAAAAATAAAATATTCAGGTGATGGAGGCTAGACACAAGTATTTATCATTATACAAAACTGTTTTTCAGAGAACTGTGAAGTCTGTAGGTCTTTTGCAATATATATGTACTGATAGTAATCTTAGGCTGTTTTCAGATGCACTTTATGATTCTTCTTTATGATTTCTTCTTTAAACTAACCAATGATTTTTACTTTGTGTGAATGAAAATTTTAGTTTTGGGGATAGCAAAAGAAAAGCAGGGAAAATTGATTGTTTTGAGAATATTTTTGTATCAATTTGTATGCATTTGAGTTAATTCCTAGCCTGCTGGGGCACAGTGGCTCTTTATATCATTTAGTTTTGGTTCCTAGGAAAACCAGTTTCTAAAACTATGCAAGAATTACACAGTACATGGAAAGAATAAACCTGGATGAAACTAATAGCTGTGATAGAGAGAGGGAGGGAAGGAGAAGGGAGAAAAAGGAGGGAGGGAGGCAGCAAGGAAGGAAGGAGGAAGGAAGGAAGGGAAGAAGGGAGGAGAGATGAATATGGGAGTCTGACTTTCTCAAGCTGAAGACACAATAAAAGGTGCTTTATTTTGAACCCATTTCTTATAGCATGATGACACTTCTCATTTTAGATGCTTTCTACCATTACTGCCAAGAAACCTCTCCATGTGTCCACTGAAAATGAGTTTCCGTCTGCAGCCTGATCCTCACCAAAGCAAGTGACAGACATCCTGGCAGCAACAGTAGACTAGAGAACACATCAATAACATTATGTGAGAAAAAAAGGGGAATAAAAAACCAAAAAGAACAACATCAACAACAATAACAAAAGAAATACCAAACCCCACAGTCAAACTAGATAGACTGTCAAAAAGAAAAAGCAAAGCAAAGATTTGTGTTTTGTTTTTTTTCAGAAGATTCAATGCAAATGCAAGAATATCTGTGGGTAAGCATGTTTAAAAAGTTGCTCTATCAACATATAGATAGTAATGGAAGCTATCTATGTTTTGGACAAGATAAACAGATTTCTCTTGTTCTGGGAGTTTGTGGTTTATTTTTGCTTTGAATGGTATAGTGGATTCCAATTTTTCTATTTTTTTTTTTTCACAATAAATATGTGTTCTCTGCTTTTTAAAGGATATGGATGGACACACTGTTTGTCTCCTCTTGTTGCTTTCCAGGTCAGGTAGAAGTCCATGGGAAGAACAGAACATTACTCCTTCACTGGAAGTAAAGAAATATTTTCAGGATGGTACAGAGGGACACATTAGGGATCTATAGCAATTTTACTACTGAGAAGATCAGTAAGAAAATACAGACAATTCCCCTCCTGAAGAAAAGCTGATTGTATTGTGCAGATGATTGAAAACCACTAAGGTAATAAAAGTTGTTTTAGAGCAAGACTGGAAGAAAACAGTCCACAATGTAAAACATCTGGAAATTCTTACAAGTTCAATCCTATAATTTTGTCCACCACAAAAATTAATCAATATTTATTTTTTTTCTGCCAGAAAAAATAGTTTTTAGAACTTTAGTCCAGCCTTTCTTCTGAAACCTGTTTAATGTTACAAATGTATAATCTTCATGCTGTATTTTAAATTAGAATTAATACTTCTGTCTAAGAGATATTTTCTGGAAAAAATAAAAAGAAAAAGATGTCACAAACATGTAATACACTCTCCTAAAATACCATGAACATATCTAGTACCAACGTTTGATAAAGTAAATAAGGATTTTATACTAGACTATATAAACTAACTTGCTCTTTTTGTCAATACCATTTCATACAAAAAGAAACAACTGCAAAGTAAGTAATAAAGCTGACCTAATTTTGATGCAGGAAAATCTATCACAAGGATTTATAGTGCTGCTATGTTCCAATCAATTCAGGAGTTAGAAATTTTTAATCTTTTGATCTAGAGAAACTAGCCTAGCACAGATTAAAACAACTAAAGAAGAAGAACTTCAGGGTACAAAAATACTCCTTGTAGGAATTAATATAATAAAGATGATACATCATAGAACTTTATTACATATTGTAATAAAATCTTTGGAAAGACGAAAGACAAATCCCAGGAGTAGTACAATCTGCTACAGTAGAAAACAAAACAAATAGTGATTTATATTACCAGCTCAAAACTTTTTTATTACAAAAAGAAAAGCTTATTTTAAAATCTAGAACTTCATAAACAGGTTCATCAAGGAGCACATTTAGGTATAAGCTCTTTTACTATAAAAACTATTATTTATTCTTAAATTATTTATGTGCAATAAGGATATATAGCTGCATTTCTAAGGATAGATAAGTCTGCGTTTTATCCAAAAGGTGTATGTCTAGCTTACTCACAGCCTCTCTTGATGAGACAGACTGCAACTTAATGCTACAACTTAAGATGTCCCATATATTGTCCCCGCACAATTTAAAGCAAATCTTACTTTTGTGGGATGGCAGGTCATTTCAAGCTTCATGGTGCTAACGGGGAAACAGGAAAATACATTTTGTCATAAAGGATATTTGAACACACCAAGAATGTTTCAACACTGTATGAGCTCTGAATAATATGGAAGGAGATGAACTATTTGAAGTTTTGCTCATACTGTTTAACGACTGTTTGTGGAAAAATGGCTGGGGGTAAAATTAAAGGAAACTCAAAAGTTTTGTTCACATCTTAACAGAAGTTATGACAGTACAGAAATTATAGCATGAAATGAAGTTGCTACTCCCTGGATGGAATGCAGTTGGTACATCTGAAACTTTCTGTGATGATTCCCTACACACACAATCTGCAACCTCAAGCACATGTTAAGGGGATGAAATGGAGGGTGTAGCAGAGTGGAAACACCTTGGCCAGTCTCTGTTGAAATCCTTGCAGGAAGGGGAACTCGATGGTACTTTGTAGCTGATAAACAGCATAGCGGTCTTCATCCAATGGAGACAGAAGATGTCTTGATGCTGAACCAGCAACAGTGGTGAAGTCACTCACCATGGAAGAACTTGGTTCATTTTAACCTCATTGTAATAATATGAAGCAAGGCTGAGTTCTTGCACCACTTATATTCACAATCTTTTTCAGCGTGATGCTCCAAGGGGCACATCCAATCTCATCTTAAAAACCTTCAGGGACGGAGAATCCACCACTTTCCTGGGCAACCCATTTCAATACCTGATTACCCTCTCTGTAAAGAATTTCTTCCTAATATCTAACCTAAACTTCCCTGGCAGAGCTCAGGACCATGCTCTCTTCTCTTACTGATAGCTGCCTGGGAGAAGAGATCGAACCCCACCTGGCTACAACCTCCTCTCAGGTAGTTGTAGAGAGTGATGAGGTCTCCTCTGAGCCTTCTCTTCTCCAGGCTAAGCAACCCCAGCTCCCTCAGCCTCTCCTCAGCAGGACTTGTGTCCCTTCACCAGCCTTGTTGCTCTCCTCTGGACCTGCTCCAGCACCTCAATATCCTTCCTGAACTGAGGGGCCCAGAACTGGACACAGCACTCAAGGTGTGACCTCACCAGTGCTGAGTACATGGGAAGGATCACTTCCCTGCTCCTGCTGGCCACACTATTCCTGATCCAGGCCAGGATGCCACTGGCCTTCTTGGCCACCTGGGCACACTGCTGGCTCATGGGTTGAGCACAAGGGTCTCAGCTCTTCTGGGGCACTGACAAACAAATAAAACGCAAGGGTTTGAGGAAATCTCTCCTTTTCCCATGAAAGTGCTATTTGTGGAGTGAACTATTACCCAAAGCACATGCAGGAAATCTTTGACTAATCCCAAAGGCAATCCAGAGATAATATTTATGCAACAAAGAGACCAAGATCTGTGAGTGAACAAGAACAGTATAGATGTACATTAAAAACCAACCTAACTTTGGGCAGTTCCAGTGAGGGACAAAGAAAATGGTTGGGAAATAGGTTCCATATACATATTACAAAAGTTAAATAGAGCTATGGAATGTTCTTGGAGAGAATGACATGTCATACACTACTTTATTCTCCAAAGCAAATGAACACATTCGACATCTTCCAAAATACCTTACTGAAAACTTTCTTAAGTCCATACATATGAAGGTTTTACTATATTTGGGATTGGTTGAATGTTCATGTAATTTCCTAGTAGATTAGAAAAGTATCATCTTGTTGCACAAGACAGATGAGATTACAATTGTTATTCATAGTTTGCAGTATTCATACTTTAAGGTGTTGCGATGTACAAAAATAGATAAATTTTGCATGTCATTTATTTCCACCTCAAGCAGAGTCAAATTGTACTCAGTTGGTAACTACTTCTGTCTGATAGTTATAGAAAGAATAGAGAAATTTAGGTCAGCTCTAGGGGCATATCTCCATCTACCTATAATCTTTTCCTAAGTGAAATCAGTTTTCTTCCCTGTATTTTAATTTAGTTCAAAATAAATTTGGATCTTTATTCAATACAATTGACTGTAGTCATTTAAATGAGATGCAAAAATTAGGCATATTTTCATTTTGTGTTCTTTCTACATTACAAAACAGAAAATTAGATAAATCTCTTAAGATCTGTCAACTGAACATACAAGACACCTAAGAGTGACAAGAAATTAACTTAATCCTAAGTTAATTTCTTCTTTAAGTATGTAAAGTTTGCTAGAGGGAATTTAAGTGACATAAAAACCTAGTAGGGTTTTCAGAAGAGCTTATTTGCAATTCAGTTGCTAAGTCCTTTAAAAACATACTTTACATGTCTTTGGATGGGATTTATCTGGTCAGTTGAAAATGTATATTCTCTAGTCACTAGAACCAGTCACACTTTTGTCTGTTCAGAGGTACTTTTGCTGTAAAATTCATATTGTTGTAGTGAAAATGTACAGCATAAACTAGACTGAATATATACTAAAAATGCATTTATTTCCTAACAAAAATACAGAAGGACTCAAGGAAATTAACTTGAGTCTACATACCTACCTTTAGTCAGACATATTCTGGCCTTATGTCCAAGTTATTTTCAATGGCTTTTCAGTGACCAGAAATTTTGGTCAGAACAATAGTTCTTTAGCAAAGGTAGTCATGTGGCAAAGAAGAACCTCAAATAATGACCTTTTCAGTATAATGCTACACATTTCACCCAGGTATTCTTAAGAAGTTGTCCTCTCAAAATGAATATTGTTTTTAATGGTTTTTTTTTAACTCCCAAAATTCACCACATTTGCCAAGGGCTATGACCAGCTGACTCTGACAGTAATTAGCATTTTTATTTTATGGTTCAGACTGCTAAAATTTAAAAATTAAATCTTACATGTAATTCTTATAACAAGCTATCATAGCTCCTGAAAAGGTTCCATTGAGGAAAAATTCCCTTAGTTTGGTGCATAACCATTGCAACTATTTGTACACAGTATAATTTTCAGCATTAATCTATTAACCCTGGAGGGAAAATGAGCCTCTGTCTTTTTAAAACATTGATATTCACTGCAACAAGCACTTCTGCAATAATCTGGCAATTAAAATAATATTCACTAATTTTTGTTTAAAATGATAGCATAAGTCACATTTAGGATAAAAAGTTGCTATAAACCAGAAAGGAAAAATTATAGCCAAATTTTTCAAAAATTATTTATCCTGGTTGGTAATTTAGAAAATGTTTTTTTCCAGATTAGACTGGTTTTAATAAGGCAACTAATTTTACACTGCAAGTATGAACTCAACAGTCTCTCTCAGGAGTATGCTAAAATACATATTTGTTTTCTTTGATTACCATTTATATCACCATGTACACAACGAATAATTTGCCCCTGGACCTAACACCATTTACAGATATAGACCTTGAGCTGGAAGGCACAATAACATTTGGCATTTTGAAGCATAAACCCCCAGGTTTCCTGATGCTCTGGATTTTATCCAGGTTTACACAATATTCACTGAAAATGAAAGATTTAATGATTTTTCAGACCCAGAAATGCAGTATTTTTTGTTTTCCTTTTGAAATAAAGTTTTCCGTTTAAGTTATCTGAAGCTTTATGTGATGCTCAAAGGTAAATGTGAGGAATAAATGGGATGTATATGGCATTAGCATATAGTTACAAAAGGAGATCTAATAGCATTAAAAGAAAATGCCTCTATTCTTTCTCATAAAAGGCAACAGATTGAATATTTGTGTAGTGTTAGGTAGAAATTTAGTACAGAGTTCTTCATATTTCATGAATGCTTCTCATTTTATATATATGTGTGTGTGTGTGTATATATATGTATATATATATAATGGTGTAGAAGTAGAGCTCAGAATGCTGTTTGGAGGAAGGTAGGGAAGTCCTTTAGCCTGCTATTTGTGTAATGCTTTTGTGGAATCCTTTTCCTTGATTGCATGTTGCTCCTGTAAAGCCTTTTTGCCATAATACCCATTTTCTCAATAAATTAAAAGAAATATCTTAGATAAAAGAGTGAAGCTTTTTCTCTGGATGCAAACTCAAGGTATTAAAGAACCAAAGACTTTGTAAGAGTTAATGTGAGTGAAATCTCTTGAAGTCCGAAACTAAAGTGTAATGCCTGGTAAAGCTTGAAGCTTTTGGACTGGAGGGTAACATCCCCTTAGTCAGAAACATAATTTTTGAAATTCATAACAAAGAATTATAAAATACTTATATTGAGTGAAAAAGTTGTTGAAGACAGAGCAATCTTGTTAAAATTTCTATGACAGTAGACCTTGCTGCAACTACCATAAAGTAGTAACGACGGTGGAAACATGGTCTATAGACTCCAAAAGTGATACTTATCCACCAAGAAATCTCAAGAGAGAATGTTGTGTCATGTCCTTGCCTCATTACTGTTCTTCAGGTTTCTCTCACACATTGGAAAGACTGCTTCAGACACTTCCCTGAAGTACACTGAAACTCCAGCTTTATCTGTCATCTTTTGTCTTTATTTAAGCCTATGATACTGTATCTTCCTTTAAAAGATTATTTTACTTATTCTGAATAACAAGATGAATAGGAAGCTACTGGACAGACTGCAGAAATGGGCCACTGAGATGAATAAGAGGCTGGAGCACCTCACATATGAGGACAGGCTGGGAGAAGTGAGTACTGTTTAGTCTGGTGAAGAGCAGCCTTAAGGTGATGTCATGCAAGTATATAAATATCTGATGGGAAGGTATGAAGAAGACAGAGCCAGACTCTTTCAGTGGTGTCCAGTGACAAGACTGGAGGCAACAGGAACAAACTGTAGCTTAGGAGGCTCTGTCTGAACTTCAGGAAATGCTTTTTTACTGTGAAGGTGACTATGCAGTGATGCTAAGTTGCCCAGGGAGATGATAGAGTCTTCACCCCTTGATATTAAAAAGCTGCCTAGGCATGGTCCTTGGAAAACAGTTCTAAGTGACCCCATCTGAACCAGGGTGTTGAATAAGATGACCATCAGAATCCCCTTCCAATCTCAACCATCTGTGATTCTCAGAATTATTCAATTACATCCGTATAGTGGAGAAGCAGTATAAAATTCATGTGTTTTGCTTAAAGAGTGATGTTGAAAGAATTCACTGCTGCTCTTAATGACAGGCATATATTACAGAAAAGACTTTGACTGAATGTTAATACTGTAAAAGAACATTTCAGCATAATGGCATAAATGTTGTAACAAATACTGCTATTGTTGGAGACTATGTTAATCCCATTGTATCTTTTCAACCCTAAAAAAAAAGAAAAAAAAAAAAGCTGCTGTTGAAAATGTATTTGCTTTCTTGTAACTTGAAACTGAAACATTGTCTTGATTAACTGATCAAAAATACCTTAATAAAAATAAGAATTTTCTATTCTGTTTTATACCAAGGGAATTTGGACTGGTATAAAATAGATTACGTTATGTAAATGAACTGCTGTGCAAGTAATCCTGTCTAATTACATTTGTAACTGTAAACTATAATTGTTTAAATAAACACATCTACCTATTATTAAGTGTTGAATATAAAGTATCAACAATAAAAAGTCACATCTAACAAATATTTGAAAATTTTATAACTTGATACACTATAACTGTTTTCTTTTTTTTTTTTCCAGCTGATTTTTTCATGGAGTACAAATCTCTTTGATGGTCATATGGGAAGGCTTTGCTGAAGTCATATACGCTACATTTTTAGGGGGAAGGCAATTGGTTAGATTTGAATGTATATATATGGCCAGTCTTCGCGAGTGAAGATCCGGGGAAGGTCTTTCCACCTTCCAGCCTGTGCATTGGATTTTTTTTAGGTGAGACGCAGTGTGCGCGGAACTGAGCCCACCCTTTAATCCTAAGGTTCATCTGCCGGGGCCAAGCAAGCTTGGACGGTGGCAGTGAGGTCCTCAGGACGTAGATGGATTGCCTTTTTAAGGGTTAACGAGCTCCATCAGCCCGGGAGTGGCCCTGACTGGGAATCGAACCCGGGTCTCGGCGGTGACAGCGCCGTGCCCTTAACCACTAGACTACCAGGGGCTCCAGATTTGAATGTGGTAGGTAGATAAACAGTTAAATCTCCGTGAAGATCTATTGATTTCTCTTTTACAGTACCACCTAAATAAATGGAAATTTATTGAATAAATATTAAAAGGTTATTCTCGATACTAGAATAAAGCTAGAATTGATGCATTAAGCCTTGTTTCTAACAAGGAACTTATTTTGTAGCAACCTGAAAATCCAATTTTTACCATACTGAATAAGTAGACAAGAAAATTACACATTAATTAAGATATTCCCCTGTTGTCTTTCTTTTACTATTACAGTCCTTTTATAGGCTGCTTCTTCATTTACCTTCTGGGATGTTTTTTATTTACATGGGATCCTGCAGGGCTCACTGCTGAGATTGTTTGGCTGTGTAGAAATTCACATCAACTTTAAAAACCAACCATTTAGATTCACTTTTTCGAGCAAACAAAGGAAGTAGTAGATGAGGGCTTGTACACAGCAAGGTCCCAAACATAGTATGCTTGAACTCAGAATCATTCTATTTACACTAGACTAAACATAGGTATATTGAGAATTAAATGAACCTCTAAGTTAAGCACTGTTGTCTGCTCTTCCAGATGTAGGTTTTCAGAAATCTGGCTTGCAGGAACTTCCAAGAAGCTCTGTCAAAAGTAAGGAAGAATTAATTTCCTTTCTGTTGATTCAGATTTGACATTATCCCCATCCATGTAAGAATGCAATTTAACTAGTTATTAAAAATGGTCTACCTGCTGCAATCTGTACCAGAAGCTCCAACTACTTTTAACACATACTTCACAATTTTTTTTCTGGGAGGAACAAGTGCCTTTGCTGTTAAAAGTTCTTTACCACTGGTACTGGTGCTGTGCAATTGAGTTCTGAACCAAACATCAGTCTCAAAGAAATAGTTACAAATAACTGTATGACATATATAAACAATATTTTTGTCCATTAAAAAAAATTATTTTCATATTTTTTTAAATATTACAAATACTTTTAAGTTGTCATGTTATTCTATGAGTTTTGATTTTTAGGTAAAATTCAGTGTCAATACGAGATCCTTTTGTTTCACTTGTTGCTCCATTTAATAGAATATCCTTAATCTATATTAGTTTCTAATGTGTTTTTTTAAGTTTGTATCCCTTTAGAATACAAATGATTTATCCCTTGCAATGTATCATGAGGAGGTTTGAGTCCACTTCAACATTACATTCACTGTTTTATGTGGAGGTTTGAGGGTTTTTTTGTTGTTAATACACTTTAGTGTTTTGAAAGGTTATCAATGAGTATCCTTGTTTCTTTTTTCGAATTATTGACTCCAGTTAATATCAAGTGCACAGTTCAGTCAATTTATTTTGTTGAATTTGAACAACAAAAAAAATTGGAATGAAATGATCTGTCAGCATCTATGTTGACAGAAGCAAAGTAATTTTAGAAGTTTTACATTTCTGTCTGAACATTAGGTTAAAACATTATGCAAATAAGGGAGATAACGAGTGTTCTTAAATTTGTAAAAAAGCTAATCATCTCTACAGCTGCTTCTGTTAGCATCAATTGAAATTTAAAACTTGTATTAATTAGCTTACCTTTCAGGTATAATTTTTGCAATACATTACTTGGGTTATTGGATGAAATATTCTCAAAAATGCTGTGTTAGTTTTTGGTTTTGTTTTAAACTGGGCTTTGCAATACACCTATGAATTCCTAGTTTCACATGCGGAAAACAAGGAGAGTCAGCTACAAAAGTAAGTTCAGAAAATTCTGTGTAAATCTTGGTTTCCATTAAAATTAAAACAAATTTTATCCTTTTATTTTTTTATTTTTAAATTTTAATTTTAATTCAAATTCGTTATGTTCTGGGTGTTTTCCATTGTCCTGATATCATAATACATTGGATCACTGAGAAAATTATAACCTCTTAAACCAAAACTAAACAATTAAACCCTCCCCAAATAAACTCTTTATGTAATTTGCATAAGTATGAAGAAAAATAATCAAATCAAACTCTAACTTTAAATTTAGGCTTGGTATCCCAAAATACATCAACACATCACATTTTTTTTGTTGCTTTGATTATCACTGAACTCCAGGATGGTGTAGAATTGACTTGTATATATTTGCACACAGGCATTTATTAACTTAACTGATATCCACACTGAGCATTAGTAAACTGTGTAGGCAAGCCATTGTATCATTTTTACATTTTCTGACATTATACCCATCTTCTCATAAAAACAACAAAAAATTATCCCCAGTCCTCACCAGTAAAGCAATTGTATTTGATTTACTAATTTTTTTTCTTTTTAATGAAACTCTCTAGGCTTTGTCCTGTGAAGGTTGTTAAGATATATTTCTTATTTTTCATTTAAGACACAAGCTCAAGAGAATGGTCTTTAGTGTAGTCAAAAGGTTTAAGAACTTGCCATTAATTATTAAAAAAAAAATACTAACATGAATCTTTGAGGAAACTGATTATCAAATTTGTTAGGTTAGGAATTGATTATTTAGCTAACTAGATTTCATTAAAATAGCTACAGGGGGGGTTTTATGTTTACCACACCCACTATGAATATTCATTGGACTGATTTTATTTGAAGATTGAAAGGTTCTTAAAATTAAGGCTTCAGGGGAATAATCAGATAACGGGAGTTTCTGTAACCTGTTTTCTACAGTTCTTTGATTCTGTGGTAAAATAATGATCTTAAGCATATATAGAAAAAGTTCTGTGATACAATAAATTCCATATGATAGGTAAGTTATGCACTTAGCAAGTTAGTGCAAATCTGAGTTAAATATCTTCATTTCTCACATGATGAGAAACAACTATACTAGCTCAGACTTCTCCTCCACCTTTATACCTGAGAAGTGCTGTCCTTTTTTCCTCACTATTTCCCTGCAAGACAAGACAGAAAAATTCTGGTTTTGTCTTGCAAAAAAAAGAGAAGTTCTAGTTTCTTGTGGCCAGAGAGTCTACCCCAATCATACCTAAAATCCAATCAGAGAATGCATACAATGAAAGCCATCATGCAAACAGTCATGCAAGTTCAACTGCTGGTGCCAGGGTGCTGTCTTGGTGTTGATTATGCTAAAACCAGCCTAGCTCACCAGACTTTGAATGCACATTCTTCTTTTGAAACAGGATTTGTCAGATAAGCTGGTAGCTGGCCTGTTGATTTGTGACTAGCAGTCAATCATTTTATCCTATGAAAGTCCAGTCCCCTTCATACAGTCAGAAGATATATAACTCTTCTTGGGTGTATGTGTGGAGATTCCACCCTTGGGTAGGGATGACCTTCAAGGATACTCCTTGAGGCTAAGCAAGAAAGATCTCCCCACAAGCATTGGTATGGGTGAGTTACATCAGATCTCTAATTAATAATTATTTTCTTTTTGCTAGCTTTAATATAATTGTTTCAATAATTGCTTCAATATAGTGTACTATCCTATCTTCTACTATACTACTAGTAGTTTTAGTGTTTATGTTGTGTAGTAACTAATTCTGCTTAAGATCTTTTGTCTGATAACTTGGAATAATATATCATTCATTTTATATAAATATTCTCATTTTGCCAATCATTAAAACCTGCAGGACAAAAGTGGTTCAATCACACCTTTGTAATTCCTTAAATTTAAACCATTGACTAACAACTGCTGCCCAAGAGCCACTTGGGTAACTGTTTAACCCTTGTGGTTAAACATCTGACCTGCTTCAGACAGCAGGGCTGTGAGTCAGTAGACCATCAGGGTGAAAGCCAGGAGTGCTGCTTAGAAAATGGAGTGACCAGCTTTAACTTTACCCTTTCTCACAACTTAGTAAAGAATTGTTTAGAATTAAGAAAGAAGAATGTGGAGATACTGCATGATTTATCAACAGTGCTAAAGTTATCAAAGATACTCTTTTTTTCTTTCTCTTTGTTCTTAGGCTTTGCCTTCAGTAACTTCAGTCAATTGTATGTTTCAATGGGTGGGTAAAATTTCTTACAAAGAACCTGTAACAATCTCAGAAAACAGTATAATGTTGTTAGAAAAGTAATAAAATAAACCCTGTATCTCTATGTATGTCCACTCAGTTCTGCAGCTCATGAACAGTGCCTGTAGTATTCCAGCAGTTATTTAGGTTTTTGAACCAGAACCTTATTGCAACTCTGACATTTTAATTCTCAGAATTAAATAGACAGTAACATATATTTAACAGAAGGAAAACATTATCACTTTCATGATTTGTGATGAAAGTAATTTTTTATAGTTTTAGGGATTCTTGAACCACTGAAGATTAATAATACATACCACAGGCCCCAATTCTTCTTTCTGCCATTTGTGCATCTCTGATACTGCCTGACTTAATGGATTGATGACACTTCTTCTCATCTATGTAGAAATGCTTCTAAACATGCAGTAAAATGTGTTACATCAGTTATAATCAACAGTAGAAGTCAGGGGTTTTCCCCTGACTATTTATTTATCTATCTAATATGTAACCTAATGGTCTGTGAAAAACAAACTCTCTGGGAGTATCTTAAAAAATTAAACACAATTTCTGAACAGCATAGACACTACTAGAAATAAAGAGACAATACTATTTACCATGAGGTGCAATTCCAAGCTTATATAAGGCCAATTGTGATTGAAATTTTTACCATGTTTTCTGAAGACTAGAAAAAGCTTTAAAGTGCACATGAACTAAAAAATGTAGCAAATTACAAGACCTCACAGCGCATATTATAAAAGGGGAAATAAATAAACATATATAGCAGGATATTCATTTCAACAAGACTATAATGTTTTACGATGCCTAGTAATAATTGAAGCTTTAATAATTAGGCACTAAGAGGGAGAACTGACTTTATCATAGTGAATTAAGAAAACAAAAAAATCCCAACTATTATTTCAGGATTAAACATGTAGACATAAATAATGTAGACACAAACACATTGGTCTACATTTTTGAAAAAAAATCTGTGTAATTAAGGCAGAATTTTGACATAATTAGTCAGACTATCTCAGCAGGCATTTCAGAGTCTTCACTGGCTTTGATAGTTATTAAGAGATGTAGGAAGTATTTACATTTTTCATAAATTCTTCATTTTATTTTGAGCCAGAATCCAGAATGCCAGATTGGCATGAAATTTTCTGAACAATCATAATTCTGAAGGATGATATAATTAAAATATCATTATAAATACTTGTGATGATTTTGTTTATCTACATGTTAGAAAGCTATTCAAAACATTTATTATCCTAGTAATGATAGAAGTATTAGTAAATACCCCTCTTTAAGCTAACATTTTTTCAGCCAGCTCTATAAAGTCACAAAAACAAGTTTTTCATTAACTTAAGTTGCCAAATTGGGATTTTAATGTACTTATGCTGACAAGAGGTATATGTGCCTGCAAGAGCCAAAATCAGCATTGATATGTGACGATTTATACTAGACAGCAGCTTTTTTTCTCTTCCTGATTTTTTCTACAGGAAAAATCCTTGGGCATCTGTCATTTCATCTTGAATGTTGTGATCATCTAAATGTTATTTAAAATATACTACCAGCCATTAATTTCCTTCGGAATACTATTTAGGCTTGGAAAAATAGCAAAGCAAATGGAAACAAGGTGGTTGTTTTTTTCCCCAAGTAAAGTTTTACAATAAAATTAAAAAAAAAAAATTGCCTAATTTTTTTTCAACATACCTTTTTTATAATTATTTTTTAATGTCAATAAACACAGGGAAGGATAAGAAGTGGGTTAAATATAAAAAGTCAAATAGCTTTTATGAAGCAGAGTCCATTAGTTACAGTCAGTTTTATAGAAATAGCAATAAAATCTAATTTAAACTTTAAAGAAAATTTGTAGTTGAATCTTTCTAAATACTTCCATAATAAGAACTTTTTAATTAAGAAATCTTTTTAATTATAGAAATTGTTAATCTTGACATGAGTATGAAAACAGAGATGGGGTTATTCACTTCAGTCTTTCAAAGATGTGAAGAGCTGCAGCAAGAACAGTGGGGAATTTTCCATCTTCTTACGTGGCTTATGTGAATCCCTCTGCTACATGCACCTATTGGAGGTACAGGCATCTAAAACCAGGTTTACTAGGTGCTTTTTATTCAGGTTGAACCTTGATTTGCTGTTTATTGAGAGGGAAGAAGAGAAGGCAAAGATTAACCTGACCCAGATGAGATTTCTTTTGGTTACCATCTAGGTGGTGGACCAGGTTTTGTCTCTCAAAGCGCTTGAATAAAGTGCTGTAATTGGTGTGTGATATACTTGGGAACTGATGGACATTCCTAAATTGTTTAGGTTAAGTGCACAAACACACAGAAAGGTGGCTGCTTTAGAATTGTCTCGACTATTATCTTCCTACTACAACTGAACAGGATTCATCTAATCTATTTTAAACCTCTCCTTTAAGATATGACAAATTTTGCCTTGAAAATGCTGATTTTTATTTAGCCACCACATAGGGTCACCCATTCCTTTGTAAATATGAACAGTTCATGTGCTTAAATCTGATGAAAAGGTTTTATCTGTCTTTACTATTAAGGGAGATTTGTATCAAATGGAAAAAATACTTTACTTGCTGTTGTAGCTCTGTATTGCAGTATTGCCATTGCTAATCACTAGCCGTATTGGGCCCTGTTTGGAATGGAGGTAATTTTCCTCATATTAGCTTGCATAGTGCTGTGGTTCAGATTTGTGATGAAAACAGCATTAATATACTGATGTTTTCACTGTTGCTGAGAGTGCTTACACTGTGTCCAGGTCTCCTCTGTTTCTCACCCTGTCCCGCCAGGGAGGAGACTGGGGGTCCACAAGAAGTTGAGAGGGAACACAGTTGTGTTCAGTGAGGAAGAACAGGTGACATTCAGAGTTATGACATTTGCCTTCCCAGACAACTCCTAGATGTGATGAAGCCCTGCTTTCCTGCTAGATAATGGGAAATAGTTAACTCCTTGTTTTGCTTTGCTTGCCTGCACACCTATTGCATGTGCACACCTATTAAATTTCCTTTATCTCAACCCATGAGTTTTTCGTCTTTTGTCCTTCTGATTCCCTTCCCTGTTCTTCTGGGGGAGAAGGTGACTGAGCAACTGTGTAGGTGCTGGTTGAGGTCAAACTACTGCACTAACCATAACCTCTGTATTGAGTTTACTAGGTCCCAGGACTGAGGTCTGTCAGGTCTGATTTCTGAAAAAGAATATTGGCTCATCTCCTTCACTACTGTATTCCTTTGATGGTGGAGCCCTGGTTTTACATAGATAACAGTAGCAAGCATCTAGGATCTAAGATATCTGGATGAAGCAAAAATTTGTCAAATAGAGGACACATGGAAATTACACTAAAAGCAAACAAACATAATAAAAAGGAAAAAAAAAAAGAAGGACAGAAAAAAACTCTACTGTTCTCCACAGAACCATTTATATCATTCAACTACATGCAATCAAAAGGCAGTAAGATGCAATGCTGCCTCAGCATAAGTATTTAGAAGCTGGGACACAAAGGAATGATATTCACAGGAAATTCAATGCCAGCAGTTTCTCTACTCATAGGACAATTCATTTTACTTTTTTTTTAAAGATTTCATTCCTTTCTGATAAACAGCTTACCTCCCTTCCCTTTCATCCAACAGAAATTTTGGAAAAATAATAAAAAAAAATATATCTTTCGGCTGAGGAGATTTTAGAAATGCATTCAGGAAGTTTTGTAGTAGGCCCCATGGGAAGTGTTGCAGTCCTGTGAACTTGGCACCTTTTCAACCTAAAAAAACCCAGAAACCAAAAATGTAGTAGGCTGTCTACTTCTACAGATGAGGCCTCACTATCCTTTGGGCCCTGCCAGTACTTTATGTTATGACAGCAACTTGAAGTCAATTCATGGATTTCTATAGCATTGAATAAACCTAACGTCAAGAGTTTTAGGAAAATATTTTTACACTGTTTCTCATTTAAGAACAAGATGAACTACTACTTAGTCATGGCTCATTTTTCTCTGCAGCATGAGCTGTTTTGCACACCAGAAAAATAGAAAGGACTTTCCAATTGCTCTTCAGAAATTATTTTTCCTCAAGTATCAGAAAAACTTGAAAAAGGAAAGAAGTGGACATATTACTGATTCTTTAAAAAGAAACTCGAAGTACTTTTCCCCTCCTGCAGTAGGTCAAAGATAGGAAAGAGACTGAAAGGCAAGTACCAAAAAAAGTATAAAAGTATTTGTAGGGATCTTCTTTTCTGCTTGACAAGTAAAACCTATAGGTGTTAATTTCCTTTTATTAAATTCAGTGTTATTCCTTTTTCCCTCACATGCATTTATTGACCTGGGAGGTTTTAGTAAAACTTTTCCCTTTGGGTTTTGGGTTAAAAGACGCAAACTGCCTAAGACAAATTTTCTCATGCAAAACTGCTGTAAATCTGCACTAATTTTAGAGTGTTCAGTTATCTTGATGGCCTCCGTTACTCCTTTGCATGCTATGACTTTGCATCTTAGATTATATAATGGGTGCTGGAACTGGTTACACAGGGAAGTGGTCACAGCCTAAGCCTGACAGAGTCGAAGAAGCATTTGGATGATACCCACAGGCACATGGTGTGAACTCTAGGGAAGATCCTGTTCAGGTTTGGGAGTTGGGCTTAGTGATCCTTGTGGGTCCTTTGCAACTCAGCATATTCTGTGATTTTTTGATTTTGTCTCACATAGATTTTACCTTAAAGATCTTCATTGGAAGTACTTTAAATAGAATCATTTGAATCTATGAAATTTGACTAAACTTTACATCCATTTATCATCTGATATGATTCTCCAAATTTCCAACTGAAAGATCTCAGTAGACAGTGGGAGAGTAGATACAAGCTTTATAGAGATTATGAGTACATATGAGAGTGGTCAGTCCTGTCACTGGGCATCACTGGAAAGATCCTGGTTCTGTCTTTCTTGCAACTTCCCTTCAGGTGTTTATATACACTGCGAACATCTTCCCTGACCTTTCTCTTATCTGCGGCTGCACAGTCCCAGCTCTGTCAGCCTTTCCCCAAAGGAGACATGTTCTAGTCCTTTAGTCAGCTTGGAGGCTCTTTGTTGATGCCCATGTCTCTCTTATACTGTGGAGCCCAGAACTGGACCAAACACCCAAATGCAACCACAACAGTGCTGAGTGAAGGATAAAGATCACATTACATGATCTGCTGGCAGCAATACTCTTAAAGTAATGCTGGCATTACTCTTAAAGCAATGCTGTTATCTTCTTTTTTTTTTTTTTTTTCAGTAAGGCCACACTGCTGGTTCTTAAGTTTGTGCCCAGTAGAACCCTCAGGTCCTTTTCTTCCAAGTTGCTTTCCAGTTGGGTTGTTCCAGTTTGCACTGGTGCATGTAGTTGTTCCTCACCACATGCAGGACTTTTTAATTCCCCTTGTGGAATTTCATGACATTCCTGTCAGCCCATCTTTTCAATCTGTTGAGGTTACTCTGAGTGATAATACAACTCCCTAGCATATCAGTCACTCCTCCCATTTCCTGTCATCAGTAAACTTGCAGAGGATGCACTTTTCCCCATCATTCAGACCATTAATGAAGATCAGAGAATCCTAGGATCAGTTTGGAAAAAGACCTCTAAAATCATGGAATGGAGTCCAACCATAAACCTGACACTGCCAGGTCTGCCACTAAACTGTGTTCCCAAATGCCACATTGACATTCTTTCATTCTACCATTTGTTATCTGAGAGAAGAGACTGGTCCCCATCGTACTACAACCTTCTTTCAGATAGATGTAGGAAGCAATAAGGTCCCCTCTGAACTTCATTTTCTCCAGGATAAATTACCCCATCTCCCTCCTTATAAGACCCTTTGCCAGCTTTGTTGCCTTTCCCTGGACATACATCAGCGCCTCAGTGTCTTGCTTGTTGTGAGGGGCCCAAAACTGAACACTACTCAGGGTACAGCCTCACCAGTGCCAAGTAGAGGGGGATGATCACTGACCTCATTCTGCTGACCACACTATTTCTTAAGCAAGCCAGGATGCCACTGGCATGTTAAAGAGGATTGGATCCAGTATTAACCCCTTGGGTGCGTTTTTGTTTACTTGCCCCCAACTAGACCATGTGTTACTGATCAGCACTCTCTGGGCTCATCTTAGGTGTCTATGTTAGGGTTTTTGTATACTGGGCTAAGCAGTCTGTTATAACAACTATTTATGAAGGGAAAATTATACAAAATCTTTACATTAATTCTGAACTTATGTCATGGAATGGATAATACAGATATAATTTTCTAATGGTAAAAAACTTCATGAAGTTCATCCATTTTATTTTGCTGATGGTTGATCATAGTGGGAAGCATGTACTTTCTTAAGCTTTCATGAAGTTTTATGTAAACCTATGTATGCACAGATATTACTCATCTGTACATTATTATCAAGGTGTATTAATATATAATATATATATTAAAAAGCATTTGTGTATAATATTTAGTGAAAGTTGGTTGGGTTTTTTTCAGAACTGTTCATCATTGGTATCATGCATCCACCAAAGCCAATACGATTAAGTACTTCTTTTGGAATTAAGCAGCATGACTCCTCTGTTTCACTTAGAGTTTGAGGCCCTGCTATTTCTTGGGGGATTAATGCATTTACAGTTCAAATTTTCTTCCCTGACACAGCAGAAATGTTCATTTCTGATGTTTCTTCTTTATGTTAACAGAGCATGAAATAAACAAACAACCAAACAAAAAAATCATGATTTATAACACTAATTAACTGGATGTGTTGACGTACCACAGATTTCATTTATATCACTCTCACCAGGACAAAAAAGATCATGTTTTTGTAAGAACCATTCTTATCTTTCCCTACCTGAGTAATATGTAGCCAGGGAACAAAGAAGAAAAAAGAAGAGTTTTTTACAAATAATTTTACAAAAATTTGTGCTACATAAAAATTGTTTAGTAACACAGTTACAATTAAAAGAATAAATTACAAGAATCATATGAAGGCACAGGCAAATATCCTTATAGCAATCAATCCAACAGATACGAATGTATGTATCTGTTTAAGTATTTATTAATTCACACCTACAATCATGGTAATTTGGTGATTCAAAAAAACCTTTGAACGCACCTCAAATTGATAGACATGAATTTTCCTTTCCTCCCGCACTGAAAAAAAACCGAGTGATTAGTTCAGATAAGTGGGTGTGTCTGTGCTAGATATTCTCACCAAACCCCGTGATCAAACCCACAACCTTGGTGTTACTAGCACCATGATATAACGAACTGAGCTAATCTCAGGGTCAAAATAAAGAACATTAAGTGCCACATAATTAATTTTCTTTCTAAGAGTGCTTGTACTCACTTTATTGAACAGAAAGGTTCAGCTGGTCAAGGGGTTTAAGAATTTTTAAGGTCTCCATATTTTTTTTTTTTTAATGTAGAATTGAATTTGAGCCTAGATATTCTCTTCCTTGATAGATGATAAAAAAAATGAAAAAATGTTTTCTTTAAATATGATTCTTTTTTTCATACGGTTGTTAGAATTTGGAAGCATGGAGCTACACATGCACAAAAGGGAAAATAGTTACTTGCAGTGCACATAGTACACAGTTTAAAGGTGGTTCAGAGAAGAGAGGATTTTTTTATAGTTTCTCCTCTTTATGGAAGATTTAGATAAAGAGCAAAGAGCTGAGCAATTGCTGGATTTGTTGCAGTAAAAAAAAAAGTTGCACTGCAGTTAGGAGTGTTCTGGGACCTAATGGGAAGCATAGTAAAGTAGGTCAATGAAAGAAGATAGAGGTATTTTGCATTTTTTAAGGTAAAACAAAACAAAGAAACACGAAGCTTTTTTTAATGATTGTAGATGTTCTGTGGAAAGCCTTCCAGGCAGGTTATAAAGATCAATATCTAAATATTGCTAGCTTTTGCGGTAATCTGTGAATATTTTTTGTTATTCTCATAGGAAATTCTATCACTTTTAATGTGTTTGATATGTTTTGAATCTGATGAGAGATGAGCAAATATATCAATGGTTGCTCAGCATTGCAAACGGATAAATGTAGTGAGTGTTTTTCCGGAGGGGAACTGATTTGAAGGAAGGGAGAAAGGAGGGGTAGGGAGGACGAGATCTGTGTAATGAAGTTGTGGTGTTAATGCCAAAAAGTTAAAGGTAAAATGTAACAGTTTGTCACAATTATGTTTCATATTGGCAGGTGTTCTGAACTTTCTGTTTGATAACTAGACATATAAATTTCAGTTCTTAAAGCTTTGCAGCCAATTTAAGGGCTCATTTATTTCCCTGACAGCAAGATATATATGCTGCCTGGCATAGTGGATTCTGGGGCCAAATCCTCCACTTTGTTGCTTGTGTGTCTTGTGGGAAGTAAATAGTAGCAATTTTTCAGCACAGGCATACCAGCACAAGGTGTTTAGCAAATAAATGAGCATAAGATGACCTGTGGTGTCCTGAAATTACTAAAATTCATGAATAATAAAATGATCTATAGATTGTTAGCAGAGGGCTATAGCAAAGGCTAATTTGCAGTCACTGAAGCTTTACAGGATAATTTGTAATTTTTGAAAATTTAATGACTTCATCACTTTTTACCTATTTTTTTACCAATATAATTGTCTGAAAGGTACCATCAGCAGAGATCTATCAAGATAAAATCACGATCACCTATATCACCACATTATGAGTACTTAACTGACTTTTATCTGTAGAACTTTTCTCTTTCACCCCTAAAATATGGTAGCTACCAAAGATATCTCTTTATCCTATGAGCACATATTTTTCATTTTGTTAAATCTTATTTACATAAGAAACAATTATAAGGAAGAAAAATCAATGTTGCAATGCATAGGGAAGAGGCATTGCAAAAAAAAAAAAAAAGAAATCTAGTAAGCGAAATACAGCTCTTTGGAAATAAGTGAAGGCACCCAAAAACAAAATCACAGAAATGAGAAGGACAATAAAAAGGCTCAGCACATAATATCATAAAAATTCTGTGGCATTTAGTTAAGGCTTTGAAAAGAAAAGAAGGGACTTATGAGTTCAGGTCCTTGGTCGTATCTAATTTTATTTATTTATTTTCATTGTTCACTGACACATTTACACTGAAATAACCAAGAGAACAGGGACTGAAAGCACAGTTGTTCTCTTTTTCACGTGAATGGCTGGTCACTTACTGGAGATATTTTTTCTCCCAATTTCAAATATTTTTATTTCTATTCAGTGTATGACATCTTCACACTTGCCAGCTTCAACATGAACTTTAGTTGGAGACAGATTTACATTATCTTGGATGCTATTACTTGAAAACTGGATGCAAAGTCTGGTTATTTTTTAAAATTATGTCACTGTTTAAGCTTATCTGAACTCTCTGTTTTACCTGTCTCATATGTTTCCTTTGTAAATTTAGGAAAACATAGAATCCTCACTATATTATGTCCCCCTTCTTACACATCAACACCCAGCTCTCACTTGTATAAAGGTAAGTATATGGTGATGGTTTTTTACCTAGTGTATTTTTAAGAAAGAAAAGGTCCACATATTACTATTAAAGAAATAATCCCACACTAGGTTTTAATGGGGACTAACACCTTTTAGTAACAAGTAGAAGTATTGGGAGAATGTTCTGTTTGCAGTAATATACATTTCTTTCAGGAAACTGTTGCACCATGGTCTAGAAAAGCAAAAGTGAAAAATAGAAGCATCATCTCCGTAATTTCTGCTTTCTTTAAATCACATTCTTAATTAAGGAAGCTAATTTTTGAAACCATTTAAAAAGGAAAGCTAATTAACATCATTTTGACAATGTAGTGAAATAGTGACATTTGGTAGATACTTGAGACGTACTTTAAGGTGATATTTACAGTGATAGTATTAAAAAAGAGAAAGTACAAATGAAATATAGCAATATCTGGAAATTACCATTTAAAGAAAAAAGTATTCAAAGGAGGAAAGAGAAAGATAAAATAAATGAAATGAGCAGTTAGTCTGCTTATTTTACAGTTTTAATTGCTTTTTAACCTTTAGAATGCTTCTAAAGGCAAAAAAATTAAATATATTCATTTATAAAATCTTCTTTGGTTTTATTTTTTAAAGTAGTTATTCTCTGACAATGCAGAAAAAAATTCTCCTTTTAAAGTGGTCTTGAATTATGATTGAAAATTTATGACTTAATAAGTACCATTCCATGAAATATTTATATTGCTCTTCAACTTGTATTTTTGAAAAAAAAAAAAAAAAAGAAAAAAGAAAACCATTAATTTACAGCACTAAGTTTCTCTAGACAATGGACTTCCCAAATGAGACTTCACATAGGTAATCACAGTGACCTTGTTCTTTGTAAAAGTTGTGCATAACGTTTATTGCAATCAGAGCATATGGACCACCTAATTAGTCCCAGAGCTTCAGAGCTGATGCTTAAAACACAGTAAGTGGGAATTGTTCCTTAAAAAGGTCAGCACAAATGGAATGTCTAGGGCCTTTTCAGTTTTGGTTTTATTCACCTTCTCAGTGGGTAAGGAAATGTATCCCTCTGAGGTTTCTTGGGCAGAGTGTCTAGAAGGAGAACAAATAAATAAATAAATAAATAAATACTAGGAATCCTGATCATGCCATGTTTACTAGTCTGCTGCTAAATGCCTTTTCATCTTATCTTGATCATGCTTTCCCAGACAATGAAGTTGACTAAACCAGAAATAGTACAAAAATAAAGCAGAATTTAACTTGAGACCTGATCTAGGAGCATTTATTTTATTGGGTACAATGGAATGTGTCTCCATCAGAGTTTTTCCAAGGGTTACTCTGCATAGGTTGTCCTTAATTGCTTTCATTGCACTAAGCAGACCTTGCTTTAACACAGCACTTTCTTTGCTCTACAGCAAACAGCATACACTCCAGCACCACAGCTATCCAAAAAGAAATACACTGAGCCTGCTCAATAACCTTTCGGTAGGGAGATGTATGAACCTCACCAAACAGATGCATTAGACCTGTTAAATCTCTGGTCTGATAATTCTAATAGTCAGCATTCAAGCAAGTTAATTTAATGAGCTTAGTGCAGTAAAAGCAATTTCAGCTATTTTCATGTATTTGAGTGCTATATTTCTTTACTTCACCTTTTTAGTAAATCTCATTAAAACCACACAGACTCAGTTAACTTTTTCAAATAGCCACTCTTTACAGAACAATAGGAATTAAGTGAAATTAGTATAGTGCTCTGGGAACTGCTTTCCACTGCCCTTGAGCTTAAACTTTTATATACATCTGGGTGGGGCTCGCTGGATCAGAGCCTAACTGACATTGTTGCCATGCTTAAAGCTATTGTAGATGTTCTTTATGCAGAGATTGATTTAAAAAGTCCTTTTTTTATCTGAATGTTTTAAGCAGAAATTAACAGAAAATGTAGTGCTGTTTCTTGAATATCTGAATACTAGTGGGGTTTTTTATAGTCGCTTAAGAGTGTGACAACCAAATGCTAAAGCTATAAATGCTAAGAACAGAGCCAGGAAGTCTGATTAAACTTTGCGAATGAAAATTTCTAGCATAACTTAGGGTCCTTGGAAAATTATTCATTTTAACAAGCTAAAAATTGTACGGGTAAAACAGGTGCATTAAAATGGCAGCATTTTGTGCAAACTTCCATATACAGTGCTGTGCAAATGAAACAATAAAACCTCTCTTATTCAATATGGTACAAATATCTCTGAGTGACAACCTTTGTCTGAGGAAGTATAAAGATTTATCCAACAGAAAATTGTATGGATACAATAGTTAAATGATACACCTAAAAGCTGTGCAGAGAAACACCAAGATCATTAGCCTTTCATATTCTTAGACTACAGACAGATACACAAATTAAAACAAAAGCAGACATAGATTTTAAAATCTTCAAGAGATTTTTTTCCAATAAGTTGTTTTCTATTTTGGTGTTTCATCACACACATTACAAAAAACAATACTCCACTAAAACCTAAACCTCACAAAAGATACTAAACTGTTCCAGCAAGAAAGAAAAATATTGTCTAACTGGTCATACCTGTACTGATAATTTTGCCATCTCTTCCTATATACAGGATGTAAAGATGTATCTTTCTATCACATGGGTTCAGTCTCAATCTGTGAGATGTAACAGTAACACTGCTGGAAAGCCAGGTGCATGAAGTGGAAAAAACAGTAATGCCATAACAGCCATTGCTCATACACATGAGCCAAAGTTCAGTCTAGGATGCTTGGGAAAGGGGAAAAAGAGAGTTCTTTATTAATAGTGCTTCTTCTATTTAGTGAAATGGAAATAGCAATATACATATGGAAAAACACTTAGAGGAAACAAATAAAGTTCTTCTTCTTTTTCTTTTACCTTTTTTCTCCCCAGACATTATATTCATTACCTTCATGTTTAATATATAATGCAGTCATTGGTTTTCTGTTTTACTGATAATCTTTATATGTCTATACCATAGGCATTGCAAGCACAGTAATAATGTTGCAGAATAATGTGTTGTAAATTGACCCATTTGATAGCCACAACAGTTGCCTTAGGCTACAAATCTTCTCAAGAATCAGGATAGATACTTAGATGATTAGTCCAAGCTAAAGCACGTGTTACTTTGTGTAATATCCTAGGACTATTGCATTCTCATGACAGTAAAACATAAGCAAGGCATATTCCAATAGTGGAATTTGTATGGCAGCTTGTTCAGCATATTACATTCAAATATATCATATTTCTGGTAAATTTTTTAGGACTATGTGAGCAATCTCTTTGACTTAAAAAAAAAAATCGCAGTAGCTATTATGCTTCAGGATTACAGTTTCTATTTTGAGTTGTGCAGTACACCTTTTAGCTCCATTCATGGACTGCAGTTCATTGTACTGTGCAGTCTGTACAAGAGCTTTGAATCAAACAGACCCAGAAATAAGGAGAGGTGACTAAAGAAAAAGACATGTTTTTTAGTTCTAATGAGAGGCAGCCAGTTTGGCACCATGACATCGCAATAAGATCCATGGTGAGAGTCACAGTCTATTTTTGCTCTGATGCTGACTGACTCCTCCTATGATCTCAACCAAATTAATCAGGGCCTAATTCTGTCAACTTTAGTCACAGTGATTAATTCTAATTCTTTACTCAGGGAGTAATCCCATATATATCAGAAAGTTGGGAAGTCTGAAGTCTCTTTTAGAATATCAGAAGGCTGAAGCTGCTCAAAAACTGATCCCTTTCAGTATGAAATATATCTCACTGAATTCTCTCTAATTACCAAAAATGGTCTGTGTACAGAGTTGCAGTGGCAGTTGAAAGAACCAGTATTTTTTTGTTGGGTGTTTTAAAAATTTGCTGTATCTGCCCAATATTGGCCTTGGACTTCAGATATTTATAAATAGTATTATTCTACAGATTGCATGACTGCAGAACATAACATGTCAAGGCATTATGAAGTCTGGTTTACATGCAAATGTCTCTTTTTTTTCCCTTTACCCCTTTATTTTCTCATTCTTGTTCCTTTGTTTCCTTCTCTAAACATTATGCAATAGTTCTTTTGTAATCCCTAATGCTCTTGCATCATGTGTTGCAAATCCCCTGATTAGTGACTCACCCTTTTTCTGTAAAATGATCTCACAGACATCTTGTTTGACTCATGGGACAGCTGTGACATGAGCCTGCAGTTCTCCTAGAACAGCCCTGGGCAGAGTATCCCTTCCTCTGAATCTTCTGAGTTCCCACTTGATGCTGTACTTCTGTGCTCTTCTGAGCTTTTGTAGATTGTCACTGTGATGGGCTGATAAATCCCATGGTGAGTCTGGGTGTAGTTCAACAATTCTGCCTCTTGCCTCTGTTCCTCTAGGTTCATCCTCTCTGTGAAAACAAACTTTTATAGTAGACAAGCTAAAAATTGTTTCTTGAATATGATGTCCTTCCCTACGTAATAGTGACACCTTTAACATTTTGGAACTACAGACTGAAAAGACTGTGAAAAAAAGAAACAGGACAAAAGATATAAAGGGTATAAGTAAGTGATGGATACAAACTAAATGTAACCAAGGAACCTTGAAAAGTATGGTGTACAAGTTAGAGTAGCCTTGAACAATATGAACTTTTGTATTTAGCATTTATATAGACAATAACTTAAATTGACACTGACCTTGGGAGTAAAATGGGCCAATATTTTCACTTGGGTGAACTGTTATTGGAGAGTTTCTCTAGTGTATTAGGCACAAACATACATTCCATCAACATCAAGTACATGCTATTTTTTCACCAATTTTCTTTTATTTTGTGCTAACATTGTTATTGTGATAAGGACAAGGGGAAAAAACCCCACGTTTTCTGAGAGTTAGCTTCATCTCTGACATAATACTATTGAAATCAATTACCTTTGCTATATTTTTTTATTTGAAGAAAGCTCTGAACATTTATTATACCAGTAATAAAATATACTGTATCACTGAAAAAAAAATGTAGTTATTCTTTAAAGATTTTAAGATTAATTTATTTTTAATTTTCAGGAGTGAATTGCCAGTTTGAAAACTTCTAAACACAGTCTAAAATGTTATAGATAAAATGCAACTAATGTGCATATCCAGCAGAACTGCCAATGAGAAGGCACACTGATACAATGTCCTAACATAGAAGCCTTTCACTATGCTATAATTCAAAACAGGGAACTGACAGAAATGGTACTGATCATCTGAACAACCATGTATGTCAGCTGGGAAAGAGTCAAAAGAGACCAGCCAAATCAGAAAAATTATGGCTATTTTATAGATTACTTCAGCAACTGGGCTTGCTCAGCCTGCTCTACTGGAAAGGACAGAAGTTTGTTTCAAGCCCACTGCTAGACCTATTTCTAGATTTTATTGAAATTGCAACCAGACCTTTTGTTTGCTTTTAAGACCAAAGATTTTAATTTTCCATTTTATTTCAGGACAAACTGTTCATGTCCACAGAAATGAATTTCCTTGTGTTGCTGGTTCAGCTACACACAGAAACATCTGAAAAGAAACCTTATCTGCTCCTTTTCTTGTGAAATGTTTGTACACCACACTCCTTAAAGCTGGAAGAAATAAAAAGTAAAAAGGTATTGCTAAATTCACTGGAATTGAGGAAAAAATAGGTGGTGCTGAAGGGAAGAAAGAATTGACATGTCTAACTGGATCAGCAGTCCATGTCTTACTCCAAGGAGTTCACTAACTCCATTCTATCTCCCATGGGAATATCAAGTTTGTGTTTATATGCAAAGGTAAGTTATCACATTTCAGGAAAGCACCATTGAAAGAGAATGTAAGGACAGATTCATGTACAATCAAATGTTTGTAAATCTTGATTTGAAGGGGAAAACAGAAATAGAAAAGTAAAAAATAAGAAACCGTGGGATATTGATTTTTATGATCTTAAAAATGTTCTATAATTATCCATTATATACTATAAAATATAACAGCGAGAAATTCAATGTATGTGAAGCAATAGTAACAAATTTGTAAAGATTACAATAATATTCCAATTTACTTTTTATATTTTGGAGATTTCAACAAGCATCAGGTAAAGGCCGTTTCATTGTGTGTAGCCTTATACATTGTAGCTGCCTCCCCTACAACCCTGAAATAGTAATGGTATTCATTATCTTGATCAGAATGAGCTTTTTACTTATGAGGGTGTTGTCAGTGTGGGCTCTTTCCTGATTTTAAGACTGATAACTGATCATTTGTTTTCTGCAACAGTTTGAATATCTCCACAAAAGTAATATTTATATCTCCAAGAAAATTCTGAGTTTTAACTTAGTGAAGACAGCTCAGAAACAATCAGAAATAAAAACAGTAGCACACTTAAAGCTAACATGATGAGTATAGGCCATTAGAATTCAAAACCATATCCAGTTTTAACACATTGGATGTTGGATAAGAAGAATTTGGGGTGAAAGGTGACAGACATAATGCAATTCACAGATAACTATGGGGGATAGAAAAGTGTGGGACAGCTAAAAAATCTATCTATTTGGAAATTCAAGTATGTAAAATTAAAAATAAAATAATATCTCTTACTTAAAAACAGTATTTTTACAGTACCTTAGTGTACTTCTCTCCTCCATGAAGGTATTGCTTTATTTTTGACCAATGTTATTTGACCAGGCAAGGATTCTGGTTGCCTCTTCTGCAGAACTTTGATATTTTTCCTTTTTTCATTATGTGCCTTGTTGTTTTATGCTCATAAATTGTCTACTAATGATCAGATCAGTTTGATATTTGCTAGTGATTTAACTGTCCCAAAGCCAGATACAAGAGGAATCTTGGCCCTGGTAACCTTTTCAGACAGTTACAGTATCTCAAATATACTAATGTTCTATGCTGTGTGGCTTTGCTATGATGATGCATATTGCTCTGGAACTTTTTCATAAACACTGAAGAGAAAAGTAGAAAAAGAAAGCAAAAGGATAGACACCCTGTAATTTCTTTTGTAACTAGAAATTAGAATATTTTGATAAATATCTGTTTCAGAGCCAAAGTTAACTTTATTAACCTTCTCTTCTAAACATACCTCCCAGTCTTTATATTTGGAGTACTGCTTCTCCAAGATCTTTCTTCTTTTGGTCTGCCATCTCTTTGGGAATCCTCTTTACTCTCTTTTCCTGTCCTTGGTCAATATTCTTTTTACTTTGTCATTGCTCTCCCTTTATTTCTCTCAATTTATTACTCCAAGTATACCTCTGTGAGAAAAAAAGTCATTGAGTCACTGTTATCATTGCCATCGCCATCACTTTAGAGAGAACTGGGGCAAAGAAAGGTATATATTGTTTTCTCTTCACATTCCCTGCTACTTTTCTTGGTATTATTAGGATTTAACAGATTCTATGAACATATAGCAATATATCGAACAATGGTGTTGCTTTTTTTTTTTCCCCCCCCAGTTCAGAAAATAAGGACAAAAAGCCATAAAAGAAGATCTCACTATGAGTCTGACAGAATTTAAGTTTAGTCCTCACTTTCAGGTCTGAGAAGGTGGTACTACTTATTTTCTTAGGTTATGTTCCAAGGCCAAGAGATTATGCCTATGTACACTGCTTCCCTCCATCCTTCACATCCTTGTAAAAGCTGACAGGAGCGGTTAGCAATCAGTGATTTTCAGTGCTTGGTTTCTCACTCCCTATTCAGCTCAGACATAGCAAAATCTCCTCAGGTAGAGCGGTGGCCTTCATCAATGAATTATCATCAAGGGCTCCTAGACCTCACAAATGCGGACTGATCTCACCCCACAAGTTCCTGATGATTACAGAACTAGAATCTCTCCCAGCTACCTGCGTTTTAAGAGTAATAAAACACTCTGTCTCAATTTTTCAGTCATTAGGATAGGAGAAATTCTGTGGAGCTCTTAAAAAAAGAGATCTGTTTACATATATGTTATATGGTACCAATCCCCCCTTAAACTATACTTTTCACATCTGTGCTTTAGGAAAATGATTGAGCTAGTGTGCTGTGATTTAGCCGGCAAGTGATTTTTCAAAAGTGTCTGTGTGGTTTGGGAGTGTACAAATTCCAGAGAAAATTACTCATACTAGTAGGATATAGAAGCCACAAAAAACTTCTGCTCCTAAAATGCACACTGCTTTTGGAAATTCCCATTAAAGATAAACACTAATAGAATTGAAGGAGAGTTTAATGTCTTATTAAAACAAGTTCTGGTAAAATTGAAAATCTACTCTTAAAGAGAGAGATAAAGAAAGAAGAGAGATGTTTCAGCTGCTAATAACTAATTCCACTGCACTGCAGCATCAGTCTGAGCATTGATTCTTTAGATAAAAAGCTGGATCTCGTTGGCATCAATCTGTGTACGTACAGAGCCCTGTTGAATCTGGGCAATGTCCCTAACTCAGGCTGCAGTGTGCTGCCTACATCACTTATAAGAAGTGATGGCATGCTGTGAAATGCTGTAACTACAAACTGCAAAGAGTTAATCTGGCAAGCAAGCTTTTGTTTCTACCACTTGACTTTAGGAAGCACATACATTTACAGGACTGTGAACACATTCCTCATCATAAGAATTTCAACTATCTGTAGATTTCTTGACAAAAGAAAGCAAATAAAAAAATCTACTCAATGGAATTAGATTTTTACTAATTTTGTATATTGATATGGAAAATTCCAAATAATTTAGACTTTGAAACTGCTCTATGGAAATCACTACTTTTAATATGTGATTTATTACACCCTGAAGTAGATGTCCAAGTCAACTATTCCCAGGTAAAGTTAACTTCTCTTCAGTTGTTGCAAAGGAGCATGTTACAGATCCTAAAGCTAGGTGAGATAGATCCCTCTGTCTAATTCCACTCTTAGACAGAGGGAAGGGCAAATCACTATGAACAGCCAATATTTGTTAACATATGTATACAACTCTTTCTTCTATTTTTCAAGTATCTTTGGTTAAACTGTAACAGTCTTATTTGACTAAAGTAGTTCTTCCTGAATTATATCTGGGCATACTATAGCAAGAAAATCAAAATTACTTTTCCATTATTTCTGCAAAAAATTGATATCTATTGGTGGAAATAAGGTTACTTAAGTAGAGTACTGCAACACTACTTATTTTGAATTAAATATCTTTGATACACTATATAATTTATTTCTCATAAACATTCTGTAGTTCCTATTTTTGATCAACATATGAGAAAAACATTCTCATTATAGCCTGAAACTGTAGTGTCTGTAGACAATATGAAAATACAGAACTTGTTTGGAGGTATAGATGAATGAAGGATGGAAAACAGTGTAACAGAAGTTTAAAACAACCTTATTAATACACTGCAGTGAGTAAAGCATGTTCTACATCACAGGAGTAGTGGAGGCCTGGTGGCTGTGAAGCCCTGACATCTCAGGACTGTGTATCCCTGGATGCAATTTTTGCAGATTTTGGGAGGGCTTCAGATATCATATGCTAGTATTTTACTGAGAGGACATACATCTAAATAGTAAAACTCCCAATGCACAGATGGTATTAAAAATGCATGAATATTTTAAGTAATACACTGGTACTAAAACAAGAGTAGTACAAAGAAAATCTCTGAAAACAGTTTTATTGATTTCTTTTCTTAGTGTTTTTTATTTTGTGGAAAACATACATTCAAAGCTAATTATAAAAAAGGCAAAGTTTCAAAACTGTTATGAAATACGCTGGAAATAAAGCAAAGTGAATATACGATAAACCTGAATATTCTGAAAATAAATACTCTGAAAGAACAGCAGATAATGCTCATAGGTAAAAATACTGTATATGCCTTTGCCAAGGGAGGGTATTCAAATGGGAAATCTCATATTTTGGCTCCATTTTCAATAACCTGTTTATTTTATATTTTACTTTCCTTCTGTTTCTTCATATAGTTTTTGCACAGAAAGCTACGGGACAGTAAATTAGGGATTTTGCTGCTGTATATTATGTGTTATGTGTATTACAGTTGTTATGTTTCCATGCTAATAGCCTACCTATAAAAATTCTATTACTTTAAAATAAATAGAATAAAGCATGTTAGGTCATAGTATTATATTTCATCAAACATATTTAATATGGTTATAACAAGAACCACTGCATTAAAACAAAAGAACAGCTATTAGTATAAATGTCATATAAAATAGTATAATTTTAAATGCAGGCATATGCAATTGCTTACAGTTAAAGCCACTCTTACAAGGAAGAGGTTGTAAAATTAGCATGCTTTACTGCAAGAAAGAGGTTTGTCAGAGGATACTGGAAGAGAAGGAGAGCTATGGCATATATGGGATAAGGTGTAATATAAAATTTCACCATGGCCACTTGTCTTGTTGCCTTGTTGCAACACTTTAGAAGTGGTTAACCACAGAAGATAGCAGTAAATAATTATCTCTGACTCAAAAAGAATATAATTTGGGGAAAGATATGGTAACATTCCTTTCAGATCTTGCCTGTGGTTGTTCCTTTTCACAAAGTATGTTCCTTCCTTGGTCTCTAAATAGTCAGAAAAAGCCTGGAGATACTTGGGTGCAGATTGTTTTCATACTGGAGAGTAATGGAAATTCTGTGTCTTGCATCTGGGTGATATAGCTGCAAGGAAACTAAGAGAGGAAGAAGGGACTGATCAGGCATTCAGCACCTGTTATCTGCCTCACTGGCATCTTTAGAGGCCTTATCTCGGCACACTGAAGTAATAGCAATTCCAAAGCTCTTCTACTCACACTGTCATTGCATTGGTCATCTGCTATTAAGCTTACCAGCATTTGTTATCTATTAGTGTATGGGGTGTTCATGAGAACTGGTAAGAGTATATTCTTATCCTTATTCAGCTCAGGTTTAACCGTGCAGTTTCAAAGCTCAAAATGAGAAAAAAGTCCTAGAATTTAGTGTCTGAGCCTTTTGGCATTGCCTTCCATATAAACACTGTTCCAGGACAAAGTGATTCTGAAAATCTCAACTATTATGCACTGGGTGTCTGCTTCTGTAATACCTCTAGAAAAATTATAACCTGCCAGATCTGCTACGGGAATAACCAAGAATTTCCATTCAGAAAGATTTGTTTGTCCTTAGTGGCTGGAGTACAAGTACTTTTAAGGTCACCGGTTCTCTCTCCCATCCAGTTCTGTAGTAGATGCTCTGTATTCTGATTTTGGAAGTGGACTAGAAATAGAGAAATTTAAAAAATACATCGGTGGTATGATTGCACTCTTTACCACAAAAATAGATTGGATTTTGATTTTTTTTTTCTCATGCAGTAAATTATTGAGTCTGCTTCATTCACCCTCAAGAACCAATAGACAAGTTCTAGGGTGTTTCAGACATTTTCACCACTAAACAGGTTCATATGCATCTTTCTTGGATATCCACTCCCTCACCCCCAGCCCCACAAAATACTAAATCTACAAGCCATTCTTATGCTTCAATTAGAGAGAATTCATCATGGAGCCGTTGGTCTCTAATTAAGAGTAAGTAATAAACGATGCAGAACTAGGGAATTCTCATGCATACTAACTCTGTAGAAAAATTATCAGGACAACATGAAAAATAGTTTCTAAGTCTGAAGTAAAATAAATGCAGTGATACAGAAGAAAACAAAGATTTTCAGGAAGAACTTTTGTCTGGTTCTAATTCAAAGAAAAGAAAGAATAAATTCATATTAGATAACATGACAACAGGAACAAAGAAATACCTCAGAGAGAAAAGTTAACAGAAAGAAAATAGGTCAGTTAATAAATGAAGGTTCTGAAACTAATACTAAATGAAAAATGGTCTGGATGTTGATACTTTTTTTTTCTTGAATAATATGTCTTCAGCAAGAAAGCAAAAAGAAAAATGTCAGTATGATTAGGAATATAGTGAAATTTTATTATAATGAAGACTGGAGATATAAGCATAGACAGCACTTGGGAAAGATTAGCATATAAACATCAATATGAAAAGAATGGAAAAGGCTTCTCAAGGCACCCACTATCTACAGTTCCTGGACATTTAGCAATTATAACAAAATGTCTCGATGTTCAGCATACGTGTGCCACAATGAGATCAACTGCCTCAGATCACTGAACTCCTCTGAAAAGATGAACACTTCACATAGTTGAAAAAAAATTGACTTACATATCTTTGAAAATCTGGCTTTTCAAGGATAATTTAAAGTTTATGAATTGTTAATTAATAGTCTTGTCAAGTAAAACCAAGAAAGCAAGAGACAACAAAAGAAGTATTTAAAATTTAAGATAGCATTTATTTAACTGCTTGATTCTGTCTCATGTGTGGCCAGAAAGTTTTGAAAAAGAAATATTTTTTTATAACAGGAATGTCCAAAGTTATGCTGACAGCTACCCTAATGTTCTTGAATGTCACTAACAACTTAGGAGTAGAAGTTAAGGATTGTAAAGAGTGATGTAAATATCTATAAGCTTGAGAAAGCCTTAATCGCACTTGTTAACTCTGATATTATAGAGCCAACGATAACATTGCATGTCTAGGTCTGTTCAATACCAAAGCATAGTTTCTGAACTGCACCAGATTTATCATTCTTTTATTTTTCATTTATTCCCTTAATGTTACATTCAGTCTTTTAGCATACATAACCACCATGCAAGTATGTATTAATATTCACATGCATAAACATTTTCAGTGCATCTTTTACTCCTATCTATTGACTTAACAAGTATGTTTGTGACTTGAGAAAGGGTAAGAGAATAGATCCCTCAGATATCAGGTTTGATGTTGGCTTTCAAACGTTTGCACTTATGAGTCTTAACATCTCTCCAAAATGGCTGAAGGACCATAACAAAATGCTTCTGTTGTCCAGGAAAAAAAATCATAGGCTTTATAAACACAGGCTCTATAAATACAGCTCTACCGTGGCAGCACCAATTCCATTCTCTCTTTGCTGTTATCAAGCCAGATCAAAATACAGACAGAACAAATGCATAACTGCCTGAGCCCATTAATTTAAATACAGTCTGTTACCTCTGGAGGGCTTGTATCTACAGACCTGAGACAAACTGTTCTATATCCTCAGCTAATGGGAACAATGAGGAAGTAAACCAAACTGCCACTCCAAAGAAAATTAGGCTTACTTTATTATTTTCCAAATATCTCACTATCAGGGGAAAATAAAGGCAAATTGGAAAGGATTCATAGAATAACTGAAAAGGTTTCCAGAAGGCTAGATGAATTGATTACTGAAAGAAAATTAAATAACCTCCATAAAAGTAAAGATGTATACAATTGCTTCATTAAACAAAAAATAAAAGTGTATAATTACAATATTTAGATGTTTTTATACCACTAACTTCTGAGAATGGGAAGACAGAGGTTCAACAGTCTGATTATTTTAGAATTATGTTTCAATTAATTTTTCCAAATGTGTGCCTATACTTCAGTAGTAGCTTCAGCATAGAATATTTGAGATCTACTCAAAATTCACTTGAAAATTACAGCTGGTGGAAAATTCAGCTTTCATAAGTGGAATGAAATATTGCATACATTACGCTGGTTTCTTGTTTATTACTACCCAATTTCATAGCCTTCTGCTTCTGTAGTCCCTATGAAGTGATATCTAATTTCCAAATAGACTAATCCTCTTCATTTTATTTACTGTTATCTCTGACCAGCTTCCCAACATTCTTCATGATTTCTCCAAAACTAGTAATTCTGAGGATATGTGGATGAAAGTGCCTGATGCAAAACTTTTCTGAGATTATCACTCTATACCATTGGTTTTAGGTGCTGCATTCTGGAATTCATGTTTCATAGAACATGGGTATAAACAATGGCAAATAAAAATTGAGCAATGATGTTAATAGACGAGTTTTATGTTCCATTTTTCCACCTCTAATATTTTTTGCAGGTTAAGTTCTTCAATGGGACAAAGACTGGAAGCTCACTTTCACAGTCACAGAATGATTGAGGTTGCAAGGGATCTCTGAAGGTCACCACCTGGTCCACCTTTCTTGCTCAAGCAGGGCCACCTATAGCTGGTTGCTCAGAACCACGCCCAGAGAGCTTTCCAACATAACAAAGGATGGAGACTGCACAACCTCCCTCTGCAGATTGTAGTAGAGCTCTGTTATCCCCACAGTAAAAGTGCTTCCTGATATTCAGATGGAGCCCCCTGTGCTTCCGCTTGTGATCATTGCCCCTGGTCCTGTCAGTGGACACCACTGAAGAGAGACTGGCTCTATCTTCTTTGCACTTTCCCTGAAGGAATTTAAATATATTAATAGGATTCCCATAGCCTTCTATTCTCAAGGCTAAAAAGCCACACTTGTCTCAGCTTTTCCTCAGAGGAGAAATGTTTCAGACTCTTAATCATGTTTGTGGCCCTTTGCTGAACTCTTTCCAGTATGTCCATGACTATATATTTCTTTTTTTTCCAGAAGTCATCTGCTCTTGTAAGTGACTTTGTATCTTTGAAAGAGCTTATCTCTACATATGATGATGCTTATAGAAAAAAGGTTACTGTTAGGTGAAGACAGCTTTTGAAAATAGGGTCTTGTCGTGGTTTTGCCCACCAGCCCATCCCATCTCAACGAGTAGCTAAAGACTACAGCTCATCTATTTTGCTCCATGTCATATTTCCTGACTTGTTTTTGGTAGGGTATGTTGTTGTTGTCCATTTTCCCTACCTTGACCATCCCAACCCAGGCTATACTACTGCGGAAAAAACCCAGTATATTCTTTATTTGTAAAAATTGCATCTGTAAAGCTACTTAGTATCATGATTTAGTTAATGATTTAATAATTTTATTTTTATGTGGGAAGTCAGTTCATCAATGCAGACAGAAAAAAATATATCTGTGGATTTTTCAGATCGCCCAAGAAAGGAATAGTCTGTTCTTCATTGTTCTTGAAGGATATTGTGGTTTTGCCCAATGCAGTCTCAGCTTTCAATTAAGTTTGGCAGTACCTGATCACTTTATGTCTCTGCTTGTTCTCATGATTGATGGTGTCACATGCTCCCTATGTTATTCTTATCTCAGCCATGAAGCAAACATAATGGCTAACATTTTTCTTGATCTGTTTGCTTTTAATTTCAGAGGGTGAAAACAGTGAATACTAATAACAGTGTAATAATAACTAACACAATACCTTTACAGATGAGTTAAATTATTCTCCTTAGGTAAATGTCACAGAAATCAAAACAACAACAAAAAATTTATGGCAAATATTATTTCTTTTTGTTTGGTTAGTTATTATCAGAAAATAAGTTTTGAACAAACATGCTGCATGACTACAACAGACAATGTACCAGTTCACCGAACTTTTAAATGCTACTATTTCATATCTGTAAAATAATTAGGATATCAGGTATTAAAACCTATTTTCTTTCATATGGAAAATAATAAACAGAAAAGAGGCTGTGGACTTCTTTATTATTGTAACTTTTTATTCCTGCCTTATACGTTTTACGGTACTTTTGTTTGTATTATTTTTATTAACCTTTCTAGAACCTTTATTACTGAGTCTGACTGGTGTTTTGAAATATATACCTCCTCCTACCACTAGATGGAACTAAATAACCTTGTAATTTCTCTTTTTTCCTATTACACAGATACGTGCCAACTTCTTCCTGATAAAAGCCTGCAACTAGTCCAGAACTAGAACTTACAGAGTCAGGGAAGGGTTACTGGAGCACAGTAATTGCTACTCGGTGTAGTACTACCTTTATTGCTTACAACTCTAACTGCCAAAAAAGAAGGATATTTGGAACATGTTGTACCTTCATAGCAACGAAAGTAAAACACCCAACAAAACCCGAAAACCACACCTGAGGAACCTGAACTGATTCCAGGGTACCCAATGACATGCACCCCAGAGTCCTGAGGGAATTGGCTGATGTAGTTGTCAAGCCCCTCCCCATGATATTTGAAAAGTAATGGAAGCCAGGTGAAGTCCCAGATAACTGGAAAAGAGAAACACTGTACCCACATTTAAAAAGCGTATAAAGGAGGGCCCTGGGAACTACTGACCTGTCAGCCTCACCTCTGTGTCTGGGAAGATCACTGAATAGATTGTTCTAAAAGCTATGCCAAGGCACATCACACGGGGAGGTGATTCGAGACAGACAGCACAGCTTCACTAAGGGCAGGTCCTGCCTGACCAACCCAGTGGCATTCCACAGTTGAGTGACCACATCAATGGACAAGGGAAGGGTTTTAAATGTCACCTGTCTGGACTTCTGTAAAGCCTTTGACATAGTCCCCCACAACATCCCTCTCTTCAAATTGGAGAATGATGGATTTGGCAAGTGGACTATTAGGTGGATTAGGAGCTGATTAGATGGTGACACCCACAGGGTAGTGGTCAAAGGCTCAGAGTCCAAATGGCCATCAGTGATGAGTGGTGGCCCTCAAGGGTCTGTATCGGGACCAGTATTATTTAATATATTCATTAATGACAAAGAGAGGGGGATCGAGTGCACTCTCAGCAAATTTGCAGATGGTACCAAGATGAGTGGTGGGCTTGACACACCTGAAGGATGGGATGCCATACATGGGGGACGTGGACAGGCTTGAGAAGTGGGCCCATAAGAATCTCATGTGGTTTAACAAAACCAAGAGAAAAGTGCTGCACTGGAGTCAGGGCAACCCCCAACATCAGTATAGGTTGGGGGATGAACAGATCAAGAACAGCCTTGCTGAGAAGGACTTGGGATTCCTGGTGGATGAGAGGCTGGACATGAGCCAGCAATATGTGCTCATAGCCCAGAAAGCCAATTGTATCCTGGGCTACATCAAGAGGAGTGTGACCAGTAGGTCGAGGGAGGTGATTCTACCCCTCTATTCTGCTCTGACAAGACCCCACCTAGAGTACCACATCCAACTCTGGGATCTCCAGCACAGGAAGGACATCAATGTGTTGGAATAAGTCCAGAGGACTGCCCACAGTAGGGTGTTTGGAACTAGCTGATCTTCAAAGTCTCTTCCCAACCCAAATCATTTTATGATTCTATGACTTACACTTCCTCTGAAAAGATAAATATGTGCAAAACTGTAAGTTTTATCATGTATTAAAGTTAAGGAATATATAAGTATTTGTTGCTTTTGTTTTGAGGATCTATAACCTATTCATTCCCTGAACATTTGTTATTGTAGATGGATGATAGACTGATGTATAAACTGATGTAACAGGTCATCTGCATTTTCTCCATACCTAGCAAAAATAATTAATTTAAAACCCCTTAAACTAGCATAATTTGTTTTGTATCCCTCAGGTCAGTTCAAATCCTTTAACCTAACAAGGATATCCCACGTTTAGACTGAACTGAAGTATTCTGACTAGAAACACTTCTTTCTCTCCTAACTAGTGACTGACCTATCAACCTTTTTTGTTAAAATTTTCAAAGAAATATTTGCTTTCTTGTCCTGTGATGCATTATTATATGTGCATTTTTTACAAGGCAAAGCTGCAATAAATACATAAGAAATAAGGGTTTTTAAGTATTGTTCTACAATTTCCAGAAACCTGAGGGCTGCTGCTTTTAGTTTGATACCTGGAAACTCAGTCTTACAAAGGTCAAGTACATATAAGTTAGGAGGTGTTTCCTTTGGTGCTTTTTTGGGTTTGGTTTTCGGTTTTTAATGACGTTGTATTAAAAATTTAGTAGTTAGCATAATAAACACCAAATTATCAATATGCAAGCATCACAGACTATAAATGCTTGTTATAATGTTGCATACCTGTGTATAAGAAGAAAACACAGCAAAGAATGTCACTGAATTACATATAACAAAGCTTCTTGATATTTATGACATTTATTTCACAGAACACAGTTAACAGACGTGGGTTTTTTCTTTTTATCTCCATTGTTACCAGATTTTTTTATTCATTCCTTGACCTTTTCGTTGTTCTTTCTTTGGTTTTACAGTCCTTTTAATTCTCTCTGAAATTATTTCCTTTCTTCCTCCTCCACCTATATCTTCTGTCTCCTAGAAATATATCATATCCCTGGTGTTGTCAACATTTATACAGAAGGGCAAAACACTGTGATAATTAGTATTACAAACAGGAAACTGTGACATATGAACAACTCCCACCTAGAAAAAAATAGTATTTTTTTGACAAATGAGCATCTACCTCATATCTTCTTAGTAAACTAGGTTGAATGTTGAAGTAAACTTGGGTGAAATACTGTTTACTGAGGAGTTCTGAGTAATATTTAAAGAGGAGGTAGTAGTTTACGCTTTTTCCCTAAAACCCTTACAGCAAGGTTTCTTTGACTGTATACATTAAGCTGTTAACTGCATCAAGCCACTACCTGCTTCTTTTATTTTTTATAAAGCAGTCTTCGTGCTGCCAGCCTTCTGCAGCACCAGATGACAGTCTGCTAAAGCCTGTCAAAGAGCTGAAGACAGTTCGGATACTCTGTGAAATCCCTGAAAAAGATTGAGAAAGTAACTTCTTGTGGTTTCATAAAGGAGGTAGAAAAAAAAAATAAAGTCTGTATGGGAAGGTATGGTCTCTTAATTTAGTTCATGAGTGCTTCACAGAGTTGAGAAGAGGCAAGAAAGCTCATATATTAGAGTTAGGAGGCCCTCCTTTTTTTTTTTTCCTTTTTTTGTCTTTCTTTCTTTTTCTTCTTTCTTTTTTTTCTTTCTTTTTTTCTTTTTAGGATAAGCTCCAGAAAGAGCCTTTGGTTCTAGGAAACAGTAGTGTAAAAGTAAGTATCCATGCCAAAGGGGAATATATGAATTGCTCCATAATTTTGTTGTTGGATTAAGTTACCATAGAACTACCCTCTTTTGCTGTAAAGATGGGTGCTGCTCTTAAGGAGTATCTCTATTAAGAATTGCAGTGATTTTCTGTAGTATTTTGTATTTTAGTACCCTGAGATAAATCCAATTTTAGTACCTTAAAATACATCCACATCATGTCCCAAAGGTTTTTTCTTTTGCTTTATATGATTTAATCTTCTCACTTCACATTATATAATAGCATTATGTTATTATTACTGTGACAAACTTCTCAGGAAAGTAGACATAAACCAGTATTGAATTGTACAATTTACCACTACAGTTGTACCAGTATGTAAGGTATTTAAAACACTAGGTACATACTTGGTGTAAAGCAGAAATCTTAAAAGTGGGGGGATAGTGATTTTTAACAATTGAGGTTATGACAAAAAACAAAGCACATTCTATTTCTTGCCAAGACTTTCATTGAAATTGAAATGTTTTAAATATATTTCCCAAGTGAAAAGCTTAAACATTGCATGTGATTCTACATTTTCAACATTTCTTTTCAAACAGTGTTGCAGTTCATACTCTGAGAACAATCAAACAGACAAGAATGCTGAAGTATATACCCAGTTCTGAATATACATTGATATTGCTCTTTACTTATTCATCAGTGTTATTTCAGTAGCTTAGGTGTTGAAGTATTGTTACATAGGCTGACTAGAAAATATTGTAAGCTGTACCTCAGAAATGCCAAACATTTCATGTCATATTTCCCATTCCCATTTTTTAGTTCTTCATTCCAGCTTTTATTTTACATTGGCTGTCATTTTAATAGTAGAAGTAGTACTTGAAAAAAAGTACCATTTTTTGTCAAGTATATGCCCTATGCCTAAGTTGTAAGTAAGTTAGCAAATGAGTTTATATCAGAAAAATGTTTTACTGGAAGATCAATGCACTGATATGTTGTCATAGACAGTTTTACTTATATACTACAATTTTGCTTGATGCATCCAGTTTAGAGATGATGTACTTTAGCTAAAGAATGACCAGTCTGTGCTCCTTAACTTTTTGTCAGAGGCACATTGTGCTTCTTGGCTTCACAACAGCTCTTAAAGTAATTAAAGATCAACAGAAAGCTTTGTCCTGATTGCTCTCTGCAAGTCGTGATTTGTTCTTTGCACTCACAGTGCAAAAAGGATAGTGGAAGCTCTGGCTCTGTAAAAGTCACCAACATATGAGTCAGCTTTTCATTTACCCTTTGAATCTACTTGTATAACTCAAAATTCATTTGTTTATGTGTTTTCAATACTGTCAATTTTCAGAACTTCTAGTCTGAAATTTACCCTTTAATTCCTATAGAGTTTGAATCTGATTTTTTTCATTTCAAAGTCAATGTTCTTCTAGAGATAAAGAAAACCAAATGAATAGTTTGTCCATAATCTCTTATGTTGTCTTATGATCTCTTCTATAATCACTAAACTAACCTCTCTAAATGGAGGTTCACTCCTTTTACATAGAAACCAAATATTAAAGAAAAAAAAATCACCAAAACCAAAATCAGATACAAAGAAAAATATATCTCCCCAATATCTTAATGAATTGAAATAAGTAATTGACTGGCCAGCACCAGGAAAGGTATACAAAGAGAAATATAACATACCCACGATCCTATCTATCTATTAAGATATGAAGTCACACACTAGCTTCCTGAAAAGGATTATTGTGGGCTTTTTTATGCCATATGGTACAGAGGTTTATCAGCCTTCTGCATTAGGAGTGCTGTCAGCAAATCACCTGTGCTCAGCACTGGAACCGGAACTCCCCAGCTCGAGTCTGGGCTCTTCAGTTCAAGACCAACATGGACAAATTGGAGATGATAGCCCAGAGTAGGGCAGCAGAGATGATTCGGACACTGGAGTTTCTGACATACACAAAGAGGCTCAGAGAGCTGGGTCTCACAGCTAGAGAATCAGCTACAGGAGTTCATCCCAGAGGACAGAGATGGCTCAGGGGGATCTTGTTAATGGAGATAAATACCTGACAGAAGGGAATGAAAAAGATAAAACTGAACTCTTCTCAGTGGTACCCACTGACTGGACACACAGCAGTGGGCACAAATTAAAACACATGAAATTCCATTTAAACACAAGAAAATACACGGGCTTTTTGTTTGTTTGGTTGGGTTTTTTCCTTCTGTTTTTCCCTTTGCTTTGTTTTTTTTTTTCCTTTTCTTTTACTGTGAAGGTGACCAAACAGTTGCACAGCTTGCACAGAGAGGCTGTGGAATCTTCAACCTTGGAGATATTCTAAATCTGACTAGATATTTCCCTTGAAAACCTGTTCTAGCTGACTCTGCTTTGTACAGGAGCAAGATGGACTAGAGAGACTCCAGAGGTCCTAATGATTCTGTGATTCTGTTTCTGTGAATTTAAAATCAGGTATAGACAATAGATATTTCTGCTTTATTTTAAACCTTCATCACCGAAGTAGGACCTTGTATATATTCAAGAACTAAAAGGCAGTGAGAACCTGTCCTTTCCATATATAAAACTAACAAGAATTTATTAGGCTGTTAACATTTTTGACTTAGTTTAATTACAGCAATTAAGAGATTACCGGCACTGAAGTACTTATCTGCAGCAGTCCTAGCCTAGAGGTGAGAATCAAAGGGAGAGGAAAAAGGAAATAGTTCATTTATTCTCAGTTCAAGTTGACACCCGACATTAAGGTATATTTGTCACCTTTCCAAGGTTTTTAAAGCAAGTTTATAAGTGACTGAGCTCTTTGGAAGAGAAAAATGCAGTTAAAGGTCTCATGAAACTTTCAGTCTATTTACAACTTTGCTACTAATCCTGAGATGAACATAATCCATGACTTTTCTGCATCAGTCCTTGAATTTTGTTGAGTGCTACCACATTTGGGCATCCTAAAAATTTGGAAGTTCAAACAAGTGGAGAGGGTGATAGTACTATCATAGAAACTAGTATTAAAGGTGAGAGATCAATAACCAATACAAGATAGAGTGTTAGAAATGAAGAAACTTGGGTAACTTAGAACCAATAAACATGAATTTCTTTGTTTGCTAAAAATGTATAAATCTTTGGAAAGTCTTGAAAGGGACACATAGAGCTGGAAGGATTCGCTACATATCTCTAGCCAGAATAAAATAATGCCTAGCTCACTACCACTTAAAAGGTAGTGTTGAAGGGTTTCATTTCTTTCCAGTGATTTTTTGTGACAGTGTGAGCTGCAGCGTGAGCTCTGGGGGAGCAGGATCTGGAGGAAAAAGGCAAGAGGCCCTGAACTACAGACCTTTGCATAACAATGGCCTTAGGGACCTATGGACCATCCAAGTGACCAGGCACTCAGAGACACTGCAGACTTTCTTGGGCTTAGACTGGGAGTGTAACAAAGGCCCTGAGGTTTCTTTGTTCAGGGTCTCTTCTTGGAGACATCAGCTCAAGCTGTTATTTTGTTATTCATTTATTGCATCATGATTAAATTATTGTCAGTATCTGGATGTCTGACACTCTGCTATGGAAAACCTAGCATCAAGGCAGTAAGGAAACCTGATCTGACTGTGCAAGTATGTTGTGTGTAGCTATGAAGGGGCTTCAGTCTGAGTTCAGGTGGTGTAAGACTGACTGCTGCAGTAGCTCCTGGATGGCTGGACAGAGAAGTTTCCTGAAGAACTGGATGATTCTTACATAAAATGCTTTGTATGCCTTTTTAAAAAGTCTGATTTCTCTTCAGATCAGCATTAATTCAATTTTTTTTTCACAAAATCACAGGACCACAAAACCACAGAGAAGCCCAAAATCACTAGGGTTTGAAGGGACTTCAGGAGTTGGTCTAGTCCAACCTGCTCCAGTACAAAGTAGGGTCAGCTAGAACAGGTTTTCAAGGGAAATATCCAGTCAGATTTGGAATATCTCCTAGGCTGAAGATTTCACAGCCTCTCAGTACAACCTGTGCAAGTGTTAGATCACCCTCAAGTAAAAGAAAATAACAAACAGAAGAATGGGATTTCAAGTGTTTTAATTTGTACCTACTGCCTTGTGTCCTGTTAGTGGGTATCACTGAGAAGAGTCTGGTTTCATCTTCTTCATTCCCTCCCATCCACAATGACAAAATTTCCATGTGCCTTCTCTTCTCTGGGATGAAGTCCTGTAGCTGGCTCTCCAGTTGTGAGATTGAGCTCTCTGAGCCTCTTTCTGTATATAAGAAGCTCCAGTGTCCAAACCATCTCTGCTGCCCTACTCTGGGCTATCTCCAATTCGTCCATGTTTGCCTTGGACTGAAGAGCACAATTTGGCACAATACACCAGATGTAGCCTTGGCAGTGCTGAGCACAGGTGAAAGATCACTTCCCTTGAGTTGCTGGCAACACACTTCCTAATGCAACCCTGATGGAATTCTGTGCCACAAGGGCTCCTTCGAAGTCATTTGACCCAGCTTGTACTGTTGCATGGGGTCATTCACCCTCAGGCGCTCGGGTTTTATTTATTAATTAAATTAATAAAAACTTGCTAATTTGAATTGAAAGGTGAAGAGTAATTATTTAGGCTTAAAATCTCTAGACAGTAGTTGATTGCTAACTATTAAAAGAAAGTAAATAAATATGCAGAATTATTAAAATGCAAAATTAAATAGGAAAGAGAAAGAAATACTTTTTCCAGAAAGATAAACGTCAGTTCTTCTATGAATCAGAGATACCCTGAAAATTTAAGGATTAGAATCTGACCTAATTTTGTTCTTTTAAGAACCACTTGTATTGGGTTTGTGTGGCCAGGTAGCAGGGGGGCTGTGCAGGTTGCTTCTCTGAGAAGCTGCTGGAAGCTTCACTCACATTCAACAGAGCCAATGCCAGCCAGTTCTGAGACAGACCCAACACTGGCCAAAGCCAAGCTAATCAGAGATGGTAGTATCACCTCTGGGATAACATATTTAGGAAGGAAGAATAAAAAAAAAAAAAAAAAAAAGGAAGTTATTGCACAGAAGTAATTGCAGACACAGAAGAGAAGGAGAGAGGGAGAAGGTGAGAAGGAGTGGGAGGAGCTGTTCCGAGTGCCAGAGCTGAGGTTCCCCTGCAGCCTGTGATGCAGACCATGGTAAAGCAGGCTGCTCCCCATCCAGCCCTTGGAGATTCAGAGGGGAGCAGAGATCCACCTGCAGCCCATGTAGGAGCCCCACACCAGAGCAGGTGGATGCCTGAAAGAAGGCTGTAATCCCATGGGAGGCCTATGCTGGAGCAGGGTCCTGGCAGGGATCTGTGGTCCCATGGAGAGTGGAGCCTATGCTGGAGAAGGTTTGCTGCCAGGACTCGTGACCCTGTGGGGGACTCACACTGGAGCACTCTGTTCCTGAAGGATTGAACTCCATTGGAAGGACCTATGGTGGAGCAGTTTGTGAAAAATTGTAGCCTGTGAAAAGGACTCATGCTGGCAAAGTTTGTGGAGGACTCCCTTCAACACAGTGGAGCAAGGAAAGGACTCCTCTCTCTGAGGAAGCAGCAGCAGAAACAATATGTGATGAATTGACCCTAATCCCTATTCCCTGTCTCCCTGAGATGCTGGAGAGGAGGAGGTAGAGAATTGGGAATAAAGTTAGCCTGAGAAGGAGGGAGCAGGCGGGGGAGGAGGGAAGGTGTTTTTAGGATTTGTTTTACTTGTCATTATCCTGTTCTGATTTGGATTGGTTACATTCAACTAATTTCCTAAAATCTAGTGTGTTTTGCCCATGATGGTAACTGGTGAGTGATCTCTCCCTGTCCTTGTCTCAACCCATGAGCCTTTCATTACATTTTCTCTCTCCTGTCTAGCTGAGGGGGGGAGTGATAGAAAAACTTTGGTGGGCACTTGGAACCCAGCCATGGTCAAACCACCACACCATTTGATTAACTGAAACTAATTATTTCATTTAGTAACTGAAATCAGAAAGAAATACAACTTTAAAATTAATATTATTTTTTTGTAATTAAAAAGTCATTGTGATTTGACAGAAGTTTAAAGTAAGAGTTTTGGGTATTTTTATTTTTAATTTTAAGTGAAAGACATGTTTCAGTGCTTCTTTTATTAGCTGTCCTATTATTTTGATTTCTCTGGGACATTACAAAACCTTTGCATTTGCTAATCTTATCTTGGATTTCTGATGATGACAAATATAAAACTGGGATTTTCAGAAATTATTATTCATTTTATGAAGAAATGGAGCATTATTTGTACATAATATCCAAAGCTTTATACTTGGAAACAACAAACATTATTAAATTTCAAGGACAAGGATTGAATTTGAAAATAAAAATATGTTCCCCCCATAAAATGTATTTTATTTGAAATGCATTTTGTATGACACTTTTGAAAAATACTCTGCATTCAGCTGTCTAGTTGAAGCTGAAATTACATAATTTCATGTTATTTTTTCACTCTACTGTATGTGACAGTTCTGCACCAGAAATGCATCATATTTGAAAACAAGTTAAAAATACTGAGAAAAAAAGTAATTTCATCTTCACACAGACTTCTTTCTTATAGAAGAAAGGAAAAGTGTTTATACTTACATAAACCTGAATCCTATACAAGGTTGAGAAATAGGTATCCTTTGTATGCAACCTCAATTATACCACTTTTAAAATACGAACTTACAACCAGATAGGTAAACTCAGATTATTCTCTTCTTGTGGTAGAAATTTTCTTGTGCATTATACAAGGCTTCTGTGCACACCTTTAAAGTTTTGGGTGCTTAGAAACTGCAAACATTTCTAGAAAAAAATGGAAAGAAGGGAAAAGAAGGTGCTTTCTCTGACTATTGTCTGTAAAGAATATTCAGTCTTAGTCCTTACCCAATATATTCTCTGTTTGACTCTTCATTCTTTATTTTGATATTGAAAGGGAGTGATTACAATAAAGATTTAAAAAAAAAAAAATCCCATGCCAACAGAAACTACATCCGCTTTCATATTCTCCTTTAGTCCCATAAACCTGACATTTCTACTTCATTTAAATGTTACCTCTCCTCTTCTGGTTCATTTTGTTAGGGCCTAACTAGAAGGTGTAAAGAGACCCTGCTGAAAGAACTTGATATAAGACATTAAACTTCTTGCTTCCAGGAGAAAGAGTGTTTCTTTCTGGTTGTGGGAAAGCATGGTGGGTGGAGGGTCTTTCCACCATCGTTTTTCATCATTCTGGGCTCGGTGAGCCATTTTGCATGTAAATCACCCTCTCTTTGTATACTTCTGTTATTTAGTCTTGCTGCTGTTACTGTTCATTTTCTTATCTCATTGCTGTTTTCAGTAGATTTTTCCTATCTCACCCACGATCTTTGCCTTTTGTACTTCCAGCTAGAAGGAGAAGGGAAGCGAGTGCCCACATGGTTTCAGTGGGAGCACTCATTTGTAGAATACTATTCCTACAACAGGTGAAGGAAACACTATGTAAAAATTTAGCAGAGCAGTGTCCTCATTTTTCATTCATATCAACAGCTTTCCTACTGTTGTCACATATCTGAGACTTCAAACAAAAATCATAACTGAATAGCAGGCACCTAGCTTAGATACCAGAGTATGATAGGCTCCTCTAAAGAATGATTCAGAACATCTGCCTAAATTAGAACTTACTAAATGTAAATACAGCTTTTTATTATTTTTCATGCTTTGAATGGAAGTTCTACTGACTGTAAAGCAGCAGACTTGAGTTGCCTAGCATCTTTCAAATTCAGATGTTCAGATGCAGATTAGACCATGCATTTTGCTTTTATTACCCTACCTTAGTCTGAGATTTAACAACTGCAGTAAGTGTTCTTAGATACCTTCCTTGGATTTGGTGAGGGACGAAGAGGATTAAAAAGGAAGAGAATTTTGAAGACATCATCTGTAGTTATTTAGATTCTACAAGTAAATCTGGAATGTGGTATATGAATCCATTTGAAGATATATTTATAATCATATAACTCATCCACGTTTTTCTCTCGTGTCAGTTGAGCTACTCCCTTTTCTTTAGCTGTAGAAATGACAAGTGAATCTAGCACTGTTAATAACTCTGCCGTTGCTTTCCTTCACAGTCACCACATCCATGCATGAGAAAATGATAAACAGCTCATTTTACGTAAAAAGTTTACTTATTCATGAAGACCCAAATTTGTTTAAGCATCATAATTTCTTCCCGTTTAGAGACATTTTTCCTTGCAGATGTGAAGAGTGCTTTTTTTTTATTTGCTTCCTTTCAAATAACACAAGCAACACAGAGGCAGAATATGGCTATTATAAACAGAAAATTGAATCTGAATGAGACGATTCATTGTTTTCTAGTCACAAGTCCTTATGCAAGAACTAAAATTCTGTATTATGCCAATGATAGATTTTTATGTGTGAAGCTCCATTCTGTCTGACAGATCTAAATTTCTGGTAACCATGTATTTCATTAAGGATCTAGAGCGTATACGTGGTAATATTTCTCCATTGGGTCTAACACTGGTTTACATACTTCTTCCAGTACTGTTTCAGCTGGCAGATGAACGTTGGTATTGTTTGAATAAGCATTTTAAATACTATATTGAAATTTTTTACTTGCAGCATGTCAATATATTGTATTACTAAGATATTTCCCAAAAGGACCAATGTTCTAAGAATGAAAATCACTCTTCACTTCCCTCAGCTTCCAGAAGATTAAGGAAAGGGCAAAATGGGATTCACATAGCTTAATTCAAATACTGGCATCAGAATTTTAGTACAAGTTTCCTTTTTTTTTGTCACTACAATGCATATTGTTGTTGTACATACATTTATATGTATATATAGTACATATTTTGATTCTGCAGTACATTCTTCGCATTTGTATCTTCTTATACCCTAAGGCATTTAAAACCTTCATTCACATTTCTAGTGCTTTTCTTTTCCCATCATTCTAATCTTATCACATGTTCACTAATCTCCTTTACTCCATTTTTATTGGTCATATGTTCCCTTATGTGATCCCTGCTCATTCATAACACTCCTGTAAGGAATAGCATCAGACATTAACACCACAGAAGGCAAAGGAGCTAACAGTCCTGTTTTTAGTATTGTAATATGTCTCCAAGTTGTTGGGTTTTTTAGGCATTTTTGTTCATATATTTTGCTTTTTTAATTCCCAATTTTGTTTCATTTTGATGGATAAATGAAGAGGAAAACGACAGACTTTTCATCTTTTTGTTTATTTGTTTTTCTTTGTTTTGTTTTGTGTGGGTTTTTTTGCAACAGTACAAGTGAGTCCCAAGAAACAAGACAAAGAGTCCATAAGTATTAATTTGTAAGAAGTAGCATAAAGTGTAAAAATATGGCAAATATATTCCAAAAGCAAGATACTATTTCGAATTTTTACAACAACTGTTTGTTTTTCAATAGTTGAACAATGTCTAGAAGATCAAAAATAAACTTTAGACTTTTTTTCATTTATTTATAAAATTTTTTTTGAAAAATATGTAAATATTATAGCAGATATGTAATATTATAGGTAGGTACAAATCATATTTCAAAGTAAAAAGTCTTTCAAATACATATAATAAAAAATAGTTGAGAATTTTAAGAACTAAGATACTCTGCAATTGATTCATAATTGAAGCATTTCACAGAATTTAATATGACACTATTTTCAATTTCATCCCAAATTTGTTGTTACTTCGTTTACATACCTTCAAGTAGAATGTTTGCTTCATCTCTTAATAAACACATGTCACTGGTACACAGGTACAATCAGAAAACTTGTTGTCTGTGTAAAATAATCCTGTTCTGTATTCATTGCATGCGTATTTATAACCAAAACTGGAACTGCCAAAAAGGATTTCACAGTGCTGTAAAGGGCATCATGAATTATTTACAGTAAATCAAATTTTATAACCCTTCTCAATCTTTCATAAACTGTATCTTCATATTTTATTTGATATTTTATCCAGAGACTTAAAGAAGCATAAGTCAGGGAAATCTCTTGAATTCCTGAAAGATTTGTAGAAGTACATGAAGAAACAGTTCTTACAGTACCTTCTGCATTTTATGTAGCTGTAAGACTATTGATATCCTCTAAGTATTTCATATTTAAAAGAAAAGGAGCAAGATTTTCTGAAATGTTCAACACCCTGAGCCTCCTTTTATTCTGCATTAAGGCTACAGGAAGTTGTTTAGAACTGTTAAAAACTTTTCTCAAACTCAGTCTTTGACTTACACTTATCGTTCTCACTGTAGCAGAGAGCCAAATTTACAATACCACTTCAAATGTAGAAGAGTCAAAATATAGGTCAGATATGAGGAATGAGAATGTCTCCTCAGAAGTGATTTTAGACACTGGAAAAAAAGAGAGAAGTTCAGAGAGGAAATCCAAGAACTATTAAAATCCTTGAACATCATCTGTACAAAGAAGTGCCTAGAGAGGCTTATTTATGGAAATAACTCAAGGTAACACCAAGATGTGTCTTCACTGTAACTGTAGATGTAGCTGAGAGGTAGGTTGCTTGGTTGTTTTTTTCTTAGATTTGTCAGACAAAAGCATAACAAGGAAAATGAAGTTGCTGGAAGAGAACCGATTTTTTAAAAAGTAGGAAATAATTTGTCTGAACTTAAAATATATTCTCTTAGGACACGTGGTTTCTTCAACAACTAAAGTTACTGGTACAGGTTACCCAGGCAAGTAGTCATGGCACCAAGGCTGTTAAAGGAGCATCTAGACTTTAACCATAGGTGGTCCTGTGAGAAGCAGGGATTTAGAACCAGTGGTCCTTACAGGTTCCTTTTAAATTGATATATTCCATAATTCTATGATTAAAAATTATCTCTGAGTTATAAATATACTCAAATGTTATTATCATTAGGAAGAAAAGGAATTTAAAGAAGCCATAGGAAACAGGCTCATTAGAGCCAAGTATTTTATCGATGCAAGAGTATGAAGAAACAATCGTTTCCTTTTATCTCTGACTGAGAGATGCAAGAGTCTATTTCAAGATGTGCCCCACATATGTTTTCTTCTTCATATCCCTCCAGGTTCTTCTTTGCTCAGAGCCAATTAAGCTTTCCACTTAACAAGGCACATACTGGAGTTATTGTAGCTGCAACGATCCCCATGGTTTTCTGAAGAGAATTTAATGCCAGGAATTACAGGATGACTTTACCTTCCACTACATTTAAAGCCTGAATTATATGTTTTGGTTGTTTAAATCCAGTTTCCCACATATATATAAGCATATTACTTCAGGAAATATAAAACATTGTGATATTAAAAAAAACCTCTTTTAAATCATAATGCTTCATCTCTTATTTGCAACTGAAATATCTTTTTTAATGAGAAAAGAAAGAATTGATGTAATGTGTCAGTCACTGGGGCCTATAATATCTTGATAGCTCCTAAAATTAATAATTTATGAAGAAATGTGTTACATGTCACACACATGGCAAAGCATTCAACAAAGAATATTTCTTACATGTAAAGCTTGTAAGAGTTTGTATAGTAATGAAAAACAGACTATGTTTGTATTCACACTTCCAATATTTAGTTATTTATGAAACTGAGTCAATTTTATGCAAATTTATATCAATGCTTGTGTTTCAGTTTCTGCTGAATGTCTGATTTTACCCTTTTTCTCATCTTTGAACAGAATTTGAAGAGGATGACAGTCTTAAATACTGTAACATATAAGATAGTGAAATAAGACAGTGCAATTATAAATTATTTTGCAAAAAATATTATTGAACTTAGGAATATTGGATGATATAATGTCCTAACTGCTGATACAGAAGCATTTTCTCTACATATTAGGTTAATCGTGTTCCTTCTGAAATGAATTGTTACTTTTGCAATGATCACAGCAAAAGAAGTATTAAGCTTCTATGCAAAAATTGTTGGAAATTACTTAGCATTATTACTCATTTAATTAAATGCTTATCACCTGAAAGATCACCTAAGAATATAATGTGCATTATTTTTAATTAATAACTTTATACTTCTCCTATCCCCTGCAAAACACAGGAGAAAAGATTCCATGGCAAATTACAATACATGTGACACTGACAACGTGTCGCACCCACCTGGCTACAATCTCCTTTCATGTAACTGTAGAGAGCAAACCAGGTAATTGAGAGGTCCCCCCTGGGATTCCTTTTCCCCAGCTCCCCCAACCACTCCTTGTAAGATTTGTGCTCCAGTCCCTTCACCAGCTTTGTACCATTTTCTGGACATGTTCCAGGACCTCAATGTCTTTCTGGTAGAGAGGGGTCCAGAACTCAACACAGAACTTGAGGTGTGGCCTCAACAGTGTTGAGTACAGGGGGACAATCACTTTCCTAGTCCTGCTGACCATACTATTTCTGATACAAACCAGGATGTCACTGGCTGGTTTTGTCACTTTGCCACCTGGACACACTGCTGACTCATGTTCAACCAGCTGTCAACCTCCATGTCCTTTTCCACCAAGGTGTTTTCCAGCTACTCCTCCCCAAGCCAGTAGTGCTGCATGGGGTTGTCGTGACCCAAATGCAGGACTCAGCACTTCACCTTCTAGAACCTTATGCAATTGGCATTGGTCCATTGATCCACTCTGTAGGGTCCAGATCCCTCTGTAGATCCTTCCTACACTTGAGGAGGCCAACACTCCACTGCCAACTTGCTGTTGCCTACAAATTTATTGAAGGTACACTCAGTCCTCTTGTCTGTATCATTTATAAAGATATTAAGCAGGACTGGCCCCAGTGTTGAGCCCTGGGGAACACCACTTTTCACCACTAACCAACTGGATTTAATTTCACTCACTAACACTCTTGAGGCCTGGATCTAATGGCCAGTCTTCGCGAGCGAAGATCCGGGGAAGGTCTTTACCCCTTCCAGCCTGCGCATTGGATTTTTTAGGTGAGACACAGTGTGCGCGGAACTGAGCCCACCCTTTAATCCTAAGGTTCATCTGCCGGGGCCAAGCGAGCTTGGACGGTGGCAGCGAGGTCCTTAGGACGTAGGTGGGTTGCCTTTAAGGGCTAACGAGCCCCACCTGCCCGGGAGTGGCCCTGACCGGGAATCGAAGGCCTGGATCTACTGCCAGTTTTTTAACCAGAGAACAATGCACCCATCTAAGCCATGAGTAGCCAGATTTTCTAGGGGAATGTTGTGGGAAAAGAGCGTCAAAGGTTTTAATAAAGAATAAACTTCCCTATGAGTTTCATGAGTTACATAAGGTAAAAAAAAAAAAAAAAAATTGTTTTGTTTAGTTTTGGTAATAGAATCCAATATAAATTAGGAATTACTCAAAAAACAATATTCAAAGGTGACAATATTAAAAAAATTTTTGCAAATTTGGAGGTTTTCAATACAGATATACTTCAGATTATATAGCTTAATTAACAGATTAATGAGAAAAGTTATTTACTTTGGCTAGTTTTGTGTTTACATTTAACAATTTAACAGAGAAACATCTTCGAAGAGACACATTCACCAATAACAAATTACAATTTCATTTAACAGTAAGAAATGGCTTAAGCAAATCATTTGTGTGACTGAAAAAACTCAAACAGGTTGCTGGCTAGAAATACATTTCAGCAATGTAGCACCGGGGAAATACCTGCTTTTGAGCTGACTTTCATTTGAATGATAATGATGCTGAATGATTGAAATTTGAGGTTGACTGTAAATGAGCAGTTATATTCTTGAGTATTTCACTTGACATATTTTGTTTAGAGTGTTTCCTTTAAAAATGCTGAATTGTTGCCATGGAAATAGAGCATAAGTAGTTTGCACAAGGAAACAAAAAAATTATTAATTTTGTTTTATTCATTTAATATTCCAGAAAACATGTAGTATTTTTATGTACAGAAATAGTTTCAGAATGTGATGATATGTGACATTCCATTGTAAGGAAAGACTGTCAGTTACTGAGCTTTTTGTGGTGCTTCTATTTTTGGATCACAGAATGGAGTGCTAACATTTACCAGTTTCACCTATGTGCAACTGGGAACATGTTTTAAAAATTTATTATTCAAGCAACTTTGAAAAAATAATCAAGCATTGGGTCTACTGAAGAGCATTAAATGTGGCATCACACAGAAATATACAGCAGAGAAACTAAATTAGAGTTAGAAGATTTGAATGCTCTTTAATGAAAAATTTTTGAAAGAAAAGTTATGAAAAAATAAAAAATATATTGAAATAATAGAAGAGAGACTATATATAATGATGCATTAAATCAAAATGACAATTCAGCTTTTTATTAACAGCAAGATTTTTGAGTTATTCTATGTGTTCACCATAAGACAGTAAAACAAATAAACTAAATCTCCAGGGCTACAGGTTAGTTTAATATTTCATAACAGATTCTGCACTTTTACAAAATCTTGCATGAATCATTGAAGGATCAAGTAGAGAGAGGTGTTACACAGTTCAGGATAAAGTCTAGTTATGAAAGGAATTAGTGCTTTTACACAAATACAGGTTCTACTATTATGAGTATGTATTACTCATATCCATTTAGTACAGTCAAAGTATTGTAAAGCCATATGAATAGAATTTTAAAAATACCTAAGATTACAATACTAAGACTTTCAGTAGACTTCTAAGTCTCCTCATCTGCTTTAAAATTTATCTGCACAATACAGTGCATTCCAGGGTCCTGGCTTTCTGGTCAGCCCAGTGATCGCTAATAAGTAAACTCTGCATTCATACAAAACCTGTTTGTAGGAACTGTGGAAGGTGGCCTAGCTGAAAGTCTTCTCTTACTGATATCCAGAGACAGAAACACTGAAGTAGCTCTGATTTCTGATGATCAATTATAAAAGTCTCATAGATTGTATTATTTGCAGTACAATCTTGTGTGAAGGAGGACATGCTTTACCACTTTGAGTGGAATATATAAAGCCTTAATATACTTGTATTGTTCAACCAATAAATATGCTTACAGACCTTCTTGAAAAATAAAGATTTGGTGAAGAATAACAGTCAAAAATTCTTAGACAAGCCAAATAAACATTCTGGTCATTGTCAATTTAACCCACATCAAAGTTTCCTTCAGAAGGCTTCCTAATCCCCTTTATTTTGTCATCTGTTCTTTGTATTTGGCAGAGCCAAACACCTGTTGACTGAAAGTCGTCACTTTGCACAGCAAAACTTCTGACTGCTGTCAGCTTATTTCCAGTGGCCAGTGCTTAACTGTGTTAAGTTTTGGGTTACTGTGCATTGCTTGAATTACTAATGACTTGGTATGTTTCAGAATACTGAACCTCAGACCAGCAAGGACTGTAGTGTAAACAAGCAATTCTCTTACTGGAGCTTGCAGTTAACTTCTTAAATTTTTTCCCTTTGCATTTAATACTAAAATGTAGTCTTTCCAACCGCATTTTGGAATATGTGAGTGAAAAGCACTGGACCCCAGGGAGAAAGGATCCGCACCTCCACTCTTCCTCCTCAGGGAGATGTAGGGAGCAATGAGGTCACCACTCAGCTTCCTTTTCTCTAGACAAGCCCTTAGCTGCTCCTCATAGGACATTCTTTCCAGCACTTTCATCAGCTTTTTTGTCTACCCTGGACTCATTCAAGGACCTTAACACTCTTCTTAAACTATGTTAATATCTGATTCAATGTACCACTACTGCATTTCATATTGTTCTACAATCTTGCTGTGGGCTGCTATCCTCAATTACAGTTTTCCATTTTACTTTAAAGCACCTTCTACAGATACTGTGCTGGTTTAAAATTAAACTGGAGGGAGAAATTAATTCAATTCAAGAGAGATTACAATTCAGAGTTATAATTTACTTTAAAAATTACAATAAATACAATGATACAGAGAAAACCTGGTTTTAACCCACAAAAACAGATGTATAACCCAGAATCCCACAGCAAGAACAGAATGGTGTTAGTCAACCACTGTGCTGAGCATCACATGACCCCCCACCCCGGGTCCAAAGTAAAAGGAAAGGAAACCTGTTGGTCCAGGTGATGGTCACAGCTCTATCAAAGTAATGATCACAGTCTTGTCAAGAGAGGCAGTTGTAGTCCTGCTGAAGTTCTGGTACTCCTCAGGATCTAGTAAGTGGTAGAAGTCCCATGGAGCTAGGAAAGGATCCTGAACCTGCTTAGTGAAACCTGAGTGTGGTCTTTTATTGGCCTCAGGGTAGGTAGGAACACATCTGGTACCTCCCCTGGGGTGGGGAGTTCTTCACTGGATGATTAATACTTGATCACAGGACATTTCAAGAGCCTCTGACACTTTGTAAGCACAGGTGGATTCATTATGGCCATCAGAGAGATTAATATCTTCAGGCCACCTGTGTGATTTTTTCCTGATGTCTCCTCCAGGGAAGTTATCACAGATGAGTCATTTGTGTAAGGAGAAAGAAAAAATACTCACACATGCAACTTGGTCATGTTTTAATTCTGTGATGATTTTACAATAGTCAATAACAGGGTAATCAAGCAAGCCAATTAGATATTTCAAAAAATATTTCTGAATGTCATTATAGTGAAATATAAATTGACAATTTTGTCTGTGGCATCTATAGGATCTTCATAACTAGTTGACCAAACAGTAGTCTAGTTTATTATTTTTCAGTCTTGCTTTTTCAGCACTTGGCAATAATTATTTTTTAGTAATAAAACAGGGACACAACTCAGGAACAGATCACAAATTGTATTATAGCATCACATAGTGATCTCAGTTGGAGCTTTAATACTACAACAGAGTTGCCCAACTAAATCCAGGGGTGCCAGGTTAAGTTATTCAGTGATAACTCCAACATACAGATGAGGTCACAACAAAGTTGAAATTTGATTTTTACTAAACTACATTTATCTCCTTGAGATTCCAGAGCTGTATATGAATATTCATAGCCTTGAAGACAGAAGCTGCATTAACAACCCACAAGTCTGTATTAAAGAAAAGGAGCACAAGTAGTAGACAGTGATTTTTAAAGAGTTAGCAAAAAAGTGACAAATGAGTGACAGAAGCATCAGAACATAGGGAAATGAGCAGTGACTGAGCAGATGGCTTAAAAATAAATGGGGGAATCCCTTTTAAAAATTATTTTTAAGAAGTAATATTGATTTATCTGAAAAAGTAATAAAAATAAATTAATGAACCACTAAAATAATGGGACTAACACTAGAGTTAACACTCCTCTTTGAAAGACTGTTATTATGCCTGAATAACTGGTGAAAATCTTAACTATTTACCCTTTTATTTTAGCAGACCAAGGCACTGGTACTGAGGTAGAGGTGCAGTGTTTTCAGTAAACATTAGCAGGGCTCTGATAGTGGAACAAAAAGCTAGAATTATAAGTGATGTCTAGCTACAAGAGTAATCTAGGACAGTTACGTAGAATGACAATATCCAAGTGCATACCCATGCACACAGCAACCTAATAACATTTGTCACCTGCAACTGTATTTTAGAGTACTCCATAAGGTGAGTTCAGGAAATCACCAAAGAAAAGACCTGGGTTTGTAAATACTGTAGTACATCTCTGTACTAAAGTAGATCGGATATACAGAAGGAGTGTTTTAGCAAATAGTGACACCTGAATGAGGACTATTTTAGTTCATCTGTTCTACAGATTATTACATCTGTATGTTAATCACTGAGTTTTATCAGCATCTGACTGCCCACTGCTATTTATTATTTTTCTGACATATTTGATGAGCATGTTTTTGCAAAGTTGCAAAGGTTTTAAGTCCATAAATATCATGTGAACAAACCAATTGTGAGGGAGTAAATAATAGTGGTTTCATTATTAAATTAAATCTGAGTTGGTCATATTGTGAAGTAGACCTTTCTGTACCTTTTCCTTATAGAGTTCACATCACATACACACACACACACACACAAATTCCGAAACAAGAAAATCTATAATTTTTTTATTTAAAACAAAAAGTAAGATATCAGAGAAAATTCAGAGTAAGAACTGAACAGACATAAAAGAACTTATAAACATGCATGTCTTTGAGTTACAGTGGAGGCCAGTCTGTATTTTTGCTCTTAGAACTCCATTTTGGCACATGCGAACTCTTTTCTTGCTCTTTCTCTTTTTGGTTGGCATTACCTTGTACTACAGCATTTTCTCTCTCTAAGCATACATTTATTCTGAACTGGTGCTTACTTTTTTCAGAAAATGCTGCTGGTACCATTGCAGCAGACCACACAAGTGTAAAAGAAAACATTACTTTCTCTTGTAGTCGATGCCTTTTATAAGGGAAGTAGCAGGCAGTTCATAAACTTCAAAAAACTAGGAACCATCTGTTATGGTTGCTGCTGTAGAAGCAATGGAAGTTTTCACGACTCTATATTAGTTTATTTGGAAGTGAAACTATGACCTACTATGACCTACATGTAGCCTCAGATGAAGCTATGATGGAGGTGGACAGCTCTTTAAACTTATTGAGAAATATCTGTCCCTGTTTATATCTAACCCATCAAGATTCTGACATTCACATCTCTGGAAAATATCAAGATTTGCATATTTATTGGTAATATACATATTTTCTGTATCTTATTCTTAAAGACTATAAAGCTGATGCAAGGATATTCTGCTACAGAATTTATGGGAGGCTGTGGAAATAAATACTGCGAATGGGAGGAGATTGCAGTAAGAACATGAGTAAGTAGTACATGATGCTCAACTCTAAGCTAAAGGACCATCTTTAGCTGAAAAAATAGACCTGACCTCAATGAGTGGTGACTGATACCTGCACAATTATGTAAACATAGACAATTCACCTGACTCCAGGTGACTTGTCTGGGCACTCAGGGCAGCTAAAGACTAGGAGGAGTGAATAGTACCCAGGCTGGCTAAATAACATCAGCCTCACATAAGTCCTTGGAGGATACATCTTGTTTTCCTGTTGTTGCTTTTGATATTGAATGTGCTAAGAGGCAGCTGAGGTGAAGGGAAGGGATGCATCATCATTTTCTTAAATTAACAAAATTAAAACTTTTTATTAAATAAATTTCTCTATCATTCAACTCAAAGGTTTGGGTTTTTTCCCTGAGCTTTTGTTCTTCGTGGGTCCAACTCACACTTTTTGCATTGAATAAGGTAATAAAATACAAATAATATAAATAAAATTAAACAAATACACTTTCAAATTTTGAAGGACTTCACCATTCCTGAAAAGATCACTGCTTTATTAATATATTACTTTCTTCAGCAGATTAAATAGCAAAGTTCATTTAATAAGGGATGTGTTGACACCGGTGACACTATTTTATTAAATCTTAAACAATGTTCTATTGTTTTTGATAAAAAACATCCAATTTTGACCACCTATCCATCCTTTAAAAAATTTAGATGTTAATTATACAACATGTGGAAAAGACTTAAAGACTTTATGTTACTGAAGTTTGGAAGGAACCCAATAAACCCATTTCAGTCTAAAACACCATCAAGGGAACTGAAACAAGTGTGTGTCAGGATGTTTAATATTACAACCTAGGGGGACATAACACTTGCTATATGTGGGAAGTAAACAGCAGGTCTTTTCACTAAAAAATGACAAAGAGAAAAAACTTGTGATGGCAAAACAGAAAACCATATTGTTGATCCAATATAAGAGCTTCTCCACATACTCAAGCTGTGCCTTTCCCAACTATAAACTCATATTAACCTTTGTGAGACTTATTTTTTGTTGTGTAGCTAGGAAGAACTGAGAAAGACAAAAAATATTGTCCTTTTTCCAGAAAGTCTCTTCATGGAAAAACTCTTGCCGTGTTTTTCACTTTCACTGAAACACCAAACTATGATTGTCTGACCTATCCCCTATTATATTACTTTAAAAAACAGAGGAGAAAATAGAGCATTAAAAAATTCAACCCCTCTTTACATGTTTATATTGAAAGTACAATATTTGGAGAGTTTTCTCATGATTCGTACATTAAGAAATGAGAATGTTTTCAGATGTGATTTCTGGGTATCATCAAATTATATTTTTGACTATTCATAACTTTTTAATTTTAAATTGTCTTATGAATCAACCCACAGAAGGAGTGCTATCTTCCCACCTGAAACATATATTACAAAATAAGTGTAATGTTCCAGAAGCTAATTTTGTAGCAAATAACATCACACGTGCATTTGCATTTATTCTTTCAGACAGTTATTAGACTCTTTTCATTGAAGAAATGCTAACTTGACAATAAGGACACATAAGTATACTGATATCATCTTTTGATAAAGAAGAAAAAAAGAATTCTTAAGTAAAGCTTTTCAGGTGAAACATAACTGTAATTTAGATTTGTGTCTCAAACTGGTGAAAATGTTACAAAACAATAGTCCAAGTTAAATCAATATTCCTGATTTTAGACATTACTTTTCAAGAAAAATATCCTTGCATTTTTGTAGGACAACTTTATATTTTTCTTCAGGAAAGTTTTCAAGAGGGTCATTAGGGAAAACCTCAGAAGGTCTTATTGTCTGGCTATAAGAGTGCAGATGCAATAGCCTTTCTCAGGCTACTCTTGTTCCCATTGCAGCCGAAGTAAACGAAATGCAAAATGCTTCAGTGATATGAAGGCTAATAGCCATCATGGAAGCTAACAGCAGTTTATCTGTGTTATTCTTGAACAGCCACAGTTTCTCAGCCCCTTGAAATTTCCAAACTTCATTGTAGTCAAGGGGCAGTAGGGTGGCAGAAGTACTTTATGTATGGTCTGCTCAGATTTCTGAGGTAGTTTGAGTAGTTGGAAGTGATAGCTGGTAGTGAAAATGAAATTTTCAACAAATTCAAGGATATTTCACAGGGCTTTTGTTGTTCAAATAATTTTTGGTTAATAATGATAAATTTTTAAGTCTGGGTTTTGTTGCTTGGTTGTTGGTTTGTTTGGTTTGTGTTTTAGTGGTGGTGATGGGGTTTTTGTTCTAGTTTTTTGGTTTTGTTTTTGTTTTTTTGGGGTGGATTTTTTTGTTTGGTTTGGGTTTTTTTGTGGTTTTGAGAGGGGGGGTTGTGTGTTTTTGTTGTTGTTGTTTTTTGGGGGTTTTGTTTGTTTGATTTTTTTTCTGAGATGGAAATGCAGCCTGGACTTAAGACAGAATTTAAAATATATACCTGTCCTTACTGTAATGCTCTTGGGTAATGTCACGTGAAAGGTGGGAGTTTAGATTTTTGCCTGTTGGCAAAAAAGGAAAGTCGAGACCCTGGTGTCCTACTGTCTGTCAGAGACTTGTAATGAGACCATTCACCAAGAGATTCACAAGGTCAGAGAGTGCTTTGAGTACCTTTTTAGGAGGGGCTCAACAGAGTGAGGACCCCTCAGTGGGTCCTGCCAAGGTGTTATCCGCTGTCACCGACTGCAAGGTCTCACTTTAACAGTTTACAGAATAGCACTTTTTATTAATACAAATTGTGACAGATTAATAAGATTCAAAGGTTTTTGGTGATAGCACCTACTGCAAAAATATGTTTAAAGCAATCTACTGATACATATATTAAGGAAGCACAATCTCTAATACAAAGCAATCTATTAATATGCTATGGGGTAAGCAAAAGCAAAAACTCTAGTCCTAAAAGAAGTATTTAACGTATGTAGCGTATATTTCTCACTCAAAGCATCTCTTTGTGGGGGGAGAAGATGGACTCAGCCTGTCAGCTGACCTCAGCAGTTTCAGTGGAGGTCTCCTCCCACTTTCCCCCTATCCCAACTTGTATACTGTTTTCTTTATGTTCAGGTGGTGTTTGAGTGTCTCTAGTCATAAATACTTTTTATTTCTGATTGGTGTACCTAATGGGAGGGGGGATGATCACGGCTTGGCACCTGAGGAGGAGGTTCAACATGGTTGTTGTCTTCAGCAGCAGAGCACCTTGGTTCTCCCTTGGCAGACAGGTACTTTATGGTCTCAGTACCACAGTGTTCTCCCATTCTGCTGGGATTTGAATGGAGGGGGGCCACCTAGTCTCTACTTCATTCCACGCTCCATTCTGTTCCTTTGAGCAGATGTTTATTGTTGTATTGGGGAGCACATTGACCTCAGTCCACTGAGAGGGTTGAAACTTCTTTTTACCCTAGAATTCTGAATATCCTCTAGATTTCACCCTATCCATCATTCCACAGGTAACTTTATGTTAGTAGTCATTTAGGGGGGGTGTTAAATTATATTTTTAAATTTTGAATTTTGTCACCTACTCTGGATATTGGATTCCTTACCAGGAGATCAGAATCACTTGCATGCAATAGATACCCTTTCTTAATCTAGCCTTCTTGCAATGGACCTCATACATACAGGAGCAAATAAAAAACATGACTTCATTAGGAACACTAAAACCTGAAGAGAAGATTTTCATTCCAGTAAAGGTTACCTTCCCATATGGATGACCAAAAGAAAAAAAAATCAAGTCAATAAAAATAAATAAGTAAATGAAAGCAAAGTCCATCACTGTATTTATAAGTATTTTTCAAGTCACAAGTCAGTATTTAGACTAACAAAATTTGTTGCAGCAGCATCTGGCACTACAAAATTGCTAAGTCCTATGACATTTATTGCCCTCTAATAATTAGATTGAATGATTACATTGTCTTGAAGTAGCAGAAAGAGCCCTTCTCATAATAGAACTATTTGAGTAGGTTTTTTTTCCCACCAAAGATTCACTGAAGATCACAACTGGTATTTTTACTTCTCTTAAAAATCATTCTTTTCAATGACTTGGATTCATTCCCCTTGTTTACTCTTTGTCTTTATTGTGATCAATGGTTCTTACCTTGTCTTTAAAATAAGCAGTATAGGAAACTATGTTAGGATGTATATTTCCCATTCTATCTGCTTTGATAGCACAAATTTTCTGCTAATGATGCCAAATACAACAATGTGGATGAGTGTCTGACTGCACCGAAATGCTTATTTTAGTGTAGGCAGCATAGAATGCTACCAGAATAAATCTAGGACCATTAGTCCAATTGCTCTATAGTGATAACATTTCAGGCAAGGAACTGGATGGGTCTGCAATCTGAATTAAATGAACTCCACAATCTACAGAACACAAGGCATTATAAGTGAGTATACTTTCAAAGTGAGATTTTGTTAATATGTCTACACTTATATATGAAGACTGGAAATAACATTTGAAGGGGTTTAGCTTTTTTTTTTTTCTCCCAGTCACTATATTGTCATGTCATTTTCCATATTATTTCAATTCCTGCAGACAGATTCTTAATGAGAATAGGAACCAAATAAATGAGGAAAGGCTGTATATTCTAATTGATGAAAAGAGAAAGTGAACAAGCTAAAGACTTACACCTGTATTTAAAACATAAAGATTTGCAAAGTTTTGTGTATGTATGTGTTTGTATATATACATATATACACAGTTTCTATATTATATATACATCTCTAATACTCCTTTTTGTGTAACTGAATTGAAAAACAAGAATTTAGCTCTCGTAATGTATTGTGAAATATCTGACCTCCTAAATGGGTTCAAGTGTAACTTACTGTTTCCCATCACAAGGTCACTGCTGTATCTGAGAGCCTTGAGAAAAAAGATAATTGATTGAGCTGATCTGTGTGCCTTGCTCATCTCACTAGGCCTATTTCTCATCTGCCCTGGGTTAATCACCAAGTCCACAGCCTGCTGATGTCCTCCATTACATCATAATTAGAACAAGCGGGCAGAGATGGGGAAAGCTGGTGAAATTATTCATATTTTCTTCTGAGGAGCCAGATGTTACTGGATGGATTTCATTTAATTCTATGACAGTTACAATAATAGTCTCCATGTGCAGAGAGCTGATAGTGACATTGATAACAGGGTAAGGAAAGGGAAGTGAGGCGTGCTTCTTAGTCAGTTAATTATGATTATTCATTTTTGTGGATCATCTCATCTCGTTTGACAATAATAGTAGATTGGGGAAGGATTTAACATATGCAAATAAAAACTACTTAAAATATAATTCCACAGAAGTTGAACTATGTTCTCTAATGTAAAGGCTTTGCCGTGTGCATCTTATGGATTGTTAACAGGTTTGATTTTTCTAGGACATAAAGTCTCCTGTGTCGAATACCAAGATATCTAGAGGAAAATCACATTTTCAAAAATGTATTTGCATTTTGCATAAACAAAATTCAGTAGTTAACTTTCAAGAATAATAACATAACAAATATAGCAAAACATGCAATGACTGAAAGACATTTTACTTCTGGGAGTGGTGCAGCACACAAAAAAATCTATTTTGCATTTGAATCCAATTCTGATATTGTAATTAACTTGAAATATATATTTTTAAAATATTTTTGATGATTTAACCCTAAGAAACTTTCCATAATATTCATATCTTGCAAAAAGTGTTACATTCAAACTGAAATACTAACAGTAAAATAAAAAGAAACATCCAGTAAAATATCCTTTTCCTGTAAAAATTAATACATCTTATAAAATATTTAATTCAGAGGTTTTGGAAATATAAGCAGCTGTCTGTTATATGTTGTGCCACTGATGCCTTAGAAATTAAATACATATATATATAAATATATATATACACACATACACATATTCACATATATGAAATGTGATGGCACAAATATTCATGCAAGTTGAAAGGTAAATGTTTGTAAAATATTTTCTCTCTAAAATTATTGGAAGTTACCAAAAATTTTAATTTTTCACACTGATCACATTGGGTTTGTTTGTATTAATCAGATTATAACTATTCCTGAGTTCCGTCTCAAAACACATCTTAGTGTTTCTTTTGTTCTGATTGCACTCTATCTATGCAATGGATACAACAGAAAAAAATGGAATACCACAGTCATGTAAAAGACTAAAAATACACAAAAACAGATGGCTTTTTTAAAATTGAGGGGGAAGGCGTTAAACATATTTGTTGATGTTATTTTGTTGTTATTGTTGTTTTCTTGTTATTTTCATGGGGTTTTTCCTTATCACTGGTTAAAGAAGAAGCCTATGCTGACTTTGTGGACGATGGCCCTATGTCCAGTTGAAGGTCAGTTGCTGGGGGTGAACAGGAGGAAGAGGATTTTAGAAGGTGGAAAGAGACGATTCCCGGCAATGTGGGCCAGACTGTATAAGATAAATAGACTGTCTCTGTTAGATTGTTAGCTTTCTCTCACAGGAGAGAGCAGGCTTCATTTGATTGGACAGTGTCCAGTCAGAGGCATCTGATCTTTCCAATTAAGTACTTAAAAGTTATCTGAAGATTCATGTATTCCCCCTCCTTTGTATCTGTCAATCCCTAGTCCTGACCAATGCCCTGTCCAAGTTTTTGCATACCTTTCCCCTTTTCCAGAATCTTCCTTATCTGCCCTATAAAACCTTCCATTTTGTAAAATAAAGTTAGATCAACTCCCACAGATGCAGCTGCTGTTCCTGTGCAATTTGTCTCCTGAGCTCGGCCGGTACTTAATATCTGGATGAGACAAAATATGATCCTGCCAGGCACTCTAATAAGAACTGCAGCTCAGCTACAAGAACCCCACTGGTCTGGGTAATGACCCTTTACCCCAAACCGTGTCAGTCAGTGATGAGCAATGTACCTCAGGGCTCTGTCATGGGACTGATGCTCTTCAATATCTTCATCAATAACACAGATGGTGGGATTGAGTGCATCCTCAGCAAGTCTGCAGACAACATAAGTTGACATAACAGAAGGCTGGGATGCCATCCAGGGGGAACTGGACAAACTTGTGTTTGAAAACTGGAGATTGGAACTTGATGGTCTTTAATGTCCCTTCCAACCCAAGGCATTCTGTGATTCTACTGAATTTTTCTGACATTTCTCTCTTCCTAGTTGTTTACTGTAATTAATACTAATTTCAAGTGCACATGCTACTAAAAATATTGTTGAATTATTATATGACAATATTAAGAATAGGTATAGCTATATTAAGAATAGGTATAGTTTGAATAAACCTTCTAATGGAAGTTACAAAGACAGAAAACTGGTGTTTAATGAGATCATTTGAGTTTCAAACTTACAAACAAAAAAAATTCTTTTGAAAGGTCCATATTATCGCAAGGATTTTTACCTTAACTTTGCTTCACAGTTATCTTTATTTCTCTGTCTTGAAAACTGCAATGTTGTGACAGATCTCTCTCTCTTTGTCATGCAGATAAAGTCTAATTCAGATGACTCCCAGAAGCAGAGCATTCTATAATCAGCCTTATCTAAAGTAATACAGATAGATACTTTATCTTAAGTCTCATACTTCGTATGTGCAGCCATTCTATGGTAATGGGAAGCTGCTAGTAAAATGACTATCAAATTTTTGTTTTGTCAAACTACAAAGCTGAATGGGACAAGCATATCCTAGCCTTGATCCATCTGATTAAATACAGTGAATAAATATCTCGTTTTTCAGTTATACATATGATAAAACTATCAAATTATGTAGGCTTTTGTGCATGTAGTCTGGTTTTCTTAAAAACTTAGCAGTATATCTAATGTATTAGATGCTACATTCACCCTATATATCTTAACACAGATGAAAAATTAGGTTTATTGTGTCTACTACCTATAGTTTGACATATTTCTGTATACATTTTCTTATGTACTGTTTGACACACATGCCAAGAACAAGAAAGGTAAACAAATCTAGCCTGTCAGGTATCTGGGTCACCATATTGTTACAAATAAACAAGCTGTTGCAACTACCATATCTTCTTATGAACTTTTGAAAGTTAATTTCATAATGACATAATTTGTGTAGGGCACAGATGTTCACCTCTAATCACTCTTAAGAAGAACATAAAATATTTGTTAGAAGACTCTACAACAGTCTGTATATAAATCAACTCCAGACACTAAATACAAAATTAACTGCAGAGAGAATTCTTCAACAGGCTATGATAAATTTGGGGTTGAAATATGCTCTTGACTATCTAGGTAGTAGTTCCACTGACCTTAAAGGGTATTTCCCAGGCATCATTCTGCTTTATTGACTTTAATCAAGAGCCTTCTTGACCCCTATCTGAAAACATTTATCATAAGGCTTATTCACATGAAGCACCTCTTATTTATCAATGTCTTACAGAGCAGACATTATTTTTATAATCTGTTGATAGTTTTTCTTTTTATCTCAGAAAATATACGTAAAAATGTTTTTTAGGGCTAGAACTTTGAATTAGTCAGTAGATAATAATATAGTGGTGTAGAAGAAGACTTGCATATCCAGAAATACAAAGGTAAGTCTGTATTTAAAAAAGATCCAAAAGTAAACAGAGGAATGAACAAGGTCAAGCATATAAGAAAAACCTCATCTAATTACAGAAAAGTTATTTGAAAGCATCTGTTTATGATATAAATACAGGACAATAGAGTAAACACATGGCAAATACAAGTTATAGTAAAAAGAATCTGCTTTCGTTCTGTGGTGACAAGTGACAGAACCCAAGGGACCGCCTTGAAGTTGTGTCAGGGGAGGTTTAAGTTATATATTAGAGAGAGCTTCTCTACTTAGAGAGCGGTTGGGCACTGGAACAGGTTCCTGAGGGAAGTGGTCACAGCATCAAACCTGACAGAGTTCAAGAGGTGTTTGGACAATACTCTCGAGCACATTGTGTGACTCTTGGGGATGGTCCTGTGCAGAGCCTGGAGTTGGACTCTGATGATCCTTGAGGCCCCCTTCCAAATTGGCATATTCTGTGATTGTGTGATTCTGTGAAGTCACTGGCCAAATTCTTTCGGGAGTCTGTCATGTTACTAAAAGGTATATTTGTGGAAAAAGTACACTCTGACCAACACATTAATATCTTTGAGACTGACTGATTTTAAAAGTCTTGTTAACTCATTAACAGATTTATTTTTACATACTCAAAAATAATTCACACATTGAAAGAGAAGGTTTATCATTTGTAGAAATAAATGCTAACTATGAGATGAGACAAAGGGGGTATTATACATTAAAAATGTAATTTGCTAAAAAATGAAAATCATGTTTAATTATGGATTACAGTCAGTGAATCCATTTGTATCAATTACATAAATGATCTTAAAAAATGATCTAATGATCCTACTTTTAAGCATTTTATCCATTTGTTCCAAATTCATCAATATATTAATTGTATAAGTGCTAATAAAGAGGATATTATCATAATTCCTAAAGAAACTTCCCACAGAAAGGAAAGCATTACATCAGTTTCCAAAGTTTTACACACTTTATTTTAAAAAGACTGAAGACCTTTCCTGAGACTAAAAATTATTTCAAGTAGGGAATTTCAATCAATTTAATTAATTGTCCATTAGTAAAGTTTTGGTTTGCAATCCTGAATATTAAATAAAAAGCAAATAAACAAATATCTAGGAAAAAAGACCTTTCCTCTCAACTTCCTTGTGTCCAGTTCCCCAGCCCATGTTATATCTGGTCCCTTTGGTAAGGTGAGAGGTAGTGCAGGAGTTGAGTTTGATGCAGGTTCTAGTCTATTGCTGTGATGTGGGTTCCTGCATCAGCTGCAGTCCTTTTGCAGTCAAGCTTCCTCCTCAGCCTCCTACCTGTCTGTTCTGTGGTGGCTGCTTTCCCTCCTGCCTTTCTTTGGGTAGCTATTTTGCTTTTCTTCAGTGTTTTTCTTTCTCTGGTGTCCCTCCTGCCCTGACATCTCTCTTGTATCTCTGCCTGTGTGTCTCCTTTGCATAATTGTTCCTATGTTTCTTGAAGAATCAAATCTGAATAAATATTATCTTATTTGGTAAGGGATTTTTAAATTATAAATGAGGATAGAGCCTCATGAAACACCTGAGCATCTGTCTAAACATACATAAGTTTAACTGCATATTGAAATTATCCCAAACCAAGGGAATTCCACGTCCTAAACCATTTGAAAGGTTATTGTGGCCAGGTGTCATGAATTGGCACAGGAGTAAGGAGAAGAGCATGGACAGACTCCAAGCAGAAATGCTGATGAGGGAAGAGAATAGAAATCAGCCTGGAGGACAAATGTCATGACATTTGTGAAAAGAACATCATATCACAATGATGTACCTAAATTTGAATGTTTTATGAATATGAAAGAAGAACACAAGGTTAAGAAGTGTAAATAAGAAAACAGTAAGCCGATTATAAATAAATCTTTCAAACAGTTAGTGAGGACACAAGTATTTTCTTTATATTTGCCCTATCTATTTGCCTTACCTTTTCAGCTCTGAGTAGTGACTTTCAAAGCTCTGGTTTCAGTGGCCCCAAAGTAAGATGCCAGAGAGATGGCCAGATGCAAAGAGTAATATTCACTGACTAGTGAATACTGCTTTGAAATCTGAGACTGCTCAAAGTGTTTGAATAACGCTTTCTTTCTGTTTTAATTTAACACACCTGCCTTCTTGTAATTAGGAATGCTAAACATACCTTTATTTTCATATTCTGTTTGAGAATGAAAAAATTGAAACTTGAAAGTTAGTAATAGGTCAACTATTTTGCCTTTTTTTGTTAGTCTGTATTGTCCCTACTATTGCAATTCTATGCTTTAAATGAAGAAGATCCCACAGAAAACTAGAAAAGAGTAACTTTTAATTGAAGATTTAAAAAAAATAAGTACTTAATTCAAAAATTACCAGAACTTTTTAACTGAATTAAGATTTTTTTTGTCCTCAAAAATTGCTTTTTCAGCCTGCTTTTTAAATTAAATTCTCTGCAATCTTCTAGGAGACTGTAGGCCGTGTCAAAAAGACATTTTCCACCATTGTTTAACATCCAGTAACAAAGTTCATTTTCTTCAAGAAGAGTTAAATAGAAAGGCTGACCAATAACCATTTTTCTAAATTTGAGTTGCTAAAAATAATAGATGTTTCTGAAGTTTTGCCAGTGTCTAATTGCACTAATGCAAGGGATTCACATGTGGATACATGTGGAAAGAGTTTTTCCACTGGGTTTAACAGCCTATTGGCTCAAAATAGCAAGAAAAATCTCCATCATTAATTTAATGGATTGAATTTTTTCTAGAATAACAGGTATCATGAAATTTTGTCTTTTATCTTGACAAAGTAGAAGAAGACAAACAAGTTGTTCCTAGCTCAAGATTTGCAGTCACAGCCCAGGAAAATGTTGTGAGTAGTTAAATTGATATTTTTCTCAACACAAATATTTTTACATATGCATTTAATTTGAGATTTGTTTTGTCAAATGATATGGAGAAAATATTTTTGGCACAGAGTAAAGATATCACATATACAGTCTTATCAAGTCATGACTACAGGAGAGAGCCTCCTAGCAGCAACTGCCTCAAGTGAAGTGCTCTCATAAACTCCAAGGCTTTGACGTGCTCAGAAAGGGTGGAAAGCATAAGGCAAAAAGTGGAGGGCATGGAAGCAAGCAACTGAGTCCCATGCTTGTTTCTATGTTAGTCAGCAGATCAGGCTATGACAGGGTGTTAGGGGAATGCATTCTGTAACCTTTCAAATGAAGTCACAGCAATTGCTTTCACATATGTTCCTTAGCTTCCCTCAGGATTTATTCATTGCCTTGATGTGGAATGCTTACTATTATCTCCCAACATAGGTCCGACTTGTTAATGCCAGGCTAGACTTCAGAGGAAAGAGAGTAGGAAAAGAAGAATAGTACTACTTTCTAAACTGTCTTGTTTGTTGTAGACACTCCAAGTCTTTCTCCACAACTGCCAGTAACATGCTTAAAGCGTAACACAGATCTTACACAGAATCCCTGATGTAATTGATGGATTTCATCTGTAAAAAACTGGGTTTTTTCCCTGCTGTCCTTCAAGTTTTCAGACTACAGAAACTGCTCCAACCTGCCTCACATGAGAATAAAAGATTGCCTGAAAGTAATTCAGTCACAGGTGGGTGGATAGGCTAAGAAGCAACACCACACATCATGTGATACAGAAAGTTCAGATTAAAATAGAGAGCTTACTCAAACAAATATCTTCTACTGACACTAGCAGGACCTGTTTTAATATGACATGCGTGCCCTTCCACTTCTTTTAGTATTATATTTCCTTCAGAGTTACATGTTACTAGTCAGTACTGGAGTACCATTCCAGTCACCTTGAAGAACAGGAGAAGAGTCACAGAGAAATAAGGTTTACGTCTCTGGAAATTGTCCATGCCAGAGTTTTCTTGATTCCAAATTAGTTCAAAACGAGTGATTCTACCAGTATTGTAGTGGGTCTGATCCATAACACATTGAAAGTGTAGGGGTTCCTGAAAGTTGCTATTTTGGAATAATGTTCTGGCACTCAGAAAAAGCAGTTTTGTCCAGAACCAAATACAGGTCACCCTTAAGATTTTAGTACCTGCCAAGGTATGGACCTGGTTGTTATAACTTGAAAGTGTGTAAGTTAATCATGTGCCTCATGTGAACTATATGGCGTCTTCATGGAAGACACATTGGCTCTCAAGCTGTCTAGGCGCATGAAATTTTCATGTTGCAGCATTTAGATGTTTGGTGTTTGGGGAATCCTATTCTCTGTGTCTACTGACATAACACCTGGTGTCTCTCAGCTGTCTCTGATTCAAGTCACTGTTAGATTGTAAAACTGTAAAACGGCAAACTGCAGTGTGACCTTGGTTTAGGTTACTGAGAAAATTGCTGAATGGCTGATCAAGTACCAGGTCAACTTCATAATCAGTGTTGAAAAACAGTTTGGAATAGCTTAAGATACTAAGGCCTGGACTCCTGGACTATGATTTTTTGTATAATTTCCCAGATATTTATTTACATCAAACCAAACTTGCACTATTTGAGTTTTCTGGAAAAAATAAAATTAGACAAGAGAATGTCCCTTCATTTCTCAGAGACTCTTTTCCTCATTTGATTATTAATTTGTGAAGAAAAGGACAGAACCTCTAATATATGTCATTGTCTTACAACAATATTAGTAGGATCCTATCTATATCTATTATCTGAGAGATTATTAAAATTATAACAGGTGTTCATCATTCTAGGTCTTCTCTAGAAGGAACCATGGGTTACTTATAAATAGAAATTACAATTTTGACAGGAAAATAATAAAAAAAAGTATTTTATAACAAATTCAGGAAGGTGTCCCATATTTTTAGCCACATCTACAATCTTATTTGAACTCTGAGCTAGAGAATTGCCTATGACATATAAATTTCCAGAGATGTATCATTAAAGACTTAGGTTTTTTTAAAAACTGAAGAAGTAGTTTCCACTTTCTGGAAAAGAAAGTGTCTGGTCATTACATTACCCTATACATAGTTATTAATCAAAGTTCCATCTCACCTTTTTGTATACAGGGTAGTTATTCTTAAAAAAAAAATTCTTCAAACTTGTGCTGATAAGCGCATTTAGACATCAAGCATTTTCATAAATCAAATGTCATGAGTGCATTCAGATTTCTCTAAAACCTTCACTGGCCACTTGGAATTTGCAATTTAGGTTGAATTATGGTATTCTGTAACCTTGAATTTTTGAACATTTACCCATCTGCTTAGAGGATATTTAGAGTTTCCAAACATCTAGAAATCCTGGGCATACAAAGGTCAACTCCACTGAGGGTATGGAAAGAGTTTGATGCAGATGCACTGTAATGAGCTTGCTGTGAAGATGCCCTACATATTTCCAGTAAATAAGATACAAATGTTTATTCATTAGGTTTATTGTTTATGTGCAAGATGCCCTATACATTTCCAGTAAATAAGATAAAAATATTTATTTGTTATGTTTACTGTTTATGTGCAAGCATTCTAAGTATTAGGATATACAGGAGATACACAAATCTGTGCAAATCCTGGAACACAGTGAAAATTACAAAAATAAACAACTTCCCCCTTCCCACTGAAAAAAACCTTCCAAAACTGTGTAGGCTCTTATAGGTAAAAACCAAATCACAGTTCATATTAAGTAAAAGAACATTCAGAAGAAAATCCATATTCTCCAGATTCCAGAGGCTGCAAACACAAATATTTTATTTTTTGAATTCTATCATGTATCTTGCTTACATTTTTGCAGTCATTCTTCCTAAACTTGTATATTTCTCTGAATTTTGCAAGTTAATCACTGATGTGTTGCCACCCTTCTTCATCTACTTGCGGATGAAAATCAAGTTACCTTTTTTTTTTTTTTTAGTGAGTAATTATAACAAAGTAGAGCCATAAAAATAGGTTTTATCATTGGAATAAGAACTTTTTATTGTATTACTTTAATGTGTGTAGCAAGAAAAAAAAAAGGATTTTACTCCTTGATTATGATGGCTCAGGGGATTAAGCAAACCTTGATTTGCTTGCCATCCAATATGTTTCAGCTGTAAAAATTTGTAATTAAAAATGTATGCATATAAACTTTTTAAAATTCACTTTGTGTCTCTGGGAAATTATCTACAACGCAAACCACTCCATTACATATTTTATCCCATTTATACTCCTGTTACTCATAGGTGTTTGGGATATCTATGATGGGAACCATGGGGAAAGAATCTGAATAAAATCTGTGTTCCCTGAAGCAAATCTCTGGTGTAGATGGACCATTTCTCAGCAAGTTAATGCTACAGATATACTCTATTAGTTCCCTTACTCCTCTGGGCAAAGTTATACTGAGTATTGGCACCAATGGGGAAAAAAAACAGGAACATCTGTTTGAATCTTAAGACACTTGTTGATGGAGCTAATAAGACAAAGTTATTTAGTTTGTATCATTCCCAAAAACTATTTGTAGCAATAGAGGCTAGAAATTAAATCTGCAATGCATTTTTTTCTACCCCATTTATACCACTGGGTTTGAAATGTAAGAGGTTTATAGTAAAGTTTTATTTAGACTTTTTGTGTGCATTGTGTGTATAACCACTTCCTCTATATTCTTTTAAATTGTATGCAATTTATATTCTTTTTTATCTTTATAAGCTTACATTTTTTCCATATTACACTTTCTCCATCAAAGTAAACTTCGACTTCCTCATGATTTAGCCATTTCTTTTAAATGCTCCTTCACTATGAAATCCATTATTATTCCTCTATTCTTACAAACAGTGTTGTTATTCAGTAAGTAAAAGCATAAAGACATGAAAATTAAGTTTATTTATTTTTCACATGTAGCTCCATAATTTATATTTACAGAAGCTCTCTGTATTAAGCTCTACTTATATCAGGAGAAAGTAAAGAAGACCTAATTTTAAAGACATCTAGCTATTTTCTGTCAGAGTATATGTAAAACCAAATGGAACAAAGAGGTATCAATGGGTACTGTGATTTGAAGAAAAGTGTCAAGAACTTGCTATTTACATTTCTGATGTGAATAATGATAAAGGCTTCTTCTCCATCCTGGCCATTAATTCCACTTCTTATATAAAAGGTTCATACTGCAGACAGCTGCTTGGACAGTCCGAGTTGCACTGTTCTCCTTGGTGATCCATCAGTTACTTTTGAAAGCTTAGTGGGAGATCTGGAGAAACATTTGTTAATTTGGGATTGGAGCCACAGCACAGAGATAAATACAAATTTTTTAAATTATTGTTAGATAACTGCCTCATTATTAGGTGAGTAAACCAGCTAATTATGTTACTTGTTTTGGTTCAACAATATAGCAAGGAAATATAACAAAATTTATTCTAAGAAAGATAGTTTGTCTCTATATATTTTTGAAAACAAATTCTTGTGTCATAAAGAAAGTTTGCTTCCAAATAGCAGCAACCTTCTACTATATTTATGGTAAATGGGATCTTATCTCTAATACTTTGAAAAATATTAAACAGTAATGTAGCTCCCTTTTTTCTCTTTCTTATTTAAATACAAATGGTATCTTGATGGCAGCAAAAAGATTCCAGTTAATTTTTAAAAAACTCTTGTAAATAACTTGATTTCTGTTTCTTTCATTGAATTCTAATTCTAATTCTTCAGGTAAGATATTAAATTAAACATTATATGCACCTTTTCAACATTTTTGCTTTGTTCTACATTTTGGGCACTTAACAAGTGTTCAGAATCTACAGTCAAAATATATTTTATTGGGCAGGAGAGAAGAAACACCAATCACATATATATATATGATATCCATATATGATATTTAGCTCATATTTCTCTGTGCTTATATACAAAATGTTGATGTGTCCTGCATGAGGGTCAGAGCAATCCAAAACACAAATACTATGTGTGCAGAGACTGAGCAGCCTTGAGGTGAAAGACTTGGGTGTGCTGGTGAAAAAAAAGCTCAGCATAACCTGACAAGGTACACTTGCAGTCCAGAAAACCAACCACAACCCGGGCTACATTAGAAGACGTGTGACCAGAGGGTCGAGGGAGGTGCTTCTCCCCCTGTACTCTGCCCTTATAGATCCCATCTGAGGTACTGCATCCAGGTCTGAGGCTGGGTATGAGAAAGACACAAACTTGTTGGAGCAAGTCCAGAGGAGGGCCCCAAGAAGGATCAGAGGGCTGGAGATCTATGAAAAGAAGTTGTTCAGCCTAGAGGAAAAAAATCTCCAGGGAGACATTATAGTAGTCTTGTAGTACCTAAAAGGGGCTTTGAGCAACCTGGTCTAGTGGAAGGAGTCCCTGCCACTCCTAGGGAATTAGGAACAAGATGATATTTGTCCCTTCCAATACAAACCTTTCTATGATTTTTTGAATCTATGAAACACAAAGAAATATGAAGAAAACACATTTTGAATCATAATTGTGGACAATATCATAATTTAGATGAGTGTCCATGATGCAATCCTCTTTAGCCTATGCTCTCCAGTGTGAAGACTGTAGTAGGATAAATGCATCAAATGATGCATTTTTACCACCCTTCACACCAAGGCAAAACACATTATTCAGTAGCATTTTAAAGTAGTGGTCATTCAGATCAAGAAGTCTACTATGCTTCAGGTGACTGAAAATTTCTTTGCAATCTGTTAAAAATGTCCACTCATCAATCAGCTAGATTTATCTGTAAAGATTCCTTTACATTGTACCAGCCTGAATTGAGTCCTATTCTATAATCATCAATTCTGCATTGCTGGTCCACTGATGTTTCACACCAGACTCAACTCTTGTTATGGATTTCCATGACACAGATGTCCCTGCTTTGTGGAACAGAAATTTTGGTTTTTAAAGTAGGGTTTCTGTTGAGCATGAAGTGTATTTCCAAACAGAAACTAGCAATTCACATATATTAGACTCTGAGACTGTTCAGGGCTGGCTTTTCTACTCTCCTGCAGCGAAGATGAGACTCAAATCTTCTAATACTTTAATTGGACTGTCTTAGAACGTGTTTCTACTTCTTATTTGCTTGTTTGTTTGCTTGTTTGTTTCACTTCTCCAATGCTCCATAAAGAGTAAATGAATACCCAAGAGGGAACCTCAATTAGAGAACAGTAGGATTCCTGAAGGCTTGGCAACAAACGTGAAAACTACTTGAAATATAAGGTAAGAGGAATAATTCTGAATGACATTTGATGATTGAATGCTTTTATAGTACTGTCAGAACACTCTAATTTAGAATGCAAGATTCCTATTGATACTGTTTGAAAGAAAAATCTGCCATTGACAAACTCTTGCAAGTAATAAGTATATTAGAGTCAGGACTGGTGTGAGTTTGGCTACAGAACAGGGGAAAAATGCATCAAGGTTTTGGACAATATGAAATAAATTATTTAACTGGAGCAAAAATTAAGCTATAGCATGTGGGACTGACCCAATATCTTTGTAGAAGCAAAAGTGTTCTATAAAACATTAATTTATTTACACTGAGGTAGTATATTGCTCTACTCATCAAACTGGAAAACAGAATTCAAGTTAAAAGTTTAAAGAGTTTTAAAAAGTGTACAGTAAAAGAAGTTTGTTACAGAAGAAGAAAAGGTTTTTCTCATATTATATTTTTCCCCTATGGGACACATATTGCTTACACAGACTAATCTGCAGCATCTATAATTTAATGACTGATCCTAAGCTCCCTGACTTCTATTTTTCCATTTCAACTTCCAAATAGTTTGGTCAACTCTGTGTATGAAGAAAATGCATTGCAGTATATAGGACCATCTCCAGAGGCTAGGATCAGACTATTGCTTAGGGAATGAGACACATTTTTCATATGTTTAGTACAATTTTTGAGATCTGATCTTCATGTTTTCTGACAAATATTTATTCTACAAAAGAATGAAATTGTTGTGAGAGAAGCTACCCACGGTAGTTTCTATGTGAAATCTTAAATCACATGTTAATAGAACAAGACATAAGAGGAGGAGTTCACATTTCAATCCTTTATATCCTAATATATGAGTGTGATGAACCAAACAACCACACAGGAGATAAGCAAAATTAAATATACACAAAAAATATACCGAGCTTGTAAATCTTCCTATTTGCATCTTTAAATGTAAAAGACCTGCTATTCTTCAGGATGGTAAGGAAAAAATAAAATAACAGAGCTAAATCATGTCAATGATAAGCTCTACAGCTTATCATAAAGCTGAACATAAATCAGTAATACGGCAAAAATAGTAACAAAGTGGCTTGGTGTGCATGCACCATGTATACCACTGTGTCCATATATTAGTTTCATTACTTCTGTCAACATTTTTAGCCTTTAATCTCAAAACATGATTTAGAATAAGTACTACCTATTGTGTTAACTCAAAGTTAATTGTTAGATACTATGTACATTCCAAAAAGTGTCAGTCTGCATCAGGTGCCCCACTCCAATGTAAAAATATGGTTTTGAAGTCAAGATAAAAGGAGATTCATAGCACCATCATGTTTAACATTTTTCTTTCTTAAGAATGCTTGTAGTCTGTAAAGTCAATATTATCCGTAGTAGCAAAAGCCAGATCTTTGAAAGCATTTATATTTAATACAGAGATAAAATTTAGTGTCATCTCAGTTTCACTGTTGGTTTGCTTTCTTGGTTTTGAAAGCAATTCAGTTAGAATATTCAGTATTCCACAGCATTTTCCCTACCTCAGTTTAATTGCATTAAAATGAGTGCAGGATCTCAACTGTGGAATAGGAGCTGTGAATATTGAGTTTCATTATACTAGAAATCTTAATTTAAGCTCAGTTTCATTGTTAGTTTACCTTATCAAAATGCTCTCCAGCAAGCTGAGCAGACGAGATAATGCAGAACAGAATATTAGTTATCACCCACCAAGTACATAAACACAGAACAAAAGTAAATAACTGTCATCACAAAATTATATGCTCTTCCCTAAAGAACTGCTGTTCATAAACATCTAATTAATTCAATAAAGGTGTGACTGGATACATTCAGTAGAGGAGACTGCTTGGTTATTTTGTCCTCTTATGGAGAAAGATGTGGAGGGGAAGCAATTGCAGCAGTAGAACTTCTGAAAATTACTGAAATTAGTGCCTTGAAATTATTAGAATTTTAGGTTTTATATATTTATTTTTTAAAAATATAATAAACCTAAATCTATTGATATAGTTTCTACTCAATGTGTGTTTTCTCAGTATCTCAGTATGTCACATTTTACATCTTATTAACATGATGAATAAGGCAACTGTTAAACTGAGAATGGTATGTCATTCATTTCAATCTCTACATAATTATAATTTAAAAAGGTAATATTTTGACTTTTAATCCAATGAAAATAAATACTGAAGCTTTCTATGTGAAACTGTACAGAAACACAGTTTGTTGTACTTGTTATCAAGTTTCTGAATTTCTACATCTGGAAGGAGTGATCATGCTTTGAGAACTAATGTGCAATATTATTGTTTGCTTTTATGTTTATATAAATTGCACAGAACTTGTTTCTCTAAGTATCTGGTATCCAGCAATTAAGATAATTAGATAGGTTATTTACTTAAATTTGTTGTTCAGATGAGATATTATGAATAGCATCCTTCCTTTACCAAAAAAATTTAGAAAAGCAATTAATTTTAACAAGGTGGAAGAGCTGAGAAAGAGAAGGACTTCATGGTAAGTAGTAAACAGCAGCTACTGCTGCAGTGTGTATACTCTTGCTTTGCATTGACTTCCTCTTTACTCTAAATGAAACTTTTTTTTGCAGCTTTGAGAATATGAATATGCAAGAATTTCTTATTTTAAAATAATAATATAAACCCAAAAATAATATAATAGGAGAGGCTTTTTGTAAATTATTTCTTTCTTCACTGTTTGTGAAGAATGTGATATTTTAGGGTAAAATTCTCCTAATGAATGATAGTGGGGTCAGGAGACGGGCAGGTCAACTAGAATGGAGGGACATTACTGTTGATAGGAGGAAATGAGGGAGTGTAATTAAATATTCTAGAACTTTTACAGTGATCTGACTTGGTTTTTTTTTTGCAAACCTGAAAAAATTTAATTAAAGCTGATTTTCTTGATTTGCTTAGTGTGTTTAACTCCTATTCTTTCTCACTATGCCCAACTTGTACTCTGATTGCAGACTGTCATTGAAATATGGAATGTACAAGGTACTAAAATGATTCAACTCCTTAGGCAGGTTTCTTCATCTAACAGTACACAGGCGTGGTTAACCTACAAAGATTATTAACTGGAATACAGATGACACCAATTACAGGTATGCCTAAATGTGCATTTATATATAAAAATGGCCCTTAAAATTACCATAACTTCCTAAAGCATGTTTAGATTATTACTTTTAACAGTTTGCTATTTTTTCAATGAGGTGACACACACAAGTTCACTGTAGGGAATCTTTATAATATCTTTCAAGTTTTATATGAGTCAGAGGTTCTTATTTTCTGCTTCATGGTGTGTGGTAAGAACTACAATAACAATAATCTGGTGGCAATTACTGTCTCTAAATTACTTCAGTTAAGCTTTCTCTGCAACTTTACACACTAATTTCTGAAAATGCAGTGCACAGAATCTGCCCTTTTCAAAGGGGAAAAAACAGTTTTGAGAAATTGAAATTTTGTTTCTTTCAAATGAAATCCATAGGTTAGACACGTGGAAAAGTTAAGTATTTTCTGCATGTGAAATATATCCAGTTATTTTGTGTGTACAAAAAAAAAAAAAAAAAAAAAGACAATTCTGTATAAGTCTTGTGATGTTTAGGTAATGATTCTGTTTTATCTGTTCACAGCTGTGACAAATGCATCTGCAAAGCTTTATAAGTGAGTGCTAACAAACTGTTTACACATCTGTTTGACTTTTCAAATAAGTACCAACATATAAACAACTAGGAAGAAATATCTCTGGTAGAGCAAGAGTATATAGAACATACACAAGTTAGAGATGTGTCTACATAGTGATAGAAAGCTCATATTTCCATAATCAGCAGGTGTTAGTCAGGAGTCCATTCCTTTTATGGCTAAGCAAGATGTTTTTGAGAAATAGTGAAGAAATTTCTTAGCCCATATAATGAGTACATCATTAGGAATAGTGCTCTTGCCTTGACAATAGAGTGGATTATAGCCTTTAATGAGGGGATTTCAGTCTATGTAGAGCTCTGGAAATCACTCCATATAGAAAAAAGTAGAGCTTTTGGTCAGGATGCAGGTTTACCATGATTGCCTCAAAACCTGTCTTAGCAGTGGCCTGTCATCTTCATTGATCAACATTTTTCTGTGAAGAAGTCTGTAATCATCCTAAAACGTGGAATAGGAAATAAAATACAACCCTAAAGTTTTCTCTGCGTAGTTCCTGATATGTTAATAATGAAAAAACTTATTCAGCCACTTCCTTTGTATTCCATTAATCTCTATGTATTAAAGAAAACTATTCTGCTCAGTTTCACTTAGTACTACAAAGAGCATTGCTGGGGCCCACCCCCATATGAGTTACAACTGGAGAATATATATCCTTCTTTTCAGTAATCTGTCCAGAGTTGTGTTCCTTTGTCAAAAGTTACACACAGTAAAAGCATAGGAACACCCTAATTCACCATAGCTATGCCTCACTGACAGAGTTTACAATTGTCTCCCTAGACATCTGGCATCGGCTTGGAGCATACTGATATGTTTTCTCATGGACAAAGTTGTCGTCCTTAAGATGGATGGATAATAAGGTAAAAAGGGCTACTTCAAGAACCTATAAATCAAGGACGTGAGTTGTTCTCATCACATGCACCAATGGCCAAGTACAATTTAGTGTTCTTATAACTCCGCTGAAAATACTGAAAAGTTTAGAATTATTTTTATTTCAGAATTTATTTTTACTTTTTTTTTACATTTTTGCTGTCAACCAACTACAGAATTCTAAATATTGATGTTTTCTGAGGGGAAAAAAAACCCAAAATCTTCAGTAACCATAGTAAAAATATTTACTAAAACAGTACTAGAATCTCCTAAAAGAAAAATGTTAATGACAAATCAGACTTGTAAATAAAATATTAAAAAAGGCAAACTCTTTAGTTATGCATCAGTCATTATAGTATGTACTTATATAATCTCTTTCCACCACCTATTCCAATGAAAAATGTCACAGCTACTGTTTCCACAAAATGTTACAATATTTTCATTAAAAATAATAACTAAAAATATATTATAAACTCAGCATAGTCATCTTTCTCCTGAGAATAATTGACATTTGTCATATTTAACATAACTTTTCATCTTGATCTTCCAGCTCTACAGAGCTGAAGTTGTAATGTCTAATATTTTCCTGAACCAAATACATAAAGGCAGGGGAATGGCCAAAAATAAGTTTATGTGCAGGCACAAAATACCTATTACATTTAGCTGACAATAATTTTTACTGCAGTAGCTGATGTTTGACCATGGAGAAATCATAATGTTTTGAAGAGTTTACTTTTTGGGGCAAAAGGGTATAAAGCATTTTGTAACTGAGAGTATTTCCTTATGAAAAGTAAAGATTGGATCCATATAGTCTTTCTGTACATGAATTCACACATCAGAAGAAAATTTGGAATTAGAAGTCCATGTACAGTTGAAGAGCTATGATCTCACTGGAACTGTAGATCATGCGGTGGGATAAGTTGCCTGACTAGGTGTTGTATCGAATGATTACAGGTTTCTTAGGAAGACAACTTAGGAAATGTTGAGATGGGGCTGTCTTGACATAGCTCCATGACATGAATGAACAGATAGGGGAGATGTTTTGCTTGACATAACAACTGCAAACAAAGAAAAACTCTTTGGGGATGTGAAGCAAGTGTGTTATGACAAATTTTGAAATCTACAGAGAAGTTATCAAGACAAATAGCAGATTCACAAACACTGAACTTCAAGGGAGGGAAATTTGGCCTTCTTCAAGAATCTACTTGGCAGAATCCCTTATGAGACTTCTCTGAAGGGCAAAGGTTCCAAAAAAAGCAAATTATGTGAAGAAAAGTCCTTTCCAATGTGAGTCTAATCTGAGAAGCAGAAGCCAAGCATGGAAAAAGGAAGTACACAGGAAATGGAAGTAAGAATGAGTTACCCAGAAGGACTAGAGAGACAACACCTGGGAATGCAGGGATGGAACTAGGAAGACAAACCTCACTTGGACTTGAAGTTAGTGTGGGAACAAGCTGAGCCAGCCACACCTGCAGCTAGTTAATTAGAATCACAAAGGAGTTTTTTGGCCTTGACTAATGTCTTGACAAAAGAGTGATGTGTTCTCAAAGTGGAAGTTCACTTGACAGTGTGCATGGTTTACTGTGACTGAAAACAGCCACAGAATGATAGTGTGATTGTGTGAAGTCAAAACATTAGGTCAGCAAAAATCCTGGGAATTCTGATTAACTGAATGACAACACCAGCTGCTGTTTACCAAATAACACTAATGAAAGGGAAACAGAGAGAGATCTGCAGAGAAATCCTCAAAACTGAATCATGTGTGTGCAGTACCGTTCACTCATCGTCAATAACTAACACTGGATACATAAGTCAACAGGAGGGGCTTCTGTAAGTTTATCAGTTGAAAACAAACATCAACAAAAACCTTAAGAAAAATTTGGTCCTGCTACTCAGTAAACAGAATATCTAGTAAGAAAAGGACATAGAAAAGACAAAGATACTTAGTGTGTCTACTTGGTTTTGTTGGTTACCCCCTCTCTCAGTTTTCACTGGTTAGTTCTTTCTAGTTTCTAAAGTTATTTCCTTCCAAATAAAAGGAATAAAGCATCCCCTACAATCAAGGATAATAAAACTAAGAAATATTTAAAGTAGCAGGACAAGTTAAGGGCCATGGAGACAAGTGGGATGTTCCCAAGAGTGCTGGGAGAGGTGATCAACGCATTTGGACATTACAAGGCTGGTTTTCGTGATCTTTGGTAAGTCATAGGAAACAAAAGGTTCCTGAGCACCGGAAAGACCTAATATTACACTCAACCTCAAGAGTGGTGTTGTGGTTTTGCCCAGCCAGCCAGCCCCTGGGGCTGAGGATGATTTTGTCCAGGTGGATTTCCGGACAAAAAGGCCAATCAAAACTCTCAGTAACGCCTTTGCTAATTACATATTTAAGAAAATGGAAGAGAAGGCTCGTGGCGCAGTTGAAATTAGGAGCAGCAGCCATGTAGGAGAGGTGGCAGCGGGCCCCCCTTCTCTCATATAAGAGAGTAAGGAAAAAAAAAATTTAAAGGACTAACTGTTTGGAAGAAGAACCGCTGCAGAAGAATTCCGGCAAAGAGATAAGGGACTTCCAACGTCAAAGCTGGCAGCCGTAGGAGAGAGAAATGCGAAGGGGGGTCTGCTTCTCCCTCCTTTCGCTCTCTCCCTTCAGCAGGGAAAAGACTGAAAAGTAATCCCTGTAGAAGATTGTTGGGGTGAAGAGACCCACCGTGTGGCTCACAGAAGAGCTTGTGGATGTACCAGAGAACTGAGACTTCATGAGAGAGGCTGAAATGAGGTAGAGTCCTGTTGACGATTTATGACCCTGAAGGGATGAGGCTTACACTAGAGCAGATGGCTTGGGTAAGCTTGGGATCTCAGTGAGAGACCCATGCTGCTAGTGCTGAAGATTTTTGACCCTGAGACAGACGAGACCTATGCTAGAGCAAATAACGGCTCGGGTAGGGATGTTGAGATCCATGTGTGGGATCCATGCTAGACCCATGCTGGAGAGGTCTATCAAAGACTGTTCTCCCGTGGAGAGGGACCTCCATAGGGAAACAGGGGTGGACTCATAAGCCTTTATCCCCTGTAACCCTGTGGAAGAAAATCCATGGTAGGCAAGTGTCCCCTTGCAAGTCCATGGAAGAGAAGACCTTCAGGGCCTGGGTAACCCCCAGCCTCCGGTCTTTGCCCAGGAGGGGGGTAGGCCCAGCCCTGGAGGCCGACAAAGAGCAAGAGAGAAAGAGTTCCAGCTGCGATGAGAGTGCTGCAGAGTTATTGAAGAGACCTGGAGCTCCGAAAAATGGAGAAAGAAACTGCTTTTCCTCCTTGGACTGATATAAAGGGGGAGAAGTATTTCTGTAAATACATAGTATTTTTACTTAAGTAGAATTGTTATAGATATAGTTCTTTAGTTTTAGCTTGTTAGTAATAAATGTTAATATTATTTTTCCCAAATCCAGTCTCTTTTGTCTGCCTAAACTTTCTCTCAACTAATGGAAATTGCATGTGGGGTATGAGAGCAAATTGACCCAGAGTAAAACCACATTTTTGGTGGAGAATGCGGGCAGAGACTGCCCAGAAAGGCAGTGGCCGGATCAAACCCCGACAAGTGGGAAGTAAGAGGATCTGGACAATTAAATGGAAACCAAATTAATCTCAGATCCAACTTGAAAAATCAAGAATATGACTGGCCAGAGTGGATTACCCAAGGGTAATGCTTGACCAACCAGTTTGCCTTCTGCAATAAAACAACAAGCTCAGTTAGACAAAAAAAGTATGAAAATTAGATGTTTTTTACAGTTCTGTGCTCCTCAGTAATAGAAAAACAAGGCATATGAGGAAAAGGTGAAAAAATGGATTTGTCTATGAGGATAAAGAAGGATCTTGCTGCTATCAAAGGAGAGTATAATGATGATATAACCTGTTGCTACCTATTAGTGCACAGGGTTAGGACAAGAAATAACAGGTATGGCTTGGAACACTAGAAATTCTGGCTCAATATAAGGAGGAAAAAAATAATACCATGATGGAGGTCAATCACCGAAATGGGTTGGTCAGAGAAACCATGGGCTCTCTATCCTTATAGGTTTGCAAAACTGAAGTGGATAAGGTGCTGAGTAACCTGTTCTCAGTGGACATACTTGAGGAGTTGGGCCAGGTGACTTGCAGAACTCTTCCAATCTTTACAATGCAATTATTAAAAGTTATAAAATAAAACCAGATTACTTCTTCTGATATTTTTCATAATATACACTGCTTAAATACTGGGGAAAAATACTCCTCTGTATGAAATTATGAAAACAGAAGAAATACAAATACTAGGAGAAAATTATAGCTATTTATAAGAATATGAATAAGAAAAAACCTCTGTAAAGTTACTATTATATACCAAGAGTTTCCTTTACTCTTTTTAATGTTTTTTAGGGTTTTTTATTCTTCAAAACAATATTTTTTTCAAGATTTTTTTTTTGATTACTACTATTTCTCTGGCAAAATATTAAAACTGTTAAATCTTAAAAGTACTAGGCCTTTGGGAAGCCTAGAGCAAAATGTAAGCCAGACATTTGCATATGTCAGCTTCACTCTACAGAAAAGGAAACAAGCCACAAAACAAGGAAATTAATATGCATATCTTCCCTTATTTTTTTTAAATTACTCTTTAGCGAGCATTAGAAGCTCTCAAAAACTCTCCATTGAATCTTTATATTTCAATGTACCAGTTATTGTAATTATAATAAGATTAAAATATACCTATAAAGTTTAGTGGAAATAATATTGATGTAAAAAAATTAACTTGTTTCTTCTCGAATTTGAATAACTTAGTTCTTAGTGTACATTCAACAACTGTGACCAACCAAAGTATGTAGAATGAAATGGAAATGTCTAGATAGTTATGGAGTCTTTATCCTGGGAGGTTTTCAAGATCATACTAGATATAGTTTTAAGCAGTCTGGTCTGACCTGACAATTGTCTTTAATGTCCAGAATGTTGGAATAGAGACACCTTGAAGTCCATTTTAATCCTGAATTATCCTGCTATCTTAGTATCTTTTGCAACAAATAGTATTTAGGCTGTATAGAATTTAACAAAATTTCCTTCTCAAATTTTCGTTCTGTCAAAGTGTACAGATTCTAGCATTTTTTCAAATCCTCAGGGAAAAAAACCAACAAAAAACCAGTACTACTACCAGAAGAAAAAACCCTTTATATTAGAAATCTCAGTTAAAACCCAAAATTAATATTAAACCCTTCCAAAAGCATACCCATATGAACAATACCAGTTACTGTTTTCTTTATTGCAACAGCACCTTGATTACATATTAGACCAATTACTTCACAGATCAGATAAAACTGTTTAATATATTGATCTAAAGGAAAGGACTGATTTAATAATGTTGGTTTTTCTCAAAAATGTCTCTTTTACTTTCTTTTTTCCTTAGAGGAAGAGAAATAAAGATATCTTCTTTTTACAATACATTATTAATTATTATGATTTCACCTTGATCCTCTCTAATTAATGAAATATTTATAGAAATAAATTCTCTGTCATTCATATTCAAATATATGTAAACATCTATTGCATTATATTTGTTACTGTTTTGTGAAATCTGAAAAAGCTTGCATTTCTCTGCTCTGCTGAGTAGAATATTACAAAACAGTGCTGAAAATTCAAAGCTCCCAGAGCATAACTCCAGGATTAAAATTTATTTGCAAGATTGTCAAGGAAATTTGCTTAGATTCTTTTCTCTTTTAGGTATATAGCTACTATGTGGCATCTTACTGGCTAATACAAGCCTAAAGCAATGGAAAAAGAGAGGAGAAGTCAATGTGAGTATTTTTCTACAGTATGATAAATGATGCTAGGAAATACTGAATATTTGTAGTTACTACCAGAGCACAGGAGTACTATGAAATTTCTTACTTTATTTTATTACGCACCAAACTGTTCAAAACAACTATTACTTCTAGATGTCATCTATAAATCAACACAGGCCAGTGGCATCAGAGTGATGGATATTCACCCATCTAAGGGATTTGATCATAAGACACAAGCTAAAACAGTGACAAGGCAGAGATAAATGTTTGTGTTCAGATTAACATCCCAAGGTCAGAGTGCCTACGCATATCAATAAGGAATTTCAACTAACTCTCTAAGAATATTAATCTGGAAATGTGTAACAGTAAACCGAAGAAGAAATTGAATTTTAATGAAGTTGTCTATTTTGATTGTCCAAGAAAATATTTATAGTAAACTAATCACACAGAGATTGGAATTTGTTCTTCCACAGGGCCTGTTTCCTGAAAATATCAGTCTTGTCCTGGGTTTTAATGGTAATTTTATTTTTCATTTGTTTATTTTACAAGGATGCTAATAAAGTCTTTATTTCTTGAATGGAAAAGTAAAGCAAAATAATGTCATGACAGTCATGCACTACTAGTTGTAGGATGACTGTGTGTTTACATAAAGTTGTATTAAGGTTTTACAAGATTATTTAACATTTTCATTTGTAGAAGTAAATAAAATAAGATAGTGGGAGAGACATTTAAAGAACATAGCAATTAATGCCAAAAGAACATATCATCTTCCTAAAGCAGACAGCAGACATGTTTTTCACCACTAAAAGCATCTGAAAAGTAGGTTTTACTTCTGTTATTGGATTTTCAATCTGTATAAGTGTAGTAGCTGTTTTAACAAAATGCTCAGCAATGCAGGCTTGTCTATCTGAGTTCAGAGTCAAACTTGTAGGGCACATCCTTGTTCTGGTGTGTGTTCTTTCTTTCTCACTCTCTCTCCCTCTTTCTTTCTCTCTCTCCCCCTCTCTTTTTCTCTCTTTCTTTCTCCCTTTCTTTTTCTCTTTTTTTTTTTTCTCTCCAATGTAGTGCTCTTCCACTTTGTTTCTGTACATTCTGTGAATTACAGTATCCAGAAAAAAAATCTGAAATCATAAGTAATTCATCCAGTCTAAACCAACTCTTAAGAAAATCAACTTTGTGAAGTTCACTGTACTAGATCATTTAAAATCTGTATACTTATAACCTTGGGCCCTGATGCTTCTATAAGTACAAGCTGGAAAGAAGTACTAGTTTTTAAACTTAGGGAAAAAAAAAAAAAAGAATGCCAAGCCCCTTAGCTATTTCAGTAATAGATGGCAGAGTTATTTTGAAGTGTAAGTACTCATATGTATAGATGTATATATTTATATACATAAACACATACATACGCCCTTCCCAGGTGAAACTATTACACACAGAACAATTTTAAACTACTATAGTCTTTTCTGGTTTTACAAAATTTAGATGAAGACAAATAAGTGATTTATTTATTAAAGTCAGCCTGTCACTCCTACTCCTTTTATACTCAGCAATAGTTTATTCCCAGTTTTAAGAGTTTGGGATGAGCTAAGGTATATGTATGATTTATGTATATGCATACACAAAAAATCCCTATACAATACACTAAGCTCTTGCACCTATTGCAGATGAGGGAATAAACTAAAGTGAAAGACAGGTGTATTTTGAAATAGACAAACAAGAGAAGTTTTAATTTATTTAAATGATTTCTAATTAAGTAATCAGGTGTTCTCACTTACTGCCACTACTTTACAGGGATATTGCAAGGGAAAGAAAGGGTTGCTACTGTAGAAACCAGTCCAGTATTAAGAGATTACTCTCAGATCTTATTTAAATTTACTGAGAATTATATTTCTGTTTTAAAAAAAAAAATGTCTTAAACAGCAAATTTATTCAGGATAATTACTCCATATGAATATTTTAAATTTAGAAAAATATAGAAATAATATAGAAATCATATAATATAGAAAAACAAATATGAATATTTTTAATTTAGAAAACAAAAAACCTGAACAGCTCCTACAGTTTGTGAGCCTACAACAAAGTGTAAGGACACATGGTTAAGCAAAATTGATCTTAAAATATTTGAACTGTTTTAACAATAATAAAAAGAAGTAAAAGAACGAAAATCTTAAAAAAATAACAACTCAATAACAACTGAATTGTTAATTTTTAAGAATTTTCTTCTTTTACTTTGTTTTCAGTGTACAAAAAGAAAAAAAAATAAAGATATACTTTCATCTGCAGGTTGAGTAGTTAATTTGGCTCCATAGCCTTAGAGAACTGAAGCTGTTGTAGAGAAAATCTCTGGAACCCTCTGCAGGCCAATTTTAATGCATTAAAACAGTGCAAGAAGAATCAGAAAATAATAATTAATCACTGTGAAAAATGCAGTGAAAAATGTTAACATGATTTCTATCTTCATGTCTTTGATTTCATTGTTATTCTGAAAGTATTTCAGAACATTTGGGAACTGCAAAAGAACATGGTTTTCAAAGTTATAAGGAGGAGAAATTGGGTAGGAAACTTGTTTCTAAAAAAAGGATTGGCATGACTTTGTCTGCAGGGACATCAATGAAATAATGCTCTGTATTTAAATGCTTCATCCAAGAAAAAGAGAATAATATTAATTATAGCCTTTAGCTCTTTTCATGGCAATCCTTTGGTAATTATAGTTCAATAGAAAGAACAGAAGTAATTTAAAGATATATTTCTTCATAAGATACCCAACTTTATTTTTTTCTTAGAAAGACTGCATTTCAAAGGAGAACTTTAACTTAGATATGCATTGTTTGCACAGAAGTAGTGAAATAAACTGCAAAGATATTTCTGTAGTGTATGCTATTTTTGCAGCTGTATCCATGGTGGCAGTAAGTTAAATGGCATCAACTTTGATGATACCTGCTGAAGACCTTATAATTATAGTTTGTGAATTTTAATGTGAATTTTTATGAAGGTTGGGGGGGAGTTGTTTGTTTGTTTGGTTTTGGTGTTTTTGTTTTGTTTTGCCTGGTTTTGTTTTTGTTTTCGTTGGTTTTCGTTTTGTATGTGGAGTGCTGTCTTACAATACCAAGTTAAATAATTAAGTAGAAACTTAAGACTCTTTTAAGAAATATACAGCGACACAGTAAGGAGACAACAAAGTCTTAAAGGCTAAATTCAAGACAGAAGAAGATTAAAGTTAGGAAATGCATCTAAATTAATGGGAGTTTGAAATTTTATGTATTGTGTCTCATCACATAGACATGTAGATGCACTTCTTTAAATAGATAATTGATACATCAGACTGCTAAACACCATCAGGCATCTTCCTTACACAAAAAAACCCCAAACAAGTACCTCTTTGAATGTCATTTAAGACCTGAGATATCTAGCTCACCCAATTCACTACAGTTAGTTATTAAATAAGAATCTTGCAAGGTAGGATAAAACAGCTGGATGCTCTGGTAATCTTCTATTTTTGGAAAGCTGTTTAGAATTAAGAACAACGCCTCTATTAGAAATTTGAGCAGCATTACATGGGGTAGAGTGAAGCTACATTTTGCAGCTTAACCCTAGCAGACAGCTCAGCCCCACACAGTCACTTGCTCACTTCCCTTCCAGTAGAACAGAGAAGAGACTTATGGGTTGAGATAGACAATTTCATGGGTAAATCAAAGCTACAGGCTAGGGACAGAGTGGCTGGAGAGCAGCCAGGTAGAAAGGGACCTGAGACTATGGATCAACAGGAAGCTGAACATGAGCCAGCAGTGTGCCCAGGTGGCCAAGAGGGCCAATGGTATCCTGGCCTGGATCAGGAACAGTGTGGCCTGCAGGAGCAGGGAAGTGATCCTTGCCCTGTACTCAACGCTGGTGAGGCCACACCTTGAGTATTGTGTTCAGTTCTGGGCCCCTCAGTTCAGGAAGGATATTGAGGTGCTGGAGCAGGTCCAGAGAAGAGCAACCAGGCTGGTGAAGGGACCTGAACACAAGACCTATGAGGAGAGGCTGAGGGAGCTGGGGTTGTTTAGCCTGGAGAAGGCTCAGGAGAGACCTCATCACTCCATACAACTACCTGAGAGGAGGTTGTAGCCGGGGGGGAGTCGGTCTCTTCTCCCAGGCAGCTATCAGTAAGACAAGAGGGCACGGTCTCAAGCTCTGCCAGGGGAAGTTTAGGTTAGATGTTAGGAAGAAATTCTTTACAGAGAGGGTAATCAGGCATTGCAATGGGCTGCCCAGGGAAGTCGTGGATTCTCTGTCCCTGGAGGTATTTAAGAAGAGACTGGATGTGGCACTTAGTGCCATAGTCTAGTAACTGTGGTGGTAGTGGATCAAGGGTTGGACTTGATGATCTCAGAGGTCTTTTCCAACCCATCTGATTCTATGAATCAATTATTCTATAAGGGATTCATACTCTACTTCCCTTTGGAAGGCAGATGTTTAGGCATTTCTGAGGGAAACAGGGATTCACCAGGTGTAATGGTTACATAATAGCACAAATGCCTTAACTCTGAATTTGTCCCCCCTTTCTCCTCCTTCTGTGGTTTTACTGATGAGTATGACATATGTATGAGGTTTTGCTTTGGTCACCTGGGATCAGCTCTCCTGGTTGTGTCACCTCTTAACCTCTGGTACCCCCAGCCTCCTCATTGGAGGGGGAGTGCAATAAGCAGAAAATGCCTTGATGCTGTGCAACCACTGCTCAACAACAGCTAAAACATCCCTGTGTTATCCAGACTGTTGTCGTCAAAAATCCAAAATGCAGCACCTTGTGGGCTGCTGTGAATAAAATTAACTCTCAGTCAAAACCAATATACTACCAAAATCAGCCTATTACAGTAAGTAAATGAGACAGAAAGCAGTCAGTGGTAGATGGTTTCCTGATGCAGCCATTTGTTACACTAGTTAGATGGGAAAATTTTAACTTTTCATATATTCTTATGAAGAATGCAAATTGGACATAGCACTACATTAAGTTTTCCAGATATAATTAACTGCCTAACCTAAGACAGCAGTGTGAGCTTTCACAACCAACTCTGAGAAATACATGCTTTAAAAAGACTACTTTTGATGCTGTCTCCAAAGACTACTAACCTTTTCGCTGTTTTTCCACTCATTTTTACTCCTGGGGCCTCACATTTGCTCTTAAACAAAAGATCTGCTTTAAAAAAAAAAAAAAAAAAAAAAAGAAAGAAAGAAAAGAAAAAAAGTTGAATATCCTTCCACCCCATTCACTCATAGCTGATTTTTACCTTATTATATCAACATGGACTGAAAGAATTCTCCTGACTTCCAAAGTCTGCATTTTTTTCAGGCCAGGACTTAAACATATCATCTACTAGAGATGAACTCTAACCAGTAAATTATTAGAACTATGTAGAATATTTATTTAAGATATGCACTACATATGTTTGCATATTTATGTTGGATGTGCTAGGAGGATTAGACGGCATGCAAATGGTGCATGCATCTTGGTTTGCTGCACACTTGGTTTGCTGCACACAGCATAAATGCTTGATTTGAATTTAGATCATCTAGATTTATCCTGTGATACCATCACAAGGATTTTTTTTCACCTGGACTAAAGTTCTTGCACTTAGTTTTAAGTCTTTTTTTTTTTTTTTAAGTAAAATATTCTTACATGTTTTATTGCCATCTAAAAGTTATTTTTATGTGAGATTTAACTATTGTGTAACTTTTATAAATTTGAAAGGCTCAAAAATAGATACCCTTTTTAAACTTTTTTTTAGTTGCTTTGACTATGTGTAAGGATTTAAGGAGCACTGTTAAGGCCACAGAAGGACTTTGCCATGACATAAGCACAGAAGGGAGCGACAGGATGACACTAGCTCCAGGCCTCCTTTCCTCCTTCCTAGAGGAAAGATCTGGTTAGCTCATCCTGGTTAACACGTCTGTTATGATCCAGTTATCAAAATTATTAGAAATGCCTCTGCCTGAGTTAAGGCGTAAATGAAACTATATGCCAGAGTCAATAGTATGGATTTTATTTAACAGTAAATATGAGGCAGAGAAAGAGAGATAGAAAGAAATAGGAAAAATGAGGGACTTGAAGAAAGAGAGTGACATAGATTAAAATAGAAAATGCATCACCACTGTGGAACCTGCAGTGTCCTGTCTTCTGGTCTTCTTGGTAGTGAGGGTCCTTCAAATCACAGAGTCCAATGGATTAATATACATTCAGGAGATGCCCAGATACCTGGGGATGCCCAGATACCCAGATACCTTTCCCCAGGGGTGAAAGCTTTGCAGTCTCTTGCAACAGGCTCTGGATTTGTTGCCTCACTTGGATCGTGTGCAGTCCTCTGGTGGTGGAAGGCCTCAGGAGTAAGTCTGAGAAGGTGCTTTGGGGGTCTTTGATGGTTTATGACCTCTTCCGAGGTGCCTCTCACATGAATGTCCCATGTGCACATGGTCTTCCTGGGGGAAGGGGGTAAGGGGCTACTCCTTTGGTTTGTGTGTAGAGATTTTGCCATTGCACACCCAAACCCTTCTCCACCACCTTCTGAGCCTTGTTTACCTCTCCTTAGACCTGATTTAATTTGACAATAGTCTTATCTCAAGTTCCCAGTCACAGTCCAAATTCCAGTTAGGATGCATATTTGGGAGGTGGATGCTTCAGTGGTCCCAGACAGGTAGTTGCTTCTTTGCAGTTTGACAAAAAGTCTTTCTATGAATTTGACATTTAAGATATTAACAACATTGCAGTCTATCACAGCATCCAGATAAAAAATTCCCACTGTGGCAAACTGTATAAAGAAGCAACTGTGCATACACATATCACAGGTCAAACTAAGATCACCTCAAGTTATTGGATAGATGGCATTTGTAATAACCAACAACCACTGAAGCCCACCATGGATGTGCCTCTGTGGATGCCTGGAACTTGGACTGTAAAATAAGCCACCACAGTGGGAACTTAAGATAAAGGTGGTACTATTGTCCAGGTGTAATCTCCTACCTAGGAGGAAGTTAACAAAGCTGGGGGAGAAGAATGTATTACTGATAGTGGCCACAAAGAATGCAGAATTTATGGCCCACAACAGAAGCAACTGTGCTGAAATCATCTAGGGCTGAGTATAAGGCAATTTCAGCAGGGGGAGATCACAACCCACTGACTTGCAACTTACCGACCCGAGAAACCCACCAACTCAAAAGAAAACAAAGATCAAGCATATGGACTAATTAGCCTTAGAAGCAAGGCAATAATTTAACCAATAGAATAAGAGAGACTGTGCATCCATTGATCATTAATTCCTTCGTTTGCTAAAATGTACGAATAGTGAAAAATTTTTAATTACTTTGGGACCCCCACAACAGAGAAGCCCAGGGAGAAGAAGGACCAGTGGGAAACCACAGGATCCACAGACGGTGAGTATCTTCTGCTTGATGTGTATCTCTCTCACTATTTCTCTTCTCTTTCTTCTGTTTCCTTCTGTCTCTCTACCTCACATTTTATTGTTGAACAAAATCTGTATTGTTTACTTTGGTATATGGTCTCTTTTGCACCTTAATTCAGGCAGAGGCATCTCTCACTAACTGGATCTTAACACTATGACATACTTCTGAATGTATATTTCCATTCAGACAGCAAACCCAAAAAAATTCATTTTCAGTGGTGTATAAAAAATATTTTTTTCTCACTGTTTCTGAGGATTCTAAATGTTTTCTGTAGTGATCCTGTGCCAGAGTGAAAAAATAAAACATGAAAATTTTCAAAATCTGATGATACTTTAAATTAAAAAATTGGACTGGATAAGTTTAATTTTTTATCTTGATGACAATATATTTTCATATTTTTACCTTCAAGGAAAATGAATTTTAAAGCTTTTTGTGAACAGAAACACATTGCTATTAGTTTAAGAAAAACACACATTTCTTTTATAAAATTATAAAACTCAGTTTTCTTATTTTTATGGAGTTTGGATGTGCAGAAAACAAGTAGGACTCAGAATTGACCCTACTTCCTGTAGTGTCCACATGTTGCTGTAACATTTTGGTTCATGCAGGTATGTTTTTCAGACAAAAACATTTCAAAAGTACTTAGACCACTTAAGGCATTCTAAAAATGTTATTTAGTAATGAAATCTTAGTAAAGAATAGCTTTTTAAGACAGAAGAAGAGTGTTTTTTCCAGCTTTCATAACACCACAGGGTATGACATGAAAGTATATACCTAAGTGAATGATTTTGTTTCACCTTAACCTGTGAGATGTTCAGGGGCTTCCTTACAGAGAACTTTTCCCTTTCCCCCTAGAATTGCAGTCAATCCATTTTTCACTAGGTTTATTTATACTGTTTATGGTTCAAGGAGCATTTTGAATAGGTAGGTAGCAAATGATAAGCATAAAAGCCTTGGAGTTTGTCTGTTCAGATAGGCATTGATGGAACTCAACTCTATGATGCTATTTTTATACTTGCAACCAAGCTTTGAAACCAGTGAGCCTGAAACATGGTTTCCCACCCACGGTATTCATGAAAATTGTGCTACAGTGCCTGAAGTGTCTAATGCAAACCACGAACAATTGTAAATTGAGGCTGTAGTAGGAATGTGTCTTTTCATCCACCACCATTAACATGGCATTGATTTGTGTTGCAGGTTCTTTATAATGGAAAATATCTCTCACTGCTTCGTTCCCTGTGCTCAGAAAAGCTCTCTAACAGAAGCTGCAGAAAAGGAAAAACAGAAGGAGGGTAGGGAAAAGGTAAAGCTGTAGCTTCTACTACTGTCTTTATTTTTTTCTGATTTTTAATAAGGTGAGATGCATCTTCTTTGAATCTGTCCTTAGATTTTCCTTAATCAGTGTTTATGCCTATCAAATTTGAGTAATAGTTCCTTATTTTGTTTCTTATTTTGCCAAAAATAGTCTTTATTTTCAGGCACATAAAGCTAACCATAAAATTACCTCTATTTCCTTCAAGATAAAGACGTACTCTATGAAAATTGTCTTACCCCAACACATATCTGAGCTAGTCACCCTGCTCCTCTATTTAGGTAATGGTCATAAACTGGCATGTCTAGACCATGACATCATCTCTTCTGAGTAGATGCCTCTATCTGGTCAGACTAACCTTGATGTAGTAATCATATTTCTTTCCATTATTTACACTTGCAGTGTAAAAAAAGGCTGACAATGACAGGATGAACAAGAACAGATGATAAACAGAAAAGAAAAAATTAAGAATGAGGCAGATACTTATTTTAATTCACTGGTATATCACTATTATTTAAATGTTTACAGAGCAGCAACTAAGGTAGAAGAAACTGTTCAAAATTGTTTTACCAATCTTTGGGTTTTTCATAGCTGTATCAGCTTGGGTATAAACTAACTATAGTAAAATATGTGAAAAGCAGAAAATAAGTTTAACAATGATTAAGGAAACATATAAGGTTGGTTTTGTTGAGTTTGGTTTTTTTTCCCTAAGAGGAACAATATGTTAAACACTTCTTTTTGCACTAAAGGTATGCTACAACTCACATTAAAATACTATGTAAAGGAGGCTAACAATAATGTTTTATAAACAATCTCAATAACTTTAATTTTCATTATTTAGTGATTGTTTGGTATTTGGAAAGGCTGTGTGCAAACAAGTTTATCTCAGTAAAACAAACAAGAAAATAAACCCCTGTTTTTTGTTGAAAATGTCATCACACAGGAACCAGCATAATGATTTTACGCTAGTTTATTTATTGTTGCTGTCCCCAAGATGTCACCTGTTATTTCCAAGCAGTTCCTGGAACATTACAGATAGCAGTAACATGCATTTAAACTTTTGCCAAATTCCAGAGACATGGCTCAATGCACTATAAAGAGAGTACTGCTAAAAGTCTGACGGTTTTGAGTGTTGTTTTTCTAGTAATGCTAAATCTTCCTGTGAATATAGTGTACCATAGTGTAAGAACAGCTATCAGTTTAGAAACGCATTATCTTTATAAAGGACTAGTCTGGCTCCTTAATATCAAAATGGTAGCTTCTGTGATAGAAAGTATGCATATTCTTGATGATCTAGTCCCCCTATTTTATTTTTAGCAAACAGCTGAGTTGCTTGCATTGACATTTTTCTAAATGGGAAGAAACATGTTATTGAATATTTAAGATTTTTCTCCATTACTACTATTTTCTCTGTAAGCATAACTTATTGGTACTAATAATTCTGCATTGTACATGTATAAGATATGCAGATGAAATCTTAAAACAGAAACATACTTTTCTATCATGTTTGTTTGTTCTATGTTAATCCAGAAACCTATATTTAACTGCCAACATAGACATTTCTTCTGATCATGAACAGTAAATCAGCAATACAAGATGAACAACAAAGGAATACTCATATGCCAGAAGTGACAATAGAAACTGGCAACTTTTGATTTTCATTTCCATAGAACTTCAATAATTTATTCAATACTTTCACAAGCTAATGCCAACCTGAAAGCTAAGGCAAGTGAGATATTTGTCCAGCTCTAGCAAACGAGACTAGCTGCAAAATTTCTTAACAGATTTGAGGCTGGAGACCAGAAGGTGATAGAAACCTTGGTGATGAATGCTAATTGGTCTTCAGTGCAGAGAAATGAAAGTGATCTGGCCTAAGACTGTATTCATAATGAAGTCAGGCTGTTTATGCTAAAAATTCAGAAAGGAATAAATAGTGAAGGCAGGAGCCCCTCTGGGGTAAGACATGCACCCATGGTCCTGGATATCAGACATTGCAGAGGACTAAGTCTGGGTTGGAACTGTTACACATGGGAGCTGCAAGCCCAGATAGGATGCAGTCAGAGCCCACGTCTGATTCCCCTGGGTTCTTGATATAAGTGGACCAGAGGGGCAACACTGATGTAGTTCTGAAGTTTTTCTCTGTTGTAGAGAAAGACCTTAGACTAGAAATTGCTGTATACCCAGCTAGAACCATTCTATTTAGTAAATGGATTGTACAATATATGTCAATGAATTATGCAATTTTCTTCTTGTGATCACCTGACCCATAACGGCTTGTGACAAGGTTTTTCACGGTACCTTCTCTTCTTTATGAAAACAACTGTGTATAGGTATATATGTAAGTATATGTATATGTGTATACATACGTATATATTTATGCACATCACCCATCCAGATTTCAAAGGAGCAGAATGTTGTTTTTTGCAGTTTCTTTTGCCTCCCAACTCCTGGAAGCAGGAAGCTTTCACTGAATGCCTGACTTAAGGGTATCCACAGGCCAGCAATGAATGCATGCTGAAGACTCATCTCCCATATGATTCTGCTTACACACAGCTTAGAGTCAGTGACTTCTAGCATCCCAGCAGTTTCAGGAAGGACGTGGACCTGTTGGAGCAAGTCCAGAGGAAGGCCCTGAGGATGATCAGATGGCTGAAACACCCCCCCCTATAAACACAGTCTGAGAGAGTTGAAGTTGTTCAGCCTGGAGAGGAGAAGGGTCAAGGGAGAGCTCACTGAGGCCTTTCAGCACTTAAAAAGGCTTATAAAAAAATGGAGAGTAGCCTTTTACATAGGGAGATAATGATAGGACAAGGGTGAATGGTTTTAAACTAAAAGAAGAAAGATTTAGATTACATATTAGGAAGAAATTCTTTACTCACAGAGTGGTGAAGCACTGGAACAGGCTGCCCAGAGAAGTTGCGGATGCCCCATCCTTGGAGATGTTCAAGGCCAGGTTGGATGGTACTCTGAACAACCTGGCCTAGTGGAAGGTGTCCCTTGCCATGGTTTGGGGGTTGGAACTAGATGATCTTTACTGTCCTTTTCAACCCAGGCCATTTTAAAATTCTATGGTGGTTTTGACAGGAGAGTTTCCAGCCACTGGAGCATGGGAAGAGCTTACAGATTCATGTCCAAGCTGGTGGCAGGAGAAAAGGGTTAAACAGAGTTACAACTGCAGACACTGCCAAGGGCTGGAGCTTTCAAACATCCTTTTGCTATAATCTTTATGCCCAAAAAGACAAATAAGGAGACAGAGAAGTGAGAAAAAACATAGCTGTGAGGAGGGAACACACTACCTATTAATCTTTCTTATCTAATAAGCAGAAGGGACAACTGGGAGAGAGAGCATAAGCTCTGTGGTGTCTGTGCCAGCAGCAGTGGCAGGTTCAGCAGCAACAGTAAGACTGATATTGGGACTGTGATGCTGCAGTGGAAATGGTGGTGATGATCTTTATTATTTCCTGGCTCAAAGAGGAAGAAAGAGCCAGGCACGGGACCTCCTTTCTTTCAGTAGGCACAACTCACTCACAATGTAGCAAGAACTGGGCAGGGACAGCCATTATTCCTGTGCTGCATAACCTTGGGGAACAGAGTCTAGGTACTTGTTTTCTCCCAAATCAACACAGCTGAACTTGTTCCACTCGTGTCCTGTCCTCTCCTCTCCTCTCCTCGAGCAATTTCATTTATGTTTAACTGTGCAGGATGATCAGCTATATCTTTTCATGCTTATAATTCCCTCTTCAAAAACTGTCTTGCATTCTTTCCCTGAGTGTATTCAAAACCACATTTTAGTACACTTTGTAGCCTGTGTGCTGAAGCTTGTCAACACAGTTTTTATATACTTCCAGAGTTAGGTTACTGCTGTATCTTATCTAGAGTTGTTATCTTTGACTTAATTTCTTCTCTGACTTGAATTTACCTTACAGAACACAATTTCAATATTCTTTTAAAGATGTGAAGAATATTTTGTTGTTTTTAGCTTTCACAGATACAATTACAAGGTAGTTTACAACTAAGCATAATTTTGATGTTCAGTAGCTGCCTTTTTTTCCCCCTTCCAAGTATCCCAGGAGATGAAAGCAGACCTTAAAAGATAAAAGTGAATTTAGAAATATAATGAAAGTGGTTTTAATATCTCAGCTTTTGCCATAAGCTTTGCTATATAACCATGCAAATTCAGTGCTTCTCCATGTTGCAACTGTATTGTGCATTTTCCCCTCTTGGATAATGTGCTTTCTACTACTTCAAAGAATTCTAAAATAATTGGACTTGTCTTATATGTAGGAAACCAGGGTGAAATTAATTGAAATTGATGTTAATTGTATTATTTTCTTAATTGCTGCAAATGTGGGTCAACACTGCCATAGACTTCATATAGATTTTAATAGAACTGTGAATTATAAGATATTTTTGGATTTGCTTCAAGCATTAAGTTCTTAAAAAACTTTAATGATTGAATCTCCTATGTAATGCCATCCCAGTGAGAGTAGATTTTGAGTAGCACTTCACAACTGGATATTCACTTTGGAAGTGTACAAGACATGCATGGCTTGTTGTTCTAATGAAGGAACTCAAAATATGTTTTCCAGCAGACTTACTTAGCTTCAGATGGAGAATCTTGCTATAGATAAAGAAACAGAGGGCATGGTTCAGTTGTCAGCATGAAGGTGTGACATTTCCTTAGGGTACTCTGTATAGTATCCAGTTGCTGGTGTAGACGATCAGATACGGCCCTAAAGACCTGTGTCACACTTCTCAACTCTGTATGAAAGCTTCCATTGCCTTAGGGCACCTGAAATGGCATTATCCATCTGTGTCTAATGGAGATGAGAAGCTGTAAAAAAGATTTAAATTACTCCAAGTAATGTGGGTAAATGTTCATGCAAGATACAAACAATAAATTAGCTGTCATCAATACACTGCTTCTTGGAAAAATTAGTCAGAGTATCACAAGAAGAGAACACCATTTTTCCTATCTGTGCACAGGACTGAGATACAATGCCATTAAAAAAAAGTAAAGGTAATAATGACCATAGAAATGCCATGGTCTACTCATGGTTTACTCAGATGTAATATTCTCATAGGAGGAAAAACAGTACATGTGAGACCCTCAACAATGTAGTATAAGGTAACAGAAAAAGCTACAGAAGAATGGTGTCATTATTTTAAAGGAAAATGTGAAAAAAATGGCTAAAAGAGCAAAAAATTTGCATGTGAAATGAAGCTTTTTCAAGGATATCTTTTAAAATTTTCAGAAAAAATAAATCAGTTATTCATTTTAATATGACTTTTACATGAATCAAAAAGGAACTTGAAGTAGATTAATAAAAAAACCAATAGAGTAAATCTCAAAAAAAGTATCAAAACTTAATTATCAGAGATAACTATCAAAAAGAAGACAATTTCAGAAGGCAAAGGTGTATTCAAATGAAAAGAGCATGAACTCTAGATCTGTAAACATGCATCTTTAGCAATGAATGCGCTATTACCTCATTTACACTTCATTACCTAGGCAAAGCAGATATTAAAAGATTCTGAGAAATTTCTTCTTTGAACTACTGATAATCTGTATGAGAAAGAAGAAAATTCTAAAGATTCCATACTGTCTAAAAATGACCAAGGTGCAAAAGTAATTTAAAAAAGTATATCTCATTGCAAGTTAAAAGAATTCACATATGAGTTTGTGGATGTACTAATTAATAAGAAAATTATCACTTCATTTGGCTTAAGTAGAATAAGTAGAAGAAAGCCTAAATTTGTTTGTATTTCTAAAGGACTCCAGGTATGATGTAAGGTACAGGCTGTAACTCTGACAGAAATGTTAATAAAAAATATGATTTGTATATATTCTTCATCTGTATTCATGCTTTAGCTGTAAAAAAGGGCACATGTCTCAAATTTTTTTGGAGCTTCTTCTAGCATATAAGAGGATGCATAAGAGAAAACCAGCAAAAACTAATTACTGGAACTTCATGTTACTTCTGTCCATTTTCAAATATGTCAAGGACAAAAAAGTGATTGGTACTGTTGAGATGCCTCTTGAGTGCTGGATCCAAGTCCAGGCTCCCTGTTGCAAAGGAGACATGCACATACTGGACCGAGTCCACAGAAGGGCCCCAGAGATGATTTAGTGTGTGAAACATCCCTCATACATGGAGAGTCTGAAAGATCTTGGACTGTTGAGTATTGAGAAGAGAAAGCTCAGGGGGATTAACATGTTTAATACCTGATGGGAAGGTGTAAAGAACACAGAACCAGACTCTTCTTAGAGGTAGCAGTGTGAGAAACAACGGGCAGGACCTAAAATATGGGAAATTCTGTGTCAGTATAAAAAAATATTATCTTCCTGCCAGGGTGGTCGAACACTGGAATGTAGGTAGGAATTTATTGGTAGTCTGTAATTCTTAAGGGTCTAATCAGAATGCATATTTATTTTTTCAGTCCTATTGCAGTTCTATAAGCTTTTCCAGTCAAAATTTATAATGGAAAACTCATTAATAATTCCCTAAAATTACTATGCTTTAAAAGTTAATAACATCTACACCATCTTTTTGATGATTTTCTGGCTTGTTCATGTATTTCTAGGCCCAAAGACTGGCTACATCTCTCTGAAGCAGGGATGTGGTGGAGTGTCACAGTGAGTTGTCAATACCCCAAGTTTTCTGTAGGAGGAGTTTGGTGTCCACAGGGAGTCTGATGCTCAGTTAAAGTCTAAATGCTGCACTGCAGCTTCCAGCAGCCATTATGAAGCAGCCACTTTATCACTGGGTTTCTCATGCCTGTACTGTATGTGGTATTCAGATTTTCAGCTATAGCACAGCTGGGGCAATGGTCACTAGACCACTAAGGAAAGTCTAAAATCAGGTCAGACCAAGACAAACCCTGACAAGCCCTTAGACTCATCACTGCCTTGTAAGTACAAAATCTATGGTCCTTTATTAATATTCTCATAATCATATTTACCAGTTGCTTACTTCACTCTGTTTCTTACTCTGTTTTCCTAAACATTCAGTGCTGCCACAGATGGGACTTATATCTTAAGCTCTTAGGATGCTTGATCTGTTGAGGTGAGAAAAGTCTTGTACAAGGTGACAGTCTGCTAAGGGTTCATGCAATTTATCCCTCAGGACTGCCTCTACAAAATAGAGTTTTCAAAGAATCTCAAAAACTACTTACTTAAGAGGCACAAAGGTCACACAAAGCTTGAAGCAAATCAACAGACACCGTCTGAATAACAAATTGATCTATTTTAGTGACTGTATTGTGTGCTTGAGATTTGAAAGGGTCTGCCCTCCCCCTTGCTCTGGTTATTCCTGCTATTCTCCCTGTCCTTTGAAGTCCAGAGTCTGCTACACACTGTATCTTGATACCTAATTTATAAACCACAAACTGTTACATTAGAAGGAACAAGGCTTGTGATCTAAATCTGGGAGGTGATATTTTTATACATCTTAATGCAGGAAAGTTGAGTAGAAAAGGTTAGTTCCCACTGTTGGCCTGGTCATTATGAGGTTTTTTAGGGGTGTTTGTTCTTAGTGTTTAACACTGATGGCTTAAAAACACTGATGGCTTTTTTTTCCTTAGAACATTAATTGTACTGAGTTTTATTTAAAATATTTCAGAGACAAAATCAGTCATAAAGAGTGTGTTCTTTGACAGAGTCAGGATTCTTTGACAGAGTCAGGATACTGGAGTATAAGCAGCCTCAAGAAAGCAAAACTAGGTTTCCCTGCTATGAAACAGGTTAAAATTGTTATCTTGAAGCTTTTAAGTAATTAAAAAAGTGACATCACATTTAGATTTTAAAAAATGCTTTGGCTTATTGTCTTCTTGGCTTTTTTTTTCCTTTTGTCTTTTCCTCATTGGTTTTTTCCTGTCTGTTTTGTTTGATATTTCTTGCTAAGTAGTGGTTTCATATGTCTAGGCACTACTTCTGCTGAAATGGATCTGAAAGGTATTATGAAGCTGAGCACAAGTCAATATAATACTGTTATGGGGGAAGAAAAGAAAAAGAAAACTTTTTTTTCTGTCAGAAAGAACTGTGACTTCTAAGAGGGTTAAAATAACTTGTTTTTTTTTTGCATATACCAATGCAAATAAACCATAATCAGCAAAGGCAGTGGTCAGACTTCATTCTCACATTGATGAAAATCCAAGGCCACCTGAAATGAGTTACCATGCCGTCACCTGCCTCCAAACTGCATTCTCAGATGGCAATAGAATTTACCAGTCCTTTATGCTGGTAAATCTGAAATATTATTGACCTTTGCCAGACTAGCTGATGCTTGGCAGTGCTTGTCTAGTAGTGAATTCATCATTATGTTGAATTATAACTATGAATTTCAATGCTAGTATTAAAGGGCTTATTCTCTCTCTCTTAAAAAAAAAAAAAAAAAGAATAAGAAAAGAAAAAATGGGCAGGTAAAATACACATGGATCTAAAATCTAAGAAATAAAAGGTAAAAAGAAATTTTCCAGCTTAAGGACTACTGTGAGCCTGACCTCATATTAGCTTTACCTTGCTAAACACATAAGGTGAGCACTTAATTCAGAACAAATACATTAAATTAATGAAGTCCAGCACTCATTAATACTATTAGAAAGTGGTTTAGTTAGGACTAAGATCTTCTGTTTCTTTTAAATCCTTAGCAAACTTCAGCATTAATTTCTATATGTAATAAAAAGTCCCAGAATTTGTTCATGGACATATCATGTGTCTGTACATCTGCCTGATTATCAAAAGTAATTGAGAGTTCTCATCAATTTGGAGCATGAATAGAACAGCCTACAGCACATAAATACGGAACATAAACTACGTAAAAGTTTCAGTATTTTTTAGTTGTTATTTTAATTTATTATTAGTAGTAATTTATTATTATAATTCTTTTAAAGTTGGGTGTATTGTCTCTAGCTGAGATGATTTTCCTCTAAGCAGATCTCAGAATTCTGGGTTTTTTTGGTAGGTAGAAAGGTGTTTATAACATCCCTGTGTTTCTGCCACTGCTGAGCAGCACTGGGACAGCATCAGGGCTGTCTCTTACATTCTGCCCCCCACCACCAGCAGGCTGAGAGTGGGCAAAATCCTGGGAGGGAACATAACCAGAACAGTTGATCCAAACTAACCAAAGGGACATTCCACATCATATGATATCTAGGACAAACTGGTTATTTGGTTTTTACAACATTTGACCCTCTGGAGCAACCATTATACCTGCTGAGGCCCTGCTTCCTGCGAAGTGGCCGGACATTGCTTGCTGATGGGAAGTAGAGAATAAAAGCTTTTGGCTTTATTTTCTTTTGATTGTGTGCTCATAACCTTCACTGCTGGGTTAGTAAACTGCCTTTATCTTGACCCACAAGGTTTTTTTCATCTTATTTTCTTCCCCTGTCCTGCTGAGGAAGGGAGTGATAGAGCAGCTTTGTGCATGCCAGGCATCCAATCAAGGTCAAACAGCCACACTGGGTGAAAGGAAAAAGGCATTTTTTTGAATACGCAGCATGTAGAGTTAGGGACTGATAATATATCTGGCAGTATTGCGGATTTTCAGGTAAGTTATTGTGCAAGCATCTGTCATTTTTATCAAATGTACATAAGGCATAAATTTTCCGATTCAATTCTACACTAGAGTTTAATTTATTCCTGTCAAGCTTTATATACTGGCAAGCAAGCAGAGTTAGTAGAAAGAGGTCAAATAATTGAGACTATCCTGGAGTCAATTCTGTGTAGAAAAGAGAAATACTAAAATTAAGAGAGATAAAGAATAGTGCTATACCTTTGCATATGGATCCAGGGCCTACAGAGTCCCTGTAAAAGTTGGTATAAACCTGACATTTAGTTTACAAATTTTAAGGGGGGTTACAACATTTTTGTTTTTACAACTTTTTTAGTTTTTACAATGTCAGAAGTTTACAAAGACACCAAAAGGATGAATGGTGTGTTCCCTGGAAATGTTCAAGGGCAGGTTGGATGGGGCTTTGAGCAATCTGGTCCAGTGAAATGTATCCCTGCCTATGACAGGGTGGTTGAAACTGATTGATCTTTAAGGTCCCTTCCAACCTAACTCATTTTATGATTCTATGAATTTCCCACTATTCAATAAACTCTAATGTAGGCTAATGCAATTATTCTCCAAGAAAAAAGAAGATATAATCACTGACAATGATTTTTCTGATCCTACTAATGAAAGAGAAATAATACAAAATATAATGATACTGGCATCTCAGTCTGACTTTTCAGATCATTATAAATGCAAAACTGCAAAAGCAGCATTTGATATAGGAAACTATTTACAATTTTGTCATAGATATGTATCTGTCTTTATCATTCTATCAATATTTTTATTCTATATGTAAACCCTAAAAATAAGGGTATTTCTTATTATCACAATGATGATAAATATTTTATACATATGTCCTTCAACTTACACCAAATCCCCAATTTAAAGACCTATGTTAAACAAAGCGAAACAAAAGGTAGTATACAAACTTCTATATAAGCATGCTTCTCAGTTAAATAGTTTTAAGAGCTTTTACTTAGTAAACCTAGTTTCAGACTTTCACTTTCTATGACAGGAAGCAGCAGAAACGGAATAGTGTTGTGACACATCTGAGAAAACACTTCCTAGTATTTTACCATCAAAACAGCTAACAGCTAATTCAGGTTACGATTAGTTTCAAAGCTATGTTTAGAGCTCTAAAAGTTAACCTCCAGAACCTGAGCAAGGATCAATTTGTAACCAATGAAAGGAAAATAAACATCTACAGAAGAAATTTCAGGTTGTTGTAAGACAAACAACTACCATGACTTAGACGTGGAGATATTTATTCCTCTCCTTTGGCCATAATGAGCGTAAGATAACTTAGATGGCAGCTGGTAGAGATCTAAATTTAGATGAAATTGCTGTGTGCCTTTTTACATGCCAGTAACTTTCAAAGGTTCTTTTCCATTAAACTCAACTAACTTTAAAGCCCATTTCAAGGAATAAAATGCATCTACTCTTCTGTACGTAATCATACTTGTCAGGGTTAATAAATTAAACACATCCAAGACCATTATCTGACACCAAAGCCAGGTGCCACAGAAAAGTTTGTGCCCATAGTATTGAAGTCTCTTGCTCACTGAATAGTGTACCTACAAGTCCCTGACACAAAAGGGACTGGACTCACCCTCATGGCAGGGCAGAGTCAGACTGTCTGGGATTGTTCCCACAAGTTAACCAGGTAAATAGTCTGTCCCAGCACCTGGGAACACTCTATGGCATTGGCTTATTTTATGAAGTGATTAACTTGTTGTCTCTCAATGTACTTTACTGAAGGTGTATAAAATACCAAATTATTGATATATTAACAGACTTCAATACTGGCAGGCATTATTTTGGTATTTACCTAAAAAACTACTATGTTCAACTTAAGTGAAATAGGTAATGTGAAGTGAAATGAATATGAGCTAGGAAGAATAATAATAAACAGGTGGTTTCTTAGTACATGTCATTGTTTTTCAGATGCTTAAAAGGATTTCTGAAGCACTCTGCAGATATATTCATGGTATACACTGGCTAGTATGCAGAAATGTTTGGGGTTTGTGCTGAACAGAGGGTTGATAAATCAAAATGTTTTTGTTATTGCTGAGAATTGCTTACACAGAGCCAAGGCCTTTTCTGCTCTTTGTACCGTCATGCTGGCAAGGAAGTTGGGGGTACATGGGAGGTTGGAAGGAGACATAGCTGGGACAGGTGACCCAAACTGACCAAAGGGTTATCCCATACCATATGGCATCATGCTCAGTATATGAGGAGGGTGGAAGAAGGAGGAAGAGGGTGATGTGTGGAGCGGTGATGTTTGTCTTCCTAAATAACCATTCTGCATGATTGTGAGAGTCTGGAAAAAAGTTATTACTGGCTTGAAACAATGCTGTGTGGGGGGAAGGCAGATCAGCTTCTGCAAGGTGGGATCGTGCTCTGTCCCCCCCATACCCTGCCTCCTTGCAAGCCATCAGTGCAGCTGTCAGTCAATGGTAGGAGCACTGCCCCACACCACAACTCCTGGAACCCCTAACCCAGCCCCAGTGTGGCTGACACACTGGAAATCCTGCCTGGGGAGGTGGGGGTGGCCACAGGAGTCCAGAGCATATAAAACCAACCTCCCCATGGTCACAGCCCTATTTCCCTTGGATATGTGGTAGCTGGCTCTATGCTGGATTTTACTTGATATTTGGGTAACTTAAACCTGGATGGCTTGTAATTTGCTGAGTCAATGCTTTGTGAAATGCTTTGCATTGATTGATTGTTTGCTTTCAACTTTTGCCAAGTTCCCTTTTTTTTTCCGAAGTTTTCCAGTAAAAGTGTGTTCTTTTGACCTTCAGAAAACATTGTAGTGTTTTTCCTGTGTGCAGCCTTGAGGTATAAAAGAACTGAAGGCCCTTTTAATAAATGTGTCAGTGGGTTTTGGGGCCTTGTATCTTTTTGACGTAAAACCCCTTTGATAAGCTCACGTGGTGAGCCTGTGGTCTTACAGTGATGGGGCCCTGCTCTCCTGGAGATGGGTGAATTGACTATGGGAAGCAATGAATTAATTTCTGGCTTTACTTTGCTTACATGTGTTACAATCTGTTTTAGAAGCTCCGCGCTTTACTAGGTGTTACACTTCTATGTCAGGCTTGAAGAGATTTTGCCTAGGCAAACTCTTGCAAAGACTTTTGATTCTTTGGTACCTTGAGTTCACATCCAGAGAAAAACTACATTTTTCTCCAAGAAATTGCTTTTCATTTGATGAAAAAATAGGGGGTTTGGCAAAAAGAGTTTAGCAGAAATAACGTGCAACTTCACAGAAGCACTACAGGAGGTTACTGAAACTAGCAAGCACTGCTATAGTAAGGGAACCTTTCCTACACCCAGCAAACACAAACTTAAGTGAAATACTTAAGTACAGACAAGTTGCCAACAGGAGTAGAGGGACTAACAGAAGGAAGAATAAAGAGACAAAGAGGGGAGAGAGACATATTTACCACTCTGGAGGTCCCACATTTAACAGCCAGGAGAGCAGAGGCCAAAAGAGAAATGCGGACCCTGGATATGTCTATTTATAGACTCTGGCTATCATGGCCCCTCCCTCTAGGCAGGACCTTTGTCCCACTGCCACTCAGTGTCCCCTTTGCCAAAGTGAAGGGTGCTACAGCCAATTAGAGGCTCCAGGGGGTGGGGTGACCACCAGGCTGACCTTATTGACAGCCCAGACACGTGGTTTTCCCTGCCAGGTGCACTGCATGGACATGGTCTTGTTGGCTGCAGGCCTAGGTCTGGCCCTTCTCCTCCCTGCACCCCCGAACACAGACCACATGGTTTATTCAACCCATCCGGTCGAATAAATCCAGTGAGATATGAATCTCGTCTCTGACACTATGCATAGGTCTTGCTTTCCCTATTAAATTGTTTTTATCTCAACCCATGAGTTTTCCAGCTTTTACACTTCTGATTCTGTCCCTTATCCTGCTGGTGGGGCAGTGAGTGAGCAACAGCATGGTTCTTGGTTGCTGGCTGGGGTTAAATATGGCATTCATAAAGACAGCAAAATTTCAAAATGGATTTTTTTTTCATGCACTATATATGAATTATATTATATGGGGCAATCCTGGATGTACATAAAGACAGGGAATGAGACACTGGAAAGCAGTGCCACAGGAAGGGACCTGGGGGTCAATGGCAAGTTGAATCTGAGTCAACCAGGAGGGCCAACCGTGTCCTGGGGGGCATCAGGCAAAGCATTGCCAGCCAGTCAGGGGAGGAATGGATTGTCCTACTCTTCTCTGCACTGGTGTGGCCTTGCCTTGAATATTGTGTGCATTTTTGGGCACCACAATGTAGGAAAGATATGAAGCTGTTAGTGAGTGTCCAAAGGAGGGAAACGAAGATGGTGAAGGGCCTTGAGGGGAAGCCGTATGAGGAGCGGTTAAGGTCACTTGGTCTGTTCAGCCTGGAAAAGAGGAGACTGAGGGGACACCTCACTGCTCTTACAACTTCCTTGTGAGGGGAAGAGGGGCAGGCAGAGATCTTCTCTCTGTGGTCAGCAGTGATAGGGCTTGTTACAGTCCGATTAGTGGCTGCAACGTGATTCTTTAAAGGGATACTACGAAGATGAGATTAAGGCATGAAAAGCCAGATGTTAAGGTCCTAAAAGGAGAACAGACTTTTTTTTTTCCAATAAGTAAACAGCAAAAACAAGGGATGGGGAGGAGGAGAAAGGGGGAGAAATAAGGAAAGGGAAAAGCTACAAAATTAAGTTACAAAAGGATTGCCACCACCAGTGAGGGAAAAAAACGGGTGCATACGACCTCAGGCAGTCCGGAAGGACCATCGCGCGGAGGCAGATGATAAACTGGCTGGATGGGAAGGTTGGAATTGTGGCAGGCAGGCAAGATGAATGGAAGCAGGCATGGGGGTCAATAGCCAACACTGGACCCTTGGTTGAAACCCGACCAAGCTGGAGGCAAGCAGGAGAGGTGGGATGGAGGCAGGCAAGATGGAATTAGGTGGGACAGAGTGAGGAGTGGGGACAGGACTGGAGTGAACTGGTACACTGAAGTTTGGTGGACTGGAACGCCAGTTATCCTGGACCTAGCAAAACAATACTCTACTCCGGCTGTCCTGGTGCCAGCATGGCAACACTGGGCACAGTCTTAAATACCCCCCGGTCAATGCTCACTGGCCAGCTTGCCTCTGGGCAGACTCCTCCACGCTGCCAATTGGTCAGACAGTCGGTATCTGGGCAGGCTGGCTCTGCTGAGGTGGGAAAATGTAACTTTTCTCTGCTGTAGACTCTCCAGGGGGCTGGCAAGTAGTTTAAAAATGTCCTCTCAGGGCGATGAAGACAGTCCTGCCAGGAGCTGAAGACAGAGTCCACCATTTTGTTCACCAAATCAGTCAATGTGAAAACAACAAAAAGAGTAAGAGATGAAACCATCTCTTATAGGGCCTGAGGGAATTGTTTGAAGTTATGCCAGGGGAGGTTTAGATTGGATATTAGAAAAAGGTTCTTCAAGCAGAGGGTGATTCGATGCTGGAATAGTTTCCACAGAGAAGTGGTCACAGGACCAAACCTGACAGAGGTCAAGAAGTGTTTGGACAATACTCTCAGGCACATGGTGTGGACTCTTGGAGATGGTCCTATGCAGGGCCAGATGCTGAACTTGATGATCTTTATGGGTCCCTTCCAACTCAGCATATTGTGTGATTCTGTGATTGAAATATAACTGTCAGAGGATTTGCTTCTGAAAGTCAATTACAAACATCAGAACTGACTTTTTAATGTTGTCATAATTAAAGGATAATGGTTTAAACATTAAATATCTTCAGTAAACACTCTTGTTCAGTAAACTCTTTGCTCTATAGTAATTAGACATAAGGCAAAATTATTCTCCAAATGCCAGAATTTGATGGTGTTACAGAATGTAGGTCAAAGCGAATTCATAAAGGATACACATTTTGGAAAAAGGAAACAGAATCTGTTATCAGCTACTCTACGTTCTTTAAAAGCTAGGTCCGTGAACTAAAGTGCTGCAGAATTTATTGAACAACAGACTTCTATGGTTAAATCTATGCCATTTGTTTAATCTTCATTTTATTCCCTTTTTTGTCATCATACCTTTAATTTTTTTCCCTATCTAAAAATGAATTTCCTTTGTCTCATTTAAGTTCATGAGATATTCAGAAAGAAGAAATATTTGGGTTTGGGTGCTCAAATATTCATTAATACTGACTAATGTAATAAGAAAAAAGATAAAAAGATAAAGGTAACCCCCCCAAACTAGTAGGAGTTAAGAAAGAGCAAAAAGAGTTTAAGAATTCTACTCTTTTCTATAAGATTGAAGTTAAACTGTAACAGCTGGAATGCAATACTTTTATGTATATAAGAATAGATACATATATAGATATATTTAAGTTGGAAAAATTAAAAAAAAAAAGGATATATCACCTTCTTGCAGTTTCTCTCTTTCTTTCAAGATAGCGCTAAGACAGAGACAGAACCACACTCTTGACAGCAAATTTGTGTTAACCTACAGTGAAGTAACATTTCAGAAAGCAGTAAAACATAATTTTAAATTTCAGCAAGGCTGATACCCAATTAACAGCAAAACCTGCATGAACCTTGGCAAAAAGAAGATTCCATTTTGTGAACAAGAATCAATTATTAAAAGAGAATTCTATGTAAGAAATATTATAAAAAGTTCTTCCTGTACTCTTTTCATCAGACTTCAAAGGGACTTTTGTCAAACACATTAAGAATATAGTATAATTCAAAGGTTGCATTTATGTTGTGATATTAGCTGTAAGAAGCAAGAGAACTGAAATATGTACACTGTAAGAAGAGTAGCCTTTGTTTCTTCTGAAGAGAAATAATCATTTCAGCAACAGAAATTTTTCATGGGCTTTTAAATTTCAAAAGGAAAAGAAACCTATCCTACAGTTTCTGGAATCTGAAATAAAACAAAGAAATCATTTCAATCTGAATGAAATAAAAGTGACTAAGACACTTGTAAGTGATTTTTGTAAAGATTAAAGATTGGATAAAGACAGTAGTATACTGAGCAATGAGAAGGGTACTTCTTCACTATGCATGTGTGGAAGTAATAATAGAATGACAGTTCTAGTATCTGCAGTCCAAAAAGAAAATAGTTGAAACATAACATATTCGATCATTTTAGTTTAATCAAAAAAGTTACAGAATAATTTGATATTCATAAATATAGAATCTATATATGTGAATATATATTATATATTGAGAATGAACAAGTGATAACAGAAAACAGCTTAAAGTAGAAGAAAAGAGCAAAATTACACCTACTGAGCTGATCAATCAACAGTGGAAATAATACTGTGGACTTTCAAGTACTGAGAGACAAGCTTGGATATTTTTTTTTCTAAAAATACATCTAATTGAATTACAAATGAGCAAAAAGAAACCTTACATTTTTTTTAATTTTATTTAAATATTTCTTTGGGTTGGTTTTTTTGATATTAAACTATACAGTGGTCACAATTCTAAACAGGCTAGTAGTCATTAGAAAATTTGAAAATTCTCACTCCCTTTTTCCATTTTTTTTTTAAACTCTCGTTTACCTAATTTTTTATCTTATGAAGGTTGCATGTGAAAAGTCAGTGACCTATAAAATATCATTTATTTGTCTTTAAATCAGCTGAGATAGTCAGCTTAAATAGCAGCAGCACAGTCTTTCTTTGGAACCTGATCCTATGGTATAATTTTTCACAGATTTTTGGAATTCCTTTTACACATATGAATATCCCATCCCAACGTTGACAGTAAACTGGCAATATTTCTTTTGAAGTGTCTCTGAAGCATCCCCACCATCTAAATTAATAATAACAGCTTTGAGTGGGTTTTTATTTTTGTTGGTTTGTTTGTGTATTTTTAAATAGAGACAAGTCTAAACACTGGTTGTTTTGTATCTTGTGCCACATACATTATCACTCAATACACTTAAATCTATAGTGCAGCAGAATTTGTAATGTTTCCCAGCAATTGCAAGGTATTTTTAACACTTATTTGCCTATCATCATGTTGAATGTCTATTTATGGATACACAAAGCAGTTTCTGGAGATGGAGAAGGTATTAAAGTACTGGCCTTATTTACTTTATATGTGAAAATACCCTGGAGGCATAACTGTGAACAATAGCCAACAAATCAAAGGAGGGAGGGAGGAAGGGAGGGAGGGAGGGAAGAGGGAGAGGAGGGGAGGAGGGAGGGAGGGAGGGAGGAGGAGGGAAGGAAGGAAGGAAGGAAGGAAGGAAGGAGGGAAGGAAGGAAGGAAAGGGAGGAAGGAAGGAAAGGAAGGGAGGGAGGGAGGGATGTGACAAGTGTTTCAAAGGTAGATTTAAGGAAAAAGTTACTTAGACTTAAAATAGAAGTTACAATATTCTTTTCTTCATAGTGAAAAATACCAGTTGAGTCAGATTTGTGCAGGGAGTGAGGTGGGGGCGAGAAAGAAGACACCAAAAAAAGCAGATGTCAAGAAACATTTGATTGTACAAAGACTTATGAATATGTGGAATTGTCTATGAAGCTTAATTGTTGAGTCAAAAAGTATTGAAATAGTTACAACAATTAAATGGTATCCTAAGAGACATTCAGTGCTAAAAAGGACTTTGATGGGTTGAGTAACATTTAGTCATTTTGCCACCTCTATCTTTATATTTTATGTTTTTTTCTGTAGCTGAGTATGGCAATATTTTTCCTTCCATTATAAATGTTGCAGGGTATTGTACAAAAAATTAAGGATTTACAAATTCATCCAGAATAATAATTAGAAGGATTTTTGCTCTTTTTTTATTTTGGTTTTTTTTAGGAGAGAAAAAAAATGAACAAAGACCCCAAGGAAACCAGAATTTCTGAAAGTTATTTTAAACAGACAATTATATTTTGTATACTGGGAAAATATTGTATTCGATCCTTCTCCACAGGAAAATAAAATGAATTGGAAAAGTAATGGGATTTTATTTCAATACACCCATCAGTACTAATTTGTATGTTGATACAGATATATCTGTGAAAAAAAGGAACCACCTTAATTGTCTAACTCATTTACGCCAGTCCCAGAGAAGATAATGAGATGATTAATGTAATTAACATCAGTAGAGTTTGGCTTATGCATTAGAAATATAAATGGTGGGTGCTTGGAATGCTTAATAAGCACTCAACTGTAATAAGTACTTCATAATCCTTACTCCTCTGTTGGTGTAAACCCCTAATGCTTTGCTAAAACTATTAGTACCATTTTCTCCTTTCACACAAAATTTTTGAGAAGTAAAAATTAAACTAATTTTATGAAGATGTTACAGAAAGTTGAAAACCTAAAATATATTTTATTAAATATATATTGTTACAAACATAAAATAGCAATATTTGCCTTTTAAATTGTGGAAAAAATACAGGGATTTAATTCTGTTTCATTTTGTTTCATGAGCTATATCATTTACCATGTAGTTTTTCTTTCAATTATAAACCTGTAATTAATAAAGGAAGAGTTCTCTTTATAGTGAATGTTAACCATGTATTGTTTGACTGTTCTTTTGGTTTAGATAGAAGAATTTTAATAAATTCTTAATAAATGCAGAAACATTTGTTAACTGGTTTTCAGTTTTTGTAGTTAGCAGTAAATTATTTTCATTTTTCACTCATACACACAGTTACAGTATTTACTCCTAATGACCCTAAGGATTTAAAATATTTTTACTACTTTCTTTTTATTGACAGCCACATTCCTACAACAGGTGACTTTTGCCTAAGCTGTGGTACAGTGCTGTATCTTTGAAGGTTAATTTTTAGAATAAAAGGGAAATCAATGAACTGCAGCTGAGATGTATGTCAAGTCATTTTTCTTTTCCATGGCTGTATTCTATTCTTAAAATTCAAGAGACAAGCAATACGCAGAGTAATTTTCATTTTTTTCTGGGCAACTCAGAGCACTGCATATTTTTCTCAAAGAAACACATAAAAAAAATCTGTCCTGGTGGAGAAAAAAAAATTATTTTAAAATTTGCAGTAGTATCTGTCTCCCTAATCAACATAACCAATCTAGAAAGAAAGAAAAAAACCCTAAGCAACAAGAGCTGTTGTACAGAATCAAAACTGTCCATGTTTTTCCTTTGGAAGTTTAGTAGAACATCTAAAGAAGTTGGGCCTAAGCGATGGAATGGCATGAGGGAAGGCACTTCACTGACAGTAGAGGAGTAAAGAAAGAGGTTTTGAAGAGAACCGAATTGCTCATTTTGGTGACACTAAACCATTCACTGGTCTTGGTGACACCATCAAAATATTAGTCTCAGAATCTGAGCAGGAAAAAGAGCACTAGTGAATAAGGCTAGGCACTGGATGAAGATTTTCCTCACTGATTAATTGCTTCAAGACTTCAATTGTTTTTCCAAGAAAATAATTGGGCATAGCTTGGAGCTATTTCCCTTCAGTTACAGCTTTCAAAAGGCAGCAGGATGACACTTCAACAGGACTGGCCTCTTCACCTCTACATGGTCCTCTAACAGTAATGCCAGAATGCTGTGCTTTGCACTTTCACATACTCTCACAGGCTCTGAAGTCATGCCCTAAGACACACAATATGTACCATCCTCTTTAGAAGCACCACTTAATGCATACAACAGAATTGTCGCAATTCAGATATTTTGGCCTGAAAAACTTTAACAGTTATGACTAGGTACCTCTGGTCTGAACAGTAATGGAGTCTGACAACAAATTATAAAAAAATGCTTTTTGAGGCAGTAAGAAAGATGAGCAACAACATGCCCATGCAACAACTCACCCAATCACTGACAACAAATACGGGATAATAAATGATGTTATGACTCTGCCAGAGTGCCAAGGAGACTTAGTATCCTGGTAATCTGGTAGCAAAAAGCCAAACATGCAAATGCCTTTTGAATACACAAGTTGCACACCCTCTTGACTCCACCAGAGTGATTTGAGAGTATCATACCTTACATGGATAATGTGGATGGCATCCTACCCATGCTGCTGCTATTGGTAAAGGGTCAGGGTGTCAAGAGGCAAAGTGTTGGCAATTTGCCTAGGGCAATGATGTTGGTCAAGGGACAAGGTATCAAGAGCCAGGGTATCAGTACTGCATGAACTGAGATGAAACCTGGATTAATGTAAATGTATTATGGAATGGCTAAGAGGATTGAGTTCTACCTAAACTAAACTTGAGTTTTCTCATGCACTTATATATGGAGCTACAGATTAATGCCTGGTTTTGGTTTTTTTTAGCAATATGAAATACAGGCATAACAGATCATAGCCATAGTCTTGTGTTCAAACTTTGTCTCAGTTATCAAAGTAGAAACTTTAAACTCAGTCCACTTAGGTATTGTCAAACTCATCAGGCTACAGCTATGGGCTACATCTATCTTAATTTCTCCTTCTGGAGATTTTCTATTTTTATTAATAATCAAATAGTAATTGTTTGTAAGAAAAAAACCTGTTTCATATACACAAGAAAAGAATTGTAATTGCTAAGGGTAGAATTCTGAAAAATTGCTCTTTTTTGTGGCCATGACAACCACCTTGTTGTCTTCTTGCACAGGACTGTTTCATTTAATGTAAGTGGGAATTAAACTTCTAAATCATAAAGGTAGCTTATGAAAAAGTGTAACATCAAACAAGCTGCCTGAGTGCAATACAATGATTAACCTTGTGGTAGCTACTTGTATGCTTGAAAGTTATACTGAAAATAACATCAGGGAAAAAAAATGACAAACAGCTCCATTAAAAGCTGAAGAGAATCTTTTATTCTTATTTGAACATTGCTGACAGCATGAGCTATAAAGAAAATAAGAACTGTGTTGTAGAAAGCATTTTTTATTCTATTTTCATTTTTCATTGAATAGTTTAAAATAAGTTTTCATCTCACATAGTTAGACCAAAAAAAAAAAAAAAAATCACATGGATTTGAGAATCACTTCTTTCTTGTTAAGTTAAACCAGCTCTTCTGAAAATCCATCACAGTATATCAGTTATGCCACTGGCACAAATGTAACTAGTAATTTTCAAAACATTTTTCTCACAGGAGAGTGAAAGACATCTAAAGAACAATGACACTGAATGAATTAATTAGGAATCTGTAGAATTGGATAGAAGTCTAGATTGGGAAAAGTAGTACATATTAGCACAGATCTAGCTTTTGACAACTACAGAAATAGCAGAAATCAGTCCAACTGCCTCTTAGTAGATTCTTACTGTGTAAAATTAGGGTGCAGATCTCCTTGTCACAAGGCATTATGGTTATTACAAATGTATGGGGGAAATAATTCCCTTGATGACCATTAGAAAATAAAAATATAACTTCAGGCTTGTGAATTTGCAGATTGTTAGTGGGTGGCAAAATAGTCTGGGAAAATATCTCTGCATATGAGTCCTATGACTGTGCTGCTTCAGAGTAATCTACTTTAGCTAATGGTGAAGACAGAATGCTGGACTGATGGGCCTCTGGGCTGACATGCTGTGTAGCTTAGTCAGTAATATGATTGTTTGCAATTGCCTTTTTTTAATAGTTGAGCTGTCCATAGAAACAAGTTTTCTGACAATGTATGTCTGTGGATTCTGAAGACATCAGGGTAGAGTAACGCTACATTCTATTGTCAACTAGAGGATAACAGTTCCTTCCTCTGGAAGATTTTTCAGGTTACCAGCCTAGCCTTCTGCTTGGGAAAACCATGTACACGTTAATTGCATGTGTTGGTTTACAGAGGCTTTGTAAATTTTAATCTGAGAAAGGCAGATACATTGTTGCTGAAATCAGTGACTCCATTCTATGTTCAGCAGCAACAGTATGTGTCAGCGTGACAACATGTTGAGGCTGGCCTTTGTTTTAGGGTGTATAAATTATTGATGTAAATATTTCTCCCTCAGTTCATTCACACTCAAAAGAGTGTTAATGTCTCCCGTACTTAGCCAGACTAACATGTAGGTAGTGTGTATATATATACATATGTATGTATTTTTATATATATATATATCAGCCCAACACAGAGTCTAAAAACTACACAATTAGCAAAAAAAATTTTGACGAGAGCAAAGGGCTTGAGCTGGTTTCAACCCAGATGTTCCCTCCTGATGACTGGGGATGCCCAGCATTGTGAGAGTGAGCCTATCAGGAAGACCAGTAAGAGGTATCTCATTGTCACGGTGATTAAATTGTGTATTGCAATTGCTGTATCTTGCTAAGTATAACATATATTTTATTGTGTCATTCAGTATATTTTGTATCACTCTGCTAAATCAGAAGTACCATGTAACATTAGCTATATTGAAAATAAGTGAATTTGATATTAAGTGGTATACCCTCTATGTGTGAAGTACTTAGAAGAACTTGGTCAGAGCATTGGATTCTGTCATTGATGCTGAGGTCTACTATTCTTCTTGCAATGAGCATAATTCCTAGAAAATTACTTTTCTAGGGTATGGTAATAAGTAATAAAAAGAAAAATCACGTCTATCAGTATATATATAAGCACATATGTATACATACACATATGTATATGTACCCAATTTTGTATACTATGTATAGGATAGAGAGGAAGAACTAATTCTGACAGATGTGTAAGAATCTGGGTTTCTAATTTCCTTAGTCTCTGAGCAAAGAAAGAGTCACCATCTACACTTGGAGTCTTGTTTACTGTCGTTTCTGTTCATAACACTTCCCTATCTAATCATGGTGTGGTAAAGAAAAGCCAATGAGTCATTATGAGATAAATGAGATACTGCAAGAGCATCATAAAAGTGGAATTAATATTAACTTTTAATTTGGCATACTGACATTAAGAGACCAAGTCTACTTTGCAAGATTGGATGAAAGCTTAAGGGGTAAAATCAGCATTCCCCTGTTACTAAAACAAGGTGATTGTAAACACAGTATGTTTCCCACACTTCGTCCCTTGCAGAATATTTGAGTTTAGTTTTTTCCTTTTCAGAAAAACAACATAAAATCTTTTTCAGATCACTACACTCAGTGACTGTTTCATTTAATAAAAATTACCCAGTGTTAGTATCTTGCCAAACTATTTATTTATTTATTTGTCTGTTTACACTGAAGTGCATTTACTCTCTGTTGTCCCAATTACATAAACAGTCTAAAAGCTTTTGAATCTAGTTGAACAGTTGCTACTGTTTGCTACAACTTCAAATTTGATGCTTATTTGAATGCTGTTTTCAGTACCATGTTCCAAAATCTCTATGGGTCATTCTCTTTAAAGCTACGTCCCCTGTTAAGATTTTTTTTTTTTTTGTTACCACAGGGTTGCAAAGCAGCCTTGACACTAAAGCAAAGGCTTCCAGGAATATAGAGTCATAGGACAGTTTTGCTTGGAAGAGACATATGGACATCTGCTAGTCCAACCCCTACTCAGACCAGGGTCTGCTAGAGCAGGCTGCTCAGAGCTCTGTATGGTTACATTTTGAATATCACCAAGGATATATAGGAGAAATTTCAGTTGCCTTTCTCTTCTATTTCTTTATTTTATCAAGCTTTGCCAGAATGGCTTCTGTTTGTGAGGGAGAAAAAAAAAAAGACAAATAAAGGAGTAGAATATGGACACCAAAATTAAACAAAGGCAGTTTCAGTCCTGGGACTGAAAGATAAAATGGATCATAAGCCATCTGACTGGATCTGAAGAATTGTATTATCTTTTGTTAGTAGTTGAACTCCTTGATGAAACTACATCCTCAAGCATAATTTTGTAATGGTCCTTCACGATACTGCAGTTAATATGGTGGTTTATAATGGATATTCAAATTGGGCAGAATCAGATGGAAAACAAAATATTTCTGCAATACATTTTTTTTTTCAACAGATGCAGCAATTATGAAGTGACTTTGGAGGTTTGACCTATAAACCCAGTATATTTCAATAATCCAAATGCTCTGTTTTGTGTGTTGCTGATGCCCATTGTAAGTTTCCGGAAACCCAGAAACCCAGTAAATTAATGCAAAGGTGATACAGTTAATTAAAAAAAAAATTATCCCTACCACAAAATTACAGAAATCATCAATTACAGTGTATATTTGTTTGCTGGCGCATGACAAAGGCTTTTTGAACTAATTTTACCTATCAATTAAAACTAATATTTTTTTATAAGTCACAATTTTTTAGTGAATCATTACAACTCACATTTTTCATAGATGATTATAGCTGATTATTTCATTTTTTGGAATAAAATAATATGTGCTAACTAACTTGGTTGAATGAGTTAAGCTCAGAGTTGTAGTTTTACCCATATCTTATAATCCTTTTAAAGATACTTTATTATGCAAAGGTGTTGACTTGATAAATCCAACGTGTAGCCAATGGAAAATGCAAGTAGCTGTCAGGATTTCCCAGAAGGAGACTCACCAATATTTAGAGCAAAATCTAGATAAATAGAAATTCTTCTCTGATTATGTTGAGACATTGTATACCCAGTGATTCACCGAAAGTGTAATTTAGCCTCAGAATAAAAGATATAACTCTAAGAGTATACAAACTTTCTGTACATATGTAGGTGAAATGCTAAGACTAGGGCTACTCACAATTATGTATTATATAAACACTTCATCAGGATATCTATGTCTATCATATTCATTATGACACTATAACCATAAATTTGTACTTAAATTAGTAGTAGAGACAGGACATAGTGAAGTGTCTTATTCAGCCTGTCAATATAAACCTAGCTGACACAGTCTTGATTCCTTCAGCAGGAAAAAAAAGTATTTTTGCAAGAAGAAGTTGAAGGAAACCATTGTACCTTGAAGTGTTTATCACTTGAAAATAAGTAAACCAAATTTTAAACCTTTGCAACCAACTATTCAGCTTTCCTTTTTTTTTTTTTTTAAATACTCTTCCATCTTACTTCAAGGCATGAAACATAACACATACTGCCAGAAAATTAGCCTAATTGGTTCTAATAAAGTGAAAAATAGTAGAACAAAATGCATAACTCTTCCTAAATGTAGACTCCATAATTTTTTTATTGGAACATATAAATGCATATTTTGTCTCTCTACGTCAGTGTTCTGCCTTCTGTAGGAATCTGTCAGGAGGTGAACAGAAAGGTTCAAATATCTCATACTGCAGAGAATGTTTTGAGTGTTGAAAATCTGGGAATATTCCTGTGATTTTCTTTTACTTGTATGGATATTAAATCTTTCAGTCTACTCTTCCAGTGAATAGAAAAAGTCAAGATGATCTTGTCATCTTTGAACTATTTCTTTACTGTACTCATAACACTCCAATTGTAATGACAATGGGAATATTCTAGGTAATAAGGTCTTTCTTTTCTAAAATGCCATTTATAAGTTATGCTTATTCAGTTCTGTATTTGAAAACAATTTAATGATTTTCTGAGTGGAGAAAAGTGTGATTGTTCACAGGATGAATTCAGATGTAGATTCAATATTTCTACAGAGACAGAGCCTCTCTACAAACAAGATAGGTAAATCCAATTTCAATAAGTTTTGTGAATCATCTTCTACAGTAAATTCAGGGTTCCTTGTATCTATTAACATCTTGATTGCTTTAGCTGATTGAAAATAAATAAATGGAATAATATATAAATATTTCTTTGGAATAAAAGATAAATATTTGTTTATTAGTTTGAGTCTCTTGCCATTCTTTCTTTGGTATATTCATGGTTGGTATGCAGAAAGTGCCTCTTCTGAGATATATTTTTGTGTATACTACAGCTTTTAAAATGAACATGATTATGTTGGAGATGTGACTATAATCTTCAAATCTACTTCTGTTGCCTTAGAAAACAAAAATTGCAAAAGAGAATTCTGTTTTCATATTATACAGGAAAGACACATGGATCCTTAGTCAGTAAAGTTCTGTCACTAAAACATCTTAAAAGGGGCTTTTTATTGAGTCAGCTGTCTAAATCAGCTTTCCCATCAATTTTGCAACCATTTGTAGTCAAAAGTAATGAGTGTCTCAGCTCACAGGTTTCAAAGTAATATATTAGAAAATCAAAGTAAGAGTGCACTGAATGGAAACTGCATTGAACTTCAGAAAGCAATATTGATAGTTTTTTTCCTGCTGAGGCAATTATAGTGAACAGCAAAAACTGGTTTTGATGCTATTAGCTGTTGACAATTTAATTATTCCAAGGATTTTCTTAAGAAGTTCCTTCAAAGTATTAATGTGTTGCCCAACACAAAGTTAAGTTGATTCTTTTCTTTTTTAACAAGGAATTATAAATTGCAACTAGATTGCATTTAAAACATAATATGAATGAAAGCGTTAAAACTTGAAATATGTTTTCTCTGGAGGGAGTTGAATTGATAAAGGCACTGCAATAGGTCCAATTTTAAAATATATGTTATATTCAGTCAATCAAGAAAGAATAGAAAGGATTGAGGGGATGCCAGCCTTGTTAGAGCTGTCAGAAAATCCTAAATGTCCTTTTGGATGATGATGTCGATAATTCCTTGATGGGCTATCAAAATGATTTGTATTTAATTAATTTTTTTAAAAAAAGATTAATTTAAAATATTGACCTTGCAATAATACAGTAATGATTTTTTTCTGTTGTGTTTTGGTTTCCTTCTTCTAGTTATTTTACTTTTTAATTTCACCTACAGACTCACAGAACCAGCTAGGTTAGAAAAGACCTCTGAGATCACTGAGTCCAACCTTTGATCTAACACTACCTTATAAACTAGACCATGGCACTAAGTGCCACATCAGTCTCTTCTTAAATACCTCCCAGGGACAGTGACTCCACCATCTCCCTGGACAGCCCATTCCAATGCTTCCAATGCCCAATCGCTCTCTCTGCAAAGAGCTTCTTTCTAATGTCCAATCTAAACCTCCCTTGGTGAAGCTTAAGACTGTACCCTCTTGCCCTATTGCTGGTTGCCTGGGAGAAGAGACCAATACCTACCTCCTAAAGAAAGCCTCCTTTCAGGTAGTTTCAGAGACTGATAAGGTCAACTCTCAGAAGCAGAAATACCGCATAAATCATTGCCTAGAAAATGAACCTGAACTTCCATAGGAATTAATCAATTAAATGAAACATAAGGAGCTGTAAAGATCCCAGAAACTTTATATGTTAATAAATTTTTTTCACTCAGATCTGAAATATGGAAAAGTTAGAAGAATGTCCAGGTAGGTGTTTACTGATTGCCTATACTATACATGGAGATTATGTTGGAGACTGCAAAAAATTTTTCCTCAGAAGCCAGAGTGTAACTACAGGAATGACCTCAGAAGCTTATAAAATTATTTAGCGTTTCATTTAACAGTGAAATACAATTGTGGAATTATCTCTGATGGACTCAGTTGTAAACTGATAACCTAGTCCTGCCACCCAGAAACAAAACAGATTAAAACTTGTGTCTTATCAAATTTTGTCTCCTGTGATGCTTCCTTCTTAACCTCAAATCATACAAATTTGTACTGGTTTGTTTTTGGTTTTGTTTTTTTTAAAGTCTGCTTTTTCATCTAAGCCTACACCTTTATGTGGAAGAGCTTGCTACCCAGCCTAACCATTTGTTGATAGGATTCCTGCTTTCCAGACATGCATGTCTTCAAGGATAATCTATGATTACCTAAGCAAACTAGTAAATAATGGGAGATTATGTTTCTCTGTGCAAAGGTATGATAGCACAGTTCTTTGTGAAATGAGTAGTGTCTTCCATCATCATAAAACAGGAATTAAGTGTTGTCAGTGTTAGGAAAACAGGTTCAAAAAAAATATACTGCAACATTATTGTATAACAGTAATCTGTGTTCCAGACATGGCGTGATGAAAGGATTTCAACATACATAAATACTAGAATGCTAAAAGGTACTCTGCCAGGGGCTCTCCTAGCCTAACATCTGTTTCTTCTGTGTACCAGCTATAGTAAAAGAAAGCGGTCTGAGACCTCGAGTCAGCTGTTGTCTAAGTAAAGAAATAGAGAATTTCAAAAGCACTCTATATATGCATTTTGTTCCTGATTCACAAGCCTTAGAGAAGAAATTTCCTCTCTTCCCAGAGCCTTGGAAAAAGCCTCATAGGATTTCAGGACCTATAGATAGTAATGCTTTAGTTACTAAGAGAAAAACAGTTAAAAATCTGATTTCTTCTCTAATAAGTTTTGGGTTATTTATTCAATATTTATTAAAGGAAAGAGAATTTTTTTGTTAATAACAGTTATTTTCAGATTGTCTCTTTAATTTGCCAAATTGTTTTTCAGTATATATAAATAAAAATTTATATGTATATGTTAAACTGTAAGTTATAATAAGTTTTTAATCTAAGTTCTTTTATCTGGGGGGTTGGTTCGTTGTAGATGAATTTTTTCTAACTTAAAAACATCACTCCAATAAATATAGACTTTTACCGGAGGTGAAGAAAATGTGCTAATTAACCTTTCCTTACGATAAAATCTAGATTTATGAAGGCATTAGTGTCGCTATGTTATGCAGATCCACCAGGGAGAGCAAGAGCTAAAAAAACCTGAAAACTGCGGTGGAACTCAGTATTCATTTCAGGCCGTACTTGCAGCTGTGCTAGTAGTGGTAAAGAAACTTTAAATGACACTGGTAATCTGCTGTAACATTCAGGTTTGTTTGTGCATTGAGTTTTTTAAAAATTCAGCTAAATGTACCTTCTTAGGTTGAACACTCAGGTCTCTCAGACCTTCCTCACTGAAGGAAAGGCTCCAATCCCTTCATTATCTTTGTGACCCTTTGCTGGACTTGCTCCAATATGACCGTGTCTGTCTTGTACTGGAGAATCCAGAACTGCACACAAGTACTCCAGGTTTGGTTTCACTAGTGCTGAATAGAGGGGAAAGATTATCCCTTGACCTGCTGTTTCTAGTGCAGCCCAGGATGCCATTTGCCTTCTTTGCAGCAAGGGTGCGTTGGCATTTCAGGTTCAACCTAGTGACCACCTAGAAACCCAAGTCCTTTTCTGCCTAACAGTATTCCATCTGGGTGGCCCACAGCATGTAGTGTTGCCTAGCATTGTTCCTCTTCAGGTACAGAACTTTGAACTTTCCCTTGTTGAACTTCCCCTGGTTGAACTTTACTAGATTTCTGTCAGCCAGAGTAAAAGGCAATTCCAGCAGGGGGAGATCACAATCCACCAGCTCACGGTCCACCAACCAAAGAAACCCACCAACTCAAAAGAAAAGAAAGGCTGAGCATGTGCACTAATTACCATTAGGAGTGAGGAAATAATTTAACCAATGCAATAGGAGAAATATGTAGCTAATGAGCATTAATTATTTTGCTAAAATTTATAAATAGTGAAAAATTTTTAATTACCTTTAGACCCTCACCACCAAGAAGCCCAGGGTTAAAAAGTTTAAACTGCATAATGCTGAATCCACAGGTGGTAACTATCTTCTGCTTGATCTCTCTCTCTCCTCTCTTTTCTTTCTCTTTACCTCACATTCATTTTAAATAAAATCCTTATTATTGACTTTGGCATATGGTTTCGTTTTCACCTTAATTTGGGCAGAGGCATCTCTCGGTAATCAGATCTTAACAGGCTATGATATGAATATTTCTCCTTGAAGAATATCACAGTGAGTTGTCCTATGCTGGCTAAAACATGGATTAGAAATATCTGCATATTATCTGATATGAGATAGGCTGAATGTATCATTGCCTTCTTCTCTGCTGACAAGAATACTTTCCTGAATTGTGTACTTTGTAATGAACCACTAAAACTACTTCTGCAGGTATCATAGCACAAGACAAAGAATTCTGAGATACATTTGGGTTTGGAATCAAAAGCATTTGATTTGAAAGTTCTGTAAAAGAAAAATCATTTTCGTCCCAGTCAGCTGTGTTCATTTACTTGCAGGTAATACTAATCTTCTAAAAAGATTGGTATAACTAATACATTATAGTATAACTGAGTATCTGAAAGCGGACTAGACTTAGACTAAAAGCACAGACTTAGATACTTATATCCACAATTCCTATATTCACAAGTTTATAATTTCCTCTAAAAAGGGGCATCTTAAGTCATAGAAGAATAAAAATGAAAAAAGCTTTCAAAGCTTATTTTTGGACTCTCGGTTTCAAACAATAGAATTCACAGTGTGAGTTTTTTATTCTCCAATATATGACGAAAAAGAGGAGAAACAAGAGTGTATAAACTTCGCTTTGCCTTTTAACAGTTTTTTTGGTGTGGGTTTTTTGTTTTGGTTTTTTTTGTTTGTTTGTGGGTTTTTGTTTTTGTTTGTGGGTTTTTGTTTTTGTTTGGGTTTCTTTTGGTTTTGGTTGGGGTTTTTTTAAATAAAATTTGATGATATCTAGCAGGTTTTTGTCCTGCACTGCACATTTCCTTGTTGTGATATTCTTTAGTCTTTAGTAAGATAGGCAGAAGGTTCAAAACAGAAAACTCTTCAGGCCTTCAACAAGAGTAAGTTTTTGGAATTTATACTGATTGGATATGCTGTGTAGTGGGCACAATCTCTCATTCAAAATCTTCTGTGGAGTTCTGTATGACTCGTGTAGAAGTCACTACAGTGACTTCTGTATGTCACTCAAGCTTCATCTAAATGTAAAAAAATTAGTATAAAAGTGAGTTAAGAATGGGTAGAAGTTAGAGAAGACTCCATTGTAACTTCTGGGATCAGTTGAAAGGCTGAACCTGTCCTCTCCCATAAGGATGCTGATTGGGTAAGAACTTTATGCGCATTAAGTGATTATCGTGAGTTAGTTTTCATTTGTGATTAGAGCTTGTCTGTATATTGCTTCAAATTCATTTTTGCAGTCAGTTACTACCATCAGCAATCTTTAAACCTTAATCTATCCCAATTTTCTATTATCAGTATGTTTGTTAATAAAGTGTGTTACTCCGTAAACTGTTCAGCTTGAGTCCTTCAAGGGCACTGGTAGTTGCTAGCAGTGGATAACTCACTCAAGAAAAGTGGGGAGATTCAGGAGGAAGTCTCCCTTTGGAAAATCAGTCAGGAAATAGAGGATTTGATTGTGATACTGTTGGACATGTTCCTGAACAAGTTAGTCGAATCATCTTCCTATAAATGGACTGTCCAGTGGAGTCTCGATAATGAGATGCTGACAGACTGGTCAGGCACAATGTTCTCAGCTTTTCTTGGGTATTGGCAAACTGATCAAGCATTAAGGGTTCAAGGAACTCCTTCACTTTTACGTGACGCTCTTCTGTGCTTCATATCATATTCCTAATTCATGCAGCAAATAATTTAAATTAAATTATCAAGAAGGCACTCTATAGAAGCTGCTTGCTTTACGCCACAATTTCTTTAAACTACTGCTACTTAAGTGAAGCCATGGTGAACGTGCATTATTTATTTTTTACACTAGGGATTGTGGGCATGTATGTAAGTCTGTTTACTTAAAGCCTACCTGTCAAATGTGCCTCATTGTGAAGGATGTCCCTTGTTTTAGACTCAAATCTGCTGTTATGCTAAATTTAGTCTTTTAAATTACTTATATCAGAAATGCTGAATCAGTATATTGAAGTGATTCAAAATGTTATGCTGAGTCTGCTTTCCCAGTAGGGACCGTGACAGTGGGCCTCACTACTGGGATCACATTCACTGTCAATACTCTTCCTTATTTAGCTGACAACACAAGAACTTTCCCACAGAAGAAGTGTGCAGGAAATAATAAGTTTTTTTCAGTGCCAAGTAAGGCAAGCGGGAAGTTGCATTGTCTTGAATACTGTATTTGATGCTTGAATGAATCTTGCATTTCACTGTCCCTCCTCTCCCATCTACCTGTGTGATAAAACTACATGGAAGAAATTCCAAATGCTCCTCCTACCTAAATTTTCATATCATTTTATTACTGCTTACTTCTTAGAGAAATGAATGCAAGGCTGACTATCAATACCAGTATTCAGATATCGTGTGTTGTATTTTTAATGTCACAATTTTCCTTTGAAAATAATTTAAATAACAATAAAGAAGCCAAATTCAGTCCTTTGCCATTGCATTTCTCCAAATAACCTTGCTATACTGTAAATGACTTTGCAAAAGATCTTAGTTCTTTTCCATTGTCTATCATTTTTTTCAATGCTCAGAAACTGAAAAGACAGTAGTAATGAAAATACTTTATACAAAGCCCACAATGTATAAAGCACAATATACTGAGGATTTATTAAATACTTTATTGTGTGTAGGTTTTTTGTTTTGGTTAAGATGCAAGTCTAACATCTTTGCAGTATCTGATACCTGTAGCAGCTTGACCATTTTTTATAGCAGCAGCAAGATTAATGTGGTTGTATAATAGCCTAATTAAGTATAAATTTGGTTTCCCAGGTGTCTGAAAAGTCCTTGACGTTTCTGAAACAGAAAGATTAGAGAGGGGATTATTCTTTCTGGAAAAAGAACTGGAAAATAATATTTTCACAAAGCAGAAATTTTTTTTTCTTTTACTTATAAGAAAATCAAAAATACAAACAAAATGTCTTTAACAGAAAACATTTTCTTGGTTTTTTAATGCAGAGTATTTAAAATGTCGCTGTGATTCATAGATATAATTCTTTGGAAATTCTTCCACCCTGCATTTTGGCAACCAGCAGTGGAATATATAAGGGTTAATATTTTTAATATGCAATAGTCATCAGTATGTGCTTCTAGTAATTTTTATGGCAAAGCTGTCATTCTCTGTGACAGAGAATGATTTATTGCCCAGAAAACTCAGAGGCATTTGTAAATTTAGGCAAAGCAACTAACAAATCATGCACTAAAGTGTAATGTTTGGTAAGTAAAGATTTCTTTTGTTCTCCAGAGGAAGAGATATTTGCTAACAAAAAACATTAGCATTATTTTTACGATATGATTGGTTTGAGTATTTTCAACACTGAATAAAGAATCTTTTTCTCCCTTTCAGATTCCCTCTAAGCATCTATCAGACAGTTCCTCACTTCAGTGTTCAGTCCTGCTCAACCACAAAAGCAGTTTTTAGACCTGTCCATCATACAAGGCAATCTCTTATGCTCTGCTACGTGCCTGCACATTTTCATCCTGCTTTTCTCTTCTCTACCTTCAGAAAGTTGGTTTTGCTTTGCTTTGCTTTGTTTTGTTCTGTTTTGTGGGGTTTTTGTTTGTTTTGATTTGTTTTGTTCTGTTTTTGTAGCAAATCCACAGATCATTTATGGCCTTTCTGTACTGTGCAGCAGAAACAACTGAAAATTTATGTTTGCTTCATCTTTTTCCTCACTTCAGTAAATTTTCTACTCTGATTTTGGATCCCCCTATTTTTTCCATGTTATTTTTTATCATTGCTACACCTGAGAAAAAATATTTTAGAAAACAGGAAGTCACGTCCTCAATACAGTACACTTTTCACCATTTTACACTAACTGGGGCTTGTTTCATATCGATTGCCTGCTCCATTTTCCCTGTGTCATTTTTTGCATTAGCTTTTGTCTATTATGTGTGACTTCTTACCATAGAAACTCCTGAAAAATATTCACAGTCTATCTGCCTTGTTGTACTACATTTTTACTCTTGTTTTGTACCCAGGATATGAACATATTCATTCTTCTTCTTTCCTTTCTGCTTTCAGTGCAAACTTAAACCACTGTTTTAAAGATCATTTCACTTATGATGGCAGTAAATTACTGGAAAAGAAATGTAGCACAAATAAAAAAGCATTTGGTACTCAGTTGCCTACAGAGAGCCATCTACTGCAATTTGAAATACTTAGAGCTCTTTAACCTACACTCCAGAAGCAAGCACTTAAAATTATCTCTCATATACATAGAAGATTTTAAAGGTTTTCCTTTAAAAAAATTTTAGGACTGTGGTTTTGATCGGAAACAGAAACAAAAGTATTTCAGTTCATCTGCAGTGTGAGGTTATCTCTGGCCAAGTCCAGATTATTAAGAAAAATGCTCTTCAAAATGACACACTGTTATTGTGGTACTTTATTGTTTCAAGGAACATGAACAATCTTGTTAGCAAGTGTAATTACATAGATTAGTTTTTCCTGTGCTTACAAAGTAAAATGTAGAGAACATTCCTTTTTTCTTGCAGAAGAGCCTGTCTCTCAAAAAAAACCACAAAAAAACCCCCAAAGATCAAACTGATTTTTTAAAAATTGTTTAGCAAAATTATTAGAAACAAGAGACATGGAAACAATCAAGAAGTCCACAAACAAATAACATGCATGTTTTTTATGCCTGGTTTAGTTTCCACAATCCTGTTCTAATTTTCTGACAGCTGGCTTCTCAAACTCTGCAGCGACATTTTATTAACAAGCCATTAATGTGCTGTGATGAACAGGCACAACTTGATATCCTTTTGACTAAATCATGTCTTATCCCAGCATTGCAAAACTTGTCATCTTCCCCTAAATCAGTGGTCACTGAATGGACAATAGTTTCACTTGAAATTATCCTGATAGATTTTCTACAGAAGATATTGCATAAAATAATGTGTAGAATTTCTGTCCTAATAATAGTAACAGAAGGTGTTTGCAGTTGTTCAAACTCGCAGTTTAACTGTCCCTCAGAGAAATCAGCAGAAGTTGTTCTGATGGGATCTAGATCAATAAAAAGGAGAGTCCTTCCTCAAAACTACATGCCTCTTTTCTAACCACAAAGTAGCAGCTACATCTAGTTTCTAAAACTGTAGTTTTATAAATTAACAAAAGAAGTAAAAAGTAAAAAAAAAATTTGAGGTTTATTACTTTAGCTAGACAATTCTTTCAACCAAATCATAGGAATTTAAATCCTGCTTTTTTTCATTAAAACGGTTTGTCTTTTGTCAGTTACCATGAAAACCTACACGGTTTTCAACCAGGGAAATTGAGCAATGCAGTCTGCAGCTTTTACAGGAAAAAAACCCAAACAAACTGAAACAAAACCAACAGTCTTATCATTGCAAGTCTTATCTTCCTGTTAAATGTCATCTAAAAGAGCTCAAATGAGCATATAGTGTTCATGCAAAATAAACTTTTTTAACTCAAACTGGAAAAATACTGCTACTTTATAAAAAGGCAATGTGAATTACCCTTTTTTTCCATGTAACATGGCCTTGACATATTTATTTACAGGGCTAATCATATAAGATCATATTTTATAAAATTTACGTATATTTTGACTCTCTTATATAAATGTTGGTTTATGTTTCTAGAATTTTTTCCAGCCACTACCTCAGATATGAAAAACTGTCAACATAAGTTTTGTGAAAACCCAGATTATCATGCAAAACTGAATTTTTTTTGTGTGTGTGTGTCTGAGTGGTTTTTGTTTTTATCATTTGGGGTAGTTATGTTTGATTCAATTCATTGTTTTAAAAATGTATCATGACTGCACATAAAAATGGACCTATGTTCTCAAATATCTTAAATGTAGTTGTGGTTTCTTTATATTGTATGAAAACAATAATATTTTGCTCTCTATCTTTCATGAAAGGTCAGATAACATAAAATCATAAATGGTCAGCATAAATAGATTTTAATTTTATGATCTTATAGAAGAGTATATTATTCTATACCACATACTTTGATAGCAGTTTCAAAAAATTTCTCACAAAGATGCAAGCACTGTGATTTTTTATAACTCTCCCTTCATAAAGCTATCACTTTATTCTCAGGTACCACCACCTCACTCAGCATCCATGTCATTACATTTTGCCATTACCCAGGAGATTTTACTGCTGCTGCAAAACTATAAGTTGCATCTTTATCACTATACTTGATAAATGTATATACTGACAAGCCATCTAGCCACAGAGCAGTTATAATTCCATTTCACTCATTCTGGTATAGACTATAACTTAAAATATAGCTCAGTCATATCAAACACCCATAATAGTGAATGTGGGTCAAAAGAGGAACATTACAGACACTGACTATGGGCCAAATATTTCAAAACACTGAGCAAGAATATGCTTAGGTTTAACCCTCACAGTACATTAGGTAAAGATACAAAGCTTAAGTCTTCCATTTTAAAGCCTCACACAGAATACACAAAAAAGTCTTTTTAACAGTGTGGATTTTCCTGGTAAGGTCAGTTACCCACATTCATTCTTCCAAATAATTGAGAAAAGCTTAGGTATGTTTGTTTGCTTGTTTGTTTTAGGTTTTGTTTTTAATCCAGCTGTGAATCTGTCTGCTTTTTCAAGAACCGCCTTTATGTTAAAGAAAAATTACTTACAAAAAGTGAGATAGAGGTCCAGTTCCTTTCTGTGCATGAGTAGATTAAAAACCATATTTCAATTTTCCACTTAAGTGCCCTAACCATTGTGTAAGCTACTAAGACTATTAGGGTGGTTCCACTTTGAGGAACATAATTCAAGAATCATTGAGTCATACAAAGAAAACATAAAAAGGAGCACAGCTTTGTGGTTTTAGTAGTTATAGACATTACAAAGCTGGGCAGAAGCCTAAATCTAGTGCCAACTCATGGGACAGCTTCTGTGTTTTACCTGGTGGAATTTGTCCGTAAAGTCCGTGATTTTTTCTGCCACTTTTATATTAAGTATTCTAATTCCAACATTTCTTCTTGCTTTTTCCTTTCTTTATGAATTTTACTGGGCCTTGTGCAGTAGCTACAGTAAAATAATTGATAGTTACCTTAAATATCTTCTTATAACATTCATGTCCATGGCAAGGGCAAAATCTCTTCAAATAGAAGAAATCAGAAACCATTATTTCCACTATTCTGCTGAATCTTATAACTCATAAAGTTTTTTTATAATTAGAATAGAGCAACTCCTCTTTATACATATTTACATGCACATATATATACTTGCATTAGGTGTTGTATTGGGTCTGGCTGAACTGGAATTCATTTACCCATAGTAGCCCTCCCAGTGCTGGACTTTGCATTGGTAGCTAGAAGGGTCTTGATAACACACTGGTGTTTTGGCTACTGCTGAGCACAGCATCAGCACTGTAACATTCCTTCCTCAGTCGAGGGCAAGATTCTGGAAGGGGACCCAAGTAGACCAGCTGACCCAAACTGACCAAAGGGATATTCCATGGCATGTGACGTCAGCTCAGATATAAAACTAAGGCACAGAGCAGGAAGGCAGGCGTTCATTCTGTCCCATGGCTGCCTGCTGAGGAACCACTGTGTGTGCTGAAGCCCTGCTGCTCAGGAGTGGCCAACCATCACTGCTGATGGGAAGAAGAGAATAAACTGTGTTATCTTTTACTTCGATTTTTCATGCACAAACTTTTACTTTCCTTTTGCTTTAAATAAACTGGCTTATCCCAACCCACAAGTTGTTTTCCCTCTTCCTCTCTCCCCTGTCCGGCTGGGAAGGGGCATGATAGAGCAGCTGGGTGGGCATCTGGCATCCAGCCAAGGTGAACCCACCGCAGTTGTTCATTCTAATATAAATTTTGTAGATCTTGCCACATCAGCTTACTCACAGGACTACTGAGCTCTTACTAGTCCAGAAAAGCTGTTACATGTAGAAGCACATCTTGAAGAAACTAAGGAAACTTCTAGTTAGTGTGTCACTCAAGTCAACTTTATTTTATGCTTAACTGTTAAGTAGCAGTTGCCAGAGGACTATTAGGTTTGTAATTTCGAGTATAGCACCCATGTGCAGCAAAAAATCTAAATTCAGGTCTAAAAATTCCACTGTATCTGAAATCCCTGGGTTTTTTAGTTTTGTATCAATCTGAGGCCATTACTAGTTTTGCTTATATATATAATATATAACATATAATATATTATATATTATATATATTTGGGATATCTGTTTACTAATAGCCTATCATGCTCATATATGCTCAAATGTTACAATATAAAACATTTCAGAGTGTGCCAAATATACTGTCAAAGTAGATTTAATTAACTTATTATGTAGGGGTGAAATTGAATGAATCAAAAGAAACTTGCATCAAAAGACATATCCACAGAGTACACCTTTCATAGAAAATAGTTAACAGTTGATATTAAAAGTAAAAACAAAAACATTTTATATGACTGCATTGTTGTGTTCCTCTATGTGACACCACTACTAAATAATTACAATTTTTTGGTACAATTTAAGTACAATTAAGACAACAAAAAAAAATTAAAATGTGTTTTGTACATTAAAAGATCATAGCTCATGCTGTTTCTGTGAATTGTTTATGTAACAGAGCAGAGGGATTCATGAGGCATATGCAGCTTTAGACAAGAAGGATTTATGAAGGGATGTGTGTTTGGTTTTGGCAGAAATTAAACACTGCAGACTATCATGCTACACAATCAAGCCTGATTTAATAGAGAATTGATACTGTATTTCAATTTCCATAAGGACCTGGAAGGCTGGCTTTTATGATAAGATTTCAAATTCGTGTTTTACAAGGACTGCTTTAACAGTAATTCCTAGATGTCTGTATAATAAACTTTTCAAATCCAGAAATTAATTTCTGCCAATTTCATTACAGTAACATAGCACAGAATCACAGAATACACAGAGTTGGAAGGGACCCACAAGGGTCATCGAAGTCCAACTCTTAGCCCTGCACAGGACCATGCCCAAGAGTCATATCATGTGCCCAAGAGTATTGACCAAATGCTTCTTGAACTCTGTCAGGTTTGGTGCTGTGACCACTTCCCTAGGGTGCTTGTTCCAGTGCCCAACCACCCTCTGCTTGAAGAGCCTTATTTTCAATATCTAACCTAAGCCTTCCCTGACACAACTTTGGCCATTCCCTCAGGTCCTGTTACTGGTCACCATAGAGAAGAGATCAGTGTCTGTTTGACCCCCCTTTTCCGCTCATGAGGAAGTTGTAGACTGCAATGAGGTCTCCACTCAGTCTCCTCCAGTCTAAACAGATCAAGTGACCTCAGCTGCTCCTCATATGTCTTCCCTTTAAGGCCCTTCACCATCTTTGTTGCCCTCCTTTGGACACAGTCTAAGAGCTTAATGTATTTCCTATATTGTGGTGCTCACAACCTGCACACAATATTAAAGGTGAGGCCACACAAGTGCAGAGCAGAGCAGGACAATCACCTCCTTTGACTGACTGATGATGCTTTGCCCCAGGACACGGTTGGCCCTCCTGGCTGCCAGGGCACTGCTGACTCAGATTCAACTTACCATCAACCAAGACCCGCAGTTCCCTTTCCATGGCACTGCTTTCCATCATCTTGTTCCCCACTCCTTAGGAACACCCAGGGTTGCCCCATCCCAGGTGCAGAATCCAACACTTTCCTTTGTTGAACTTCATTGTTGGTGATTGCCAAGCCCTCTAATTTGTTGAGGTCTCTCTGCAGGGCCTCTCTGCCTGTGAGGGAGTCAACAACTCCTCCCAGTTTTGTGTCATCTGCAAACTTGCTTAGTATCCCTTCCAGTCCTGTGTCCATGTCATTTATGAAGATGTTGAAGAGCACATGGCCTAGGTGGAACCCCACTAGTGATATAAACATATTTAAGAGAACTAGGCCCTGTAAACATCCATTCCTTAACAGCATACAGGACTGAGAAGAGTTAAATAACTTTTGCTGCTACCTATCTGTGCCTGCTTTCCTCATGCTGTCAGATCATTGATGCTTTTAGGCAAGTGTTGCAATATCTCATTCTTAATGTCTGTTGTGTTGATGGGGAAATGTCTAATAACTGCTACATAAATCTCAGAAAAGTATAATATCTGAGATTTCACACACTGCAAGTGCAAAAGAAGTTGAAGCTGGTTATCAACAACAAAAAAAAAAAGTCTAGAATTACTGAACCTGATTACACATGGAAATTACAAGACCTGAATCTACAATTAGATTTTTAAACACTTGTGTTCAGTGCTGCTTAATCATGTGGATGTTTAACTGTGTAATCAATCAGCTTTTGACCTTAAAATTTTGCACACATTTAAAGATGTGTTTTTACAAAACAGCAAATATTTATGCCTATCCCTAGCATAGGATCCAAAACCGATGTCTTTTTCTGTTAGACTATGTTTGCATGCTGCAAAAAGAGGCCAGGACTTTTTTCCTCTGTCCCCAAAGGTACGTAAAATGCTGATGCACATCTGTGGGGATAGATTTACTTTCATCTTAGAGCAGGGTGGCCTTGACCAGGTTAATTACAGCAGGTTTGTTATTCTTCAAACCACATCTGAACCTCTTCTGGGAATGTACTAACTGGCATGGTACAAAACATACTAAAAAGCAGGCAAGCAGTCAGAGAGAAATGTGTGGCAGTGTTCAAGACCATGACTTGTCTTTTAGGTTTACTGGCATAGTTGTAGCCTGAGAGGTACAATCGTGTGAATCTTTTGTTCTTAAAGAATAACTTTTACAGATCTTCAGGATCCTGTTGCCTATAAGAGGCAGTTGTCTACCTGAAGAGAAAATAATTTACTTTTAAGAGGTGAGCTTTGAGTTAGAGGAACTTCTGAGCCTTTCAATTTACTATCCAGTGTCTTGGAGACCTCTGTATCTTGAGTTCATATTTTTGACTTTTGGGGAGAGTAGTTTAAGGCTAACAATCACTTAAAGGTAAGAATACTTATCCAAAATGTCTGAATGTATACAGCTTGATTTTTCTTTCCAGCACCTCTTTGTGTATCAGTTTTACATGAAACAGCCCTTTCATGTGCTAAGGACTGGGATTCATTCCTCTTGGATCAACATTTCAAACACTTTACTGGAGATCTACACTTCCTCTCCACAGGTTCAGGGTAGTGGTTTTACCTGCATTTTCTTTGACCTCTGTATGGTAAGAGCTCTGTGGGATTAGACCATTATTGAGCAGATTTTGACTTTTTTTATGAAAAAGTGAAATTAAGATAAAAAATAAAATATCAGTAAAAATACTTAGATAAAAAGGGATACTTTAATGGAACATATAGTTCCCCAAAACTGGAACAACAAAAATAAAGGGTATTTTTAAGGTCTTTGAAAATGGAGTTAAAATTTGGTATAAAAATAAATATTTATTTCTTATTAGTCCCTTTCTTTTACAGGGGCTAATCTGTTACAAATCTGATGATAATCTTACAAATCTGATGAATACTTAAAAAAATGAAAATCAATTCAAACAAGACTCAGAAAACTTTAGAGTGAAGTACTTTAACTTCTTGTAATATTTTGAATTTATTATTCAAACATAATGAAGTTGACAAAAATTCCCATTTAGGTTAGTATCTCTGCTTTTGGTTCTTCTCTACTATGGATCTACTATTGTAATGAAGGTTAATTCACAAAAATCTAAATATATTTTTGTTATGAGTTTCAACGAATATTGGAAATACAATAGTTGTTTTCTTAAAATTAAAATCTACAAGGCTATAGACAAATCTGTAAATGGTACTTTATCCTGCAAAAATTTCTGGACAATGGCATATTCCTGGACTTGCATGAATACTATCTTCCCTGGTCTTTCACCAGACATTACTTGAGACCTCAGGAATTTTTAAGACTCCATTAGCATCAGAAGTGGATCCTTTTTTTTTTGGCCTATATGGTAGTGCAGATATGCTTTTAGGTGAATGATTTTTTTTTCCCTTCATTTGTGAAGGATAGGATTCGTCTTGCTTCTCTTCATCATAAGTTAAGTCCGTATCAAGTCATCGAGGCCTGAGATCTGCTGAAAAAGGTCACCTAAAAATGTCTGTTCTTTTCATCTGTCTTATAGTCATGTCTCTTCAGTCTTTTTTCATTGACTGAAATGGAATTAATCAACATAGTTTGTCTTGGACTACATACTAAATTGAAAGACATTTAACATTTACCAAGATAAATCTCATTCTGAGTCAGTGATAAATGGAACACCTTTGCCATCATATTTCTTAGTGAAAATTGTGAACACTGATTTAATATATGCCCACAGTCTGAAGAAAGTTATATCGTTTTTATTCATAAATATTTTTTCATGTGAAATACACTACATCCTATAGTGGAGTAAAAAGGGGGTAAGTACTGATACAATTGCAATTTTTCACTCCTTATTATAATTTGGAATATTAAAATAGAGGGTAGTATTGATCAAACAAAAATGCTTATATTTGCACTTAAATAATTCAAGCAAAAGAAGACAGACATAAACATCTTCATAAAGTCTGATTAATAACAAAAACTTCAAACATAAAAAATTTGTAAAATCACGGTATTTTCTTACAGATTAAAAAAATTTTCAGTTGAACATAAAATTACAGATTTCAGATTTATTACAGATTTATTTCAGATATGTACAGATACAGACATATTGTAACAATTTCAAAGAACATAGCTGAACTTAATTGTCTTTGCCAAAGACCAGCTTTTGTCAACATTAAATAGTCTTTTGAATGCAGAGAATATGTAGATCATATATACGATAATTTTTGGTTTTGGTTGCCTATTTTTATATTCTTGACTCCACTGTATTGTTATAGAAGTTTTAATTGCTCTGTTTTCTTGATACAGGCTGAAAAATAAGTAATGGAATTAATTGTTAAAAATTGGAGAGATACGATCAGTTTACACAACCTAGCTATCTTTCAAAGTAAAAAACAAACAAGTCAACATTTTTAGTGAGTTTTGCTAAAGCTATTTTCAGCACCACCATTTACTGCCTTATTTTCACTGCAAAGCCATTATATACCCCTATATGTATTGAACTGGTTCAAGTATTTAGTTCAATGTAACACCATTGCTGCCAATTAAATATTTTAAATTTGCAGGAAAAAAAAATGCTTAGAGAAGCCCTCTAGCTTTGCAATACATGTAGGGGGGGAAAAGTGATTTTCTGATTGATTCAAGTAATATGAATAAATTATTAGTCCTTATGATAGCAGAGAAAATTAATCTTTTGAGCACAATGAAATTAAAAGGTTTTGGCTTGCCTGATCTGAACAAAGTAAGATGAATTTTTAATACAGCAAATTAATTAGGCACATAATGAGGAATAGGATGCATAATAACTCTAATTCTGATAAATAGCAAAATAGTTCAGATCCTCAAGGAAATAAATATCATCCATCACAAACACTTCTTAAATTCTTTTTGTTGGGGAATATTAATGATAAGAGAGCTTGCATAGAGGAGGTAGATAAATTCTATTTGCTGATTTTGTTCAGCGCAATTACATTACATGTTGACCCTCATCTGTAACTTTTTGTGAAATTGATTTTAGGACATTATTCATTTCTGAAGGTGTTAATGTACCATAAAGGATTTGTATTATTGTTAAACATACTGTCTATGCCAGGTGTTACATGTTATTTGCTTTTGCCCTGAAGATCATTTAACAGCTTATAAATCTTTATGGCCCCGTGATGTTTTGCTACAATAATTTGCATCTTTAAATAGCTTCTGAATGATTAATTCTAAAAATAAGTAACAAGCAACATTTCTGTTATTAAAGAATATATATCTTCTGTTTTACAATAGTGTTAGCTACAAATCTCAAGCAGTACCAATATGGGAAACAGTAAAGTTGATTGGGAATGTGAGAACAATTTTTTTTCTAACTTTACAGCATAAAGGTATTTCAATTCAGATAAAGTAGTTAATCAGTTTAAGAAATTTTCTTTTATGAGAACTTTCCATGAACTTTAAAGAATTATATAACTGCATAGCTCTATTTCAATAGAATGTCATGTATTCTATCTATGAATCTGTTTTGAAACCTAAGAACTGAATATATATTAATAAAATCTGATATAATCTCATCTCTTCTATAACACATCGAAACAATGGAATTAGAGTTTAAAAAATAGCTGATTTGACAGATCTGTCACAACTTCTTATTACTCTGCATTGTCTTTGTTTTAATGAATAGGTCTGTGCACTAGAGGAGGCTACTACAAAGAGAAGGACTTGTCTTTGTTGGTGCATACAGTCTAAACTACCATGGAAGAGGGAGGCTTTGGGAAAAATTAGGCTCATACCTTTCAAAGAACACTTCAGAATGGAACGGATAGAGAATAGTAGGAACAACAGAAATTTTATACTGAGAAGGAAACTTCCTCAGAGAAGCATGAAGAGAACAGGTAATCATCAGAATTTCCAGAAAAAGAAGATTTTCTATGGGTACTGAGAGGAATTTTACTTTGCAACTTATGCTTGATCCTTAATTCTGGTCAGCTAGTACCTCCATTTTATTATTTGCAATGTCCTGATTTTTCTGGTATTGCTGTCTTAGTGGTCACCTGGTGGTCCAGGTGATTCATATGCCTATTTTGGACTGTCTTTTTAGCCCCCAGAAATTCATGGGAAAGTCCACACTGACGTAATTTTGTAGATCTGAGCTCTCTCCTTTCATCAGAAGGTAATGACAGAATCTATCCTGTTTCAGTTGTAATTTCTGAGATTTCTTACAAAGCAATAGTATGTTGCCACATATTATGCTTATTTACTGCATGTGATGGCTACTTCATATGTATTAGTAAACTAATGTGAAAATACATGGTAAAACATACACTGACTTTTAGCAGTCACTGATCTAAGGCAATTATTGTAAACCTCACTGTAAAACAACCTTACTTTCCCATGTTCTTATTCACTAAGAGTAAATACTAAATGTTTTATCTATATTGTCAGTGTTATTTATTTTCTTCATGAAAAACATTCTATATAACCACAGTATTAGTATCGATTCTCTCTTTTGTAATTTAAAATTTGTATTTTCTTAGTAGGAGCTTTCACAATATTCAGACAGGATACTTCTTTAACTTTCTATTAAAACTTAGAGGCTATAGACTGCATATAAATCATTATTTTCTTCAATAAAAAGCTAGCAAAGGTAAAAACTCTGGGCAGTCAATACCATTAGGATAAAATATGTATATAGACATTGATGGACAGGATATGGACAAAGATGGTGATATGATAATTAGTCTGAAAGTCTTGAAAAGTAAACTAGATAGTGTTTAGGAAATTTTAGGATTAACAATTTGCTCTTCATAATAATTGTGGTACATATCAGTCCAAGCTATTTGCAGAATGCTTTTTATTAGTAAATGAATTTAGTTGTATTTAAAAGTGAAAAGGTATGACTGCTGATACATTTCTATGGCAGCAAAGGCTATTACTTGCATAATATTCTGTATAGTGTTTTATAAGGAGCTAATGTAAGCTGTTGGTTCATGGTTCATTATTAACAAAAAAGTCCTGAGAAAGCGGTATTAGTAACATTCAGTGTTAAAACAAAGGGGAAAAAAAAAAGAAAACCTATTGAAAGTCATATCACTATACAGTGTTTATTCCTGTTACTCATATGCACAAAACTGCAAAATAACATCAAACCATCAGAAAAGAACCGTTCTGTAAATCCTACTAATTCTCTGATAATAACCTACTACAGAAGATGTATATACCTTTCATGTGCCATCTCTCGTATCATCTCTCTGTTCATATTCTAAGCAAAGTAAAGGATAAATCTAGTACACAAAGAAACAAAAGTTTTTGATAGTTTTTCTCTTTTTAACTAAAGACAAATTTCTTTATTCTATTTGAAACATTTATGAAGCTTTTTTATACAGGCTTTATTACTTTTGGTGGGAAAATGTATTAATAAAGTAATGAAAAATACTAATATTATGAAAGGGAAAGATACTATTGTCAAATATAGTTTCTATTATCAGAATTTTACTATTTTGTCTTTTTTTTTTCTTTATTCATTTGGTGTTAAGATATCATATAGGTATAAAGTTATGTTAATTTTCATTTAAATGATTTGTTTATTTAAAAACAAACCAGTAATTTCTTAGTACATCTGTACTGGTACAGGACACAACTGTATCCAAGCCTTGACAAATGTAGCCTCTATTTGTTATTCTCAGAACTAAACCCAGTAACTCATGAGAAAAGCACTTCGCCCAGATATAGCTTCTCCAAGGCTGTTTTCTTACAAATATTGAATTTTCAAACCCAGTATGATTAGATGATATTCCTAAAGGCATCGGATTTCCAAATTACTATATCTAAAGGAAACTTGGGGAGATATGCCATCCATTTACAATCAATGAGATGTGAATTACTAATAAACTTTATTTTAGTGGGCTGGTATAGGTGTATAGTTTATATTATTTCTTTTGGTTGAATCCTTTTTTATTTTCCTGAGTTTGTTCCATTTTGGTTGGGTCAATAGCAGTTGGTCTCTTAGCTATTCTTTTTTTTTTCACCTTTCTTTTCACAATCTCTTCGTTCTGTCTTTTATATGCATTCCTTATTTATTTTCTAACTCTATTTCCCTCCAACATTTCTTCTGATCACCTTCCTTGTCTTTCTTCAGAGTACAGAGGGTCTAATACTCAAGCAAATGTCTGAAAACCTAGATGTTTATCCTCCTCTCCTGTGTGGCAAATTAATGTGAATACTTATATCAGGGAGCTAGAGATTGCTGGCATCGAGTGTTTAGGAGACTGACAAATATTGTCAGTTTTAAACATTAAATCTAAAGTTTACTAAGTACCTTCATTAGCAAAATATTTCTTGCAAATTGTCTGTTCTTACAAATTATCATTACATTAATTATCATTACATGAATTACCATTACATGAATTGCTTATACAAAAGTCTCACTTTTTGACAGTTACATTGTAAATTATTTGAGTATAATTTGTGAGTATACATTGCCACAGAGCCTAAGTTGCACAGCTATCACTGATAGCTGTCCAGCATCTTATCAGCTCTTATCCTCAAGGACAAGGTGATTAGGCTTGAGATCTCATCAACCAGAAAGTTGTAACTGGTTGTAAGGTGCAAATTTATTCTCCAATTTTCCTTGCTTGCTCTTTCCTGATGTTTTTATGCTGTTGCAGTCTTCTCTGCTACTTATTGAACACATATTATCTATAATAACAATGGCCAGTCTTCGCGAGCGAAGATCCGGGGAAGGTCTTTACACCTTCCAGCCTGCGCATTGGATTTTTTAGGTGAGACACAGTGTGCGCGGAACTGAGCCCACCCTTTAATCCTAAGGTCCTCAGGACATAGATGGATTACCTTACATGGCTAACAAGCTCCATCTGCCCGGGGAGTGTCCCTGACCGGGAATCGAACCCGGGCCTCGGCAGTGACAGCGCCGTGCCCTTAACCACTAGACCACCAGGGGCTCCCATATTATCTGTACGTGTTCCTTTTTCAGGTTAAATAAAGGTGGCCTATCTGCCTGAGTCAACACTGGTGATTTCCAAAGAACGGTAACAAAACTGGTGAAAAATCTAGAGAACAAATTCTCTCAGGACCGACTGAGGGAACTGGGATTGTTTATCCTGGAGAAAAAGAGGCTCAGGGGAGACTTTATCCCTCTTTACAAATACCTGAAAGGTGGTTGTAGGAAGGTGAGTGTTGATCTCTTTTCCCAAGTAACAAGCAACAGGATGAGAGGAAATGGCTTCAAGTTGTGCCAGGGAAAGTTTCAAGTGAATATTAGGAAAAATCTCTTCACTGAAATGGTGGTCAGGCATTGAATCAGGCTGCCCAGGGAATTGATGGAATCACCATTCATGGTGTGATGAATCCCATGACTGGTGTGAGGCAGGCTGAAGGGGTTCTGAGAAACTACGGGAAGGCAGAAGCCCACAGCACCCCTCCCTTCCCCCCCTGCGCTGCGCTACAAAGGAAGGCATTTGATATGCCGATGTAAACACAGTCACTATGACAACCATTCACTCTGGAATTCCATAAAGCCTACCCACAACATTCTTTGAACTTTTAACAATGTTAATGAAATTGAACAAGAAGTAAAAATATGTTTGCTTTGCAAGTTATATATAGTGTATATAAATATATATTCCGTTCACAGACGGAAGACACAGAGAAGACTTGAAAACAAAGCTGCTGTGAGAGTTGAAGAGACATCTTGCTGGTGATACCGGTCCAGTCCCTCTATGGAATTGCCTGACTCTCTCATCTGTTTCTACCATGATAACTACTTAAAACTGACTGAACTATTAATGGGAACAGTTTGTAAGCTTTTTGTTAACAGTGGAAACAACTGGAAGAGGCAGATGGAGCCAAGAATAAACTGCATTCCAGACATCGGAGATACCAACATACAGAGGGCACGGAGACAGCAACGGCGTGGAGCACCAGCACAGACTGGAGTGGCTTTGCAGCCATACTGAAAGTAGACCGGAGGCAGCACAGGGCGAGCAAAGCCAGAGCAGAGCATGCCGCTCCCTGACAGGATTAGGCCCCACTGCCTGTGGTGAGGAGGGTCCCGGAGGACCCGGAGCTGCAGTACTCAACAGTTATAATATTGCCAACACAGCTTTCTCAGTAGCGTGCCAAAGCTGCCGAATCTGCAGCAGCTTAAAAAAAAAAAAAAAAAAAAAAAAAAAAAAAGGGGAGCTTTGAAGAAAATTTCCATGTCCGTGACTGGTAGTGCTGTTCACTGAATTTGTCACAGTTGACAGAGAAGTGGAACTTGCTGGGGAATAGTTAAGAGTTTAGGAGATCTGCTAATGGTCCTAGTTGCAGAGGTTTTGTAATTGCAAATTACACCTTCCTTCTTTTCTTTTCCCCTCTTCCTGGCATTACATTAAGGTACATTTCAGTTGGGAATTTAAAATTACTACAAAATGCAAAAAGCAGAAGTTAGTCACCAGTATTATACCCTTAAGTTCCTTAGCTTTTGGTATTCTAAAACAGGGCTAACTCACTCATAGAACAAATTATTGTCAAGGGAGCATTTTACACACCATATTTTCAAAACAAAAAAAAAAGGGGGGGAGGAGAATATGCATGCACATAAACAGGTACTGGATCAAAAATGGATCTCATTTATGTTTGTTAAGCTTTATATTCCTTGTATTGATTCCTCTTCAGGACAGGTGCAGTTGCTAAACATGACCACCGGAGATGGCAAACTTAGGAGTACACAGCCAGTAATACTTGGGATCTGAGATGTGTGGTTGAAATGTAAAAATATAATAAAAATTCTAGCTATGTGTGAGTGAGGAGTGATTGAGGTGGCCAACTTTTGAATGACTGGGAAAAAAGCTGTATGAGTGAAAAAAGCTGTGTAGATATCTATGTGTATGAACTTAAAATACTTCATGAGTGTCAAGATTTTCAGAGGATGTGTTATAAAAATTTGATTATGGTAAGTTGATGCATGTTAACCTTCAAAGATTAGAAGTAAGAACCAAAGAGTTGCAAGTTGATGCTGGTCAAGACTAGCTAAATAGTTTGTTAGTAGATGGGAACTATCAAGATGGCTTTTGTCTGTAGTCAAAACAAGGTTGCTTGTGTTGCTTACTGTTGTAGTTGTATTACTGATGTTGCCATGTTTGGTGTCATGTTTGCAAAAGGCCCTGCAGGGGACGACTCAGGCAGTATTTGTGGCACAAATACAAAAAAGGGGGAATTGTGGAGGTATACAACAAGGCAGTGGAGCCTAGCAGCAAGGAAAGA